>NC_140417.1:111252986-112559652 GCF_965140295.1 Lepidochelys olivacea
GTTACATTCTCCTCACATAGACAGCCCCTTCTTAGGCTTCTCCTCCCATTCCTAGTCTTCTTGCCCAGCAAGTCCTAGTGCCCCTCCCCCTGGACTCCTCATCCAATTGATGTTGCTGGCATCACTGAAAGTATAGAAAAGATAGTTTTCCCTGCCATTGATTCACATGTCCAGACTTTGGCCCTGAACACCCAAGCAGCCCAGAGCTGCAGGAAAGTCCTGCTTAGCCCTGGGCTGGAGCATGCCCAGTGCAGATGGAGTCTTCATGGAATTTAGCTGCCAACCTCTTAACAAGTCTTTGCTTAGCATGTGCGTACTGCAATTTTGCAAAGACTTAAATTGACTAAATTTGTGTGGGCTTTCATGAAGATGGCAAAGGCACATCCCTGACACAAAGGCCACTCACTGCTAAATTTCAAGTCCCTGTTCCAAAGCATGGAGGCTTTTCGTAACAAAAAAAAATAAAAAAAATTGATGACGTGATTTTTTTTTAAATGGTCAAAACAATGTGTTTTTCCCTAGCCTCATTCTTATTCAGACTCTCATTCTGTGCACTATTTTGATGCAAAATTTTCTAAATAAACAAATAAATAAATTCAGCCTTACGCAGACTCCTAGCATAGAAATCTCAGCCCAAACAGTTAAGGTTTGGCAAATTTATAAGCAACTGAAAACAAGGTCTTATAATGGGAAGTGGCAAGCTACCAGCCTTCAGTGCAGACATCTGTTCTTGCTGACCTTTTACATTGATAAAAAGAATTAAAAAAATCTAAAGACACTTCTACACAAGTATCTGAAAAAGCATAGATCTTTAGTCTTCTACAGTAACGTGACCCAAATACCAAAGAATTTGGAAGTGACATTTCTCTGAGATACTTTCAGCCAGCCTCTTGCATATAAAGTAAAATGAATGTAATTGAATTCTACATTTATTATTGAAACTGCCAGACAAAATACACAATTAAGGAAATGACTGTCACTAGAATGACAGGCTAAAATACAGTTAATTTAATCTATCATATACACTTTCATTCTTACCGGCCACAGAAGAACAGGAAGAACCCACTCCTTGAAGAGATCTTGCTATGAATAGTAATGTATAGCTTCCTGAGAAGGCAAACACTGCAGAAAAGGACGAGGTAGATTTTAAAAATCAAGTTAAATCTAACGAGGTTAAAAAGTTAAAGATATTTTAACAATCATGAAAACACCATTCAGCCAAGTGTTTTCTGTCACTGTTGTCACTTTCAATGCTAACCACATTATTTTCTCTTATTACATTTAGATTTGTCAGTGTTGAATCGTTTCTCCACATCTAAGCCTCCTGGTAACACAGAAAAAAAATGTATACAAGCTATCTTTACTAATGAGTAAGGGTTAGAATATGCACTGGTCTAATGCAACTGCCCCTGCCTTCACCCCATCTCCCTGCACTGCTGCATTAGCATGGCCCAATTTGCAGCTCCGGGCATTGGGGAGAGCAGGGGCTGTACCCCAGATGCTCCTTCCCACAAGTAAGTGGGCAAAGGGAGGCTCAGCAATGGCTCTACTCTGCTTCCCACCGTGTTCTGCCTCACATAGTTGGCTGGACATGCAGAGGAATGTGTGGCACCCCTGTCAGGGCTCTAGCAACTTACAGCTCCTCCTAATAGGGGAGCACCAGAGAAACTGTGTCTGTGAGGCACAGTGCCTCCCAATGCTGCCCCTGGACGACTGCATCTGTGCACTGCCTCTTGCATAAAGCTGTATTTAAAGGCACTGTCTAGCCTCTTGGGTATTGCACCGGATCCTACACTCTACTCTGGAAAGACTCCCCACTGGCATTAGTGTAGGGTGAACACTTGTCCCTGAAAACAAGGAATGTACTCTTTCAGGGCCTGTTCCTGTGTCAGTTTTACAAAATCTGCAAGTTGGCCACTTGAAGGAGTACCCAACCAGCTGAGCTGGTGAAGCTGACAACTTGCTGGCTGAACGCACATGAGTCTCAAGTACCTCCTCCCCTGACCTTGCACAAGCCCTTGAACCAGCCCTCCTGTGCACTTATGGCCTTATTCTGTACTTTCACCAGTTTTCACTGACTTTGATAGAGTTACTGATGATTTGTGCTAGCGTGAGCCATAGTCTAATCCACAGGGTGGCAGAAAACAAGTCAGGTGAGTTTCCCAGATGAAGAGAAAGAATAGGCATCCTTTTCTCCTACCAGCTCATGTACACCTACTTGATGCCTACCAAAATCCCTCCAGACATGCATTCAAATCTCAGCACCAACTTCTTCCTGTAACAGGCATCCCAGTATTTTACTTTGAAAATAAGGTCCCCCTCTCCCCCAGCATATAAACATGGAGTCTTCTGAGAGAGACAGGTCTGCTGGGTCATCTATGAAAAATGCAGCATCTGCATCGAAGTATGCAAAAAACAGGCACTTACTAATTGTCGACACAAACATGATGCAGAAGCCAGCAAACATTGGAATCTGGTAACCTATTCTGGAAAACAAAGTCAACACAAATATATTTAAGAATGGTACTTTTTCATGCACACTTTAAAACAGGTTTGTTGAGGTGAATTCCTTGCTGAAGGCAAAGGACGGTTGCTTTTATGTATTAAGAAAATTGCAAAAACTTAGCAGCTCGGTTTGTGGGTTTTGGATTTGAATCAATGTATGCTGGCCACATACATACCTTCTCATTCAATAGATTGTGTTCTGTATTAGAAATCTCAAATGACTTGCCCCTTATAATTCTATTGGTCTAACTCTGCTATATTTATATCCTCTGCAATCCCCCTGGGCTTCAGAGACGTTGCATGGAGTGTAAGCCTGGCAGAATTTGGCTCTGCATATTGAACTCTGAAATATTCTACTAATATCTCACTGTTGGTTAAGAAACTATTCTGTTCTTCTCTATACACTGAAACTAGACTAGAAAGAGCACATAGAACAGTCCCACTAACTGCAGCGAGATATGGTCAGGCCAATGACAGACTCAGTCTACTAGCCCTTACCTGGGAAAAATTTCCATTGACTTCATCAGGAGTTTTGCCTACACTAGAACTGCAGGATTGGGCCCAAAGAGACTTAAAATAACACTTTGCTTCTCCTGAGGCTTCAGGAATACGAATACAGCTGGTCAAAACTCTTCATTGGCAATGTTTTGCTACAAAGAAATGGCTTTTTCATCAAAATGAGTATTTCCGTGGTATGTGAGCCTTGTTATGTGAGCCTCAAATGTATTTGTAAAGAAATCCTTTAAGGGCTCCAAAACCTCACAGTGCTGATTGTTTCTTAAGGAGTGCTGAATGACCCTTCCAATGACTTGCAAGGATCAGGTCCTTAAACTGGTAGGCTTGATCAGTTTAGCACTGCAAGCAAAACAGTGGAAGAATTTCTATTGTAGAACTTTTGTTCCTTTTAACTATTTATTAAATCTTTTAATATATAGGGGGAAAACAAACACAATGAACTATACTTAAACTTCTCATAATGTTAACCATTTGCTACCTAACCTTAACTCTACTTGAAACATTTGATTGTATATAATATGAGTAGTTAAAATAAATATCAATTATTTGTATTACAGTTTACAAAAAATTGCTTATACAAATTCAAATAGTTTTAAATCTTATTCTGCCTTATCCTTATTTTATGTAAAAACTGATTTTTTAAAATAAAATAAAGAACAGAAGCAAACTTCAGGGAAGGGGGAAAGGTACAAGGAGAAAAGGAAGTGGGCAGAGAAGATGGAAAGGTGATAGGGAGAGGCCATGCATTTAAAAGGCTCATTCAGCTACTGTAGAACTTCCTTCAGTCGGTGTGCTGTATTTTTAAGCAATAGAATGCTGCTGAGTTATATGGACCAAATGGCATGGCCCTGAATTAAATGAAACTCTAATTGTTAATAGGAATCTTCCTTAATTATGGACTGCAGAAAATACACCTGTCTTAGAGGGGCAAATGCTGCACTCACTCATGTGCAGAACTCCCATTAGCATCAGTGGGAGTTCTGTATATGCAAGAAATGTAGAATATGAAATAAAAATCTGCAATGGGGATTGGAAGGGGGAGATTTGCTCTAAGTGCTTCTCCTATATTAAAAATATATGGCACAATTATTTAGGTATTAAGATAACAATTAAAGCAAATTGGTTAGTTTTAGGATTAGGTAACAGGACTGGGACTCAGAAAATCTGAGTTCAATTCCTAGTTCTGCCACAGGCTTCATGTATGACTTTGAACAAGTCACTTAATCTATCTCTGTCTCAGTTTCCCATCTGTAAAATAAGAATAATACTCCTTTTTTCTGTCTTGTCTACTTAGATTGTAAGCTTTTCAGGGCAGGCACCATTTTGTAGTATGTGCAAGTACCAGACACTGTCCAATGGGGTCTCTGGGAGAGTGACAAGGTATATAGGTGTCTGGTATGTTACTGGGTTGTTGTCTACCATCAGGCTGATCTGGGCAGGGGAGGGTGTGTCCCCTATTCTTTCCCAGCTGACTGAAGGTAGAAAGGGTTATTAGCTATTAGTCTGAATTTTATTCTGATTTTGAGTTTACATTTTCTGGAAATAAAGCAAGCCCTGAACAAAAGTTTGTGAAAAAACCTATGATTTGGACTTTATTTTTCTATCCCTAGTTGGTGGTCTGAACACCAGCTTCCTTGGTGGTACTGCAATAAGAAAAAAGGTAAGGAAAGGGAACAGATGGGAAGGAAATCCATATATAAGAAGCCGACACTAGTTGTTCTGAGAAAAACATGTTTGGATGATCAGTGAAGAAAGATGTGTTTGTTGGCTCAAGTTACTATAGCCCTGGATCCCTCCACTATCGAAATTACACAGGGAAAGGAAAGGCTTGCCTGAAATCTTGCCCAGGGTTTGGGGAGATATTGATCTGATGCAGCATCACCAACTTGGCATGGGGCTCCTGACTCACTAGAAGGCAAGGGCTGGGTAACAAATAAGCTTGGGAAAACCCTCATCCATACCTTACAGATGTGCAGTGTCTCTTCCTGTTTGGTCCTCTCTTAATACGCCTTTCAGAGTAACAGCCGTGTTAGTCTGTCTTCGCAAAAAGAAAAGAAGTACTTGTGGCACCTTAGAGAGTAACCAATTTATTTGAGCATGAGCTTTCGTGAGCTACAGCTCACTTCATCGGATGCATACCATTTGCATACCGAAACGGTATGCATCCGATGAAGTGAGCTGTAGCTCACGAAAGCTCATGCTCAAATAAATTGGTTAGTCTCTAAGGTGCCACAAGTACTCCTTTTCTTTTTTCTTAATACACCTGCACATCCTCCTAAAATAGCAGATGTGTGCTAATAGCAGCAGTTGGCTGCTGTGCAACCATTAGGTCCTGATCTGTAGCTAAGCACCTGGGAGAGAGACTCCTTGGTGCCACATTAGAGCCATGGCCCATCCCATCCAATGAGCTATCTCCAACCATGGCCATACCTGATACATCAGAGGAAGAAGGTCAACCCCCACCCAGAATTCATGGTGGGGGAGGATCTCTTCCTGACCCCTATAGGTGACCCCTCCAACAGAGTTTACAATGCACAGATTAGGAGTATGTGCTCCAATCAGATCAGTTACTAAACTTTTTTTAACATGTAAATAAGCCCACAAAGCAACTATTTTAATTACTCCTCCCCCTTTCTCCTGAGCCACTCCCCCTCGTTGCTCTGTGGTGCTTTGTGTACAGGAAAATGTTGTGACTATGCAAAGGGTTAGAACATTTCATGTAGCTTCTGTTCCCTTCCCATGACTTTTCTCCCCAGATTTGTGATATCTCTACACCATACAGCAGAGGAAAACCCTGAGACCTGTAAATCTCTTCTGCTCCTTTTGTTTTCACTCTCTTTTTAATTCCACAAGTAGGGAATTACTTGCTCAGTGGTAAATCTGAGACAAAATCCAATATGTTTCAAAGGGCTCTCTGCAGCTAGAAAAGCTTTCGGAAGTATTTCTGACTTCAGGAAAAATACCTATCGTTAATCAGTGGGGGAAGGCAGCTATGGATAAAGTATGTATAAATTGTTGAGATTCAGTGACAAGATGGAGCCAATATTACAGAATTGTCTGGTAGTGATTACACTCATGTAACCCTTCTGCCAGGTGGCATCGTCATCAACAAGGTTCCATATCTAGGGGTTCCTTTTAACAGTACAAGACAAATCCAGCTCAAGCCCCCACCCAGAAATCTGAAAGAACTAAACACCCCTAGGTGCCAAGAGGTAATACTTTCTTGCTCCCAAGTACCAAATCTATGTATGACAAAAGAAAACTTTTATTAAGAGCCAAAGGAAACTTATTAATTTGGGAAAACTCCACAATAATGACTCAAAAGTAAGTACACAATAGTGAAGTAACAATAATTAAAACATCTGCCCCATAGTATCTTGAACACAAGTCCTTTGCTTCAGTTTCTCACCTTGCAGAGTGAAAGTCCAATGGGTGAATGTCCCTTTAACATGCCACTTCCCTCTGCTGCACCCCCCTCACAGTTGGTTGTCCTAGCTCAGTGAAGTGCCAGAATTCAGAGGAGCATTCACATGGGTTTGCCTCCTGCCCCTGAGCATATGAGCAAGAATCAACCAGCCAAGCACCTGGGAGAGAGACTCCTTGGTGCCACATTAGAGCCATGGCCCATCCCATCCAATGAGCTATCTCCAACCATGGCCATACCTGATACATCAGAGGAAGAAGGTCAACCCCCACCCAGAATTCATGGTGGGGGAGGATCTCTTCCTGACCCCTGTAGGTGACCAGCTGAAACCCTAAAGCATGAGCTTTTTGGAACCTAAGACATAAACCAGAAAGTGAGCCCTAGGGCCTCTTGAGCCCTGCCCTCTGCCATCACAAGCAACACCACCATGCAATTCCACTCATAAATTTGCCCAGTTGTCTCTTAAAACTAATTGTGTTGTTTGCCTCCACAACTCCTATTGGAAGGCTGTTCCAGAACCTCACTCCTCTGATAGTTAGAAATCTTCTAATTTACAGCCTGAATTTGTTCAGTTTATATCCATTTATTCTTGTGCCAGCATTGTCCTTTAGCTTAAACATCTCTTCACCCTCCCTGGTATTTACCACCTAATGTATTTATGGAGAGCAATCGTATTCCCCTCTCAGCCTTCTTTTTGCTAAACTAAACAAGCCAAGCTCTTCCAGTCTCCTCTCATCAGGTAGGCTATCTTAGTAGTGCTTCTCTACACCTATTCCAGTTTAAATTAATCTTTCACACATGTGGGTGACCAGAACGGTACACGGTATTCCAAATGTGGTCTTACCAGTTCCTTGCACAATGGCATTAATACTTCTCTATCTCTACTGGAAATACCTACATTGCATTTGTCTTTTTCACAGCCACATCACATTGGTGGCTCATTGTCATCCTATGATCAGCACCCCAACACCCAGGTCTTTCCCTTCCTCTGTTGCTTCCAACTCATCAGCCTCCAGGCTGTAGCACAAATTCTTCTTATTAGACCTTAAGTGCATATTCTTTCACTTTGTACTATTGAATTTCATCCTATTTCTGTCACTCCAGTCTTCAACGTCATCCAGATCTACCGATAGAATATTCCAGTCCTCCTCTGTATTGATGATGCCTCCCAATGTAGTATCATTAGCTCCTCCAATCTGTGCCAAGGTCATTAATAAAAATATTGAATAAAACCGGTCCCAAGACCAATCCTTGAATAACTCCATTAGTAACTTCCTTCCAGTCTGATAATTCACCTTTCAGCACAACCCGTTGCCTTCTCCCTTTTAGCCAGTTACTTTTCCACCTTACAATTCTTGTACTGATCCCCATCTTTCCTAATTTAACTAATAATTTCTCATATGGTACCATGCCAAATGCTTTACTGAAATCCAACTATATTAGATCTACTGCATTTCCCCTTATCTAAAAAATCCGTTATTTTCTCAAAGGAGGAAAATAGGTCACTCTGGCATGATCTATTTTCGGTAAACTCATGTTACATTACATTCCCTGTACCATTTACCTCCATGAATTTAATTATTTTTTTTCCTGTCCTTTAGTCATACAATAAAGAAAATAACATTTCCTTGCCCCTACATCCAACACTAAAGTAAATTTTAACTCACAACAGCCCAAAATGATCACTTTGGCAATGCAGGTCTGTCTACTGATCACCTAGGCAAAGTAGGTGTGGCTGTGCAAATGTGGTTTGCTCCGAGGGAGGTCCCCCCCCCCCAATTCATCAACAGCAGGAAAGAGTTCATTCAGATCCTGGTTTACACTAATTAACAAAATTACCTTATGGTAGTGAGATAAACCATTGATGGGTTTTGTGTTGCAATGAAATAAAATTGAAACAAGGCAAAGGTAGCAGAAACAGTGTTTTTTGTTACTCCCACTGGTGCAAACACTTTGATTTCAGTGCCATTATTCCAGAGAAGTATTGGTGTAACTGAGAATAGGCTATCTGTGTTCTGCGTTTTGACATGTTTACTCTGAGAATTCTGCCATTTTCAGCAAAGGAAATTTAGTCTATCATCTCACTGCTGCCCTGTTACCTAATACTTCTGTTCTCTTGGTCCAGGTGAATGGGCCTGATTCTTAACCTCCTTACGCCTTCTGTAGTCATTTACACATGTAAATGGTAGATCATCAGCTGAACATGACTCCTGTGATGCTGTGGCCAGAGAAGAGCCACAAGAATTATTAAAGCATTAGAAAACATGCCTTACAGTGACAGAGCTCAATCTATTTAGCTTACAAATAGAAGGTTAAGGGTGACTTGATGAGCCCATACATATGCATGTGGTGGAACAAATATTTGATAATAGGCTCTTCACCCTAGCAGACAAAGGTACAACAAGATCCAATGGCTGGAAACTGAAGCTAGATAAATTCAGAATGGAAATAATATGTAAATTTTTCACCAGTGAGGGTAATTAATCATTACAACAATTTACCAAGGCTTGTGGTGGATTCTCCATCATTAACAATCTTTAAATCGAGAATGGATGGTATAGTTCCAAAGGAATTATTTTGGGCAAGTTCCGTGACCATATATTATGAAGGAGATCAGACTAGATGACCACAGTGGTCCCTTCTGGCCTTAGAATCTATGAATCTGTGTGTAAACTAAATATAAAATGCTGTTTTGCACCCACTTTACATCTATGTAAATGACTACATAAGGCAGCAGGAAGCAAACCCAAATATTGTTAAGGGTCTTACCTCTTCCAACAAACTGTCACTCTGCATAGCTAAGGTAGCAACAAGCTTCCATTATTATTAAGCCCTGTTTTTATTTCTCCTGTAATTTTGTCTTGGAAAGTATGTTTTGGATTGAAAATTGCCAAATGTGCATCAGATGCAAAGGAGACTTTCTACAAAGTTAAAGAAAATTTAAGTTATAGAGTTAATACCATGTAATTAAAAACTTATCCAGATCTGAGATGTTCTGGCTTTTGTTTAACATTTCATTTTCTCTTTTTAGCTCAAATACAGCTTGCTACTACCTTTTCCAAATAGTTAAATCCCATGCATGAGCTATACTAAAAGAACATAAGTTGAGATTTAAGCAAGGTTATTAATGATTGTTTGTGGATAGCTGCAGGGATCCATCCTGCTGCCATTAATGTCAATATGAGGGGGGAGGGGGGAAGGACCGGGGGTTTCTGTTATTTTAAATGGGAACAAGATGAGCTCCTACAACCAAGATTTTCCAAAATGTCCACTTATTTTGGGTGCTTAACTCATTGGGCAAACAGAAACTGAAGCACTGAGTATTTGATGCCCCTTTTGAAAATACTAGTGTGGGTGGCTGGGTGGGTGAGAGAGAGAGAGAACACTACCCTATAATCGCTGTCTATAACTTAAAAAGAACATAAAAGCACTTCTATAACAGACTGCTAATGGTGACTTCCTTCAGCTCAAGGACTAGGGAGCTGTGGTTTGGGAGCTAAAGGACAAAGGTTTCAGTCTTTGGCCTGATGTTGCTTTATTGTAGAAAGTAGATGGTTTCTCCATAATTAAGGTTTCAAGCACTTATCACCCTGGTTTTGACAGTGTGGGATGATTAAATTACTTATTTTTAAAATCATGTATTTAATTCAGGTTGAGACTTTGTAAATCTAATTTGATGATTTGTGCTATTGCAATTTTAGATTAAAATTTATAATGTACTACATTTTATAAAGACTAGGGAGTGGGAGGTTAAATGCTACTACTGCTAAAGGTATCTTACCTGAATTTTACAAAACTGCTACAGGGCAAAACAAAATACTGAAAATTAAGGCTCTCAGCCTGCAAATACTTAGGCAGGTATGTAATTTTATTCACAAGAATAATTCCCCTGACTTAAAAATAATTACTTGTCTTTAAAGTTAAGCACAGTACATATCTATATGCAGCAACAGGGGCTAAAACTGACTTGAATAAATTTTTTCTCTTAGTGGCATTAAAATCTTTGACCTGGTGGCGTTAAAACCTTTGTCACTTCAAAACAAAATTGCTTCCGTATTAACAATGAAAAATTATTTATACTTCAATACACCTAAAAAGTTCACAAACATTTTGTTATACACATGGGCCAAATTTTTCAAAAATTAGGAGCCTAAAGTTACGCCCCTAGGAGTTTTAGAGAATCCAACTCTGAAGTCAGTTTGGAGCACAAGTCACACTGACTTCAAGCTGCAATCATTGAGGGATAACTATAGCCTAGTCACATACTTTTAACTTTCTTGACTTGTAAATGTTCAATATATCAAAAGTTGATGTTAGTTGCAAATATGGCAAGTGCTATTTGTTTATCAACCTTGTGTATGAGTTTGTGTTATTTCACTAAGGATATTAATGAGGCCCTGAACTTGTCTTGTCCAGCATAGGGGAGGATTTTAAGTGTGAAATTTCCTAGCAGAAAATTCTATATAAAATCTAAAATTCTAACAGTTAGAGATTGCAAGACTTAGAATCATAGAATATCAGGGTTGGAAGGGACCCCAGAAGGTCATCTAGTCCAACCCCCTGCTCGAAGCAGACTTCAAAATGGCTGCTTTCTGAAACATTCAGTAGGTGTCTAATGTTTGTTTCTGTCCCTCTATCTGCTAAATGAAGTCAAATTATACTGTCATATTTGAATCCTAGATAAATCCTAGATTTTGACATTGGCTTGTGCAGGAGCCTGTTTTCAAGGGAAGAAATAGTAAAATACTTGAAATTGCCACTATGTGGAAGCTGGACATGATTCACTGTCTATGAAGTGGGAACACCATGGCAAAGGAGAATATTTTCATCATCTATGTCCAAACCAGTCTAGGCTTCTTTTCAAAAGTCGGGGGGAGAGGGGCGGTGAAACCCCACCAGATCTGGTAAACCTGTTGCAGCAGATGACTCCCTACCCACTCCACTCCAAACCCAGGTGAGGAAGCAGGGATCAATTGTGACTGAGTTATATGATCCCTGGTCTGCTCCTGTGGCAGCGTGACTGGATTCTGCCTGTGGGCTTATGGAAAAGCCACTATCTAGCTCTATATTTGCTTTTTTAAAGTGACTTTTACCAATATTTAGAGCAGGGGTCTCAAACATGTGGCCCACAGGTTTATTTCCTGCAGCCCGCCAAGCTCCCCCCCACCCCCCGCAAGTTATTTCCTGTCGGCCTCCAAGCTCCCCTTCCCACAGCTCCCCCTCCCCCAGCGTGCCGCGGCCCCGCTCCTCTGCCTACCTCCAGGCACTTCCCACCACCAAACAGCTGTTTGGCGGTGCTTAGCGCTTTCCAGGAGGGGAGGAGGAGCAGGGAGCAGCTCAGGGGAGGAGGTGGAGAAGAGGCGGGTCAGGAGCAGGGATTTGGGGAAGGGGTTGGAATAGGGGCAGGAAGGGGGCAGAGTTGGGGTGGGGACTTTGGGGAAGGGGTTGGACTGGGGGCGTGGAAGGGGTGGGAAGGGGCAGGGAGGTGGTAGAGTTGGGCTGGAGGTGGGGAAGGGGCAGGGCCTCATGGAAGGGGTGGAGTGGGGGCGGAGCCAGGGCAGGCGGGTGGAGGGGTGTCACTGATGCCGCTCTTGGGCCAATGTATTAGTCCTCATGTGACCCCCCCGTGGTGATTCGAGTTTGAGATCCCTGATTTAGACTGAAAGCAGACTGCGCTATTCACTCTTGCATGGCAAACAATGGGTATGCCTACACAACACAAGCAGCGCATGGGCTGGGGTTCTCAGACTGGGGGTCATGACTCCTCAGGATGTTGCAAGGTTATTCCATGGGGGGTCGTGAGCTGTCAGCCTCCACCCCAAGCCCCACTTCACCTCCAGCATTTATAATAGTGTTAAATATAAAAAAAGTGTTTTTAATTTATAAGGGGGGGGTCGCACTCAGAGGCTTGCTGTGTGAAAGGGGTCACCAGTACAAAAGTTTGAGAACCACTGGGCTACCCTATCTAAGATAGCTTGAATCTAGCTAGCACAGGTAACAGTATGAGGCCTATACACAGTTTGGCCTCAATATTCAAATGCTCCTTCCACCCATGTTACTCCCCTACTACGCCAACATAATAAAACCACCTTGATAAGAGACGAAGGACTTATGTTGGTGTAGTTAGGGCGACACAGTGTGTATGTGTAGACCAGTGGTCACCAACCAGTTGATCACAATCCACTGGTCAATCCTAGAGGATCTCCCAGTCAATCACGATCTCTGGAGTGCAACGGGGCTGCCGCTAAGGCTCCCTGCCTGCCCCGGCCCCACGCCGCTCCCGGAAGCAGCCAGCGCAGCCCCAGGGCAGGGTGCGTGGCAAGGGTCTCCCTCCACGCACTGCTCCTGCCTGCAAACACTGCCCCCCCGCACCTCCCATTGGCCGGGAACAGGGAGTAGTGGCCAATGGGAGCTGCGGGGCTGGTGTTTGCAGAGAGGGGCAGCGCACAGAATCACATGCCCCCTCTCCCACCCCCAGGGGCTGCAGGGGTACATTGGCCCCTTTCGGGAGCGGCGTGGGGCCAGGGTAGGCAGGGAGCCTGCCTTAGCGGCAGCAACGCAACACTACAGACCAGGACCGCCGGAGGTAAGTGCTGCCCGGCAGGAGGCTACACCCCAGCCCTGAGCCCCCTCCTGAAACCAGCACCCCATACCCCCTCCTGCACCCTGACCCCCATCCTGCACCCCAAGCCCCAGCCCTGAACCCCCTCCCAGAGCCAGCACCCCAAGGCCCCTCCTGCACTCCAACCCTCTGCCCCAGTCTGGAGCCCCCCAGCACCCAAACTCCCTCCCAAAGCTTGCACCCCTCACCCCCTCCTGCACCCCAACCCTCTGACCAGGCTCAGCCCTGAGCCCCCTCCCACACTGCAAACCCCTCAGTCCCAGCCTAGAGCCCACACCCCCTCCCAAACCCTTACCCCAGTCTGGTGAAAATGAGCGAGGGTGGGGAAGAGCAAGTGACTGAGAGAGGGGGGGAATGGAGTGAGCAGGGCGATGCTTTGGGGAAGGGGCAGGGCCTCGGGGAAGGGGCAGGATAGATCCTGGGTTGCTCTTAAATTCAAAAAGTGATCTTGGGCGTAAAAAGTTCGGAGACCACTGGTGTAGACACTGTGTTCTTTAGATCCACTGTTGGATGTTATTCTTGTCAATTTCTGGGCTCCACTGGAGCCCTGAAATTGACAAGAAAGCTGTCTCTGGGTCTCCACTCCAAACTGGGCTGCCACCAGACTCCCAGCTTGGGCTGCTGTCCGGACACCACACTCTCTGTTTGGAGCCCTGCTGCCCCTGAGAGTTCCAGCTTCCTGCCGAGAGCATGGCAGCTGACCTGACTCCGGGTGTGGATTTCCCTGCCTGAGGCAAGAAGCTCTGGGCGGCTTCCCCCTAGCTCCCATCTGGGAGCACAGAGGCAAGCA
Organism: Lepidochelys olivacea; assembly: GCF_965140295.1. Taxonomy (NCBI): domain Eukaryota; kingdom Metazoa; phylum Chordata; order Testudines; family Cheloniidae; genus Lepidochelys; species Lepidochelys olivacea. The sequence continues at coordinate 111,266,844 of NC_140417.1, forward strand.
TAATGTATTGTAGACACAACCTCAGGTAAGACAGCACAGTGCAGGCTTTGGAGCAGGCTAGTGAACAGAATATGTACCCAAGATCCATACAGGGCTTATCCTGACTGCATTGCACTGTCTGCACTGTTACTGTTTCCCAAACTAGCTGGATGTAAACTAGCTCAGGTAAGCTAGTCCAGGTACAGTTTTTTCTGTGTAGACATACCCCTAGTTCTCTAAGGAATATCCATATTTTGTCAGCTGTCCACTGAATGATGCTGGAATGTACAAAAGCCATTAGTTAGCATCACTCACTCCTTATAATTCACTAATCTAGTAATTAAAATTAAAACCATCTCTAACTACACAAAAGAAAAAAGATGGAAAAAAATCCTGAAAAACTCTAAAAACAAGTCAAAAGAGAGCCAGTTACAGCTGCAAAGTGAAATTAATGTAATTATCGGTTGCATCAAGTACAAACTTGAGTGCTTAAAAGGGCACATTTCTTCATTTCATTTCTTCATACATTCTGAACAATAACCCAAAATAAATATCATTCTCCCCAGAAATCTAAAAACAAAAACATAACATGCAACTCTTTTGAGAAAGAAACATGCTGAGCTTCTCACCAAAAGGTTATAAGACTTTTTTTAACATGGACAAAACTTATTTTTTCCCCAATCCCGTTCTTGGAAATAGCAGAACCATTTTTATTTAAACTTTCCAAAAAAAAATTCAACTTGAAGACGACACCCAGTATGGAAAAGCTCAGGCTGAACAATTTAGTTTGGCAAAGTTATTAACAACTGAAAACAGGGTATTTATAAGGAGAAGTCTGTGGCAACCATAGGCAGTGCTACCAGTTCCACCTATAATAAATCAATATTGTTACACTTTCTATTTAACCTACAGAGAGAGTGAGAAATAGCTGTTATAAGTTCTTCACCAAAAAACTCTGCTGTGAGGTGATGAATATATTAATTGATGATATTTTCCTTAAAACATCCCTCAAAAGAAAGTATTTAGATACTGAGGTCAAGGTAAAAATTATACATTAAACCACAACACTCAATGGATTAAAGTTAGGGTTATTGTGTCACGATCACATTCTTTTCTGTATATTTAAAAAGAATATACTGTTTGTTTACAAGGCTCAAACACTTAAACAGGAAATTAATAATTAAGGACAACATGAATTTTACACTGCCCACATACAATATGATAGGTAATACAATGGCTCACAACACTCCCTCCCATTGGAAAAATGTCCAGGAAGTGTCCGGGAGGAAATCTCAGTGTGCAACCTCTCAGAAAGCTCTCCCGACATCTCATCCTTCTGATGAGAAGGAGGGGATAGCCATGTTTAAAAAATAATAATAATAAGCTAGGCGGACCATTCTCAAACCTAGTGGATCCCAGAGATCCACACAGATCCCTAGAGATCCATAGGAGCTCAGGGCCATCTGTGTGGAGGTTTTGTGCCCCGGCAGTGACCACATCCAGTATCCTCCCCAGAACACAGCTCCACAGGAGCAATGTCACCCCTCCCAAGACACAGCTGCATCAGGACTTTGTTCATAAAATACAAACAGATATGAACCCATAATTATGCACACACCCTTGCTTCCAGGCACTTCCACGTGTTTTTTTTCTGAAGAAACTACATAAACTGTATTACCAATGTGACCACTTAAATTGACCACTAACAAAATCAATAGAATACTTGTAAATGGCATATTATTAAAAGATTACTATTTCTTATATGAAAGTGTCTGTGTGTGTGGGATATATCCTTGCAAAATTATAATTAAAATGTATCAATCTAGGCAAATAATCTACATGCCATCTTTATCATAATTATGACTGTTGATGAATAAATTGATAGGAGTTGCTGATGAGCAACAAAAAATCCCTTACATCCACTAGGCATTTACATAAAAATTTTGCAAGGAGGTCTGAGATGAGATGAGAGAGAATCTTGTTTAAAGGTTGGTCTAAACACAAACTTGCACAGATTTAATGGATGATTTGACCAGTGCAAACCCCACTGTACTATATATCGCTATATCAGTTTAAAACTAAAAATTTAGTTAAACTGTTACATCTTCTGTGTACAGACAAGCACAAAGATTTAAGAGGGATATCAGTTTTGACTTCAGAAGCAGAAATATCTAGTACTTCCAATGTTTTGATTGTCTGTATAACTGGCATGCATGATAAGCATTGCATGCTCCAATAAAAGAAAACCATCTGACCAGGATAACATAACAGAGAGCTAGCCAAAGACCACTTTCCAGAGAGAAAACTGTTTGTTGAAAGAACAGCTTACATCTAAAACACAAAAAATAATGCTTTGTCTTTAAACAAAATCGGAAGTAACCTTGTACACAGGGATCCTATATTCTCATACATCTTACTGATTAGGTAACGTCACTGTGTTATGCCCAGGGATTGAAAGAAATTGAACGGGGAACACGCACACAAATCATTAACATTAAAACAGGGCTTTAAAATGATGTTCATTAAAAATGTAACTCCCACAATTGCTTAAAAAAAAATCTATCAAGTTTACAAGTATTGTACTTTGTGCACATGGAACTCCTGTCCACATATTCATCATGTCACTTATTATGATACTGTCATTTCTGTACTACTTGAGCTATCATCAATAAAATAACCTCTAGTCTGTTCCACTTACACCAAACGCTTAAAATAAACTAAATTTATAAATGCACTATCTCCAAACAAAGAACACCAGTGCTTCATTTATTTTCTTTTTGAATTTCATTGAATAAATACTAATAGTATGAATACTATAGCTGTGGTTCTAATTCCATTCAAATACATTTTCAGCAATGCCCCCTTTAAACACACTTCCTTTCAATATTTCCATATATATGACATCTACAAAAGCACATTTTGTATGAAGACATTGGACCAGAACATCAGCTAATGTAAATCAGTGTGACACCATTGATTTCAATGATCCTCAAGCAGCTGAGGATCTAGCAGCCTATATTGTAGTTCAGTGATGGAACAGCAAAGCATCAACTATATATGCGATAGTCTTGCTCCCTTTCCCACTGAGGTCAAGCACAGCTTTGCATTTTTTTTTCCTCACTGTATGCTCATGGAACATTAACCAGAGTCCTAGATTCACAAGATGCACTATAAATACTCTACAGCACATGCAAGGAAAAAATTCTGAATGCTGCCTACAACTTCAACATCAAATTCTCACATTATAGGTTTACTCACAATGATCTGGCTGTTTTAGTTACTGAACCATCTTGACTTTCTGGCCCAGTAATGTAGTATTTTTGTTAGCAGTACTCAAAGAACTCGACTGACCCTTTCAGTAAAAGCTTCTATAAAGATATGCAGACCAAGGAGTTGAAGAGAAAAGAAACTGGATGATGATTAAAGTAGCAAAATGGTTCAAGCATAATACACCAGTTTACTTTGAAAAAGCTTTAATTATAAAGCAGATGTGATAGTCAAACATATTCCAGGGGCTATAAATGAAATGAGAACTCCAGGGAGTTGGGGGAAAAAGAAAATAAATCTTTGTTTGAAATACTGATTATAGTAAAATCTTAGTATAAAATGCTAACAGTATAAAAGCAATAACATACCTGTTTGTCATTGGCCCTATGAAAGGGTTTGTGATTAGCTGTACAGTGGCTTTGGAAGCGAACAATAAACCAACTTGGACATTTTCATTTAGCAAGTCCTTGTCTGCCGTGGGGCAATCGGATGGTATATTAGTCACATTTACCACCATTTGCTCTGTCTGAGTATGATACAAATCTCTTGATCTTGTCCTATCAGACTGACTTCCAGTATCCATTGTGGAGTTGTCATAATAGGAGAAGATGCTTTGAAAACTGGCCACAGTTGTTGTAGTTATCTCAGGTCTCATAGTCTGGATTTCTGTTTCATTTTTCTGGTGTTTAATGCTGTACAGGTAACTGGGAATTATTGGCACTGGAAAAGCAAACACAATATGTAAGTAACTTAGCATCTGTTGCATGTAAATGCCATAATTTCATTAGCTTGCATACTTTATCACAGAAAATGTATCATCAGAACAAATAAAAATAGGGCTTTGCTATATAGAACAGTGCTAAAGAGTTTTCTGATTTTTTTTTTTTTTTTTTGCCTTCAGCAAAGAATTACAACAACAAACATTATTCCAGGAAAAAAAATACTGACTGTACTGAATTATAATTAGGAAGTGTAGTTATAAGCAACTTCTGCAAGCCTTTTCCATAGATATTCAGTTTATGTTGACAGGCATGACTATCTATGTACACAAGTACTATTTAAGGGCAAAACATGGGAGGAACCCCAAGACATTATTTGTGTAGTCTTGTTGGCTGATGCTTTTACAAAGAACATTTACTGCACTAAGAAGGCATTTAAACCAAGGAAAATTCCAATAAAAATATATTATGTTCAATAAATGTTGCTGGGAATAACACTATTAAGAGGGGAAAGATTTTATATTATTTTTATATTAAATAAATAAATAGAGATCTAAGATGTTCACGCTGTTCATTGGTGGGGGGGTTTTAAGTTCACATAAAAGGAAGTCATTTAAAAGTAAAATTCTGTACATGTTTTAAGGTATTAGCAGTATCCTAACTGGATTAATATATAATAAAGGAAAATTAGTATTTTTAAAATAGTAAAAGCAGGTGAGACAGTAATTTTTATCAGGAAATATTAGTGACAAAATCAACAGCTGTTAACGTGTATTGCCTCTTGCAAAAGTCTGAAACTATATATGGTTATGAAATATATTTTTTCAGCAAACCTGCAAACTGAGATTACATAAAAGATTTTCTAACATAATTAGTGAACAAACAATGAAATGCATAGAGAACAATTTTCCTTTAAAAAAAAAGTACTTGCCAAAAATATATATTAGCCTTTCATTAGAGGCCATATTGTGCCATCATGTTTTTTCTTTTTTAATTTGAATTCCCTAATGAAATCAATAAGGAGTTTAGTTTAAAAACTGCCATGGTGTAGCCCAATGTGTCAAATCTGTAGAAGCTAAATGTGTATATCTATGCAATACAAGTGTGTGAACACAAACTGGTATTTTCCCCTTTTCCCCGTGTTTTTGACTTTTTTTTATTTGCATCTTTGTATCCAAATTTATATTAATATGAGGACCTCTAAAACAACCAGTTAAAAATGTTCAAAAACTTGAAATCTAAATGCATTTTTAACTGTAAGTATTCTATCCTAATATTAGGTTAGGTCCTTCCTATATACCATGGAACTTTGGCCATTGATTTCAGTGTTGTTCTGATCAAAGTTGATTTTACTAAACCCAGTTGTGAGTTATTTAAAATCAATCTAAAAGGCCTTCATATTAGTCTGACTCAATGATACTGCTTTGCCACCAAAATCATCTCAAAAGAACAATGATGATGGGGGCGATGCACAAGAATTATCATGAGAAAACATATTTCTCAAGTGTTATCTAGCCTGTCCTTCTGGTTTGCATGACCACAGAGGAAAGAAAATGCTGCACAGTTAAAAATAATTTAGAAAATGACAGATAATTTTTTCTGACTAGAAATTACTGATACCTGTAATTGATACTCTGTGAAGAACTTTTTAGACAATTTTATCATGTATTTTTAAATAAATATAAACTAAACCAAAACTATGAGGTGAGTGGGTATGTATTTGTGCAGTATCTAGAATATCTCATATATAATTTGAAAAAATGTATTGTAGATAACGTATTATTTAGAAAGAAACACCAATTAAACTTGCAGAAGATACACAGACTGTTCAGTGCATCCATTGAGGGGGTTTTATTGTTAAAATAAGTTGGAAAGAAAAGGTTCCACATACCCACTACAGTAAGCAGCATGTTGTCCAGGAGTAATGCAATGAAAACAATAAGCAGAATTAGTTTTCGGGACTGCCGACTCTCCCTGAGCCAGCTGAGGACACTGAATTCATTCCAAGCCATGGCTCAGGCTCCCTCAGGCAATGACTTACACTGTAAACATATAAAGGATATATAATAAGCATTTTTTATTATTTTCTTTTTGCTAAGACAGACTAACATGGCTGCTACTCTGAAACATATAAAGGAGAGTTAGCTTTTCCTGGATTTGCCTGTCTCCCTGTTGCTTTCATGACCCACTTAGTTGGCACAGGTTTGTTTCCCCATTTCCAGCAATAGGGGAATTTTGTGGACCGTGTTTAGTTTCTTTCTTACTCAGGGGTGGGCGGCAGAGGCCTAGTTAGATCTCTACCCATAATCTTAGACTAGTCTGATGTTTCTCTAAAAATAATCAGTTAAATCCTGGCTTCAAATTGTCATTATTATGTGTCATAAAGTGAAAGAAATTCCCACCTCCTGCAACCCAACAGCTTGGCACAACTGCCCCCAACACGTGGAGGAGGATTAGTCCTCTGTATCCTGTTGCTGCAGAGAAATGGAGCAAATCTACTCAGCCCTTCACTCCCATCTCCCCGCCTTGTGCCCTTTACACCCCAGCCACCGGTTCTGCACAAAGGAATCGCAGCCATTCCGCTGGGTTTGGGACCTTCCCCACAAACAGAGGTGGTACAGCGCAGTTTCCTTCTCTCCCCTTGCAAACTCATCCCTTCATTGGTTCATGTTTACAAGAACTTCTTAACCTTAAGGGCTAGAAACTTATTTTTTTAAAGGAAGCTTAGATTCTGCAAGGACTAACGGGGCCATTTCAGCCAGGCTGGTACATTGTACCCCCGTGACCAGGCTCAATCTGTCCCAGGCCTGCCTACCTTCAAATACAGTGCCGTCGAACTGTTCTTAGGAGCCCCGCCTCAGGAGGGAAGGCAGCACCTGGCGTCAAGCTGCAGTAAAACAAGAACGTCTAGCAAACTTCCCCCTTTCCAAGTGTTCTGTCTCACTCAGCTGCTCCAATTCACTGTCCTACGGCTGAGTTATAGATGAGACCTCGGCCCTTCCCATCAAAGGGTCAAATGCTTTACTCTCACCAGGAGCTGCTGCTGCCAGGGCTCAACTCGCGCTTCGCTCACGATTCTGAATCACCAGGCAGATGGGAGGCTGGAGGTTTGCAAAAGATGTGACAGTCTCATCGAAAGGACAGCACTCGCTGGCCACTAATCCGTCTCTGCCCCCGCTGTCACTGCTCCCCTCAGGCTCCCAGAGGGCCCCCCCCACTATCACCGCCCCCCACAGTTCCCAACCCCCCGCTGTCACCGCCCCCACCCCACACTATCACTGCTCCCTCACATTCCCCTTACTCCCCATCTCTCACTGGTCCCCGTCTCTGCCACTGCCCCTCTCACGCTCCACAGCCCGCCCCCCCACCCCGCCACTATCACGGCCCCCAACAGTCCTCTGCTATCACTGCTCCTGTCTCTGCCAGTGCTCCCTCATGCTTCACAGTCCCACACTATCACTGCTCCCCACATACCCCGTCCCCCTCATGCGCCATAGCTCCCCACTAGCACAGCCCCCTGCCCCCCCCAGGTCCCCACTATCACTGCTCCCCACGTTCCCCGTCCCCCTCATGCTCCACAGCTCCCCACTAGCACAGCCCCCTGCCCCCCCCCAGGTCCCCACTATCACTGCTCCCCACGTTCCCCGTCCCCCTCATGCTCCACAGCTCCCCACTAGCACAGCCCCCTGCCCCCCCCAGGTCCCCACTATCACCGCTCCCCACGTTCCCCGTCCCCCTCATGCTCCACAGCTCCCCACTAGCACAGCCCCCTGCCCCCCCAGGTCCCCACTACTGTCACTGCCCCCCACGTTCCCCGTCCCCCTCATGCTCCACAGCTCCCCACTAGCACAGCCCCCTGCCCCCCCATGTCCCCACTATCACTGCCCCCCACGTTCCCCGTCCCCCTCATGCTCCACAGCTCCCCACTAGCACAGCCCCCCACAGCCCACTACTGTCACTGCCCCCCACGTTCCCCGTCCCCCTCATGCTCCACAGCTCCCCACTAGCACAGCCCCCTGCCCCCCCAGGTCCCCACTACTGTCACTGCCCCCCACGTTCCCCGTCCCCCTCATGCTCCACAGCTCCCCACTAGCACAGCCCCCTGCCCCCCCATGTCCCCACTATCACTGCCCCCCACGTTCCCCGTCCCCCTCATGCTCCACAGCTCCCCACTAGCACAGCCCCCCACAGCCCACTACTGTCACTGCCCCCCACATTCCCCGTCCCCCTCATGCTCCACAGGTCCCCACTAGCACAGCCCCCTGCCCCCCCATGTCCCCACTATCACTGCCCCCCACGTTCCCCGTCCCCCTCATGCTCCACAACTCCCCACTAGCACAGCCCCCCACAGCCCACTACTGTCACTGCCCCCTCACATTATCCCTGCCCCAGGTATCATTGTGCCCCGTCTCTGCCATTGCCCCCCTCACGCTCCACAGACCCCAACTATCACTGCCCCACACATTCCCCTTACCCCCCACCACTATCACTGCCCCACAGCCTCCTGCCCCCCGTTATCACCGCTCCCCGTCTCTGCCACTGCCCCCACTCTGTGCCCTTGCTCCCTCCCCCCAACTCTCGGCTCCCGCCCATGATCTCTCGCTCCCCGCCTGGGACTGGCGGGCGGGCGAGCTCCGCGGGGCGCGCCCGCTGCTGTGGCGCTTACCCGGCGCGGCTCTTTTGCTGCCGGTCTCTGTCCGCCCTCCGCGGGTCCTGCCCGCCTGGGCTCCGCTCTGGCGTCCTGCTGGGCCGGGGGAGCCGCGTCGAGAGCCCCGAGCGCCTCTGGGCAGCGCCACTTACCAGCCTCCTCCCTGACGTCACGCCAGATGCTTATCGCCCCCCAGGCGCCTCTGGGGCAAGGGCTGCAGCGCGCCCTGCCCCAGGCAGCCCCGCAGCCAACCCAAGCCCCTGCCGCAGCCCCCCTGCCTCTGCCTCCCACCCAGCCCCTTCGACCCCAGCGCCCCGGGGAGCGAGCGCCCGCCCGGGCGAGGCACCGCGTGCTGCGGACTGCCCCTGCCCAGCTGGCGCGACGCCCGGGAGCAGAGTCAGCCGCTTTTCCCCCTGCAGATGCCCCCTAACGCCCTGGCGGAGGCCGGGAGCCCCGCGGACGGACAAAGGTGAAGGCGAGGTGCTTCTTTAGCCTGCTGGGGGCTACTGGTGTGGCTGGGACCGAGCAAGGCTCCGGGATTTTATGGCCGGTGTCCAGCAAGGCGCCCGCGGGATCCGTGGCATAGACTCCGGGCACAGCATGTGGACGGTTAGCGCACAAGGGACCTTTCCAGACCCTTCATTAAATCCGCGTGTGCGTAAAACTCAGAGTTCCCTCGGTACTGGGGGGTGGGAGTTGGTGTGAACCGGACCCAGTTTTGCAGGCGAGGGGAATGCGGACTGGGCTGGACTCGTCCTCCCTGGAGCTGGTTCGGTAAGGTAGGCTGGCCTGTGCTCCACTGGGAAGGAGACAACTACCAGACACGTGGGCGTAGGAAGAATCATCTATCCCAGGACGTGGGTGTCACGGCAGGGAAGCTAGCCTATTACAGGATATAGTTAAGTATATCCCCATAGAAGAGGCACATGTTCCTCATTAACTTGGAAGAGTGAGCGAAATTAAACACCCTTAATAAGCTTCACAGAGAAGATGTGTTTGTTTGTTTTCGGTAAACCTTTCCAACACTTCAAATTCCCTGCATGCCTGGGAAGCACTGAAAGACAATCTGCCCCCACAGGCAAAACTTCAGTGTACCCTCAACCCCTCTTCCCGTGGAACACAGCTTTTCAACTGGGGATTGCCCGCTGGGAGGGGATGTCAGATTTTGGGGGGGGGGGGAGTGCAGCAAGCCTTTTGATGGTTCCGTGGTTATGGCAGAAGGGGGAAGCACACCACTCAGATTTGACCTGGCCACCCCTACTTCAGGACGGGGGTGGCAGGAGGGCTAATTCTCAGTGAGTGGCATTGTGTCCTGACTGGCACGCAGTGTCACACTCAGGTTTGGCCCAGCTGCCTCTACGGCCCAAAGCAGTTGCCTACTCTGCCTATAGCTCGAGCAGCCTCTGTTGGGAAGGCTATGCAGACCAAATTCCATGATTTTACTAGTTCTTTTCTTAAATACTTTGATCAAGTTGTACGATCTGAGATTAAATAACCCACTTCCCTGGCACATCTGCATGTTTCTTCTCAAACTGCTGCATTTATTTACCATAATTAGGAATTTATTTCAAGATCCTTTGTATCTTATATTAGAGAAGATGTAAAGGTTGGCAGTTATACAAGTGCAGCTGTACATTGTACTGATCAAGTAGTAGAAGTTAAATAGTTGCATTTTCATATAGCACTGCTGTCTGAGCTGCATAACATATTCTGCTTTAAAAAAACCAACTCTACTGGACTTTCATATACTTTTCCAATTATTCTTCACAAGGTATCTGTTTCAAATCCAGTTAATTCAGTGGGAGTCTCCATTGATTTCAATGTGATTTGGATCAGACCCTAGTTGACTTAAACTGATGGCATTACTGGAAAAGCAGTTTATTTCTTAGGCTGTGTTGCACACTTCAGCTGTTCAAGGTTTATGAAGTTAATTGATCTAGTTGTGCCCCTTTCTGACCAGATGAGTCTTTATAAATTTTGCAGATTTTGCTGGAAATTTTGTTGAACAAAATCCTTTGGGTTTTAAGCTTCTGCTGGTGCCTCTATATCAGGGAGTTTCTAGGAATACAGTTTCATATTTCAATGAAGGACATTTCCATCGTGGGATGGAAATTTTGCTCATGTAGGTAACTGAGAGTGAAAATGCATTTGGTCTAAATTGGGCCATCTTGGGCCATCATCCAGCTGCCACTGAAGTAAATGAAAATAAATCTAGGTGGTTTCAGTAGTTAGGGGTAAATTTTAGTAAAGCATATTATTTACTATACATTCATAGCTTCTTCTAATAATTAATAATAATGGAATAGTGTTCAAAGTATTCCAGCAATTTTTTTCTGTCCCTACATAAGTCATTTTTATTTTACACTGAGATATTCTACCAGTACCTTGTACAAAATGTATATTCTGATGTATGAATGAATTGATATATTCTACTATTAGATCATGAATATCAATAAGTCTTCCTATTGTTGTATAAGATGTTGGAGATGTTTTGTGCATATTTACATGGCTTTTCTAACTAGAAACTCCAGGACTCAGTCACATTTACACTTAGGACTAAAATCCTAGCCTTCCAACAAGGGGTAATGACTTCTCTGCCCTAGTGATAAATTAAACAGCATAATTTACTTTAGTGAGGAGAAAGAGGGTGCCCTCCAGTTACTGAATCCTGTTCTGCAAACACACATGCAAGTAACATTACTCATTTGAGAAGTCCCATTGAACTGAGTAGGGAAAGGGAAATACGTGTTATAGGTATTGTGAGTAGCAGAGAATGGCATTAATAAGGGATAAATTTTAAAGATATGTTAATGGGAATATTACATCAGGAAAAAGTGGAGTTGGACCTTCTCTGAAATTCTGTGAATACAAAAGACAATTAATTTCTAGCAGTGCTCTCCTACATAATCTTCAAGTAGACCTTTTCCCCACAGTGTTGCATGTCATATGGATGATAGAGAGAGAAGCAAAGATGCTTCTTTAATAAGCTCTAATGAGACCATGTTAAAAACATCTCCAAATAAAAGACATTTCTTGTACTAAAACATTTCCCCCTCTTTCTCTCTCTGCCTTTTCTGTGCTGCTCTTCACACTTGACAACATCTGACCACTCAGTTTTGCTAGAGTGTAAATGACAGCCCTTCTCACTCTCCTACTCTCTCCCTGCCTCCAGACAACTAACACTCTGACTGCCAGACACTCAATACCAATGAATATAAAGGTGGATATGCCATCATTTTTCACTGAAAAGCAAGCAAAAAGGAATATGACAGCCAAGTTGAACTGATGGGGTGGGAGAAATTTGTGAATGTGTTTGTGACTAGGTTTTACTGTTAAGATTTTGATAGTTATGCAACTGCTTAGTGAAGTGCTTGGCTGAAAAATGAGGGGCAAAATTTCATGAATTTTTCCTCCAGTTGTTGGTATTTGAAATGTCAACAAAACATTTAGTCAAAATCTCATATTTTGAAATATTTTGATTAGCTCTACTCTTTTGTAATATCTATCACTTAAGATATAATAGAAAAAATAAAAGGTATTAAAATAGGTATGTTTTTGCAATCCAGATTGAATAATATTATTCAATGAATTATTAAAAATGTTTATACACCTTGGGTAGAACTTTCAAAAGCACCTAAGTAACTGAAGAGTCTCACTTTCAAAAGTGACTGGGGCACTTAGGCTCCTAAGTCCATTGACTTTCAGTAAGATTCAGGATAAAATTTTTGAGAGAGTGCCTAAGTCTCAGTGTAAGTCAATGGGATCTACATTCCTAAATGACATAAGTGGTTATGAAAATTTTACCCTTTCCTTTATTGCAGAGGTAAGTAGTGGTAGGAAAGAGATTAACTGTTGAGTCACCAGTTTAGCATGGAGGATGTGTACAGCACCTCATAACTCATTACAGTGTGGGCTAAAGGTAGGTTGGATATCACAAAGACCAAGATGTCAAGGGCATTTAAGCCTCAACTCTCACATTGGGTTTCACACCTGGACTTTGACAGATAGTGTCATAGAGTTAGAATAGTCAAATAAAGTGGCAAAGCCAAAGAAAAGAGTCAGTGTTACTGCTACTGAAGATGTAACTGCTGCTGAAGATAAGCACCTAGCTAGCGATGGCATTGACATTGCTAATTATTTAGTAGTCAAGATTTCAACAACAGATAAAGATTTGTCTGCAGCAACATATCATCCATGCATAGCCAGATGTTGCCCTAGGCAATGGGCATGCTGTTTCCATATTTAGTGTGCAGTGTCATTTTGCTGAGTTATTTCCTATGGCTTATTTAACTGTTACAACTAAAAAAGGAAAGAAAATGGAGTATATTACAGCCATGTCTCTCGTCATTCCTCTCTGGTAGCTAAAGTTCACCCTGGATCCCCAAAGGCAGCACAGATTCAGGCAGCCTAACTGGTAAATTTTGGATCATCATGAAGCATTACTTTAGTGCTTTGCATTCCTCTTAATTTCCTATCAGCATTTCAAACATGCCTGTGTTTTATGGATTCTATAAGTGTGTATCACACTTGGGATCTGAAATCAGCACATTTTCCCAGTTCTGACCCAAATACCTCCAGTTATTATTAATTATATAAGTGTGAAGAATGTTGTCCTGTCTGAAGCTAGTTTCTTCCAGGAGATCTAATTCTGTGTCAAAGTAGGGAAATCCCACATTAGCACACATGTCAAGGCAAGAAGTCACTGAAGGCCAGAAAAAGTCACAAAGGAAGAATTCAGGAGGAAACCAATAGAACAGGAAATTACAGAACAAAACAAGAGAGGGCTAGGACATACATGGAGGAAAGACCTGAACAGCATAACAAGACAGGCATTGGAGTGGAACCCCAGGCAAGAGGCTATGAAGTAGACCAAGGATAACATGGAAATACACAATAGAAGCAGAATTGAAAGCTCACAAAATGACATGGGAAGAAGTTAAGACTGAAGCAGGATATCAGCAAAGATGATGAAGGCCCTATGTTCTGCTTGGAATAGAGAGGCATAAGAGAGAAGAAAAGAGAAGAGAAAGTAGGCTCTTAGGTCCATATTTTGGCACCTAATAAGAAGACAGATTTTCAGAAGTTCTGACCACCCTGAAGCTCACACAGAAGTCATTGGGAGCTGCAGGGTGCTCAGCAATTTTTAAAAATTAGGACACTAATTTAGGTGCTGAAATATGGTATTAGGAGTCTGTAGTGGGATGGTTGCCCCACTCCAGGAGAAAATGGGTTAAAGTAGGCCAGAGAAGCTGTGCAGATGAGCAGCCAATCAGAAAGGGCCTGTGGGCAGCCAATCAGGGCCAGGCCGAGTCCTATGTAAAGGCTGCAGCACAGCAGAGAGCACAGTTTCTCCCTGACAGCAAGGGAGCAGGACTGGCTCCTAGTAGAGGGCAGGGGCTAGGGGGAAGTGGCCCAAGGAAGGCAGGCAGTGATGGGGTGTAGAGGAAGACAGCAAGTGGCTGCTGCTAAAGGGTCACTGGGCTGGGGCCTAGAGTAGTGGGCGGGCCTGGGTCCTCCCCCCTTGCACTGCACCTTGCCACGAGGGAGTGTGACCCATGGACTGCACCTTGTCCTTGAGGCAAGGGACTAGACTTTAGGGTGGCAGGTGGCCATGAAGGCAGGTATGGACTAGGACTGCTGATATACCCCTGGAAGGGGAGAGAATGAAGTAGTGGGCACTGCTGGAGGCAGCGTCCCGAAGAGAACGTCATGGTCCAGAAAGGGATGTGTGTCGCGGTGGTGGAGACAACACAGCAGAGCAGACAATGGGTGAGACACCAGCCAGCAGGAGGCACTCTGAGGGCTGGAAGGAGCTAATTCCCAGAGCAACCAGCAGGAGGCACCACGGTGGTGAGTCCTGCCCCATTAGAGTCTTAACTATAAGCGCCCATTTTGCAAATGTTGGCCTGTGTGTCTAGTGTATAGTGAAGTGGGCAAATGCAGGTGGAGAGATGGAGGCCGGACAAAGAAGAGAGGCTATTTGTAATAATTGTATATGAGAACCCAGTCCTGCAACCCATGATCCTACAGTTAATCCCACTGAAATAAACAGAATTACTCACGGAAGTGTTATAGGGTGGCTATCTGATATTGAGGATTTGTCTAAGGCAGCTGTTTTTTGAAAACTTGGAGTTCAGAGAGCAAGGTCTCAATAACTCTCCAAGTTTCATTGCCATATAGTAAGATCAACTTTACAATTGTGTTAAACATTCACAGTTTAGTTTGAAGGGCAAGATTTCTGTTTCTCCAGATTAGTTTTAGAGTTACAAAGGCTATTGTGGCTTTAACGTCTTCATTTGTTCTGCCTGTTGTACTTACAAAGCTGCCAAGATATGTGAAATATTGGATCTCTTCTATGTCAGTCCCAGAAAGTGTTATTGGTGTTTCCTGTTGTGTGGTGATTCCCATGGTATATAGCTGTCTTGGTGTCGATTTTCAACTCTATTAATTGTACAAAGGCCTGGAGATCTTGTTTTGGCTTGCATGTCTCTATGGGTATGGGATAATAAGCTGAAGTCACCTTCAAAGTCAAGGTCCTCTAACTGCTTTGTGAAGGTCCATTATATGCTCCTTGGCTGTTCTGTGGTCTTTCTCATGACCCAATCCACTACAAATAAAAAGATCATGGGTGACATTTTTGTCTGATGTCCATAGTAACCTTGAATGGTTAAAGTTAGTTTGCTGTTATGTATTACTTGACATGTCATATTTTCATAGAAGCTCAGAATGATGCTCAGAAAATTTGGAGGCATGGCAAAGAAACTAGCATAAAATTGTTCTATCCACTGTATCAAAAGCTTGTCGAAAATCTATAAAAAGCATATAAAGTGGTGACTCCCGTTCAGTCAACAGTTCTATGATGATATGTAGGGGTTACTAGTTGATCTGTACATAATTTCTTCTGCCTGAATCCTACCTGTTCTTGTTGTAACCTTGAATCAACCTTTCTTATTTTCTCTATAATATATGTAAATACCTTACCTTACCTTACTTGGGATTGACAGCAATTGACTGTCCCTCCAGTTTTTACACTGACTGAAGTCTCCTTTCTTTTTCAGTTTCACTATATGACCCTGTCCCCACTCATCTGGTATTTTTTCTTCATCCTGTATCTTTTGTAAGGGGCCTGTCAAAATGTCTACTGTGTTCTTCAAGTCCGCCTTAAGAACGTCCATTGGAATGTTCTCTGGACCTGGTGCTTTTCCACTTTTTAACAGATTCACTACCCAGTCTCTACTTCTACTCTGGTGATAGGTCCTAGTTCAACATCCAGATTTTCTCCTTCCGCTATATATGGGGGATTGGCCACTGGCTCGCCATGCAGAAATTGACTAAAGTACTGCCTCCATATATTTAATTGTTCTGATGTCCTCATTGGTAAGTTGCTTTTGTCTTGAACTGCATGTTGGTATTTCTTCTTCCTGACAACTATCTAACGATGATGTATGGTGTTTTCATGTCATTTTTTTTGCTGCATCATCTTGCAGCATGTAATGGTCTCAAGTTGCAGTGGGGGAGGTTTAGATTGGATATTAGGAAAAACTTTTTCACTAAGAGGGTGGTGAAACACTGGAATGCGTTACCTAGGGAGGTGGTAGAATCTCCTTCCTTAGAGGTTTTTAAGGTCAGGCTTGACAAAGCCCTGGCTGGGATAATTTAACTGGGAATTGGTCCTGCTTTGAGCAGGGGGTTGGACTAGATGACCTTCTGGGGTCCCTTCCAACCCTGATATTCTATGATTCTATGATTCTATGATTCTATGCATCTGTTGTCATTTTGTCTATTAAGTATCAAATGAGGAACCTACTTTAGGCACATATTTTTGAGAAATGTGGCCCCAGGGTATATCCATAAATACACTCCTCATCTTTCTATTGAATTTAAGATCCCACTCTTTATCTTTTACAGTTATTTCTACACTGTGTGTTGCATTTACAATAATTCATAATTATCTGAGTCTATTGTGGTAATTAGTCATTTGCAATTATTTTTACTATGAGGAAATTTACTTTGTTAGAAACCCTTCCTGTGGAGAAGGAAGGTTTCTCACACTCTCTTCCCTTAACTAGCACACCTGTGCAGCAGAGCGTTGTCACATATTGCGTGAGATGCGAAACCAACTATAATGCAAAATTAGACAAACAGCATATTGCAGTAGCTTTCATTTGTAACTGCAAATCTCTTAAATGATGCCAGTAACAGAGACAAGGCGACTTTTTGAAAATCATACATTTTATATTAGCACTGTCCCTTGGACAAAAGGAATCTAATTATTAGGGATGTAACTGCTGTAAAAGCCAGCTAATAAAACCAGTCTCTTTGAACTAGTCTCTTTGGGGGTACTCTCTTTGAAGACTGTGAGGGTTTGAAGTGAATGAGTCAAAGGTAAAAACTGTCTTGTGTGGCAATTGATCATAATTGTGTGGATGGGAGGGATAAAGTCCTCTTGCTTTGGGCTGGAGAGGTATAAATACAGAGCTAGCCAGCTAGTCACAGCTCATCCACAAATCTAGAGGCACTGGCAGAATGAGCATTTATTTCCACAGTAGTATAAACTGATTCTGTAGAAGTTGGGCACTGAAGGGCTGCTCAGTTAGTAGATAGTGGAGTAAAGTAAAATCACAGAACAAACAAATACACAAACATCTTTATATTTAAAGAGAAAAACTAGTTCAATCTAGTCCTCAGTCACAGAATGGAAATCCCAGGATAACTATGGACGTTAAAGATCAACAACAGATCACTATGTGGGCTACCCAATTTACTGCACAAAGTCTGTAATGTACAACCGTGTAGGTGTATGTATACAACTGATGCAAGCAGCTCACAGTCCTCAAAACATGAGTCCCGCATCCTGAGGCCAGAGTTGCTGAACTGGATGAGCAGGAAGAAGCAGATTCACGTGTGCAGAGTCAGGATGAGCTCTACCCTGACATCTGGTGGTGAGTTGTGGAAAAGAACTTCAGGGACTGATCTTGTTTGCATAGGCACACCCACCCAGCCTAGCATGAGCCCACAGCAGCCCAAATGGTCACTTAGCCCTGGTCTACACTAGGACGTTAGGTCGAATTTAGCAGCGTTAAATCGATGTAAACCTGCACCCGTCCACACAATGAAGCCCTTTATTTCGACTTAAAGGGCTCTTAAAATCGATTTCCTTACTCCACCCCTGACAAGTGGATTAGCGCTTAAATCGATGTTGCCGGCTCGAATTTGGGGTACTGTGGACAGAATTCGATGGTATTGGCCTCCGGGAGCTATCCCAGAGTGCTCCATTATGACCGCTCTGGACAGCACTCTCAACTCAGATGCACTGGCCAGGTAGACAGGAAAAGAACCGCGAACTTTTGAATCTCATTTCCTGTTTGGCCAGCGTGGCAAGCTGCAGGTGACCATGCATGTGCCAAAACCTTTGTGAAAATCTCCCAGGGCATGAAGGACAGAGGCCATAACAGGGACCCAAAGCAGTGCCGCGTGAAACTGAAGGAGCTGAGGCAAGCCTACCAGAAAACCAGAGAGGCGAACAGCCGCTCTGGGTCAGAGCCCCAAACATGCCGCTTCTATGATGAGCTGCATGCCATTTTAGGGGGTTCAGCCACCACTACCCCAGCCGTGTTGTTTGACTCCTTCAGTGGAGATGGAGGCAATACGGAAGCAGGTTTTGGGGTCGAAGAAGATAGCTCACAGCAAGCAAGCGGAGAAACCGGTTTTCCCGACAGCCAGGAACTGTTTCTCACCCTAGACCTGGAGCCAGTACCCCCCGAACCCACCCAAGGCTGCCTCCTGGACCCAGCAGGCGGAGAAGGGACCTCTGGTGAGTGTACCTTTTAAAATACTATACATGGTTTAAAAGCAAGCATGTGAAAGGATTACTTTGCCCTGGCATTTGCAGTTCTCCTAGATGTAGTCCTAAAGCCTTTGCAAAAGGTTTCTGGGGAGGGCAGCCTTATTGCGTCCTTCATGGTAGGACACTTTACCACTCCAGGCCAGTAACACGTACTCGGGAATCATTGTAGAACAAACCATTGCAGTGTATGTTTGCTGGCATTCAAACAACATCCGTTCTTTATCTCTCTGTGTTATCCTCAGGAGAGTGAGATATAATTCATGGTCACCTGGTTGAAATAGAGTGCTTTTCTTCAGGGGACACTCAGAGGAGCCCATTCCTGCTGGGCTGTTTGCCTGTGGCTAAACAGAAATGTTCCCCGCTGTTAGCCACAGGGAGGGGGGAAGGTTGAGGGGGTAGTCACGCGGTGGGAGGAGGCAAAATGCGACCGTGTAATGAAAGCACATGTGCTATGTATATAATGTTAACAGCAAGGTTTACCCTGAAAGAGTGTAGCCACTGTTTTATAAAATGTGTCTTTTTAAATACCGCTGTCCCTTTTTTTTTCTCCACCAGCTGCATGTGTTTCAATGATCACAGGATCTTCTCCTTCCCAGAGGCTAGTGAAGCTTAGAAAGAAAAAAAAAACGCACTCGCGATGAAATGTTCTCCGAGCTCATGCTGTCCTCCCACACTGACAGAGCACAGACGAATGCGTGGAGGCAAATAATGTCAGAGTGCAGGAAAGCACAAAATGACCGGGAGGAGAGGTGGCGGGCTGAAGAGAGTAAGTGGCGGGCTGAAGACAGGGCTGAAGCTCAAATGTGGCGGCAGCGTGATGAGAGGAGGCAGGATTCAATGCTGAGGCTGCTGCAGGACCAAACCAGTATGCTCCAGTGTATGGTTGAGCTGCAGCAAAGGCAGCTGGAGCACAGACTGCCACTGCTGCCCCTCTGTAACCAACCGCCCTCCTCCCCAAGTTCCATAGCCTTCACAGCCAGACGCCCAAGAACACGGTGCGGGGGCCTCCGGCCAACCAGACACTCCACCACAGAGGATTGCCCAAAAAAAAGAAGGCTGGCATTCAATAAATTTTAAAGTTGTCAACTTTTAAAGTGCTGTGCTTAAAGTGCTGTGTGGCATTTTCCTTCCCTCCTCCACCACCCCTCCTGGGATACCTTGGTAGTCATCCCCCTATTTGTGTGATGAATGAATAAAGAATGCATGAATGTGAAGCAACAATGACTTTATTGCCTCTGCAAGCGGTGATTGAAGGGAGGAGGGGCGGGTGGTTAGCTTACAGGGAAGTAGAGTGAACCAAGGGGCGGGGGGTTTCATCAAGGAGAAACAAACAGAACTTTCACACCGTAGCCTGGCCAGTCATGAAACTGGTTTTCAAAGCTTCTCTGATGCGTACCGTGCCCTCCTGTGCTCTTCTAACCACCCTGGTGTCTGGCTGCGCGTAACCAGCAGCCAGGCGATTTGCCTCAACCTCCCACCCCGCCATAAACGTCTCCCCCTTACTCTCACAGATATTGTGGAGCACACAGCAAGCAGTAATAACAGTGGGAATATTAATTTCGCTGAGGTCTAAGCGAGTCAGTAAACTGCGCCAGCGCGCCTTTAAACATCCAAATGCACATTCTACCACCATTCTGCACTTGCTCAGCCTGTAGTTGAACAGCTCCTGACTACTGTCCAGGCTGCCTGTGTACGGCTTCATGAGCCATGGCATTAAGGGGTAGGCTGGGTCCCCAAGGATACATATAGGCATTTCAACATCCCCAACAGTTATTTTCTGGTCTGGGAAGAAAGTCCCTTCCTGCAGCTTTTGAAACAGACCAGAGTTCCTGAAGATGCGAGCATCATGCACCTTTCCCGGCCATCCCACGTTGATGTTGGTGAAACGTCCCTTGTGATCCACCGGTGCTTGCAGCACTATCGAAAAGTACCCCTTGCGGTTTATGTACTCGGTGGCTTGGTGCTCCGGTGCCAAGATAGGGATATGGGTTCCGTCTATAGCCCCACCACAGTTAGGGAATCCCATTGCAGCAAAGCCATCCACTATGACCTGCACATTTCCCAGGGTCACTACCCTTGATATCAGCAGATCTTTGATTGCGTGGGCTACTTGCATCACAGCAGCCCCCACAGTAGATTTGCCCACTCCAAATTGATTCCCAACTGACCGGTAGCTGTCTGGCGTTGCAAGCTTCCACAGGGCTATCGCCACTCGCTTCTCAACTGTGAGGGCTGCTCTCATCTTGGTATTCATGCGCTTCAGGGCAGGGGAAAGCAAGTCACAAAGTTCCATGAAAGTGCCCTTACGCATGCGAAAGTTTCACAGCCACTGGGAATCGTCCCAGACCTGCAACACTATGCGGTCCCACCAGTCTGTGCTTGTTTCCCGAGCCCATAATCGGCGTTCCACAGCATGAACCTGCCCCATTAGCACCATGATGCATGCATTGGCAGGGCCCATACTTTCAGAGAAATCTGTGTCCATGTCCTGATCACTCACGTGACCGCGCTGACGTCGCCTCCTCGCCCGGTATCGCTTTGCCAGGTTCTGGTGCTGCATATACTGCTGGATAATGCGTGTGGTGTTTAATGTGCTCCTAATTGCCAAAGTGAGCTGAGCGGCCTCCATGCTTGCCTTGGTATGGCGTCCGCACAGAAAAAAGGCGCGGAACGATTGTCTGCCGTTGCTCTGACAGAGGGAGGGGCGACTGACGACACGGCTTTCAGGGTTGGCTTCAGGGAGCTAAAATCAACAAAGTGGGTGTCTTTACATCAAGGAGTATTTCAGGCAGGACTTCACGGAGGGTTCCAATAAGAAATGGTGCACCTAAGTTATCGTTCTTATTGGAACAAGGAGGTTAGCCTGGCCTCTGATTGATACATGGCTAGATTTACCTCGCTGCACCTTCTCTGTGAGTGACTGCAGTGTGACCTAGAGGAATGAGTCCCCTAGACAGGGGAGGAGGCAAATGAGTACAAAACAAATCTGGTCTATTTCTTGTTTTGACCCACTCCATCTATCTTTTACATCTTTGGCTGGCAGCAGACGGTGCAGAAGGACTGCATGCCATCCACATCTCATAGCTGCTCGGCAGAAGATGGTACAGTACGACTGCTAGCCATCCTCATCTCTTGCCTGCCTGGCAGAAGATGGTACAATACGACTACTAGCAATCCTCATCTCTTGCCTGCCTGGCAGAAGATGGTACAGTACGACTGCTAGCAGTCCGTATCGCCTGCCCGCTCACCATAAGACGGTTCAATAGGACTGACTGCAGGACTAAAGAGAATGACCTGCTCAAGTCACTCCAAATTTAGTCCCTGCGCCCATGTCTGCCAAGGCGCTCCTGATCGACCTCACAGAGGCGACCAGGAGCACCTCGGACATGACGATGACGGCTACCAGTCGTACTGTACCGTCTGCTGCCACAAGGCAAGGGGTTGCTGCTACTGTGTAGCAATGCCGTACTGCGTCTGCCAGCACCCAGGAGACATAGGGTGACGGTTACCTGAGCGGGCTCCATGCTTGCAGTGGTGTGGCGTCTGCACAGGTAACTCAGGAAAAAAGGCGCGAAACGATTGTCTGCCCTTGCTTTCACGGAGGGAGGGAGGGAACGGGGGCCTGACGATATGTACCCAGAACCACCCGCGACAATGTTTTAGCCCCATCAGGCATTGGGATCTCAACCCAGAATTCCAATGGGCAGCGGAGACTGCGGGAACTGTGGGATAGCTACCCACAGTGTAACGCTCCGGAAGTCGACTCTAGCCTCGGTACTGTGGAAGCACTCCGCCGAGTTAATGCACTTAATGCACTTAGAGCATTTTCTGTGGGGACACACACACTCGAATATATAAAACCGATTTCTAAAAAACCGACTTCTATAAATTCGACCTTATTCCGTAGTGTAGACATACCCTTTGGCTGCTGTGGGATCCCCAGTTTCTCTGTTATTGGGACAGGAAGAATAAAGTGTTAATCAAGGACAATTAAACTGTTTTATGACAGAGGGACTCGCCATCAACTAAGTAGCACTCGCTAGACAAGGGACATGGGTTCCAAAACCCAGGGAATGGGGGAAGAGGGTGGAGGCAAGTATTTGTACCTGGTGGTGTGGGCTGCTTTTGGGGGCCTGAAACACCAATTGCACCTTCTCCTCTGTGGAATAACAGAGCTAATTTTGATTCCATTAGGAGTCTCGTTACAGGCTGCTGAGCTGAATTCACTTTGGGCCCATGCTGCACCAGCAGTGAGGGTCCCCTACTACAAGCTGAAATCACTGAGTGCTGTATTAAGTAGTGAGGGGGCCTGAAGATATGTTGCTGAGTGGCTGGTGGATCAGACAGTTCGTGGGACAGCTGGAGTGGCTGGTGGAGTGGAGCAGCTCACTGGACGGCTGGAGGAGCAGAGTAGAGCGGCACGGTGAGCAGATAGTGTGGTGAATGGAGCCGACAGCACGGTGGCTGGTGGAGAGGTGTGGCTGGCAGGACAGCAGGTGGAGAGGATAGCAGGGCGGCTGGTGGAGAGGAGCAGTGGGCGGTGAAGACTATAGCAGAGTCACATGGAGAGGCGTGGCAATCGGCCGTACTCCTGAGTAGTGGAGCACGTGAGATGCCCCCCGATACCTCCCCGCACTTCCACCTAGGCTGGGAGGGGAAACTCTGTGGAGGAACTTCTGAACTCTGGGGGTTACACTGATCACGGTCAGAAGACTGTGGGTGGGGTGACTGGTGGGTTGCTGGACTTAAGACCCTGAGGGGAAAAGGACACTGTCAAACTTACTTTGGGGGTGGGTCTTTTGCTCGTGGTTTGTGTTATGAATCCTGTTTGCTGTGTTTCCCCAACATAATGCTGCATTGTCTCCCTCCTTTATTAAAAGGCTTTTGCTGCACTCAGACTCTGTGCTTGCGAGAGAGGAAGTATTGCCTCTCAGAGGTGCCCAGGGGGGTGGTATGTAATTGTCCCAGGTCACTCGGTGGGGGCTCGAGCTGGTTTTGCCTTGCATTGTTAAAACGGAACCCCTAGATACTGAACCCGGCCCTCGTTGCTGCCAACTCTGATTGGCAGAAGGGTTACATACGTATACAGGCAGAATCTAGAGACATTGCAGTAGGGTCTATCTTCAACTGCCCCAATCTTCCAGTTGAGCAGGCCAGTGTCATAAGGAGGGAAAACCAGAGTGTAACAAATTCCCTTAGATGGGATGTACATTCCAGTAAAATTAGAAAAGGAGTACTTGTGGCACCTTAGAGACTAACCAATTTATTTGAGCATGAGCTTTCGTGAGCTACAGCTCACTTCATCGGATGCATACCGTGGAAACTGCAGCAGACTTTATATACACACAGAGAATATGAATAAGTTGGGCCATTTCCTGCACAAATCCAGGTTCTCTCACCCCCTGTGAGAAAACCTGGATTTGTGCTGGAAATGGCCCACCTTGATTATCATGCACATTGTAGGGAGAGTGGTCACTTTGGATGAGCTATTACCAGCAGGATAGTGAGTTTGTGTGTGTGGTTTTTGGGAGGGGGGTGAGGGGGTGAGAGAACCTGGATTTGTGCAGGAAATGGCCCAACTTGATTATCATGCACATTGTGTAAAGAGTTGTCACTTTGGATGGGCTATCACCAGCAGGAGAGTGAATTTGTGTCGGGGGGGTGGAGGGTGAGAAAACCTGGATTTGTGCTGGAAATGGCCCAACCTGATGATCATTTTAGATAAGCTATTACCAGCAGGACAGTGGGGTGGGAGGAGGTATTGTTTCATATTCTCTGTGTGTATATAAAGTCTGCTGCAGTTTCCACGGTATGCATCCGATGAAGTGAGCTGTAGCTCACAAAAGCTCATGCTCAAATAAATTGGTTAGTCTCTAAGGTGCCACAAGTACTCCTTTTCTTTTTGCGAATACAGACTAACACGGCTGTTACTCTGAAACCAGTAAAATTAGAGTGGGTCTATCCTTTCTCATGCCCTGAGGAGGCCATTGAAAGAGGTGGGGATGTAGACAGGCTTAGGTGAAAGGGGACTAGAATGTTAGGGAATTGGTGATTGTGAGAACCATTCTGTGATGTGACTTATGGAGACATCTAGTAAACTTCTAATGCGTTCTGGAGAGGAGCCTGCACTCACAAAACATACTCACATGAAAGGGCTCCTAAAGCAAAACTCGGGCTTGTACAGTAAATAGAACCAAAATAACTAAATCAGTTGTAATTCACACCTTTAGTTATTTTAGTTCAAGTCTGAGTATGGACCCTCCTATTTCAGAATACTTCAAACTAACAATTTCACTTGTTACTATATTAAGTTATTTTGAAACAGAGCACCCTTATTATGAAATAGGAGTATCCACATGCAGACTTGACCGAAATAACTAAAGGTGTTAATTATAACCAAGTTGGTCCGTCCCCCCCCCCAGTTCTATGTACCATGTAGATGTACTATGTACCATCTTCAGATGTTTAGGGGAAAGATTTACAGCAGAGTCAGAAATTCTGAGTATATAAGAAATAGGAAACCTTCACTCTGCACTATAATGATGACAATTTAAAGTTAACATTTTAAGCTATTTTTCTGCTGTTCATTTTAGCCAAAACATTCAGCAACTCTGTCCCTGAAAAAAACATGATCCCTAGTATTTAAGGTAGCATATTATACTATGTAAACAATATAGTGCTTCCTGTCTGAATAACGGCTAAAGTAATGACCGAATAAATCCCAATTCACTTGTATAATGTTTTGCAGGCTCTCACTGAAATTAAGACAAGCACAGAAGCTCAGTCTTAATAATTCAGACACTGAATTAACTGACCTATTTCCAGCAATATCCACTGAAAATTGGTTGCAAGGATTTGCTGCTTTAAAGTACAGAGAACCTTTCCAAGAACATATGCTATGACTTAGAACTGTATTTTTTTTTAAAGGAACAATTATCAAAAACTCTATTTGGTTTGCCATTATACTTTGCTGACCTGCTTAGAACTACATTAAAGACTTCAAACTCTCTAAACATTTTCTGGCAAAAGATTATGGTCAGGCTGTCCCCTAGAAACGAATCATTGTGGAAATGCTTGTCAAAAACATTTCAGTTGTTGTTATGCCATTTTTGGACTCTTGAGTATTTTTCTCCCTACCCCTGGTATAATCAAGTGAAGCTTTATGACACCTGGATACTTTCATTGCAAGCTTTTGGGTGCCCCAAACATTTTTCCTTCTGAGAGTGAAGGCTAATAAGAGGTGCATTATTAGGGGATTTAACATGGGTATCTTTAGAATCTGTCAGGGAAGCCATTAGAGAACTAGATGTTGATGGCAGATACTGTTGGTGGCAGGTATTGTCTAGACACTCTGATGTCGCCTACCACAGTTCAGTGAAAGTAAGGGCTAGTTTTGACATCTTTAGTTGATCTAACAAAAAAGATCTGCCAAGCACAATAAAAGCTGGATAATGACCACGCTAAATAACGCCTTATTTTATCTGTCCTTTCTGAGCTACTATTCTGTTTGCATTTGACAGCCCTGAAGGCAATCCAGTGTTAGCTCCCTGATCAATGGGAAGGCAAGCTGGCCACAGTGTTACAAACCTAATTATTTCTCCAGAAATTTGTCTGTAACTAAAAGGCATCTGACAAATAATCTTTCCCATCTCTGGAGCTTAGAGGAATCCAGTCATTACATGCAAACTGTGTTAATATAGACTGTTTTTCTCTTGAAATTGTTGCCCTTTATCTGGCTTTGCAACAAACACTGCCCTTCAGGCATGTTAGGAAGTTCACATTAATGTATGTAAAGCCATTATATAGTTTGCATTATAACAAATATAAAGAATGGCCACTCTTATGTATATAGCAGTAAGCCACATTATCGCATGCATTAGTTATATATTGGGGTACTCTTTGGGTACATTGTGAGACATGAAGCCAAACTGGGTGCTGGGCAGGCTGGAGAAGGGAAGCAGTAGTTTCTCTTCCTTCAGTATCTGAACTTCAGAGACAAGTGCTGCATTGGGCCATGTGATTGAAATTCTCAGGAGGGAATGTTAAACAGAAGGTCTTCACTCCAAGTATACCTAGGGACCCCAAGACTGTAGCAGAGCCTAAGGTCCGTTCAAACTTTG
Source organism: Lepidochelys olivacea (assembly GCF_965140295.1). Taxonomy (NCBI): domain Eukaryota; kingdom Metazoa; phylum Chordata; order Testudines; family Cheloniidae; genus Lepidochelys; species Lepidochelys olivacea. The sequence continues at coordinate 111,293,424 of NC_140417.1, forward strand.
GAGCCTTAAAACACCTGGGGATGCATGGCCCGGACTTCTTTTCTAAGCAATCTGGTGGCCACCCTGCATGGAGAGCCTGCCAAATCTCTAACAGTAGACACAGTGCTGAGCAGTATCCAAAAAATGGAGCGGAGACTTCAAATTAAACTTGCCTGTAAGTAACTGGTCTTGTTTAAATTTTGTCAGCTATCTAAAAGTTTAGCTAATAGCCAGCTCCCAGTTTAGCTTCTTAAGTAAGATTAATTTATGAGCTGCCTTTGAAAATCCCTTCCTACAACCATAAATCTCCACCACTTGAGCTAGACATAGGCCCAAATCTGCAAAGACATTTAGGCTCCTAACTTCCATTGATTTTGTAGAAGTTAGGAGCCTAAATACCTTTGTGGATCTGTGCCTAAGTCCATTAGCTGCCAGCTATAACAGACTCATTAACCCCTTATATGACCAACCTCTAGAAATGGTAGAATGTAACATGCTAGTCCCCCGACTCTGATATCATACGTGTTGGTCTTGCCTGTTGCTGTAAGGATTGGATGGGCTTTCCGGATGTTATAATTAAGCTTCCCTATTTCTACTTTTATGCCACATCAGATTTTTGGGATCAGAGTTTTGATGCAGGGACTTTATTTTGCTTGTGGCGCACCACCAAATGAAAATTTATTGCTAGTAGTTATTAAAACACACATAAAAGAGAAAAGGTAAAAAATTTACAGTGAAGAAGGTCAAGCAACTTTTCATTTTAAACAAATTCCTTCTGGCCTCTCTCTGTGTTTGCATTTTAAAGTATAAAAACCCTGTTCTTTACAGTTTCTCAGATAGTGTCTCCTGTCCTTGGTAGGAAAGAAGAGAAGTCACTTTTACTTGGTAGATCTCAGGTCCTCAGTCTATTGTTAAAGTCTAATCCTGTCTCTTCTGAAGACAAAACAAGACAAATGCATTTTGCGGGGGTGGGGTAAGAGAAAATAATAATGCACTTCCTGTCTCTAGGTTGTACTAATTTCTGTTGCTGGACAATCTTAGCCCCAGCATATGATGCAAGACCCTATTAGCCATCCTGGGACATAAGCTATGCACTCCTGGCTTGGGAAAATATTTAGCTAGGTGGTGGTTGTTTTTCATCTGGCTAGTTTATGGGAAGCAAGGCCAGCACTAGCTTTTAGCTGCCCAAACTGGTCACAGTAAAGTGTTGCGAGGTTAGATTTGTCCTAAATGGCTATGTTGGACACTTATTAGATAGAAACTAGGTGAGAGGAAACACACAGGGACAGGGGAGTAGCATGAACCTTTGGTTCACATCTCAGCAGTCAATGATGGAGCTGATTCTGTCTGGTCAGAATATCTTTCAGTAAAGTCCTGGTCCTGCTGGGTTGCTGGGATGGTACCAACCATGTGTGTGAGGCTAATGCTAATGATGGCCATGCTCCAATCTTCCTACCACTTTTGACAATTTCCATATCATCCCAGTGCTTCTTGGAAGAAATATCCAAAAAGGGCAACACACCTGCTCCCTCAAATACTGCATGAAACCCAGGTTTCTGATGGTACATATATGGGGCCTTTCCTTTCCTCTTCAGAAGAGTCTAATCTGTTGTAGCAATCTGTAACTTCACTAGAAGTCTTGAAAACCTGTAACTAGCAGTTCTTTTAGTTCAAATTAGCTCACTTGACAAGTTTTTACTCTGCCTCATGATTCCTTTCAACAGTAGTTTTCCATAACATGTTTATTGATTAAAATAATCCACCTTCCCTTTATCATGCTGTGGTGGGGCAGGATAAGGGAAGTAAGAGCGAGCTCCTGGCTGGCTGCTCAGACTAGCATGTTGAGGCCCTGAGGTAAGGGTGAAGGAGGTGCTAGGGCCACAAAGAAGTGGCCCACGAAAATAGTCTGAGCGGTTGGAGGGGACACAGCAAGTGGCTGCTATCTACAGGGTCCCTGGTCCAGAACCTGGAGTAGGGGGCAGGCTCAGGTCCCCTTCTCCCCCACCCCACTCTTTGCCACTGGGGAGTCTAAACAGTAGACTGCAGTCACCACTGAGAGAAGTGGCTGGACAGTGATGTCTCCCAGAATGGGGGAGTACCAAGTGTGGCACAGCTGGAGGGCTGTGACACTGAAGAGGACATTGCGGTCCTTGGAGGGATGTGGATCCAGGAGCAGAAGAGGTGACAGGCAGAGCACCACCAGAGCAAGGTGCACTGGCTACCAGAGCGAATTCCCATATTGGCCACGAGGAGGTGCTGGAGTGGTGAGTCCCACCCCATCACACATCCACTTTAAACAAGTTAAAATTCCAGTCCAGGATTCAACATTACCAACAGGAGAGTGGGTTTGGGGGGGGGGAGAAGTCCCAACTTGATTATCATACACATTAGATAAGCTATTACCAGCAGGAGAGTGGGGTGGGGGGAGAGAGAACCTTTTGTAGTGGTAAACACCCATTTTTTCATGCTTTGTGTGTATAAAAAGATCTTCTGTACTTTCCACAGTATGCATCCGATGAAGTGAGCTGTAGCTCACGAAAGCTTATGCTCAGATAAATTGGTTAGTCTCTAAGGTGCCACAAGTACTCCTTTTTCCTTTTGCGAATACAGACTAACACGGCTGTTACTCTGAAACATAACACTGTAAGTATGGAACTAAGTAATCTTATAGAATGAAGGGCCCAATTCAGCCCTTGTGTAAGAGGGTGTAACACCACTGAAGTCAGTGGCTTCTGTTCTCTAACATTGTTATAACAGGGTTTGGTTCTGTCTGTGTAGAAAGGATCAAATCGTTATCATGATCTCTTCATAAAGATCAGGGTGTGACATGGTTATAATACTGTATAGTCTCCTTTATATATGTGTGGTATTGTGATGGAAGGACTATCAAGTTATAACATAATTTCCTAATACAGCTGCTTTATCTAATGTAGATGGGCTCAAGAAGGCAGCTGACAGCAGTGTTCTCAAAAAAAAAAAAAAATCTCCCTTCACTGATCTGTGAATCCATACTAGCATCCTGTAATCAACTATCAGGGCAACACCTAAATGTATTATCCTGGATTAAATCCATTGTAAAATTAATGGTGAAAAACAAACCAGCTGTATGTGGCAAGTGGGATTTGCAGGCTGTTGGACACTGTGATTGTTCCAACTGTGTTAGCATTAGAGCAACACCTGTGCCGAATACTATTCTGCTGATACAGTAGCCTTATGGATACTAATAGAATAATTATGGTATAAGAGCACAAAGATGCATTCAGAGCATGAGGGAAATCAAACAGCTGTAACGCAGCAACAAAGACGCTAGACTAGCTTTGAGATTAAAAGCTTTTGTGGCTTTTTATTTATATTACTAGTATAAATAAAGTTTTCTTTAGCCCGCTATGAAATGTGCGAACTGTAAACACAAAAACGTACACTGCTAGGTAAAGAGGCATAGTCACACCTTTGCTAAAGTACAAGACCTTCAATGAAAGGTCTTGATTAAGTGTCTGTATATTTTATAATGCAATACACTTATTTTAAAAGCACAATATACTTAATTATAAATGTGAGACTTGATATACAAGAGACTGAAGACAGCTTCTCTTGGGGGCCTGGAACAGAGTTGGCACTAGGTGCCCCCTCATGGCCCAACTATTCCTCAGTAACCCATAAAAGGCTTCTCTCTATTCAGTAATAACCCTCCTTATGATCTGTTTTTTATGACCATAAAGTTCAAAATAAACACAAACATCTCTTTCCCCGCCCCCCCAGCATTAAGCTGGGCACAGCCCCTTCTTGCTGAGGTGCTGTCTGAAAACACCCCAGTGTCTCAGTTTTCCCTGCAGCAGGCTTACTCCCAGGCCTTCCTAGCTGGAGCATCTCCCCTGATCTCAGGGTGTCCTCTGCAGGAGCCTCTCACTCTCTGCCTTCGCTTCTGGCTTCCAGACCCAAACTCTTGCCCCCCGGTCAAGGGTCTTCTTCAGAAGCTTCCAGCTTGTTGCAGCCTCTGCCACAGCCTCCTGTCTTCTGTTCCCCTATGGCTCTTTATAGAGACCAGCTGCCCTCTATGGGTATGTCTACACTGCATCTGGGAGCAAACCTCCCAGCCCAGGTACCCAGATTTGTAGCAGGCAGCAGGTCTTTCACTAGCACACTACAAATAGCTGTGTAGATGTCGTGGCTCAGGCGGGAGTTCAGAACTAGCCTCATTCTCTAAACTGAATCAAGTGTAGGAAGTGAACAAAGCAGAAAAAAGGGCGAAAAGTAAACTCTATGTTCAATTATTTAATTTTAAGGGACCAGAACCCCGGTCCAGTATTGGACCCAGGGTGTGGGAAGAAAGGTGTCTCTCATTCACCTTTCTACTCCCTTGGTCCTTGGCCCAGCTGGATCTGTAGGCTACTCTAAATTACATTGGCTAGAGTAGCCCTGCAGGGACCAGTCTACCAGCAGGGGATCACTGGAATGCAGTGTGCTCTGGCTCCACCCCCAGCCATGCCTCTGACCTATGCAGAAATGTCTCCTATGCCTGGAGTAGAGATTAGATGACACAGAGGTGGCCACACTGGCTTTACTCACCCAGGGACTTACTCCTGGATGCTCCATTAGAGGATGGAGTTGGAGCCAGGATCAGGCCATAGTACTGTGGTGGCCCAAGCCTTCATTCGCACACACAATCCCATTAACTTCAAAGTATAATAGTTTGTGGGACTGGGTCCTAATATGTTGCTAGTAACAATAAGGACGTTTTAAAAATCCATGTTTTAATGGTGTCCTTTTGAATGTCCTTATGTCGTTTACGATTACATTTCCTTGGAACATCCATTCTAGGGTAGAGTGAATAAGTACAAACAAAACAGAGCTAGTTAAATTGAAATTCATAACTCACAAACATGAGACGTGTCCTAGGAGGATTGTGAAATATCCTCTGTTGAATCAAATGTGACTATAATCTCTTAGGTAAGTACATATAGTACTATAAACATTATAATCAAGAAGTCTTTAGCCAATGCATTTTTTATGTACTCACTTTTCTTCAGCTAAACCTGTTTCCATTTTTTGCATCTTGGTTTCAATGTGGGGAGGTTTTTTCTGAATTTTGGATTTTGAAATCTTCATGTGAGTTCTAAGTACACTTTTTTAAAAATGGAAAACTCTGTCTAGGAATATAAATTGCACTACTGTGCTTTGTCACAAATGGACAAAGGCAATGAGATTTTACAATAAACTGGAAACGTCTGTGTTTTGTTGTGTTAATAAATGTTCCAGTGATGCTCTTAAAGACAATAAATTACTGGTAATGGAACACTATCCTCAGCACGTAGAAGTCATTTTCCACTTCCAGACATTCTCAGATTAGGTTTAAATTGCTATTAGAAAATCCTAAACATGTTTATTTGAAGAAAATCTCTTTAATGGTTATGAGTAATCCACAGTAGCTGTTTAGGGTACAGTTAACTAGAGGTTTCCTGGGGAAGGTAGTTTACAGAATAGGAAGGGAGCTCAGCTACATCATATCCTTGGTCTTAGCAAAGGGAATGGCACAGTGAGATTTCAGCATCCTGTAATTTTTTACAGCTGGCTGGCTGTATTGCTCAGCTGAAGAGGAAATGTACTGTCAGCCTGAATAGAAAAGAGAATCAGGCGTCTGAGTTTATAACACAGATGTAAGACTTGATCTCAAGGCAGTGCCCGGCGGCTGCAAATGTCAGAGAATATGCCCTGCTAACGCTTATGCATAGAAAGCCCTTTTATCTCCTCCCTTTTATGGTTATTAAAACAGCAACCAAAGTAGGAGGAAAGAGACCAAGGAAACTAGGAAATTAAAACTGGAGGAAATAATGGAAAGTTAGGCTCTGTTACACAAGTGCTTAACATTTAACATAGAATTAGTCCCATTGACTCGAGTGAGACTATGCATGTATGCCCAGTTAAGGAGCATACATGTTTTGTTGAACTGGGTCCTAAAACAAATTTGTCCTGACTCTGAAAAATACTTTACTACTGGAGATAGTAATATTGTGAGTAATCCCATTGGCTACTGTAAGCAATCTATTGAAGTCAATGAGACTATTTATACATGATGATAAGCCCTATACCCAGTAGTGTTTTCAGCATGGGACCCACACATATAGGACATTTGAGGGCCAAATTCTGAAGCCCTTACTTATCCTTTCTTTCTCTTATTGAAGTCAGAGATTTAAAATTGAGTAAGGAATTCAGAATTTGGCCATCTGGTGTTTATGGTGATTTTTTTGGGGAGTGGGGGGTTGTTTTAATAAGTTTATTACAAGCTATCAAGATTTTCTTAGGGAAATGACACTATCTTTCAATACATTTTATTAGTGTCTAACTTTGATAATGAAAAACAAATGTGAGAGAAAAAAACATAAATGTTAATTTTTATCTAGAGCTCTTAGGTTGACAGGAATGAAGCCATGAGCAAACTATGTAAGGATTGCACAGGGATTAATTAACTCTATATGCTGTGGGGAATATATCTGATTGAGCTGAGAGTGTGCTAGATTTTTCCAGCATTTATTTTATACAAATCAAGACCCCAGTCCTTCAATGAAGCCCACACAGGTGGACCCTTCTCCTGTACAAAGCTTGTTGCATGATTGGAGCCCAAGTGGATACCTACCTGTTTGCAGAACCAGAAATTCAGATCAGAATTTATTCCAGGTATCCAGTATGAAACTGCATATTCTTTCAGCATTAATCTTAAAATATGCTATGTTCCTTCTCTGATTTTTGCCTTATATGAACTACACTGAGCCAAATTAAAATTGGTTTAAGTGGATGTTACTCCATTAACTTCAGTGGGGTTTACCCACTCCCAGGAGGGCTGTCCTTTCCCGATATGATAGAGAAAATAGGGGTTAAAATATCATGCCAAGGTAACAGGAATTTGCTCTGTTACTTTCTGTTCTCTATCAGTGTATTGAGCTTTTACTGGTGGGTGGGTGGGTGATATAGTGATATAGTGGGTGGGTGATTTAGTGGTGGGTGATATACATTTTCTTGTTTGGTGGCATGATGTGGCATGCAATTTTTCACACCTTGTGCAGCAGCCCATGATACCTATAAAGTCAGTGACTAGAAACAATAGCAACCCTGTGTTTCATTGCTTATGTTATTGCACAAGCAAAGCTGCCTTCACTTGGAATAAACAAGAAATAGATCTCACTACAGTTACCAGTAGAAAGCTAATTACAGGGATTCTAGTGACCCCAAACACAGACCTTCTAAACAATCAACAGCTGATTATCTGGCTACTTACTGAAAGGGTTGATTACTGAACAACCAAAGTGAATTTTCTAGGAACATATATAATGGTATTTAAGTGGTGGTTTAGACTTGTCCATGATATGCAGCCATGTCCACCTCTAACCCACTATCCATAGCACCTCCCCTGCTTTCTCATCTGCAGTTCCATCTGAGCTAGTACCTGTATGTCATGGGTAGAGATTGAGGGCTAAATGTCTAGATCAGTGGTTCTCAACCTATTTACTATTGTGGGCTGCATCCAATACTACCTGTATGGCCTGAGGATGTCACATGAGCCGCAGCTCTGTGATGATTGGGCCGCAGATTGAGAACCACTGGTCTAGCTGCTTTGAAAATCCCATTAGGAAGCTACTCTGCTTCTTTAGGTGCCTAAGTACTTCTAAAATTCAGCCCCTGAATTCTATAACTGCCCTTCCCTACTCAGAAACTTGCATTTTAGTTACTGTTCTGTTGAAATGGCTGCCATCAGGTGGGTCTTTGATCCAAAGACAATCCATAGGCATAGCCAAAGTCAAGCAGGTCTTTCAGATTTAAAAGATAAATTAAACCCCTTTAATGTAGAAAAGACGCCTACAAACAAAAGAGGGACTGTCCAAGGCACATGGCGGGTTAGAGTTAAGCCATGTGGGTTCAGAGACTTCCCTGGTTGCAAATACTGGGGCTAGGATATTGGTTTTGCAGCCTGTGTGAGTTAGAGGAGAATGCCAGCAGAAATTTAGAAGCAGTTGTGAGCATGACCCTGAGACAGAGCTTCTTGGGCACAGAGCTCATTGGAGTGGCATATCTGGGGATTTCTGAACAAGGAAACTGCCTGCCATTTGTTTCTATGGTGTTCAGGGAAACAGGACTTTCTGGACTTTTTTTAAATAAACAAGATTATACTAAAGAATACATCTGGATCATACAGTCAATTTCTCACCCTAGTGGAAACAACCCTGCAAGACCTTGAATATGGCTAATCACTTGGGCCAAACAGGTAACATTAATTTGCATAGGGCCCCGCAAAGCTTAGAGGCTGCCCTGAACCTAAATCTTTAAAGGTCTTCCCCCTCCATCCTTAAAGGTGCTTGGTTTTCTAAATTAGAGTTCTAAAGTAGAGGTTTTTTAATGTAACAAAATGCAACGTGATTGATGGGACTGTAGAAACCTTTAAATTCAAAATATGTGGCTTGCCAAACACTATATTTTAAAGGCCTGTAGTTTATCCATCTACTTTAAAAAGTGATTAAGAACTCGTTGGATCATTCTCAAAAGATTCAGGTTAGATTTTCTGTCATGAAATGTTTATTGACTTAGACTTGATTGAGCAACCCACAAGAACACACAATTTCCTGTGACTATTGGGACTAGCTGGCGAGTTGGGTTTTCTCTGGAGGAATCAAAAGGAGTTTTCAATGGATGGCAACAAAGGTATTAAACCTGTGTTATGACTTTTTTTCTTTTCAAAAAGCAGGGAAAATATTTTCCTTGTTACGTAATCCTGGTTTTTTATACCTTCTAACTGAACAAAAGTCAGTTAGTTTAGAAAAACTGAATCAGACACTTGTCAACACTTTTGAGCCACATCCTCATCTGATATAAATGTCAGTTCACAGCAGCGGAAGCGTTGGCTCATTATAACTTAGTAAATCAATATCCTGTTAAAATTTGAGAGATTATGGGTAATGGATTTGGTATTTTTCTTTTAATACTGAGATCCAAGTGCACACTTAATATACAAATGCACTTGGTCTGATCAGGCTTTTTACTTTTTACAATACCTTTAGTGTTCTGAAATCAAAGATAATGTAAAAGTTGGTCTAGACCAGGGGTGGGCAAACTTTTTGACCCAAGGGCCACATTGGGGTGCAAAACTGTATGGAGGGCCGGGTAGGGAAGGCTGTGCCTCCGCAAACAGCCTGGACCTGGCCCTCTATCCAACCCCCTCCCACTTCCCGTCCCCTGACTGCCCCCCTGCTCCTTGCCCCCTGACAGGCCCCCCCAGGACTCCCATGCTTATCCAACCCCCATCCCCTGACTGCCCCCTGGAACACCCTGTCCCTTATCCAACCAACCCCCCAGCCCCCTTACCATGCTACTCAGAGCCTGACAGCCACACCGCTTGGTCGGAGCCAGACACCTTGCCATGCTGCCCTGCAGGAGCACACAATTCCACCACCCAGAGCGCAGGCTGCGCAGCGGCATGTCTATGGGGGAAGGGGAACAGCAGGGGACAGGCCAGGGACGAGCCATCCCGCAGGCCGTATGTGGCCTGTGGGCCATAGTTTGCCCATCTCTGGTCTAGACTCTAGCAATAGTACACTTTAGCATTGTGTTACCTTTTGTTGAAAAGCGAACACTAATGCGTCTTGGCAGGTCCAACCTGAAGACAAGTGGCATCAGCTGTGTTCAATGCAGTTTCCTGGCATGATGCCCTTTAGATTCCTTATTAGGACTTGGGAGCACCTGGAGGGACTGCCAAGAAACAACCAGTCCCAGTTTTAACACTGAGTCCTATGCATTGTAGAAGCAGACTTTGCAGTTTAAAGGTCAGTATTGGGTGATGTGTCAGTAATACCAACATGGTCAATAAAGCTCACAGTTCAGTAGTGACACAGCAGTAGACAGGCAACTGGTAACTGCTGAGAGTCCGGGGGTGGGGGGGAGAGGGGGACACAATTTAAAGGTTATGGTAGTATGCAGCAGGTTTCAAGGCAGGTACTCAAGAGACAAAGGAGTTTTGATTTCTAGAAAGAAAAGGAGTACTTGTGGCACCTTAGAGACTAACCAATTTATTTGAGCATAAGCTTTCGTGAGCTACAGCTCACTTCATTGGATGCGATCAAGTGAGCTGTAGCTCAGGAAAGCTTATGCTCAAATAAATTTGTTAGTCTCTCTAAGGTGCCACAAGTACTCCTTTTCTTTTTGCGAATACAGACTAACGCGGCTGCTACTCTGAAACTTGATTTCTAGAGTTACTTTTGATGTCATGCCTCCCCCACCCCCAGCCATTGCCCCTGGCCACCACTGCCTCCCTGGGTTCCACACCCCACCCCTGGTGCCCCCGGGCCCTCCTGTCTCCCCCCTGCATGGCCCTTACTCCCCGAGCTCCCTTCTGCACGCCCCAATCAGGCTAGTCCAGACATGTACTGGAGCAGGTAACTGCAGCTGCTGGCAAGGAGGGGATGGGAGTCAGCAGGCTTCCCTGTGCCCCCCTCTAGCAGAGAGCTGTGCTGCCAGCCCGGTGTCACTTACCTGCTCTGGGTGTCACTAGTGGGGCTCAGCGGAAGTGCTAGCTGCTGTTGCCTTTCCCACGCACATCCCTTCCACCGGCTCAGTTGGACTCCCACCTTGGCAGAAATCTGGGGGGGTGGGGGGGGCACATAGGTGCTGACTCCATGGGTGCTCCGGGCTCAAGCACCCACCAAAAACAATAGGGGGTGCTCAGCCCTCACAGAGCCGAATAAATCTTTGGTGGGCCCCGGTGCCCGGAGCATGGCTCCATTCCCCATTCGGCCTCTTCCCCCCTGAGGCCATGCCTGCCACTCTGCCCTGAGGCTCTGCCCCTGCTTGGCCTCTTCCCCTGAGGCCCCACCCTGGGGGGGGATAGGGGGTGGGACAGATAGGAACACTTACTGGCAAAAACAAAAGTCGGCACCTGTAGGGGCATACTACCTATGGCAGTAGAGTATCTTTGCCTTCTTAGGCTTTGATCCAGCAAAGCACTTAAGCATATGCATAACTTTAAGAATATGAGTAGTCCAGTGGCTGAGCTCACATGTCCTCAAAATTTACAGGTGTGCTTGCGGTCTTTGGTGAAATGGAGTCCTTAGAATTATTATTTAGTTATAAATGGCTCCACCCATGTCCATTGCTTTGTATCTTAGTGTTGTTTTGTCATTCAGTTACCTGTTCTGTAGAGACATTCACATTTCCCATGTTTTTCCTGCAGGAAGTGTTGGTCAGAATCAATGTCTGCAAAGCATTATGTGAGCTTCAGATGACACGGCAGAAAAAGTAAAAGATATGAGTTTCCAGACCTTCAGTGATGCTTAGTTAAATTATATCAACCATAATTTTGAGGGAAGCACATTCAGGTCCTAATGACTGAGTTATCGTAGGTAATTATTTTGTGATTTCCTTGTCTTCATTTACAGAGCTTTGTTTCTTTGCTTCATTCAGTAAAGCAAATTATATGAAAAACATTTTCATAACTTGTCTCCTTGCAACCTTCAGGTCTTTCTCTGGCCTTTATGGTCCCTATTCTGCAAATATTTACACGTGCTTAATTTTTAGCACATAAGTAGTCCCATTGACTTTAGTGGCATTAATGAAATGCTTAAAGTTAACCATACGCATAAGTACTTGCAGGACTGGGGCCTATATTTGTTCCCTTTTATTTTAATAAAGGGAATTGTCAGATTTAAAAAAGGGTTTTGTGCTTTTGGAAATAGTCATGTTCAATATGAGTGAAATTCCTGCCGCTGTAGAGATCTCACACAAGAACAATGCAGACTTATGACCCTTTTTGAGGCCTTACGCAGGACTTACAGGAAGTATAAACTTGTTCAGTCCCCATACACAAGGATGGATTCCACTATTTAGGAACATCTAATACCTGAGTCTGTTCTTGTCCACTATTTAGTTACCCGTCAAGGTGAAAACCAAGCTTGTTAAAATTAAAAGCTGGTTTTTGTATCTTCCTTTTTTCTTTCCTTCTCTTTCTGTACCTTTTTCATCTGAGCCGTCTGTTGAAAGCAGGCAAATTATAACTAGCCATAACTGCAATTCTAACTAATTATATCTAAACCACCTGGAGTAAGGAAGGAGGGAAAACTGATGAAGGAACTAATTGGCTTCCATGCCGTGGTTTTCAAATAACTCTTCCTGGCAGTGTTATTAAAAATGCTTCTTGTGAAATGTAGGCTGCTTTAAATAGTATGGTCTGAACAATCCCGCTCTGAAGAAGCGTATAATCAAAAATGTGAATCTCCCCTGTACTCCCAAAACATTAACAGAACAGAGTACAGGCCGGTCAGCCTCACCTCAGTCCCCAGAAAAATCACGGAGCATGTCCTCAAGGAATCAATTCTGAAGCACTTAGACGAGAGGAAAGTGATCAGGAACAGTCAGCATGGATTCACCAAGGGAAAGTCATGCCTGACTAATCTAATTGCCTTCTATGATGAGATAACTGGTTCTGTGGATGAAGGGAAAGCAGTGGACATGTTATTCCTCGACTTTAGCAAAGCTTTTGACACAGGTCTCCCACAGTATTCTTGTCAACAAGTTAAAGAAGTATGGGCTGGATGGATGCACTACAAGGTGGGTAGAAAGTTGGCTAGATTGTCGGGTTCAACGGGTAGTGATCAATGGCTTGATGTCTAGTTGGTAGCCGGTATCTAGTGGAGTGCCCCAAGGGTCGGTCCTGGGGCTGGTTTTGTTCAATATCTTTAATGATCTGGAGGATGGTGTGGATTGCACCCTCAGCAAGATTGCGGATGACGCTAAACTGGGAGGAGTGGTAGATACACTGGAGGGTAGGGATAGGATACAGAGGGACCTAGACAAATTGGAGGATTGGGCCAAAAGAAATCTGATGAGGTTCAACAAGGACAAGTGCAGAGTCCTGCACTTAGGATGGAAGAATCCAATGCACCGCTACAGACTAGGGACCGAATGGCTCAGCAGCAGTTCTGCAGAGAAGGACCTAGGGGTGACAGTGGACGAGAAGCTGGATATGAGTCAACAGTGTGCCCTTGTTGCCAAGAAGGCCAATGGCATTTTGGGGTGTATAAGTAGGGGCATTGCCAGCAGATCGAGGGATGTGATCATTCCCCTCCATTCGACACTGGTGAGGCCTCATCTGGAGTACTGTGTCCAGTTTTGGGCCCCACACTACAAGAAGGATGTGGAAAAATTGGAGAGAGTCCAACGAAGGGCAACAAAAACGACTGGGGGACTGGAACACATGAGTTATGAGGAGAGGCTGGGGGAACTGGGATTGTTTAGTCTGCAGAAGAGAAGAATGAGGGGGGATTTGATAGCTGCTTTTAATCCAAAGAGGATGGATCTAGACTATTCTCAGTGATAGCAAATGACAGGACAAGGAGTAATGGTCTCAAGTTGCAGTGGGGGAGATTTAGGTTGGATATTAGGAAAAACTTTTTCACTAGGAGGGTGGTGAAACACTGGAATGCATTACCTAGGGAGGTGGTGGAATCCCCTTCCTTAGAAGTTTTTAAGGTCAGGCTTGACAAAGCCCTGGCTGGGATGATTTAGTTGGGATTGGTCCTGCTCTGGGCAGGGGGTTGGACTAGATGGCCTCCAGAGGTCCCTTCCAACTCTGTTATTCTATGATCAATGAAATTAAAACTGGAAGCTGTATCAGACTTAAGTCCCAAACTTAGAGACCACTTCTGAAAACGTAGGTCTCAGTGACCATCGATGCCTTCTTCCTTTAATTCTCCACGCTGCTTCCCTCTATTTGCCAATCAAACTAAATTGTTCCATTAATTCTCAGTTTGTAACCCAACAGCAAATACTGTGTGATTCCTTTATTTTCCTGGGCAATGTGGTCTAATGGTTAAAGCAAGAGACCCAGCATCTTTTCCTTCACTTTTCCCCCTTACAATGTGATGTATCGCTAAAGCTATTGGAAAGCGGGAAGTAGATAATGGGTAATGTCAACAGTATTAATATCCCCGACTAGGCCTTCCATGGATTTCAATGGACATTGGATCAAGCCCTAGATAAATAGTGGGATTTTTCCCACCACTTTGGAAAGATCTGACCTCCCCTGCAATAACAAAGTACTTAGCATTAAATGCTAGTATGTCAGATACAACCCCCACCCCCCGACCCCTAGCCCTAGGCATCTAGCTGTAGTGAAATAATGACATTTTGTTGGTGCTGCAAGCACTCAGCCTTTGGTCTAGTGCTTTACCATGCTCCTGAGAAAGTGGCTGTCTCAGGATAGCAGCATACACTGCTGTCAGCCCTGACATGTGTATCTGCTATTTTGGGGACTTTTATCTGAAAAAAAAGAGAACTACTTCCCACTGGATCCCATATAATTTCAGATAGAGATGGGGGCCTGTGATGTGGTAACCATTCCACACAAGCCCTGAGTGGTGGGTTAATGTGGGCCAGAAGGGGCCAATTAACCTTACATACTGCACCTGGAGGGAAGCCAGGAGTTGATAAGCACTAATGGCAGATGAAGCCAGCTGGGGTGGTACCTGGAGTAGTGGGTGGGTGTTTGGTCCCCATACCAGCCATGGGCACAGTGGCACCAGAGCTGGAGCTGGAACAGAAGAAATGGTATATGGACAGCTTGTCCAGCGGGACTTCATTACCTCAGAATGGGGAGACTATATAGTGACCTGGCTGGAGGAATACCCTGAGTCACAGAGGGATGGGCCACAACACAAGCAACTGATGGAAGGGAGCAGCAGATGGGGTGAGAGCTAAGTCCCAGATCCAGCCAAAAGGACGTGGACTTCTGATGAGTGGACCCCTTCACAGGACCCAAATCGAAATCCTACAATCAAACCACATGAGCTTTGGTTGAAATCCAAAACCCAGAGCTAGTTGTTTACAAATAGCCCTTATTTTTAGAGTGGGCTGAACATCCTTGGAATTTTGGGGTGTTCAGAATCTGGCTCAGCATCCAGTTGTTGTGACTTGAATCCATCTCTAACTTCAGCCACAATTAATAAGTGTTATGATCATGTACCTTGTGACATGCAGATATATTTCACCTGTTTTCTGACAAAAAATAACCACTTTAAATTTTGCAACCTCTACCTCCTGCAAAAGAAAAAAAAAAAGACATAATTTAGCTCTGCTGCAGCTTCCACCTATATGAAAGGAAACTTCACTAGGTTCACTTCATTGCCTACATTTTTAACTCTCAATATCTGAGTAGATTCTCTCCTTGCAGGACTAAATAAAAGGGACAAAAGCAAAGTAATAAAAGAGAAATTAGGGATAAAAGAAATAATTTGCATGCATAGTTAACTCAAAGTATCTTTGTTCTCCAGATAGCTAAAGTCAACTTCAAAGTTAGATTTTAAACAGAGGATCACTTCACTATCCATAGCAACAAATTGTCTCTCTCATTGCTCAAAGGAACTGAATTGTACCTGAATACCACAGTAAACAATATTTATACATAGAAACATAGTACTGTTAATGAAAGCTGAATTGGATACTACTGTGAGCTCCAGCTGCAGCTTGATCCCAAATGTCTACACCACAGCTAAACAGCTCTGTAGCAGAGGTGGATTACAGTGTTCAGGGGCCCTGGGCCAGAGCAAGTGGGGGGCCCCTCCTTACCCCTTCCACCTACAGTCCCTCCCCGGCGCTCCTGCTGGGTAAATAGGGTCAGGGTGCAGGGGCTTGTCCCACCTGCCCAGTGCTCCTGCCAGGATTTGGGGCGTGGGGACTTCCTCTACTCTCTGGCAGGAGAGCTCGGTAGGCAGGCAGAGCGGGAAAAGCCCCAACATCCATTTTTCTGGGGTCCCCCAATTGACTGGGGCCCCTGTGCACGGGCTCCGTTGGATAAACAGAATTAGGGAAATTCAGAAAATGTTAAACCTTATTGGGCACACAGGCCTCCCCAGAGAGGTTGATTTTTTTAGACAGAATATACCATTTACAGTGCAGATACTGGACGAGAAGATTCAAACATCACTTTACATGGGTAGAACTTGCTGGTTTTAACGCTCAGAGGACCTTTAAAGCTAGAGGAGCATGAATGTGGCCAAAATTCATTTTTAAAAGTGAGTGAACGTTTGTGGAAAATGCTTGGCAGAATTTGCCCAGCATTGATAGTGATCATAAGTATTTCTCACTGTCACTTATGATTATATGTAACAAAGGTAGCAAAATTATTTGTGCCTGGGATCTGTACTATTATTTACACTTACACTCTATCATTCTATATGAACATAAACACATAAAAATCATCATACTGCATCAGATCAATGATCCGTCTAGCCCAGAATTCTGTCTTTTGACAGTTGCCAAGGCCAGATGCTTCAGACAGAGCATGGAGTTGAATCGTTAACCATTGATGGACCTACCCTCCATGAACTTCTCTAATTCTTTTTTGAACCCATTTATACTTTTGCCCTTCACAGCATCCCCTGGCAACGAGTTCCACAGGTCGACGGTGGGTTCTGTGAAGAAGTACTTATGTTTGTTTTAAACCTATTGCCTATTAATTTCATTGGGCAACCCCTCATTCTTGTGTTATGTGAAGGAGTAAATAACACTCACTTTCTCCACACCATTCATGATTTTATAGACCTCTATCATAGCCCTCATTAGTCATCTTTTGTGTAAGCTAAACAGTCCCATCTTTTTAATGTCTCCTCCATGAGGAAGCTATTCCATACCCCTAGTCATCTGTTGCCCTTCTCTGTATTTTTTCCATTTGTAATGTATCTTTTTTCATAGAATCATAGAATATCAGGGTTGGAAGGGACCTTAGGAGGTCATCTAGTCCAACCCCCTGCTCAAAGCAGGACCAATCCCCAATTAAATCATCCCAGCCCGGGCTTTGTCAAGCCTGACCTTAAAAACTTCTAAGGAAGGAGATTCCACCACCTCCCTAGGTAATGCATTCCAGTGTTTCACCACCCTCCTAGTGAAAAAGTTTTTCCTAATATCCAACCTAAATCTCCCCCACTGCAACTTGAGACCATTACTCCTTGTTCTGTCATCTGCTACCACTGAGAACAGTCTAGAGCCATCCTCTTTGGAACCCCCTTTCAGGTAGTTGAAAGCAGCTATCAAATCCCCCCTAATTCTTCTCTTTCCCAGTTCCCTCAGCCTCTCCTCATAACTCATGTGTTCCAGTCCCCTAATCATTTTTGTTGCCCTCCGCTGGACTCTTTCCAATTTTTCCACATCCTTCTTGTAGTGTGGGGCCCAAAACTGGACACAGTACTCCAGATGAGGCCTCACCAGTGTTGAATAGAGGGGAATGATCACGTCCCTTGATCTGCTAGCAATGCCCCTGCTTATACATCCCAAAATGCCATTGGCCTTCTTGGCAACAAGGGCACACTGTTGACGCATGTCCAGCTTCTGGTCCACTGTAACCCCTAAGTCCTTTTCTGCAGAACTGCTGCTGAGCCATTCGGTCCCTAGTCTGTAACGGTGCATGGGATTCTTCCGTCCTAAGTGCAGGACTCTGCACTTGTCCTTGTTGAACCTCATCAGATTTCTTTTGGCCCAATCCTCCAATTTGTCTAGGTCCCTCTGTATCCTATCCCTACCCTCCAGTGTATCTACCTCTCTTCCCCGTTTAGTGTCATCTGCAAACTTGCTGAGGGTGCAATCCACACCATCCTCCAGATCATTTATGAAGATATTGAACAAAACCAGCCCCAGGACCGACCCTTGGGGCACTCCACTTGATACCGGCTGCCAACTAGACATGAAGCCATTGATCACTACCCGTTAAGCCCGACAAGATGAGATGGGGTGACCAGAACTGCACATGATATTCAAGGTGTGGGTGTACCATTGATTTATATAGTGGGTCTCAACTATGGGATCATTTCTCTCTGCTCCAGGTCGATGGTCTCAGTTCCTGAGACTTTCATACTCAGCAGCACAGAGGCTGTCAGACCCAGGTGGGGCCGCTCAGCTGTATCATGTAAAGTCCTGTTTATGTACCTCTGTCTCGCTTAGCTCCTCCAGTTCAGCCACTCTGGCCGCAAGAGCCCGTAGTCAGTCTGCGGGCCATGAGCTGCTTGCACCGAGTGTACACCTACATCACTTACGTATAAGGCAGGTAATCATACATGCTGCATTCGGTGCAATAAACTGGATAGCCCCCACTCTGTTGCTGGCCTCCTGCCTGCATTATTTTTACTCCTACAGCTTTTTTGTTTTGGTTTTGGTTTGTTTTTTTTTGGGGGGAAGGGTACTTATGGGCCTAAATTTAGAGATTGTTAGGTATATCTGGCTCTCACACTCTCCGAAACCTCTCCTGTTTGCTGCTCCTGTTCATTAGCTGCTCTGGTCATATAGGAGCTGGCTTTTTAAATCCCTGTTCTCCTGAAGTAGCCCCACCCCATGATTAACAGATCCTAAAGGGATTAGGGTTCAAAGCCTTGTTAAGAAGCTCTCAGCCTTCCCTAGCATACCATACTGCTGTAGATATGTAGACTCATAGAAGATTAGGGTTGGAAGAGACCTCAGGAGGTCATCTAGTCCAACCCCCTGCTCAAAGCAGGACCAACACCAACTAAATCATCCAGCCAGTGTTTTGTCAAGTCGGGCCTTAAAAACCTCTAAGGATGCAGATTCCACCACCTCCTAGGTAACGCATTCCAGTGCTTTACCATCTTCCTAGTGAAATAGATTTTCCTAATATCCAACCTAGACCTCCCCCACTGCAACTTGAGACCATTGCTCCTTGTTCTGTCATCTGCCACCACTGAGAACAGCCTAGCTCCATCCTCTTCGGAGCCACCCTTCAGGTAGTTGAAGGCTGCTATCAAATCCCTCCTCACTCTTCTCTTCTACAGACTAAATAAGCCCTCAGCCTCTCCTCGTAAGTCATGTGCCCCAGCCCCCTAATCATTTTTGTTGACCTCCACTGGACTCTTTCCAATTTGCCCACATCCTTTTTGTAGTGGGGGCCTCAAAACTGGATGCAATACTCCAGATGTGGCCTCACCAGTGCCAAATAGAGGGGAATAATCACTTCCCTCGATGTGCTGGCAACACTCCTACTAATGACAGGTTTCAGAGTAGCAGCCGAGCTGTAGCTCACGAAAGTTTATGCTCAAATAAATTTGTTAGTCTCTAAGGTGCCACAAGTACTCCTTTTCTTTTTGGTCCTACTAATGCAGCCCAAAATGCCATTAGCCTTCTTGGCAACAAGGGCACACTGACTCATATCCAGCTTCTCATCCACTGTAATCCCCAGGTCCTTTTCTGTAGAACTGCCGCTTAGCCAGTCGGTCCCTAGCCTGTAGTAGTACATGGGATTCTTCCATCCTAAATGCAGGACTTTGCACTTGTCCTTATTGAACCTCATCAGATTTCTTTTGGCCCAATCTCCAATTTGTCTGGGTCACTCTGTACCCTATCCCTACCCTCCAGCATATCTACCTCTCCCCTGCAGTTTAATGTCATCCGCAAACTTGCTGAGGGTGCAATCCATCCCATCATCCAGATGAAGATGCTGAACAAAACCGGCCCTAGAACTCACCCCTGGGGCACTCCACTTGATACCGGTTGCCAACTAGACATCAAGCCATTGATCACTACCCGTTGAGACCGATGATCTAGCTTTCTATGCACCTTATAGTCCATTCACCCAATCCATATACTCCTTTAACTTGCTGGCAAGAATACTGTGGGAGACTATATCAAAAGCTTTGCTAAAGTCAAGATATATCACGTCCACCGCTTTCCCCATATCTACAGAGCCAGCTTTCTCATCATAGCAGGCAATCGGTTTGGTCAGGCATGATTTGCCCTTGGTGAATCCATGTTGACTGTTCCTGATCACCTTCCTCTCCTCCAAATGCTTCAAAATGGATTCCTTGAGGACCTTCTCTAGGTTACATTTCATTTAGCACATGTAATGGATACATTCACACTTCCATGATTTACTTTGACAGTACCTGTAGGCCAAATATTCAATAAGGTGGCTTCCTTTTCTGTGGTGAATCCATGAGGAATCATGGCCCCTTATCAACTCCAATCCACAGAAGGCATGATTCTCTTCTCACTGGCACCAGTGTAAATCCAGATTAATGCCACTGAAGTCCATAGAATTAACTAGTGTGAGGGGGAGAATAATCAAGTCCATAGTTTTTACCCCTCCATGTGCTGTCCTGAGCTCCCTTGCTCTATGGCACCATGATCAGCTCAGAGGTCATGCTGTCAGCAGTCTCTATAGTCCCCATTTTCACAGTACTCCGCCCTTCTCTGAAGTGGGAGAAGCGTTGGATCAGAAGTTAATTCTGCTTTAAGTAATTTCTGTGTGAAATATGTGGGTTTTGCCAGGTTACCACGTGTTATACCAATAAATTAAAAACCAGCAGGATCTTATTAAAGGGAAAAAGGCAAAATACCACATTTATTGTGAATACAGAAAGAATCATAGTAAGCAGTTAGTTATAGTTATTCCATTCAATCTCATATTTATTCACACATTCATTCATACACACACACACACACAGAGGTTCTGCAAGGTTGTTATCATAGTTACCAGCCTTAGCGTTGCTCATTCCAAGCCACTGGCCAGGTGGCCTGGACATGAGGAGGGAGCAGGGCCTTGTCAGATGCTCATCTGATGCTCCTGGAAGTTGGTTTGCAGAATCAGACCCCAAAGTTCTCACTTTTTAGAGTCTATTTTTATAGGAATTTCTTCCTATGCCAGTCTATGGGAATTGCTTCATCATGCTGTTGCTGAATCAATCAGCAGATAGCACATTCCTGACAGCTCCATGCTGCTAGATGTTATCTTGTTCTTTGGTTCTCCCATTCTTGAGGCTGTTGGGTGGATTCCAGTCTGCCCTCCGGGGGGGGGGTCCTCTGGTTATTTCCACTTGACGCCTTCTTCAGCCGATGGACACTGGATTCTTAGGCTGGCACCTCCCTGATCATTCAGTTATTATCCACACCAAGCATCCATCCACATACATCCTCTAGCTCTATTTTAATCACAATTGTTAATACAACAAAAGGACGGGGAGTCTCTGGGTGCTGTTTCTGTTGTTACAGAGTATTGCTTTGAGTCTCTCTCTGTGTGAACTGCTTTGAGAACAGACTCTGTCTTAGAATGTACTAACGCAATTAGCAGCTTGCAAGTTTCACACATACAGGGAGAGAAACAGTACCAAAACCCAAGAGATCTCTTAATTAGTAATACCCTGGAATTTAAACTATGGGGAATCAAACTCATTTGTGATTTTAATACAGAACTTCTTTAATATGATCCAACACACGCTGTTTGCTCCTCGGCTCTGTACCCCCTTGCAACTGCTCAGCCCCCCACATAAAAGCCTTGTAGAGAGCCTCAAACATCCAGCATTCAGCTGGAGAGGGGTTGGGGGGAAGAAAGGGGAGCATGCTTCCTAGCATCTGACCACCAGAGATACTTGAATGGTGTCTGCCCATTTTTTCACCACTGGTATCACAAGGTCCCACATTTGTACACTGTGTTCTGAAACTCAAGAAGAGCTGGAAAGTGCTTCTCTGCTAGGCTTGCAGTGGTCCCTTTTGTTGTCTGGTTTCAAAGGAACCATCCAGAATGTGTTCGACACACAGAAAAATAGCTAATGTGGTGCCTTGTATGTGTAGTCCTGAGTATTCAGGGCAGGAAGAGTTCAGTGGTCACACTAGTATTTAAAGGGGTGGTCAGGCCATTGTTATTCAGCAATTAGGCTCTTTTACAAGACATGACATTTAACGTGTTTACATCTGAAATGCCTGGTGCAGTTATAATCAGCTGCCATGGCCATGAACTGTGTTACTGGGTGAAACAGTTATTCAAGACACCATTCAGCTTAAATTCAAGAAAAATATTAAAGAAAACTGAAGACATTTAATAGTTCACCAGTTTAAACGCAGCCCACGCTGGCAGTGACGGTACATTCTGTCCCTAGCGCTGATGACAAAAGGGCCCATAGGAAGTGAGCTGACTTGTTTAAAAGCACTCCTAATTTAATGGGACCATCAAGCTGTGTGCATACCAAGCCTGAGTAACAGTGTGATCTCTCGTCCATCCCTATCGCCTTTACGATCAATAATTGTATCATGTCTAAAATTAGATTGCAAGGTCACTGGGGCAGGGAGCATGCCAAGGCTCTTGATTTGCTTTGTAATACCCCCCCCCCAACAAAAAATCGGGTTTAGGTGCATCTATAAAACAATAATAAATGGGGAGCAACCATAGGTTGCCACTCTTGCCATACCATTTCTGAGCAGAAATAGGATCTCTTTGCCGGCAGTCCATCATTGAAACCAGCATTACTTTTATTTAAATAGAAGGAATAAAATGACCATGGGGCTCTCTTTTCGGCCACAGGCTTTTGTTTCTGTTGCCCATGGTTTTGCAAGTTTGTTTCCAGCTTCTCTGCATGTTTTCGGAATTAGGAAGCCTTTTGAGACGGTTGGGAGTATGGAACATGCTACACCTACACCCATGCTCTCACAGGAAAATAAGACAAAAACGCCCTGCTTGCTGTGGGTGAACACTTTTCACAAAGTGACCACTCTATATCTGACCTATCAGTCCTCATCCTCAAAGGAAACCTGCACAACACTTTCAAAAGACAAGCCTGGGTGCTTGCATTTATTACTCTGCTAGACACCAAAAATCAAGGACTGAACAGAGACACTGGATTTATGACTTATTACAATAACCACTACAATAATAACTTATTACAATATGGGGGTAACCCATAACCCCTTATTTTTGTCCTACGAAGAGGTGTTAACAGCCACTCTATTTTCAATAGTCCTTTACAATATTTGCTAACTACTGATGCTAAACAATCTGTTCCACCTTTCATTTTTCTGTGGCTTGGGAAGAAGACCTGAAGAAGAGCTCTGTGTGGCTCAAAAGCTTGTCTCTCTCACCAAAAGAAGTTGGTCCAATAAAAGATATCTCACCCATCTTGTCTCTTTACATATCAAACAGGGTGTTTGCAACAGCTCGTTTTGACTCTGAAATGTCTAGTACGCAAAAGATATGCCTATATGATAGAGGGGGAAAGTGTTAACTTGGTACTCCTAGGGGAATTCTGCACCACGGCACATGCAGAATTTGTGCAGAAATTAATGTAGTGCACCCAGAATTTCCTCTCCCCCTGTCGTCCCCCCCGCCCCCCCACCGAGAAATGGGCTGTAGAGCTGCTGGCCGCTACTAGGGGCTGCTGGACCTGGCAGAGCCCAGCTCTCAAATAGAAGACACTGCATGGCGGAGGGAGAGGGAGCTGGAGGGTTCTGGGCGGCTGCAGTTCCTAGCATGCCCTGAGGGAAGGAGTCAGCAGTGCAAGAAACTCCATGCAAACCTGGGACCCAGCATCAGTCTGTTTCTCCCTCTGGATTCCTCGGCTCTGAGAAAGAGGGGGGGTGCAAGTATGTGGGCTGGTGGGGGGTGTGTCTTGGCTGGGTGCCCCCATGGCTGGGCACTGGAGGGTAAGGGGTGCAGGTGTCTGGGCCGGGGGCTCTGCAGCTGGGTTCTGGGGGGAGGAGGGGTTATGAGTGTTTGGTCTGGAGGGGCCCTGCAGCTGGGTTCTGAGGGTTAGGGGGTGTGGGTGTCTGGGCCCCCTGCTGAGCTCTGCTGGGGAGAAGGCAGAGAAACAGGGGTTTCTTTAACCCTTTACTCTGGGGGAACCGTAACAATACAGACACAAAACAGACATAGTTACTGACAGGTATTTTGAAATAAATTACCAAAATAATTTGAAATTTGAGTGATTATAGACCGTTGTTTTGACAAAATATGCAGAACTTTAAAATATTGTGTGCAGAATTTTTAATTTTTTGTCTCAGAATTCCCCCAGGAGTAACTCAGATTAGCTAACTCTGGTTTGAATAACAGTGAAGACACAGCAATTTTAAATCAGGTAAGCCCCGGCGCCTCGATCCCTCTCTCCAGCAGGAGGGCCTAGTGGGCAGAGCAGGTCAGGGCACAGGGCCCATTTTCCTGGGCCCCCCAATTGGCAAGGGCCCCTGGGCACGGGCCTCATTGGCCCAGTGGCTAATCTGCCACTGCCTATTGTGCTGAGCACTGCATAGACGCGTAGCAAGAGACAGTCACTGCTCTGAAGCTATTACAGTTGAAACAGACACACCAGATATAATGGAGAAAGGAGGTATCATTATTCCTATTTTATAGATGGGGAACTGAGGCACAGAGGTAAAAGCTGCAGTCCTGAAGCAGCCACATGGGCAGACCCTAGAAGTGAGTGGGGCTCTGCATGGATGCAGGGTTCTGCCTATTCAGAGCTACTTCTAAGATTGATGCTGTAGAGATTACAGTCACAAAGGAAGCCTGGCCCAATCCTGGACTTGAACACAGGTCCTCCGAGTCACCATAATTTACTGGATGGAGCAGGAAATGTGGATGCAGATAACCTGGGTTCTATTTCCAATACTGTCATGGGGCGGGGTGGGGTGGGGGGAAGCATATAATTAATTCAGCTTCTCTCTGCATTCGTTTCCCTATCTGTAAAGTGGGGATAATAATATGTACAGTTGAACCTCAGAGTTATGCACAACACAGTTACAAACTGAGCAGTCAACCACACACCTCATTTGGAGCCGGAAGCTCACAATCAGGCAGGAGCAGAGACAAAAAAAGCAAATATAGTAGAGTGCTGTGTTAAATGTAAACTGCTAAAAAAATGAAGGGAAACTTTTAAAAAGATTTGACAAGGTAAGGAAACTGTTTCTGTGCTTGTTTTATTTATACTAAATGGTTAAAAGTAGCATTTTTTTTCTTCTGCATAGTAAAGTTTCAAAGTTGTATTAAGTCAATGTTCAGTCGTAAACTTCTGAAAGAACCATCGTAATGATTTGTTCAGAATTATGACATTTCACAGTTAGGAACAATCTCCATTCCTGAGGTGCTCATAACTCTGAGGTTCTACTGTACTAACAAAGCGCTATGAGATCTGTGTATGAAAAGTGCTACATAAGGGCAAAATGTTCTTGCATAACACAGTGACAGTTAAAGGCAAGGATTTGAATAGACACGCTGACACCAAATATGGGCCTAAAAGGGGATCAGTGAGAGGTGTGTAAGGATGGGTTGGAAGTAGGGGTAAATGTGATGGTACTGTACTCTGAAACCTTATTTCCTACTACCATTGTCCTAGCATCTCCCACTGCCAAGGCCCAATGTCCCTCTTGTAACATGGGTCCCATATTTCCTAATATATAGGGTGTTGGGGACACAGTTCAATCTCAATAATCCAGACCTCAGTTATGCAAAAGCCCCTATTCCCCCAAAGCATGGTTGTGTTTCCCTATGTTTATTAATTCTATGGAGAAATCCCTCCCTTATCAAACACTTTGGTTTGAAAAACAATGATTCCTCAGCGCCCCCTCCCTACTAACATTCAGATAATAGCAGTTATACTTTATAATTGCATGTGAAAACTCTACACCATAAAAGCTATACTGAAAAGTTGTTCATTAATAAAATATGAACTGCACAAACAGCTCTCAGAATTTATCATGGGTAATTTATTAACTGCATCACTTATAACACATTATAAATCAACATAGTAGCTTGTTTGTCAAACACAACATGAGAAAAATGGCCATTTGAAATTTGTCCCTTTTTGCATTTATTTGTTTCTTAAACTACTGATTGTGCCTCCTCTCCACATTCTTGATATCCCCTTCCCCCAATACCTGCTCCTCCACCACTCTCCGTAGTCTATCTGCTATATCCACAAACATTGCCCCAAAACCAAACATGGTTGTTCCCCCACAAAAGGGAGAGGACGAGCAGTGTGGTGTGGGTGATGGGGCATGAGAGCGGGAGGAAGGAGAGCTGAATTCTGTTCCTGTACCTGCATCTGACCTGCTGTGTGAGTTTTAGGCAAGTCCCTCTGCTTCCTCTGTGCTTCAGTTTCCTTGTTTGTAAAATGGGGGGAATGACACCCACTTTCTTTTGAGGTCTACAGATGAAAAGTGTTTTGTAAGGACTAAGTATTATTATACCTTTCCCTTCCAATATCTGCTTCTCCTCATGAGCCCTCCATACTCTACTAGGCCACCAATATCTTAGCTTTGCTTATACAAAACCCCATGTCTAGCTTTACATTAAATTTTCTAACTTTTCCCCATCTACCAAAATAACATTACAGAAGTCTATGGGCCAAAATGTCTGTTAGTGTGCATTGGCAGCAGAGGCCCAACAGCAGAGCATTTGGCTCTATGTATTGGCTTAAATAGAAAGACACAACTGCACTTATCTTTGTACAACATTTACAGGTTTCTGAAATGCCCTCTGGTGGTATCTGTTCTTTCAAAGAAACCAGGTCTAGCTGCACCATCTAGTGGCTTCATTGTAGTTTGAGAGAAATAATTTTACCAGAAGCAACACATTTGATTTGATAAGCTAGTGCTGAATAATAAAAATGCACCAAAGTTCATAGTCATAGCTCCATTCCTGGAGTTTTTAGCTATCAGTAAATAGACTAGCTTGCCATTTAAATAAAAGCACGATCCTAAAGAGAAAAATAAATTTGAGGGAGCAAGGTTCACTCTCAGTGGCATAGAGAACTGGACGTGTCTGCTCCCAGGGTCAGCCTGGGTGCTGAGGGGAGAGATTTAAACCCCAGAAGGGCAGGTTGCGTTGTCACCTGCCCTTCCTTTGGTTTTCCACTGCATGAGGGCAGCTTTAATTCCCTCCATAGAAGCCCTGCAAGTGGGGGGGATGCTCCTTCACTCTGCTAACACACCTAGCCTTTACCTCCCATCAGTTCAGCTAGCAGAACGTGGTTAGGCAGTAGAGCTGGTCAAAAATGGAGGGATGAGGAAGGGTTCTCCATGGAAAAAAAATGTTGTCTAAATTTTCTATTAAATTATTGATTTGTTTCAGTTTTTTGGGGGGCGATGGGAGCAGCAAAACTGAAAAATTTTGTCCAAAAGCTGTAATATTTTTGGTTTTCAGCTAAAATGGTTTGGGGCATTTTGTTTTTCAACAACAACAACAAAAAATCAGTATTTTCTAAGAAAGCAGATGTGAGATTTTTGTCAAATACCCAATTTTCCATCAAAAAGGCTTTTGATGAAATTTTTTTAACCAACACTGTTAGGCAGATAGTGAGGTGTGACTGTCCTTCCCTATACTCACTTGCTCTCCTCAGTACCCCACATCTGCCCAATGTCCTCTCACCCTAACCTCCACCCCAATGACAAAAATTAAGTGAACACAAGACCCAACAAAACTGGTAAGTAACAGAACTCTGCTGGTCATAAGTGCTGACTTTTGTTTCTGCTGGTGGGTGCTTTTGAAGAGGTGTGGGTGTGGGTGTGGGTCTAGGCGTGGCGGGATCTGGATGCACAGAGGCTCACTGAGGGTTCCAAGTGCAGAGGTAATGGGAGTCTGTAGGGGCTTCCAGGTGATGGTGGTCGGGGCTCAGCGGAAGGGATCTGGGTGTGGGGGTCTCAGTGGGGGAGTGTGGGTGCTGGAGGAGTGGGGTTTGGTGGGGTAGGGGTCTGGGTGCAGCTTGTTGGGAATCAGAGGCATGGGGGTCTGGATGTGGGGGCTCAGGGTGGTGTATGTGGGAGGGCTCATCAGGGTGTAGGTTTGAGTGGGGGTGGTCTGGGTGCAAGGATTTGGGTCTGGGTGCAGGGGGGCTCCAGATGCAGGGGTTGAGGTTCAGTGGGGTGGGGTTTGGGTATGGAGGGCTAGGGAGGTTCTGGGTATATGGGATGAGGATTGGCAGTGAGGTCCAGATGCATGGGGGTTGGGCAGATGGGGGAGCAGTGACTCCCCTCCCCCAAAAAATCAGTATTTTCTACAGAAAGCAGATATCCCCATACAGTAACTCCTCCCCCCGCAGCTGAGGAGCGATGGGGGCAGGAAGCGGGAGGATGCTGAGTTTCCTGCAGCTGGGGGAGGTGTCTGGTGGTGGGTCTGAAACAGCCCCAGCCACTGCTCGCAGGGGAAGAGGAAGTCCTGTCCTTTCCTGCCTCCAGCCCAGCCGGGACTAGCAGCTAACCAGGCTCGGGGTAGGAGCCATGGCTGGGGTGTCCCTAGCTCCACGGTGATTTACTCTCTGGTTGGCTACTCCGGGTGCCTGAAATAATTTACCTGTGCTGCTAAGGAGTGGTGCATGACTGCTCTTGTCAGAAAGTCATTTTTCTGTGGGGAAACAAAGATATCTGCAGAGACATTAATTCTGTGCATGCACAGTGGTGCAGAATTCCCCCAGAAGTAATGTTAAGGACAGCTACATTATTCAGTTGCATCTGTCCCATTGATGACTGGAGATAATTTTTATGTTTGCTGAACCTGGAGAGTGAATTCAGGATGATACAGGCACAGTGAGAAGGATTCTTATACATTTGCAGTATTCTGGAAACATAGTGCTTCCAAAGTACTGCAAATGACTCCAAGATCTTTCTTGGTGGGTAACAGCTAATTTAGGCACCATTTTGTATGTATAGTTGGGATTATATTTTGCCCTGTGCATTACTTTGTATTTAACATTGAATTTCATCTGCCATTTTGTTGCCAAGTCACCCAGTTTTGTGAGATCCCTTTGTAACTCTTTGCAGTCTGTTTTGGACTTAACTATCTTGAATAATTTTGTATTATTGGTATTACCGCACTGTTTATCCCTTTTTCCAGATCATTTATGAATATGTTGAACAGCACTGGTCATAGTACAAACCCCTGGGGGACACCACCATTTACTTCTCTCCTTTCTGAAAATGGACCATTAATTTGTTGCGGATCTTTTAACTGGATTGCCTGGGAATGCTTTCAGGATCAAATAACGATCCTTAATTTAATTTATTGACAAGCATTTTGTTATCTTAAATACCCTGCCTTTGTTTATAAACAAACTCCCTGCCCCAAGGGCGGAAGTTGTTAGCAGCACAGAACTCATCACATTCCACACTCAAGCTTTGAGTCCTCAGTGCTGAGCATCCACTATTTTTTCCCATGGGTGCTTGAGGCTCAGAGCACCCATGGAGTTGGTGCCTATGTTGCCAGTCATCACCATGTTCATTCATGGATGTGTGATTTCTCTGTTCCCACCTTTCATCTCTTAGGTCTGTGAGCTCTGTAGGGCAGGGACTTTCTCTTCAGCTCTCTTTGTAGAATGCCTAGCACAATGGGCACCTGATCCTGTATCCTGTGGCTGTTCTGGCCACATGCCATCCCTGGGAAAGGTGCCAGAACCATTGTAGAAGCGGGGGCACTGGAACCAGGGGGGCCAAGGGGCCATGCCCCCCACTTTTTAACATGGGCATAGGTTGGAGGGCAGGGGGCAGCATTGCCCCACTCGCCCCCGAAACTGCAAGCCTCAGATAGACGCGGAGCGATGCCGGCAGTTGCTGCGCTTCACGGCGGGGAAGCTGATAACAGTGATCAGCTCCCCTGCCAGGAAGCACAGACCGTGCCTGCCTGAGGCTTGCAGTTTGGGGGGGACAATACTGCCCCTGCCCCCCCAACTACATCCGTCTGATTTCTTTACCTTGTGTGTCAACAGCCACTCTCCAGAGGTGAAGATGGGCACTTATGGAAAACCACATTTCTAGAAAAGTGTAGAAAGGAAGGGTGGTGCAGACAGCTGGCTGGGAACTTGGGAGACTCAGTTTGAGTTCTCTGTTCTATCACAGACTACCTGTGACACCTTGGGCAAGTCATTTAGTCTCTGTCCCTCGGTTCCCTATCTGTAAAATGGGGATAACAGCACTTCCTTACCTCACAAGGGTGTTGTGAGGATAAATACACTAAAGATTGTTATGGGCTCAGATACAATGGTAATGAAACCATATAAGTACCTTAAATAGATGCATTAATTTTTCAGGGAAAAAACTATTGAAAGACACACAAGAACATCAGTTATAGTCATTACTGAATATATTTGTTAAGGTACTCAGAAGGCTCCCATAGACTTCAATGGGCTTTGGATCAGGCCTGTGCCATAACAGACAATATAAGGCCAAATCTTCAAGTCCATGAAAACCCTTCCAGTATAGGCAATTTAGCCATGCCATGCCCATGTGTGGAACCACATCTGGTGGCCACAATGCCCTGGAGTAGTAGGGACTGTATGTGCTTTGTATTGATACGTGAGGTGGAGTTGTCCCATGTGCTTGTATATGCATTCGAGGGTTGAATCATACCCATCATTGGTAAAGTGCTTTATGAGCCTCTTATAGCAGGTGCTATTAGTGCATAGTCTTATGATTAATACATTATTCTAGGGCTGCAGGGTCAGCACAGTATCAGGACTAGCCTCTCAGTTTCTCCTTTTAAATTTGATTATTGGAGATTCAAATTGCATCAGACATGTTCTGGCAGGAGATACAGGGGTAATTATGATTTCAGAATGTGTATCTTTTGTATCTCACAGCCTGGAGCCCACCTCTCCTTAACATTTTGTGGTAGGACTAGGAAAACGTCAGCTTATTGTGATAAAATAAATATCTTATCTTAGGTTTCTATACTTCTGCCCATCACCATAGTACTTGAGTTCCTTCTCAGCTACACATGGGGGGCCAGATTTCCAAAAATGTTCATCTCTCACTGAGAATCTGGCCATTAGACTGGCCCAACCCAAGTGTGATATATAGTAGCCAGTATAACAGAGCCAGCATAGAGTAACCTGCAACACCAGGGTCAAAGCAAGTTTTTAGCATGTTCTTTGGGCATGTATTCATACATATTCTGCAGCCACAGTGTTACACGTTCTGTATTCATCAGTCTGTGCTTGATTTATATAGGGGGTAGCTGAGAATAGAAAAGTGGGGGAAGAGACTGATTTAGTGGTGGTTGATTACACCTGAAAGTGATGAATAGATAAAAGATTGTCAGAGGTAGTTTCTAGCACCCAATCAACAGCATGCTGTATCTGATTCAAACAGGCAATGCAAACGTTACCCTGAAGAGCCGCCACTGGATTACTTCCCTTCCTCAGTCTTACAGACATTAGGCCAAATCCCCTGCCCAGCTGGCTGCTTTGCACCACATAGACGCTGCAGAGCAACCAGAAGGCTGCTCTCATAGGGAAGGTGAGGATTGATCTAACAAAGGAGACTCTCCAGCTGGCATAAAACTATTACAGCTGGCTCAATGGCACCTGCCTCCAGCCCCCTCTTATAAGGAGCTGGCCAGGGGTGTGGAGGAGTGTCTTGCCCTAGGGGACCAATCTCATTTAGAGCATCCCTTAGGTCTCTAAATTACACAGGAGGATGGACCACCCCCCTCCCCACAGTCAGCCCCAAGATTGGGGGAGCAGAAAGGAGACCTAGAGCCCTTAAGGCCTGCATTAAGTAGAGGTTAGCCAAACCCAAAGATATAGATTCCTGTCTTGTCTATACCAAGGTACAGTACATGGGGGTGTACTCAGGACAAGGGGGTGAGTGCTCTGGATTTTAGTCCCGGCCCTGCTGCTGTGTGACCTTAGGTAAATCACTTCATGTCTTTATACCTCACTAAAATAATTATTATTCATCTTTGAGGAGAGTTCTGAAATCTACAGGTGAAATTTCTAAGTGCTACATATTTTTCTGGAGCAAATGCTTTTATTAACCCTACTATGGGCAATGAAACACACTTGTAGAGCTGCCATTGGTTTAGAAATGCCAGGGTTCCTTTGCATATGTGATTAAAGGGGACGAAGGGAAGAATACTAATAAAGGCCCCGATCCTGAAGACTTTACAGAGGAAATTTTCCTATTGGCTTGAGTAGGAATATTGTCTACACAATGACTTCAGGACTGAACCTTCACTTAAGACTTTGAGTAAAATGACAGGGGGGTATTATTTAGGGGGTAAGGTCCCATTTAGTGGCTGAGCCCACATCCTTTGAAGAGAATGGGAGTGTTATTATTAACATCAGTGACAGATAGCATGAGCTCTTAGCTGAAAGATACAAATCCTTACTAGGAGATAGTCTTATGCCCTCACCTGGTAGAAGAATCTTAGCCATGCACAAAGGGGACAAGTAAGGGTAAAAGGAAACCCAGTTGGGTGCTATAAATTTAAAGAATACAGTGAGAGAGAGAGATGGCTGCAAAATTCTAAGTCATGTTTAATGGGTGCCAATAGATGTTTCAAGTTAAAATTGATCGCATCATTGAGTCAAGATGGTACATAAAGAGAGAGTCCATTAGAAAACCACTTAACGTTCCACTGACCAAATAAAGATTTAAAACATCCATGGGACAGAGGTAATAATTCAGACTTGCATCCTGATAAGCCAGATATGGATCAGTTTCAATAAATTAGAGACTGTATTGTGACGGGATCCCTGGGGTGCAGCCTGGGACTGTGGGAACACTGTGCCCCCTTAACTCTCCAGCCTGGGCTGTCTCTCACAGTTCTTTGCTAGTGACAAGCAGCAATCCCCTCCAGGCACTTTATCACTCAGCACAACCACATGTGGAGCCCCACACCCAGCTAGCTTGCATGAATGTTCCCAGAGCCACTCGTGAATCACACAGAGAAAGGCAACAGCCAAATCCCTCCAGCTCCCAGCCTTGTACCTCGGGAATATACCATCTTGCACTGCTCAAGATGAGCAGTGCGAGTTTATTAATTGGTTCACCACTTCATCAATGGAAAGTGGATCTACACTAGCCTTAGTAAACCTGAGCAGATTTACCAAACACTTCAGGCAAACTCACTGGTAAAGATAAACAGTTACATAAATTTATTGACTCCAAAAGATAGATTTTAAGTGATTATAAGTGAGAGGCAAGAAGTCAGAGTAGTTACCAAAATAAAATAAAACATAAGCAGGCAGTCTAAACTGTCAACTCTATTAGACTGGGCAACATCTAGATTAAGCAGTTTTTCTCACCCCACTGGATATTGCAGTTCATAGTACACAGGTTTCACCCTTGAAACCTGGGCCAGTCTCCCATGTTGGAGTCTTCAGTCTTCTCAGTGTCCTTGTTGCTCGCAGCATAGGTGTGGGAAGGAGAAAAGGTGAATCATGGGGCCACTGTGTTGTTTTATACCCTTAGTCCATGTGCTTGGAGAACACAAGTCCAAGCAAGTCCTGGTGTGTCTCCTGTAAGTGAGTCATTGAATTGCAACTCCTCTGCTGGACAATGGCTGGTGATGTCTGTTTGGCACCCACCCGGGCATTGGTTACCTCCCTTGTTGTCTCTGGAGAGCTAGTATCTGGCGCTTCCCAAACCCACAGCATATTTTAGTGAAAACCATACAACACAATTCTTATAATTTCATAAGCATTGATGAAATACTGCTATTTAGATAGAACCATGACTTTCAGTAGATCATAACCTTTCCCCTGATACCTTACATGGCATGCTTTATATACAACATCATAATTATATATAATATGTGTATTATGGGGGTTACAGGGTGCTCCCCCGAGGCATAGAATGTCATGTACTACAGGGCACTGGGGATAAACAAAAGCATGTTGTCAGCATTCTGGGGTCCCTTGTAATCATTCTGGGCAAGATCAAAGAGAGAGGGTAAAGTGAGGGAAGGCTAACTTTCCCCGATACTGACATACATTCACGATAATTATTTTTTGATACTCAGGACCACATCTATTTCACAGTCCAGGAGTTCAACCCAATAAATAAATTGAGCAAACCCAATTTTATAGACAACATAAGATAAATTATTGCACCTCACTCAAAATAATCTTCTCTATATCTAAGTACATTGATGAAATGTTGCATTTAGTAATAGCTTAGAATAATGGAATCCTACTCTATTCCTTATTAAAAAAAACAAAAGGTAAGTTAAGAAGGGTGACACAAGACAGCCTTGTCCGTTTACACTGTAAACTCTTTAGAGCAGGAGTGCTTCTTAATATGTGTTTGTATGGTGCCTAGCACACTGAGGCCCTGATCTTGGCTTCTACGCATTACTATAATAAAAAAAATTATGATTAATCTGTCAAATGTTTTTAAAATGTGGAAGTAATTATTAACAAGATATGAGCAAGGGAATATTAATTTTGCATAATTCCTGAAATATAAGTCATTACAGTGTTTGCCCTAATAGGTATAAAATATATGATGACATCACATATTACTGTGAGGCACAGGAGCTGCTCATCAGCTAGCTATCATTTGCTTGTGATCAAATAATATTCTTCTGCAAATTCATATGCACAGTGGCATCCTTTACTTATGCAGTTCGTCCCATTGGCTACTTGGGAGGAAGGATGGCTTTGAGTTTAAGGCACAGCACTAGAACTCATCTGATCGGGGCTCAGTTCCTGTTTCTGTGATTTCCTATATGACTATAATCAGGTCATTGAAGCTCCATGTCTCAGTTCCCCATCTGTAAAACTGAGGATACTGCCCAGCCCCACGTAAATGTGGAGGAAAACCCTGTGGTGATTAGGAGGAGTATGTATACATATAAATACATACAAGAAGCTTACTTGCATGAGTAAGGGTTTGCAGGTTCAGATGATTGCCTTTATTATAGTGTTCAGTAACTGCTGGGGTCCTGGATAAAAGTGCTAGGAAATGCAAGTGTTTGTCAGTGTCAGTGTGGCATGTATGTGAATGGAGGAGTGTAAATACCTAATTTGTTTTTGCTGTTCAGCAGAACTTTTTGTTTCCATTTGTTCTGTGCAAGTTTTACATAGCATATTTGTTAAAGGGAATGTTTAAAGGTTTCTGCACCTCTGAGTACTTTTAATCTTAGAAGAAATGGTTTGATCCTTCTGTGTAAGAGCAATTAAATACAATGATAAAATCAATGTAATATTATGCAGTGCAGAGAAGGATAGTTTACAAAGGAATGACTTGCATATTGTTAAAAGTATCCTGTCTTGCAGGCTAATTTATGTAACAGTACGACCAGCAAAATACGAAGCTGCTTGTAATGAAGTGGCTGCACAATGAGGCTGTTTAAATCTCAGAGGCATAATCTCTGAGGCTAAACTAAAGCCTTTTGGGAAATGTAGTTTAGTAGCTGGGTGGCCATTTTGTTGAAGGCATGTTTGTCATTTGTCTGATTAATGAATGTGGTTTTACTGTGGACATTCTGACATTAAAGGCTGAAGATGAATTAACTGTCTGTAGACTGCTCATGTCAGTTAATTGGCAGGTTTTTTAAACAGAGATAGATTTTAATTCTTTTGAGTGAAGCGTTGTGGGTAATCCTTTATAAAAAGGGCTGAGCTAACCAGCCAAGACAGGGCAGAAATTTTAGTGTTACAGCAAAATGCTCAGTTAGGGGTGTTAGTGCTCATTTGTGTGTTAATTGAGAAGGTAGCTTCTTAAATTGAGGGGTAGTTTTTTTTTTCTCTTAATTTTCAGAGTAAAGAGAACTTTTATACAGAATCCTTTCACAGTTCTTCACTGCAATTCCAAACTCTCACAATTACCTAGTGCAACTAAAATAGAATAGCTTCTCACAGTCTGAAGGCTAATGATTACACTGATGCTGCACCATACTACGTAGTACCAGGATTTCAATTTGAAATGGTGATGTTTTGAGGCAGAGTGAAATAACCAAGGTTCACATTATACTGCAAGCTAAAAGAGAAACGATTGCAAATGGGAGAGAGAGTACAAGACTAATCAAGTGGGAAATGTTTTGAGTATGTTGCAGTCTATTTGTAATGCAAATTTAGGAATCTGTGCGTGCCTCCTGCAGCAAAACCAAGGGGGGTTGGTGGGTGAAAACAAAGTTAAAATAGATAATTAATCTAAAGATATTCTCCCCATGTCAGCCTTGTAGAAGGGAGTAGGGGCGTGGGTGCTCCAAACTGCATAGAGCACCAGTATCTGCTGGGAAAACAGGACCGATCCCAGTATGTCATGCAAACAATATGCCTCATGACCCTGGTCTTTGGATCATTATAGTACTCTCACCCCAATATAGCTTCCTGGGGACCATTGGAAGCTAGAGTATGTCCATGCTGTTATGCAAAGGCCAAAGGGGGAATCTGTGAGATTTAATGCTGCTTTTTAACAGATACCACTTACAAAACTTTAAGCCAGATGCATAAATGGAGAGTCCTAATGGAGGCCTGAATGCCAGAGTAGGCCTAGTGGGGCATCCATGGGCTTGGGTGAAGAGGACTGTCTACATGCCATGTTTGCTCTGCTCCCTTTCCCAGGCTTAGGGCACTTTGCCTCAATTCTCACTCATTTGTTCCTCTCCAGTCTATACAACTGGGGGAGGGAGAGAGCTTAATAAGCTTCCATCTTCTCAGTTTTCACGTCTTCCCTGTTGGATCACATTTTAATATGAAATTCAGATACAAATAATGCCAAAGAATGGTCTTCATTTACTCATCCTCACAAAACGAAAGGGCAGATTTTCAAAACGTGGAGAGAACCAGGTCCATGCTTTAGCAAACCATGCTCAGGTACTCATGAATGCAGGTTCACTTACCACCTAACGAGAGACGCACATGTGTAATCATGATGATATCTGGTACAATCATGGATGCACTTCTGCACACACACCCTTGCTACACAGACTTTGGACTCCAGTGTTGGAAAATATGCCCAGTGTGATTTACATTTGTACAAATGTTTCACATTTCTCTAATTACTTTTGCCAGGCTAGCAAAGGGAAATCTATGTCACTGAATATATCCTCATCATGTGTTCTTTCTCTGTTAAATTACCCTGCTCTCCTATCCAGGTAGCCTCTTATAAACACCTGGGGGAAGAGAGAGAGAGATTCAGATCATGCAGAAAGTGGCACAGTATAAGCTTTTTGCATTCTTCTCCCCAGTTTTAGTTGGAGAGCTCCTGCAGGTTTATGCAGAGATCATAATGTCTATTTATGACGATAGACAGACAAGTTATCGGACATTGGCCCCTAGGTAAAATACCAATCAAATGGCTATGCGCCAGACTGTAATTTGCAGGATAAAGGTAACACAGCTGGAACACACCATTTATAGATTCATAGATACTAAGGTCAAAAAGGACCATTATGATCATCTAGTCTGACCTCCTGCACAACGCAGGCCACAGAATCTCACCCACTCACTCCTGCGAAAAACCTCACCTATGTCGGAGCTATTGAAGTCCTCAAATCGTGGATTAAAGACTTCAAGGAGCAGAGAATCCTCCAGCAAGTGACCCATGCCCCATCCTACAGAGGAAGGCGAAAAACCTCCAGGGCCTCTTCCAATCTGCCCTGGAGGAAAATTCCTTCCCGACCACAAATATGGCGATCAGCTAAACCCTGAGCATATGGGCAAGATTCACCAGCCAGATACTTCAGAAAATTCTTTCCTGGGTAACTCAGATCCCACCCCAGCTAACATCCCATCACAGGCCATTAGGCCTATTTACCATGAATATTTAAAGATCAATTAATTACCAAAATCATGTTATCCCATCATACCATCTCCTCCATAAACTTATCGCTGTGCATAGGCTTTATTTGTAATATTCGGTTGTGTTGCATAAGGCTTGCGTGTTTGTGGGATGATCAGAGCCTCTATTTCACTTGACTTCTTCATTCTGGAGACAGACCACAGTTATTACCCAGATATATATGACTTTGAGGTTATTGAATATATTTTTAAACTAGCTATAAAGAGTTTTTTTCTTTCATGCCCAATCAGCAAAGACAAAAAGTGATAGGAACTGAGCTATATTTGCAAATGAGAAGATGCCTGCTACAGCAGAAGTGCAGCTAGAAACTAATGGTTAGAGAGTGGGTAATAGCTACTTAAGGGTCCTGCTCCATGATGGGTGACTCCCGTATGTCACTGCAATGAAAATAATAATAATTAATTATTAACAGGACTATTCAAAGAGCCTGCACTAGTTACTCCTGATTTACAATAGAGAAAGTGAGACTGGAATCATGCCTCAAATCTCTAATCATTGCAAAGATTTTGCTGATCGATAAGTGTGTGCTGCATATTGGTGGTATGGTTGGTTCTAACAAAAGTTTTAGCTGTTCACCACAGGTGAGCTCCCAAAAGTTCTGTTTGTTGACCTAAGCCATCTCAAATTCTTAGGTCTGCAAAACTGAGAACAGACCTTCTAGTGAAATTTCAAATGCTACTTAAAACTAGGATCAAATGGATTCCTGTCATCACATATTCTGTTCTTCATTTGTTTTCAACTGGTTCCATTAGGAGTTTTGCCATTGACTCCAATGGGACCAGGATTCAGCCCTCTATTCTGTTTTCCTTGAAGAAGGAAAAAAACATATCGACATATGTAGTCCCATAATCTCATCCAGGACAAAGTTTATTTGTTTCATTGCTGAAACAAATTGCAATAGAAACAATTTAACTTTTCCTTCCAGGGTGATTTGAAAAGAAGCTTTGTTAGCAGGAAGCATTAACACAGCATGTGATTTTTATTCGTAGACCCAGACAGGAAATTAATCTTTTGAGTATAGCTCATCATGTGCTTCCTTTCAGCTCCAGTTCACAAGCCTTAGTTTGCTTCCAGATATTTTGCAGCAACTAAGAAAAATATTAAACTTTGATTTTATGGTTTAAAAAAGGAAATATTTTAGTGTTTGCACAATCAGTTGTATGATTGTGTTACATGGCGCCGCACTGTAAAGGTGTGTGTCTGCAACTTTGAGAAGAGTCAGGTGGAGCAGCTGGAAGCTCTGCGTGAAGCACGGAAACAACATGCAGCTTAATGAACATAACTCGGTAAATGGCTCTGTGGCCAGTGCTGTTAGCGTTGCTCTTCTCAAATTGGTCTGTGGAGTCCCATGAAAACCCATCAATAAAAACTAGGATTTCTGATGTCATCCTCTAAATCAAGGTGATCATTATCAATGTGTGTGTGAAATAATCCAAAACAAGTGTCTGATCCAAAGCCCGTTGGAGTCTAAAGAAAGACTCCCATTGATTTCAGTGGCTTTAGATCAGGCCCTGAGAGAATAAGAGAATCTTATTTAGCCACAGAGTAGGTATGCCACTGCATTACCATTGTGTCACAAGTTGGATCTACAGAGACAGCCACTGAGGAACAAGGTACTTTATTCTCTCTGCCATTTCCTGGCCTGTAGGATTAAACTGGTCAAAAAAGAGGAAGCAAAGTTAGCACCCCCAAACGAATTCCCCCCCTTGTGTTTTCATAAAAAAATTAATGTAGAAATTAAAAAAGTTAATTTGGCTGGAAACATTCTGCAAAAATGTTAACTAAGTTTTTCCCTGGGTTTTTTTTCATCAAAAGTCAAAATTTTGACAATACTTTTAACCAAAAATGATATCAAAGTTTTTAATCAAAAATTTCAACCAGTGCTTTTGCCCAGCAGGCCCCCCCAGCTCTGTAGTCTTTATATAGGCAAAACTCCCATGGACTTGATAAGGAGTGTTTCAATGCATGTAGAGCCTGAGTGCCATCACAGTGTCAGTGTGTTTTGTGCTGCTGTTGATCCCTGTCTGCTAGGGACTGAACTGAGGCTACTAGTTCATTTCCCAACAGCTACCTGTTCGCTCTCAAATTAGCAATTAGTGACTTTATACTAAATGAATGCAAGGTCATCCATCTACAAAACCAGCACCATCCCTGATCCCATTTTGGATGGGGTACCTGGCCTTGCCTGCACCACTGAGACCTAGTTCAGTGCTACCTCAAACCCAAGTTTACAGCTGGTCTCACAGGGATACTCTGTATGTAACAAGTCAAGACAGACTCCAGAATGCATCAGAAAAAAGAAGTGAGGATGTGGAATAGCAGTCTCCCCTTCTCCTCCAGCCTCAGGGGCAGAAGATGTTCCACCCAAGAAACTAAAGCATTTTATCTGTGAGGTGAAGAATAAGGAGAACCTTGGACTCCTGGTGCTTTACAGACCTCCAGAAGGAAACCCTGTCACCCCTGGAGGATTACAGAGCTAATGCCCACTAGGATTCTGGAATCCTCCAGAATTCTAGTCCTTAGTGACCTCAATCTCACATAGACAATCCACAATGATACAGTAGTACTTGAGCTCATGGCCTACATGGAAACCATCAGATTCCCCCAGGCAATCTGTGGACCTACACATGCAGACAGACATATGTCGGATCCTGTCTTTGGCCTAGGACTGGATATTGGAGACATGTCCAACACACCAGTCTCCTGGTCTGATCGCTACCTCGTCTAGGCAGCAATCGGAGCCTTTCCTCCTCTCCACCAGGGTAGTTTAGCAGCCAAAGCAGGTTTGCCCTTGAAGATTTCTCAACTTTTTAGGTTTTAAACTTGACCTAGGAGAACAAATTACCAGATATAAGGCCCAGGTGTCCATGATTTAGTACTGCAGTATGATTACCTGTTGTTCCATACTATTGAGTCCTTCACCCCAAGCTGTCCCTCCCCCCACACTGACCAAGAATATCAGATGAAGTGCACAGGCAGGCAGTTAGAATGCCAAAAACATTCTGAATCCCTCTGATCAGACTTTTGCAGATACTATGGTGAAAGCTATTTTTGCCCTACTGCATAGGCATGGTAAAAGATTTGCAACTTTGCTGAGAATGGGGCTTCTGCTGCCGGTGCTTTAGCATAACCTTGTATGAGAATGGATCAGACTTGTCTTCTCTTTTCACATCTTTTGCAATGTATATTTTTCCATCCATGCATCCACAGCTTGGGGACCTCTGTTCTAGATACGTCTTTATATCTATATACACATATTGTGACTGTGTTGAGTCATGGTTCTTGCTTGTTTATAAATCTCAGTAAGTAGACACACTTTTTTTTTTTAAACATTTTTAGAAAACATACTTCCCTGTAAGTTATGGTATGTCAGCCATTCACATCATGTATATCTGAAAAGGTGTGCAGTCACTGTCATTTTGGAGGGATGCCTTTTGCTGGGTGGAATTCACCCAGCAATGGGGGTCAATAATCTCCTTTTTGTGGGTGAACATTCTCCAATGTGATTAAGTGTTTTGCTATATTCAGACAGCTGTAGGAACAAGTATAAGACAAGTCTGAAGAGTGAAAGACTTCCTTCTGAATACATGCTGCACCACTTTAATCCCTCTTTCAGTCAAAATCTACTTGACTCCTCGTAAGGAAAGAATATCACGGCAAACCTGTAGGATGAGTATCCTGTACCATGTGTCAGCTCCCAAACCTTAGATTGCTTCTCAAGTCTCTCTTGTCATATGTGAAGTAGACTGCAATGTCAAAGCTCACTTATTTTAACAGACCAGAGGGTTTCTCTTTCAGATCTTGCAGCATAAAGCCTGATGGCAGCCATCAGTGTTCAGTAGATAAACTCACTTCCAATGGAGCATCAAGATCATTAGCAGTTTTATATGCTGGTCTACAGTATACCCTGTCTCAGCTTTCCTGTTTATATAGGATTTTGTGGAAGTACCTGTGTAAGACAGTAATGTCATTAGACTAAACTTCATCATCCTGAATTCTCATCAATAGATCTTTGACATGGAAATATTAATTTTTAACTATCAACTCTTTTCTTCATGACATTGGTAACCCTTGTATTTTGTTTCTAAAATCACATTGGCTGATATGACACCTGCTTTCCTAAAACTGCAACAATTTGTCATGTCAGCTTCAAGGAATTTATAAATCAAATTCTGTGGCTTTTATTCTACCCATATACCATTACCAACACCACAGTGTCTTCAGCTGGTGTCAACTTGGTCTGAGCTCAAGAGATGATTGAGACAGTGCACTGATTATTTAAAAAGGGAGCCCAAGGTCCATGTGTAAGACTGTGAGCCACTGTGCACAGAAACATCTGTGTATATACTTACTAAAATTTCGCAAACAATTGAATGGTCAAATGGCTAGTTAGTGGCATGCACAATATCTTGATTTCCAGATGCAATTCAACTGTCTGTGCACTAACTTTTTACATTTAGATGTCAGCCCCCTTGCTCTCCAAAAAAAAAAAAAAAAAATCATCCAGTAGATAGGAGTTCCTTTGGCTGCTGACACATATTATTTGCTGGGAGTGAGGAAGCCAGATTCCCAACATTTCTCTCACCAGCTGTGCCTGTGGATTTTAAGAAACACGAGTGGAATTTATCCTGAACAATTTGAGCCCCCTTCCCTGTGTGTGTTTCTGGTTTTGCAGCACATGGTTTTGTTGTTGTTGTTGTTGCTGTTTTTTGTTTTTTTACACCACGTGTGGGGGTTGGGGAATAAGGAATGGGAAAGTTAGACTAACAACATGTTCGGTAGAGGCTCTTTAAAATGTAGTAATTTATCCAGCAGCATGCAGTGTCCATCATGTGTCCTTCTCAATAGAAAAGTGAAAACCACAAGCCCTGAAGAACAAAACTCTGTTATAGTGGAACAAAACATCCACACTCCCCCCGCCCCCCACTAATCTGGGAGTTCAGGGGTCTGAAAGTACTTCTAGAAATGGAAGGTAAGGGGTCAGAGAGTAATTCTCCCAGCTGAAATTCTCAGGCTCTTGCCTTTGCTGAGGCTACCGTAAAGAGTGCCTGTTAGAGTTAATTGTACAGGTGGTTTTTTAGGAAGTGGATGCACATCCTCCTG
Organism: Lepidochelys olivacea; assembly: GCF_965140295.1. Lineage (NCBI taxonomy): Eukaryota > Metazoa > Chordata > Testudines > Cheloniidae > Lepidochelys > Lepidochelys olivacea. Next base: position 111,335,817 of record NC_140417.1, read on the forward strand.
GAACTAGATGGAAAGCTAAAAAGGTGATCACATCTGATGTGATCAACGCTTACCCCACTAAAATCTTGGCTAGATCTGAACCAGTGATCTAGAGATGAAAGGGCTCAATATAGTCAAGTCTTTGTGCTGTGAACAGAGCATTTGGGCGCTTAGAATTTCTTCTCATGTCCTGTTGCATTGACTCATGCATTGTGCTCTGCCAAACTGCTCCTGAATCAGTACAAAAAGTAAACGCCAAAATGCAAGTGCACTATATTAGCGAGAAAACAATACGGGCCTAATCCTGGGCCCATCCTTATGTATACAGGTTATCCCTTTGATGTCAGTGGGACAAGTCACATGAGGAAGAATAGTTGTGAGTGAGAGTTGCAGCACGGAGCACTAACATAAAGAAAATGTCAGGAAAAAACAAAAAGGCCAGTCCAGGTATGATACAAAGCCCATTAAGTCAATAGGAGTCTTTCTGTTGAGCTTCAGAGTGCTTTGGATCAGGTCCAAGACCTTAATCCTGACAAATTTAATTCTGCAGACACAAGATGAGAATTGTTCGAATGGAAGCTACTTTACACTGAAGCCTGAATTGAGCTAATGTTTCAACAGTTAACCAGGAATTGCATGCTCTTTATTATTATTATTAATTTTATTATACAAACACATTTTTCTATATCAGTACATGTATTTTGTACATCATCTGTGTTTAATTACCACTAATAACCATTAATAATTAGTACTGAATATAAATCACCATTCTTCATTGAGATTACAAGAGATGCCATATAAATATTCAGAAAATATCAACTTTAAAGGGCAAACCTGCTAATAAAAATAACGTTCATCACATAATGGTCAAAATGCACTATAATATTTACAGTCTTCATTCAAATTCAGGTTTTATGCTTATAGTTTACAAGCTGAGATAGAGTTGGTTAAATGCAGTAGTTCCCTTTATAGAGTGTGTATCTAGTTTTGAAACATAAAAAGATATATAGTTAGCATGATAGGATCTTTGTTCAGTAAAACTATTATTACTAATACTTGGCACACATATTGTGCTTTACAGGTTCAGAGTATTCAACAAGCATTAACTAAGTAAGTTGCACAACATCCTTGGCTATGGTAAGTGGTGTTTCCCTAATTACAGAAGTGGAAGTGACAGAGGTGAAGTGACTTGCCCAAGGCCACACTGCAAGTCAGTGGCAAAATTGGGATTGGAACTCAGGGCTTCTAGGGTTCCAGTCCCAAACTCAGTCAGTTTACACTATACTGTCCCACTAATAATATACCAGTAGCTAGGTTCATAAGTTGTAACATAGTCTCAGATTTGTTGCATGCATTCCCACAAATTGCTATCTCTAGAATAGAAACTGTGATTAGCAGCTGCATGTTATGGATGAATACCATAAACATATGTACACTATGCTGATTACAAAGAGTTGAAAGGATACGAATGCTGATCCTTAATACAGGGAACTGATTTACAATAGAATGCTTCACTGTGCAAGACACTAAAGTTTCTAAAGCTATGATATTTATTAAAAGAACAGGAGTACTTGTGGCACCTCAGAGACTAACAAATTTATTTGAGCATAGTTAGTCTCTAAGGTGCCACAAATACTCCTGTTCTTTTTGCGGATACAGACTAACACGGCTGCTACTCTGAAACCTATGATATTTATGTAACTTTGATTTCAAATATCTTCTTCCTAACTGGAAAAACATGTTGAACATTATAGAAGAAATATTATTCTCAAAATAACAAACTTTGGGCTAGATCCTCAGGTCTGGCTGAGCAGTGAATGAGGGGATAAAGATGGCTAAGCCGTTTTTTCGCTTCTCTAATCCTGGGTCCAGCCAAGAGCCCATTTGGCTCCAGGCATAACTTAGAGCAGCCTAAGACTGCTACTAGTTACATCAGCTAGAATGATCACCTAGTGGCTGCTTTGTCAGTCAGAGATCACCAGAGTCCAGTGTACTCCTCCCTGTGCTGGAGCAGGAAGTGGGCACCATGGAGCCAGCTATGCTGGCTGGCTTTGTGTCACTCACGGTTTCCCCTACCCAAGGGGAATCCCCAGCTACCCATTTAGGAGCAGTTTTCTGTCTGCTTTGCACTGCCTGAACACTGCATAACAGCTGGAGAGGGGAGGGGTTTTGAGAAAATTTGGCCTTTTTAAATTTTAACCTTACACTGACCATTAAGAAACTTAGATGTGTTAATATCATGAATGAACAGCTAGTTGGGTGCATACCTTAATTATGCTTAATTATCTCAGCCAAGTTCTGCCATTGAAAAGTAGGTATGTGTGTAACAGGGGACAGGGCCACTGTCTGGTCCTGGTGAACTAGAAGTTAGCCTTAGCTCTGCTTCTGCAGGTGCTGTGGGGAAGAACCATAATTTAGCGCTTTGGGAGGCATAGAGGAGAGACTGCATGTGGATAGACAGACCTCCACTACCAGGGCTTATAAGATTGAGCTGAATCCCAGCTGGGGGAGGGTTTTTTAAATATTAGTTGTGGGTTTTTTTATTTTTTCTGGTTACAAATAATATCCCTTGAGGAAAACCTTTCCTGACTGCACCTGTCTATTTTCTCCTGAGGCCTTCCGCCAGTTTACAGCACGTTCCTACTGATTTCAGGACAAGTGGAACTCATGTAAATGCGGGGGAAATATGGCCCCCTCTAAGCCTTCCATAAAGCAGAGAATAGAAAACACATGAACAATTTCATCTGATTGCAATCGCCAGTGAATGTGACAGGGAGAAATGATGGCTATTTTTTACCTGGATACTTCTCATACTGTGTTGACGTCTTCTTACTAACATATGAAATCACCTTTTTGTACAAGCCAATCAATCGATCTTGTCCCAGCTTAAAAGCAATGACGACTATTTCCATACCAATGACAATATAGAGGGAAAAAAACAAGAAAAAGTTGGGATGTTGCAAGTGAATATCACCAAACCCAATTGTTGTCAAGGTAATAAAACAAAAATAGAAAGCCTCCTCAAAATCCATGTGGTTTTCCCAATTTGGAAGAATAGCTGCTGCACAGGAGATGTATGCAAAGACAATTAGTGCCATTAACAAGATGGGCACATCTAGCTTTTCGAGTTCTTTGCCAAAGTTTTCGATAACACAGGTCATCTTCCCTGAATCTAGTTCGGGACATGAACTCCATCTTTCAAATTTGTTAATTCTTGGTGGCATAAGGTATTGATTTTCTCTTGCAATTAGCATTTCAAATATTTCAGCATTCCGGTATTGCAGTGACTTCCTTTTAACAGAAGATTGGCTTTTCAGCACTTCCGTGATACTTAAAGGTTCCTGGATGACTATTTTGTGTTGCATAAGCAATGATGATCCAGTTTTTATATCCTTGTTTTTCTTACAGATGCATCCAGAACACAGTTTAGCTGGTTTAGAGGCTAACATTTTTGACTGAAGTTTTCTAAATTCATTGTAAGACTTGGATAAGATAGCTGCAAGGATGTCTCCCAGGTCTGTCAGAACCAAGAACATCAGAGGTATGCCAAATAATGCATATAGCATACACAGATATTTTCCAAACTTTGTTACGGGGTAGCTATGGCCATAACCTAAAAACAAAACAAAAATAGAACACTGCAATTTATTTTGTAATCAAAACATTGAACTTTTAATACTGTCAGTTTTAAATCAATAGTTTGTGTGATGATATTTTAGTTAATAGTGTATATGATCTTTTTTTTTTTAAACATTTATCTCAATCCTTTTTAAAACATCTTAGGCTGGAGGGGTGAGGGGGTTGTATGTGGTTGTGACTTAGAGCAGAAGGACCTTCACTATATTCCTTCTGAAAGAGCATATGCACAAAAGATAAAACTTACCTGAAAGCAGACAGTTGTGCATGTGGTAACTCATATGTAGAAACTGACCCAGAATGGAGCACCAGATCAAAACTCCCTGAATTTTGGTAAATTCAGATCTGGATTCTAATCTGAATTTTTGCAACTGGTTATTCTGTTTAATAACTTGGAACAATGAATCTCAACACCCTCAAACCTTATGACTCGGGGCCATTGTTGATCATAATTGTCACTGTCAATGATTTGAAACTGTTTACCGTTTGTTAGAACTGATTTTAATGACAGGAATTGCATTTGACATATGGAGAGTTGTAAAACTGGGCTTTAGGGGACACACATTTTCTCCATTGAAGAGTATGGCTGGAAACCAATAACACTTTACTCTAATGATCTAAAAAGTGCCAATATCAAATGTAACTAATGCAAAAATATTACCAGGCTTCCACTGCCAAATGATCATTTTAAGTAACAAAATGGTAGTCTAAAATATACAACTGCAAATTAAATTAGGACATAGGACTTCTTTCCTGTAGTTATGCCATTGCTTCTTCGGCTGTGAAGTTAAAACCCTAACCCTAAGTTAATGCATTTCCATTAGGGAAAAGATAAGAGAGAAACTGTATTAAAGTTTTTAATGGAAGTTCTCTTCTTTGTCCTCCAAAAAGGCATAAAGAATCCTTTTTTAAAAATGCTTTTCTCTTCCTTAGTCAACACTGTTTCCTCTTAGATGACTTTGGGGGGCTGCCTTTAAGATTATTACACCAAATACTGGAGTATAATTGCCAGGTCACCTTCATTCTTACTAAAGATAGCTATAGTCTTTATGTTCTAATCCAGCCTCTGTCACTAACTCAGTATGTGGCCTTTGGCACGTTATTTATCCTGTGTGTCTCCATTCCCACATCTGTGAAATCGGGATGCTAATTATTACTCTGCAGAGGTAAGTGGTGAGGATTATTTACCGTAATTAATATGTGGAGAGTGATTTCTTTTTTCGTTCTGATTCATATACATAAAAGTGCCTATCACAGGTTATAGTTGCTTTAACATTTATTACAGATATAATCTAGCCAAATAACAAATCAACAGCTGATCTCACTCCACACAAATGGCTGTCAATCAACAACAAAAATGAATATCCCTGGCTCCTCACCTCCTCTAAACCCCCAAGCATCTTAGACCTCCCAAAGAGCCTAAGCAAACAGATGTGGTATATAGCTTCCTGGGGAGGTCGACAAATAGGGCTTATTTTGGATCAAGCCCATTGGAGGGGAGTAGGAGTGCTTCTAAGTGCCTAACTCACTTCTGAAAATAAGGCTTAAGATCCTAAATCACGTAAGTGATTTGGACACATTTACCTGTCATAAATGTTTACTACTGCTTACTAGCACCTGCTACCTATTCTTCCTCATTTCTCGCCAGAGAGGAAACTATTTTGCATTCCTAGTGTGAGACCCTCTTAAGTTGCACTCCCTCCAAAAATAACATCAGCTACAGCACTTACTAGATTATATCCTTAGCCAATTTGATTTGATGGTTAAGCAAAATGTGTCCTTAACTGATCCGTTGGTCCTTACTCAAGCAAAACTCCCCATTGAAATTAATGGCTTCTAGTTTAAACTATGGTTTGTCTTCCTTTTTAAATCATTTGCAATAGCAAAATATTCTCTGTGGAAGAACATGAAATTGCAGAGATGGAAGCGAACTAAACTTCCATGTAGACCCATTCCACAAATCAGCTCTTATATTGAAGTCAGGGGGGATTTTGCCTGAGTCAGTAAAATAAATAAATAAAACCCTGATGCCTCTCTCACAGAAGTCCCATAAGAAAAGGTGCAGGTGTAGACACACCTGTCTCTGGTTGTAGCTCATCCGCTGCCTAATACGCAGAGGTACTTGTGGGGAGTTCAGTATTATCTAGAAAACCAATGGTGCAGGACATTGCATGTATAATAATCACCCTGGTGTGATTTCATGCTGGTTCTGTGCTGTAAAGAAAAGAGATGGATTTTTTTTTAAATGTAACAAAGAGGAAGATTAGCAGCCAGGGAAGGGCAGAAAGGGGTAACCAAAGAAAATAGTCTAAGGCAGTGGGTCTCAAACTTTTTTTTCGTGGACCACTTGAAAATTGCTGAGGGTCTTGGCAGATCACTTAATGATCTTTCCAAATGTTTTTACCATTAGCTAACTATTGTAAAGCGCTTTGGATAAAAGCACTATATAAAAAAGCCACCTTAATAATAATTAACATTTTTTGTTCTACAAATAAAAGCACACAACTCATATTTTAATATCAGCAGTCTTACCTTTCTAATGCGATGGATGTGCCCTCTCTCCCCTGCCACAGCAGCCTGTGAACTGGGGCTGGGAATGAGAGGGGTCTCTCCCTCTGTCCCCCACCTCAGCAGCCCCTGAGCTGGGGCTGGAAAGGATGGGGGTCGCTCCCCCGCCACAGCAGCCACAGAGCTGAGGCTGGGAAGGAGGGCCATCTCTCCCTGGTAGCTGCAGCTCTGGAGCTGAGGAAAGTCACCTCTTTCTCTGGCTGCCACAGCCCTGCACGTCCCACATTTCCCCCACCCCCTCTTCTCTCTCCACTGCCCCTTCCCACCTACTCCCTATTCTCCCTGAGGCCACCACCTCACCTTACATGTGTGTTTTCTGCAGGGTCCAGGCATCTAATTAGTGGAGCCACGCCTACACGGCTCCACTAATTAGGTGAGTGGCCCTTCATTCTCTCGTGTGTGGCCACCCAAGAGCGCACCTTAGAGGGAACTATCCGCTGACCACCTGAATGGAGCTCACTGACCACTGGTGGTCGGTAGACCACAGTTTGAGAACCTCTGGACTGAGGAGTGGCAAGGAACTTTAACCACACAACTTAAGATCTTGAAACTGATTTCTTAATAGCAAAATTGAATAGGGAGGAGTATAGCTGAGGTTATACATGAGGATGAATTCTGAGTACAAGAACTTTTAGAGGCATGGGTGTGCGCGTTTTTTGGAAACTATGGATTCTGTCATATCTTATGCTGAAGGATTATGTCAGATAACTTTTCATACCCATATTTAGTCTAACTGAATTTTGGTCAGTTGAATAAATGCAGGTTTCAGCTGGATATCTGACCACGTTACCTTCTTTAAAAATACACATGTCTACCCTAGAAATCTTCTATCTCTGTCCCTTTCCTTGTTAGCCTCTCTGGATTGCTGCTTGCTGCCTCCGGACCTTCCCTCACAAAAGGTGGCGTTGGTCATTGTCTCAGGCATGCACATTCTAACTGAGTGGTTCTATGTGGAAGACTTAGTCACCACCTGCGTTTGCCAGCGTGTGAGAATGGTGTCAAGAAGAACAGCAGGAGCACATGGAAAGTAGCAACCAGTAGTGTTGTAGAGAAGGGACTACAACAGGTCATTTTTGTTTGTATATAGGTCATCCGTCTACACCTGGAGCTGGAATGGAAAATTTCAGGAGTACTTAATAGAAGCTTGACTAGCCATTCTCAATATGTCTCAGTGGATACGCAAGAAAGAATTAATTATAGTGCCTTATATTTATAACACACTTTACAACCTAAACAACTGTGAAGCTCTTTAAAATCAGATCACGTCCTCACAGGTGGAAGGCAACACCCAGAATAATACACAACAGTGGGGAGGGCCAGAGCACATTTTGACCCAAAACAATAGAGAAAACTTGTTTGGTTTTTTTTTTACAAAAAAGTTTCATTAAGTCATGAGGACCATGTGTGCATGCAACTGAGCATCTAATTTACATGTGCAATTACAAAAATCTAAGAGCTAAAACGCATTGGAAGAGGGTTACAGAGCTCTGGATAACATTTTAACCCGAATTACTCACTACAAATACATTTTGTTCCTTTGTGAATTCATTGGATGAAACCCATGAGTTAAATGCAGAGATTAGCATCAAATGTTAAGTGTACTTTACCTCAGAACTTACCCACTGTTGTGAACACAGTACAGCAGAAAAAGAGAGACCCGAGGAAAGACCATTGTTCTTTTGGATCAGCAAACCATTCCAACTTAGCTTTGGTGAACAGTGCATGGGCTCTTTTCTTAAATGTCTCCTGGTTTTCTGTCATATTTTCTGTTACAATAACAAAACAGCTTGTGGTGACTGCTTCAAGACTCTGGGCCACACCATCAGCTGCTGTAAATCAGCATAAATCCATTATACTGGCTGAAGATCTGGCTCTGTTACTTTAAAAGAAGAACATATCCACACACAAACATATCCACACACAAAATCTTTGCCCATGCTGTAAGCAGAGTCAGGCTAGTAGCTGTGGTGAAGAAACGCGGTGGGGGGGACTGATGCGTGAAAGCATATAACGTTAAAAAATGAGTACAAAGAAACTGGGTAATTTTTAAAAAGAGAAAGATAGAAAATATACCAAAAAGAGAATGACACAAAATTTGACATCTGTCTTTCATGACATCTAGCTCTTTTCTTTTAGGTATCTGGTTTATTCTTCTTCTGATTGAATGATTGAACTGGGGGAGACAGAGGTGAGAGGGAAAAGAGGTGCAACCAGCATGGTCTTTTACTTAAGAAAGTAAAACAATTTGTAATCAGAAGATAAACAGAAAAAGTCTCTATTTGTGGTCTACTGCTGAGACCCATGGCCCCTACCTGTGGATAAATACCAAATGCATTATCTCTAGCAGCTACTCCTATAGCCTGCACATATAGGCATCTTTGGAGTGTGACTTACTCCCTGTAATCCCTCCCTGATAAAGATCACTTCCAAAATGGAGTAAGTGCAGTGGAAAAAAGGCACTCATATTCTGGAATAAGTGTCCATAGAGGGTTTCTACTGAAATAAATAACCCTTCTGAAATAATTATTCTGGAGTTGCTATTTTGGTAAATTTTTAAGTGTAGATGAGCCCTCAGAAAGAGCCAGTGACCATTCACTAAAAGCTCTTTTGTCTATTTAGTCTGCTGTAGACAATGAATAAGTGCTACCACCCCCGCCCTCACCACCCTCTCTTTTTTTGCCATCCTGACATTATATACCCTGTAGTTGGACCCATCCTTCACATAAATGATTATTAGGATCCAGCCTTTCTTTGACTTTCTGAACTGTTATGTTTTTGTTTTGTAAGGCAGCAGGCTGACCTCCTATTATTACGTGACTAGAGGAGACCCCATGAGGGATGAAGGAGACTCTAAACTGAGCTTGTTACAATAGCTAAGCAATCTCATTCACTCTTTAGCTACCCAGGGTAACTTTAAATCTTTCCAGTGATGCAAGAAAAAGAGAAGTAGATAAGCACTACAAAAATCTCATCAAACATTCACATAGGGACCGTGGAAGTTTACAGCCTGGAAATCATAATTAAAGCAAATAAATACACTCTAAAGCTACTTCCAAGCTTACCCTTCATTATTTTGAAGTATATAGTCACAAGTTAAGAGATCTAATTTGAATGACAGGGGGTTCAGTAATACCCTGTAAGCGAAGTCATTTTTCTATTACTGCACATACCTGTTAAATCCTTTGAGAGGTTCCGCAGATCCAGCATAAAATCCTTATATTCTTCACTTTCATTCCAATTTCTGTTACCCTCAATGTGAGAAAACATGACCGCCCCCAGAAAAGCATAGATCACTAGAGAAGAGATGAAGCAGGCATGAGGAAACACTGCCCAAAACACTCTTGTGCACATCTTTTTGTCTTGCTGGGGACGAGAGCTAAGTTTCATCCTCAACTGTCTGTTAGGAAAAATCAGCTAAAGCTTTTAGAAACAGGGAAGTGAGAAATCTGTGGCATTTCAGTGAGGCCTCTCCCATCTGGGAAATGAGAAATCCTCTCTTTCATGCTTTCAGAAGGCAGGACTTTATAACTGAACACTGTAGTAGTGTCCCAATGGGCCCTGGAAAGAGCCTAGGACTAATCAAGTCTTAAAATATCTGTCAGATGATGATACAGCATGCTATAGCACTGAATTACTATTGATCAGGGAGAGCTGTAATGCACACAGATAACCAGCTATTGTATGTATCTATTGGACTTAATTGCAGTTTAAAGTTTCTTGTACTGAACTTCAGCTTTTGCTTTTCATTGACACAACAGAAGCAAATTTCCCAGTAATAGATGAAAAGATGCACAGTGTAGAAAAAGGACATGTATGTGATATGAAACATTCCACCAGGAATGAAGGGGAGAGACCTATAATTTATCAGAGGCAGACAGTGCTGGAACTCTACCATTATACTAATGGTCATTCCCTCAGGGCTGCAGAATAATTCCATCTCTCCTACTGATGCATTAAGCTGCTGTGGCATTAAGGCCCCCTTCTATTGGTTATTTTCTTTAAGTGTAATGGATTTTATCTATGAGGCCAAACCATGAAGTCCTTGCCCAATTCTCGCCCAATTTTTATTTAAGCAAAACTGCCACTGACTTCAGTGAGTAAGAATGGAGTTAGCCCCATGCTAGTGACTTTTTGGAAGCCCATCCACCTTCAAAATCAAAGCTCTCACTGTTATCCCTCACTCTGAGACACTGAAAGTGATGAGCACTGTCACTGTCCTTTGCTGTTTTAACAGTGAGGATCACTAGAACAGGCTACAAAGGATGTGGTAAATTCTCCATCACTTGTAAGGCTTTAAACGAAGCCTGAAAATCCTCTAGCGCACCCACAAGATACTGAGCTGCAGCCGCTGAGATGTTATGGCCCTTGCTATGAAGGAGAGCAGACTAGCTTATCATAATGATCCCTTTTGGCCTTAAAATCTGTAAGCTGGATCCTCGGTTGTGCACCGTGGTGGAGCTCCAAAGTGTGGTGTGTTCATCCCAGCTTGGCCCATCTGCTAGGGAAGCAGGGACTGGAAGCTGCATTCTGATCTTCAGCTGGCTTTTCAGGGCTTAGTCCCTGGTACAAAAGACTATATGACTGACTGTTGTTTGTTTGTTTATCTTTCACTGGACCGGTATATCATTTTTAGGCAATAGACCTAGAAATCCTTTTTGCTGTTTAAGCTGCTCTTTTTGGTCTTACACAAATGCACCCATAAAACACTTGAAAATTGTTCATGTGTATATTTTGTAGTTCAGTTTTAATTAGCAAGAAAGCCTACAGCATTTTCACATCACAGGATTGTAATCATGGTGGTGGCATGACTTGTCCTAGAGACTAGATGACCTTCTGAGGTCTCTTCCAACCATAACCGTCTATGATGCTATGATTTTGTCACCTGCTTTTCAGATTTCAGCCTCAGTCCTATAATGTGTGCTGAACCCTTCAGCCCCATTGATATTCAGTAGGACCACAGATGGCTTCACAATTCCCAGGACATCCTCAGCCACTTGAAGTACCAAGCTCAGAGCTTGCAGCAATGAGAGAATTTGATAAAAATATATTCACTAAATGATTTTTACATTAGTTGCTTAATCTAAAGCATGTCCCACTGTCACTGTGTTACATATTTGGGCTCACATGCTTAAAAGCAAACTGTGATAACCACAGGCTAGTTCAAATTGAGTTAATGCTACTAGCACTGAGAGAGATTTTTGCAGTCTGCATTTCCTTTTCATATTAATGGACTGTACAACTTACGCATTTCCTAAAGGCCATTTCTGAATTCCATTTCTTTCATTAGTGCAAATACACATTGCTCTAGAGATGACACTTGAAAAGGTTTTTGGGCAAACCTGCAAGATTTAATTAATCCAGTACCAATAAATGTATATTACCATTTGTAGTTCATCTGGTTTTCTTTGATTACAAAAGTTCAAATTAGAAAGTCCTTTCTTTGTACACAGAGAGGCTTTTAGATAATCAATTATAACTCTTCCTGCATATAACCATCCATTATTTTGTCAACAGATCTGCTTTTTAGATGCTCTTCAATCAAACTCCATTACATTCAATATACTGTACTTTCAAGTATTAAATGCCCCACTATCCAAGTCCACGTAACACAATGTCTAGCCAGGTTCAACCTTTTTCTTTTTCAACAAGTCTAATGCAAATGGTAGGTGTTTGTAAGTATTTTATAGAAATTATACAAGGACAGATTATGACTCTGCTACAGTTTGCATGAGGCATTGACTCCCATGGGAACAGTGTGTGAGTAAGGACTGAGATCCTAGTCCTGCAAAGACCTAAGCACTCTCAAATCAATGGAAATTGAAAGCACTCAGTACCTAACAACTGGAGGATTTGACTTGTTTTTGTTCAGAAATGCACTGTAGTATTCAGTACTCCCCATTCTCACATGAGCATGAATATCTCTGCATACTGAAGTGCACTTTGGGGTAGTCCAGCGCAGTCAGTACTGACATTTTAAAATGTGGGTTTATGGAAAATAGACCTTGTCAGGCTAACTTGACTTTTTTATGTGATTACAAGTTTGATTGATAAAGGTAATAGACTTCTGTAAGGCATTAGAGTTGGTACAACACAACATTTTGGCTAAGAAAATAGAATACAAAATCAACAAAGCAAAAATTAATAAAAACTGGCTAACTGATGGGTCTCAAAACATAATTGTAAACAGAGAATCAGAATGGGTGTGTTTCTTGTGGTGGGCTGCAAGGATCGGTTCCTGGCTCTATGCTTTAGCAATGGCCTGGAAGAGAATGTAAAATTATCATGGATAAAGTTTGTAGATGACACACAGCTTAAGGGAGCAGTAAATAATGAAGAGGACAGGTCACCTGACAGAGTTATCTGGATCACTTGGTAAGCCAGGCTCAAACATTTTAATATGGCTAAATGTATACATGTAGGAAGAAAGAATGTAGGCCATACTTACAAGATGGGAGACTCTATCTAGGGAAGCAGTGCCTTTATAATCAGCTGAACATGAGCAATATTGTGGCCAAAAGGGCTAATGTGATCCTTGGATGTATAAACAGGGGAATATCAAGTAGGAGTAGGGAGGATATGTTACCTCTATATCTGACACAAGTGTGACTGATACTGAAATATTGTGTCCACTCTTCAGGCCCACAATTCAAGAAGGATTCTGAGAATGGGGGTTCAGAGAAGAGCCATGGGAATGATTTAAAGAATGAGAAAACAATCCGTATAGTAAAAACGAATAGAGCTCTGTTTAGCTTATGTGATGGTTGTTGGATTGCCCAGAACTGGGAGTCAGCTTCTTACTCCCTTGCCTCTGGCTATAAAGAGACTTGCTTGTGCTTAATTGGGTGTCAGGTCCCTGACAGTTCCACTTTGTTAGCCACCCAAACACTCTCCTCTGGGCTATGCTGCCCTTACTTTATCTTGTACATTAACAATAGGTGCACCCTAGTCCCTGAGCCCCTTTGAAGCAATCCCCTGTAATATTCAGCCCCTATCCGCCGAACATTCACAGTAACACAGGTCTGCTGTCCCCAAAGGAACAGTGTACACACCAACTTGTGTGATTCAACAAGCTCCTTATGTAATACCACAGCACTGAGGTATATTTATAGTGAAAACAATCATAAATTTATTAGCTAAGATTTAAGAGAGAGTGAGTATGGATAATGGAAACAGAAGGGTTATGTATAAAACAAATTCATAACATGATTCCTAGAGCCTAAATTTAGCAGATTAAGCTTTTCTCTAAATAAGTTGATCTCACTGTTTTCATGAATGTAATCACGTTGCCCAATTACTTCTGAGGATCAGACTAAAGGGGTGCGTCTGTGCCTCTGCCTTATATCCCAAAAGTTCATTGTCTGTCCTCAGAGATAGTAGAACCCCTGTCGCTTGTTTTTTTCAGTTGATTTCGTATCCTCCTGTTGTCTTTGTATGTATTGTAAATGACTTTCCACTGTATTACCTTACAATGCTTACTTAATGTACTGACGGATCAGGAAAGGTGAATAAACCTCCTTTATTTGGCAGAAACCTGTTTGTCAACTCAGCCTTAATAGAGACCTTAGGAACATATATAAATGACTCCTTACATAGTAGGAGTACATTCATTTCACAAAGATATTCATCACCACTGTGGCACTGACTTTCATTTAAGACCTCATATAATAGTCTGTATTGATTAAATACTATGAAAGTGGTTGCTTGGTGTAGTGAGTTTGTCAGGCCTGGTAGGAATTGCTGTTACAGGATACTGAATGCTTTGCCAGCTGGCACAAATGGGTCCCTATGTCAGAGCTTCACAAAGAGCATGTTAAGGGGGACTTGCTCAGTGTATAACTACCTACATGAGGAACTATGCAGTGTCATTTTAGCTGTGTCGGTCCCAGGATATTAGAGAAATGAGGTGGGAGGGGAGAACCCTTCCAACTCCAGAAGAAGAGTTCTGTGGCTCGAAAGCTTTCTCTCTCTCACCAACAGAATCTTGTCCAATAAAAGATATTCCCTAAAACACCTTTTGTCTCTCTACACAAGGAACTGAAATTTGATATTACAGGGTCCTTCAATTTAGCATACAAAAGTATAACGAAATCCAGTGGCTGGAAGTTAAAGCTAGACAAAGTTAGACTAGAAATAAAGTATAATTTTTAATGGTGAAGGTAATTAACCATTGAATAACTTACTAAGGGTTCTGGTGAATTCTCCATCACTAGAAATTTTTAAATCAAGATTGGATGTTATGCAGAAGGTCACGTAGGTCTCTTCTGGCTTTATAATGTATGAGTCTATGAAATGCATGGGAGCAGAAGCTGCATTAAGATCCAAGGGAACATTTCTGAAAAAGAGAGGTTGAGGGAGTAGGCCACATGCACCCAGAAAATGCCTCTTGCCAGGCAGGGGCTCCCCTTACTAACAATGGGCATCATGTGCCCCTTGCAATGGAGACCCCTCTTATTGGCTTTGGGGAGGCAGGAATTTAACCAGGAATCATTCCAATTTCATTATCGGTACAGACAGTTTTACCAGTAACAATCACCTTGATCAGCCACGGACCAATTCAAAATCCAGCTTGCTCCAGCCGCAGTCTCTCTATGGTGCGAGCTTAGAGTGCTGAGTTAGTGTCTCTGTTGCATTTGGCATCCACTACCACAGTCCCGGTGCTGGCCTAAACTTCTCTGCTGGGTCTTTACTGCTCCCTGGGTCTGGTCCCATGGTTGATTCCTTGGCTGTCTGTTCCAACTGTCCTGCTCCCTGCTCTCTACCAGCTGCCGCAACGTGCAGTCCTATGCTACCCAACCATGCAGGACGCAGTGGGAGGGAGAGAGGCAGACCGGAGGCACCCAGCAAATGCCAACCAGTTTGCCCTCCTCCCCCAGTGAATAGGCAATGGGAAAGGGAGTAGTTCACTGGAAAAGCTAGTCAGTCATCTGCCCCTGAAATCACTGGCAGGGTAGAAAGCTATTAGGCATCCTACAAAAAATAGCATTAGGTCAGAGGGAAGTATAGGTGCAACCACTGGAGTGAGAAAAACATAATCTTGTCCCCACCTCACCACTCACCTTGTTACTGAGCTTGTTGCATTAATGCATTATTATCACTCGTGATCTCCTCACCCCAGTTCTTTAAAATAATTGCACTGCTGGAGGGAAGTCCAAGGCTTTTACAAACAGGAGTTGTGCGATGGACTTTACCCTTTCTCTCCTGCATCACCCAATGCCCAAATCGTCTGAGTTAAGACAGCACTTCCTGCCTAGGACTGACAGAATTTCTTCATCTTCAGCCTTTTCTGTTCACTAACTTGAACCCCTTTCTGAATTAGTCCAAGAAGCAGAAATATCTGCCATTGGCAGATTCGGTGCAGCAATTCATGCCAGTGAACGGAAGACCCATTGCAGGTAACAGGATGCAACCAAACCAAAGCAAAGGATACAGCATTACTAAGTGTACTTAGTTATTTGGATGAGAATAGTTTAATTTTGCTTCATGGTACAGTTACAAACATATGGATCAATACATTGACGTTAGTGTTTGGAATGCGAGACCTCACTCCAAGGTTCTGCTAATAAAACATTGCTGAGAAGCAATGCAGGAGCTCCGGGTTTCCAAATAAGCAAAGGGGATTAACATGGTTCTACTAATGCTCAAGTCACCGCGGAATTAATGCAGTGAACAGAACGTTAGTGTAGAGGAGGCTAGCGCAGTCGAACAGTTTCATTTTATAACAAAGATGCTCACCCCCAAAGAGTGCAGAAAGTTGTTTCTCCGGAATTAATGTTTGTACAGCACTTCGAACACGTGACGTCATATGCAGTAAGCTATTAGAAGAGAGGTCGCAACTTTACACTACTTTGTTTAGTCAAACCCTAGATTCTAAAGGACAAATCTATCCCTACCTCTTGAAAAGGTTTTAATTATTCATCTTATTATTGATATGACACCATCAGCATAAGAAGTTTTAAAATGAGACCCCAAAACCACAGAAATTAGCAACTAGCTGTTAGCCTATTATAAATACGCATATGGTGGATCCCTGAGGGATATTGTGGGCATCACAGCACCCCTAATGCCCAGCATGTTGGATACTAATGGAAAAGCATCTCGTCCAACTATTGGATTATGAAGGGTATCTGCTTTATATGATGAACCTAGCAGAGGGTGTGGCACATGGCCTATGCACCAGTTCAGTCCCACTTAAGCCCTCGAAATCAGGCTTAAGTGCTGTGTGGGCTTGTGCTGGCTTTCTGCGCAGCTTGAACTTCACCCTAAAAGGAGATTATCCATAAAGCCATGTGCCAGGAACAGGGTTAATTTCTATTGACTATATAAGTCAGTGCTCATTTCAGACACAGGGAAGGAACTTTTTTTTTAAGCCATAGGGTAAAAAGCCTTAGCTTGCACTAAAATATTTTATTATTATTATTTATTTGTATTGCGGTAGTGCCTGGAAGCCCCAGTCATGGATCAGGGCCCCATTGTGCTAGGGGCTGTACAACCACAGAGCAAAATGATAGGCCCTGCCCCAAACAGCTTGTACTCTCAACCCCCGAAAAGCAGCTGCCATCAGTACATAAGAATGGGTTGGTGTCCTAGTAAAGGGTGAGACGTTCCTCTAACACTATTATCAATTTTTAATTTATGACACTGCCCAAGATGTGTTTGACTCTTTCCAAACATTTGAGACTGGGTGGTCATTGTTCAAAGGAGCTTACAATCCAAAAACAGACAGAGAAGTCCAACAATGGACCATTTTTATTCAAGTCACTGCAATTCATCATACGCAGCACAGGAGAAGTGAGTCTTCAAGAGGGGCTTCAATGTGGACAGGATAAAGGAGCCAGATCAGCTCAAGCAGTTCATCCCATGCATAGGGGCTGTGTGGAAGAAAGTACAGAGGTTATTGGGCAAGAAGTTGCGATATACTTTCTGCTTGTGTTAATGTTTATGACATCGCTAGTGGTGGGATAGAGGAGCTCAGGTGCTGTCATTTCTGAATCTAGAAGCACCATATGAGTTTGCTCCCCAACTATCTTCCTGCTCTCCACCAACTGTGAGTGAGAACATAGCTATGCATACACTTCACAGAAACAGTGGTATTTCTGCATAAGTGGTGGGTTCAAGTCAAGGGAGACTCTATGAAAGGCAACCACTGTCCACAATGAATCTCCCAGCAGTATGGAAATCTGAATGAAAAAGGAACAGTGGCTGGCTGCTTCTGTGAATATTGCTGCCATTTCATGTCATTTCCACCTGTTCATAAAATCTGTGGCTGCAGGTGATTACAGTTTTTGTATTGGCTTCATACGTTTTCTTTAAAAAGTTATTCCACAGCCACTCATCTAAATCTAGCTGTACGGTGCCACATCATGCTGGCCCAGGATTTCCTGGTCAGTATGATTAGTATGGCTTTCTCAAAAGCTGCCTCAGTCCTCCAGCCATCTGGACAGTCACAGTCTAGCCTCAGAAATATGGGAAAGCACACCACTCTCCTTCCTGGACCATCATGTTGTCAATCTGGAGATCAAAGGAATCCTCTCCACCAGCCAACGCAGGCCATCCCTGGAAGTTGCTGGTTGCCAAAAAACCCCAGAGAACAGAACCCCAACACATGTCCAACTTTCCTTACAAATTATCCCCAAGGCTAAAAAGACCATCTACCTACAACATGAGATGTGTTGTAGTCTTAAAACTAAACATCTGCGTGCTCTTGTGCAGAACGCCTCTCCGTGCCCCAGCAGTGCACCCAGAAAAAATACGCACTACAGCAACCTGTGGGAGTGCAGGCTAGGGGCATGGTCAGGATACTGCCATCCTGCACACCTGCTAGCAGCCAGGCACATAGAGATGATGGAGCAGGACAGTCCATCCTGGACCTTTTCAAGGCAGCACTTAGTGCGACTGGTGGTGTGTTCTTCTCCTCTGCCTAATGAAGATATTCTGCCTTCCTTTGCCCTTCCCAGGCAGAACGCCCCAGGCCACTTCTGCTTGGCTGCTCCAGCCTTGAAACCAACCAGTCCACCCACCCACATCTCTCTTGCACTTTTATAGATATGTGGGAGGTGACCCTCATCCAAATAGTATCTGAACACCTGTTTGCCACCCAGTACAATTACCAGTATCTGACCCAAAGTCAGGCTAAGCCAGTGAACCACAGCAAACCTGGGCTTCCAAACTCTTAACACTTGAGGTGCTGGCTTGCTGTGAAAATTCCTGTCTCATCAAAAGAAGACCAGATCCCCTCCTTTCTGAATATCTACTTGAAAAATATTCTGCTATACCCTATAGTAGCTCCATTTAATGTTATGCTTCCATGAATATTGCTTTTAAGTGAATTATTGATGTCTTTTATTGATTGATTTCTCTAAAGTTGCCCTACACAGAAACTGCAGAGTTGCATATTGCTAAGAAGTGCTTTACAGCAGTGTTTCAAGGAGCACATTTCCATAGTTCAGTGGGGGATACGTGTCACCGCTATACTTAATAGACCTGGGAGCTGTGTAGTTAATTCTCCATGTGTCTTGCTGAAGATATATCCCATCCTTATGTGAGCCATTCTTTGAGCATGCAGAGCAAATAGACAGAAAGATCCAAATTGTTTGTCTGATGCATGGCTGGGTACCCAGGATCTCTGTGGAGTCAAATGAGGAAGAATGCTACAGAGCCACTACTCCAGCCTCTGTGACTCCTTTGCCCATTATCCCCCACAGAGTGGGAAAGGACTGGAGATCCACACAGTGCCACCACCTGTCCCTAAACACCCACTCCCTGGTAGCATACAAGGGGCCTCAATGCAGCTGGCCTCTGTGCCACACACATGGTAGACTTCACCTTTGAGGCTTTCCCAAACCCTGTCCCTGCCTACACACCAGTTCTGCTGCAAGTGGAACTGTCTATAGCTGTAGAGGCTGGTGCCCCGGAGAGTCTCTGATCTTATGGATGCCTGCCTAAATTCTCGTTGCCATTGTCTTATACATTCATAGGAAATGAAATGATTTTACAAAGGCTTCTTACACCCAGTCTGAGTTGGAAAAAGAGAGAAGCTGTAGCATCCTGAAACCATCAGCTTAATCTATAATTAAGATCTATTTTAAAATATGCCTACATTAACATGCCAGGGGGACAGCAGGAACCATCCTTGTTGGTTTCTTTACTACTGCACACAAACACTTTATCCATCTCCATCTGTATCATCAGATGTTTATATGAATGAAAGCAATTAGCTCAGCAAGCCATTCCACTAGAGAGCTAGTTCGCCCACAACAAAGTACCATATTTATTTTTGTTCATTAATCTGTGATTGAGCACTCATTTTAGGCACACCTCTGACAGCAGAAATTCACAGCTTATTTATGTTAAGCACTGTCCTAAGAACTACTGCAGAAGTGATCAATTTGTAACAGAATTTGAGCAGATTCTTCATTCAATTAAACTCATTCAACCCAATGTAATGAGAGAAGAGAGCAGTGTTTGCCATTTTTCTGTAAAGGCCTAGTGGGAATATTTATTATAAACTCACCACTCAAACGACATTCCTGTTCTCTGCTTTGCTTCTCTCTTACTTTGGCTATCCCAGCACACAAATGTGCTCTTCTCTGCTACATTATAGAGGGTGGGTGGATGGGTGTGTAATCCTCTGCCCAAAATTAAAGGTGATCAAAAATAATTTCAAGGACTTCAAACATCTTCTTAAAACAAACCAACCCACTGCATTTTACTGAAGAGTTAATGGAGCGTGGGATTCTCCCCAGGAAAATACTGCTGTCGGGCTTTTTTATTTTCTAATTGCCTCTGAAATTGTTTCTGTGATGTATTTCCGGAGGAGTAAATAAACCCACACAAGGAGCTGAGTGTGGGAGTCAGGGAGGTTATTTGCATGAACTGTCTATTCCCTACCCACTTCCATAGCGCACACTCACAGAACTGATTTGTTTGTAGTTTCTGGTCTTTCAGGGCCTTTGAACAGGTTTGTCTGCCACAGCATCCACATCCACAGCCTTCAAGGACTTGTGGGGCTTGGAAGGCTGCAGATGGTTTTTGCTGGATCCAACTCTTACAGTGGGAGTCCTGATCCATGACTGAGACTCCTAGGCTATATGACACTATATGATGGGGTGTGCACCTCACCCCACCGCTGAAGGGGTGGTGTGGCATGAAAATAGCTCAAGAAGAGGCTATTTGACAGGATGGGCTGCACCTGGGTATGGTGTAGGCTGGATATACAACCCTAACTGAACCTGAAGCCCAGCTGGGTAGGAAAAGGCTGGGCTTGTATAAAACGAGAAAGAAGAGAACAGAAAGAGAGGTGTGGGTGTCTCTCTCTCTCTGTGTATATATATATATATATATATATATATATATGGAGCCTAGGGAATACAGCAGTGAGGGTAAGGCTGTGTGGGCCTTAGCTGCTGATTGTAGGGTCTCTAGGCTGGAATCCAGTGTAGAGGGCAGGCTTGGGGTCCCCTACCTGCCACTGTGGGAATGGCATGGACCGGGCAGTGGACTTTGAAGACTGACTGAGGCAGTTTGGTTAGAGAGACTTTGATACCCTGAAAAGGGGGGGGGGCACTGTAATGACTTGGCTGGAGGGCCAAGCCATGAAGAAGTGCTGTAGCTTGTAGAGTATGAAAGAGGCTGCCAAGTGAGAGATCAGGACAAGGGGGCTGAGAAACCACAAAAGGAGGCATTAAACCAATGTTGAGCTAATACTGAGAGGAGCCAAAAGGAGGCATCACCTCCGTGAGTGGAGTGAATCCCATGACACATTACAAATAATTAGAAAATCTGCCCACTTATTCTTAAGAGCTTCACAGTTTCTGTGCGGAGCTTTTTCGCAAGCCAGCTAGGCGTGTTGCAATGAGAAACTGCTGCCTGTGGAGCACTTTTGAAAATCTCGCCCTTAGTTAGGTCTATTCATGGGAGCTTGAGTGCTTCTGAAAATCTTGCCTGACTTGTGGGTTCTGAGCACTTGAAAAATCTGGCCCGGTGTGTACAGTAAAAGCTCAGAGTTCAAACACTTAAAATTACCACAAGAGGGTGCTTAAGGAATGCATGGTTTCAAACTTGATAACGCCTCCCTCCCAAATAGCACCAGCAAGAAAACAGACTACTCAGAGAGAGCCGCAGATTTCACTTCACCAGAACAGCCACATAAAAGCCAGTAAAAAGAACGAGGAGTACTTGTGGCACCTTAGAGACTAACAAATTTATTTTGGCATAAATAAATTTGTTAGTCTCTAAGGTGCTACAAGTATTCCTCGTTCTTTTTGCTGATATAGTAACTCCTCACTTAACATTGTAGTTCTGTTCCTGAAAAATGCGACTTTAAGCAAAACGATATTAAGCGAATCCAATTTTCCCATAAGAATTAATGTAAATGGGGGGGTTAGGATCCAGGGAAAAAAATTTTTTTGCCAGACAAAAGACTATACACACACACACACTCACACACACAGTATAAGTTTTAAACAAACAATTTAATACTGTACACAGCAATGATGATTGTGAAGCTTGATTGAGGTAGTGGCGCCAGAAGGTGGGATATTTCCCAGGGAACGCCTTCCTGCTAAACGATGAACTAGCAATTGGCTGAGCCCTCAAGGGTTAACTCGTTGTTGTTAATGTAGCCTCACACTCTACAAGGCGGCACGAATGGAGGGAGGGGAGACAGCACGGCAGACAGAGACAGAGACACACACCCTGTGTGTGAGAGAGAGAGAAGCGCATTGCCCCTTCAAGTATGCTGACACCACTCTTAAGTATACTACCTTGTTAAATTAATCAGCAAGCGGAGACCCCAGCAGCTGCTGCCAGGAACCTCCCTCCGTCCTGAGCCCTGCCGTGTGTCCCCCCTGCTCTATGGAGATGAGGTAAGCGGGGTGCAGGACCAGGGGGGAGGGGGACACCCTGACAGTAGCCCCCATCCCCCTAGCAAGCAGGAAGCTCTGGAGAGCAGCTCCAAGGCAGAGGGCAGGAGCAGCACATGGCAGTGGGGGCAGGGACAGCTGAACTGCTGGCAATTGATAGCCTGCTGGGTGGCTGCCACACAGGGAACTTAGGGAAGAGGGGAGCTGATAGGGGGGCTGCCGGTCCACCCTGGTTCCAAGCCCCCACCAGCTCGCTGCAACATGCTGCCCTTCCTGCAAGCAGTGGACAAAGCAGGCGGCTGCCAAATGATGTTATAAGGGAGCATTGCGCAACTTTAAACGAGCGTGTTCCCTAATTGATCAGCAATGTAACAACGAAACAACGTTAACTGGGACGACTTTAAGTGAGGAGTTCCTGTACAGACTCGCATGGCTACCACTCTGAGACCTGTCATAAAAGCCAATACAAACCAACCAACCTAACTGTTCAGGAGCCCTAATAAAGTTACTGGGTCAGCTCCTCAGACACTGTAAATCCGTGAAGTTCCACTGACTTCAGTGAAGCAACACCAATTTATACAGGCTGAGGGTCTGGCCCAGTGACACTCAAACTGCAGCCTGTGAGCCACAAATGGCTCTTCACTGGGTCTCCTGCAGCTCTTTGCAGCACATGATATTAAAACACTGTGTGATTTAATTATTAACCAATCAGGATGCTTCTACTATGTTACTGACCAATTAAGTTAGTGCAAATTGATAAGTTATTGACTTACAATATTTCCCCTGTCATACTGCTTAAATATGAATAGTACTCTAGTCAATGAAACAATGAATTCCCACTACTTGGGCTCTTTTGGGTAATGTTGATTGCTAATTTGGCTCCTGAACCACTGATCACTGGTCTGGCCCATTTAAGTCAATCTTTGTAATGTGCCATTTCATAAAGAAACCTTCATTTCTAGGTTATAACTATTTTATAACTGTTAATTAAAACTCTGTTAAAACAAGTAAACAAATGGAGCAGTGATGTTCTGGAGAGGGTGCCAGGATACTCCTGTTTGAAATTCTAAACACCAAATACGCTCACACCTCAAGGTTTTGCCCCCACTACAGATTAAGGTTTTAATAACATCCATTTCTTTAGTGGCCTGACAATGCCCACAGGAGTCGACCAACTATAAATATGCTCTATGAGGCAGATCCTCATAAGCTGTCATAGCCCCATTGCAATTTACTCCACCTTAGGGTCTCTCCCAGTGTTGTTGTTGTTGTTTTCGGGAACATACAAGTCTAATCATTTGAAGCAATGTGCCGCTACATTTATGCTTATTGCCTCCTGCCTTGATGGAATTTATGAATTGCTTTTGTTTAAATGGTAGAACTCATAAATATATCCCCCACTGGATAAGAGGAATCGTTTTTCAGGGAGCCTTATGTGAACATATGACTGATCACCACTGAAACAGACACTTGCGTTGTAGTTTCTGTTTTGCAGGCAAGTATAGAGGAAAGTGGGCCTCTCTGGAAATGACTTTTGATTATTGTTGAGATTACTATTAATTATAACTTGATTACTGTAGCACCAAAGAGCCCCAGTCATGGACCAGCACCCCCTTGTGGTAGGTGCTGTGCAGCACAGAACAAAAAGACAGACCCAGCCCCAAAGAACATACAATCTAAGTATAGGACAAAAGAGAACAGATGGATATAGACAGACTAATGGGGGAGTACAAGGAAACAATAAAACAATACTTATCACCATGACAGGCAGTGGTCTTTGCACACCAACAGCTTAAGTCATTGTCAAGATTTTTTTGTAGGCCTCATGGCAAAGGAGAGTTTTAAGGAGTGATCTGAAGTAGAACAATGAACTGGCTTTGTGGATGTTTCCAAGCATGGAGGGCAGCATGGGAAAAAGCCTGAAGGTGCTTGTTTGAGAATTTAACAAGTGGGTGATGGAGGCTGGCCTCATGGGCTGATCATAGGCAAGAAGTCAACTTTTTGATACTGAATGAGTGATAGGTAAAGTGGGGGTAGGCCATGAAAAGCCTTGAAAGCAAAGACAAGTAGCTTATGGTTGATATGACAGAGAAGAATCATAGAATCATAGAATCATAGAATATCAGGGTTGGAAGGGACCCCAGAAGGTCATCTAGTCCAACCCCCTGCTCGAAGCAGGACCAATTCCCAGTTAAATCATCCCAGCCAGGGCTTTATCAAGCCTGACCTTAAAAACTTCTAAGGAAGGAGATTCTACCACCTCCCTAGGTAACGCATTCCAGTGTTTCACCACCCTCTTAGTGAAAAAGTTTTTCCTAATATCCAATCTAAACCTCCCCCACTGCAACTTGAGACCATTACTCCTCGTTCTGTCATCTGCTACCATTGAGAACAGTCTAGATACATCCTCTTTGGAACCCCCTTTCAGGTAGTTGAAAGCAGCTATCAAATCCCCCCTCATTCTTCTCTTCTGCAGGCTAAACAATCCCAGCTCCCTCAGCCTCTCCTCATAAGTCATGTGTTCCAGACCCCTAATCATTTTTGTTGCCCTTCGCTGGACTCTCTCCAATTTATCCACATCCTTCTTGTAGTGTGGGGCCCAAAACTGGACACAGTACTCCAGAAGAGGCCTCACCAATGTCGAATAGAGGGGAACGATCACATCCCTCGATCTGCTCGCTATGCCCCTACTTATACATCCCAAAATGCCATTGGCCTTCTTGGCAACAAGGGCACACTGCTGACTCATATCCAGCTTCTCGTCCACTGTCACCCCTAGGTCCTTTTCCACAGAACTGCTGCCTAGCCATTCGGTCCCTAGTCTGTAGCTATGCATTGGGTTCTTCCGTCCTAAGTGCAGGACCCTGCACTTATCCTTATTGAACCTCATCAGATTTCTTTTGGCCCAATCCTCCAATTTGTCTAGGTCCTTCTGTATCCTATCCCTCCCCTCCAGCGTATCTACCACTCCTCCCAGTTTAGTATCATCCGCAAATTTGCTGAGAGTGCAATCCACACCATCCTCCAGATCATTTATGAAGATATTGAACAAAACCGGCCCCAGGACCAACCATTGGGGCACTCCACTTGATACCGGCTACCAACTAGACATGGAGCCATTGATCACTACCCGTTGAGCCCGACAATCTAGCCAGCTTTCTACCCACCTTATAGTGCATTCATCCAGCCCATACTTCCTTAACTTGCTGACAAGAATACTGTGGGAGACCGTGTCAAAAGCTTTGCTAAAGTCAAGAAACAATACATCCACTGCTTTCCCTTCATCCACAGAACCAGTAATCTCATCATAAAAGGCGATTAGATTAGTCAGGCATGACCTTCCCTTGGTGAATCCATGCTGGCTGTTCCTGATCACTTTCCTCTCATGCAATTGCTTCAGGATTGATTCTTTGAGGACCTGCTCCATGATTTTTCCAGGGACTGAGGTGAGGCTGACTGGCCTGTAGTTCCCAGGATCCTCCTTCTTCCCTTTTTTAAAGATTGGCACTACATTAGCCTTTTTCCAGTCATCCGGGACTTCCCCGGTTCGCCACGAGTTTTCAAAGATAATGGCCAATGGCTCTGCAATCACAGCCGCCAATTCCTTCAGCACTCTCGGATGCAACTCGTCCAGCCCCATGGACTTGTGCACGTCCAGCTTTTCTAAATAGTCCCTAACCACCTCTATCTCCACAGAGGGCTGGCCATCTCTTCCCCATTTTGTGATGCCCAGCGCAGCAGTCTGGGAGCTGACCTTGTTAGTGAAAACAGAGGCAAAAAAAGAAGGATGGGGGAGGGATAGCTCAGTGGTTTGAGCATTGGCCTGCTAAACCCAGGGTTGTGAGTTCAATCCTTGAGGGGGCCATTTAGGGATCTGGGGCAAAAATTGGGGATTGGTCCTGCTTTGAGCAGGGGGGGTTGGACTCCATGACCTCCTGAGGTCCCTTCCAACCCTGATATTCTATGATTAAGAGGAAGCCAGGAGAGGCATGCCAAGAGAGAGGCGATGTGGTCAAAATGATGGGCTGCGAGAATGATCTTCGCAATAGCATTCTGAATGGCTATGAGTAGGGCAACACGGCATTTGTCACGGGCGGAGAAAACAATGTTGCAGTAATCGAGACACAAGATGATGAGCGCTTTAGCTATGTGGATGGATAGGAAAGACCATATCTTAGAGAGATTATGCAGAAAGAATCTGCAAGAAGTAGACACAACTTGGATATGAGGAGGGAGAGAGGAGTCAAAGTCAAAGATGATGCCCAGGATATGGGCTAGAAGAGCGGTGACTTTTTGAACATAAACAAGAATGCAAAATAACCGTATGTCTCCCTTAGATTTCAACTGAGCTTATCCACTTGTGGAGTTTGGCATGTATCTAGTTTCTACATTAGTACATAAAAAAGCAAGATAGGCAGATGTCAGGATAACTACATGCCAGATCCACTTCCCAGTACCCAACCCAAGACACTGGCATCTGTCTTGAGTAGATCTTGGATCCTCTGGCCGTTTCCCATCAACACCATGCACAGCTATGTAGGGAGTCCACCTAGAGCTGGCCTCCATGAGACACAGAGGCTGTGCAGCCCCCTGGTTGGCTGCCAGGTCCAGGACCAGCCACCTCTCTAGCACAGCAGAACTGTGCCAATTTCACTGCCTGCATTCACTTCTACATGCCTGGGGATGGGAATGGAAGTGGAATTGCTCCTGAGTGGCTGGTTATTTCATTTACATAGTAATAGCTGGTTACGCTGGACTCAATAAGTGAAATCTGTGGCATTCTTTTAGTAGAATTTTTTTTTTTAGCTCAGATTTGGACATGCAGCCCTGGGAAGCAGGATAACACAATCTAAATGGCTAACAGAACTTACCACTCAAACATGAAGCTGGACATGGACACTGATATCTTCCAGAAGGTGTAATAGGATAGGCATGTACCTGACTCCTGTAGACATGAATATCCCTAAAGAGGGCATTAAACATGTAAGTCTTAGGACCGCTCTCACTTCGACTTATTGTGTCTTTACCAGACCCACTAAATCGATGCTTGCTGCATCGATCTCAGCTGCGCCGATTTAGCCTGTAGCATAGGCAAGACCTTGAGCACCTGTTATTTACATATTCTTAAGTGAAATTCGTGTCCCAGGAGCCTATTTCATGAGCACAGTATGTTGTTCCAGGTACTTGCTGGAATAAACAACACACACTAGCTTCCTCAGGCGCCGTCAATAGGGAGCTGTCTGCCTACATGTGGTTTGATTTTTATATATCTTTCATCTAGCTCAGAGGTCCAAAGGCACACTCCAGCACACAGGGGCAGGGTGTGGATTTCTGGCACTCCCCAAGGGATGTAGGATTCAGAACTAGAGCTGAGTGGGAAACAATTTTCCTCTCCTATGGATATTTTTGGAGAGTTTTACATTCTTTCCTCTCTTGCATTCGAATGAAGAATAAAAATCTCAAAAATATTCATGAACCAAAAATACCCATGCTGTTTTTTCAAGTGAATCAAAACATTTCATTTTGATAATTTTTAAGCATGTTTCGATTTTGATCTCTTTTCCTTTAACTTTTTTTCATACTAATTGTAGAATCGTAGAACCATAGGGTTAGAAGAGACTGCAAAGGTCATCTAGTCTAGCCCCTTCCAAGATGCAGAATTTGTTGTTTCTAAGCCATCCAAGACAGCACCATCCAGCCTCCTTTTGAAAACCTCCAGTGAAGGAGCTTCCACAACCTCTCTTGGAAGTCTGTTCCATAGTCCTATTGTTCTTACAGTTAGGAAGCTTTTCCCGAGAATTAATCTAAATTAATGAGCTTACATTTTGAAATAAGAAGTCACTTAAATTAATTTTGAAAATGTTGAAACAAAACATTTTGACAATTTAAGATCTTTTTTTTTTCTAGTTAAGAAATGTATTGGTTCACAAACAATTTCAGTTCTGACAAATCAGCATTTTTGATGAAAAAATTATTCATCATAAAATTCCCAACCAGCTCTACTCCTAGCTCAATGACTATGTAAGCAGTGTCAGGATGAGCTCCACCCTGACATCTGGTGGTGAGGTGTGGCAAGTTGTGGAAAAGAACTTCAGGGGCCGATCTCATTTGCATAGGCACACCCACCCCGCCTAGAATGAGGCCATAGCTGCCCAAATGGTCACTTTGGCTGCTGTGGGATCCCCAGTGTCTCTGTATTGGGGCAGGAAGAATAAATTGTTGTTATGCTGATTATGGGAACTGTGCTTGGAACTGTACTTGGCCTTTTGTTATGATGGAGGGACTCACCATCAACTAAGTAGCACTCGCTAGGCAAGGGTCATGGGTTTTAAAACTCTGTGAAGGGAGAGAGGCTGGGGACAAGTATTAATACTTGGTGGCATGGGCCCCTTGGTGAGGGCCTTACATGCTAATTGCACTTCCTCCTCTCTCCACTGTGGAATATCAGAGCTAATTTTGATTCTATTAGGAGTCTAGTTACAGGCTGCTGAGCTCACTTTGGGCTGACAGTGCACCAGCACTGAGGCTCCCCTACTACAAGCTGAAGTCACCTAAGAGCTGAAATCACTGAGTGTTGTGTTAAGTACTGGGGGAGCCTGAAGATATATTGTGGAGCAGCTTGTGGGACGGCTGGAGTGCCTTGTGGACCGGCTGGTGGAGCAGTTCGTAGGACGGCGGGAGCTGCTGGTGGGACGCGGAGCAGTTTGTGGACAGGCTGGTGGAGCAGTTCATAGGACGGCGGGAGCTGCTTGTGGGCCGCGGAGCTGAGCGAAGGAGTTTGTGGGGCGGCAAGCGGAGGCCTATGGAGCTGTGGGGCGGTCAGCTTCAGATCATGTAAGGTGCCTCTTACCCCCATCCCATCTCCACCCAGGTTGGGAGGTAAAGCTCCGCAGATAAACTTTCGAACTCTGGGGCTGCCCTGACCAGGGACAGAGACTTTTGGGTCATTGAACTTTTGGGACTTTGGGTGATTTCGGGTTGCTGGACTCAAGAACCAAAGGGAAAGGGGCATGCCCCAATTTGCTTGGGGTGGGTTTTTTGCTCATGGATTGTGTTATGAATCCTGTTGGTGGTGTTTCCCCAACATAATGCCACATTGTTTCTCTCTGTTATTAAAAGGCTTTTTGCTACACTCAGACTATGTGCTTGGGAGAAGGGAAGTATTGCCTCTTGGAGGCGCCCAGAGGGGGTGGTATATATTTGTCCCAGGTCACTGGGTCGGGGCTCGAGCCGGTTTTGCATTGTGTTATTGGAATGGATCCCCTAGATATTGAACCCGGCCCTTGTTGCTGCCAACTCTGACGGGCAGAAGGGTTACAACTAGATTATGCTCATGCATATCCCATAGTTTGTTCACCTCTGACAGATATATCACTAGGGCCCTGAATTCGCGGCCATGAAAAACGCATCACAGACCGTGAAATCTAGTCTCCCCCCATGAAATCTGGTCTTTTGTGTGCTTTTACCCTATAAGATATAGATTTCACAGGGGAGACCAGCGTTTCTCAAACTGGGGGGTCCTGACCCAAAAGGGAGTTGCAGGGGAGGTTGCAAGTTTATTTTAGGGGGGTCATGGGATTGCTGCCCTTTCTTCTGCGCTGCCTTCAGAGCTGAGTGGCAGCTGTTGGCCGGGCACCCAGCTTTGAAGGCGGCGCCCGGCCAGCAGCAGCGCAGAAGTAAGGGTAGCAGTACCGCAGCCCCCCTACAATAGCCTTGCGGCACCACCCCGCCCCACAATTCCCTTTTGAGTCAGGACCCCTACAATTACAACACCATGAAAGTTCAGATGTAAATAGCTGAACTTGTGACATTTATGAGTTTTTTAAATCCTATGACCATGAAATTAACCAAAATGGACTGAATTTGGTAGGACCCTATATATCATGCATAACAGTCTTCTTTAACCATCTTTCTGTCTAGGTCAGAGGTGAGCAAACTACAGCCCACGGGCCACATCCGGACTGCGGGACCCTCCTGCCTGGCCCCTGAGCCCCTGGCCCAGGAGGCTCGCCCCCGGCCCCTCCCCTGCTGTTCCCCCTCCCCGGCAGCCTCAGCGCAATGCTCCAGGCGGCAGAGCAGGGCTGCAAGCTCCTGGAGCAGCACAGCTGCAGAGCCTGGCCTGACCCGATGCTCTGTGCTGTGCAGTAAGGGGGCAGGGAGCAGGGGGGGTTGGATAGAGGGCAGGGGAGTTTGGGGGGGTAGTCGGGGGGGATGGATAGGGATCGGGGCGGTCAGAGGGCGGGGAACAGGAGGGTTGAATGGGAGCAGAGGTCCTAGGGGGGCAGTCAGGAAGGAGGGGGGGGTTGGATGGGGCGGCGGGGGGCAGTCAGGGGACAGAGAGAAGGGGTGGTTGGATGGGGCAGGGGTTCCGGAGGGGCCGTCAGGGAACAGGGCAGGGTTGGATGGGGCAGGAGTCCGGGGGGGGGCTGTCAGAGGGTAAGAAGCGGGGGGGGGGGCAGATAGCAGGGTGGGCTACACCCC
Source organism: Lepidochelys olivacea (assembly GCF_965140295.1). Classification (NCBI taxonomy): domain Eukaryota; kingdom Metazoa; phylum Chordata; order Testudines; family Cheloniidae; genus Lepidochelys; species Lepidochelys olivacea. The sequence continues at coordinate 111,366,341 of NC_140417.1, forward strand.
CCCAATGGGCCCTCCATACAATTTTAGAAACCCAGTGTGGCCCTCGGGCCAAAAAGCTTGCCCGCCCCGGTCTCATTCTCATACCATGCCCATTGCCATAGTCTCTGAGTACCTCAGTAGCAGTTCAGTACATCCAAACAAGTCCATATATAATTTAATACATGCTACTAATAGAAGTTAGAAAAATATATAGTGCGTTCTTCATTGTTTCAGAACTCCAAATATGGGTCCATGTATAGGCATTCAGAGACCACGGGGCTGAGCAGATAGCATTATCAAAAGGTTACACTAGCCCTTTAAGAGGGAAGAGGCCAGTGTACCTGTGACTGGTCTGCTCCCCTGCCCCTTAAAAAAGGGCATCAGGTCCCTAGAGGTGAGACAGATCTGGTGAGTCAGAGCTGCCTAAGAGCCCTGACTGACAGAGACAGAGATGGGAAAGTGAGAGCTGCCTGAGCCGGAAAGGCAAGACCCGAGGAGGAGGAGTAGCAGCCGGGGAAAGCTGGTTACAGAGAGCCATTGGGAAAAGCAAAAGTTAGATGATCAGGCCTGGCCAGAGCTGGGGAACCCCTGTGAATTAAAGGACAGCTCTTGCAGAGGCCCCTGAAAAGAACCAGGCTTGTTAGGAGAAGCTGAGCCCAAAACAGGAAGGTGGAGCTCCGGCACAGAGCTAGGACTCACAGGCAGGGTGGCGTAGAACGCTGTGGGAAGCCCCCTTGCAGTAGGCCTGAGAGGAGGGCTGTAGGAAGTCAAGCCCAGAACAAGGGGTTGGTCCTGGAGAGACGTTCCTTGAGCAGGGGCAGGGCTTGACTTGGGCCTACAGAAAAATTCTCATGGAAGAGAAGTGGGTCTTGAAACTCTTAGGCAGGAGGCCTGGTAAGTGGGCTCTGGAACAGAGGTTAAAGGTGCTGGGACCACGAGCTAATGATTCTCGGGAGGGAATGGTGACCTCTGGATGGAATTGAACAGCTGCTGTGCTGTAACTTTGTTTTGGTGTGAGGTTTTGAGAGCAACTTCTTTACTACCAGGGACCTACGGAGCGTGGCACTTTATGTGAATAAAAAGGTTTGAATTTGCCACTAAGACAGACAACATTCCTTCGTATGGGTGGATGGTGGGGAAACTGAGGCAGGCGCACACTTCGTGCTGGGGCCTGCTGCAGGAGGTTGCACAGGCAGGGGTTCCTTATGACAGTATTAAGTGAATGGAAATGGAGTATGAGACATTGGTTTTAAAGTGTTCCACTGTGTAGGCAGCATGTCAAAGTCCAAAAGCCAATTTGTCATATACTTGGTGGCTTACTGCGCTGCGGGTCTCACAAAATACAGCAACTTCAGCTACAAAATCTTTCAATACATATTAGTAGGCTCTCTGCTGTGAAGGATGATTCATGATTGCAACAGTCCGGTGTAGAAAAGATTATAAGAAATGAGAAATAACAACTACCCAGAAATAAAACAGTAATATTTGTCTGTTTCTGGGCCAGAAGTCAGAGCAGGGCACTGTCCTTAGTTTTTATTCTTATTATAAATGCAAAGAAAAAAGGACTCTAGCATTATTACACTACACCTTTTTCAGGGCCAGCTGGAAAGAACAGTGCATAGGAGCTTGGATCTAAGATCTATTTTCTTTTCTGTAGTCTCACCCCTCATTCCTGGATCAGGCTTTTATATTCCCTCTTTCCCATCAATTGCTACTTTGTTAATTTAAAGAAGAATCCAAATGCACTCAGTAAACACCTAATGCCAGGCTATGCTGCAGAAATCACCTTTATTATAAATTAGGCCACACCCTCTCATTTGCAGGTCCACAGCCTGCACTAAACAAGATAAGTTTCTCAGGCTTTTATTCCATTACTGTGTCTCCTTGAAAATCAAAACACAAGGCAGGCTCTTCCCTTGGCCTTGAACCTACAAGGGTTTTCTTTTCTTTTCCTTCTATCCTCCTGAAGGAGAAGGAAGTGTGCTAGTGTAGACGAGAGAACAATAAAAGGAGAGCGAGCGAGTTGACAGCTGTCCCAGCATGAATCATATTCATCCAGATCCCTGTCTTCCTCCTGATGGATAGGAGTAACTTGCACTGAAGCTGAGGGTATATAGACTATGGTAGGAGAGTTGGGTCTCAGATGCTCTCACTACATCCAGAAGTTACTTTATTAGAAAGTGGCTTTGAGGTTGTAACACCTATTACCCCCACCAAACCCCAAATCCTTCTAAAACCCTAAACCTAGGGGTAGAAACCCCTATAAGCAATAACAACAACAACAAAACCAAGAAGATGGGAAGAGGGCTATTTCAGTGATTAGTGACTTATTGAACTTTATCCTGCTCTAATTTACATCAGTAACAAAACCCCAGGCCTAAACTTCTTAAAGTTCATGACATGCTTTTGCATGTGCCCAAAATGCAGGTGAGGAATATGTGTCCCAGGATTTCAACATGCATACACCCTAAACTTGTATTCATTCACTAGGCATTTTTCAACTCACCTGGTTTCAGGACCTCTACTCTTGGGAACCCCTTAAGAGGCTGAAAATTAAATAGCTAAGGAAATCTGCCTCTACTCCAGGCAAAAATCATTGTCCCTGAGTGTGGTTCTCCATCCCCTTCTCCATTCAGTCCCTGTGATGCGAACCAAAGATTGTTTATCCTTCTACAGTCCTTGGTCTAGGTATATGCTGAGTGAGTGACTGGTCAAAGCCCCTGTCATGACTGGGACCTGGGTTGTCTGACCTAGTGTTGGGAGCCAGGCCAGGTCAGATACTGAGGATCAGAGTCTGAGATATGCCAGAAGGTGGACAGAGAGTCAGAGGGTGGGCTGGGTCAGGATACCAGGAGGTCAGGGTCAGGCAGCAGGAGCAGATAGCACAGAGGAGGTGGCCCTAAGATGGGGAAAACCCAGTTGTACAGGCAACTATTTCTGATTTTTCTGCTTGCTTTAAATAGGAGCAGGGAACCAATCAGAACATCACAGAGCTCTGCCAATCATATTCCAGGGCTGGAGTCCTCTGTCAGAGTTGAGCTGCTAGTCCTGATGACTATTAAAAGGTCATTTGGTGGCGGGTCAAAACTTACTGGCTCCTCAGAGGATTGAGGTTTGACACCTATGGTCCTGGACAGCCCCACACTTGGGTAGGGTCACAAGATCCAGGAGAGGTCATACTTGTAAATGGCCAGCTGGAAGAGAGGCCTGCTCTGACAACCTTGATTCCAGGGGTAAGAAAGGGATAGCAGCACCATCACTGGCTGCCTGACCAGAAAATCCCCATTGCTCATTGGCAGAAGAGAAGCTTGGCCATGGTACCAGACATCACATCGAAGATAATCTTTGGAAAGGGAAAGACTGGAGACAGAAGCTTGATAGTGAGGCTGATAGAAGAATAGAAGGACTCCTGTATGCCCATGAAGAGTCTTGGTGCAAAGAGTTGGTCTTTTGAGGGAGAAAGGTCATGGTTTGATGTAGGACATGAGCCAACATGTCCTGTGAAAATGTGTCCTTGCCTCATGCATAGAATATCAGGGTTAGAAGGGACCTCAGGAGGTCATCTAGTCCAACCCCCTGCTCAAAGCAGGACCAATCCACAATTTTTCCCCCAGATCCGTAAATGGCCCCTTCAAGGATTAAGCTCACAACCTGGGATTTAGCAGGCCAATGCTCAAACCACTGAGCTATCCCTCCCGCATCATACCTGGCTGGGGATTTACTGTTGATCCAATAACAAAGACCCCTGTGTATTTTCTTATATGCAGGGGGGTCTTTATACCTATGGATAGCCCAGATTCTTCATATAAGTATAATCTAAGATTGGACAGCTAGAAACCATCACATGATAGACCAAAATGCAGAAGTAAAAATCCATACATGGCAATAGGGATAGGCTACATACCGATCTTATTTGCTGATAGCATAGCTAAGGGGCAGGGGGAGGGGGACACTCCAGAAACACCTATGGAGCAATGTATGGTATAATTTGTGTTTCCTTTAGTAAACAGAGATGCGCTTATTTTTTCCAGCCATTTTCTTTTTATCAGGGATCAGAACTAAGCCCTAAGTAAGAGGTCTGCTTAATAGCTGCCCCTGAAAGAAATCCCTGTAAAGTCAACTTTTAGTAATAAAAGACTAACTTGAAATTGCATTAGTAGAAAATGTACAAGAAATTCCAAACAGCCTTACTAAATTAAAGTGATTCCACTTGTCAAAGGAGCCTAAAGATAGCTCAAGTCCCATGGAATTTCAACAGGATTTGGGTATCTTTTGTACTTCCTAGTAGGTGTGTGTAGTTGCTGCTTAGGACAATAAGTCTGACATCAGGACTTCTATGTTCTATTGCTGACTCTTCCACTGACTGAGGCTGTGACCCCAGGCAAGTCACTTAACTTATCCCTGCCTGAGTTTATGTATCTTTACAATGGGGATATTGCTACTTCCATACCACACAGTACTCTTGGGGCTTTATTAATTTATACCTGTAAAATATTCCCAGACATCAGGTAACAAGCACTCTCTAAGCACAAAGGGTTATTAGTAGAATAATAATATTCAACAAATACTGTATTTCCAATATTTTGGGGGAAATACATTATTCAGTGAATATTTTTAAACTCTTTGCCCAGCTGGGCTGAACATTTGCAAATAATTAACTCTGTACTTATTAATTGTAGATTGTTCACAAATGAATTCGTAGATGATTTTGTTATGGTTAACTATTCACCCAGTGGTAATTACATTAATTATGCTGACTGAATTGTGGAGGTACTCTAGATATTTGAGGCTTTTTTTAAAAACTCTTCATCAGTTACCTTGAGTATCAGCCCATGCTTAGCTAGACATTATAAATAAATGATCAGGCTGAATCTAATATTCATCTCTGGGAAAACCTGGATTGAATTTGCCGGAACAGAGTCTTTCCAAAGTCCAGGAAACCTATTTTTCCTGAGTATTTTTGTTAAATAACCATACTAATTGTCTGCACCAATTGTGCAGATTCCATTGGAGCAGGAGGTGTTTCTGATTATTCCCTTTGTTTATGGTATTAGAGTTAGATTATTGTTGATCTTATTGTTCTTATTTGTAACATGTTTGCCTCAGTAGGACAGGCATTGTGTCAAGCAAGTTGGAGTCCAATCTACAAAGCAGAATGTTCAGAAGTGCAGAAAAAAGGCTTCAATTTCTCAAGCAGCATGCATATTACTCCTCCACTAGGATTATTAAATTCTAATTATAGCCTGTTGATCCCAGTTACAATGTTGTTTCTAAATACAGTTCTCTAAGGCTTTGACTGATATGTGTTTTACTGTATTTCTTAACCTGTTAATGCTTAGTAAAAATATCAGGTTTGCATAAAAGAGCAGGTGCACGTTAGCTTTCTCCCAATCAAGCTCCATGATAGGGGCCTCAATACTACTCCAAACGGGGTTATGCACAGGGTGTTTCATCCTCCCAAACCAGCATGGATAATCCCAAGAACAGTTGTAGCCAATGCATTTCTTTAAATGCATCAGTGTACCTGTAGAATCTCAGATGCAAGGAAAATAGAGATGCATGAGGTGTGAACACTGACATAACAAATCTAGACTCCCAATCCAGGCCTTGTCTCAAATTATTTTGTAGCTTTGTGCTAGTCACATCTGCCTCAGTTTCCCACCTCCATCACCATCTGTTAAAGTGGGAGAAGAATACAGGGCTATTTCAGTGATTAGTGACTTACTGAACTTTATCCTGCTCTAATTTACATCAGTAACAAAACCCCAGGCCTAAACTTCTTAAAGTTCATGACATGCTTTTGCATGTGCCCAAACTGCAGGTGGGGAATATGTGTCCCAGGATTTCCACATGCATACACCCTAAACCTGTATTCATTCACTAGGCATTTTTCATGCAGACTTTATAATGGGTAGACCTCATTGACTTCAGTCGGAGCACAAGCAGGCCTACTATTTGTCAGACATTTTGGACATGAAAAGCACCAGGTAAGTGCTAAATATTGTCATTAACTTCCATGCGCAATAGTTTGGGTTTAGATTTTCACAAGCATATGTGTTGGAGAATGGCAGGTGTAGCCCATTGGCCCTGGCTGCCTCCAGATGAGTTTCATAAGAGCAGGGTTGGGGGGCTATTTTGATTTTTGGAGGGTGGGGGTGAGGAAAGAAGAAAAGTGCCATAAAATAACACTTGGAGAAAATAAGGTAAAAATCACTTTATAATCAGAGGTATTGCATTTATTATTTTAATTTAAATTCACATTACAAAGTAAAAATGGAAAAGTAAAGCAAATTGGAATACTTCTTTTAAAAATCCATAATCTGGAATGAGCCATGAGATTATCTGAGTGAATTTAAATTATTTCATTTTTGTACAGTTGTGGTAGAAGTAGCTTTAAGATCATTTTCTCTTTCTGAGCCTTACACCCTGAAACAGCAATACAGTGGTGGGTTTTTTCCTCTAGAGGATGGTGTTCCTTCCCTACCCTGTTGTGAATAATTACAACCCCCAGGGAAAAGGTATAAATAAACAGGAGTCAGTTGCCTTTTTAACTAGAAACGGATATTGCTACTTCTGGAAATATAGAGGTATTTTAAATAACACATTAAAAATTTGCGGGGAAAGATACTTTTTAAAAAAATATTTTTTATCTGATTTTTCTTTTTTTTTTAACCATAGGAAATTGGCTGTGTCGGTTTTGCCACTAGAGGGCGGTCGCTCACTGGCTGGGCTGCGATAAATCAAATTATCCCTAGGGCTGCTACTCTTCAAAGTAAAGATTGAAAGTTTGATTATTAAAACATGCCATTACCATGTGTGCCATGTTATGTATTCCACGCAAGAATTTCAGTGCATGCCCCAGGGCATATGTGTCTGAGACCTGTTGCTGAGCTAGCAGGGGAATGCAACACCAATATATGGTGCTGGCCACACTACAAAAATCCCATTTTCAAGAGCAGACTTTGGGTTCACAGGCCCTGAGCTAGTGGAGAGCATGAGAGCTGGCAGAGACGATGTGCTCAATCTTGCACGTGAGGAACAGGATGCACAAGCAAAAGGATGAACATGCCTTGCAGCACTGGTTGATCCCAGGGATAATTCAGGGATTAATTCTGGAGGGAGAACCCTACCTTCCTTGTTAAAGGTAAGAAACTAGTCAGACATTGAATACAGATAATTAGGGGAAAGGAGGGTCTTAACTGTGGATAATCTCTGGGGGTTTGGGGGGGTTTAATACACGCTACATTTCTAAACCCACTGATCCCAGAGGATGCACTACAAAGGGATTTGCTTATGATTAACATCTCAATTATTTTTCAGTGCTATAAGCACCCGGACTAACCTCCAAAAGTGCAGCAACCTCAAGCTCCGTATTGCTAAAGCGAAATGTGTAGTGAGCCATGCGAATATTTGCTTCTGTATGTTGTGCCTGATCACGAATGTGCTGTGATGGAAAAGAGGAGTGTTAAATCCAATCACTATTAAATCTGGAGCAGACTATTAGCCTGGGTATGGTAGTCAAGAACACATTTTCCCCCCCTCTTCCCCGCCCCATGATATCGCTTAGAGTAAGCTCTTTGGGTTATTGAACTAAGAATGTCCTCAGGAAATAAAAGCCTAAAGTAATCGACACATAGCGTGGCTCTCACTAAGCTCGCTGCTCTTTAAAACTGAAGTGCCCCTTTCTCGCACGATGCACAGCGACAAATCCAGACTCTGGGTTCTCAGCTGTGTTTGGGTGAGTTGACAGCTACGCCAGCGCTTCCCCAAGGTTTTTTAAAAGAAGGGAAAAAACAGCCTTTGAGTGACTCCCCCCCCCACTCTATGTACGCACTCAAATACCCCTCTCACTGCGTCTGGCTCCGCATAAGTCCTCGGATATGCCGTTTCCATGGTCTCCGAGTGCATCTCTGGCGCTGAGTCTGCTTAGTACCTGCTGCATAACGTCCTTAGACTTTAGGAAAGGAAAGTTGGCCCCGGTTGGGGCCGGGGAGGGGTGAACGATGTGTACACGTTCTGCTGTTGGAAGCATCATGTTCTGTCGAGATGCTCCTGCTACAGTTGTTGGGTTTATTTGAAACTAGAGCCAACCTCTAGCTTCGCAGATTGAGGGGTTTATGGGACCCAGGATATAGGGTCTCTTATGCATTTATTTAAAAACTCCCACAACCTGGTCTTTACAGGTCACTGAATCTGCGCAGAAGATAGAAGGGAGGTTGTCTTCAGTTTTAAAATGTGTGTATGAGACCCAGAGAAGAATTACTAGACGAAATCATTTTGTTCTTTGAAAGTATTCATGCGGTGGGATGGCAGTGCAATGCTCCAAAATAGATTGCCCAGAAAATTGTTTCTCCTCCAAGGAATAAGGCAGGCACTATATAATATTAATAGAATATAAAAACCGGACAACGCCCTCTAAAGCTAGCACCAAGCGAGGGAAAGGGGAGCACACCCATGAAACGTGGGTGCATGGGAAGAGAGGATGAGTGAGGACTTGCTGACTGGGGCAGGAAGGCTAGGTTGGGAGCAGTGGGCACTGTTTTAAAGCAAGTTTTGCCCTTCCAGACGCACGGAAGAAAGAAGAGTCCCAAACTTAGGACCCCCAATGCCCGGTTTCATGACAAAGGACAACTCGTCCGTTTCCCCCTGTGCCGGGTCTGTTTGGCGAGGATTGTTACGCATAGTGGGCTTGATAGACAGATACTTTTGCAGTGGAAAACAGGCCACGCTCTTGGCTTTCAGGCGTGGGGTCCTCCTGGGACCTCGGGCAAGCCCTGCAGGGCTAAAATTTCAGAAGTGGCCCCAACTGGAGACACTGATTTTTCAGGGGTGCTCAGCATCTGCTCTCCAGGGCAGTGGAGCAGGGGATGCTGCGCGCCTCTGACAAATTGCCTACGGGGGCGGGGGTTGTCTCCAGGTGGGAGCCCAAAACACAGGGTGTGTTTTCCTGCCCTTTCCTTTCCCCAGACCCGGAGCAGAGCGAGGAGCTAAAAACCAGTGGCCGCTGTTGGATAGTTGGCCGCTCAGCTCTGAGTGCTCGGCTCCAGCGCTGTCAAAGTGGGGGGTGTCAGCGACCCACCTTCTCCCTGTGTGTAGAAGGGCAGCGGGAGCATGTGGACGGTATGTGGGGTCACCTCTGGTCCGCTTGCGGTGTGTCCGTGCCGCTGACATGCCAGCAGCTCTTGGGCTGCGTAACAGAAAGAGGCGAGCTCCAGGTGCTCCCGGCGGCGGTCAGAAATCCGTGCCCCCAAACTTTTTTTTTTTTTTTTGCAAAAAAAAGATCATTAAAAGGAGGAGGGAAGGAATTCCCCCCACCCTCCACCCGCGCCCGTTTCTCAGGAAGGAATTGCGGCCTGTGCACGGGGAAGAGCTGCAAGCTGGAGACACACCAGTACCCCGGGCCACACCGAGATCTGGGCCGGGGACCCTGGGGGCGGTTTGGCTGCAAACGCGCGTTGAGCGTGGAAGGCATCGCTCCTCCTGCTGTAAAAAACCCAAACCCTAAACACCCCGAGGTGAGAGAGATCCCGGCCCAACGCAAGTCAGGGGAGGCGATGCCCTCGGAGCCAGGTTCTCAAGCCGGCTGGCCGCTTGCAAGCGGAGGCGGCGTTTCGTAGGGCTCTGGTAGCAAGAGAGAGGCCCGTGGGGGGGGGGGGGGGTCAGCAAGATCTGACCAGATGGACACTCGCCCTCCGTAACGCAGCCAAAAGGAGGAGGAGGGGGGGGACGACGCTTAGCTCGGCTCGGGATTGTTTTAGTGCTGGCGAAACTTGAGGATACAAAAGGCGGGGAAATGGGACGTCTGTCTTGCAGAGCCCCTCTCCCAATCCTTCAAACACCAGCCAGCCGCTGTCTGCAGCGAACCAGGGTAACATCCCCCAGGCGCTGCCTCGCGCCCACAGCGCCCTGGAACCCAGCCTGGGCATCACGTGTAACCCACGAGCTAGCTACATTTCCCATGGGGTATGGGGGGGGTCTCCCACACCCATTTCTACCTCTGCCCAGGGCCGCGCACAGCCCTGTGGGGGCCAAGATAGCCATAGGGGCAGGAAGGAGGGGTGCGGGCCCAGCTCCTGGCTTGCAGTGGTCAGAAGGCACATGCCTGGTTTCCGCCTTCAGCAGCCCCACTCTGAGAACTGTTCCAGCACCCCTGCAAATAGCCAGCGCCCGCCCCCCGGTTCCCACCCGCGCCTGCTGAAGTTCACGGTGCAGATCCGTGAGACGAGTGTCAGCGGTACTAGGGGGCACTGCGGCTCAGCGAATGGAAATCCCGACTCCTGCGCGCTCAGCCCGACTCCGGATTTGCTCCGGCTGCCCCCGGCCTTTGGAAAAGGAGCGGAAGCGCATTTCGCTGCGGTTTCCTTACCCAAACCACCACTTCCCGCCACCCAACGCCGGCTCTTGGCTCAGCCCGCTCTCTCCTCCTCACAACCGATCCCCGAGGCGAGGGGGACATGCGGTGTCGGGTTTGAACGTAGTCAACATGCTTTATTTTTGTTTAATGCAATGGGAGTTTTACCAAGCCGGTTCCACCCTTATACACTGGCATCACCCGAGAGGCAAAACAAAACCCCGCGTGAAAGTAACGCGTGGTCGCGCGCCCCGCCGCTTAATTCAAATTGAATCTTGATTTAAACCCAGGCCTAGCCCATCTTGCAACTGGGCTCAAGGAATGAGCGTGAAAAGGTGCCCTCTTCAAATATCTGCCTCAGGCTCGATAAGCCACTGGTTTATCCATAGGGCAAGGTGATCACTGGTTTATCCATAGGGGAAGATGTTCACTGGTTTATCCATAGGGGAAGGCGTTTGCTGTTTCATTGCTTCCCCATCCTCCGGCTATGTGAGATCATAGGACAGAGGAATTTGTTTTTAAAAAAATCTATCCCATGTGCCTAGGAAGGGTCCAAAGTTAATCTTAAAAAGGTTTTCTCCAACCCCCCCCCCCAAAAAAAATAAAAAGAAAAGCAAAAAGATAAAGAAAACCACGGATTCATTGAAGTCATAGTCCAACTTGTGGTTTCGAAATCTCCGTGGCGAGAAGCTATTGCTTCATCCCATGCCCCATCACCTCCTTTCATGAAATGTTCACTGGCGATTGCTAGGGGCGAGTTTGACTAGCCGCGGGACGTTTAAAGAGAAAAGCAACTGCGGGTCAGGTTCTGCTACCGAGCTCTGATATTTGTTTCTTCTTCCAGGCCCTCGGACTCTGACAATTGCTTTGCCAAGAGCACAGCGGAAAAAAGTTGTAAACCGCATTACGTAATTGGAGACGATCAATAAAACCCCCCTTTACAGGTTTTCTTGTAGGGGAAAAAAGTCAAGGTAATCATTTTCCTAGAGAGAGTGGTGTGTCTAATTTCCTCCGACTGTACAATATGTACCTGGGATAGCTATTCAGAGGGAAGTGAAAAGCGGCAATCTAACGCCTTTTAGGGGAAGATTAACACTTGGAGCTGGTTTTCTAAACCTGTCCAAACCACCTGGAAGATAAATAAGGGGATCTGTGCAGATCTGGTTTGACATTCTGGGAACAAAAGGCCGTTTACAAACTCCAGATAATGCCAAGCATATCCTAAAATGATTTCTTTTTAAGCTGAGGGCAATATTTAAACTTCAAAATGTTTGTTTAAAAAGTGTCATTTTGGAGAATGTTGACTTGCTTTATGGGCCCGATCCTGCAGTCCTTTCTCGGGCAAAAAAAAATCGTTCAAGTCAATGGAAATTCAAGATAGGGTCTTAAAGACGTCTTAGAAATTAACTTAAAACGCGTGTGACTTGTTTTAATGTTTTGGATCTTTCCCAAGGCAATTAATTCGTTCGGATTCATTTTTAGTATATCTTGTTCTTAGGGAGTTTGTTTTTTTGTAAAGTCTGGGTCTGCGGAAGACAAGAAAGAAAAGTCTGACAGGGGAAAATATGTTAAAATAAGACCTCGGTGGTTTTTGTTTATTAAAAATCAAATCTTCCACCTACCATGTTGGAAAAGACAGAATAAGGAAGGACTGGGATCTATTCACGAGTCAATATTCTAAAATCCGTGGCGCTTGTATTTAGGAAGGAGATTTTTAAATACCCAGAAACTATCCTGAATGCTCGCATGACTTGAAGGGTTTTCAGTTAAACGGTCAAGAGGTAATAAAACACGCAATATCAAACTGGGTATTCAAAAGTAGCCGAATACTGAAGCATATCACCCGTTTTTAAAGGGTGAAGCCCAGAAGAGAGCTGCGTGGTTATCATACCCCATGTTGACTGTGCACCTGTATTCTAGCCAAACTGCTCAATAAGTAAAATGTTCGTTGTATATTTTTAAGTGTCGCCAAGAATTGTATTGACTCAAGAAGAATTAATTCAGTGTTTAGATGCCAAAATATGACCTCCAGTAAATTTTCTTTCTGATAGAAATATTTGGATGTTAATGATTCGTTGTTTTTCTGTTATATTGGGATGCATTCAGGAGGCCCTCTTTTTTCTCTTTCTTTCCTACTTTTCCTTTCAGCTGAACAAAGACAACCCTGGGCTCGAGTTATTGGTGTGTTATTTTCTGGATGTCCTTTGCGGCATTTGGAGTTGCTGCGCGCTAGCTGCGCCATTTATTTCAAGACGCTGAGCTGAAAACCAAGAGGCGCCTAGACGGAGCTTGAAGCTATTCGTATATTACTGCCGGGGAAACACAGCAGCAAGCTGCAAGTTTGAAGCCAGCTCCGTGCCCCGATCCAACGCGACTTCAGAGACTGCCCTCGCTGCATTTTCTCCGGTGAATTGCAAAAGCAGCTCTTTGCTCCCCTGTTTCCCCTGGCATGATGTTTGTGCCCCGAATAGAAAACCCGGCGAGTCAACCACCAGATCGGATGGGTTCTCCCCTCAGGGTAAAACCCGAGCCATGGCAGAACCCCAAAGAAGTGCTCATTCGTGAAACCAAGTTGACAACACAGAAGCTGCGGCTTCCCCCTCCTCTATCAAGTTGCGGAACAGAACATTTCGGGTGCCTCTCCCTTTAAGAGAGGATCCCAGAAATGTTTCTCTTTCGTACGGAAAGAAAAGGAGCGGAACCTCAGGACGAGGAAAAGCTTCCTGCAGAAACTGGGGCCCCGCCGGCATCCAGCTCCCCCAGGTCAGAGTTACTGGCTCCTCTTGAACGCACACACGCCTTGGAGGTTATTTTTTTAATGGTCTGCACAGGGGGGAATCGATGGTTCTTAGTCCCGCACGTTGGATCCGGGCTAGGGGCTGAACCCGTTCGCGCTCTCCCGGGTGATCACCAAGGACTGGCCTCGCCTGCTGATGGGGACCCCGCGGGAAGCCCCCCTAGTTCTGAGGTGGCAGGAGGCTGGGGGCCCTGGCCAGGAGGGAGGTAGCAGGCCCCTAGTCTCGCTGATGGTCTCCTAACCACACGGGTAGAACTGTCACCTCCTGCCAGAATGTCCCAGGCTCCTTTACGCACCGGCCCGGAGTCTATTAAACCACCCCAGGGAGGCAGGGCTGGCGGGCTCTTGTTCTGCCGTCAGGGTGATTTTCACAGCGCTTCCTGCGGCCTTTCCCCAGAGCCACAAAGTCCGGGCAGGGCCCTGGCTGGAGGGGGTTGGACTAGATGATCTCCTGAGGTCCCTTCCAACCCTGATATTCTAGGATTCTAAGGGGGAGGGTGCGCTCCGGGCTGCGGTTCGCCGGGCGCTTTGCGCCCCAAGGGCAGCGCCCGGCGCCCGGCTCTTACGCGCACACGGACTGACTGGTTTCGCTGGGCCACACCAGGGCACTAAACGGGAGATGCCATTACACGATTTTAGTGGCACACTAACCACCCTGCTCTCTGGGACCACTGTCAGCACTGGCCCTCGCGGCAGGGAAACTGGGCTTAGCTGTCTTTTCAGATGTGGCTCCCCCCACCCCCGTTCCCCCCAGCAGTTAACATTTTCTTCTGGAGGAGCAAATCCCCTGTTTCGCTGGTGGCAGGTGCAGAGATGGGAAAGTAACCGAAGAAGCTATTCAGATGGCAGGGTAGAGTCCAGAAAGGACAAGGGCACAGTTGCATACAAATTCCAAGGGGAGATTAAATTCTGGATGGATAAGGAAACGATATTACTGTGTAATGAACACAGGCAGTTGCCACTGGCAAATTAATTATATTTCATAACTCTGGGATTCTCTCCTGGCCTGATTCCTCCCCTACCAGTTTTACTATATGCTACAGCTCAAACAGAAGCCATAGGTTTAAGGCAGAAATTACTGGGTGAGGTTCTTAGGCCTGTGTAATGCAGGTGGTCAGGTTAGGTGCTCCTAATGGTCCATTCTGGCCTTAATCTATGAATCTGATTAGTAGTAGTAGTAATTATTTATTGTATAGTAGCTCCAAGCCAGAAAAAGCAGAACCTCACTGAGGTAGTCACTATACATATACCTAGTAAGAGACAGTGTCTGCCCCCAAAACAAACAAAGGAAGCGTATATTATCCCTCTTTTGACAGATGGGGAACTGAGGCACAGAGAGATTAAGGGCTAGATTGTGATATCCTTACATTGAATACTCTCTTACATCATGAGTTCTCCCATTGACTTCAGTGTGACTACTTGGTCAGTAAGCTGCAACTCAGACTGTAAGCACCGAGCAATAGGGCCCCAGGACAGTAATTCTTACAGTAACCCAAATAATTAATAACTCAGTGTGAATATGAATTTCACAATCTGGCCCTAAGTGACTCACCCAAGTTCATAAAGGAAGTCTGTGGCAGAGCTAGGAACTGACCCTACATAAAATAGGCACAGTACCTTAACCACAAGACAGTCCTCTCCCTGTTCACCCCCATAACTCCATTTCATTTAATGGAGTGGTTCCTGATTTCCACAGGCGCAAATGAGACGGAAAGCAAACCACTTACAGTGCAATGTACAGGAGTCAAAACAGTACAGCAGGTGTACACCCAGTCCCCAGATTCCCAGTGCAATAAATGGCTGTAGTGAAGGGAAATACTAAAACACTGATAGCTGCAAAGAACACAGAAGTTGTTCACTGCCAGAGGAAAAAATAAAACAAAACCCAGCAATTTCCCAGCTTAAATGCTAGGATCACTGAGACTTTAAAAGTCTGTCACCAAGTCCAATTATCTAGACCTAATTCAAGCCAGCTAATAAATCCACAAATAATTTGCATACACCAGTAGTTTCATAATGACATTTTTTTTTTGTTAAAATGTTTGATTAGTGTCTGATTCAAGAGTGTTTGGGATGAGGGGGAGAAGTGTTCATGGGTGCGTGGGCGGTGGGATGAGGTGTTTATCTAGATACACACACTCCTTCGTGAGTACTGGAATGGAAACCAGAAATTCTGAATTGAATTAAGGCCACTTGAATTCTGAATGAGAGCATCCAGGCCTGGGTTTAACTAACCCACTTTAAATTCATACCTTTGGATTAACTTTCCTGAGTGTCTCCATGTAGACAAGCCCTGAGTCTCTGTGCCTTAGTGTGCCCATCTGTGAAATGGAGATCATAGAAATTCCCTACCTCACAGGAAATAAATATATTTAAAGATTGTGAAGTGCTCAGATACTATGGTAATTAGGTTTATATAATTACCCAAGATAAATTCTTCTATTACCACTATTACTATAAATATTTTGTGATATTAGGGTCACTGTGTGAAAATCATTTTGTTGTTTTATTAGACTAATATGCTGCAATAATCAATTAATAGAAATTAGAGATGGAAATGACCTATTAACCCATCTAATCCAGTCTGTAGTAGATAGTTTTCAGTCTAGTTTTAAATAAAAATAACCCATGAGAATTACATCCCTTCTGGAGAGATTATACCACTAATGTATCTCAGGGAGGAAAAAAAATATAACAGTGGCTGTTGGAAAATGTTTCCTGACATTCAGCCAACAATTTCTTTGCTTAATTTTCATTTTATCCAATTACTTTGTTACCCATCTGTGTCACCATAATTTTTTTCTCCTTTCTTCACATTTATACCTCTCAGAATGACCTGACGATCCTTTTTGCTAAAGAAAATGCTTTTAAAATATATATACATTTTCTATGAAATGTTAAACAGAGGAGCTAGAGTTCAAGTCCAGCCATCAGTACAGATGGGAAAGTAATACATAAGGTCCAAATTCCTCCTCTGTTTTTTTCCCTTTTAATACATTGTGGATGCTATACATAAAGATAATTGTATTTTTTTTCTCTGAAATGATTGGTGTTCTGGGGTAATGTTTGGTTTAGGAGTCTACACACAGTCAATGTATTTTTTTCTTTATGAAGCATCTACCCAAGGAAAAAAATAGCCCAGATGCCACAAATTTACAATGTGCTATGAAAGTGTGAGCTGTGTGTCAGACTAATAAATTTTTCATTACATTCCCAAAATACTTTTCTGTATGCTTGTCCCTTACTTACCCAATGCACAGTGATACCAAGTGGAATATATATATCAACTCATCACATTCATTTATATTACTTAACTATAAAACCATTACATAACTATTTAGCCAATGAAAAATAAACATGTTTTTTAAAATGTGTACTTGCATGCTTATGGTGTTCTCTGATTGGCTGATATACAACTTTGTTCTCTAGGCAAAACTGAATACTGTTGAATAATTGCATAGGGAACAACAAAACATACATGAGAATGTTACAGAAATGAACAGATGTAAATGAACAGTTATAATTGCTGGATTAGACCATTGTTACAGGATCAATATTTCCTGCTTTAAAATACATTTCTCATCTTTGCTCTTATGTTTATTATATATATTATATGCTTCCACTCTGGTTGATATTTATCTACCAGCAAGATACAATTATCCTGTGACAATATTCCATTCCATTGTCATTATCTCTTAAGTAACTAAAGCAATGCTAGGATTGCCCCCCATACGAGGGCTATTTTATATTGCATTCCCTATTGATTTTCTGGCCTCTCAATTATGTATGATGTGTGTGTATGTATATATATAAAAAGAATGAAATCTTTCATCAAGTTTTGGTAATTTTGTTTTTTACTTTAAAAATACCTCAAAGTTTTTTTCTGAAGGGAATTAAGTTAAACTCATGGTTCTTGAACCTCTGGTTCTTAGAGAGGACCATTAAGTGTCGACTAATTGAAGGGACTGTGGGGGAGCAGCTCTTTCTCTAGATCTCTACAGAAGCACATGGTAAAACTCCCATTTTCATCAGTGTGGCCAAGATTTCACCCAGGGCATCTGTAACCTAAATTTTCAAAAGTAACGTGAAAGAAGAGCTCTGTGTATGCTTGTCTCTTTCACCAATAGAAGCTGGTCCAGTAAAAGATATTATCTCACCCGTCTTGATTCTTTAGTGGTTCTGATGTCAGAGGGGCTACTCAGATGTACGAAGTTAAGCACGTGCATAACTGTTAGCATGGTTAGGGCTACGGGTCGTCAACCAAAGCTCCTTGAATTTAATAAGCACAAACTATTATTGTTATTTACACTGTCGGTTCCCCACTGCTCTTCTGTTTTGTCGATCTCAGAATATGGTGCAAAATGTCAGACAATCCTGTTATGTGCACTATCCACTGCCTCTCAGATCTAATAATCCATCTACATCACATGACCTTCAGTTCACACTGTAATTCATCCAATGTGCTAAACTGGCCTTTCAATTTAAAAAAAAAACTTTTAGTTAGGCATCACGGTCTTCAAAGAACTCTATTTCATTTTAAAATAATTGGATAATTATTTTCAATGAGAACCAAATTCCAGCAGTAGGTAATTTCTAGAGACATGTCAGGTGACTCAACATAAAAGTTATGCTTGATCTGTGGGTTTGTTAGCTATGTTTAATCCCGTCTGTAAACAAAGAGCATTTAAAATCTTCTCTGAAGAGTCTGATCTTGATTCACCTACATCATCATGGCCCCAATCCAACAAAGGACTAAAGCACAGGTTGTCTTTAAGCATGTGAGCATCAAAATCACTGGATTGACTGATGTGTTTAAAATTAAGCATATATTTCAGTGTTTTGCTAGACAAAGACCCATTGCCTGTTGTATTTGCTTTTCATTTCAATAAAATATTTGAACTAGTGTGTTTGTGGGGCAGGGGAGAAATCCCTTGATGTTATGTAAATATAACCTTTTTAAAGGGAAAATAAATCTCTGCATTTTACAAATGCCTTTCAACGGTTTAATTTTGCTAGTGTCACAAGTTTAAAAAAAATCATATACTTGGTCACATTTGAATTGCTTTATGTTCAATTGCTCACAAAAATCATTGATTTATATTGATATTCACAGGAATCTTCAGGTTCCAAATCATGTGTTCACAATTTGGCATGGATCTGACAAAGTATCTTTCAATACTCTTCTTACTCCCTTGTTAATGGCCTAAACTGATCTTAATTTTCTGTTTGGAATTTCACAAGCCTTCCTTTTCAATTGTAATTCCATACAACTCTTAATACTCCTGTTCTTAACATAGTTATTAAATTTCTAAAATGAGTACAGTGACTTCTCTCCACACATGTCTGTTACTCACTAATACACATTTATTTGCCCCAAAAGAAAAAGAACAGGCCACAGTTAATCCACCAGGCCAGAGGCTCAGGAAAGAGATGAATATTAACAAATTTAGTCACTCTCCGAGCAAGGAGGGGAAATGAATTACAGAGTTGAAGGCTCTCTATTAAGAGTCCATGGGGATCAGCTGCCCGATGTTTGAATCTAGAAACTACAAGCTTGATGCTGGACTTATTGAAATCCATTGAAAAGCTCCTACTGACATTAATGGTGCAGGATCAGGGCCTATGTAATGAACATGCCTGCTAAAATCAGCTGCTGTGGGATGTCTCATTGGAGGAGAGGCAATTTTCCTGATAGTCAAAGACATTTAGGACAAAGTCAATGACTGGCATTGCACCAAAAAAGCACAAAAAGGGTTAGTGCAATCTTTGCAGAAGAAGTATAATAATATGCCAGATAACAAACAGTACCAAAGAGAAAAGGAGTACTTGTGGCACCTTAGAGACTAACCAATTTATTTGAGCATAAGCTCACGAAAGCTTATGCTCAAATAAATTGGTTAGTCTCTAAAGTGCCACAAGTACTCCTTTTCTTTTTGCGAATACAGACTAACACGGCTGTTACTCTGAGTACCAAAGAGGTGAGCAGGACATAAAGCTTCCAAGCGGTATTCAAGTATAGCCTCATGTGGATCACATTTCAGTACTCCAATCAAGAAGTCACAGTAGCATGGATTACATAGGTGCAATAAGGTCTCCAGCTGAGAGAAAAGGTTGCAAATATCTAACCAGATAATGACTGGGGTGGGGAAAGTGCTTTCGGTCACCATGCTAACTGTAACTCCAGCAATAGGTGATCCAAAATGAACCCCCATTGATGAACCAGACATATCCTCTCATTAATGGAGGAAACCCCTTCCTACATAACAGACTTCCTCTCAAAAGTCTTCCCCCCGCCTATTAACATCAGCTCGCTTAGCTGGGTTCAATTGCAGACAGCTTGCCCTTATCAAGTGCCAATTTCAGCCAGGTAAGAGGAAAGCAACAATATCACACTATCTGATGACAGTGATGAATGTCATCTGCATATTTTATAGCACCATATCCTAACCTATCTCACTATTGCTCCCTCTGGCTCTCACAGGAACACAGGAGGATTGATAAGATACCCCACTTGGGAGGAAGGATCATCTTGAAATTAAGACACTGGACAGTGAATCAAGACATCTGGTTTCAATTCCTAGGTCTATCACAGATTCCCTCTGTCATTTGAGTAAGTACTTTAATCTCTGTGTTCCTCAACTTCCCCATCGTAAAATAGGGATGATAATACTTTTCCTTACCCTTTGTTTGGGTTTGGACTAGATGGCAAAGAGACCATTTCTTATTATGTGTTTATGCAGTGCCTACAACAATGGGGCCTTGATCTTGGGGCTTTTAAGTGCTACTGGAATACTGTAATAATAATAACAACCTGAACGATCTCTGGGGGAAACATGATGGAAAATGAAATGCAATGTTAACAAATGCAAAATCAGGCCCATTAGAAGATTCCATTTGACCTGCTCATGCCCCATCTAAATTAGCTGTAACAACTCAGAAAAATGATATCATTGTGGTCAACTCAACGAAGACCTCTGCTCAGTGTGCAGCAGCGGTCAAAAAAAGTAAACAAAATATTGAGGTGCAAAAGAAGGAGATGGAGACTAATACTGAAAGTAATAGAATACCATTATGTAAATTAGTGATGGGTGAGATTTTTGAAAAGTGCCTATGGAAGCTAATGGCCCAGCCGTCATTGACTCTCCATGAGTTAGGATCCCTTAGGCAATTTTGAAAATACCACCCACTATGCCCTCACCTGCACTGCTAGGTTCAGTTTTGGTCACTCTATCTCAAAGAGACTACCTGTAGAGGAAGATGCTATGAAACCAGAGTAAGGGTATCAGAATCTGGGCCATTATGGAGAACTGCAGAATCTCCAGTGAGTGGCATCTTATTTTGGTTTCATGAGTGGATGGAGTTTGGATTGTGGGTGGAGCTAGAAAAAACACACTACCAATTAATTGTGTTTCCATTTGGCCACTGGGAGTAGGTCACTGGGAACACAACTCTGGCAAAAATGTGGGCAGGAGTTCTCTCCTTCCTCAGTTTGTCTGTCTCTAAAGGAAGGCAGTTGTAAGATCACTGCCTTGCCAAGAAAGGTGGCTTCCCAATTAACTTTAAGGACACCTAGAGGGGCATATCTAGTCTCCAAAGAGGGAAACAGGAGGAGCTACCCCTAAAAGCTCCTAAATCATGGATTCCTTACGAGTGATCTAATTAACTAGATAGATCTGGTACTGTTCAAGTGTTTAATTTTGAGCTTTGTGATTACATTACAGCCAGCTGTGGACTGTGAGCTGTTTACTCTGGACTACAAGAGATGCACGGAGCTCAGGGACTCTTAAATTCTAACCTCAGTGCTAATCCTAATTTTCTACTTGGTTTTAGGAAAGTCACTTCATTTCTCTATGTCTCCTTTGCTATATCTGCAAACTGGGGATAATAATACTTCCTTTTCCCCATGTAGGTTACTTAGTTAAACTTAATTAAACTGTATAATGATATGAAGATGTAAAGTGCTATAATGTTTTAATAGAAAGACAATAAAGCCAGACCTCAGGAAGAGGTTTTCTGTCTCTAAACATACCTTTTCCTGTGTGCTATCCACAGGGATTAAATTAACCAGAGGGAAATTTTGTCCGAATATTAAAGTTCCCCAAAACAACTCTTATGACACTGCTGTGATCCCGTTGAAGTGGTGGAAGCCCAAGCACTGGAGTCATTTAAAACTAACCCAGGCAAAGATTGTTAATATTCTGCATCAACAAGGGGATGGCCAAGATGATGGGAAAGGCTTTTTCCTCACTGATCCGTGTGATCTGCCTGGAACTCACTCCATCCTTCCCTCCCTGAAAGTCACTTTTGTGTTTTCAAATATCACCTTGAAACCTTCCTGTTTGCTTTAGTCTGATAGATGTTTAACCCACCTCAATAGTGCATCTTTCCATTCTCCCTTTGATGTCTGCACTTGGTGAGGACTGTTACTTGCATCTTTACCATTTGGAAAATCCAGCTTTGCTATTTCTCTCCTCCACTTTTATGCATCATTTGTCCTTTTCCATCTAAATCAGTCATCTACACCACTCTGTGAACAGCTGTCTCCCTATTATACCTTCTCTCTGCAAAGCATTTTTATGATACTTCATATGAAGTACACTAAATAAAAATAAAATGCACTGTAGTGTTTTAATAGCATAATTCTTAAACATTTATGGATTCATTCTCCTTTCATTCAATGTGTAGAGTTCCCATTGACGTTAATAGGAATTCTGCCAATAGAATCATGAATTCGTTCCAGTGAATAAGGGGGAGGAGGGGAAATAGACTCTGAAGGGTCAAATTCTGCCCTTCAGAAGAAAACAAAGGCTTAAGGGGAGGGGAAAAAACAATCCTGGAAGATATCTGCATACTGTATGGCCAATGGAATTTCTACCAGTTTCTACTTGTTAAATTCAGTGTGCTAATTCTGATGTTGTATCACTGTAAATCAGGAGCAATTCTACTGAAATCAATGGACTTACACCACTGTAAGACAAACACACAGCCACAGAACCTGATTGTGATCTATCTGAATCGGAAAGGGTTTCCACATCTGAATTTCTTACAAAAGTGGCTACTGTTTCACTTAGACTATACACATGATTCTGATTAAAGCATTTCAAGAACGTCTGTGTATCTTTTTCTTCATTAATGTGTTTTGCTGGTGCTGCTTAATAATTAGCTCTAAACACAGACCACTTAAGTAACAGTGAATGATTACTATCACTTACATATTTTAAAATTATTCTGATGATAGCTGCCAAAATGGAAAATCTATCTAAACCCAAATATAGCTGTTTTATGATAATATTGAAGAATAAAGGTGCTCTTATGGTAAGGCATTCCACTGGAACTGAGAGTCAATTCTGGCTTTGCCACAAACTTGGCATGTAACCTTGGGCAAGTCACTTAATCTCTCCGTGCCTTAATTTTTCCATCTGTAAACTGGGGATCATGATGATATTTCCTCTTCCATCTTTTGTTTGCCTTGCCTATTCTTTGAGGCATGGACTGTTTTTCACGAAGTGTTCATGCAGCACCTAACACAACAGGAACCTAATCTCATGTTGGGCTTGTAGGTGCTACTGTAATACTAATAACAAATCATCATCTCCT
This sequence comes from Lepidochelys olivacea, assembly GCF_965140295.1. NCBI lineage: Eukaryota > Metazoa > Chordata > Testudines > Cheloniidae > Lepidochelys > Lepidochelys olivacea. Next base: position 111,389,065 of record NC_140417.1, read on the forward strand.
TGTGGCTTGGTGGGTGATGGAGACATCCTCGTCCTCTAATAGGTGGCACAGAAGACACAATTCAACATGAGATTTATATCTTTCTGAAATTTAATATTAAAGAGCAGAAACAATATTGTAAAGCCTTTTTTCTCCCTGTTAATGGGAAACTTTCCAATGTTTGGTCTGTAAGAGAGATTGTAAGAAAATTGAGATTCTGTCTCTCTTTATCCAAGTAATTGTCTTGCAACAGTGTCATCTAGTTATAAGTCACTGTGGCCCAATCCACCTACTATTTTAGTCAATGGAAAACTTCCCTTGAATTCAGTTGGGTTGGACCCAAGGAACTGTTACCTCCCCAATCTGAGTTATTTCTGTGTTGGGAATTGGAAATTTAGTGAATTCCCAATTTTTCTGTGGGGCGGGAGGGTTGGCCCCAGCCAACAAAATGTCCAGGGCGTTTGGTCCCAAAATTCTGCAGACCTTGAAGCTAAAAGATCTGCCAGAGGCAACTGCACTAAACCTCTGTCTTCTTACACTGCTTCCCCTAGTCCTTCCTCCAGCTCCATGGCAGCACAGGTCAGATGAAGCACTGTTCTCAGGAATCTTCCGCTGGCAGTTGCCCCCAGACCCTCTATAGAGTCCATAGTGCCTAGGGTGACCTGCATTAAATTGTGATGGACTGCCCCACAGGTTTGTGGGAGGCATAATACCTTGGAGAGCAGCTTTCCCTGCCCCCCCGCCCCCCGCCAGCTCCCTCTCTCCTGCCTATCCTTCATCCCTACTTACCAAGGGTCGTGGTGGATTCATCACTGGCATTGTTAAATCAAGATAAACTCCAGGATTTATTTGGGTGAAGTTCTATGGTTTGTGTTATACAGGAGATCAGACTATCAGGGGTGGCCAACCTGGGGCTCCGGAGCCCCATGCGGCTCTCCAGAAGTTAATCTGCGGCTCCTTGTACAGGCACCGACTCCGGGGCTGGAGCTACAGGGACCAACTTTCCAATGTCCTGGGGGGCGCTCACTGCTCAACCCCTGGCTCTGACAAAGGCCCCGCCCTCACTCCACCCCTTCCCGCCCCCTCCTTTGAGCCTGCCATGTCCTCGCTCCTCCCCCTCCCCAGAGCCTCCTGCACACCACGAAACAGCTGATCGGGAGGTGCGGGGAGGGAGGGGGAGGCGCTGATTGGCGGGGCTGCAGGTGGGCGAGAAGCGCTGGGAGGGTGTGGTGGGGGAGCGGATGGGGGGCTGCTGACATATTAAAGTGGCTCTTTGGCAATGTACATTGGGAAATTCTGGCTCCTTCTCAGGCTCAGGTTGGCCACCCCTGGACTATGTGATCACAACAGTCCGTGCTGGCCTTGGAATGGATGAATTTACAAAGACTAAACCTTGCAGAATACTAGAGGAGAGGTTTCCATGAGTTGGGGGCAATTGCCACGGAAGCAATATTTCCCCCCCCCCCCCAGCTTTTTCCATGTCTCCCTAGACATGCGCTTCGGTTTGCTTTCAAAAGCAGAAGCGAGCATCTAGGCCTATATCTAATGTGAACTGACTTTTCTTCCTTGCTGCTGTTGCACAGTGATCACAGGGTATACTGCTTACATCCCTCAAGGAACAGAGGCTTGTTTTTTTCCAGAAGACAAATAATGTAGCCTACAAACATTTTCAGCAATGTTTCCTGAAACTTTTTAGTCTCTGCTATAAATTTCATAAGGGTAATTGACCAAAACTGAACACAGTATTAACACGAGCCTATACCATATTTCTTCATCATTATAGCTTTTTCTGCATTCTTTTCTATCCCCTTTTTAAAGCATCCAAACAACATATTTTCCTTACAAAAAAAACCAAAGCCCTGAGAAGAAACAGACATTGATGATTCATGCGGCAGATTTTTTCCCTCAGAGGAGCCTGCAAATTCAGAGCCCAAATTCAGATTATTTGAGCAATGTCGCTACTAATTGCCAATGTGCATTACCTTATATTTGTCCCTGATCAACATAATCTCCCATTGTGCTGTCCAGTCCCCCAGTTTGTTTATGTCCATCAGGTAAAATATTCATCACAAGGTGAAGTCATCCCAAATCCTCCCACAATCCTCCACAGATTTTAATCACCAAAATAGCTGTAATATTGGCCATTCTTGCTAATTCTTCATCCACTTTCTACTACAAGTCATTAGTAGATATACTGAATATATTATAGGTGCCCATTTGAGGAATGAGTTTAGTAACAGTAATGAAATTCTCTCAGCGCCCAAGCCATAGGTCAAATCCAATAATGTATTGTAAATGTAGGCAAAATTCTCTTTTCATATGGCCCAACCGTCAACTCCTAATAGTTCAAGAGTTTTGGGGCAAATATTTATACAGTCAGTAACTCAGGTTACCTGTTGTAGTTGATAAAAATACAGAAAAAAAAATGTGGAAGAGGCTTGAAATTATTCATGAATTTTTAAAATCAAACAAACAAATATAACTCACCACTGGATAACCTAAATGGCCCAACTTAATGATCACTTTAGATAAGCTATTACCAGCAGGAGAGTGAGTTTGTGTGTGTATGGGGGTGGGGGGGTGAGAAAACCTGGATTTGTGCTGGAAATGGCCCACCTTGATTATCATGCACATTATAGGGAGAGTGGTCACTTTTGATAAGCTATTACCAGCAGGAGAGTGAGTTTGTGTGTGTGGTTTTTTGGAGGGGGGTGAGGGAGTGAGAGAACCTGGATTTGTGCTGGAAATGACCCACCTTGATTATCATACACATTGTGAAGAGAGTGGGGCTAATACCAGCAGGAGAGTGAGTTTGTGTGGGGGGGGCGGAGGGTGAGAAAACCTGGATTTGTGCTGGAAATGGCCCAACTTGATGATCACTTTAGATAAGCTATTACCAGCAGGAGAGTGGGGTGGGAGGGGGTATTGTTTCATGGTCTCTGTGTGTATATAATGTCTACTGCAGTTTCCACGGTATGCATCCGATGAAGTGAGCTGTAGCTCACGAAAGCTCATGCTCAAATAAATTGGTTAGTCTCTAAGGTGCCACAAGTACTCCTTTTCTTTTTTAAAAAAGTGTTGTAATTTCAAAGTTTTCCAACTATCTCTATTGAGTGTCACATTATCTCAAATTCTGTGTGCTGCCTGAGTTTATTGGACATGCTAGTGTTAAAGGACACAGTGTTAATTTGGGTTTCCTAGCTGTCATGTGATCCCAGCCTCTAGATGGTGCCTGGGTATAAGAGGGGATGGAGATTCCCTAGTGAGCTTCACTGGTGTGATCTGCATTTCTTTGCTAGAGAGTCCCTCATATGGAATTGTAGGGAATCATTACAATCCATTCAAAAATTGTCTTACAACATGAGGCAACGTTGCTGCTTATATTAACGATCCATGGGTTCTAAGTTAGTTGCTTCTGTGAGAAGTAGCCCCTTAGGATGACTCTATTTCACATCAATTTATGAGTTTGTGATCCATAACAGGACTTAGACTTTTACATCCTTGTTATTTATTTTACTCAAGGACCTCACATGCAAGACTGTTTTCGAAAGCCAAAATGCAGGTAAATTATGTCTCCCCTGTTCATTTTATTCTAAGATTACACAAGCCATGAAAGGTCTCTGCTAATCACAGCTGAGAAAAGTCAAATATTTAGCCTCTTACGAACAACAATGAATGTCTTGAGTCTGATCCAAACCTCACTGAAGTTAATAGATCCATTAACTACAATAGGTTTTGGATCGGGCCCTATATTATTGTTCGGTCAGGTCATTCTTTAGCCATAAAGAGCTTTTGCTGCCGCACAAATGCACTTGTTCTAAAAATATGATCTCAAATAATTATTTGCTTTTTGGCCCCATTCTTAAACAATTATTGACTTACTGCCTGATTTTCAGAAATGCTGAGCAATTCCAGCTCTGCGTGATGTCCTAATGAAACCTACAGATCAGATAAACTCACCTATTTTGCCTTTTTAAAATCAAACTCCTGCTAGATTTCCCAAAAGCTTTGCCAAGGTTTGTGGATTTTTCCCAGTGAGCCTGAGACATATTTCATGTTGAGTGTGCATCAGTGTAGGACATCAGGTTGAAAACATGGGGCTTTCAGAGGTTTTGTGCTGTTTTGATCCCAAACAAGGCAAAATGTGATTTTGGCTGAGTTTTGATTTTAGGGTTGTAAAAAAACAAAGCTCAAAGCAAATTTTAGGGATTTAAAATCCATTCAAATTGACACAAATAAAAAGACATGAATCCCTGCAACCTCTCCCACTGTCCTGATCATAGAAGTGTAGGATTCGAAGGCACCTTGGTAGGTCATCTAGTCTGGTCCCCTGCACTGAGGAAGGACTAAGTGTTATCTAGAGTAGACCATCCCTGTGAGAGTTTCTTTAGCCTGTTCTTAAAAACCTCCAATGGCTGAGATTCCACAACCTCCCTAGCTAATTTATTCAGTGCTTAACTACCCTGACAGTTAGGAAGTTTTTCCTAATGTCTAATCTAAATCTCCCTTTCTGCAATTTAATTCTATTACTTCTTGTCCTGTCCTTACTGGTTAAGGAAAACAAATATCATCCTCCTCTTTAGAAGAACCTTTGGAAGACAGTTATGTCCCGCCCTCATTCTTCTCTTCTTCAGACTAAACAAACCCAGTTTTTTCAATCTTTCTTCACAGGTCATGTTTTCTAGCCCTTTCATTATTTTTGTTGCTCTCCTTGACTTTCTCCAATTTTGTCCACATCTTTCCTGAAGTGTGGTGCCCAGAACTGGACCTAGTACTTCAGCTGAGGCCTTATCAATGCTGAGCAGAGTGGAAGAATTTCTTATGTCTTGCTTAAAACACTCCTGCTAATACATCCCAGGATGATGTTTGCTTTTTTGCAAGTGTTACACTGTTGACTCATATTTAGTTTGTGATCCACTATGACCCCCACATCCTTTTCTGCAGTACTCCTTCCTATGCAGTCGTTGTCCATTTTGTATGTATGCAACTGATTGTTCCTTCCTAAGTGGAGGACTTTGCATTGTCTGATATTGAATTTCATTCTATTTCTTTCAGATCATTTCTCCAGTTTGTCAACGTCATTTTGAATTCTAACCCTGTCCTCCAAATCACCTGTAACTCCTCCCAGCTTGGTATCATCCACAGACTTTATAAGTATACTCTCTATGCCAGGGGTGGGCAAACTTTTGGGCCTGAGGGCCACATCAGGGTGCGAAACTGTATGGAGGGCTGAGTAGGGAAGTCTGTGCCTCCCCAAACAGCCTGGCCCCCTCCCACTTCCCGACCCCTGACTATCCCTCAGAACTCCTGACCCATCCAAGCCCCCCTGCTCCTTGTCCCCTGACCACCCCCTCCTGGGTCCCCAGCCCCAAACCGCCCCCTGGGACCCCATCCCCTATCCAACCCCCCGTGCTCCCGGTCCCCTGACTGCCCCCCCGACCCCTATCCAAACCCCTGCCCCCTGACAGGCCCCCAGGAACCCACCCCCTATCCAACCCCCCCCTTCTCCCTGTCCCCAGACTAGCCCAACCCCTATCCACACCCTCTCCCCCTGACAGACCCCCCCGGGACTTCCACGCCTATCCAACCCCACCTGTTCCCCGTCCCCTGACTGCCCCCCCCAGAACTTCTGCCCCATCCAACCGCTCCCTGCTCCCTGTCCCCTGACTGCCCCGCAGAACCTCCTGCCCCTTATCCACTCCCCTACCCCCCTTACTTGCCACTCAGGGCAGCAGGAGCTTGCAGCCCCGCCCCCCGGCTGGAGCCAGCCACACAGCCCACATGGCAGTGTACCTGTGGGGGAGGGGGGACAGCAGGGGAGGGGCTCCCCGTCTGGGAGCTCAGGGGCTGGGCAGGATGGTTCCGCGGGCCGTAGTTTGCCCACCTCTGCTCTATGCCATTATCCAAATCATTTATGAAGATATTGAATAGAACCAGACCCAGGACAGATCCCAGTGGGACGCCACTCGATATGCCCTTCCAGCTTGATGGTGAACCACTGATAACTACTGAGTACACTTTTCCAACCAGTTGTGTACCCACGTTGTAGTAGATTCATTTCAGCTATATTTCTCTAGTTTGTTTACGAGAAGGTCATGTGAGACAGAATCACAAGCCCTACTAATGTAGAAATTTAAAACATCTATTGCTCCCCCCATCTATAGCTTGTTACTCTGTCAAAGAAGGCTATTGGTTTAACATGATTTGTTCTTGACAAATCTATGTTGACTATTACTTACCACCTTATTTTCTTCTAGGTGCTTACAAATTGATTATTTGTTCCATTATCTTTGCAGGTACCAAAGTTCTGGTCTATAATTTTGTGAATTGTCCTTATTCCCTTTTTTATAGATAGGTGCTATAATTGCCCCTTTCCAATCCTCTGGGATCTCTGTTATCTTCCATGAGTTCTCAGAGATAATTGCTACTGGCTCATATCTAGGATGTATCTAGGATGTAGGATGTATTTCATCAGACCAACTTGAAGACATCTAACTTGTCTAATTCGTAACTTGCACTTTTCCTATTTTAGCCTCAGATCCTACCTCCTATCAGATCCTAACATTGATGTTCACTATGTTAGTCATCCAATCACTGTTAACTTTTTTGGTGAAAACTGAAACAAAGGCATTTAACGCTTCGGCCATTGCTGTGTTTTCTGTTCTTGTCTTTCCCTCCTCATTGCATGGTGTGCCTACCCTGTCCTTGGTCTTCCTCTTGCTTCTCATGTCCTTTATCCCTACAAATATCTCCTCTGGGGCTACTCTGTCGAATTTCAGTGTCTTCATAAATATCAAAGATGTTTTGCACACTTTAGCTAAGAAGTCTATTCCAGGTGATTTTTTGTTTTGTTTTTAAATTCCATTAGATTTATCGTTGTCTACCTCAAGAGCTCCATATTCTAGGCTGCGTTACAGGTTACAGGACTGATTTTGCATTCCTGATTCAGGAAAAACATCTAGAAGTTTCTCGGACCCTGCAGGGAGAACAGAGAACCGTAGTGGACTTTAATGGGAGCTTTTCAAGGTAACACCCTAGATTTGCTAGATAAGAGACAGGGGACATTATCTTATTTTTTTTTCCACTGGTCAATACATGGATTTAGAGTCTAGTTACCACTAGACTAGAAATGGTGTATATATGTGAACTTTTTGGACAATATATGGAAACACTTTTGTACATAATATAACATGTTTAATCTGATTTACAAATGCAAATAAACCCTCCCAATGCCTGTGAGAGGTAGGTAAAGATGATCATCTCCATTTTACAGGTGAAGAAATTGAGGCATAGGGAAGTTAAGCACTCAGGTGCTCTGTGCTCAACGTCACACTGTGAGTCCAAGCCAGAGCTGAGAATTGCAATCAAAGAGTACATCTACACCGGAAGAAAAGAAAAAAAAGCAGCAATTCTCAAAGCTCAGGGCAACAGACTCTGGCTTGCGAGACACATGATATGGGGCTAAAAATAGCAGTGTAGACATTCATGCTTGGGCCGGAGCCCAGGGTCTGAGACCCACCTCCCTCCAGGTTTCAGGGCCTGAGCTCCAGCCCAAGCGTGAATGTCTACACTGCTATTTTTAGTGCCCTTGCTTGAGCCCTGTGAGCCCGAGTCAGTTGACACAGGCTCTGAGACTCACTGCTGTGGGTTTTGGGTGTTTTGTTTGTTTGTTTTTTGCAGTGTAGACAAACCCAAGGAGTCCAACCTCTTCGTCCCCTATTATATCTTCAGATAACAATGCATCTTGTTCACATTTTCTCTAACAAAAACAGCCATTTCTTGAGGTTCCCATTGTTTGCTCCCATTTAAATGGCTTATATATGCCACATTAATGATACAGCAGATTAAAAAGTGTAGGCAATGAAGTTTTGCAAGATCTAATATCCTGATTGATTTATACAACCCCAAAGAGGCAGTTTGTAGGGGCCAAAATGTGATTAAGCCTCATGTGATACTCATATCTGTTAATATTCATGTCCAGGACAGTGTCACTGTTAGTTGCCAATGGACTCGGTTTAGTTCCTGTATTTTTAAACAAGGCAGAGATAGTCTGGCAAATAGTTGCAAGTCTGCACTGAAGTAAAACGCCAGGCACTTCTTATTTGTGTATCAGGTTGGCAAGCTGGTGTGCATCTGTGTAAACAGGTGTGGAAGTGTACCTACTTCAGGAGAGTAGCTAAGAACTTCTGCATGTGATTATTTAATATAAACAGTTGGGTTAGCAACTGCTTAGAGCCCATATTCACAGAAGAGGCACGGAATGACCAACACAATAGGTAGGCATCACAGCCCTGTGCAGGTGTTTGTTAAGAAGTGCCTTTTGGAACCCTGAGTTGTGACCTATTTCATATCCGTGTCTTTCTTTGTTTAGTCCTCTTTTGTGAAGTGGTCTTTTTATGAGACAGAGGTCCACCGACAGAATTGTCTTTCCTTTGCTGTGGTACATGTTATGGTCTTTGTGAACATGCAGCATTATGTGTGGGATGAATTCACCACCTCTTGTCCTTTGGATATGGTAGAGGGATTTGCATGTTTCTGGAATATAGCAACAAGATCTACCTGGGCATTAAGCCATCACCTCCAATTAGTACAGAAAGCAACATAGGCTACTGTGAGCACATCAAACCTGTCCCCTGCTCTCTACATAGAATATCAAATCAAGTTCAAGGCTCTCAATGTCCTGGGCCCAGGATATGTAAAAGATTGCCTAAAGCTCCAGGGGAGGGTGACCAGACAGCAAGTATGAAAAATCAGGACAGGGGGTAGGGAGTAATAGGAGCCTATATAAGAAAAAGACCCACAAATCTGGACTGTCCCTATAAAATCAGGACATCTGGTCATCCTACTCCAGGGTGAGGACTGTGGCTGTCAATTCGGTTCCCCAGCCACAATGGGACTGTCCACTGCAAGAGTAAAGCTCATCTGCGCAGGAAACAGTGTTCGCAGGTCCTGGACTGTGGAGTGAACTTCCACAGGAACTAAGGACCGTCACTAACCTCGCCACCTTCCACCCCAAGTGCACAGGCCACTTCTTAGATTGTACCTTCTATAACGTAAAGCAGAATGTATATGTTAAAACAACTCTTAGGGAATAGGTAAGTGAAAGAATGAATCACACAGGACAGTTGTTAATCCCGTCACTTAATGCACTTCTGGAAGGTGCTCAGATACTACAATGATGAGCACAGTACCAGAACCTGTAGAAAAGAGAGGAGACCCTTCAGATGGGGATGTCACTCTGCCTTCCTAAGACTAACTTCTCCTCAGAGCACCGAAAGTGTGACGTGATGGTCTGCACCCATTAAATAACAACTTGATGGCCGTGCAAGTTTCTCATACGTTTCTCATATGTTCGCCTTTCACAATGAACAAGGGTGTTGGGATTTGGGTAGGAATTATTGAGAGTAGGATTTTTATCCTGCCATATTTCCATTCATCTATCCCGTGGAGGAGGCCAGTAGCCTGCTCAGAATCTGTTACTCTAGCTCATAAACTGAAGTATCGTTTGGTTCCATCTCAGCCACTGGACGCATATTTTTGCATAATGTGAAATCATGTCCCACTGTTCTTGACTCTCCTACTTCCTTATGTAACCTGCCCATATGCCCTGTTAAGCAGCGATATGTAGCGAAGCGTGCAGGACCCGAGTTACAAGTTCCTCTGGCCTGTGCTGCATGTGGAGTAGGCTTTAGTCCACAGAATTTGCCCAGAAGCTCTGTGTTTTTCAGCTGCCTCTAGAGATTCACTGCCACTTCACCTGGACATCTCAGTGCTGAATTGAAACAAGTGTCATCACCAAATGAGGCTGTAAGCTCCAAACAAAGAAAAACCTATTTGGGCTGATCCTGTAATCCCTGGATGTCAAAGAACCTGCAGACCAGGCTCTCTAGATGGACAGAAACTCAGATCCATGAGGAAAGCTATTTGAATAAGAGTCTGTTTTACACAATAAACTAAGCAGGTTACATCACAAGATCCTTTTGCTGGTTTTTTTTTTTTTCTTTCCTTCAGGCATAAGGACTGTAGCTTAACAGCAGTTTAGCAAGACACACAGATTAAAATAAGCAGTAGCAGGTTGGCTGCACCATCAGCTATGAGAGAGGCTATGGGACTTCAGACCTCCTAAACCAGGAATATTTCACAGACAAAGAAAAAGCTGGAAAGCAATAGAAATCAAGGCTTTTCTGTGTTACTGAGGGAAAGGAAGCTGGAATACAGACAAAAAAGGCTGCATAATAAGAGGCAAAACTTTATACTGTCACATGAGTTTATACTAAACAAAATAAACTGGGGGGGGCATAAATGTGGTTATATATCTAGTAGATCAATGTATTTAAGTATTATCAACATAGTTAATATATAATATAAGCTTTTCAAAACCATGTTATAAAAGGAATATTCTAATCTATTTTCCAGAGAATGAACTGTAGATTCATTGTTCATTGTGAATTTGGTCATCGTTTTGAAGTTGTTTTGTTTGTTTGTTTGTTTTGTTTTGTTTAAAGTGATAATTGGGTCTGAGCCTGATATTGCTAATTCCAGTTTCACACCAGCGTAAAGTGCACAACACCGCACTGACTGGAGTTATTCGGATTTATGCTAATTCCAATCAAAGTATAATCAGGCCCCATCTCTCTCTGTTCTTGGGGAGAAGTAACGTTCATTAAAACTTATTTTACATGTAATGGGAAAAGTAAGATGTGTTGGGGAGAGCAAATTTGGTGACAGTGGAGCTAATTAAGAAGTGATCTCTGAGATAGTCAGTGTTTACAAACATTAGTCCAGATCCTACAATGTGGTGAACATGGGTGGACCTCCATTAAAATCATTAGGTTCCATGTGGGCGAAGAAGTTTGTTCCCACAGAGTTTAAAAGGTAGACTGGGGGCATGATTATCTCTTATTCTTCCCATCATTTATCACTCCAAACATTGTCATGGTTTTTGAAAGTATAATCCTAGAAATGTAGGAAGGGACCTTAATAGGTCATCTATTCCAGTCCCCTGCACTGAGCCAGGACTAAAAGGATCCAGACCATCCCTGAGAGGTGTTTGTCTAACCTTTTCTTAAAAAGCTCCAGTGACAGAGGTTCCACAACCTCCATAGGCATCTGTATTGTATTTTAAATGTATGCAGGCAAATGTAGCTGACTTAAGAGGGAAAAACATTTGTCGAAATAGTGTTACATAGAGCTACCCTATATGTTTACAAACAAGTTTTTATAGCCAGGTCTATAGGAGATCATACATTTAAGGCAAAACTCCCATTAACTCCACTGGGCTTTGGATCAGGTGCTTTATTGCAGGAAAGGCAGAGAGTAATAGCACATAAATCTGATGTTCAAACTCCAAATGCCCTGCCTCAAACAGTGTAACTGAGCTGAATAACTACCTGTTTGTTATTATCCCATATGCCTAGATATTAGCATAACTAAAACCATGGGGGAGAAATGTCATACACACACCCACACACCTATACAAATATAATTATCATTTCTCTCTCTCTCTCTACATTTCACAATAGACCTTTATGGAAAACACTGTATTACCTACTTTGTCTTAGGACATTTACTATGTAAAAATGTTTAAAATAATAGTCTTAGTTAGAATTTTTTAGAATCCGATGGCCAGCCAGGACTGCTTCCGCCACACTTCTCAACCATATCTATCTACTTACCTACCTACCTATCTATATACCTCACTACCTTCAAGTCGTGCCTATAGCTCATTTATGCAAAAATGTATTCCTACTACTGTTACCTTTTGTTCTCTTACCTAACCGCTCTGCTTGTTTGTTACATCCACTTGTTGTGTCTGTTGTAAACTTGCTCTGCAGGCATCCAGGCACGGAGCAGCTCGCAGGATTGGGTGCTTAGATTGGGGAAGGAATTGTTTCCTCCTTAGATATCTGGGAAGCGCCTTGCACAATAGGGCCTCCAATTAATTTGAAGCTCAAGCCACTACTGCAATACAAGGAATAACTAATAATAACAAACCATCAGAAATTGCTGAAATTCATTTGCTTTAAGGAGAAAGAAACCTGTTCCAGACTAGAGACATTCTGCATAATATATATGTGTATTAATTATATATACAAAGCACAGGGGCTGATCCAGGTCTCAAGAGTGACTTCTTTATCTACATCTGACACTTCTGAGAAATATAATAGAAAAAAATCTAGTTAGCTGATCTGGGCAATTATTGAAGAATATTTGTTGGAGACAGAATAGTCTGAAGTGTGTGTAAATTGCATTCACTTTTTAAATTTGATTTTATTTCTTGGCCTGAAATATGCCTATTTACACTAGTTTAAACTTAAACCATAGAACAAGGGTCTGCCCTCAGTTATCCCAGCCTGAATCACTAAACTCTTTTGAAGTCAATGCAATTACACCAATAGAATCAGAACCAGACCCGGGAAGTTGAGCAGTGTGTAATATGCTCATAACTGGACAGGGTGCTGCAATTTGATGTTGGCTTGTGATGCTGTTTGCAATATTAGCGGTCTGCACAGTACCTTCAGATGGGTAAAGATGCCAGTCACCAGCCCTCTGACACAGAGAATCAGACACAGAGACAGGAAAACCTGAGACTCCTGGATTTGTGTGAAAAATTCTCAAAGAAAATTCTTTCTCTGCCTCCGGCCCCTAAACTCTTTGTGAATGGGGCCAGTGCAACATGTGGCCTTTCACCCCGCCCAAGCACCATTGCCAGACAGCCACACTCAGAGAATTGTTTGTTAATAGTCCAATTAGATAATTGCCATCTTTCACTCCTTTTGCTCTACATTTCCCATAAAGGAATGAATAAGGAGAGCAGCATGAAGAGGGCTTCTGCCCTACAAGGTGACAAGAAGGGCTGGAGCATGCTCTTTGCACAAGGCCATTTGCTTGAATTGAATCATTGTAGCCTAATCAATGGTCTTATTGGATTACTGGCTGTTGCGGTTCTCAAAGATATTGTAGCAGAGACAATGAAATAGCCAGGGTAAAACTTTTTTTTTATCCTTTAGTAGACACGTAGTGGAGATTTTTCACGGGCTATCTCTCTCTCTCCCTCTCTCCCCTCCTGGATCTATCTGAACACAAAGCTGGCTTTTTTTTTTTTTTTCCCTTCAATGAGCAGGCTCTACCAATTGGTTCAGTGTTTGTGAAGGTGCAGAATTAGCACACACACACACACACACAAAGCAAGCCTCTGAACTGAATTAAGGAGAGGTAGGAGTTTAAGATGGCTGTCTGTGGAGAGATGTGTTCAGGAGGATTTCTGCTGGGCTGATCCTCGGCTTCCTTGGACAGACCCACTCCAGGGGAAAACTTTTTTGTGTGCAGTAGTTGATTTGTTTCGTTTAGACTCCAGGCTGCTTTTCTGCAACTGCATGTTTCCATCCTTTCCTAGCAGCTTTATTCAGATTTATTTGGCGTGTCTTGGATAAAGCCACTGTATAATCTGGAGGGTCAAAGGCAGACTGAAGAAAGTTAATAATGGCTGCTAATGGTGCTAACAATTCAGGGTGAATCTTGTCAAAAGTTTTTTTTTTTTTCCGCCCCCCTTTCTGGAAGTCTCAGCCTTTTGATTGTGTGTTTCCTGAAAGCAAGACCAATCATTTCAGTTTATTCACTGGCTAAACTCTACTTGATTGGGGACAAGCACACAAACCATCCATTACGATCTGATATATTATCCAAACAATTTAGTGTATTCATGAGGTAACCTAAATGTGGAGGCTGCAAAATTACCCCTAATCAATTGAAACAGCGAGTGCTCGTCCCTCTGTGTGTGTAACAACTACATGGCTCTGTAATAAGGCAGACATTAAATCATTTTGGAGTTGTACTGTTGAGTACCTGATCACTGGGGCTCAGGGAAGCTGGACAGCCACATTAGGACGTAGGGATCGAGGAAGAAGCAAGCTGCCTTTCTGTTGGGATCAAAGCCGACCTTCCTTGCGAGAGGTGCTTTTCCAGATCCCCACCCGTCTGACCGCAGGCTGTGCAACAGCCAACCTAGACTTTCTTTTCTTTTCTTTTCTTTTCTTTTCTTTTCTTTTCTTTTCTTTTCTTTTCTTCTTTGCTTTGTTTTATTGCACTACATGTTTGGGAAACAAGACAAAATGGACGTTAGATGCAATTCAGAGGCTGAAGCGAACCGGGTCTCGAAGAACGGACATAAAGAGGGCAAGGAAAGCAAAGGGTCTGAAGGAAATATTTCTACTTCTTTTTTGAAGGATCAGCAAGGGACTTATTCTGCCTCGGCCGTTTCGGAAGATTGTAATAAAAGTAAATCTAGTTCTGCAGACCCGGACTATTGCAGGAGGATCCTAGTTAGAGGTAGGAGTTTTGGAGGCATTTTGTGTGTGTGTGTGAGAGAGAGAGAGAGAGAGATCGGAATTCGAGTCTTATTTTTATTAAAAATATGTGTGTTGGGGTTTCAAGATGTTCCTCTTTTCCTGCGGATATAGAGGGGGAAATGCCGCTGTAGAGTGTACCTCAGCATTTCCAGAGGCAAGGGGTTCTAAGTCTATGGCTGTTTGATAGGGTCTGATTTAGTTTTTTATTTTTTTATTTGTTGGTATCTTTTATTAATGTACACCTTTGGTTCCTGGGAAAAGTTTATCTGCATTACATTTCTTTCCCACTTTTCCTTGGGGCCTCTTAACCGCCAACCGTGGGGGCCGTGAAATGCATTTATTTACAGCCTTGCTTGATTCGCCATAGACTTTCCAAACGGTGCCCTCTTCTACAGAGAGCTCGGCGAGTGTCAGAGTCCCCCTCGGCGGGGCTAACGGTGCGCCCGAGTAATCTTGAGCAATGCCACGAATAAGCAGCGATCGCGGTTTAATTTTGTAACACCTACGATGCCCTTCCCCACGGAAAGTCCTTGCGCTCGCTGCTTCTGCACGCCTCGGACGCTAGAAAGGAGATGCTCGGATAAAAATAGTGTATTTCGCCTTTTGCATCTCGGTGCATTTGTGGTGTTTGTGGTTTTGTTGGGTTATTTCATTCTGGGGTGGGGATATATATAAAATGTAGGTGTTTCTGCTAGGTCCTCTGTCCCAGGGTCCATGATGTGAGGTGGAATTTACGGGGTTGACGGCGGAAGAACTATTTCCGAAGCAATCACTCTTTAAAAAGGAGACAGGAGGGATTGAATTGGGTTTCTGTATATTGACTGCTTTTATTTCCCTCCTCCCCATCCTTCGGGATCATTTCCCAGGCCACTAATGAAATGATTTGATAGGGCTCTGCGGAAATTACAGTTTTATTAAGGTGTGTGTGTGTAGGGAGGATAGAATTATAATAAAATCAGTGCAAAGGAGGCCTTGTAAACAATAATTAATCCTTGCGCGACCGATTGACCCTAGAGAGGGGTCAGGTTGAAATGATGTGGTTATCTATGACTTAAAGTTTAGTGTGGAGGTAAAATTAGGGAAAGCAAGGTTGGGAATGCTCTAGTGTAATCTGAATCGAGCTCCAGCGTGACAGTTTTGCTAATCAGATTTGCCCTGCTTTCTTAGGCCGGTGCTAAAATAAAAGTGAGGCTTTTCTGTGTGGTTTGTTTTAATTTTTTCTCCCCCTCTGGGCATTTTTAAAGAGTAAAGAAGCGGCCATAACTCTCTCCTGCCATTCGGGGTGCGAGATGCACTTAAAATCCAAAACCGCCGCATGGTGAAATGAAACATTTCGTAAGCTCGAAATGGTCCTGCCCCGGAATAGCTGCTTTTGGGCTTGCGAGGCTTGCTACCCAATAATAACAATAACCCAGCAGCACCAAAGAATAACCCTACAGTGAATAGGGCCCAAGAACGCTTGGTGTTTGTTACAGCACTGAGATCTCTTAGTGAAATGTATTAAACGTCCTTAAAAAGAAAGTCGGGCTGGGGGCATTATTTACAGATCTCTGACCCTTAGCGCCTCCTCTTTTCCTGGGTACAGTATCCCCATACCATGCCCTGATTTTACCAGCCCGATGGCCGCCTGGTTAACCTGGCTTTGGGTGAGGACGCGGGCTGAGAGCCTGCCCGGCAGCTCTTTGCATTGCTCCGAAAGCGGTTCCTCGGTGTAAAGTGACTGCGCGTTTCTTTGCCAGATGCCAAAGGTTCAATAAGAGAGATTATTCTGCCTAAAGGACTTGATCTGGACCGCCCCAAACGGACCCGAACGTCCTTCACCGCGGAGCAGCTGTACCGGCTGGAGATGGAGTTCCAGAGGTGCCAATATGTGGTGGGACGGGAAAGGACCGAACTGGCCCGGCAGCTCAATCTTTCGGAAACTCAGGTAGTGCGGAGAAAGCACCTGCTGCTAGGCACCTTTGAGACCTCTTTCCCCCCAACCCCCCCTTCCCGAGTCCCAGCACAGACACACTCCTCAGGGATGCAGCTGAAGCCTCGTCCACATAAACACCTGCTCGCAGGCTTACATCGGCTAGACAGGCAAAGGCTGTTTCTGTTTCCAGAGCCCACTGCCTGGTTCACACAGGATCACAGGCCTCCTGGCAGACACAGGCGCACACTTTGTGGCAAACCGTTTCCCCCACCCCATAATAATCCCAGTGATCTGTGAATATTCACCCTCAGACACAACCTGACACGCAGGCTTACACAGACAGAGAGAGAGAGCAAGCTGCTGCACCCTGAAAGAAAATAGGGAGGCTTAAAAGTAGCTGACAACTTGGTTTGGTCACAAACTGAGCTACAGAATGTAGCAAATCTCTTCTGGAACTCAGTAAATGCGGGCGAAGCGGTTTCTGATGAGACATTCGATACACAATGCGCATTACCAGAATGATGCTTGGGGGTGGGGGGGAGAGTTGCTTTCAAAATGTGTGGCATTGAATTCCCGGGTGGGAGCTGGGGGTGGAGGGTGTCCAGATTTGAAAGGCAATACAGTGTAAGCAATGCAAACCACTTTTCATAACACAAGTCCGCATGCAGGCAGCTGTCACTGTTTGCAGGAGCTCCAATGCTTCCCTGAGCTGTGGGTGGATTCAAATCAAGTTTTATGCCCTTTTCCACGTTAGACTGCTAGACTTTTTCAGACAAAAGTACGCTACCGGCAAGCATATAATCAACAAATTCAGAGCTCATAAATGATTTTCTATTCGATATATTTACTTGCCCCTCTAAACTTCTCTTGTTTGATTTTGCCTGCTAATGTGTCTTTAAATTGAGTTGTTGTTGTTGTTGTGTTTGTTGTTTTTTGCGTTTGGAGTGTGTGTGAGTGTGGGGAGGTATTTTCACAGAATCGCATGGGGAAAAAAAACCTGTCCATGCGTAATTTGGCGATGAAGGGAGCTGGAATCGTGCTGCGTTAAAATGGCTTAATATACAAATTCTGCTTTGTTCTTAATTTCATTTTTACCTGGCGTGGGGGGTTGGGTTGCAACACCGGCCACATTTTAAGTTTTCAAGTGCAATTTAAAGAGAGGGGGGAAAAGCATCCTTTGCACCTCACAAGAATCAGGTCAGCATTGGCTGACCCATTGTAACTTTTTAGAGAGAGGGGTTTTGTTTTGTTTTTTTCCGCCCAGAACCTCTGGTGCAAAATAAGGATGAGCCAATTCCCTCTGTAATTTAGAACCCCCTGATCTCCCCCTGCAGCGTCTAGCATAGGAGGTGACACGGGCCTTAAGTATTCTACCTGGGAAGGAAATACTGTATAGAAGAGACTCTGCGAAAGAGAACAATATTGTAATGCGACAGCGAAAAAGTAACTGAATTATTAGCTGCTTTGGGGAAAAACGCTAGACAATCCCCAGTGCTTCATAACGGAAAATAGATAGCCGGTAATTAGTCCTACTTGTGTTCACTAAATGAAAACCCGTCTTATCAGATGTATTTATCTTTCATTCCTCCCTATTATTAAATGAACTAGGTTGGTGGACAATAGCGAAGTTTCTGCCCTATTTGACTGCCTCTCTTTTTGTTCTGGGGCTGAGCGAGGAGTTATTGACAGGGCAGTGAACAGAGTGTCCTGTATGATTGTGCAGTGTCCAGTGAATATTTATGTCCGTTCGAACAATTAAAAGTGCAAGGGGGAAAATAACCCCAAAGTCAGCGGGGGAAAAAGAACAAACTTCTAAAGCCTGGTTCCCTATGTCTGTTAAAAGATCACCCGGGGTAATAAATTCCTCTGACAAACTAATGAGCCTTTCTTTGCCGTGGGGCAGGTAAGGCAAGTTAAACAGTCTCAGAGGCTAGAGGAATATAGATTGTATTTCTCTGAGTTAAAATCGTATTTCAAAGGGGCGAAGGGGGATGCAGCCTGCTATGAGATGTGGGGAAAGGGCCGGGCAGCGGCACCAGGCCTTCTCCTCTGGCGTGGGAGCCGAGAACAGAGAAGAACCACGTTACTGTCACTGGATGAGCGTGTAACTCCACGCTGCCGGGGAGGGAAGAGGAGCGGAATGAGCAGCCCCCTCTCCCCGAGGGTGCAGCTTCGGAGCCTGCTGGATTGTGCCGGGGGGTGCCCCACCCGCCCCAGGTTTAGGGCTGGCTCTGAAATAAAACCAATTTAAAGAGTCCGATCCTGCTACCACTGAAACCTATGGCGAAATTTCCGCTGGCTGCAGGAGTGGAGAACCCGGGCCCTTTAAGGTGCCTCCGGGTGCTACACAGCTCCCGAAGTCAGAACTCATAAATCCGAGGTAGGATTCCCCCTCTTCCCCCCCCCCCCCGTCGTAAAAAATGCAGCTGAGTGGTTCATTGCAACTCCCTAAGCCTCCTCCTCCCTCCGCCCAGACTCTCCGATGCGGTGTAAACTCCCTGATTCCGGAGTGGCCGGCAATTCTCAAGCCGGCGTCCATTGTCCAGTCCCAGGGCCGGGCCGGGGGTAAATGGAGAGGGGGGCAGCCCCTTGGCCCCCGGGCTGCCCCCCCCAGCCCCGCTCACCCTGTGCCTCTCTCCCCAGGTAAAGGTCTGGTTCCAGAACAGGCGCACGAAGCAGAAAAAGGACCAAGGCAAAGACTCGGAGCTGAGGTCCGTGGTGTCGGAGACCGCCGCCACCTGCAGCGTCCTCCGGCTCCTGGAGCAAGGCCGGCTGCTCTCCCCGCCGGGACTGCCCGGCCTCCTGCCCCCCTGCGCCACCGGCGCCTTGGGCTCCGCGCTGCGGGCCCCCAGCCTCACCATCGGGACCACGGGCACCGCCAGCTCAGGGCCCGCGGGCGGCTCCCCGCACTCGCCGGCGGTGAGCAGCGCGGCTGGGCCCCCCCAGGCTGCGGGACTCCACGCCTCGCCCAGCGCCGGCCATAACCTCTTCAGCCTGCCGGTGCCCACCCTCCTAGGCTCGGTGGCCGGCCGGCTGTCCTCTAATCCTTTGACAATGGCCGGATCTCTGGCAGGAAACTTGCAGGAACTATCAGCCAGGTACCTGAGCTCTTCCGCCTTCGAGCCCTACTCCAGGACCAACAATAAAGAAGGCGCTGAGAAAAAAGCCCTGGACTGACTCTGAGTAACTCTATGTATTTATATTTATAGTATCTATTTGTGGCGATATTTATGGAATAATGACACGTTAGTATCTCATCAGCCCTCCCTTCAATCCCCCCTCCGCACCCTCTCCTGCCCCCCCATAACAATCCGCCCCCCCGACCATGCTTCCCGAGCCAGACTTATTTCCGAATGCAACAAGGAACGAAACTATGTTTAGAGGCGAAATCATGAAGTGGACAAACACCTCACCCAAGTGTAGCCGCTAAATAAACGGATTCCTGACCACACAGCCGGGACGCCATCACTGTTAGTGATGGAGACCCCTTTATTTTACCGTGGGCGGGTGTGTGGGGGGGAAGGCAGGGTGGAGGAGGTTTGCCAGCAACTCAAAACCAAACATTTTGACTGCATTCTGAATCAAACCAATGCAAACCTAACGATGATCCACGTTTTTATCTGGGAAAGGGACTGGGGAGGGGGGGGGAAATGGGAAGGGGAAGTTGATTGCAGTTTAATCATAACCGTTTTGACTATATTCTGAATTAAACCAATGCAAACCGCTGCAGGAGTGGGGAAGTCGATTCCAAACAAACGGCCATAGAAATGGAACCATCAGGTGGATTTAAATGTGTTGCCAAGACTTCAGTGACTCTAAGCACAAATTTGCTCAAGGTTTTGTGGCCCCATATATGTGTATATGATGACTGCACTACATTAACAGTTTAGTATCTTAGTTTGTATTTATATTTGCTCTTGATACAGATCCAATCCAGAAAAAAAGTCTGTCAACTTAAAAAAAATATTGAATAGTTTAAGGATCGGAACAGACTGCCTTTAAAACCCGCTCATTAAATGCAGATACAGAAACCAGTGACTTTAGATTGTTTTTAATAAAAACAATATTTCACTTCAAGATAATGCAACGCCCCTTTTTTTAGTTTCAAGAGCTAGTTCTTCGAACCAAAAATAACATTAAAATGTTGTAAAGGTAAATATCTGAAATAAGGGAAAGTAAGGTAGAGAGATTGGCGTGATTCCATCTATACCTATTAAAATGACAGGTTTTTTTCTACTTGAGTTTCCAATACCTGCAAAGTGTATCCAAATTAAACATCTTTAGGGTTTCCTCCCTCCAGAATACTCTCGCAAATTACTTACATTTTGATTAAAATGAAAGTAAAATATAAAGAACGTATCTTTTTGTACTTCGGTGTAATAATCCCCTTTGTCCTTTTGCATACTTGTTACGGTTATTTTTTCTCCATCCGCCAGGATGTTTATTCCAAACTCTAGCATTCTGATCTATTTCACATTAAGTTTCAGTACTTGAATTTGTCAGAAAAAGAATTCTGTAGTTAGCTAGTTTGTTTGTTTGTTTTAGTTTTTCTTTCTTTAACCTTTAATATAAGGCGTTTACAAGCTGTATAAATACGTGCCACCAAACCTTAACCAAAAATAATTACAAAAAATGGAATGGTTGCTGTAGTCTAGAGAATTAACTATAAAACAGAACTGGAGAGAGAGCGAGAGCGAGAGAGCAGGACAGAAAACAAAATAGTAATTTTATTGTGAATTATTTACGTCTGAAGTTTCTAGGCAATAGTGGAGAAAATAATGAATGAATCGAGCGCCGAGAACTTGCTACTAACTTTTGTTCTGAATGTTTTTGGCTATTTGGATGTTTTGTATTTATGTGGTGAGAGTGAAATATATTATATCTATATGACGACAGAATTAGGTGTACTTTCGTCTTATATTTAAAACACCATGTACGATGCAAAATGTCAAAAATCCTTTCTAGTGGATGTTCTGAAGTCGATTGCCTTTCTGGATCTATAGTTCTGTTGTGTGTCCGAACAGATGGGGCAGTTTGGGATTCACAATGGAAGAGCTGAGTTTACACCGGTTTTAAAAACAAACAAAACTCTCTAAACATGGCATGTAGTTGTTTATTTAAATTACGAGTGCGAGTCAATTGATTAAGCCGGGGCTTGCTTCCCTTCGGACCAATAATAAGTATTTTACTGGCCAACAACAAGTATCATTTCCTCAGGTGTTAATAAAAAAAAATGACATTGCAGTTACACTACCCGCTAGATTTTCAGAATAGGAGTTCCCCGACCCTTGTGCCTGTGTAATCTCTTTATATAAAAAGGAGAGACAGAATGAAATATTAATGATAAACCAAAGGGCTTCCAGTAAAGAAATAATCCCTAGGAGCCCGATCCGGAGCTCAGGGGGGAGTTTTGTCCGAGAAATCAATGCAGGGCTGGGCCCTCTAATGATTGCCACTGTTACAAACAGAGATGTGGGGAAATAAAAATAAGAGGGATTTTCAAGACAGCTTAAAGTCTAAACCAAAGTCGGTTGCAATTCATGCGGCTTCCCGCAGAATGCTGGCGGAATTCAAGCGCAATAAAACCTGTTGCCTTTTCTGGATTTCCTTCTGCCCAGTTCTCAGTCGTCTCCCGATGGTTCTCCTTTGCCAGGTTTTGAGTCGCAAGTGTAATCGAGTTCCTTGAGATCAAAGGTACTAACTAACCTGTCATGTCCAACTCGGGCATGCACTTCTTACAAATTTCTGTATCCACAAATCCCATACATCTATGGCTGCACGTAGTTAGCCACTTTTTAACAACTGCAGGCGAGCAAATGTTTCCCAGATCGGAGCACCGGCGAATCTTTTGTTATTACTTTAAACTGGGCAAATTTAACAGAGAACGGATTTTTGGTGAAAATCAGAATTGTGCTCAGTTATCCAGGAGGGGTGGTAATTTTTCTAGCGGTCCCTGCATCAAACTCGAAGAGAAAGATCAGAGACTGGAGGTGTAAATTAAATTCCGAAGGCAATTTTTCATCTCTGGGTGCCCAGTAATATCCCCTGTTTCCAGCAGTAGCAGTTTTAGGCGCTACCAGGCATTGTTTACACTCCATCTTTATTTTAGGGTTGTTTCCAAAGCGGACAGCTCCCCGGCTCCAAAATCAAGTGGAGATTTAAAAAAAAAAAAAAAAAGTTTGCAGACGCTTCACATGTGATCGGGGAATATGGATCTAGCTGTTTAATGAGGCAATTTATCAGAGGTAGAGTTAGACTCTTTATTTGAAACCTGCAAGAGACAAAAATAATTAATCAAACTAAAGAAAATGCTGACAACGATGAAGGAGTCTCCCAGCAAGAATAAAACTGAGTTTACGTTTCTAGAGGTGTATGTAAAATAAAATAAAATAATAATAATTAATAACATAATTAATAGCGCCCGGTTTTAGTCCTTGCACAACTGGGGGAAGGGAGAAGAGATTGTGCACATCATTAGTTATGTTTTCTTTACCAAAAGAGAGAAAACCTGTTGCTAAAACAGCTCCCAGTTCCCCCCCCACCGCTGCCAACCTCCCCCATCCTTCTTCCTTATGAATATATCAAACCGTTGAGTCTGTCCCGGTTGAAATTTGCAAGCGTTTATATTGAACCCCATTTCGGGGAAAAACAAACAAACCTGCAACTACATTTTGGCAAATGAACGGATCAATAAAAAGAACACAATTGTCTTTTAATCCCCCCCCCCCCGCCCCTCTGTCTTTCCGATTGAACCAAGGCCCACTCTGAGGGTAACTGTTTATTTTGAGAGCCTAAAATTGGTGAAGCTCCCTGACTGTACACACTGGCCTCCTCTACCCCCCGCTTACACACGGTGAGCTATTCTTGTTTTCAAAGAAGCCTCTTCTGCAGTAATGAAAAGTATATTTGTAATTTAAAAAGCGTTCGGAGGCAATTTAAGTCCATTTCAGGATTCCACCCACACACCCCACTCCCTACAAGCACGACACAACCTGCGGGTTTAAAAAGCAAAGGGAAGGCCAACATCCTCCTGAATCTTTGCCAAGTCTCCCACTCACAGCTCTGGAGTCCTGCCCGTGGAAGGCAATTCTGATCCTCCCCTGTGTTAGGTTTGTATTTGACCGTTCTGGAGAATGCGTTTGTTGGAGCCAATGGAAGGTGAAATAATCCACATTCCACTTGAGTAAGACACCTTTGATTAGGGCAATAGAGTCAGAAGCACCTGTCTTTACATGGTGGCTCGGAAGGGTTTTCATTGTTGGCTGCACGGGTTAAAGGGCAGACCATTTTTTTTTTTTTTTTAAATATAGATCCAGTTCTGCTGACAGATACGCGATCGGGCACATGTGATTTGGAGCAAGAACGTAAATGAGGGATCTGTTTAAAATCACGTCTCTGTCTGTTCCCTTTAAATTCCAGCCACCCAAATTCTGTTCTCCAGTTAAAGCTGGGGTGTTAGAGAAGGCGTTGGAGGGTGAGTTCAAGGCAGGCCGCCACTCACCTAGTCTCTGCAGTCTGATTTCCAGTGTTACTTGACCCTGATTATTGTCAACCCCTTATGTTCCGGGCGGAATGATGGAGATGGGGAAGAGATTTTCCATTTGTTTCTTTTAAACATTATCTGATCGCCTTGGGTTAGGGTTATAAATTCCTCCCTGGCTTTTCAGCGCAATGAATCAAACAAACCCGGAGGCAATTAGACATGAAATGTTAAGCTAATTTTTGTGGGGAGAAGGAATCCCACCTGTAGGTTTTTGTTTTAACCTGACCTTTAAAAAAAAATCCATGTACATCTATATCCAATTTTCTGTGGCATCAATAATAGCTTCCTTTATTGAAACCTAAAGGCTGTTTCGAAGCTACACGCTGCCACTTTTTGCTGATTATTTAGTTGTTGCATTTCTTTCAGCTTGGAAAAGAAACATAAACTGTCTTTGTCAGGTTTCCCGTGGCTAATCAGGTTCACTTCCTGGGTCTCCCGGGCCCTAGCGCTGTCTGTCAAAGTTATTTCTTGCCCCTCACAGTAACATCTGAGCTCAAATGCTTCAATGTCTGGGCAGCATGCAATGCAGGGGTAATATTTAGAGCCAAAGCAAATAAACACAACCCCCAAAACTATCTCCAGGGGATTTTAAAAAGGAAATAAAAGGAAAAATTTATACTGATGGTAGATTTAATGAAACCTTGCTTTTGTAAAACCTAAATTTAGCACCTAATTTGACTTGAGAATTAAGAGTCTGGCACTGATCATCAGTTGTTGTGTAGCCAATGTAGTGGGTACATTGACACAGGGCTTGATCCTGCAGCAGCCCTCACACAGGTGAAACTCCTGTTTAGCTCAATGGTCAGGCCAATGACCCAGGTAGAACATGTAATCCAGTGTCAGCTATGCCCATTTATGGGGAAATGCCATTTTCCAATGGTTATATATGAAACTGCTATACTGGGGGGGAATGAGATTTTTCTCCTGTACAACGAGTCACTAAGGTGTGTGTTAAACAGCCCTAAGTACAAACATGGGTTAAATGCTTCACAAAACACTAGGTTTGATCTGAACCATCACCCCTTCCTTCATAAAGTGAATCAACTTTGTGAGGGGGAACTCTGTTACCCCAGGCCCAGCCTACAGGGAGGTGATGAGGCCATAGCTAGCGCTGAGCAAGTAGTAGCTGGCTAATTTTGATTGGAAACCAATGTCACCTGTTATGTTGCTTGTTTCCATACTGGAGGACTGTAACTCTTAGAATCACATGACTGGTGTGAATATTGGTATTTATGAATTCGATGTTATCTTTCCAGGAATATTCACTTAAAATTTGCCACTATCATGGACTTTCAGGCTAGCAAATTTATTTGTTAGAATATCCATGGCAAGCAAGCACAAAAGAGGTATGAATACAGCCAAAGCAAATACCCCCCCCCTTTTTTTTTTGGCTCAAGGCATACTCACATAGATTTTTAAAAGGTATTTGCCCAGCGCTAGCTACAACCCAGACTCTTTATGACTAACTGCCCCTTCAGGCCCCCCCGTTCAAGGGTTTTGTGCCATTGGCTCTGCCTAAGTGCAGATCTAGTAGCTCCTGCAATCAAGCCTCCCCCATATTAGCCTATTAGTGTCAGGGCAGAACACACCTGGTGACATGAAAGGACGTACAGAGGGCACTTGATTAGCTACTTTTCCCATTCCCCACCCACAAAGGGCTTCTGCTGCACACCTGCAGGACTTCCAGGCAAGGCTCCTTCACAGTGTGGGTTAATTTCACCCACAATGAACTTCTTGCTTTATGAGTACTTTTTTCCTACTTGATTTATTTAATTCACATGGGCCCTGATTCTGCATTGTGTTCTATGCAGATGGATATATATTCAACTATATCTATATAAAAATCTATTGAAGCAGTTCATTTTTAAAGGCATAATAGTCCTTGTAGAGTTTTCTGGGTAATGGTTGCAACAGTGTGGTCATATACTTGGATGTTTTCTATGACACCCTCTCCCCATGCTCCATACTACCACCTAAGGAAAGGATGGGATGGTTTCCCTTACTCTGATGAATTCATCCACGTAGAGTTAATAAAAACACTTCCAAATAGCAATAGTTAGACTAGACCAGGCTGCACCAAATGGCAGATGTTTTCTAAAAAATTCCCACGGAAGCTAGGTGCCCCAGAGCTATTCATGTAATACTGTCAATATGCTAGGTATATTTTCCAGGATCAAAATATAAATATAGGAACTGCCATGTTGAATCAGCCCCACAGTCCATCTGGTCCAGTATTCTCTCTTTTGAGAGTGGCCAGTACTTTTCAGAAAAAGGTGTAAGAACATCACAGTAGGAAGATGTGGGATAATCTGCCTACTGTGATCACCACCACCACCCACACACGTGTGTCTCTAATAGAGATTGTGCTTCAGGAATTAAACCCATCTTTCCCAATCTTTTTGTTATAATTAATTATGACAACTGTAGATATGCTTGATAGCTGTATACATGCCCAGCCCCTTTCTGAAACTTATTAAGTTCTTGGCCTCAACAACTTCCCTGTGGCAATGAGTTCCACAGACTCATCTTATGTTGTGTGAAAAAGTATTTTGTTTGGTCAGTTTTAAATTTCCCATCTTTTTAATTTCATTGAATGTACCCTTGTTCTTGTTATGAGGGAGGGAGAACAGAAATTCCCAATCTACCTTCTCTAAAGCATTCGCCATGTCCCCTCTTACTTGTTTCCTTTCTAATGTAAACAGTCCCTTTTAACAAACATTTCTAGCAAGTTGCACTTAATACAATTGCTAGCAAAGAAGTGTTGCCTTTCTTTAGTTATGGTTATGAATTAACATTTTCCTTTCAGTTAGGAAATAAATTAATAGGACTCCAAGTTCTAGACTCCTCTTCTCTTCGAATATATATAGCCCGTTGGTCAGTTCAGTGTCCTGATGTTGGCTAGGATGGAGACCATCACACAAGTGGGGACTCATCTAGCATTCAATCCCTTGTATAACAGCCTGGCATTTTGGCTGACACTGGGGTTTGACTCATACCTCAAAATTTGATTCTCTACACAGTAAGCTAGCGACCCAAGCTCTGTAGCTGTGAGTTGTAACAGATTCATACCCTCTTGGACCAGGCTCAGAGGGGGACAAATAACACATTGATGAGTAAGCTGCATACACCCAGCCAGGTCCATATGGCTGATTACTAGGGTCCTACCAAATTCAAGGCCATGAAAAACATGTCATGGACTATGAAATCTGGTCTCTGCACGTGAAATCTGGTCTTTTGTGTGCTTTTACCCTATACTATACAGATTTCATGGGGGAGACCAGCATTTTTCAAACTGGGGGTCCTGACCCAAAAAGGATTGCAGGGGGGCCACAGTATTGCCACCCTTATTTCTGCACTGCCTTCAGAGCTGGGCGGCCAGAGAGTGGTGGATGCTGACTGAGGGCCCATCTTTGCAGGCAGCAGTGCAGAAGTAAGGGTGGCAATACAGAAGTAAGGGTGCTCTCCAGCTACCCTGATCTGAAGCAGTGCAGCCAGTGACTAGCAGCAGTGCAGAAGTAAGGGTAGCAGTACCACAACGCCCCCCCCCCATAACCTTGCAAACTCCCCACCCTAACTAGTATATCTCTGTGCTGACTCACGAGAACCAGAAAGTGCACATGACTAGAAATCAAACTAACTAGTCTATTTTGTCCCAAATACAAAGAGAAAACAAAAAGGAGGGGAGGAAGGATGTGAAATGAGTTTGGTTTTATTTTTTCACTTTTCATAATGTAAAGTGGTACACATATGATAAAGAAATATAACATAAATGGGGACATATTCGTCCCTGTGTACAGTGACACCATTGCAGTTGTTAGAGTTATTCTGGGTATGAATTTTAATTTTGAGTGTGTCCCCTGTATTTCTGCTATACTTTCAGAAGTGAGTGGGGCAAATCCAGCCCTCATGCCTCACGCATTGGCATGGAAGGCAGCAGAAATCATAAGGTTTTGCTGTGTGAATAGGATGTAAGGTGGGATGGACACTTAAAGCATGCATTAAGGATCTGTCTCCCCCTGTGATGTGCAGTGACAGACAGCACTGCAGGGGCTCCCCGTGTCTCACCGTGAGGAAAATTCCAGGGCTCAGGCAGGCTGATAAAGTGATGGGACCAGTGGATTTGTGACCACATGGATCCATTAGCCATTCCACCCCAGTTGAAAAGTTTGTTACGTTCTATTTGTTCCACTCAGTACCTAGGTTTTGAATCATAGAATATCAGGGTTGGAAGGGACCTCAGGAGATCATCTAGTCCAACCCCCTGCTCAAAGCAGGACCAGTCCCCAATGTTTGCCCCAGATCCCTAAATGGCCCCCTTGAGGACTGAACTCACAACCCTGGGTTTAGCAGGCCAATGCTCAAACCATTGAGCTATCCCTCTCCCTCCCTTCTGTTCTTTTGAACAGAACAACCACAGGTCTGTTTGCCTACTGGTTCCTGAGGTTACTAGTTCTCCAAGAAAAGTCAACAGAGACCAGCAGAAAACAAAGGAAACCAAGAATTTCATTGAGGGTACTAGAATATCCACTAGGATGCAGGAGCTCCTGCAGCACCATGGCTGTTGTGTCAGCTGTGCAATGACTCTGCTGTTGATCTGTGGCCTGCGGGGGAGAAGATTCCATTCCTTGGAGGACAGCAGACCTCCCTAGCCTGTTTACTGAAGCCTGTGTGCTTGATACAGGATTTAGTCTAATATACACTGTGATTCACTTAAGCGCTGCTCTGCTGGTGTTCTGCTACTATAGCTAAAAATATAGTGTCTCCCACCAAAATAATTATGATGTTGTTGTTGCTGAGGCATGGGCCAGTGAAACCACACACACACACACACACACACATTGCACTATTATGTTTTCCTCTATTTCGATTCCCATCAAAGCAAAGTTCACTGTCTTTCAATGGGTAAAATACACATAACTAACATATGTTGGATAAAATAAAAGGTTAGATGGGTTCTCATCAGAACTACCCACTTGAGAAAGAGTTGCAGGATCATATCCATCTTTAAGATTCTTAAGCATCTTTTTTAAAAAAAAAATTAAAGCATTTCAGTCCACCTTTAAGATGAAGAATCCTAATTTGTAGAACTGTAGCGCTCTTCACTTACATTCTAGCTAGTGCTCCAGAGGTGTCAAAAGGTGAAAACCATTTATAAAATGCATCCCACCAAGAACATCCAAACTGAGGAGGGGAAACCCTCCCTCATGCTCAGAAGTAAGGTTTAGTAGCCTCTGGGGCACTATTCTGCGCTACCTGGAGCCTGAAGAATATGGTTTGGGTATGGGATGGGGAGGATCAAGATGGAGCATGGTTGGGGCAAAGGTGGAAGGCCATCTCTTTCCCTCTGCCTCCTGCCCTGCAATGGTAAATTTGCCCCATAAATAATGCATCCCTGAGCTGTATTAACTTTTGTACAGTATCTCCTTCACATTCCAGTAGAACCATACCTGGAGGCTGTACAGAGGCATAGAATCTTTGTGCAGATGTCCCTGGCCGCCTACATATCCCCTGGAATCCACAAGGGTCTTGGGGAATCTGAGGACTCTAGAGGGTAGGGATTCCCCTGGCCTCAAACATACTTGGACTTATTTGGAGAAAATTCCATTTGGGGAGCCTCACACGGTTCTCTTTCCCCAAACCCCCCACAGATTCTTGCAATCTGTAGGAGAGTTGGAGGGGTGGAAAGGGTGTGATCTACCCCGAGAAACTTAAATACCTTGGTGAATATCCCTCCACTTTGTAGATGTGAGCAACATGTACAACATCTAGCACAATGTGGCCTTGATCTTATTAAGGCCTCTAAGTACTACCATAAAACAAAAAAATGAAGCGAGAAAATGTAGCATCTGCCATAAGGAGTAAAGAAGGAACAAAGAGACAGAGACATCCTGCATGTACCCTCCAAGACCATCTCCATATTTCTCTGGGCACGTACTTCAAATATTTCCATGTATAAATGATTATTGAGGGGAATTAGTAAATAAGAAGCCATTTCATCAGCTGGTGGGGAGGACTTTAATTGTGTTAGGGCTCCAAATGTGAAACCTTATACTGCAGACGCAGCTGTTAAAACAACAGTTTTTTATGGAAATAGTATTGGATTACTGGCCCCATGGAGAGAAGCATTTCAAACAACCCCAAATGAAAAGGGATTGTACTTATTATTCTCTACTGAGTGGCTTATCTTTGGGGATAGATTCCCTCCTTACCCCCCAGTAATAAGATATTACAACCCATCCAAATGTGTTCCCTATACATATTTCCAATCACGCTTTTCCCTTTATACAGTTTGGATATGGTCTTATAAGTGAATAACACAAGACCAGGAGAAATTATGGTGGTTGTTTACCAATTACTTATTAAGGCCATGAACCTGCAAAGCCTTGTGCAGGTGCTTAACTTTACACATATGAATCATCCCATTGACTTCCAGTCTTTGCAGGATTGGTGACAAAGTGATGTATAATTTGAAAAAATTCTGTGAGACAAGCAGATATCCATAGCTGGTATGACATTACTTATTATATTTTGGGATTCATTTAGGTCATTCGTACTTAGGCAAACTGTTCTATTTCAAGTTTCAAAGAAGAGCTGTGTAAAAAGTGCATAAAAAGACTGCATGAATATTGGTTCACATTTTTAAATGTTAAATTTAGGCCCCTGAAGAGGGCCAGCACAAAGCTGATGCACCATTCAAATCTCATGAAAGCTAATTTTCAGTACATAACCCCATATGGTGGCCTTATACACAGTAGTGCATTTCTCCCTCACTATAAGCCACATTTGTACAACTTTTGTATTTTGTTTCCATGTACATTTGTGCTATTGAGATTTACTAGCAAAATTATTATTGGGAAATGCATTTCACAGCTACATACATGAGTATTCTTGGAAATTGGATTTTAAATTTATGTGCAAGAAGTTGCACTGGAAGTGTTTGCATATTCATCCAGTCGGGGAACAGAAACAATGCCATGCAATATCTCTAATAGCACAGCTTGAATTTCCAAGAGTTATGGTCAAAACCTAGAGCAAAAATATTCAAACAGTTACTTGAGGAAAGTTGATTAGTAGGAAAAAGACTAAACTCATTGAGTAAATTATTTGTTGTAACTCTATTTCAGCTAACAGTTCAAAAGGGAATGTTTAGATTTAGAATGAAAGGAGCCAAAGGCTACTATTAGAATTTGTGTGTACAACTCCCATACCTGCTAATGTGAGTCTTTGGGTGTGGATTGGTAACCGACCAATCCGCTGGTTATCTAGCCACAGCCTTCCAGATTGGCCTTGGAAGATAGAGAACACTGGCTGTGTGACAGGGTAACACATACATCTCAAAGTGTCAGCCAGAAATGATTCCAGAGCACCTCTCTCTGAGGCTGGTAATAATGGAACCAAGTTACCAGTCCTGCCTCTAGTTTGGCACCGACTTTTGACACCAGTACATAAAGCGGTGGCTAAAGTTCTAAGTGCTTTTGAGAGAGGGGTTTTAGCGTACCTGACCCTAGAAGAAAAGGGGAACAAAATTAATCACCCAGAGTGCTCGTTCAAGCAATTAGGCCTTATAATCTAGCTCTTTGAGACAAGGATTGTTTTCTTTAATGTCTGTATAGTGTCCTGTGCACCAATGGGCTGTAGAAACAAATTAATAGTAGTAGCATTAATAATATTCCCAGGATGCCCTAATGCAGAACTGCTGACAGTCAGAATGCCACCTGCTCAGAGGCTGGAAATCAAGCCCAGTCATGCCAGCATTGGCTGCTAAGGGAATGCATGTTATATTTTTCCAAAGCACCCCTGAGGAAGGCAAAGCCTTTCCTCAGTAACATTGAACACTAAAAACATATCCGGGGCCTGCCAACCAGGTCAATGAACAGTGGCCTGCAGCTAGCCAAGTGGAATGGCAAGACTTTCTGTAGTTTCTACACTGGGCAAACAGCTCCCCATCACCACACTCCAGAGTGAAACCCACGTTGTATAGTCTGTCTTTGATAAATGGAGGTGGCGGTCAGATCCATCTTCCTCCCACTGGAGATCACGACGGGACAGAAATAGGTACATCTGTACCTCTTGCCCAATGTAATGTGAGCTCATTCCCCTGAGGTGTCTCAAAGAAAGCTACTCTGAATAGCAAGCCTTTTCCAGTCATCCTTAAGGATGTTGCTCAGAACCTAGGACAGTGCCTTCACTGTCTGGCTAATGATGAAGCTGATGAAAGTCCTTCCACAGGGCAGAATTCCTTCCTCGACTCTCCAACCTGTTGGACACTGCCTTTGAGAGATGCCTGCCTTCTGTCACAGCTAACTTTTGGCAGAACACTCAGCTGGGAAATACAACTAGGAGCCAAAACCTCCCACATCCTGCCACCAGTGTAGATTTCAAAGCATTGTGGAATGAAGCACATCAATCTGTTTATGGTATTTAAAGATGCCTTTCAGTGTTGCATCTCAGCACCAACTGCATAATGATATTGAACCTCCACATCAGGACAGCAAAAGCCTTGGGTAGATTGTTTGGCTGGATTGTATTCAAGACAGAAAATACACTCACATTTTTTTAAATTCTGGTCCTTTACTTTAGAAGCAAATAAAAATATATAACTTTCATTATTTATTATCTGCAGAGTAACAGTGGTGTATGGCCCCTTACAGGGTACAAGCAATGTGTATTTGCAGTGATATGCTTATCCTATGTGGTAGTTGTACATGTAACCCAGTGAGAAGACTTTGATAAAAAGAGTTAGAATGCACCACTGAAGAGTGGATCTAATGTGCTATTTGTTGTTGTTTAAAATCTTAATAATAAGTCAGTAATGAGATTATATGTTTGAGCATCTCTTTTCATCAAGCACAATGATTTAATCAGAGTTTATAAAATACTGTTATTTTTACATTTTGGAATTTCAAAACAGTATCAGTGACTGCAATCCCAGCCTTGCTACTTCTTTATCCTCCCACAACCTCAGGTGCATAGGGAATCTATCAGTTTCCACAACATATTCTGGTCTTTGCTGGTCTGTACATCTACATGACACTCAGAAGCCTGGATTCAGCTTCTTTCTCAATTGTTATGTGTAATGTTTCTCTTAGTCATCTTATAGCTCTTCCCAGGTAATTTCCATATTATCATTTGATGTGGAAGTCATGCTGGTGTCTCCTAAATTTGTCCATCACTGTCTTCTTTCCATATTGATGCTTTAGGTTGGTTTGCTCTACTCAGAATTTCTGATGTTGCAAGAAACTCTGTCCAATGGGCTCTGAAGATCTTCCAAAGGGCTCTGAAGCATTTACTTTGGAATGAGTTAATCAATTTCTGTTTTTGATTTCTATTACTCTACTCCTTAAAGGAGGGCAGACATGGTGCCAGTGTTAAAAATTGTGTTTTTGTATCCATGCCAATCATATTATATTTTAAAATCTTTTCAGATGTATGGAAGTTGTTTGCTGCTTTTTATATGTGTTGCTTAATTATCTAGCATGGTGTCACCATCATTCCATGTCTCATGCCCTAGATAGGTAAAATGTCTGACTTCTAGTGTTTCTCCATCTACTTTGATGGTTGTTTTGGGGACATTGATAGCCATATATTTTGTTTTCCCCTTGTTGATTAACATACAACTTGTTTGGTTTTGTCTGCCAAAAGATGTGTCTTTTCTTCCCTTAAGCAACATGTTGAACTAAGCAGGACAATGTCATCAGAAAAAGTGAGGTCATTCAATTGTGCTTTATCATTTTTCCATAAAATTTCTCAGTTGCACTCTGTGGTTACTGTCCTCCTGACTCTAGTCAATGACCAGTGAAAACAATAGTGGGGACATAAAACACTCTTACCTTATTCCAGTTGTCACGGCAAACCACTGGCTGACGTTGTCACCATCTCTAACTGCACATTTGATATTATCATACAGAGCCTTGATGATTCTGATTATTTTTGCTGGTATTCCATAATATGCCATATTTTTTCCAAAGACTGCTCTTGTGTACACTGTCAAAAGCCTTCTGGAAATCTATAAAATTAATTAGGACAGCAAAAGCCTTATATAGATCACGCTTTGTTCTATAATGTGTCTGAGAATAACAATATGGTCTGCACATGACTGTTAGTGGTCTAAAGCCTCCTTGTTGCTCTTGAAGTTGGAGCTCTGTTTCTTCATACATTCCAGGATGATGTTGCACATGGTTTCCCCAGACCCTGAGGGAAATGAGATTCCTCTCCAGACATTTATTTTTATTAACACAGCTATTCTATATTTAGATTTAGAATATTTACAATATAGTCAAAGCAATAGCTTCAGGTCAGACTAGCCAGAAATGATGCAAGTTTATATGTAGGACCAGGATAAATAATAAATTTCCTACTTGTTAATTTAGTTTCTCTCTGCCAGTCCATACAGTGAGTTTAAATCTTCCTACCACCTGATGGACCCAGGATAAAGTAAGGCTCTTGGGACTTCACTTCCATATCAGGCTCCAATTGACTTCAATGGGATTTCCTACATGAGCAAAGATTTACAGGATTTGGCCATTAGAGACTTTGCAAGCAACTCAACGTCTATATTTTTATAGATATACATACACACACATCTGCATTAAAAAATCCTTAAAACAGTCCTAACTTCATAATGAAGGAGGGTGAGATGTCCAGGCTGGCACTGAGATGCTAGGAGAAATCAAAGTAACAGGTGAGAAGTTAACATTCTGCAATATCCTTCTACGCTGGCCAAGGCAGTGAGAATTCCAATGCCAGTGTCCAATATTAGAACAAACACAGGGTAGGTTCTTAAGAAAAAATGAAGAGATTAAAAGACTGCAGCATGCAGGACCCACCTTCTGAAAGCACATATGCAGAGATTGTCCTAGCAAGGCTGTAATGAGAAAAGCATGTGTGGAGAAACGTATGGTTTTCTTCAATATGTATAGATGAAGCATCTACCCTATCAGCTCATGATGTGGAGATGGTTCTTGAGCAATAAGCCTTGATGGAAGTCAGAGTCTTTTTACCTTGGGCAGCATAGATTTTTATTCATGCAGTTTTGAGTTCAAAATGACATTGAAACCTTCTCTAAGACTTTTTTTTTTATTTTTTGAAGTCTCCAAAAAAACACATAAATACACTTCAGGTCACATGGGCTGGCTGAACAAAGGCCAAGATATAGAAAACTAGAAGCAACATCTTGTAATCAAAAGAGAGAGAAGAAGAAAAGGAAAACACAGGTGAGCTTTCACACAATGTTTTCATGATTCAGTCATGAGTTTTGTTATGGCCCATTAGATGGCACTCTGACTGGGACATTGTGTCCATTGTTTTATGCGTTTGACCTTCTGTCTGTCTGTTTGAATTCACTACAATGTGCAGCTGGTAAGGGAACGGTTTTCTTCCTTCTGTACATGGGTTGTGTGGGCTGGGAGGCAATATTTTTAGTCTTGAGTAAGTAACAGAACAAGTCAGTCTGCTGGTGAACTCATGATAGGACTTTCTAAACATGAGAATTGAGCCCCGGTTACAAAGTGCTGAGAAGTGTCAATCTGGGATTTTGGGTTGGCTCCTTATACAGCCAAAACCAACAGTGAAGTCTGGACTCAAATTTCTTCTAAGATCAGGGTTATTCAGGTCCAGATCTTCAGTTTGGCCTCACCTTTAACCCAGAACTGGAGGGCCACATCTCATAGGCCAATTAAGAATAGTGGGACAGCAGGGCAACTGGTGGGCTGCCCTATTTTCAAACATGCCAGGAGCTTAGTAGGATTCATAAAGGATTAAACATTTTAGCAGGAGTGTTGTAAGCAAGACAAAAGAAGTAATTCTTCTGCTCTGATTAGGCCTCAGCTGGAGTATTGTGTCCAGTGCTGGATGCCACATTTCAGGAAGGATGTGGACATATTGGAGAGAGTCCAGAGAAGAGCAATAGAAATGATTAAAGGTCTCAAAAACGTGACCTATGAGGGAAGATTGAAAAAATTGGGCTTGTTTAGTCTGGAAAAGAGAAGACTGGGAGGGTACATAATGATCAAGTATGTAGAAGGTTGTTACAAGGAGGAGGAAGAAGAATTGTTTTTCTTAACCTCTGAGGATAGGACAAGAAGCAATGGGCTTAAATTGCAGCAAGGGATGTTTAGGTTGGACATTAGGAAAAACTTCCTAACTGTCAGGGTGGTTAAGCACTGGAATAAATTGACCAGGAAGGTTGTGGAATCTCCATCATTGGAGATTTTTAAGAGCAGGTTAGACAAACACCTGTCAAGGATGGTCTAGATAATTAGTCCTGCCATGAGTGCAGGGGACTGGACTAGATGACCTCTCCAGGTTCCTTCCAGTTCTATGATTTATAAGCTCTCATGCTTCAGGCTACAGGTCAACCTTTCAATTTGACAGGATTTGGAAGACACTTCCATTAGGGGTGGATTATACCATATGGTCCACAGCAGCATCTGTTGCTTGCCATTGACAAAGACAGGATACTTGACTAGAAGGACCACTATTTTGATCTGGTGTAGTAATTCCTATGTAAACACATTTGATCACACACACAAATACCCAGACCCATGCACAGAGTGCTCTGATAGGAGTCAAAAGGGAAACAAACATTTTCCTCTATGAAAGTATCATTTTTTAATAACTAATACTGACAGAAGAGAGAGGATGGAGTGCAACTGTTATGTTCACAGCATACACACAGAGAAGTTATACAAAAGCATAAAATCTCTTGTTGCAACAGGATACTAGAACCCAAAACAGAGAGTCAAAGCAGGCTGCTCCCTAAAACACAAAGGCACAACTCACCCCACCTTACTATAAGCTATCTGGCTGCAAACTGACTACTGAGGGACCCATCTTGTACACTTCCCTGGAAAGGTCCCTTGCTTGCAAGCAGAACCTGGAAAAAATCCTGACATGTGAAGTGACAGTCCACAACTTTAAGAGTTTTCTATATACCACAGCAGCATTTACTGAAAATTGACATAGAAAGAAAAGTTACCCCCACCGGCTGGATGCAGGAAAACAAATAGGCAGCCAGCCCTTTATAGAGGAGTGACATGAAAAGCGATTTACTTTTTTACTGTCTCCATCTGCTGATGGGAGGACTTTGCCCCTCTATGCCAGCCCTAATACTGGTTACAGTATTTGGAGAAAGAAAAGGAGTACTTGTGGCACCTTAGAGACTAACAAATTTATTTGAGCATAAGCTTTCGTGAGCTACAGTTCACTTCATTGGAGGCATTCAGTATTTGGAGAAAATCCACTGGAAAGCATAAAATGAGATTGGTTTCAAAAACCTAACATGACCTTTAAACAGATATATAAAGTTCCATATTCTTTAACAGTGGGGGGCCTGATGCTGCAGTTCTTGTGTACCTGAAATTCTCATTACTGTAACAAGGGTTTTAGCAGCATAAGGACTTCAGGATCTAAGCCCTAATAGAATTTGCCAGTTTTGGCAACTTCAGCCCTGAGCTTGGATTTTTTTTTTTTTAATTTTAAGTTTGAGCCAACTTTTTAATAACTGTAAATATTGTATGAAGACAGATGCTCAAGAAGTGACTGGGACTATAGCTGTGAAAGAAAACTTTAGAAACCTGGACCTCCCTTAATGTGAAATTGGTCTAACTCCTGGGGCTTTTATAATGGCAAATTGTACGTACTTTCCGCCACCCACATGGCACCAAATTTCATTACCACATTCTGTGAAGCAGTCAAATTCTTCATTGGTATGGTCTACTTTAAAGGGTCACTGGGTTTGCAACTTATGTAGTAGTAAGCCCCAAACTAATGCTGGATCTTGAAAACAGCACCATCCTGAAAGATGGGCAGAGATACCTTTTGGTTCAGGGCTCAACAGACACTCATATGGGGCTGGCAGAAATGCCTAGGGCTAGTATATAGCTTTAATCTTTGTTTTGTGCATTAGTGGTTTAATTTATTAGTTCACTACCATTTGGGATTTTTTATTTTTTTATTTTTTTTTAAGTGATGGGTTTAAAAAAATGCGAAAAAATGGTCCTAAATTATGGAGATTTAGGTGTAGATCTGAATTGTGCACTAGGTCCACCCTGCAATTTTTTATTTTTGACCATGTGCTTCGTAATCGATTGTTAAGCTGTACTTGTAAAATCAAAAAAGTGCAGCGCAACTCTTGTATTTGGAAGTGTGGGCACGTCTTAGCCGGTGCGTTGGCTAAGGCAGTATCTCCCGCACTAACATATAAAATACACGTGTGCAGTATTTGTTTATGCTGGTCTGGGAATGCAGCACATTTTTGCAACAAAACGTGTTGCTGTGCTAGCAACAGGTGGAATATCTCCACTTTGCCCTCTGATACACAGTCCTTTCCATTGACATCAAGCCCCTCCCCCCTTGACTGCTGTACCGGGGGAAAGGCACACGGACTGGGGACAAAGAGCATAAGTATCATGATTTAAGTAGGCGGGTGTGATTATGGATCTTACTAGTGGCCAATAGGTGCAAGAGGACTTTTTAGAACATCCAGCAAACACAGACGCCCCGAACTCTGATTCCCTAAACCCAGGACTCTCTTCCCTTAACATCACAAGTTCCTGTTCGACACTGGCCCACAGCGTGTTGGATCATATTCAAGAAGTTCTGTATTAAAATCACAAATGAGTTTGATTCCCCATAGTTTAAATTCCAGGGTATTACTAATTAAAAGGTCTCTTGGTTTTCGGTACTGTTTCGCTCCCTCTATGTGTGAAACTTGCAAGCTGCTAATTGTGTTAGTACATTCCAAGACAGGGTCTGCTCTCAAAGCAATTCTTTGTAACAACAACTACTCACACAGAGAGACTCAAAGCAATACTCTGTAACAATAGAAACAGCACCCAGAGACTCCCCGCCCTTTTGTTGTCTTCTTCTCACTTTCTTAACAATTATGATTAAAATAGAGATAGAGGATGTATGTGGATGGATGCTTGGTGTGGATAATAACTGAATGATCAGGGAGGTGCCTGCCTAAGAATCCAGTGTCCACCGGCTGAAGAAGGCGTCAAGTGGAAATAACCAGAGGACACCCCCCCCCCCCGGAGGGCAGACTGGAATCCACCCAACAGCCTCAAGAATGGGAGAACCAAAGAACAAGATAACATCTAGCAGCACGGAGCCATCAGGAATGTGACATCTGCTGATTGATTCAGCAACAGCATGATGAAGCAATTGCCATAGACTGGCATAGGAAGAAATTCCTATAAAAATGGACTCTAGAAAGTGAGAACTTGGGGGGTCTGATTCTGCAAACCAACTTCCAGGAGCATCTGACAAGGTCCTGCTCCCTCCTCATGTCCAGGCCACCTGGCCAGTAGCTTGGCATGAGCAACTCTAAGGCTGGTAACTATGATAACAACCTTGCAGAACCTCTGTGTGTGTGTGTGTGTGTGTATGAAAGAATGTGTGAATAAATATGAGATTGAATGGAATGTTATAGCTATAACTAACTGCTTACTATGATTCTTTCTGTGTTCACAATAAATGTGGTATTTTACCTTTTTCCCTTCAATAAGATCCTGCTGGTTTTTATTTTATTGGTATAACAAGCGCAATATCAATGACCGAGGAAGGGGATCTCAGCAATGACGCTATTAAAAGGGAAAGCGGAGTACTTCCCTGGCAAGCTGTGTTTCCAGCAGAATCACTCTCCAACGAGCAATCACTTTCAAATCAGTAACTTTCCCATATATTTAACTTTCGAAACAGCAGATTTGAATGAGGCTTTTTTAGCAGGTACAATGGTTCTGTTCTTAAGGGTGGTGCAATGTTGAAGTGCCTGGCTGTGAATGGGCACAATGTTGTAGTGCTTGAATGGATACAATGTTGCCATCTCAAATATGTGGAGAAGTGTTTAGAAGTGGGTGGAAGTGGAACTCTACACAGGCCCACTCACAATGTCTCCTTTTCCCACCTAGTACACCCCCTCTACCTCAACATTCCCGTCCCAGCTGGCTGACTGTGAGCCCTGGATGAAATTAAGAAAATGTAGCTTTGAAAAAATGGGTAGAAACTTCCTCCGAATGAGATCATCATCGGACTGTGGAGAAATCTCCTAAGGTAGGTGTGACAAAGCTCTGTCCTTGTCTCCGTGAGTCCCATGTTTCCTGGTGGATTTCACTAGCTCTCAGAGGCTCACTGTGACCCTCCATATAGAATCATAGAATCATAGAATATCAGGGTTGGAAGGGACCCCAGAAGGTCATCTAGTCCAACCCCCTGCTTGAAGCAGGACCAATTCCCAGTTAAATCATCCCAGCCAGGGCTTTGTCAAGCCTGACCTTAAAAACCTCTAAGGAAGGAGATTCTACCACCTCCCTAGGTAACGCATTCCAGTGTTTCACCACCCTCTTAGTGAAAAAGTTTTTCCTAATATCCAATCTAAACCTCCCCCACTGCAACTTGAGACCATTACTCCTCGTTCTGTCATCTGCTACCATTGAGAACAGTCTAGAGCCATCCTCTTTGGAACCCCCTTTCAGGTAGTTGAAAGCAGCTATCAAATCCCCCCTCATTCTTCTCTTCTACAGGCTAAACAATCCCAGCTCCCTCAGCCTCTCCTCATAACTCATGTGTTCCAGTCCCCTAATCATTTTTGTTGCCCTTCGCTGGACTCTCTCCAATTTATCCACATCCTTCTTGTAGTGTGGGGCCCAAAACTGGACACAGTACTCCAGATGAGGCCTCACCAATGTCGAATAGAGGGGAACGATCACGTCCCTCGATCTGCTCCCTATGCCCCTACTTATACATCCCAAAATGCCATTGGCCTTCTTGGCAACAAGGGCACACTGCTGACTCATATCCAGCTTCTCGTCCACTGTCACCCCTAGGTCCTTTTCCGCAGAACTGCTGCCTAGCCATTCGGTCCCTAGTCTGTAGCTGTGCATTGGGTTCTTCCATCCTAAGTGCAGGACCCTGCACTTATCCTTATTGAACCTCATCAGATTTCTTTTGGCCCAATCCTCCAATTTGTCTAGGTCCTTCTGTATCCTATCCCTCCCCTCCAGCGTATCTACCACTCCTCCCAGTTTAGTATCATCCACAAATTTGCTGAGAGTGCAATCCACACCATCCTCCAGATCATTTATGAAGATATTGAACAAAACCGGCCCCAGGACCGATCCTTGGGGCACTCCACTTGATACCGGCTGTCAACTAGACATGGAGCCATTGATCACTACCCGTTGAGCCTGACAATCTAGCCAGCTTTCTACCCACCTTATAGTACCTCTAGAGACAAGGGTCATAGTCTACTGAGCCATTTTCATCATAAGCCAGCGAGGGAGGAGACACTGTCCTCCCTTGCACAGTCTTTGTTGTCTCCCAATCTCAGTGATTGATCGGGGGGAGGGCAAAGGGGGGAGCCTGGGCCCGCCCTCTACTCCGGGCTCCAGCCCAGGGACCTTAATAGTATCCACTACGGTAGCTGATCTTTTAGAAACATGACACGTACAATTCCCTAGGCTACTTCTCTACAGCAGCCCCCACTTCCTCAGGCTCCACTTCACCCTTACCTCAGGGCCTCCCTTGTGCCTGATATGGTGTATACTACTCAGTCTCTCCAACAGCACAACTTCCTCCCACAGCTCCTGACATCCACACCCACCTGACTAACTGGGAGGCTTTTAACTAGTTTCAGCCAGTCCCTGATTGGCTTCAGGTGTCCCAATCAATCTAGCGTTCTCCCAGCCTTCTGGAAAGTTCTTAATTGGCCCCAGATGTCTTAATTGACCTGGAGCAGCTGCCATTTCACTTATCCTGGTACCAGGGATTTTTTTAGCCTGGAGATGATGTATCTATCTCCCACTACTTTTCTATAGCCATCTGGCCTTGCCCCATCACATATTCCCCCCCTCTGCTCAACACCATACAGTTGGGCAACTTGGGATGCCAGGCAGACCATCAGTGTTGCCATGGTGGCATCCAGCCCTGTGCCATATGCGGAACTGGAATGGTTGGAGGGATAAGAACCACCTAGTGACCCTTGCATTCTTTTCTTTATTCCACTGCATCCACTGGAGGGGTGCACGGTCCGTCAGAAGAGTAAATCTCTGGCCTAAGAGGTAATAATGCAGTGTCTCTATAGCCCATTTGACAGCGAGGCATTCTCTCTCGACTACTGTGTATTTCTGTTCTCTTGCGAGAAGCTTTCTGCTTAGGTAGAGGATCGGGTGTTCCTCTTCTCCCACTATTTGCGACAGAACCGCCTCCAACCCCACCTCAGAAGTGTCTGTTTGTAAAATAAGTTCCTGGTTTAAATCTGGGGCTATGAGTACGGGGTCATTACAGAGGGCCGTCCAAAGGTCTATGAATGCCCCCTCTGCTGTGTCAGTCCACTTTACCATGCCTGGACCTCAGGCCTTCACCAGGTCTGTTAGGGGACTTGCCCTAGTGACAAAGTGGGGAATAAAACGTTGGTAGTAGCCTGCCACTCCTAGGAATGCATGGACCTGCTTCTTTCGGGTTGGCCGGGGCCAGTTTTGACTTGCCTCTAGCTTATTCGTTTGGGGCTTCACTATGCCCCTTCCCACAATATACCCCAGGTACCTAGCCTCTGCTAGCCCTATGGCGCATTTAGCGCGATTAGCAGTGAGGCCAGCCCGCCTTAAGGTGCGCAGTACTGCCTCAACTTTCTCCAAGTGGGTTCCCCAGTCTGGCCTATGGATGATGACATCATCTAGGTATGCAGCTGCATAACTAGTATTGGGGCACAGCAGCTTATCCATGAGGCCCTGGAATTTGGCCAGGGCCCCATGTAGCCCAAAAGGGAGGACGATATACTGGAATAGCCCATCCAGGGTGGAGAACGCTGTCTTTTCTTTAGCTTCTTTGGTCAGAGGAATCTGCCAGTACCCTTTTGTCAGATCCAGTGTAGTCAAGAATCAGGCGCTACACAGTCGGTCAACCAGT
Organism: Lepidochelys olivacea; assembly: GCF_965140295.1. NCBI lineage: Eukaryota > Metazoa > Chordata > Testudines > Cheloniidae > Lepidochelys > Lepidochelys olivacea. The sequence continues at coordinate 111,431,756 of NC_140417.1, forward strand.
TCGTCGATGCGTGGCATGGGCTATGCATCAAACTGGGATATTTCAATCAGTCGGCAAAAGTCATGACAGAATCTCGTGGTACTCTCAGGTTTAGGCACTAGAACAACTGGACTGGACCACTGACTGTAAGATTCTTCAATAACCCCTAATTCTAACATTTTCTTTACTTCGGTCTCGATTTCTTCTCTCTTGGCTGCTGGGATTTGGTAGGGCCTCAGTGTTACCTTGGCTCCGGGGGATTGTGTGGATATGGTGATAGGTCTCAGTCATTTGCCCTGGTTTTGTAGAGAACACATCTCAGTTGCGATTAATCATGTCGGCTGCCTCGATCTTTTGGATCAGCGTCAAGTCGGATGATATCCTCACTTGCTCGTGTAAGTTATCCTCCTGGGGAAGGGTCTCCTGCATGACTAAGCATGCCTCTCGATTGTGCCAAGGTTTTAGAAGATTGATGTGGTAAATTTGCTCCGGTTTCCGGCGGCCTGGCTGCCACACCTTATAGTTCACCTCTCCCATGGCTTTGATTACTTCGTAGGGTCTCTGTCACTGGGCTAACAGTTTACTTTCTGCTGTGGGCACCAGTACCATCATCCGATCCCCTGGTTGGAACTGTCGAAGCTTTGCTTGGTGGTTATAATGGGTTCGTTGGGTCTCCTGTACTCTCTCCAAGTGTTCCCATACAATGGGTGTAACTCGGGCTATCCAATCTCTCATCTGCAGTACATGCTCAACTTTGTTTCTTCTGGGATTTGGCTCCTCTTCCCAGGCTTCTCTGGCTATATCCAATATGCCCTGAGGGTGGCACCCATATAGTAGTTCGAATGGAGAGAAACCCGTGGAGGCTGTGGTACCTTCTGGATGGCGAATGTGAGGTAAGGCAATAGGGTACCCTAATCTTTCCCATCCCAGCTCACCACTTTCCTGATCATGGCCTTGAGGGTCCTACTGAACCTTTCCACAAGTCCCTCTGTTTGCGGGTGGTATACAGAGGTCCGTAGGGCTTGTACATGGAGCAATGAACAAAGATCTTTCATCAACTTGGACACGAAAGGTGTCCCTTGATCAGTCTATCTCCTTGGGTAGCCCAACCGTGCAAAGATCTGTTCTAGCTCCTTTGCTATTGTCTTGGAAGCTGTGTTGCATAGGGGAACAGCTTCCGGATACCGGGTTGCATAGTTCAGTACAACAAGCACATGTTGGTGGCCCCAAGCTGTCTTCTCTAGGGGTCCTACCAGATTCATGGCTATCCATTCAAAAGAAACCTCTATTATTGGAAGAGGTATCAAAGGAGACTACAAGTGCAGGTGAGGGCTGTGTAACTGACACTCCGGACAAGAGGTGCAGTATCGATGGACATCTTCATGTACTCCTGGCCAGAAGAACCTCCACATGATCCATGTCTGGGTTTTCTCTACCCCTAGGTGTCCTCCAAACAGGTGGCTGTGGGCGAGACTCAATATGGCTTTTTGATGTTTTCATGGCACCAGAAGTTGTTGTATCTCTTGCTCCTGCATTTGCACCACGCAGTACAGGAGATCTTTCTTCACTATAAAGTAAGATCCAGGACCCCGGACCTTCCCATCCACGGGTGACACGGGTCACAAGGGTCACAGTCTACTGAGCCATTTTCATCATAAGCCAGCGAGGGAGGTGAGGAGAAATTATCCTTCCTTGCACAGTCTCTGTTGTCTCCCATCCTCGGCCACCTCTTTCCTTGAGTTATCATATCTGGAGTCCTCCACCTGGTCCTGCTCAAAAGTCTCTCTCCCAGGACTAACCTGCCCAAGCTCCCAGGGGCCAGCTTCTGCTTCTTCCAACGGCTCGCCACCGTCATGGCTGTGGGCAGTCTCTGGCTCACCTTCTGTGGTGGAAGTTTCTCTGTTGACAGATCATATCCATCTGCCTACTAGGGAGGTCTTCTGGCCCTGGGTCAAGATCCGGGTTCCCAAGGCCTTCATGGCCTTCCTCTCATCAATAATTGATTGGTTTCCTGCTGTATCCGCATAGACTCCTGCCTTGCCATTTCCTGAGTCTGGGTAGCCTCCTGCTGGGCTGCCGTGGCTTGTATCAGAGCTCTTACCACCTCTTCCATTGTTGTGCAAAGCAAACAAACAAACCAAACAAAAAAAAATCCAAAACCCCAGTGCACTTTTTTTTTAAACCTCTTTCTTCCGCCACACTGTGAACGAAATCCCACTGCTGAAACCAGTTGTGACAAAGCTCTGTCCTTGCCTCCATGGGTCCTGCATTTCCTGGTGGATTTCGCTAACCTCAGAGGCTCACTGTGACCCTCCACGTAACCCTTCTCTCTCTAGAGACAAGGGTCACAGTCTACTGAGCCATTTTCATCATAAGCCAGCTAGGGAGGTGAGGAGAAGTTATCCTTCCTTGACAGTCTCTGTTGTCTCCCAGTCTCAGTGATTAATCAGGGAACAAAGGTGCGGGGGGGAAGCCCGGGCCCACCCTCTACTCCAGGCTCCAGCCCAGGGACCTTAATAGTATCAGCTATGGTAGCTGACCTTTTAGAAACATGACATGTACAGTTCCCTGGGCTACTTCCCCCACAGCAGCCCTCACTTCCTCAAGCCCCACTTCACCCTTACCTCTGGGCCTCCTTCCTTGTGCCTGATATGGTGTGTACTACTCAGTCTCTCCAACAGCACAACTTCCTCCCACAGCTCCTTACATGCACACCCACCTAACTGACTGGGAGGCATTTAACTAGTTTCAGCCAGCCCCGATTGGCTTCAGGTGTCCCAATCAACCTAGCATTCTCCCTGCCTTCTGGAAAGTTCTTAATTGGCCCCAGGTGTCTAATTGACCTGGCGCAGCTGCCATTTCACTTATCTAGGTAGCAGAGATTTGTTTAGCCTGGAGCTAATATATCAAACTCCCACTACTTTTCTATAGCCATCTGGCCTTGTCCCATCACAATACATACTATACATTTCGAAATACCAACTTAATTACTGTGAACTGCAGATGAAACCATTGAATTATGTGTTGTGACAATCGCACAAAATATAAGAGATGAGGCAGAAATATGTAAATAACTGGAGGGCATGATCTCCTCTTAGTGCTTATGTGCAGCGCCCATTAATGCGAACAGGAGTTAAGTGTGCGGAATAAAGAGACAACTAAACCCATCAGCCAGCAGTTCTGAAACTGGTCCAGCCAGCACATTTAGAAGGTCTACAGAACTGCTTCTATCACAATGATGAGGCAACTCTCGGGCTTCATGAAATAATGCACTCTGCTAGCTCTACCTCTATTCGGGGCATTTTAAGGAATCCACTTTCTGGAGTCTTGTTTTAACCCATTAAATCCCAAGTTAATAAAGCACCTCCCTTGTCTTGGTACAGTAGCATCATTCCTGTCTCTTCCAAGTGTTTTCTTGGTGTAAAATCTAATCCTGCACAAAGTGCGGAAGACCCTAGGGCGACCAGATAGCAAGTGTGAAAAATCGAGACAAGGGGTGAGGGGTAATAGGAGCCTATATAAGAAAAAGCTCCAAATATATAAAATCAGGACATCTGGTCACCCTAGAAGACCCCTAAAAGTGCAGCTGGGTGTGCAGAGTTGTCCTGTAAAATAGTCTAGAGCAGTGGGGATTGTAGGCAACATAAGGATAGAGGAAATACCTTATTGATCAGACCCACGGTCTACTTTGTCCAGTACTCTGACAGTAGCCAGCACCAGATATCTCAGGAAGAGACTATAAACCATGCAGCGGGCAGATGTAGGATAATCTGCTTTCCGGGGAACAAAGGGAGTTTTGACACTAAAAGTCCTATGAAATAAACAGCACAGATATCAAATGAGGGAATGTGGACAGCCACCCATCCCAGCCATATCAAACAAATATACCTCTAATATTCTCCTTAATAACGTCCTATCGTTGCTTTTTTAAATTGGTTTACTCGGGGTGGGGGGGAGGGCTGGGATTTGGTGGCTGGGAGGAGGGGAGTCCATGTGAAGATTTTTGATCTCAAGCATTTTACCTTGGTTCCAAGCAGGGATGAGCTGCACCAGTGCACATCCCAGCTCTGCCTGATTATTCCAGGGCAGAGGTAATCAATAGGTGGACCACAAGCCAAATACAGACCACCAGAGGCTTTTGAACAGACCCTGAAATATTTTTATTTAATTATTATCACTATTGTTATTTTTTAATTATTCTTTTCTCTGGAGTCTGGATCTTGACTATACCTTGACCAAGAAATTTGGATCTTGACAAAAAATAATTGACTACCCCTGCTCTAGGGGTTTGTACTAGTGCTGCTACTCATTGGCTGGTCTGTGTTGGGACAAGCCAGTTGAATACCATGGCTGAGGGCTCATATGTGGTAGACAAGGCATCTTCAACACCTTTGTGTGGCTCTGTGACTTTCACAGAGAACTCACTTGCTTTCAGTGCAATATTCTTATGCTTTGAATGAACTACATTTTCAAAGGTGAGACAACACAATGGCAGTAAATGGAAGGGAGCAATTAATCTCTTTGGTCACTTCTCTGGTCTCAGCACCAACATTTTAATGTAATTTTTTTTAAAAAGTTAAATGCAATATTTTGAAATATGCCCCTTCTGGGGTCCAACCCAACACCCAATGCAGTGAGTAGAAATATTCCCACAGACTTTAATAGGCATTGGATCATGCCCTCAGTGAGAAGTTACCATGGGATTTATGTGAGCCAGTAGAATACCTCTATTTCTTCTAGTGGTTTAAGATGAAGGAAACCCTAAAACCCCTCACACATGGAAGTTTAGAACCATTTTCTGTGATTTTTTTCTGCTCTGCCACTGGTACCAATGGAAACACCCTGCCAGAGTGTTGGGAAAGTGACTGTGGGAGCTAGGAAAAAGAAATGATTTAGGTGAATACATCTGCAGAATTGAAGAGAATGGAAGATTATTCTCACTGTTGTGCTCACTGGGAAATCCAGCCGCACTAATATACTTAGTCACATTAGTGACTTCAGTGGGGATGGGATTTCACCCAAAGTTTCTTCTTTAATTTGAGTGGGCAGAATGGAATAATTTAACATCTCTTCAGTAACTGTTGATTTGCCCATTTCAAGCTATTGTTTTTACAAATGCAGGTGGGCCCTATAATGATCAAAATGCAGCATACTCCTGTTCATCCAAATAGTATGGGGGTGTGACATACCAGAGTACAATTGGGACTGTGAGCAGTCCAGGCTGGAGACTACAACAACTTACTGTAAAGGGCACCCCAGGTTACAGAGCAGGGGTGACATAGCTACTCAAACAGCCTCCAGCATGTAAATCACTCCCAACTATGTCTGTATGTGCTGCAGCCAGCCACCCCTTGGCTCTTACCAGCCTGGGTTATGCTGTAGGATGACCCCAACACACCTCCAGTCCCAGATTTCCCCCCATAAATGTATGTCCTGTAGTGCCTACCATCTCCTGGACAATACAAATATATTGAGTCCATTAGTCTTTTAGGGGAATAATATGCACAGAACTTGCTACCCCAAATGGAGTTACCTGGGCACTTAAACTTGAACACAATGGATTAGATAAAACAAGTTTATTAACTGCAAAGAGAGAGATTTTAAGTGAATACAAATAATGAGGCATAAAAGCCAGAAATGGTTACAAGAAAAATAAAGATAAAATGTTTACTATTATCCACTTAAGAAACTAACTTAATTGCAAAGTAAGCTTTCTTACCACATGCTCCAGCAGATTACTGACCAAACTCCCAGGTCAAGACCCCTCTCCCAGAGCCCAATGACTGGTACCTTTGTCTCTTCAGGTGCAGTGAATGTGATGGGCAGGGAGAGAGAGGGGTGTACCTGGGGGTGTTTGTCCCTGCTTTTTTATTGTTTAAGTCTCCCTATGGAAAAACATTTCCACTTTAGACTCACACAACAGAGAATATGTGGAAGGATATTCCCTGCTGGGGTTTTTTCTACCTTGTGATGGGGCGGTGCCCCACCCCCAGGCAAGGTTGGGCTACGACAGGCCAGAGCAGCTGCACGGAACAGCAGCCAATCAGAGAGGGCCTGTGGAGGAGCCATTCAGTGCCAAGCAAGAGGCAGCCAATCAGGGCCAGGCTAGGCCCTATATAAAGGCTGCCCAGGCAAGAGGCAGTGAGTCTCTCCCAGACCTTCAGGGGGGGGGGGGTCTGTCTCCTGAGTGAGGAGACCAGCACCTGGGAAAGTTCAGTACTGGGCAGGCTTGGGGGAGCAGAAGGAGCTCCAGCCTGGTACCTGCCAGGCTGCAGGCCCTGATAGAAGTGCAAGGGGCAAAGGGGCTGAAGGGGAAGCGGCCCAGGGAGGAGAGGTGGACAAGGGGAGCGAAGGAGGGCAGAGAGGCTGCCACCAGAGGGTCCTTGGGCTGGGACCCCCCACTTGCATTACACCCGGCTGTTAGAAGTGGCCATAGCAAATTGCACCCAACCCCTGACAGAAGGAGTTAGACTTCAGCGGTGTGGTTGGCCACTGGGGAGAAGTGGAAGGACTACTGTTAACCCTCCCACGCCCAGAAGGGGGTGAGCATGAACTAGGGGGCACTGCTGGAGTGCAGTGTCCTGAAGAGGATGCCGTGAGAAGGGAGCAATGTGGATCCAGATGCCAACAGAGGGCGAGAGACGGATGGGACACTACTGGCAGAGGGTGCCCTGTAGAGGACAGAGCTAATTCCCAGACACGCCAATGGGAGGTGCTGCAGTGGTGAGTCCTAAACCTGTCACACCTGTTTGAACTTCCTGTTTTCCTCCTTGCTTGATGACTGTTTATTTCTTAAATGCAAATTAATGCAAGCACACACTCCTTCCTTTGTTTAGGACAAACCTGACTTCTGTCTGGGCAGGGCTGTGGCTTTGGAACAGGTTAATATCATACATCTTATTACTTCACATATAATGTTGCCACACACATTTTATCAAGACAATATTGACCAGCAAATGAGTTTTCAAATGATACCTTACAAGGCATATTTTGTACAAAGATTACAAGAGTGTGTAGGGTGTGAATACAGGGGTGTATTCCATCACAAAAGGACAATTTTATTCAGGTAACCTGGAGTTCAGAGAACTTGAGAAGGCAGCCTCTTGCCCCAATCCCCACAACACTTCCCCTTGCAGTCAGAAACAGCTGGACAGTGTACAGCCTTTACTGTTGTCACTAAGCAAGCAGATTTCAGAGTAACAGCCGTGTTAGTCTGTATTCGCAAAAAGAAAAGGAGTACTTGTGGCACCTTATAGACTAACCAATTTATTTGAGCATAAGCTTTTGTGAGCTACAGCTCACTTCATCAGATGCATACTGTGAAAAGTGTAGAAGATCTTTTTATATACACACAAAGCATGAAAAAATACCTCCTCCCACCCCACTCTCCTGCTGGTAATAGCTTATCTAAAGTGACCACTCTCCTTACAATGTGTATGATAATCAAGGTGGGCCATTTCCAGCACAAATCCAGGGTTTAACAAGAACGTCTGGGGTGGGGGGGGGTAGGAAAAAACAAGGGGAATAGGTTACCTTGCATAATGACTTAGCCACTCCCAGTCTCTATTCAAGCCTATTTCCCTTTTTTCCTACCCCCCCCCACCCCAGACGTTCTTGTTAAACCCTGGATTTGTGCTGGGAATGGCCCACCTTGATTATCATACACATTGTAAGGACAGTGATCACTTTAGATAAGCTATTACCAGCAGGAGAGTGGGGTGAGGGGAGGTATTTTTTTATGCTTTGTGTATATATAAAAAGATCTTCTACACTTTCCACAGTATGCATCCGATGAAGTGAGCTGTAGCTCACGAAAGCTCATGCTCAAATAAATTGGTTAGTCTGTAAGGTGCCACAAGTACTCCTTTTCTTTAAGCAAGCAGAGTAATAGCAAGGCAGTAGACTCCCTAGCACCTGGGCTCCTCCTGCAGCTTCTCAGCTCTGTGGGGCAGCACTGGCTCCTGTGGGCCATCCAGCAACCAGCATGGAGGCTACACTGAAGAGGGAGCTGGGTACCTCATGATACATCAGCAAGGGCCAGAGCTATGACACGGATCAGGTGAAGAGCAACACCATGGCAGAGATACAGAGAGGAGGCCAGGGAGCAGGGGGAAAGGATGTGCATGTAGACATCTGCACGCAGGTGTCAGGGGATTGACTAGGAGGGTACTGCAGGGCAGCAGCTGGGCAGGGTGGATAAATGGAGGAATTGAATGCAGGAATTTGTTTTGGGGGTGGGGACAAGGAAGGGATTGGGATAATGCAGAGGTTCAGATAATAGGGTTTGGGGTATACTGTAATTGTTGGCCTCCCTTTCCCTTCCTACATGAAGCCTACCAGAGGGAGACAGACAAACCAGAATGTTCTGAGAGGCTCACTTTGCAGAGTTACCTGTCCATTATCCCTCCGAGAGCCCAGTCAGGCTGGATTGATTTAAATCACCAATTTTAATCATGATTTAAATCAGCAAGCAGAAAATCTTGAATTAAATCACAAATGCAAAACACAATTAAAAATCCATTTTTAAAAATCTATTTTTTTTATCTACCATGAGCCTGGATGGGGATTGTCAGTGGACAAGAGGTGTGGCCTTCTAACCCCAGAATTCCCCAGACATAGAATCATAGAATCAAAGAATCATAGAATATCAGGGTTGGAAGGGACCTCAGGAGGTCATCTAGTCCAACCCCCTGCTCAAAGCAGGACCAATCCCCAATTAAATTATCCCAGCCAGGGCTTTGTCAAGCCTGACCTTAAAAACTTCTAAGGAAGGAGATTCTACCACCTCCCTAGGTAACGCATTCCAGTGTTTCACCACCCTCCTAGTGAAAAAGTTTTTCCTAATGTCCAACCTAAACCTCCCCCACGGCAAATTGAGACCATTACTCCTTGTCCTGTCCTCTTCTATGAGAATAGTCTAGAACCATCCTCTCTGGAACCACCTCTCAGGTAGTTGAAAGCAGCTATCAAATCAACCCTCATTCTTCTCTTCTGCAGACTAAACAATCCCAGTTCCCTCAGCCTCTCCTCATAAGTCATGTGTTCCAGACCCCTAATCATTTTTGTTGCCCTTCACTGGACTCTCTCCAATTTATCCACATCCTTCTTGTAGTGTGGGGCCCAAAACTGGACACAGTACGCCAAATGAGGCCTCACCAATGTCGAATAGAGGAGGACGATCACTTCCCTCGATCTGCTCGCTATGCCTCTACTTATACATCCCAAAATGCCATTGGCCTTCTTGGCAACAAGGGCACACTGCTGACTCATATCCAGCTTCTCATCCACTGACACCCCTAGGTCCTTTTCCGCAGAACTGCTGCCTAGCCATTCGGTCCCTAGTCTGTAGCGGTGCATTGGGTTCTTCCATCCTAAGTGCGGGACCCTGCACTTATTCTTATTGAACCTCATCAGATTTCTTTTGGCCCAATCTTCCAATTTGTCTAGGTCCCTCTGTATCCTATCCCTGCCCTCCAGCGTATCTACCACTCCTCCTAGTTTAGTATCATCCGCAAATTTGCTGAGAGTGCAATCCACACCATCCTCCAGATCATTGATGAAGATATTGAACAAAACCAGCCTCAGGACCGACCCCTGGGGCACTCCACTTGACACCGGCTGCCAACTAGACATGGAGCCATTGATCACTACCCGTTGAGCCCGACAATCTAGCCAACTTTCTACCCACCTTATAGTGCATTCATCCAGCCCATATTTCTTTAACTTGCTGACAAGAATACTGTCGGAGACCGTGTCAAAAGCTTTGCTAGAGTCAAGAAACAATACATCCACTGCTTTCCCTTCATCCACAGAACCAGTAATCTCATCATAGAAGGCGATTAGATTAGTCAGGCATGACCTTCCCTTGGTGAATCCATGCTGACTGTTCCTGATCACTTTCCTCTCATGTAAGTGCTTCAGGATTGATTCTTTGAGGACCTGCTCCATGATTTTTCTGGGGACTGAGGTGAGGCTGACTGGCCTGTAGTTCCCAGGATCCTGCTCCTTCCCTTTTTTAAAGATTGGCACTACATTAGCCTTTTTCCAGTCATCTGGGACTTCCCCCATTCGCCACGAGTTTTCAAAGACAATGGCCAATGGCTCTGCAATCACAGCCGCCAATTCCTTTAGCACTCTCGGATGCAACTCGTCCGGCCCCATGGACTTGTGCACGTCCAGCTTTTCTAAATAGTCCCTAACCACCTCTTTCTCCACAGAGGGCTGGCCATCTATTCCCCATGTTGTGATGCCCAGCGCAGCAGTCTGGGAGCTGACCTTGTTCGTGAAGACAGAGGCAAAAAAAAGCATTGAGTACATTAGCTTTTTCCACATCCTCTGTCACTAGGTTGCCTCCCTCATTCAGTAAGGGGCCCACACATTCCTTGGCTTTCTTCTTGTTGCCAACATACATGAAGAAACCCTTCTTGTTACTCTTGACATCTCTTGCTAGCTGCAGCTGCAGGTGCTATTTGGCCCTCCTGATAACATTCCTACATGCCCGAGCAATATTTTTATACTCTTCCCTGGTCATATGTCCAACCTTCCACTTCTTGTAAGCTTCTTTTTTATGTTTAAGATCCGCTAGGATTTCACCGTTAAGCCAAGCTGGTCGCCTGCCATATTTACTATTCTTTCGACTCATCGGGATGGTTTGTCCCTGTAACCTCAACAGGGATTCTATGCTGAAATAGGTGTTTATACAGAGATCTGTTCCTTCTGTCCTGCTGCTCCCTGGGCTTTTTCAGGAGTCATGCTAGCGTCGACTGAGTCCTACATAGCTGTGCACAGGCCAGTGTTCTGTACAGCCACACACAGCAGCTCCTTTGGAGTTGGGTCACTGAGCCATTAGGCTACACAGAATGGGGGTGCAAAGACAGGGAGGCTATTACAAACCAAAAGCTACACTCATAAAGGCAGGGTAGATTTGCTTCTACCCCACAGTATTAGGGAGTTATTGCCCCCATTGAGATGCCCTGCGTCCAGTCCAGCTACTGTGGCTGGGCACTGGAAATAGAATTTGGGGTTTACCGTGCATTTTAAAAGGAAATATGCAAGGGCCTGTTATATCTCTTTATTAATAGGTTTTGACTAATCCTCTAATCATTGATGTCCATAATGAGATTATATGGCTAAAATTAGGTTAGCACATACAGTATGTCTATAATGAATTAGATAATTGTGTGTTTCTATAATAAAAAATGGTTCTGTGATTAGGACTGAAACTGGCAACTGACATAATAGCCTTTGTTGACTGAGGATTATTAGTTAAGTGTTGCAGCCTTGCTTTTCCTTTACAAGTTAGAAAGGACCAAGAATTGAGGTCGTTCTGCTCTATAGCAAGAAATAGAAGTACTGTGCACGAGGTACAAACATACACTGTGAGAGGGAATCAAAAGCTCCAAGCTGGCATCAGTAAAAAATATGGTAGAAGGATCAATTCTTGGAGGACAAGAGGATTTATTAGCCATTACAATCACGGTTTATTTCACTCAATAGAATTTGTATGTTGGGACAATATGTTATATGTTCTAAACCCTTTTCTAAATGATTGTATACGTGAAAATTGAATAACTGTATTTTTTTTTTTACATAATTAGACATACGGTGTGTATTAAGCTGTCTTAAAGTACATCTGTTTCCTTCAGGATCTGTGACCACATCTCAAAGTGTGATAGACCAGGTTTGGCAGAATTTAGCTCTAATAGTGGTAACCAGCTCACTTTAGTAGTTAATACCAAAGGAAAATATAATAGTAAATTCATCCCAGTATTAAGATACAGGTGTTTCAGTAACACCAGGGTTTGACACACTCCAGAGGTACCCACCATTTTGGACAATTTCACTGGGAGTTGTGGGTGTTGTACACAATTCAAATGTTCCTTGTTGTCAGGGATGCCACTTACTTTAGTCCAAAAGTTCCCTGCGTTACTTACACACACACACACACACACACACTGTCTCCTCCCTTTTATCATTGAAAAGTATTTACATCAGACATGAAGAATCATGAAATGGAGATTGGAGAAAGAGTTGGTTATGCCAAAGAATTGAATCCCACATACCTTAATTATGCTGCATGGATATCATCTTTTTTTAAAAGGTGGGCCCTTATTTTGGGCCTTTTTTAGAAATTACATCCCACCTTTAGGCCCTGGTAGGTTGGAGGCAGAACAACCTAATGGGTAAGGTACTGGACTGGGAGTCAGGTAACTTTGGTTCTACTCCTGGCTCTGTCATTGGTCTGATTTGTGACCTAGGGAAAGTTTTTTTTCCCTCCTACCCTTGCTCTGACTTGTCTGTTTAAATTGTAAGCTCTTTGGGGCAGAAACTGTGTATTTGCAGAATGCCCAGGACAATGGATTCCTTGATCTTGGTTAGCTCCTGTAGGTGCTGCCTTACATATACTACATAATAATAATAAATAATAAACTGCTCACAGGAAGTTCTTGGTACCATGCAAAATCAGGCCCTATTTTTCCACTCTGAAAGGACTGTCCCAGGGAGCTGCAGGCCTAGACTGGATTGTGAAGGCAGAACTTTGTGGGGATGTAACACAGAGACCCACTGGTAATTCACTATTGTGTCCGCTACTTTTGCCAGGCCTGACACTCTCACTATTCCTAACACACCAATTGTCAGAAACTGTATCTTAAAAGGTGGCATGTAAGGTATCCCTGGAAAACTCTTAACTCACTGATCATCAATATTATTCTGTGAGGCTATGTACAGATAACATACGCAAAATTACAAACAGGCCTCAATGTTCTTAAAATGTGCCAGGCGCAACATAAGATAATTCACCCTAGGCAAAGGAATGTGTATCTGAAGTAAATCAGGAGAGACTGGAAATGCATTTACATCAAAGGTAAACAAAGCCATCAACATAGCGAGTGGCGGAGGTAGTTCAGAGGCTATCACAATGGGGGGTGGAGGAAGACTCCAAAAATTAACATGGTATCCACCAGGGGGCTGATACAGCAAGCTGCAGCCTGGGAGGGCTTCCTGCCTGCTAAAGGAAGGTCTTTGAACTTTGGAAGATATAAGCAAGGACAGAAAGTCCTTTTGGTATCCTTCACCTGAAAAGGCAAAGGAACTGAGCATTTTGAGATCTGTGATGGGTCCTGGCTAGAGTGTCTTGTCAGCCATGCTGGGAAAAAGACTGTGAGAAACAATTATCTGAAAAAGTTTAATTTGTCCAATCAGGTTTTTGTCTGACAAGTGTATTTTTACTTTTGTGGTGTGTAACCCTATCTATCTTTATTTCTTATACCTGGTATCACTTAATCTTATGTGTTTGTTACATAAACTTGTCTGTCTTTTACTATAAACCAGTTCAGTACTGTGATTGAAATAAGTGTTTGTCAAATCCCGATTAAATTAATGATACCCCGTGTATTATCTCTTTTAAAGGAGCAATGAACTGAATGTCTGTAAGTGTTCAGGAGAGGTCTGGGTGCTTCAAGAAGATGTCTCTGGGGAACTTGGGAATTGGGGTTCATTGTTTGTTAGGCAAGGCTTGGATCAGCAGAATCATGAGGATTTTGTAAGTCAGACAAGTGGCTGTGTCAGGAAATTTTCTCACACTGCTTAGCAGCAGTAAAAGTCTTACTTGCTGAGACTGAGAGGGATTATACAGTGACTCTCAGTACAGCAGATTGTCACAGGGGTTCAAGGAAAACCATATCAGGCAATAAAGATCAATTTGTCATACTAAACCTCATGAGATCAACTCTTTATAAGCGCAACGGTTCCTTTTGCTATCCTTAACTCTACATTTAAGTTCAGGGTCTACTGGGAGTAGGGAGAGAGTTCTGTAATATAGTAGACCCTTGAAACTCTGAGCTTTGCTTTTGACACTAAAGAGGGGGTGGGGAAGGAATATCCTATCTAGTGTACTGCTTCTGCACTACACCTTTGTAGATACACAACATGGATGAAATGGTGTCTGATTCCAGAGGTAGTATTAGAAGTGTCCAACAGGGGAAAAATAGCATAAAAACGAAAAGCTGAGTGTAAACTGTCAAGTGCACCATTGCCTGAGGAATCTATTCGCTATTACTCACCGATGGGATAAATGCTGGGGAAAGCATAGCCATTTTTAGGATTTGCCATACCATCGATTAAACTATTGCTCTAGTAAGTTTGGTATCTTATCTCAAGTTGTGGTCAATGCCTTGTACTTCAAAAGAATGCAAAACTCTAATACACCTGAAATGACATTGGCTTCCCACCCACTGAAGTCCACTATCCTCAGTTGGGTGCCACCAAAGGTGAAAGTTCAAGGGTTCTTTTGCTGAACTCATCTCTTAATATTAGAGAGTCAAAGATAAGCTTTATGGCTCCCCCTAAGCTCTGCCTAAGTTTTGTTTCCTGTCTGTGTTTGCTAAGCTCCTGTTCCATCCTTTCCCAGAAGTGGGTCTACCAAAGCATCCATATGGGGTTGAATGCAGCAGTCCTTACTCAAGCAAAACTCCCATTAATTTAGGAGCATTTCTGTCTGAATCAGAACTGCAGAATTTGGGCTTCCTTATGTTTCTGGTCACAGTGGAGAGAGAGAGTCACATAGGAAGGGCAATCTGTTTACTGAAGAGAAGGATCATTGGAGAAGCAGCTCCAAAGAACACCATGGGACCAGCAAAGAGGAATCTAATCCCTTCACCCTATGCACTCTTTGTGAGTGAAATCCTGGCCTCCTTGAAGTCAGTGGGAGTTTTGCTACTGACTTCAGTGGGACCAGGGATTCACCAAATAAATGGCCCTGGCACCCCTTCTATTTGCACCAGAAAGCCTGGCAAGACAGTCATGCATGATTTCTCTCAGTGTACATGATATGGTGATTTCACTGGTGCCATGGGCAGGAATGTGCACCGCTGCAAAAACCCACCTTGCCGTTAGCAGCCTTCTGTGCATTCTGTTCATTGTGTTTCCTTTGCAGAAAGGCAAAAGGCCTGATTTTTAGATGGGTGGAAATTGAAGCTAGACGAAGTCAGACTGGACACATTGGATACATTTTTAACAGTGAGCGTAATTAACCATTGGAACAATTTAACAAAGTTTGTGTTGTATTCGCCATCACTGACACCTTTTTGTAAATCAAGATTGGATATTTTTCTAAAAGATAAGCTCTAGAAATTATTTTGGGAGAAGTTCTAGAGCCTGTGTTAGACAGACGGTCAGACTAGATGGTTACAATGATCCCTTCTGGCCTTGGAATCTGTGAATCTACATCCATGCCCTTCCAAACTATGACTGTCCACAGAGACCCTGTTGCAATTACTGATATTTTAGTGGCAATGCACCAGATGCACCCTTCAGGTTTCACCAGTGCAAGCTGGCTGAAAAGTCCACGAAGGCTGGTGAGGGAGGAAGCCACCCATAACCCTCACTCTGCTGGGGTACCTGGAACCAACCAGCAAGTCCTCCAAATTGGATAAAACCAGCCAAAAAGGGTGAGTGATGAGGAAGGCCAGGAAATATGATCATTAGGTACAGCTGGGAGCATTGTTGATGGAGCTCATATGGAGCCCTAGTGAGAACTAAAAGGTGTCGTCCTCTGAACTCTGGGGGGAGGGGAGACAGCAGTGTCCCCAAAGATTAATGCTTTCTGTGGGTACAGTTGGCAGCTCCTATGCCATATGGGTGAATGGAGTCCATTGATAGTGGTGAACGATGGGTGACTGATGATAGAAAAATGGGGGCCAGCACTTTCAGTCCATGCATTTGGTTGATACAATTTAGAAATATTGTTGTACTTGAGATGGGCACGCTCCTTAACAACAACACAGTACCATGCACGGTAGCCCCAAATTCCCAAGCAAGAACGTTGGCACTAACGTTTCAGCAAGACATGCAGCTGATCTCAGCCATGTTACTATGGCTTGATTTCTGTAGCCGTGATGTTTCAGACAAGGCTTGATTTAAGAGATCTAGGAAAATCAAGTTAGTTAATGTTCTAAAAATTGCCTCATCTCAACAGCCCAACTCCTCCTAACTCCAAAAAAACCCCTCCCTCTTCTACTTGTGATATTCCAAAGTCCATATGAGCTTGCTCATGCCTTTCCCTTCTTTGCTACAATTACACTAATCCAATGAGGTGACAGACACAATGCTATGTGACTAAAGTGACCAGTCACACCCTGATAACAACGAACAGCAAAGATATATGGTGAACACAGTTCACAAGCAATCTGTGGACTAAAATTTGCTTTCGTGTGACCATCACAAAATCACTGAATAACAAACACATTTGTAAAAAACCAAATTTGTGAACAACTAAAGAGCTAAATTCCTCAAATAAAACTTTTTACTATAGATTTGCCTTGCTCTAGTAGTAGAGATCCAGCCTAGGTTTTATTATAGACATATACAAATGGTGCATGTCATTGTTTGTGGAGAAATACTGCAGAACAGAATAGTAACAAAGACAACTAGGGGAAAAATCCATTATGAAAATATTTTATACCATATCAGCTACTGCCTTTGTCAGGCAATAAGTAAAAGGTAGCAGAGCATGATATTAAGATGCTGCTACTTAATAATTTCTTGAAAATTGCCCTTTAAGAGGCAAATGACAATGAACTGTGTCAGAGCTTTGACCTACTCAATCCTGATTCAGCGAGTACACGATGGTACACATGTCCTTTGAATAAATAGTGAAAGGCTCCCTACCAATACTTATACAGTATCTAGTCTCCTATTGATGTGCTAGGGATTTATGTAGGTGAGTCCCATTAATGCTAATGGTAGTTATGTGTGTAATTCTCCTTTTTCAGCAATGAGAGAATAGACCTTTATGTTTCTAAAGTAATTACAGCCTTGGCACTGTTAGCATTTTCCACCTCTCTTTTCTCCCTCTCCCCCGATAGCTTTTTTCCTTCCCTCCCTAGCTTTGATTCTGAGGGGGGAGGAGGATTTTTTTTTCCAGTTGAAAAAGGAAAATTGGCAAAATAATTTAAAGGTGAAACAAATGTAACTACTCGTTATTTGAAAGACATGCTAATGTGGAAAGCCAGTTTACATGCGCTGTGTATGCAGTGCTTTTGGGAAGCAGTAGTGGTTTGTTTTTTACTTCTGGTCTGTTTATTTTAGAAGGAGGGAAACAAATTTTCTGGACATTGTCATTTTAATTAATCTATCTTTAGATAAGTAAAATTTCAATACTAAGAGTGTTTTTTTGTAAAAACTAGATAGTTAAGTAGAATGAAGACTTCTTAGAATGAAGTCCTTGATTGACAGACAACATTACAGGTTGAACCTCTCTGACCAAACCAGAGAATTTGCTGAACCACGGGAGGTCAATACAGTATTGTAGTGAGCGGGTGTCTTTTTTTATTTTTATTTTGTCAATGCAAATAAACCGAACAACGTACCCAATATGCCCTTTTCCAATTTCTGTGACAATTCCACCTTTTGTTGTATCCATAGTGAGTATGCTTTCTCTTAGCAGCATTACCAACACTTCCACGGCTTGCTGGTCTCTTAGAAGACCTATTTAGGGGTAAATTAGAGCTAATGAACAGAACACTGAGAGCCAGGACTGGCAGCTGTAAACAAACTTTGCCAGACCGCGGGAAACTTAGCCCCACCCACAGTAAACGGACATCCGGCTAACTAAAATCATGCTGGACCATGGATGTTGCAGGATCAGAGAGTGCCAGACTAGAGAGGTTCAACCTGTATAAGATGAGTGCTACTATAATCATCCATACAGTTTGTACATTGTGATGCATTGAAACAACCCAGACCTTCATTCTACCAGCTGGAGTTTCTCGACATCAGTGTTCCCTACAAGTAGGTTCTGAATGGATTTAGGTGTCTAATGAGAGGCATCCAAGTTTGAAAAAGTTGGTTCTGAAACTGCCTCTGCAAGTCAAATATCCTATCTGTGCCTCAATTTCCCCATCTATAAAAAGATGATCTTTTTCTCTCTGATAGGGGTAATCTGAGACTTAATTTATTAATGTTTGTGAGGTGCATAGATAATAGAAGGATGAGCATCATAGAAATATGTATTAGTAAAATCTGAATAGCAATGTTGTCTACCTTTTATCTTGAAACCTAGCAAAATGTTCACCTAAAATGATCCAGTTATTAGATTCTGCAGTTTTCAGTTCCATCATCTTCGAACACTAATATGCTTTTTTTATGTGTAAACAGCTTTATCACTAAGCAAACTCCCACATTGTATTCAAATTTGATATCATCCCAAATTGAAATGGAAGGAACAACTCCCCAAACTTGATGCAAAGAAAGACAATGAGTTTGAAAGAAACAAAGAACTGGGAAACCACCTCTTTCTTGGGTTCCTTGGGTTCTGCATTTGCATAATGCAACTCAGACCTGGGGACTGATCCTCAGATACAGCCAAAGAGAACAGACCACAGCAGGATGCGGGGTGTTCAAAGGTGTCTTAAAGCTTTGCCCTGCCTTGATCCTGGTGCTTCTCTATGCATGCTGTTTTCCCTGTACTGTGTTAGAGCAGCTACACTGTAATGGCCACAAGAATCATAGACCAGGATTGGTGTAGCATAGGTGTATTCCAACTACTACATGTTCCCTAGCCATTCCTCCTTGTTCCCCTATAAGCGTAGAGCTGACATAGGGGCTTACAATGGGAACATCCTTATGATGGGACAGTTAGGAAGAGTTTACTGCCAAAACAACTGCGCTATGTGCAAAATTTTACACCAATTATCTTTATCCCTAATTTAGGGCTTGATTCTGAACGGGTGTGGATTAAGATTCACAGAAGCACTGAGCCAGCAGCAGGGCTACCGAGCATGGTGCTTTGTGACATTAGGAGACGGAGGCAGACACTGCACGGTGGTGGGCTTGCAAGAAACCTGTATTCAGTGCATGTGGACATGAGGCATTGAGAGCAGCTGTGACTACCCCTGCTTTTCATTTCTTCTAAATGTAACTCCTCGGCACACTCCTACTGCCAGTCAGTAGTAGTAACTGATCTATTTTTTTTTTTAAAAGCAACTTCTACTCATACTCACTTCCATAGATTTTTAAGGGCCCATTATGACGATCTGATCTCCTGCATAACAGACTAGAGAATTTCACCCAGTAATTCCTGCACAAAGCCCATAACATTCACTGGGTTGCAGGGGGCACCCGTGCTCTGCCTCTATCTTTCCGCTCTCTGCACCCCTATCGTGCCCACTTTTTCTCCTCCTCAACCAAGGGTATGTGTTTTGTCACACCCCCGAATGACTAAAGTTTTAGCACTGAAAGTGGCAAGCGTAGCCACAGCCTCAGTGTGGGCATATTGCTATGCTCAATTTGCAGAGCACCAGGTACCTTGCTCCATAATGGCCAGATGCTTCTCTGCACAGGTGCTGATCAGTTATTAAGTGGAAAGTGCTTGTGCTTTGGCTCTGTCTACTTAATCTATCTACCTAATCACATACAGACACTAAAACTGTGCTTCATGTCTATGGGCCAGGATTCCATCTGCTATGTGTTTTCTGTAGCACCCCACACCCTAGTATCTCAGGTTAATTCTTTCAGAAGGGCTCAGCAGCCGGCAGAATCCACACTCTAATATTCTTCTTTGAGTTACTATGTCTTCCTGCCTCTAAGTATTTCCTCTTGCCCTTATGCTCTTTCCAACAGTTCCAGAGAAGAGCCTTTTCCTCTGAATTATCTGATTAAAGAACAGTTCATCTACAGCAGAAGCATGCTGCCCTGTAGAAAAATATAGCAAATAAATGGGAATAAATGTTATGCAATGTGAAATTTCTTGTTTGGAAAAGATGCAAACAGCTGGCCTCAGCAGTTTAGAAATATCTATTCATCTATCACTTTCACCATTATTGCTATAATGAGTATTAGAAATAGTAATTAGCCTAGATGAACTGAATTAAACAGATAGAAGTACTAAGGAATGAAACCTGCCATTGGATGCAGGTCCAAATGACGTCCAAGAGGAGCTACACATGCTCGTTCAACAGCAGAAATGTAGTCATAAAAATGTACTTCAACTTTGTAAGCAGATCTAAGATTTCTCTCCTGGAATACCAACAAACAGACTGACTCATCTGTTCAGTGGATGGGGAGGCCACTCACAACATTTTGCTGCAGCCTTTACATTTAAACTCCCATACCTTTCTATTTATTGTGTGCTCATGACATTTAGGGCCCAATCTTGCCACTGATTCCTGCCAGGGGCCAAGTATTCTCATTCTCCACTGAAGTCAACAATTTTTGGTTGCACACTTGAGGCACTTTAAAGAAGCCTGATTTTTCAGAGGGACAGTGCCCAGCACTTCCTGAATAGCTGCTCTCATTAAAGTGTCTCATGATGGGCACCCAAGCATTGAAGCACTTTTGAAATCTTGATCTCTTGAGTCACTCTTAATTTCTCCTTTTTTGCCTTTATTTTCACCATCACTTAAAGATGAATTAAAATGCTTTTAAAAACCCACATAAATAAACCAGTGTCAGATGTCTTCCGGTAATGATTTAGATTGCTGGTCCAATAAACGATATTACCTCAGTCACCTTGTCTCTCTAATGTAAATACATTGTAAAGACGAACATTGCAGGCTTTCTACCTGCATGTTTAGTTTATAACAAGGATTTGAGTTCTTCTTTTAATCTTTTAAGACCTTACATCAACAATCTCAAGCAGCTCTTCAGGAAAGGAAGTAACATAAAGTGTCAAGACAGAAGTGTTGTTGATTCATATTGAAGATGCTCATTGAGGTGGTCAATCAAGGTTTATTACTAGATGCTGTATTTTTGTTTGATATATATAGAGAGATGCCTAGCTTAATGTTTTTAAGAACATAAAAATGACAGACTGCCCTCCCAGTTCTTCTGTTGACAAAGACTCAGTGTTGTAAAGTCATGAAACTGCAATGCATGGGCAGATGGATCATACATACTTTACTGTATCCCTGACCTTTTTTGTTTTTGTCTTACAGTAATAACGCAACCATTTTTTTGGTCTTTGTTTCTAGTATGCAATTATGTTGTTGCTCTTTGAGCTGCAGGACTACACTGGTGATGGGAATCTATTTTTATACCTCAAATTCTTCCAGGACTGCAGTCACTCATTAAAAAGAACGTCGGAGCAGCTGTTCTTTGGTGCAAAAATTGCTACAGTATGTTCATAGCTGTCATTTTTTGGTGTATATTTATTTGCTATGGGAGCTTTTTCATTGGATTTTACATTCAGCACCTTAAAATATTTTCATGAGAGGCATCTTCTAAGTGTTTTGCCCATGCCTAGAGCAGTGTTTAATGAAAAATACTCACTATGACTAAATGCGAAGATGAAAATATCCAAGATATATTCTAGATGAAAACTTGGCATTCAGAATGATTATAATAAAACACACACTTTATATCTTTCTACTTTATCAGGCTGTGGGAGGCAAACTTCTTTGACCTATGAAGTTGATCTGTGAACTGTGTCAAAAAATTCAAAACCTCGCAGTTGAGGTTTGCGCATTCTATTAGCATAATTTGCCACCCAAGCTGTAAATGTATACTTTGTACAATGGCTTGCGGCACAGATAGTATTTCACAATTTTGTAAGGGAGAGTGTTTATATCTAATGTTTCTCAGGTACATTTGATAAGTTTGCCACAATAGCTGTGCTTTCCCCCCACCCTCCACCGGCTCTGGCAGTATTTAATGAAAATGTCTTCTCTAAGGCATATGCTGAACTTCATTTGTGTAGAATAATAGATATGCAGAATAAACACAGACACGTACTTTGGCCTGAACTTATCCACTTCTGATTTAGCAAGATGAGAGAAGGGGTTTGTTGAGTGGGGGGGGTGTCTTTTTGGTTTCCTATCCTTCTGCAAACCTTTGAGATCTAGAGAAGTGGCTTATAGGTTTAAAGAAACCAAATGGAGTATCTGAGAATCTGAATCTGAAACTGAAATGCAGGCAGGCTTCTGCTTTTTGAATGGAGGGAATGTTTGTAGGACTTCACTGTTACTAAAGCTTTGTACGACTTATTCAGAGCCAGACCGATGATGTGTGTCCCCTCCCCAGCCCCCCACCTCTCTAGCTACTCCCTCCCCTTTATAATTCCTGAAATTAAAATGTGTTGGAATGCTCAGTGCTGCTTTTCACTCTCTTTTGAATGGGCCCTTTAGTTTTTCACACCAAGGTGTCCTTTGGGGTGCCAGGTCAGGCTACCAAAACAGCTTCTAGGAGGGGATTAGGACCAATTAACATCTTTGTACACAAAAGCCACTGGCAGCTGAACAGGCGGCCTGGTGGCCTGCTCGGGAGCTGCATTTTAAATAGGGGCCTTCTGTACTTGAGCTCAAGTGGGAAGAGGCGGAGAAAGTTTTTATTTATAATTGAAAATGCTGCTCCTGGATAAAGTCGAATGAAAGGCAGAGTGGTGTTCAAAAGTATCTAACAAATACTATTTGAATATTGGCCTTTATTGTATGATTTCCATCAAGTATACTATAACAATATAGCCATTTTCCATTACATATTGAGATGAAGTGATTTTTCCTGTGAAGGAAAAACAGTTTCATCCACACATTGCATCAGTCCCTCTGTTTTTCAAATGCAGCTGTACTTTAAAGTCACCAGATAGGGTTGTTGCTGCAAAGTGATATACAGTTTTAAAACCCATTGCCTTTTGAAGCGAATGCTATCACATGGACACCTGACTCACCAAACCTTTTGTTTACAGAAAAATGAGACAATTTTGAGTGTGTGGGGGTGGGAATCAGTGTTTTATATAAGTAAATTTGCCTTTATACCCATCAGTTTGTTAATAGAGAAAAATAATAAAGAGCCCAAAGACTGAACTGTTCAATCCAGTTGAGCCAGATCCTCAGCTAGTGTACGTCAACGGAGATCTATTGACCTTGATGGAGCTATGCATATATACATCAACTGAGGATCTGACTAGATATCTTTACTGTGTTCCTCATTGTTTTCTCTCCATATCACCTTTAAATCATCACCCTCAGAATCTAATCAGACATTAAAGGAAAGGAGGCAGGACAAAATACATGATGTGTCCATAATTATTGTAAGTGGGTTTTTCCTGAAATTCTAGGTTTATACTGTTATAAAGTTTGTGGTGAAACCCTTCTGCATTTCTGGGATGACACTTTTTCAAACAGTGTTTCTAATCACAGCATAAGCCTTTCCCCCTACTTTCATAATAATAATAATAATGCAATTTCATATACTTTTTATAGAAGGAAGTCATTACTAGCTCTTCTTTAAACCAGCATTTTTGATAAGGAAATGTTCATTGCAGATAAGAATAGCTCAGGTTTAATAACCCCATCAGGAAAAACTGCAATTTGTCATCCTGATTAATATAATTTTAAAAGGAAAGAATTGTAATATGGAATGGTAAGAGAATGGTGTGAAAAAGATTTAAATATACCAACAACCAGTTCAAGTAAAGCACCTATAAAAGTAAATAAGAACACAAACAATATGCCAGATCTTCAACTGTACAAAGTGGCCTATTTCCCTTGACATCAGTGGAACTAGGTCAGTTTACACCATTTGAGAATCTGGTCCCATAGACATGCATGGTCTTTCATGTCCTATGGCATTAATTCATTTATTTTACTTATGTCGGTCAAATATGGATTTCCACCTCAGTTGAGGAGAACAGAAAAAGCCTAATTATGATCATTTCCAGCATCATGGTTTTTATAAATAACTACAGATTCCATTTAGTGTGACATTTTATAACAAACATTAAAACATACTCTATGTGTGGCTTTACCCCTTCCTACCCCCTCTTTAGTTTCAGATACTGTATTGTATTTCTTCCAACATGTTGATTCTACCTCCTGTTAAATGGTAATTGGCAGTAGTATAGGTGGGGATAGAAACATTGTTATATTTTGTTCATTTTTCACACTTCAGCAGTTATCCCTTTCTCTCCCTAGCTGTACGCTTATTAGTGTATGAAATGCAGGTGTGTGGGAAATGGCAAGCAGACATTGACAGGTTATTTTGTTGGCCACTGCCTAATTAGTAGCATAGTGCACGCACCCTGCTAAGCTTTAGTGTGGTGCAGTAGAGCTGGTCTGTTCTAATTTCCTCACAGCTTTGATATTCACCAAGAGATTGACGGTTAGCACAAAAAGCCAAAGCGCGACGGAGGCCTGCAGAAACAATGGCCCTTCTTGCTTGTAGACACCACAGATGTGAGAGAAAGCTGACTAAAAACAATTGGCCAACACTGTCTAATTGTCTCCAATGTCAGCATCATTAATGGTTTCCCATGTAAAAAGTAAAAGGCCAAGGTTGTATCCTCCCTTTATTTTGAGTCACATGATTATGTAACTTACTGAGATTCATCTTAAGGGTTAATTGTATTTGTGCAATAAAGAAACTGAAGCTACCTTGAATTCAATGACTATGTACTTAATTAATTTTGACAGCCTTTTATCTTTATTACCTATTGAATAATCACAATCAGAATTAATAACATTTATAAGCAATTAAAATTACAGCCTATTTAAGGATGATATGTGTTTACGTCTTTTGCTGAGATACAAATTATGAATACTTATTAGTGAAGAAGTTGTTTTCCTGCCAGGAGGCTTCTTGTCTGTGTTAACAGCAACAAACAACAATAATCAGTTCAGTGTGTAATAGTGCCTTTCACATCAGACAATCCCCCAAAGCACCGCACAGCAGAAAGGGGTTTGCAGAATTTAAAGGTAATCACTAAAGGGCAAGAATTATAATGTGCCTGAAACACAAAAAGGACCAAATTCTTCAAAATCACACACAAGGCAAGTACAACAAATCACAATATTTTAGCATTTTCATTATTTTAAAGCAGTGGTTTTCAACCTATGGTCCGTGGACCCCCTGGAAGTTCATAGGCTATGTCTAAGACTTCCAAAGGGGACCACAACTCCATTTGAAAATCTTTAGGGGTCCGCAAATGAAAAAGTTGAAAACCACTGTTTGAAAACTTAATTTCCTCCAGCAGGAAAAAATGTCCATTAACGGTACAATCCATCTTCATTTAAAATTACTTCAAGAAACTATACGGCACCAGGCACTCAGTACTTTCTATGCTACTTGGAGATTGCCAGGGTACTGCAGAGTTCCAAGACAGTCACATTCATAAGAAAGCCAAGGTATTGTCTAGCAAAATACCCATGTAACAGTCTCAGGATGATCACTGCTAGTCACGTGGGTATTGAATAGCAGAATACTGGCTCTTCTATGGTGTTGGCCACACTGGATTTGTTGTTGTTTGCAAGATGGCACCATCAGGAGCTGAATGTGAGGAAAAGAATAGCTAAAAAATGAAAGAAGCCTGTGATGGTTTGGGGGACGTGTCTATGTACCAATTATGAACTCTGCATGTTTATGCCTTATGATTGTCTTTACTGTATTCTAGCATCACACTTTTTGGTAGTAAGGAAAGGGGGAGTGTTGCCAGTGTGTGGGCTTCTGAATGGGACAGTTGTTCAGGACCATCAACAACTGCAGACACCATGCTGCCTAGCAGAACGCTTGGGAAGCTTCAATCTAGGTAAAACCAGTTCTTTCCACATCTCAAGAGGAGGGAGAGGAGAGGACAGTGGAAAATATCCAAAAGGAGAAGAAAGAGACAGAGGTGTCAATGCAGGCCTTTAAAGAGAGAGAGGCTAAGAAGTTCAAGAGGAGGAACAAAGAAGGCATGTTCCTGGGGGGAACCTTTTTGACTGCTGCACGAGTTGAAGCCGAAGGAAGTGGTTGTAGGCATCAGGGAGGTGGTTTCATTGTCCAGAGAAGCCTGAACTGGAGAAATGAGATCCAGGTTTTCCCACGATCACCCCTTTTTTTTTTTTTTTCTTTTCTTTTTTTTGAGGTAGCTGTTCCTGGAAGTTTATGAGGGTGCTCGGTACATACTGTCAACTGTCCAGTTTTATGGGCTAAGCATCATCCTGGATTTTCTGGAGTTTTGTACCTCAGAGGTGGCAACCCTAGGCCCAGGAAAGGGGGTTTGGGACCCTGAAAGGACTCTATCCCAGTCCCAAAGAACTCTCAAGAGCAGTGAGGAAACTGAGGCAGGAAATGGTGCAGATGTTGTATTGTTTTGCCTAGATTTTATATCTGTTGTGCTGGCTAAAGTAAAGGAATGATTGGTTTAGAAATGCCTTAGCAAAGTCTGTGTCTTTTTGGCTTCAACTATCACATATCCCTGAAGGGATAAACTATTAACCAGAGCATCCATCAGGGTGGAGCTCTGGGGAAGGTGTGCTTAAAATACAGAAAAGGAGTACTTTGGTTAGTCTCTAAGGTGCCACAAGTACTCCTTTTCTTTTTGCGAATACAGACTAACACGGCTGTTACTCTGACACTTAAAATACAGGGAGTCTTGTGGGGTTTGGCACTCGTCTTGGGACCTAGAGCAGCAGGACCGTGGGGTCCCACTTCTGAGGAGATGTACTAAATAGACAGGCAATGCTCAAGGGGTGATCCTAAAGGCCAAAGAAAGAAATGGTGCCTGAAGTCTACCCGTATCGCAAGAGATCTTAAAAGCACACAGATCCAGCATGTGGGTCCAAACACAGCAGCAGAGGGTGCTCAGTGAGGTCTGTGACAAAGCCTATGTCGTTTCAAATTAAATCATGGAGTTATATGTTCAACTATTAAGAAAATTAACATGCATGGGGCAGCGGTGGAGTGGAGGATCACAACTAAACTAGGTTTAAGTTGCTGGTGTAAAGAAAAGAGGGGACCAGTAGGGCCCCAGAATTTATCTAGAGCCCCAGAAGATCTTAATCTGGGATTGTTAAAATGAATCCTAATTTTGAACTGATTAAAAATGTCTAATTACAGACTGGATTAAGCAATTCCCTTTTCGTGACTAATTGCCACATGGCTTTATACAAGGGTTAGGTAAATTATTACACTTGCATCCTTATTTCACTCTGATGCTGGTAAACTGGATGCCAGCTCTAGCCAAGGCTGGAGGCATCTGCAGAGCACTGACTAAGTCATAGGTGGAAACCAGACCATCTCATCTGCATGTTAATATTGTTCAATAGGTGTTAGACTTGTAAAGACGTGTTTAGATGCTATAAAATGCTTGTAAGTTGATACATACATTACTCTTACATGTTATGTCTGTATCTCATGCTGTAAGATAATATGAAGTTTTGCTTTATAATTGTAAACATGCCTGCTCTGAACTTATGAACCTTGGCAAGAAGAGTGGTTCCTCCACCCATCAAGAAGAACTATCAAGACTAAATGGGCCATTGTAGGACAGAAACTTTGTTGATTGCCCCATCCACCCATGAAGAAGTTACATGCAGGAGCTCTCATCCCATTGGTTTGAACTCTGGGGGAAGGGTATATCAAGATGCTCACAAAAACAAATGATTATCTCTTTGCTGTTTGAACTCTCATGGGGCAGGAGCTAGGAAACAAAAGCAGAGTCTCCCAGGGTCAACTTGGGTTAGCCCTCAAAGACAATCAGTGGACAGATTACTACATCTCAGTTGCCTTTTGGAAACATAGTGAAACTCATCTGTGCTTATATGTTGCCTGCTTTAACCTGTAAATAACTCTTGTCATTTCTTTTTACTGCTTAATAAATTCTTAGTTAGCTTACTATGGGACTGGCTACCAGAGTCTGTTGGGACTTGGGAGCAACCTGAATACTTTGTGACCTTTGGTATAAGTGACCATTTATCACTAAGTCCAGCTTGCCTGAGTGGCAAGATAGATTGAAATGCCCAAGGGAACTGTCTGTGACTCTGTGTTGGTGTGATCCAGGAGTTCACATTTGTTACTGGGTTGGTGAAATCTAATTATAGAGCCCCAGCTTGGGATGTCTGCTCTGCTTTTTGACAGTCTGCCGTGAGGTTGGCATCAATGGCTGTGAACCAATCCAGACAGTGGGACACCCATCCATTGTAATGAGTGAGTTTGGCAATTGACTTTCACATAAGGTTCTTTATTATAAGGAATAGGTTAACAAATGACCAGGGGACACTACTGAGCATTAAAAATGGACTTGTTTTAGAATAGCTAATGGCCCATCAAGTCCATTATATACACCATAATAAAATCAATGTAGTCATTAAGCTGAGGACTAACACAAGAGTAAAGGTCTTACAACTTTGAACATTTCCTACTTTCTATGTATTCAAATGTAAGATGCTTTCTTTGAGATTTGTCAATATGGAGTCAGCTTCTCATTTGATATTTGCTTTGTTCTATTTATTTCTCTTTTGTGATGAAAATGAAACTGGGAGAGATATGTATTGTATCAGATCAAAGGTAGTTAGGGGTTCAAAACCAGGAGTCCTGAGTCTCGGTGGGGTACTGCCACTTTTTGCACTGCTGTGCTGGTGCGAGGGGACTCTACAACTCGCCAAGCCAGCCAGAAAGGATCGAGCCAGCATAGCAGCTAGGGACTATACAAAAAAAGGTGTCCTATGACTTCAGAGTAGCATCAAACTGATGGTTTTGTGGTGGAATGAATGCTGGAGGAAGAGATCTCGTGACAATTACACAACTATATATTTTGAGATTTTTTTCCCCCCTCCTACTATAAAAATCTTGATATTAAAGTTCAGAGCTTTTCATTTCCTAGCTATCTCACTGTGAATTCCGAATGCCAGCCCAGCTTTTCCCTATATCCCTAGCAGGACAGCTGATTGACAGTAACCACAAATACAGAATTAATATTCAACAGATGCAATTTAAGGGCACCGCCTCAACAAGAGATTCACTTTTTACCCGGGCCTCCCTGCATGAAACAGAAAAGAATAAGCTCTTTGTACTAGATGCATTTAAAACATAGAAGCAAAGCGTACAAATTGTGAAACAGGAACCCATCCTATCCCCCTTGACACCAATACCAGCAAGTCTGTTCTCCTCCCCCACCTCCTTAGCTTGTCTGAAAGCTGGCTACATTTGGGATTTGGTCCTCTCCCCTTGTACTAACACGCACCGCTAGTTAGAGTTTTCATCTCTTCACCTGAAGTTGGTAGGAGATCTGGGGTTTTTTTTGCTGTAGTAGGACCTCTATGTTCCCTGAATTCCAGCTCATTTTGTCCCTCTTCACTTTTAAAAATGTCTGTGTGTTTAACTTCAAAGCAATAGAACAGCAAATGGACTTAGCAGCTTTTGGGGGTAGTTGTTGCTGTCTTGACCCATGAGGTGGTAGATTAAGTGAAATGCTACAAATGACTACTCCAAAGTGGAGGTCCTGTTCATCAGACAAATCACAGTCTTAAAGGCTGTCATGGTGGTTCAGTGGTGCACGGTTGCTCAAAAATATCTTGTCACGCTTACTGTTGAGGGCAAACTGGCTGAAGACCAACCCGTTTCCCTAGTTCGTTGAGACGCAGCCAAGTACGGCAAGCACACAACTGACAAGGTTCAGAATCACCTGCTAATTTTCAAATCAATAGTTTTTATGCACAATATTAGTTCCTTAAAGTATTAAGCCACAGTGCTCACCTCAGGGGCAGTCTAATGTCTTGTCTTTCATACTCCAGCATTATTAACTAATATATATCATTAGATTAAAAATGCTCCCAATTTTTCTTTACTTATGATCATTGTATGCGGCATTGTTATAAAGATTAATTACAATATATTTTGGACCAAATCCTTGGGTAAAACCAAAATGCACTTGGTACAAATCAGGGGTGGCATCCAGAGATGATGTAAAGCCCTCCCTTACATGCCCATGGTGCTGGTGTTGATCTGTGCCTGCTCCCTGTGAGCTGTCTTGAATGCAACCTAGACCAGGGGTTCTCAAATTGGAGGTCATGACCCCTCAGGGGCTTGTGAGGTTATTACATGGGGGGTCGTGAGCTGTCAGCCTCCACCCCAAACCCCGCTTTGCCTCTAGCATTTATAATAGTGTTAAATATAAAAAAGTGTTTTTAATTTATAAGGGGGGGGTCGCACTCAGAGGCTTGCTGTCTGAAAGGGGTCACCAGTACAAAAGTTTCAGAACCGCTGACCTAGACTGTCTGTAATGGCCACAAGTACGGGAGACCTTAGCCTAGGATTAGCCTGGCATAAATTCATCCTGACTACACCCCTCTTCTGTAAGTACACCCCCTTTTCTCATGATGCTGGAAGTGTGGCAGGGGCAAGCCCATACATCAGCTGTACGCCACTATAAGATACAGTTTGCAGTTAAGACTGGTTGTGTAGCCAAAGCACTTCAGCAGTGTAGTACGAAGTTGCTGCACCGCGGGTGGTGGTTTATTCTACTTTGGAACTAAGTACTTGAGAGTGCAAAATAGATTTGTTAATCTTGCTTTTATGATTGCTCATAACTTACTCAAGCAAATACCTTTTGGGTTGAAATTTTTAATGCTTCATGTCAAACCAAAGATGACATATTTTATGTGAAGCCTAAATAAAATTTGGGTGAGATTTTGTTTGTTTTTAGTTATTAAAGCATTTAAAAACATGTTTTTCCCAATATGTTTCTCTTAGATGTTTTATGTATGGACTACTCAAAACAGACTAAATAATTGAAGCTATAAACATCAAACATGGCTTGATTTGTAGATCTCATAGTAATCTAATATTTAAGATGAGCTTTAAGAAAATTGGTACAGTAGTTCTAAAGTTATCAGCATTTAAATTTGAGAATTGGTCATACAGTCAGTAGAATTTTTCTATTCCATTGGTTTTTGGAAGTACTGTTAAAGAAGAGCCACTTAGAACATTGACTGGGCTTAGCAGCACTTGAGTATAGCAGTGTCTTTAAGCCAAAATTTAACAGTACTTTTGGAGCTATAAGCCCAAATACACCCCTAAAAAGAGGGGCATGTCTGTAAAATAAAAATATTTTGCCTTGTGATTGCCATAATAACCCGTTTTTAAAACTAATATTTCACACTTAAAATACAGCAGGTTGAAAAAAGAAACAAAAGTTTCACGAACATTTTTGAAATTTTAAAGTTTTATTTTTGTTCTCGGTTGTTTTTTTTTAAATATTTGCTGTGCATCTGTTTGAAAATTAGCAACATTTTGATATTTCAAAATTTCAATCTTTTGCTTTCCTTCCTTTTTTTCCACATTTCACCATTGGATGCAATATAGTGAATGATGTCCTGAATTTTACAGTTTTGAAACAAACAAGCCACTTTTCATCTCTTCCCTCCACACTCCCCCCCCCCCCCCGAAAGTTTCTAATGAAAAAATGTGACCAGCTTTAACTTACATGAATTTGTTGCCCATGAGTATACCATTTTTCAATGATGGTACAGCATACTGTGAGTATGTGGCCTTCATCCTTTTGCATAGGATAGGAGGGGTGCCCTGGGTCAACCTCAAATCCTACCTGTAAGGTGCTTAAGGAGTTAAAGGAGGAAGGAGATTAGTTTAACCTTTTCAGTTCATGCTGCAGTGGATGCAAAAGTACTGTCTAATTCAGATTCCTAAATCTGTTTCCCTGCAAATGCTCCTGTTTCTGGCATTTTTTATTTTTAATGTATTGAGATTTTCTATGAATGTGTGTTATGCATCTTGGCAAAACTCAGTTAAATAAATGGTACTGTATGCTGTGGGGCCTGAAGCCTGAGAGAGAAGAGAGCTCAGTGCTGTCTCCTGTTGGTGAAATGGGACAAGAGCTGCCCAAAATTGCTTACAAACTGCAGAGGGGTCGGTGTGGGAGATATCTGCCCCCATCTGTTTTATGGTTGGGGTTGGAGGGGGGGAAAGGATTTATTTTCTTAATTATTTACATCTTGTACTTTTGGCTTGACTCAGATTTCGATGTGGTGGAGGACAAGGAGAGTTGACTGAATAGGCCAGGCCTCATTTGCATTTTGTTTTGTGTGACATTTTGGTTAAAATACAGTTCAGTTTTGTGTTTTGGGGGGCAATACAATACAATTGACCTTGTTGGGAAATAAAGACAAGACAATGTCATTGAATGGGCTTGGGGTCACTTTGACAGATGGCTGTCAGGCACAGTTGGGGTAAGAGAGCCTTGACAGCCCGAAGGTGGGGTGGGGAAGAGAGAAGGAGAGGGCTGGGCTGGGTGTTGTGTTGTGTTGTCTGCTGCTGAGAGTCCCTCTCTGGTGGTGGAGGTTCTGACAAAGGTCTCAGATACCACTGATTTCCCCCCCTCACCTACAAGCTGAGTCGAGCCTGCAAAATGTGGACAGCAGACTGGCAGCATCTCCTCTGAGGCGACGAGGGTGCAGAGTGGCTGCAGCATTTCAAGGGGATGGATGGCTCAAGGCGGCAGCAGACCTAGGGAGCTTATGCTGAAACCCGAGAGAGCAGCAGCCTGCCTAAGGGACTGGGTTGTGGATTTCCCTGCCCAGCAAATAAAGCTGAAATCATTCCAGCTGGGTAAGGGAGTAGCATCCCCTAAGCAGTCCAGGCAGCACTGAGCAGCTAGAATCCTCCGACTTCTCCAGCCCAGGACAACTAACGGTGAGTAGGGAGCTGGGGAGGAGAGAAGTGGCCAGAACACATCAGCCACTCCCAACACCCAAAGGAGGTCTGAGGTTGGGACCCCTGTTCAGACACCCTCGAGGTGGAGGTCTTACATCATAGAATTTGTAAATTTGTTAATTGCTGGTTTTCCCCAGATTCATTCTGTCATCTTTCTTTTTGCACCCCCTCATAAAGTTATTTTTGTTGTAACCCCTGGACTCAGTGCTTGAGAAAGAACTGATCATCAGGATGCCCAGGGTGATATATATAATTTCCCAGGTTTCTGGATGGGGGGCTCGAGTCAATGTTATTTAAGTCTCTAAGGAAACCTCCAAGAAAATTGAACCCCACCCTTTTTTTGCTGCTGACAACACCTGGCAGAATGGTAACAATACCACTGCTTCCATTGCTGCCTTACCAGTAGTAGAGACAAATAAACAAAGAAAACCTTGCTAAATGCTAAAGGTGGCTCCGTGGCGCAATGGATAGCGCATTGGACTTCTAGAGGAGGAAGGGATTCAAAGGTTCCAGGTTCGAGTCCCGGCGGAGTTGCAGTTTTTGGGGGGAGGGATGGCTCAGTGGTTTGGGCATTGGCCTGCTAAACCCAGGCTTGTGAGTTCAATCCTTGAGGGGGCCATTTAGGGATCTGGGGCAAAATTTGGGGATTGGTCCTGCATTGAGCAGGGGGTTGGACTAGATGACCTCCTGAGGTCCCTTCCAACCCTGATATTCTATGATTCTATGAAATATTAGCAGGCCAGGGAGAAAATGGATAAAAGGCCTGTAGTATCATGCACTCGGATAATGGTAGTTCACTGTAACATCACTAAGAACAACACTATTGACTTGTAGTCCATTATGAATGAAGGTGTTAGCCTAGTTTGATGGTCTTGTTTTTCAAGACTTTCTAGTGGCTTTTAGGTGGCATTTTGTTTTTTAATATCTTCATTAAAGATTTTAAAAGCAAAGGTCTTTGCTTACATTTAAAATACTTTTCCAGAGCCCTGAAGCATCATAGCTTCTTGCTAATGGACTTCTGAATGCCATTTTCATTATTCTATTTTTTTACAAGACTTTTCTTTTCCTTTACATTATTACATTTGCTTTTGTTAAATGGCTGAGACTGTTTGTCACTTACATTCGGTCTTTTAAATATTGTTCATGTTTACCATTAATAGAGATAGTGATGAAATTGTTTAAGAAGAATAAATCCATACACCAGTTTGTATTTGCAGCTAAGTGTACATATAGAGTGACTACATTTGTTAACAAAATTGATAATAGACCTGTCCTTTCTCAGCATAAATCAATAATACAGTTACTGGCTTTGAAGTATAGATCCAATGAAAAGAGTGTTGCCTAATGTTTCATTGAGTATTACACAAGTGTCCAAGGACTCCATCATGCCGTAATAAATAGCTTTAAACACATCTGATACATCATTTTTAAGGGCGACTATTTCAAGACTGATTCTCCATTGTCCTTGTACCTTGCATAGTCACTTACACCTGTGCAAGGTGAATGTAAAATGCTGCTATAACCCACTAATCGGTATGTGATATGTGTAACCTGTCTGTGCTTGGTCTACAGTCTGTTACATCTCCCAGCTAGAGGACCTGGCATTTAGCAAAAGCTGTAGAGGGCTATGCTTTTAGCTCTGGAGGTTCCTGGTTTAATCCCCAATGTCAGTCAGGATGGTGGTTGTCACACTATCATTCTGATTTTGCTCTCCGATACTGTGGTGATGAGTTTGGATTGCGGACAGAATAGAATAGAATAGAACAGACCAGGCAGTGGAGAATCAGTCCTTTCATTTATCTTATGCACAAAAACTTAATCTGATTAGAGGCCTGATTCCTCATTGTACTACTCTTGCTCAATGGTGGTATAATTTCACTGACTTCAGTACGGTGGTGAATCAGGCCCTAGAAGCAGAGACTGCCAATTCTCATTCCTTAGTACTTGTGATGCAAGTTTGTGGTCTTGTACTGAGCCACGAAACGTGTACAGCAATGACACTGACAGTGAAAGCCACCTCCATCAATGAGGTGTTTTAAAACTGACCTACAGGT
Organism: Lepidochelys olivacea; assembly: GCF_965140295.1. Taxonomy (NCBI): domain Eukaryota; kingdom Metazoa; phylum Chordata; order Testudines; family Cheloniidae; genus Lepidochelys; species Lepidochelys olivacea. Next base: position 111,466,207 of record NC_140417.1, read on the forward strand.
AGTTCCACACCCATCTGATCTTGGTCTGTCTGGCAAGACTGCCAGCAGGGGTGCTGTTTATTGCCTATTATTATGCAGACACCTTTCCATTTGGAACTGGGCTGAGATCACAGATTGTTTCCTAGATGCCACACAGCAGCTATGAGATGGTAATGACTTTCAGTTGCACTTGACTGGCTTTGAAACATCACCTCAGAGATGAAAAGTGGGGCTGGCTGGAAAGCAGTAGTTCTATTTCATGAAAAATGTCAATGTTTCAAAATTTGTTTTCATTCCAACGTGGAATGGAAATGAGAACTTTCAAAGTCTTTCATGGGAAAAAATTAGAGCAAGACTTGCCCCAGAATAACCAGTAGACTAATAGGTAGGACGCTCACCTAGGATATTGGAGACCTACATTCAAGTCATTGCTCCAAATCAGGCAGAGTAGGGTCTTGAATTTGGGCCTTTCATGTCCCAGGTGAATGCTCAACCCCCCAGGCTATTAGTAGTTCTGGGGTCCCTCTTTCTCTGTGACCAGAAATTACATCATGGACCTGAGAGATCTTCCTGCTGAAACTTGTCAAAACAGACACGTTTCCATGGAACATTTTAGTTTTGACAAAACAGCAATTTTGACAGAAAAAAAGGTTTGTCAAAATATTTTCAGCCAGTTCTAATGAAAGGCTCACTCTCCCATTAGCAATCCCCCAAGCCACCCAGTCTCTCTCTTCATTTTCTCATGTAGAGAGCGTCAAATTCTATCCTGAATTACACCAGAATAAAGTCACTGAAGTAAAGGGAGTTATTCTGAATGTACACTGGTGTAACAACAGCAGGCTCTGGACCTTTGTTCCTAACTGATGTGGTGTTATGAATTACTCCTGTGCATGATAAGCTGATTAAGCCAATTTCTTTTCTCAGGGACACCTGTGACACCCTGTTGATCTCAATGGGGTAGCACGAGTGTAACTGAGAGCAGAATTCTGAACATAATTTAAATAGCAGATGTAATTTAAACAGTATGTGATTCCTATCTGTTCAGAACACTATGCAGTTTTAGTAGTAATAGTGGTATTTGCTGCATTCACTCTTTACAAACTGTGACAAAGTTCCTGCTCTACTTTGGTGGGTCTTGCGCTTATTGGTGCATGTGCTCGCCTTGGAGCTTCACAGCAGCCCTCAGCTTGGCCATTTTTCTGAATTCACAGTCCAGATCGACTCCTCCTGTGTCTGACCAGGAGTTGGGAGGATTTGGGGGGAACCCAGGCCCCCCCTCTACTCCAGGTTCCAGCTCAGGGCCCTGTGGAATACAGCTGTCTAGAGTGCCTCCTGGAACAGCTGTGTGACAGCTACAACTCCCTGGGCTACTTCCCCATGGCCTCCTCCCAACCCCTTCTTTATCCTCACCATAGGACCTTCCTCCTGGTGTCTGATAATGCTTGTACACCTCAGTCCTCCAACAGTCTGCGTTCTCACTCTCAGCTCCTAGAGCCTCTTGCTCCCAACTCCTCACACGTACACAACAAACTGAAGTGAGCTCCTTTTTAAAACCCAGGTGCCCTGATTAGCCTGCCTTAATTGATTCTAGCAGCTTCTTGATTGGCTGCTGGTGTTCTAATCAGCCTGTCTTAATTGTCTCCAGAAGGTTCCTGATTGTTCTGGAACCTTCCCTGTTACCTTATCCAGGGAAAAGGGACCTACTTAACCTGGGGCTAATATATCTTCTATTACTCTCCTATAGGCATCTGGCCTGACCCTGTCACAAAACACACAACACAAATATTTAACTGAGCCATTAGATTTTACTATGCTGTTTTATTTATTGATGTATTTTTCATTAATGTTTATTTCAATGATTTCAAATAAGCTGGCCTAGTATTCTGTATTTTACTGTCAGTATAAATCAAGAAGAAAGCAGTTCTCAGGGCTTTATGAATTATGTTCAGTAATTTTAAATATCTTTTTAAAAGACTTGATTGCTATGAATTATGACTTTAAATACCCTAAATTCTTCTTTCAGCTCAATAGCTCAATAGGTTTTTAACTGTTTATGATAGACCAGTTAAGTTGTCTGGATTCATAATTGATATACCAATAGAGAAGAGTCAATGATAAGAATGAATTATAGAAGGCCTGCATCTTTAGAAGTAGATTGAGCTGTTTTCAGGGTAGTGTCTCCAAGATGTTTAATGTGCCAAGCACAGTAATTTAAGGTCCGTTCAAAAGGTACACTGCCATGGGGGTGGTGTTTGCTTATTGGGGATAAAACAGTTCAAATGGGGAGTGGGAAAACAGCAAATGAGTCTGTCCAGACACAGCACTGATTAATAATTCTTTAAATTCTCCTACACTTTATCTGCCTTGTCTGTTTAGGTTGTAAGTTCTTCAGGGCAGGGTCTGTCCCTCATATAAGTACATACAGTGTTTTAGTAGAGTGGGGCATCAGGCTCAGTTAGGGGCTCTAGGTGCTATTTAATACAAATAATACATAATAATGATAGCTAATTGTTAGGATATAGATATTCAGGCCTGTCTGCAAAGGCCTGTACTTTAAGAATTTAGGTGTATTCTTATCACTTGGCTAGTTCCAGAGGTATAAAAGAAAGAATCAAAACCACTGTCTGCCAGTGTAAAGGGCCTTCTCTTACTGTGACAGTTTGTGGCCCTGTGCTTAGGCTCAGGCCTTTGGCTAAGCAGCAGAGGCAGCCATAAGCTGGGAAGCGAACAGTCACATCCTCACATTCCAAACTAGTCACATTGAAATAAGGTGCTATTGGGCTGTTAGGCACTATCAGGACAGGATTGTATTCCTATCACCTCCAGAGAAAGGGAAGTGCCTAGCAAAGGTAAAAGGAAACTTAGTTTGATAGCATCCTGTCTGGCAAGAACTCACTTATCAATAGCTGGGATGTGAAATCCTCACTTCTGTGTTGTCTTGTCATTGTAGTTCCCACTTTGCTATTGTTTGTAAGGTATAGCTAAGCAGAACTCAAATTTTACTATATAATCTGTAGTCAATGAGGAAGTGACTGGGTGGGGGTGGGCATGGGCATGTGGGTGTGGGAAATGGGAGCAGGGAATGGGGGTAAGAAAATTGGAATCATGTTTTGCTAAAGGGGGAAATGGGAACAGGGAATGGGAGTAAGGAAGTTGGAATCATGTTTGGCTAAGGGTAGGAATGGGAACAGGGACACAGGTGTAAGGCTCTGTGGTGTCAGAGCTGGGAAGGAGGATACTAAGGAAGGAAACTGGAATCATGCTTGCTGGAAGTTCACCCCAATAAACATTGAATTGTTTGCACCTTTGGACTTCGGGTATTGTTGCTCTCTGTTCATGCGAGAAGGACCAGGGAAGTAAGTGGGTGAAGGAATAAGCCCTCTAACACTAATAACTGAATACAATCCTGATTTCAGGGACAGACCCTGGGAAACGCCACTTGCATAATGGGGTGTGGGCACATCAAAGAATCTGAAACGTAAAATACAACTGGGCTGTAAAACGAAAATCAAATCAGGGGGGATGTGTTTCTGATAGGCTGAAAGGGGAGAAGAAAATTAAAATTTTCATTGTACTACAACTACGCAGCTTAGCTGTTGCCAAGCACAGGAGTGGCTATGTTCTGTAGACAATGTCTTTTGTTGAAATCTGACTCTCTTTCTGTTCTTCATAAATCTTGTTTTTTAAGTAGAGCACTTGAACCTTAGGACCCAATCTTGAAAACACTAATGAGCATACTTAAGTTGCATTTGCACTTGACTTCAATGGGATTGTGTCAAGTTACGAGAGTGCTCACATGTATAAATTTAAACCTCTGAGTGTCTTCAGGACCAGAATCTTTGCATGTACTGAGGAAAATTGCTGCAGTATATTCCTGAAGAGAAGCCAACATTCTGAACTCTTGTGAGAGGCAGGTGAGGTGATAATGGTACCTATTCTGGAACACCTGGTTCAGATAACCACTTCATTGGAGTTCTCTAGATATTGACTGTACCCACAAGGAGCACAGGGAGCTAATACAGACTCTGAGAAGTAGTAGCCAGCAGGAATAGGAAACTGACCATGCTTCCTAAACATGTGCCTGGCTTTTGTTGGGTCAGGAGGTTTGGGTATATATTTTGGAGTGACAGGGCGGGGAAGAACATACATATTTATATTTTATGCCTTTCACCTGTCGATCACCAGTTCAAATCTGGGTCCAGATAAGTATTTATCGGGTTAAGTTATATGGCTAGGTATAGTTTACAGAATATATACAGTACAGTTATATGGCTACGTGTACAGAAAGTTGCCATCCACTGGCTCTTTGTGGACTCTAAAATGGGTTGCTGGTCTCAGGCCAGCAAAAGTTACTATCACTCTTGGTACTCATTGGAAGCCTTAGCAGGAGGCTAAGGACTGGCTGAATGTAGAGACTTAACATGTACAGGTGTCCTTATCAAAATGGGGTGCACTCAGGAAACTTGAACTGCTAACCTTGATCTGTAGATTAAAAAAAGCATTTAAATGTACAGTATAATCAATCCAGCACCCTTCTTGAGCACTAAACTAACTTAAATTAAGAAATTGGTCCAGCAGAACCCAGGTGTGACAAGGGGTCAATGAGTGCAAAAGAGTTGGGTGTGGTTTCTTATGCCAGCTCTACGTTGGTACATCAGCTGTTCTAACCTACTACCGGAAGGGATCATCTACTCCTTGAAAATAGTTGACACGTACACGCTTTATGCTAGCGCTAGGAAGGCAAGGAGGCTTATTAGTCTGCTATACTGGCTGTATGCCAGCAGAAGACACACTGCAGGGAGTCTCGGCTGTGGAGGTGGCCAGTTTCCAGACCTTTTGTGCCAATGCAGCAGGCTAGAAAATCTGTCCCTAGTTTAAGTGCAGATGTTTGTTGCTTGAAAAGACAAAAGCCATTTTGTGACAAAACAATACAGGATGTTTTACGTCAGCTGTTTTTCCATCTAATGCACTGTTGCTTTTTTATCTGTTACTAGCCACGGCAGAATGCATCTTCACCAGACTGACAAGCAAGTGCTAGGTATTTTGACTGAGGTAGGTAGCTCTTATGCGGAGGTACTGCAAGAGGTAAAATGTAAAAGCATTTTGCCAAGCACTTGTTCCAAAGAAAGTGTCTGAGTACTTGGCTGCTTTATTGTCTCCAGAAAAGGCTCAGAGACACGCATGGATATGCTGTTGCTCAAAAATCTGTTTATGAGAAGGCTGTTAGGACTGTAAGTCAATAGAGTCATAGAGTATGTGTAACTGGAGCCAGAATGGAAGCAGTTATACCTGGTACAGTGTTATACTGAGTAACACTTTTATTTTGATATATCCATTTTTCTGGCTAAATATGTTCTAAATGTTCAGGAACTGGGCAGAGGGCATAATAGTCTCTCAAATTTAGACTGAATTCTACTGTGTTTTATCTAACTATTCTTCAAATGATCAGTCCCATTGAAGTCAGTTGGTCTATTCACAAGAGTAAGGATTATTTATGCCAGTAACAATTTTTCAGGATTAGGTCTGAAACACTCAAATCGGATGCCAAAAAATGGAGACAACCAGAATCTCAAATCAATTGAAAATCTGTTTTGTTAATCTGGAGTAATTGCCTTCACCTCATTGGAGTCAGTCTGGATTTACACCAATGTAACTGACAAGAGTAAGCTCTTTATGGCAGGGTGTTTTTGTTCTTAGTTTGTATAGTGCCTAGCATTATGGGGACCTGGTCCATTGCTGAGGCTTCTAAGTGCTACAGTAATACAAATAATAGAGAATCTGACCCTTATACATACAGATCAAAATTTAAAAAAAAATGTAGACAGAAAAGTAATGTAAGACAATTTCCCCATCTAACATATGCAAAGTTAGCATTCAGCAGATGGATTGTTGCTCACCCATAATATATGAGGAATGTGTGAATCTAAACGTGGGAGAAGAATGAGTGAAACAGGAGAGAAAGATCGGGGGAGGAAAAAAAAAACAACAAATAAGCAACAGAAATACCCAGCAGTTAAAATCAGAACATTTTCTACCAAATCAGCAGTGCTTTCCCTTGCTTAGCTGGTACTGCGCAGCTTTAACTTTCACAACCACCACTTTCATGTCAGAGACCTCTGGTCTCACGTGCCTGGGCTTAAGGGCAATCTTTTATGGAACTGTGAGCTCTTTTCAAACACTTTTCCTTAATGTATTAGGGGCAGCTATGTGTTTTCTTTAATCAGCCAACAATAAAGTCATCTCGTTTCAGCTCTCTGCTTTCTTGAGCTGACATACTTGTTTCGTACAATGCAAAGAGACACTTATTTCTTCTCTTGGATTTAAAAGAATAATCAGTGAATAAAGCCATTTTTCACTGATGGGCATTCAAGTAACCCTGGAAATAAAGACAGCTGGGCAGACTCAATTTTCATGCGCAGAGTAAAGGAGTCAGATCCCTTAGGAATAAAGGTTACTTTCCCTTGATAAATGTTTGGGGTTTTTTTCACCTGACACACTTGTGAACACTTGGAAGGGTCTCTCCTCTCTCAACTCAGTGAAGCTTACAGCACTTCCCCACCCATGTTCTACACATGCTCAGCTCAGTTCCTTGCTATCCTTGGGGTAAAAACCTGTCTTGGCAGATTGCTAAAAGAAACACAAAGCCTGGTGCTTCTCAGACAATGGGGCCACCGGAGATGTACCCCCCACTGCACTGGATATCAGATCTCTAGACTCCCCACTCCACTAGTGTCTCCTACTATGTTCCTGTAGGAGACTCTCTCCAATTAGGGACAGGGGCCACTACATCACCACTGGTATCTAGGAATTCCACCTCTCCCAGTGGGAAGAGTTCTTAACATAGTAGTGCCCAGTGCCACAGTACCCACCAGCAGTACAAAGGAACAATTTCAGGAAGTCAGGCTCAGCCCCTGCAACCCAAGGATGGAGTGTGCTCAGTCACTCTTGAGGGAAGACATATATGCTCAATCTGATTGACACGTGGGAGCTCTGAGGGGTTGGATCATGCTCAGTAAAGACAGAATCTTCAGAGAATATAGCTGCCAACTCTTACGAGTCCCAACTGAATATGTGCAAACAGATTTTTCAGAGGCCTGTACTTTGGCCAAGTTGAGACAGGGTTTCACAAGGATGATAAAAGGCACTTCCCTGACACCTGTGCAAACCAAAGCCAAATTTCAAGACCTTGCTCCAAGCATGGTGGCATTATTGCTTCTCCCTGAAACAGCTGTAAGAATTTTTTAATGTGCAAAATCCTGTATTTTTTCCCCTGATCACATTCTCAGAAATGGCTTGAACCATTTTTGCTTAAAGTTTCTTTAAAAAAAAAAAGCCAGAGAGTCCAAGCAGTTCGTCTGACAAAGTTGTAGGCAACTGAAAATGTGGTCTTATAATGGAAAGTGTCGGGCAACCTTAGCACTGCCTATAGTTAGTCTTACCTTAGGAGAATAGGTTGAAGTGTTTTGTTTGTTTGACATGTTTATAATTTTGTGTGCTTATCAGTTATAGTTATGTATTCATATTTTATTGTGCTTTATAGTTGGGAATAGTAAAACTTTATTCTATTAAATGTATGGCAGCTAGTTCAAAATCACTGAAGATGGAGTCCCTTCTAAAAAGAGTTGACCTTTCCAAAATCTTTAACTTTTAGCATGAAATTTGACACTATCCAGTTGGTATTATTTAAGGAGCCAGCGGTCTGATTTTCAGATGTACTGAGCACCAGCAGCTCCCAATGACATCAGCAACATTCTGAAAACTGGATCTTAAGTGAAACCAATCAGTGAGTGAAACATTGTATCTTAATTCCCATCAAATTAACAGAATTACCTATTATTAAAATCAAAGATAACCGGTTTTGTTTGAGTTCCCTCCTGTTCCTTATGCAGAATTTCAAGGCAGTAATGTAAAAAACAGGTTCATTTTGTATCTTGTCTGGTTTTTTTTTTTTATGGTTCTTTCTTTGGAAGTCTTGTGCCACAGAGCAATCTGTTCTTTCTGTTGATCTTCTGCAACAGTAATTCTTTCTTTTCAGCTTTTAAAATCACGTTTCTTATCTTGGCATGTGATGATTCAGAGTTGAACACTTGGCCCTTTGCCTAAGAATATGCAGTAGCAGCCGTACTAGGGGGTGCAAAGGCAGCAGCTTCAGAACATAGTAAGTCAAAGCATCGAGACTCACAGCATAAATAGCGTGCTGCTCAACAAAGCAAGCTGTTTTACAAAACTCACCATTTCCATGAACTATATGATGACTAAAAATGAACAGTTGACATTAAATCTTGCCCTAGGCCTGATCCGAAGAAGGACTCCCTCTCTCCATATTCGAAATTTGTGCTTAATTGTGGGGGTCAGCAAACACAATTCAGGTATCACTAGGGTTGCCAGCACTCTAGGATTGTCCAGGAATTAAAGAGTATGTCATGTGATGAAACCTCCAGGAATATGTCCAGCCAAAATTGGCAACCCTCGGTGTCATTGCACATTCTGAATGCATATTGAAAACCATGCAGTCTACACATATGTCTTCTCCCTCCGTTTGTCAGAGAAAATAAGAGAATGTAGGATCTCAAGTAAGACATTTGATTCGGCATCAGAGCACATGACTGCAAGTGGTTACCACAGTAATAGAGGGAGGTTGTAATATTCTCTGTTGCATAGCATGTAACCTTGAGGGCTTGATAAATGAAACAACACAAGAAATTGATTGCACAGAGAACAGAGAGAGATAAAGAAGTAGATCATGTGAGGCAGTGAGAAACTGTTGTAAATATGGAGCTAAATTCTCAGCTGGTGTAACTGGTGTAAATTCACAGAGCTCCATTGAAGTGCCTGGTTTACACCAACTAAGGATCTGGCTTTCTGAGCTGAATCACTGTACACCACTGTAAATCTGAATGGCAGTACTTACTCCAGACACTACCAGTGTAAATCAGATCACCAAAATCTGGCTCTTAGGGTATGTCTACACTGCAGCAGGGAGCGAATGTCCCAGCCCAGGCAGACAGATTTGTATTAGCGGGGCTCAAGCTAGCGTGTATTATGGACATTGCATCTCGGCTCTCAAGCTCACCTGACCCCTAGGCTTGAGAGCCCGAACCCCAGCCCCAGATGCAATGTTCACATGGCTATTTTTAGCATGCTAGGCAAGTCTGTCTACCCAGGTGGGGCGGCTCACTCTCAGCTGCAGTATAGACACACTCTACATTTCTCAGGGCAGCTATATTAGATAGCTATAGTGGATGCTGCAAGCGCTGTGAAGCTTTGTTCCGACTTTTCTTCTTATGCAATATTTTTGCTCTTTCTAATTTCTCTGCCGTAGTATTCTTGTTGACTCTTCAAATTTATTAACTTGCAATAAATCTATAGTGCTCTATTTCTTAGTGCTTGCTGCCTGTTTATTCATTAATCTCATTAATGATGCACAGGAACGCCTTCCACAGGAAGAGGAACAATGTTTAACCCCTTCCATCCCCTTCCTTCCTCTCTTGATTTCAACAAGACAAGAAAGGTAAAAAAGTAGAGCAGGTGTTTTGTCTTGCAGTCATTTCCACAGAGACATTAGAGAGCATTTCAGGCACTTAGCTGATGTAACCCTTCTGCCAGGTGGAGCCAGCAGCAACCAGGGGCGGGTTCAATATCTAGGGGTTCCTTTTCAACAATACAACACAGAACCGGCTTGAACACCCACCCAATAACCTGGGAAAATTACACACCACCCCTGAGCACCTCTGAGAGGCAAAACTTCCTCTCTTACAAGCACAGAGTCTGAGTGTAGAAAAGAAACTTTTAATAAAAGGAGGGAAGTCACCCGACATTAATTAGGGAAAATGCTACACGCAGGATTCATAATCATAAAACTGTGAGCAGGACACCCAACCCAAGGTGCGTGGGGCAGTGTCTTCTCACTCATGTTCCTCAGTTCTACAACCAAAAGTTCCTTTTCTGTGCCCCTGTCTGCTCCCTCACCATACCCCACTCACTGTGGTTGTCCTTGGTCCGTGAGGACCCAGGGTTCAGAGGTGCATCTGTGTGAGTTCACCTCCCACCCGGGGAAGAAGGCACCTTGCTTGCTCTGCTATCTGACCACTTGCTCTGGCTGGCCACCCTGCCAGCCAAGGTTCCTTTCTGTTGGCTGCCTCGCCAGCCACTCGTTCCACTTCGCCAGTCACCTTCTGCCACCTGCCTCTCTGCTGTGACCTCTGCAGGTCAGTCTTTTGAGAGTCCACCCAAATCTTAGTGACTGTCAGCTCTTAGTGACTTTCAGCGCTTAGAAATGCTGTCCCACCTAAAGTGTTTTCAGTGCTAGTGAGCACTTTATATAACAAAAGACTCTTAATGGAGCCTATTTAGCTCTATTTTTGAACAGTGGGGAGGAACAGGTTAAACCAGACCGGGGACCATTAGGGAAAGACTACATCTCCTGACTGGGACAGCTGTTCCCACTCCTCCTACTTTCACAGGGGTCTGGCCTTCGAGCCCCTGATTTAGCGAGTCCCTTTCAACTGAGGGTGACTCCTCAATCAGGACAGGCTCAGCACATTTCTACTCCCCTTTACTCATACAATAATGTTAACAACATTGATAACAACATTTCACAACTTCTGCATTCAGTACTAAAGTGGTTTGTAACCCAACAACAGCCAAAGTTGATCACTTGGAGCCACACAACTCCTGTCTGCTGGATACCTATGCAGAGCAAGTGTGTTTATGTAAATTCAGTTTGCTCCTGAAGTCTCTCACCTCCCCAACTATCTGTCAGGGGAGAGTTCATTCAGACCCTACTTAACTGTCATAACCTACCTTGCATGGAAGTTCCTCAGTTTTTTGATTTATTAGCAGATTGTTATATTGCACTGGTCTTGTTTACACAATTATCTCAAAGGTGCCCTCCATTTTGTCTGCTAACGCGTTATTTCCTTATAGGTCTGTGGGGTTTTATTTATTAATAATTATAGGCTCCATAATGGAAGCATTTTAAAAATATACATATATTTGCAATCTTGAGTGACCGATGCTGTGTTTTAGTTTCCGTTATGAAGTCTCTGATCAGAGCCAGATATAGCGTGGCCAGGAAATGTGCATGGTTTGCCATACAGTTTTACTAAGAGACCTTAATGCTATCCTGACATGCAAAGATAGAGTCCTGGCAGAATGAGAACATATTTTTTAACACTGGTGTTTAAAATATAAAAGTTAAAGATATATTAATGTCCTAAAAATGGAACAAATCCTTCTCTCAATTACACTGATGCAAATCCACTGATGACTCCTTTTAAGATCAAGGCAATTATTGCAGATTTACGCAAGTGTAATGAGACAGAATTAGGACTGCTAAACTGTGAGTTCTTAGATTAGTTCTTGGAAGTGTTGAAGTAGAACCACATGGAGAAGTTAACCTGTGGAATAGTCTCCTATTGTTTGGAATGTTCCAAACTAGCTGGGACCAAAAACCACTAGAAAATAGATTGCAGAATGCACGGTCTGGGAGATGGGTGCGCTGGCAGAATAAGCATTTCCCCCTCTCTAATGTCCGTCATTCAGTTCCAGATTCCGTAAGCTGGAATTCACAATATTCTCTTGTGAATATTTTATTTTAATATTTTAGCCCCTTTAAAACCTATTTGGCATCCAGAAGATGTTGGGCCAGATCCCTATTCTGGCTCCTTTGTATTGCTACAGCAACAATGCTCTATGTTCCATGAATAATCAACAGGATCTGTGGGAGTTCCATGCATGGAGGATGGCAGACTCTAGGAAATGAGTACCACTATGCCAATCAGAGAGGAGAATTTTCTCCAATGTGTTCACAAATGCACAGGGCCAAATACATCCCCAGTGTAACTCCATTGCAGACAAAGGGTCAACGTCTCTGAATTACACCATTGGAACCCCATTGAAATCAACAGGAGGCAAATCTGGGCGGAACATGACCCAGATGAATTTGACCCATTCTCCGTTTTCTTTTTCTTTGCCTGCTTTTGAATTGACACTGTTAACAGCAACAGAGCTTGAGGTTTCAGCAGCCGCCTCTCTGTGTTAGTGCAGGTCAGCAAAAGGGAAACTCCCTTCTGGCAAAGGGCAAACAAATAATTCATATTCTTGGTGCCTAGATGTCAGAGTGCTGGGCACATTAGAAATACCTTGATAGATAGGTGTAAGGATTTGTCATGGATTGTCTTTATGGAAATCATGTTGCAGATGTATGTTCCCCCTCCCCCATCCTTTTTCTGCCTCATTAAGGCAGGGTGCCCATATTTCCCAAAGGGAAAATGGGACACTACATGGGGCTGGCCCAAGACTCTTACTCTCCCCCCCTCTTACCCCCCCGAAGGGCTGGTCCGAGCCACTTGCCTGAGCCCGCCTCCCCACGCAGGGAACAGGCAAGGCTTGGGCAAGCAGTAACACACATACTACATAGGGTGACCATATTTCACAAAAGCTGGGGTGGGCATTGCTGTTCACCCCAGCCCTGCCGGCCTCCCACACGAGGCTGGGGCTGGTGTCGCTCCTTTCCCGAGCCCTGCCTGCCCCTGCTAGAGCCCTGCCTCCCCGCACCACCACCACCAACGTGGGGCTGGGATCACAGCTCCCTTTCCCCGGGAACATTCCACCACACCCCACTTTTTTGACAAGATGGCAAGAGCAAACGGGACGAATGCCCACTTTTGCCAAAAAAAAAAAAAAAAAAAAATTGGGTTGGCCAGGACAGGGCTTAAAAAAGGGACTGTCTCAGCCAAAAGAGGACATTTGGCTCGGGCCCTTAGCAAAGGGTGACCATATCGCACTGAATTTAATCGGAGTCTTTCTACTGACTTCAATGAGCTAAGCGAGCACAGAGGGACAGATACTCAGCTGATGTAAATCAGGATAGTTCCACTGAAGGCAAAGGGGCTGTGGTGATGTACATCAGATGAGTATGTGGCCTATGTATGTTTACTGATTTATTTAGTTATTTATTTATTGTCTAGCAGCTCCAAAAGTGTCATCAGGTGATATGCCAGCACAATAGCATTCAGCACTAAGTAAAGAACTTGACATGACAGCTCTAATTAAAAGGGGAGGGGGGATTGTGAGAGGGAGAGCCCAGGTGCCCTTCATTTCAAACAATAGGTATGTGACCCTAATTGTGTGCTTAACAGAGTGTGCAAAATTCTGCAACAGGGTCAAAAATGTCAAATATTGTTAGGCTGTAAGTAAAGTTCAACTCAAAGAGATAAACAAAGTGTGAAAATATCTACAGTTGCACATAAATGCATTATAGAATATGTATTATGGAAGCAGGGCAACAGGTTATTGCTGATAAGCTGCAAAATAGCTTAATATAAGTGGAGTGATGTGCCCTTCCTGTACAAATTAAATTGTGAAGGTAACTGTTATCTAGCTGTATAATAAAAATTCAGGCAAAGTAACCATAGCACTGAATTCAATAAATATGCATAATGAATAGTCTATTAACATAATATGAACAATACCAATAGACCTTGACCATAGTACAATCATGTATTTCAGTCTCCACTAAATTGGATTTACTAGTTTTTGCAACATTACATTAGCTGTTTATCAAAGAACAAGGGCTAGAATTGCCTTGCATATTTGAGGGGCAAGTTACTACAGGAATAAAACAAACTCTTTTTTTCAGTGCCACTCTCATAATATCGCAGGATGAGTGTGTTCTTTTCAAAATAGCCCCCAAGATAAACATCCAGCCATGTAGAAGGCACTCTTGTCCCTGCTTCACAAAGCACTGAGACACTTACTACCATACAACCAGAATGATTAAGATTTGATTTGAACAGAGATGCATTTAATATATTTTCCTTTCCCAGAGCTAAAGGATCTTCCCCTTTTTTGTGTACTTTTGTGATTTTTTTCCCCCCATAGTCTTTTGTTTAGAAAATATCAAAGCAGTGTCCATTGCTGGTAAGTGCTGCTACAGAAATGTTTCAAATAATTATTTATAGAAGACCAATATATAGGTCATTTATCTATCAATATTGCAATTTATAAAAATCTCCACTGTTGCCCCAAGAGACTGAGTAGCTTTTGCACATCAAGGGTCCAGTTCTTTACTGGTTTAAATACGTGTGTTATGCACACCCCCAGCAAATCCCATCTCCTTTTTGGTCTTTAGGCTTCTCTCCTGTGTTTCCATGCCTTTGAGATATACCTCAATAGGAGGGGGCACTACTGTACATATTGCATCTGTCCTTATTCTTCAGCACCTCCCCTTAGAGGCTGAACATTTCTTGGTACTGTCTGCATGAAGTTACCCAGTACCAGAGTAGTCTTCTTAAAAACAAGATTTATTAAAAATAAAGAGAAATAGTAGTAAAACTGACAGTTTGGGGAATAGGTCTGCCAATTTATGAATTCCTTTTATGTTGTGAAATATCATTTAGATTGTAACCTGCAGTGGGATTAAAACCTACATTTACTAGCAGAAACAGACTTTTGTCTGGGAAGTTTGAAACAGAGGCCATCAACCTCGAATTGCCCTACATTTTTGGGACAATGGGGTTGTTACCAGAAGACACATTGACTCTGCCCACTAACCAATACGGGGATTTGGAGCATGGAAAATTGCCAGCAGAATCAGAAAAAGTGTTACAGGCTGTTTTTAGAAGTGACATGCTCTCTAGCAAGGGAGCCAGGAAGGGATTTTTTTTCTTTTTTTGCCATAGAACTGTAACTCTCCTGTGCAGTCTAAGAGTAAAGTTTGTGTGTTTAAGAAGTTCCTTTGCAAATCCTTTGTTACTTGCTTTAACTGCCATGTGGTCCCCAAAGAGTTAAACTGTACCCTACAGCACCCACAGAAAGTGGAACTCGAGAGAGTATTCATAAGTGACCGGAGAGGCTTGGAAGGTTTAGCACTGATTTCAGGATAGAGGCAGTTTGACTTTGAGTCCCACATAGCAAGGAGGGGGGGCAGATAGGGAGTCTACACACAAGAATATGCCTTGGAGGCCAGAGCCAGAAACAGTGCTTGCATGCAGCCCTGCTAGCTTGGAAGCATGTGGGATCCAAAGTTGGGTCCTCTTAACAGTCAGGTGACTGCCCACTAAGGGAGACTCAGCCAGGACTGTGACAGAATTCACTAGAAAAAACCTCATTGGCATAACAAACCTCATCTGAATATCTTGCAAAGTCTAGTAAGGCATGCTGCTCTTAGCTTAGCTACAGAGAAAAGATTTTGCATCTCTAGAAATCAGCTCTCTCTGATGATTTCCTGATTACCCCAGATACAAACTCTCTCTCTCTCTCTCTCTCTCTCTCTCTCTCTCATGTCCAGAGACATCTCTCCCTGTCCTCCACACAACATACTTATGACGTCCCAGAGAGTTCTTTATCAGCTCAGGGTCAGGATGCATCAATAATTCCACAGCTGAGTATTTGATGAGGAGTACTGCCTGCAGGCAATGCAAAGTCTTTGACCCCCATGTAAGAACTATTGTTCCTCAGTCGCTCCTGGGTGATTTTCCCCACCTTCTTGTCTCCAGTGCCAGTATTTCAAACGCCATCTTGATCTCCACTTCCTTAGACATAGAATCATAGAAATGTAGGGCTGGAAGGGACCATGAGAAATGTCCAGCCTCTTGCCCCAAGACAGAACTAAGTAAATCTAGACCATCCCTGACACATGTTTGTTGAACCTGTTCTTAAAAACTTCCCATGATGGGATTTCACAGCTTTCCTTAGAAGCCTATTTCAAAGCTTAACTACCCTTAGTTAGATTTTTCCTAATATCTAATCTGAATCTTTCTTGCTGCAGATTAAAACCATTACTTCTTGTACTACCTTCATTGGACATGGAGAACAATTTATCACCATTGTCGTTATAACAGCCCTTATTTTAAGACTGTCATTAGGTCCCCACTCAATTTTCTTTTTTCAAGACTAAATATGCCCAGTTTTTAAATCTTTCCTCATAGGTTATATTTTCTAAATGTCTTATTTTTGTTGCTCTCCCCTGGACTCTCTCTGGTCTGTCCATATCTTTCCTGAAGTGTGGGGCCCAGAATTGGACACAGTTGAATATTAGGAAAAGCTTTTTAACTATAAGGGTAGTTAAGCTCTGAAATAGGCTTCCAAGGGAGGTTGT
Organism: Lepidochelys olivacea; assembly: GCF_965140295.1. Lineage (NCBI taxonomy): Eukaryota > Metazoa > Chordata > Testudines > Cheloniidae > Lepidochelys > Lepidochelys olivacea. The sequence goes on from NC_140417.1 coordinate 111,482,288, forward strand.
GGAATCCCCATCGTTGGAGGGTTTTTTAAGAACTGGGTAGACAAACACCTGTCAAGGATGATCAGGGTGTACTTAGTCCTGCCTCAACATAGGGGCAGGACTAGATGACCTGTTGAGGTCCCTTCCAGCCCCATATTTCTATGATTCTCCGAAATCCAGGGGAGCCTTTCCCACTGCAAACTGTGTTCGCATGTGTATGTGTTTTTGTGTAACCCACTGGTGACTGTGTATTGCAGGTTCCCTCTGTGCTTGATTCCAATCAATGTGTCTGTTTCAACCTCTGCTAAGGATTTTTGGCTCTTTAGCTCAAGTTGTAGCAACTCATGCTTTTAGCTCTGGAGGTCCCTGGTTTGTTGGCCAAGATGGTGTTTGCCTTAGTTTTTGTTGAATCATCATAAAATACTAACACTCATAAATGTTTCTTTTCTATTAGCTGTCCCAGTAGATAGTAAATCTCAGCAGTCTCAGCTCACAACCTATCTAGTCCAGTCGATATGGAAATATGTATTTCACCTAAATTATAACAGAGGAATATTAGAAACATTCATGGAAATATGGTATACTGCTTTGAAAGGTGACTAGTTATAATTGTGACTGCAGACATTTTTTAGTTCTGCATTTAATATGAACGACCATTAATTGCACTGTAATTACGGTATTTTAAAATGCCATACCAACCGTGTGTAGTCTTTTTCACCTTTATCCTCCAATCAGTGTTCCATCTTCATTGTCGAGGAGGATGAAGCATGCCATAGTAAGAGGGAATGACTAGGAAAGGTCATGCCAAGGTCTCTAATCAAATGGTAAATTTTTCAAATGAATCTGAATTATTTGTTTTTTATTATTAATCATCATTGTAATCTGCTTATGAATGTGTGTTGATTAGTTAGTTGTCATCTTAGGGAAACAATGACAGCTAATATTTACCCAGATATACTGTTCTAGAGTTATTATTTACTACTGATTTGATTTGCTTTGATGGGAAAATTTACATTACCTCAGCAGATAGATCCACTTAATCTTATTCATGATGTTAATTATATACTCAAATATATTGCCATTTTATTCTTTATGGTTATTATTAGGACTTGTTTATCTGTTTAGCAATTCTGTGTAGCAATTACATGTGTACACACACACACACACACAATGCCTGCTATGCAAATAGTAAATATCTTCAATCCATGACTTTAGTCATACAGCCATGAGCTGTGATCTTGTCTGCTCCCCTAAGCCAGGCCTTATCTATACATGAATGTTAAACCTTCAAGATAAAATTGAGGAGTTGCAAGGATTGGAATGGTTGATTCCATAGGTGACTCTCTTCCATCTGAGTTAGTACGGAGCACCTATCACAGCACATGTTTGGGGTGGGTTTTTTAATTGGATGTAAAACTAATAGCTACAAATGGTCAGGAGTTCAAAGATCCCACAACACTTCTAGCAAGTATAGGAAGGGCTAGCCAAGTTCTAATGTGGGCAGCCCTATTCTGCCCATCAAAATTCTTCCTGAAATTTCTATTGGATCAGAAATTCTTCACTTCCTACCCTACACGTTGTGCAGTGTTGTTGTCATATCCTTTTAAATAGTTGATATATTTCATCCAGAAGATGGCTGTACTTCAGGACAAGTTCTATATTCTGCAAAAAAAGAACATGACAGGATTCCCAATTTCTTGACTCTTGGTTTTAGATCAAATGTTCTTAGTTTTCAAGATTTTTTCTAATTGTCAATCCTTCAAACTCAGTCTGGAATCTGACAGTCAAGCAGATTTTTCCTTCTTGCTCATCACCACCATCAATAAAGGTTTTGTAGGCTAAATGTCAGGTATCCTACGCAGCCCCATTGTCATCATCATTGTTACTTCAATTCCAGAAATAAATAAAAGAAGGTAGGCAGTGAGGGTCTAAGCACTTGTTATAATGACACAGCTCTAACAATCAGTAGAGCTAGGCAAATTATTCATAATGAATAGCTTTAGATAAACTTTGCTGCTTTTTCTGTTTGTGAATTGTCTGTGAGCAGATTGTTCTTTTCTCTAATTTACTTTAAATTATTTACTTAATCTTTTCTGAGGACAACTTTTTTATCTGCAGATTATTGCAAGCAATTTGTCCCAAGTATTCTGTATTCAAAATGGGAGTTGTTTTGATATGTCACATGGGTAATGTGCTGGGTTGTTTATTGATAACTCATCAGATAGCTATGCTCCATCAAGTTTATTAAGTAAACATAATAATGCACACAGACAGACAAAGATTAATTTTATCTAATCCATTTGGCTAACTCCCCTCATCATCATTCTCAATTCCATCTCACCCTTCTCACATTCATTAGTCCCTTGTTTATTGGGAGGAAGAAATCCCATGAGATCTCTGAGCAACCCTGGGCTTGAAGAGGTTTCTGCATGCTCATTCCTAGAGCCTCCACACCAACATCCGCATCCTGCCACTCAGAGAAGCAGTTTCATGCAGTTAAAGGCATTAACAGGGTCCCCAATCCAGGAGTTATCGAAATCATACTTGTACTGCTGACAGCAGTCATCCCAACCATCCTTATCTGGATAAGGTGGTGCAGAGGGGCTTGATTTATGTTTAAATGCCATGATTTGCCATCTGAGGACCCATCCATGTTCCTCTGTCTTTCTCCGTCTGTTTATAACACTTATGATCTATATGAAGTCCCTTTTGCTTTAAATTCATGTTCCCAAAGAACTCCGTAAGCACTTATTAAATCCTCTTTGTGTTTCCACTGTAACTTTTCATATTTCTCTCTAGTACAGCAGCTCCTGATGGTCTCTCAGCTTACAATTTGTCTTCCAAGCTACATATGGTATCTTTCTGTTTCCTGACTGAAGAAACAGTCGTTATGCTAATACTCACATTCATGGATCCAGAGTTTCTTTTCTGTGAATATTCACTAGTATTTCCTTACATTCATTGTTTCCATGAACATTCATGCTAGCTAGCCCCCTCATTAGGGATATTCATGGAGCACAAGAGGAGCACAAACACAAAATGATATCTTAAAATTTGAACATATATTTGCAGAATTTTTCGGCAAGTTGGCTTCAGCGGAGCTCTGTGCAGGCATAGCAGTCCACTTGTGCATGATTAATTGCAGGATCACAGCATAAGGCCTGTGAGCTGTAAATTGTCCTCAACTTCCATTGATTTCATTGGGATTTGAGGGTGGTCAGCACCTCTCAAGATCAGGCCCAAAGAGAGACAAATCATGAAAAGCAAACCTTCTGTTAGCATTTTTACCCTACCATTTCAATATTAGGTTTATGAGGTGGTTTTGCTGGGTAACCTGAATATAGAATTCACATTCTTATCAATTGCATTCAAAGTTCTCCACTCTTTGGCTTGCTCTTATTTTTGAAACGTGACTCCAAGTGTATGCATCTGCCTATGCTGTAACTCTGGACCTTATTCATTGTTTGTTATATCTCTGTTCCCTTGCAATTTCCAAGGGCATAGCTCTTGCAAGCTCTTAGCTGATGGATGTACTTTCATGGTTTCTCATATCAGTGACTCCCTTGGAATTTTTAATGCCCCCCCTTTGAAAGTGTATTGTTGTTTTTTGTTCTATACGGTGTTTGTGACCCTCTTATAAAATGTCTACATGCATATGGAAGGTATTTTATAAAGGTACCTTGCAGGATTGGGGCCTCTAAGTAAATAGTCATCATTGATTTAACCATGGGCCCAATCCTGTATTGTTTATACAAGCAAAAAGCTCTCTGATTTCAGTAGCTTTGCCTGCATAAAGAATATAGTATTGGGCTTTATAAGCCATTGAAATATGCTTGAAATCCTATCCAATCAGCACTCGAATGGAAACTAAAGTTGGATATTTTAGTTGCTTACAATTCACTAATTTCCACAAACCGTCCTGATAGCAAAGTTTTTTGCTAAGGTAGTTGTGGCCTTTGATCCCAAAAGGTGCATAAACCCAGTTACTAAAACAACAACTTGCTCCCCCCCACTATTCACCAAGTTAAAATAAACAGACTGTGAAGGGATTCACTTAATGCTAGAGTGCTGCCCCCTGGCCAGGCACGGCATAGCACCTCTCCCCTCCAGTAGTGACCCCCTGCCAACTGTTGCTCCAGTGCTGTGGGGCTCTCTTTCCATTACTTGGCCCTTTGGCCAGGTCACAACTTCATCTACCCCTTCCAGGGTAATAGAGAGTCCAACAAAAGAGTTCAATGTCCTTATATCTGGTCTTGGGCTGCAACTCTGTGCCCTGTGGTCCTTGCCCCCTTTTCTCAGGGCTCTCTATTGTCCTTGTCCCCTTCTCTAACCTCATGCCACCCTACCAGTGGCTGGTAAGGGAACTGAGGCCTACCTACTATACCAGGTTCAAGCCCAGGGCCCCTATACCCAGTAGCCAACGTCTACTCAGTTCATCTCTTGCTGCTGCTTCCCTGGGCTTCTTCATACCTTAAGCTTTCTCCCCCACAACCCCTCTAAGTTCTCCTTTCTCTCTGCTCCAGGACTCAGTGCCCTCTCCCTGGGATCCCCTAATAAAAATCCTAAGATAAAAGTATAAACTCTAACAAGTATCCACATCTTGCCCTTTTAGCAGGGCTTACCACTGGAGCCTGCTCTATGCTGCCCCTGGCTGCTTGCCAGTCTTCTCTGGCCTGGCTATGATCCTAAAACTTCCTCCTTACACCCCCTCTATTCCCAGATTCTCTCTACGTAGCCCCTTTCTGCTACATGCTTCCTTTCTTTATACTAATCAGTCAGCTTATGCCTACCTGGGCTTCATGATCATTTAAACTGGGTTCTCTCTCCAGATCCAGCTTGGTATGTTAATTGGCCTCTCAGGCCCACATTAACCCATTCAGGGCTTGTGAGGAGCACTCACCCCATCACACAGTCAAAAAGAGAAAAACGGCATCCCCGTGAGATAACGTACATGGATATGTCATACTGAATATTTCACGGGTAGAACCAAGTCAATTACCTTAACCCCAAGAGAAGTTAATCAGATAAGGAAAGCGTTTGGCTGTCAAATGCTGTTACCAGTGACTGCAATAAAAAGTGATATTTAACAACATCTGAATTTAGAAAAGAATCTGGAAGATGGCCAGCAAATGTCTCCTATTGCCTTGAAATATCTTTGAAATTCCAAGGGTTTACATGAGCTAGGAGAAGTGAATAAGGCATGCCAGGATTGGCCAATGATTAGAATAGCTCCTATTATGTAAATTGCCATTTGGGGAATGAGGTCATTAAAAACTACACAGCCGGTTTGTTTATACAGCCACAGTTCTGCCTGCTCTGCTGAGTCCAGTGCGGCTGCTAGCGCTAAACTCTCCTAGTGCTTGAGTCAGGGAGTGCAAGGAATGGGAATGTGACTAGCTCTTGTGCAAGGGTGTAGATGGAATGGGGATAGCGCCTTGCATTTTGCTTGCCCTATTGGGTCACACACAACTGGCACTTAATTTTCTTGTGGAAATATTTATATCAGAAATGAAGCCTTTAGAGCCAGGTTGTGGTTTAAAGGGGAAGGTTGGGCTAGCATGGGCTGCACTGCAGTGGAAGCTCCCAGCGGGAGTTTTTGCTGGCTCAGGTCATAGTCCTTCTGGGGATTCCCAAGGACCACATGCTGCAGCAGCAGTAACATCACCCCAGAAATGAGTGCGTCATGCAGCCTAGCCCTAGTGTCCTTTTTCTGGTACAGTAGAAAAACATCATCTGCGCTAAAGCCATGCGGGAGCCGAGACCTCTGACCAGTGAATCATTCCTTCAGGAGAACAGACTTTGCAAATCCTTCAGAATATCCACTTCTCATAAGCCCGTCATGAGTTTTGACGGGGAGGGGGACTGATTATTACATCCTAGCTTTCCCCCCATCTTTAAAAAGAATCCTCGATAGGACTTTCAATGCAGTGTGCACATCATAATGGAAGAAATACCAAGTAAAGGACCCACATTCATTGGTACAGGAGATGCCTCTTCGTTTATTTGTGCCAAAAGAAAGAGCAAGGTAGTTCATGCTGTTGTATATTGATCCTTCAGTAAACAGTGTCACTTATAATCAAGTTTCTGTCAACACTGAAGATCAATAAAATGCATAGTTAAATAAAATGAGCAGGAACCAGTTTTAACTAGTTTAACATAGAAACTTCGTTCCTGAATTAATTTAAAATCAGTCTGTACTGCAGTCGCTTCCTACTGTCGAGAGAAGAAGGATGGTCCAATGATTAGAGTACTAGCCTGGGACTCGGGAGACTTATGGTCAAGTCCTTGTTTCTCACAGACTGGAGTATGACCATTAGCATGTCACTTAAGAACAGATTTTTAAAAGTACTTAGGTGTCTAAAGGTGCAGATAGTTGCCTAGTAGGATATTCAAAAGCACTTGGATGCCTAAGTGCTTTTTAAAATCCCACTAGGTGCCTATCACATCTTTAGGCACTTAAATGTCTTTAAAAAGATGCCCCTCTGTGCCTCAGTTCCCCATCTGTAAAATGGGGCAAATAGTACTTCCCTACCTCACAGGGATGCTGTAAGGATGAGTTACATTAAAGATTGTGAGGCACTCGAATGATGGGGGGCCATATACCTGCCATCGATAGGCTATTTTAAAAATACTTTGCTACCTTAACCAAAGCAATCGGTTTTGAATCTCTACTTAAAAAAATAAATGGATACAACAGCTTAGATTTTTTTCAGAAAAAACTGTTTAAATTCATTTGCTAAGGACAGAACAGTTTCTGAATTCCAGGATGGGACATCTGGCCTTGATTTGATCCAAAGGGCTGTCAACAAACCAAAGCCCCCATCCCATCCCTCACGTAATGACTCCAAGTGTATGTCTACATTGCATGGCTGGTCCATGTCCGTTGACTAAGACTCAGGGGGCTGTAAAATTGTGGTGTAGATATTCGGGCTCAGGCTGCAGCCCAGGCTTTGGGACCCTCCCCCATCATGTGGGCCTAGAGCTTGGGCTCCAGCCTAAGCCCTAGCCTCTACAACAGCCCTGCAGCCCAAGCCCTGTGAGCCTGAGTCAGCTGACAGCCTTCCCCCTCAATACAAAGTTTGAGGGTCTGTGGGCCACTTCCAACCCAAGACTTCATGGAGCCTATATTAAATCACCCCGGCAAAGAGAGAGCGTCATAGAAAATGTAAAACAGCCTTTGTATCGCCAAGAAGGCCAACTGAATATTGGGCTGCATTAGTAGGAGCATTGCCAGCAGATCGAGGGAAGTGATTATTCCCTTCTATTTGGCACTGGTGAGGCCACATCTGAAGTACTGTGTCCAGTTTTGGACCCCCCACTACAGAAGGGATGTGAACAAATTGGAGAGAGTCCAGCGGAGGACAACAAAAATGTTTAGGGGGCTGGGGCACATGACTTATGAGGAGAGGCTGAAGGAACTGGGGTTATTTGGTCTGCAGAAAGAGAAGAGTGAGGGGAGATTTGATAGCAGCCTTCAACTACCTGAAGGAGGGTTCCAAAGAGGATGGATCTAGACTGTTCTCAGTGGTGGCAGATGACAGAACAAGAACCAATGGTCTCAAGTTGCAATGGGGGAGGTTTAGGTTGGATATTAGGAAACACTATTTCACTAGGAGGGTGGTGGAACCTCCATCCTTAGAGGTTTTTAAGGTCCAGCTTGACAAAGCCCTGGCTGGGATGATTTAGTTGAGGACTGGTCCTGCTGTGAGCAGGGGGTTGGACTAGATGACCTCCTGAGGTCTCTTCCAACCCTAATCTTCTATGATTCTATTAAATGAAATATTTTGGCACAATTCCATAGTAACCTATTAATTTTAAAATATTTTTAATGGGGGGTTTGACTGAGTATCTTCTTTCATAACATCAGGACAATTTCTGTCCCCGGCACTGGAGGCCTAAAGCAGTGCTCCCCACCCCCGGGCTGATGTAACTTATACTGAGGCCTGTCATATTAGTTTTGTGACGGTAAAAGCAAATGGAGGCGTACATTTTTAAAAGTGATTAAAAACTGGTTTTGGATGCCTCCAATTTTGAGCAAGGTCTTACGAGTTGAGGCGCATCTGCAGATGCCTTTGACTGCGGACTGAAGTTGTGAGTGCTCAACATCTGAAAACCAGCCCGTGCATTGGTTAATAAAACCAAACGGAGGGAAAGGGACTTTCTGATGCTTTACAAGGAGCGTGTAGTTTGGACTCAGGGATTCCAGCAGCTTGCAGTAGTTTTTTTGAAGGAAATATATATATTAAATGTGCGAGAGGGAGGTTTACCCTGTATTGCAAAATAGGTTTGTAAGGTGTTACTCAGTGATGCACATAAGATTATTTTTAGTCTGTTGTTAGAAGTTGTGAATGAAACGTTTAAATATGAGTCTGTCTTTTAAACAATGAAATTCCCCAAAGGAGGATTAAGGCTTGCTTGTGCAATGGGGCGAGCGCTCTTGGCATTGATCCAATGAAGCATGTTTTTAAACTTAAGCACCTGAGTAATCTCATCAACTTTCAGGATTAAGCCCTCAGTGCATGACATGGTTGGAACGCAGCCTATATTTCGAATAATACACGGGTTCCTGTGGGACTTGTACTGTGCAGGTGTCACTGGGGCTGACAAAGTGCAGGCAAAGTGCAATTTTGTGGAGCCTTCTGCAAAATCTGACCAGATCTGGAGGCATGAAACCCTTGCTCTTTCGCAAGGGGCGGGGAGTAAACACTGACCCTGATAGGAGCTTTGGCAGCCAATTCTATGAGTTTACCACCCCTCACCCCCTCCACACACACCCATATGTCATTACATTGCTGGAGAGAATGTGGCTGATTAATTTTTGTCACCAGCGCCTGTCTTCATCCCTGACCGCATTGAAGACCTCACCATATTTCCTCACTTTAAATCCTCTGCTTCCAATCTCAAACTCCTTGTGACTCAGCTACTATCTACCATGCCAACCATTAAACAGGTTCCTGTTTTCTTTAAAACATTAAATAATTTTTGAGTCTTTGCATCATTTGAACTATAATATGTCTGTGTGCTGAGTTTTCACAATGACTAACATGACCAAGGAGAGGCTGGCTCCCTGAGCACATTTCAGCTCGGCCATAGTTTTCTCCTAGAATTCCTTTTAGGGTATTGCTGAGTGGCTCCAGTTTTTTTTAATGCAGAGCAAGGTTGGTAGTTCAGGTTAAGAAGAAGGTAGGTAAACCCCAGGAATTTGTATGCTGATCTTCTAAAACAAAATACAAAGGTTTATGGCTTTTCCTATATCATTATAAACATTTCAACATAGGGCATGCAAGTAATAGATACATAAAAGGGAAGGGAAAATCTCAGGTTTACATCAGTTTACTGCAATCTTAGGGGGTCCAGTTCTTTGATATTTTTACTTGTAATCTGTCATTCACTCACTAACTGTGATGTACTAGGCTAAAACAGAGTATGTTCCTTGATAAACAAGGAAGGAAAAACTGAAATGCAAGCAGAGTGGAATCCTGTTTGTTTGCTCCTGTTTATTAAATTCCTCCTGTGCAGGATGGACTGTGATTTCCTATAGACTGATAATTCCTACTCCTAGGTCAATAAGCCTGATTTTGAGTTTACTTACATTGGTGCAAATCCAGAGTAATTCCATCAGTCAGTGGAGTGAAATCAGAATTGGGCCCCCTGAATTCAGTGGGAGCAGTCCTGGACTCAGTGTATTTTTAGATTTGAACACATGGTTCACAATTTCAGTAAAATCAGACATGTTGGATCCAGCTAATCTAAAATTTTCTGGGAAATGCATATGTTCTGTTCACTTTATTTACCGGTTTTAATAATCAATTGCTTATCTTTCTTGCACTCCAGTTGCAGTCATATCCCTAGTGGGCTTGAGCGTGGGCATGATTAAATCAGCCACTCAGGGCGTGGCTACACTTGCAGGTGTAGAGTGCTGGGAGTTAAACCAGCACTCGGACACTGCAGCAGGGAAAGCGCTGCTGTGTGTTCACACTGACAGCGGCAGGCGCACTGGCATGTCCACATTTGCAGCACTTGCAGTGGCATTGGGAGTGGTGCATTATGAGCAGCTATCCCACAGAGCACCTCTTCCCATTCTGGCACAGTGGCTTGTGGGAAGGGGGTGTGGGCTTGTGGAGCATTCTGGGTCCTGTCCCAATGCCCCATGATGCATCGGTTCACATCCCAGCAAACCCTGTGCTTCCGTCCATATTTGGTGCCATCTTTCAACATTTTTTGTACTGCGCACCCTGTCTTCCCCTTCAGTCTGCGGGAATGGAGCCCAAACTGCTGAGGAATATGCTGACGAGTCTCGCCAGCACGTCACGAATTGCAGTCGAGTTACTCCTAAAGCTACAAACTGATGAGGAGGAGTCCGACGATGATGTCAACTCGCATAACGCATAAGACACGAGATTGCTTGTGGCATTCACGGACATGCTCACCACAGTGGAACGCCACTTTTGGGCTCAGGAAACAAGCACTGAGCAGTGGGATCACATCGTCATGCAAGTCTGGGATGACGAGCAGTGGCTGCAGAACTTTTGGATGAGAAAAGCCACTTTCATGTGACTGTGTGAGGAGCTCGCCCCCACCCAAGGACATGAGATTGAGAGCTGCCCTGATGGTGGAGAAGCGGGTGGCTATTGCAATCTGGAAGCTAGCAACTCCAGACAGCTACCAATCGGTCACTAACCAGTTTGGAGTGGGGAAGTCGACGGTTGGAATCGTGTTGATGCAAGTTTGCCCAGCCATTAATCACATCCTGCTCAGAAGAACCATGACTCTGAGTAACATGCATGACATTGTGGCTGGCTTTGCACAAATGGGTTTCCCTAACTGTGGAGGGGCAATAGATGGGACGCATATTCCAATTCTGGCACCAGCCCACCTAGCCTCCGAGTACATAAATCGGAAGGGGTATTTCTCTATGGTTTGCCAGGTGCTGGTGGATCACCGTGGGCGTTTCATTGACATTAACGCAGGCTGGTCCGGAAAGGTGCATGACACACGCATCTTTCAGAACACAGATCTGTTCAGGAAGCTGCAAGCTGGGACTTTCTTCCCAGACCAGAAGATCACCGTAGGAGAAGTCGAAATGCCCACTGTGATCCTTGGAGACCTCGCTTACCCTTTAATGCCGTGGCTCATGAAACCCTAAACAGAGAGTCTTGACAGCAGCAAGGAGCAGTTCAACAACAGGCTGAGTTGGTGCAGAAAGACTGGAGTGTGCTTTTGGCCGTTTAAAGGGATGCTGGTGCTGTCTGTATGGGAAGCTGGACCTGGCCTATGACAACATTCCCATGGTTATATCCGCGTGCTGTACCCTCCATAACATTTGTGAAGGGAAGGGTGAAAGCTTCACTCAAGCATGGACCTTGGAGGTTCAACACCTGGAGGCTGAATTTGAACAGCCTGAGAGCAGGATTATTAGAGGGGCCCAGTGTGTGGCTGCAAGGATTACGGATGCCTTGAGGGAGCAATTTGATGCTGAAAGCCACCAGTAATGTTTAGTGCCTTGCATGGGAGTGAAGTGCAGTGGTTCCAATGTTAGTAGAAATCTGTGTTTGCTACGTATGATGCACTGACTTGCAGTGCCTGTTGCTTTCCTGGGCTACTGTATCTTTTACTTAATGCAATAATAAAGACGGTTTTCAAAGCCAAATTTTTTTATTGAAAAGAAACACAACTACTTAGGAAACAAAGGGCATAACACATCTGTGCTGTGTGGGACGTGGGAATGGGGTGGAGTGGGGAACGGGACAATCAGAGATTTGCGTATGTCCTGTTATCATACTCAGCCTTCCTGTCTGGAGGGCCGTGCAATGAGTGCTGCACTTCAGGCTGGCTAAAATGCACAGTGATGGGGGTTGAGTGTATTGGGTAAAGGTCATAGTTTGCAGGGCTGGGTGGTGAAGCTACAGGTGTTGGAGGCAGCTGGTGGCGATAAGAACCCAGATGTTGGGGAAAGTGGTTGGCGGTGACAAGGGGGCACAAGGGAACGAATTTTGGGACAAGGGCTGCAGGGACAAGGGGTGGGTGCAGATGTGCTCCTCCTGCATTGCTACGAGCGCCTGTGTCGAGTCTGCTTGGCGCTCCATGATGCTTAGCAGCCACTCAGTGCTTTGGTGCCGGCAATCCGCATTCTGCTGGCGGACCCTCCTTTCACTTTCCCACCACTCCTGCACTTTTTTATTTTCATTAAGGTACTTCTACATGACTTCATTCAGCATGTCCTCTTTGCATCTTCGCGGATGCTTCCTGATTCTTTGCAGTGTTTCGGCCGTTGATAACAAGGACAGCTGGGATCTCAAGGTTGCATCTGTAAAGCCAAAATGCAACACTTAACAGAGGCAGCAATGATTCGGCTGTAGTTAAAGACAGTGTATACAATAGCAGAAATTGCCTGTCCCAAAGCAAGCACACTTAACCCATGGGAGCCCCAAAATGGTGAGTAAGCACAGGGGCAAGGGGGACTGATTGTTTCACAGCCGTATTATCCTCTGGGGTTCTGTGCCTTGGGGAGAGCCAACAGCTGTAGGGGGCCCCTATACTGAACACTGTCCCCACATTTTCCACAGGATGAGTTCATCCTGGAAGATATCTCGCTGCTGAGGGTGACCTGGAAAGCAAGGGAGTGTCTTCTACTACAATGCGGCTTTCCACCCTGGCTCATATGCAGCTTGCCTGTGTGCAACAACGGCCCCCCACCCGTCACAGCACAGTGGCGCGGATATGTTAGCCTTACTGGGACAAGGAGCACAGTAGCTCTGCCAAGGAACCTGCGCAAGTGGATTGCCCAGCTTCTGCATGAGACCTTTGAAGAGATCACTAAGGCCGATTATTGCGATGTGAGAGAGCACATCAACTCCCTATTCCGCATCTAGGCATGCATGTAGTCCTAACCCTCCTCGCCCCAAGAGTCCGCACTGAACAACTTCCTTCCCAAAATAAAAGCCACTTACCGGGCACCTCCTCTGCGGTTTGTCCTTCCCCAAGCACCGTCCGCTGCAACTGGCTACCTTCCTCCTGGCTTGAAACCAGCTCCCGGGTGCATGCATCTAGGATGATGGGCTGTCCCCCTCCTCCTCAGCACCCTCGCTCCCACTTTCCTCCTCCTGCCTTGTTGAACTGGGCTCTGAATTATCCATGGTGGTCTTCAGAGTGGAGGTGGGGTTGCCTCCAAGTATCGCGTCCAGCTCTTTGTAGAAATGGCAGGTCGCGGGGGCAGCACCGGAGCGGCTGTTTGCCTTGCGGGCATTGCGGTAGGCATTCCGCAGCTCCTTCACTTTAACCCTGCACTGCAATGTGTACCGGTCATGGCCCATTTCCATTGTGTCCCTTGATATCTGCCTGAAGGTATCATAATTCCTACAGCTGGAGCTCAGCTGGGACTGGACAGCTTCCTCCCCCCAAACGCTGATGAGGTCCAGCACCTCACCATTGCTCCATACTGGGGATTGTCTGGCGCGTGGAGGCATGGTCATCTGGAAAGATTCGCTGAGAGCACTTCACACCTGGCTGAGCAAACAGGAACGGGATTTTCAAAAGTCCCAGAGAATTTAAAGGGTGGCGTCTGACGGTTGGTCATCTGAGGGCAGGGCAGTAGAGGTCAAAGTGATGACCAGAGTGGCTAGAACAGGCATTGTGGGACACTTCTGGAGGCCGCTCAGAATGCACTAACAGACCAGGGTGTCCACACTGGTGCCGCGGCGCTCCACCCGGGGCGCAGCAAGTATTATGCTTCTCGTGGAGGTGGATTACAAAGGTGGTGGACTCCAGCTGTGGAGTCTGGGCGCTCTACGTGCCTTGCGAGTGTGGCACATCAAGAGTTAGGGCCCCTGGGCTGCTTTAATGTGCTCTAACTTGCAAGTGTAGCCAAGCCCTCAGTCATTTTTAGTGTACTCTGCATCTCGTACAGTATCAGATGTTACCTGATTTTGTAAATGAAGGGATCAGACCAATACCTGCCCACATCACACTGGAGTTTAGAGAACTTCACACACACAAAGAACAAATATGAATGTTCAAAGGTAGAAAAAAACTCACTGCAAGTATAAGTTCATTCAGATCTGCTTTTTTTTCCAGAACTTGGGCATTAGAATGATCAAGAATTAGCTAAGAGATAGGAAGTGGAGAAATACATAGTAGGTGTTTGATGTGCATGTGAACAAACTGAACATCTCACTGCAATAGATCCTACAAAATTGGGAAGAGAGGACAAGAGAATGAAGAAGTGGGGAGGAGAAAGAAACACTGAACAGGTTTTTGTAGTTTACTCTCATGAGTTTGTTTTGTTATTTGTTTGTTACTGTGGATATCTTTATCTAAATTTATCTTTCACCTGCTATGTTTATGAGCATATTTTGTGTAATGACATGTATGCACTGAATGCATCCGATGCATCTCATGAAAGCTCATGCTCAAATAAATTTTAGTCTCTAAGGTGCCACAAGTATTCCTTTTCTTTTTATGTATGCCTTAGTAAATTATGGGTATACTCGAGGAAGGGAAAGGGAGATGCAATTGATTGGTCAGTGTGAGACTAAAGTTCAAATTGCTAGCTATGCCCCTAGTTTAATAGATATTCCTGGAGTGAACACAAGAGCTGTAATTCACTTGAGAGGCTTTGTTGATACCATGAACCACAGGACTGCACCTCCAGCAGTTTATGACTGGCAGTTGGTCTCTAAGAGTAAGTTCAACCTTAAATTCACTCTTGGGGTATGTGTTATGCATTGTATATATTGCATTAACTTCTGTATTTCACTCTGAAAGTTTAACACTTCCGTCAGTAAATGTTTGGTTTCTAAACTGACCAAGGTCAGTGAAAAAGGTAGACAGGCTCAACCAAATTTCTGCAGGTTGGCTATCTTAAACATTGTGTGACATGAAAACTGCAGGATAAGCTGGGATATTTTCACTACCTTAGGGCTCAATTGTACCTTTTAAGGCACGGATCTACATTGGGGGCAGGGCAGAAGCATGCTATCCCACGAGGAGACACTATGCTTCAGAGATGGGCCTGGACCAAAATCCTTGATCCAAACATCCTTCCAAGCAGGGGGGAAGTTTTGAATGCTAGGACAAATGACCTGCAGCTGCTCCTCCTGGCCACCATGTGCCATTGGTGCACCTTTCTGGCTTGTTTTACCTGTCTCCTGCTACCTTGCCTCATGGCTCAGCTTTGTATCCTCTTCCCATCACTGTACAGGGGAAGGTGTGTTGATGATAAATGGAAGTTTGTTATATGCAAATAAGCTCATTAAATGTACACAGAATGGTGCACACACAACTACACTGCGGACTGGCATGGAAAGAGTTTCCTTCCTGCCCCTTTCTGGCATAAGGGTAGGTGTGGAAAGATTAGATTTTTATTGGTAAATGTCAGTAAATGTGTATTTCACCACACACACAAACCCATGGAAAAATATTTCCAATAATAATAATTGAAATCTAGGCAGCATGTTTTTCTTTTCTGAGTACTTATTGGCGTCAAAATCCAATGATTTAGATTTTTGAATTAGGCTTCTCACAATGAATGAATAGTAAAGACAGGCAAAAAGAAAAGCAGTACTTGTGGCACC
The DNA here is from genome assembly GCF_965140295.1 of Lepidochelys olivacea. Classification (NCBI taxonomy): domain Eukaryota; kingdom Metazoa; phylum Chordata; order Testudines; family Cheloniidae; genus Lepidochelys; species Lepidochelys olivacea. The sequence continues at coordinate 111,497,839 of NC_140417.1, forward strand.
TTAGAGACTAACAAATTTATCTGAGCATAAGCTCAAAAAGACAGGTGTGATCTGTTGATTTAAGGATATTTTCTTTGTATAGTTTGACATGTGATGTGAAAAGTTTGTTTTAATGGTTATAAATAGGGCCCTACCAAATTCATGGTCCATTTTGGTCAGTTTCACAGTCATGGGATTTTTAAAGTTGTGAATTTCATTATTTCAGCTACTTAAATCTGAAATGTCACCGTGTTGTAATTGTAGGGGTCCTGACCCAAAAAGGAACTGGGGGCAGGAGGTTACAAGGTTATTGTAAGGGGGCGGGGGCTGCGGTACTGCTACTCTTACTTCTGCGCTGCTGCTGGTTGCAGCACTGCCTTCAGAGATGTGTGGCCAGAAAGCGGTGCCTGCTGGCCAGGAGCCCAGCTCTGAAGGCAGAGCTGCTGCATGCAGAGCTGGGCCCTCAGCCAGCAGCCGCCACTCTTTGGCCGCCCAGCTCTGAAGGCAGCAGTGCAGAAGGGTGGCATGATGTGTTATTGCCCCTATTACTTCTGCGTTGCTGCTGGCGGGATGCTGCCTTCAGAACTGGGCACCCAGCCAACAGCCACAGCTCTCTGACTGCCCGGCTCTGAGTGCAGCGCAGAAGTAATAGCGGCAATACTGTAACCCCCCCCTAAAATAACCTTGTGACACCCCCCCCACAACTCCCTTTTGGGCAGGACCCCCAATTTGAGAAACACTGATCTCCCGTGAAATTTGGACTTTTGTGTGCTTTTACCCTATACTATACAGATTTCACAGGGGGGACGGACAACGTTTCATGGTCTGTGATGCATTTTCATGGCCATGAATTTGTTAGGGCTCTAGTTATAAAGCTTTAACTTTTTGAATCTCAACATCCTACTGTCACTAAATAATTGTCCAACCACCCCATAATTTCCCACAACTGTGAAAATGTAAATGGCTAAAAATAGGGGGAAATGATTAAAAATAAACAGTGCTATGTGTCAATTATAGAAAATAAAAAGCAAATTCTTCTAAACATACTTAAGAAAAAACACATGCTTCCCAGGAGCCTGGGATCTGCTACTGTGAGAGGTAACTGCCTTAGGGTGATGCGGGGTTTCTAACAATACCTCTCCATGCCTGTACTAGGGATGTTCACAATCTGACCCCATAACAACTGATCACATTAATGGGGATGATTATTAAGGGTACATTTAGATTCTTTATGACACTTGTGTATTTCTGTTCCTTTAATAAAAATCAGAATGCTAAAGCCTATTGCTTTATATTGCTCCTACCTTCAACTACTCTCTATCTCTCATCTGCCCCAACATGTTACTTTTACACTGCCCCCCCCCCGAACATGCCATGTCTTCCTCCTGCACCCCTAATCTGCTCTGAGTCTGTCCTAAGGCAGGACCTTCTGTGCTTAAAGCAATGGACCTGGGGGCGCTGAATGCAGTTCCTACCTCTGCCTTAGACCCTTGGGCAAGTCACTGCACCTCCCTGTGCCTCAGTTCCCCATCTGTAAAACGGGGATAATACTTCCTTTCTCCCATCCTCTGCCCCTCTGGTCGATGTGGATTAACGCTCTGGGGCAGGGGCTGTCTCATTATATAGACCTAGCGGCACAGGTGCAATTTCTGACGGGTGGCAGGAGCTTCTCCTCCCCCCCGCAGCCTCCCCTGATGGCCTCACCCCGTTGCTGCCCCCACCCCCCGCTCTCCTCCTCCTCCAAGTCCTGGCTCCTTATTTCCCCCCTGGGCTCCTTGTCTTGGGCCTCATCGCCCGGCCCTGCCCCTGCCGCTCGGAGCCGGGCAGGGCAGCCGCCGCCCGTGTGCAGCCCCCTCGCACATGCTCCCTGGGCCGGCGGCGGCGCTCTGAGCATGTGCAGGGGGCCGCCGCCGCCGCCGCCCGGGGGCTCTGCCTGGCGCGCCCCGGTCCCTCCCAGGTGAGGCTGCGCCGGGCAGGGTGAGGTGCGGAGCGGGCGGGCGCAGCCGGCGGCCCCAGCCTCTTTGCGGCCCCGGGCCAGCTCCGGGCGCAGCCGGCGGCATGAGCGGGCCGGAGCAGGAGGAGGAGAAGCAGCTGGAGCGTCTCACCAGCCTGAAGGCGCGAGGTAAGGCAGCGGCGGGCGGGGAGATGAGCTGGTGCGTTTCAGGGAGCGGCTGCTGCCATTGCGGCCGCCGCCGCCGCCTCGGGCTCCGTGGCAGGGTCAGGCAGGCGAGGGGACAATTGCACCGGCTGAGCCCCCGTGCAACCGGCCACCCCCCGCCCGCGCTTGCGGCCGGGGCTCCGGCCTGAAACAAGCGGGGCTGGGCGCAAGCCGGGCCAGGCGGGTGTGGGACTCTCCTGGCTCACTGATGTGTGACTCAGCCTCAGAGGAAGGGTGGGGAGAAAGGCACGCTGCAGACGAATTGCCTTGGGCACCAGCTTCACGCCTCCACCGTGGAGCTAGCACAGGGCCCCCTAAGGCAGCGATTTCAACCAGGGTAGTCACCGGAGGGCCTAACTTTGAGGCCTGTTTGATTCTCCTCCCAACCTCCCCCGATTTGAGATTTTTCTCTTGTTCCCCATTCTCTCTCGTGAAGGCTTGTATAGTTCTAATGGTTAATCTCTTCCCTTTTCAGGGCATATAAATCACCTTCCAGCACTCATCTGTTTTTGCTTGATTGCCGCAGCTAGGTCAGCTGTTGGCATTGGAATAATAGATGTGGGCTGATTTGGGTTGATGGGATAATGAAATATTTTAAGATGTACATAGGTTAACCTGTCTCTTTCTTCCTCCCAGCAAGTGCAAAATAATCCTGTACAATAAACCCAATATCAAATGCCTAAATAAATTTCCTAAAATGGACCCCAGTGAACTCCAGACATATCTGCCAAAAGGAGGCTCATTAGGCAAAATGTTTCTGTGCAGAAATGACAGGTTTCAGAGTAACAGCCGTGTTAGTCTGTATTCGCAAAAAGAAAAGGAGTACTTGTGGCACCTTAGAGACTAATCAATTTATTTGAGCATAAGCTTTTGTGAGCTACAGCTCATTTCATCGGATGCATACTGTGGAAAGTGTAGAAGATCTTTTTATACACACAAAGCATGAAAAAATACCTCCCCCCACTCTCCTGCTGGTAATAGCTTATCTAAAGTGATCACTCTCCTTACAATGTGTATGATAATCATTTGTTTCATGAGGTAAGAATCCAGCTACCCAACAGGCTTCCAAGGGAAGCTAAAACCATATACCATTCCTTGCCATTTCTGAAGTAACTTCCAGAGTCATTTATCCCTCTCAGCAAGGCCGGACGTGTTAAAGTACTGAACAAATAATGACAACTAAAAGTTCATTGGCTGCATAAGAATTATAATCCACTCTTGATCTGGATGCAAACCTCACACTGACATCAGTGTGAGTTCTCTTGTGCCTTAAGTGTAGCATGGAGTCCTAAATTAAATTGAAAATGGAATTTGGCCCTTGCTACCAAATGAGTTTGATACCCCTGCTTTAGTTGCTGTCTTCTGCTTTTCATAAAGGCATACAGTGTTCCAGCTCTGTAGATGTTGAGGTCTCTTGAATGCATATTGGCACACTTCAGGACAACTGCACCAGTATTTCCCCATAGTCATACAACAAGGGCACTCACTCTCAGACTTCCAACTCCCCAGCTATTGCCCTCCAAGATGGAGACCCACATGTCTCTCCCTGCTGACCCAGGTATTTCCAGGCTTCATAGTTCCTGCCTTCACCCTGTTATTCCCAGCACAGACCAGTTGCCTGAAGACACCTGCTTGCTTACTCTTCAGAGACGGTTAATAGGTGTAATTGCTACAGTTTAAACTGCCACACAGTGCTTCCTAGGCAAGCTTACTTTGTTCTTAAGGTAAAAAAGCATTACAGTGAAAACATTAAAAACAGCTAAACATTAAAAACAGCTAAACAGCTACATGCATTCTAATGAGCTTACCAGAGTCCATCCCAACTCTATGGATTCTAATAGGAGCAGTCCTTCAAATCCCCCTCCAAGGGGATGCATTATGATTGCAGGTTCACCACAGTTTCAGTTTAGAACAAGCACCCGGGCTTATGGGACCTCAGTAGGCCCAGTACTCCCAACCCTACCATAAGGATTGGTGCCCTCTGTGGACCAGGGGTCCCGTGCCTTTGTTGAATCAGGAAGAAGGCCCTGAGCTAGTTTAAAAGCAGGCTTTTTTTTAAAAAAAAAACCAAAACAAAAACACAAACCTTTCTTTGTCTCTTGCCCCTGGAGAATCCAGTTTGAACACGTATATGGATACCTCTCCAAGGGGATAGCTTCAAAGGGCTGTTAATGGAAGAAGTCCATTAGCATACACCTCCCTACTAGAGAAGATGCATACAATGCCAAAATAACACATACTCAATTGTGTTTTTCAGACAGTGTACCCCAAAAGTATTAACCCTAATTCAATAAGGTTTCTTAATTCGATAAGGCTTTGTTCAGGTTATGAAAGGCTATTGTCAATCTGTCACACATATTGTGCCATGATGTTGGGTTCAATCTATAAGTAGCCAGATGAACTGGAAGAATTGGCTTTATCAGCTGCTTGCATTTCAGTTATGCATCTACTTGATCAGTACAGCTCATACCCTAACATACAAAGGGTTTGCAGCTTTGTAGTGGTCAGATACAAAGGGTTTGTAGCTCTACCTTTAATTTTTGAAGCAGATTTATGACTTGAGATGCATTTTATTTGTTTACACTACATCACAGTTCCTTCAGCTGTACTTAAACTGTCCTCTGCACATCATGAGATGGCTTTGTTTTGAAAAGGAAATTTTTAACTATAGCTGGTAGTAATTTGCATGGATATATTGGACAGAATAGTATGATGCAATTTTCTCTTGAGTGGGAATGGTGTAGGTCTGGTGATTGGCATGGGTGCTTACATTGTGTATGAGTCTGACGTATAAATTTACCTCCTCTCCTCCGCTGTACAGCTGAATTTTTTTGAGCGTCAGCTCTAAGACTTCAGATAGTTTTAAAGGTGGTTTTTTTTTTTTTTTTTTTTTTTTTTAAATTTCCCAGTAACTAACCCAACTGCTGGATCCACTGCTGCTCTAACTTGTATTCCGGCCTGTGAACAAGTTCAATAAGTGTTCATTCATGATTCTCAAATGGACACACTTCTGTAATTCAACACCAAATACACAAATTTAGATAAAGTTATTCTAAACAACTAGTCCTCACTGCTGTCCATCAGCACCGTTGGTTCCAAAATACCAACAATCACTGAAATGACTACACATTTTGGAGTATTCCTCACAGGCACTTTGGAGAAAATCCTGTTCTTATTGAACTCGGTTGGAATAAGGCCAGGATTTCACCCATGATGTCTAGGGATCTCCAGCCAGACAACCGTAACACTGTTAACTATCTAATGGAGCTTATGGCACTCCAGGAAATAGGTTGGGGAAAAGATATCATGGCTCAAGTATGTTCTGCCCTAGATCCACATCTGTTCTTGAAATGGGACACTGTCACATGCAGATGAAGAGCAATATTTTATCATAAATTATATACATTTATTTTAAATGTGGGAGTTTTCCGATGCTATTACAAAACCTAAGAACAGCAGAAATATTGTCATGCTCATGTGAGTTTGGGATTTTTTTAAAAGGAAAAAATATTCCAATGGAAAATATTTGTAAACATTTATTCCCTTGTAGTTTACATATAGCAGCATTTTACCAGGACATGGGCCTGTAAAGTTCTACTGACATGTCCAAGTTCTGGGAAATGCCAAAGGTGAATAACCTAAATAATAAAATTTTAAAAGTTATTTTATTTGTAATCAACTATGTATTGTTAAACAGCTAACTAAAACTTTTTATATAAAGGAAGCAAGTTTAATCTAACACTGTCCCATTAATATTTCAGATAAAAGAAAAAGGGAAACCATTTTAGACATTTATGACCTTTCTCAGATAATAGAGATAAATTGGCTTTAGGGACACTCAGTAACTGCAGGCAACATGTAACTAAAATAAATGTTTTGAAATCTTACTGACACTTTGTATAGGAGTGGGTAATGGTATTTCTCCAAACATAATGCTGCTCAAACTCCACAAGGTAAACCAGCATGGAAGCTCCCAATTAAATCTCAGTGGTTGGGTTATGGGGGCTGTGGCAGAGGCCTCCCAGCCCCAGGGATCCTGGAGATCTGTATAGAATGGGAGATCAAGTCCTGTGGATGACTGGCATCTTTATAGTGTATTCTCTGTGCTGCTTTTTCTCCTTTCCCCTGCAAAAGTATGGCTGCTACAGGAGTTTTGCTTATATTGCTGCCCACTGTGCACTTACACAAATCTACCCACCCCGCAAGAGCACACATGGGGAGCATAACATTGTTTTTCTGGCAGTACTAAGTGTGAGTCCAGGGGGCTATCTATATCTCCAGTGGGGTCCACACTACTCACCCTTACCTGAAACACTTTAAGGTGTTGACTCTGGAGTTTGGAAGAGGAGAAGGAACATAAAGTAGAGCCTCTGTTATCCTCCTTTGATGCCCTAACAGCGATTAACAGTTCTTATCTTTGCTACGCTTCTGTTTTGCTATGGTGGGGTACTATTGTTTGAGAAATGTGCTATGGGACAGACCCAGTATGATTCTTGGGCCTAATCTCTTGCTTTCCAGGCTTGCAGGAACTGGAAGCACAACACCATCACCCCTTTAGGGCAGGTCTGCACATAAACCTTTTACTGCTTAAGTAAAGTTGGTTAAGCATGCGATTTATTTAAACATCATTTCTGTACTAGCAAAAGCGCTAGTGTGGACACATTTATCCTGGTGAGACTCGGTCTTTTGCCCAGCGTAACCTATTTCATTCAGAGAACCAGTGTAAGCTATACTGGCAAAAACACTCTTGCCACTATATGCTGGATCTGCTGCAAACCTTTTCTGGTGTAGATTAGATATTCATCTAGAGGAGTGTATGATGGACTGAGCTTTGCTTTCCTTGACAATTTTATTTACAATCTGATTAAATGACCATTTCAACCCGGTTACTCTGATTAAGTGGAATCCTTGGTTGATTTGACATGGAAGGACACTCAACCATATTCTGTGGAAGTCATTTGAACCTCTTTAAAATAAAAATACAAAAACGGACACGAATGTAGCATTGAGGTTACTTGAATGTTTGCAAGCAGGGAAATGTGAAACATTAGACGCACAAACATTTTAGCTTGTGATTTTAGTTGGTGTAGGTACTGCCACCTGTTGTGAATGTTGCCCAACACTTTCCATTGTAAGACCCTGGTTTGGGTTGCTTATTGCTTTGTAAAGCCTAATTTTCCATACCAGGTATCTGCCTTAGGCTGAATTTTTGGAAAACTTCAACAAAAACTGTTTAGTCATTTCTCAAAATGAGGTGAGGGAAAAATATGATTTTCCTATTTAAAAAAACAACCACCCCCAAAAGGGTTTCATTTTAAAGCTGTAGTGTCTCCATGCTTTGGAACAAGGACTTGAAATTTGGTAGGGTAGGGTGGTGCAGTGAGTCTGATTTCAGAGATCAGGTTTCAGAGTAGCAGCCGTAGAGATGTGCTTTTTTTGCTGTCTGTGTGAAAACCCCCCTGAATCTGGCCAACTAATGAGACTCTGAAAATTGCAGTTCACACATGGTCGATAGAGACTTGTTGGAATTTGACAGGTAGAGTCACTGAAGATTTCATTGGTACTGAGTGTTCTCCATCCTGGGGCGCCAGGGACTGAGCAGAACTCTTCCTACAATTGCTCCTTCCATTCATCTGGGACTGATGTGGTGCCAGGCACAGGAACTGAGGGATACTCAGGGCTGGGGCACAGGGCGGGGTGCGGGTGCGGGGCGGCGCTTACCTTGGGTAGCTCCTCGGAAGCAGTGACATCACCCTCTCGCTCCTAGGTGCACTGCCTCTGCCTACAGACGCCGCCCCTGCAGCTCCCATTGGCCACAGTTCCCAGCCGGTGGGATCTGCGAAGCTGGTGCTCGGAGTGGGGGCAGCGCACGGAGACTGTCTGGCCATCCCTATGCCTAGGAGCCAAGGGACATGTTGCTGCTTCCGAGGAGCCGTGCAGAGCCAGGTAGAGAGCCAGCCAGCCCCGGACCAACTGGACTTTTAACGGCTCGGTCAGTGGTGCTGACTGGAACCACAAGGGTCCTTTTTCGACCTGGTGTTCCGCTCGAAAACCCGACCCCTGGCAACCCTAAGACAGGCCCAAGCAGGGAGGTGAGGGGGAAGACTGGAAATGGTAAGGTTGGGGGCTGGAACTGGCATGTGCAGTCAAGAGTGGGGAGTGGAGATTTGGATGAGGACAGGCTGGGGGCAGGCTTAGAGGGGAACGTGCAGAAGGGTCTGTAACCGCTCGAGCATGCTCCTCTCAGAACCTGGAATAGAACCCAGGATTCCAGAGACTCTGTATTCCATTTCTGTCAGCAAATAGCTGTAAAAACCCACTGGCAAAGTGTCTCATCCCTCTTCCAGTGCTGGCCTACAAAGAAGGTGACAGCCTGCTATTGCTGTCAGTTACTCTGTTAGTTCAAGTGGCAGAGGTCTGTGGTGCGAACCTAAAGATTCTAACTCTGCTGATGAATCATGTGGGAATCCATATGGTTTCACATGGTAGAATTTCTGTTTGCTTTGTTTTTTTTAAATCTAGAAAATTACATACCAAAAATACATTAAAGGAATATAAGGTTGCAAAGTCTAGCACTCAGAAGTAAGGAAATGCCAGAATAAAGGTTGCTGATGAATCCTTAAATAGGCCATCCTGTGCATCTTAGCAACCTTAACATTTTCAATTTTGTTTTTTGTATGTAATATCATATTTTATTGTATACTTACCATACTAGAAGAGCCTCATTGGCTTAGACTGTCTATATAACTTCTTTTCTGATTTATGATCATGCATGCACAGTACACTTAACTAGGATATTTGTTTTCTTTGGAGACTGACACTAACAATTGTTGAATGGTATGTCTTGCAAGCTGTCTCTCAGAGGAATACTATAAGTTGCATTAACGGTTTATATGGCTTATAATTCCTATTTTACTGTGTCTGTGTATAAGTTTAGCTGGCTTGTTTTTCATGTGATACATCCTCAAACATTCTTAAAGTTCAAATATTACTTTCACTGACGTTGTTTAAAATATTGTAGAATGTTTTTCTTTTATTTCACACAAGAATTTGTTGTATACAGTATTTGTACCCTGTTAATTTATAAGCTCTCAGTATATTTCAAACTTCACAATCAAGTAAGCTGGAAACTGAATTTTTCTGTAAGCTGACATAATATATGTGTTGCTAATAAAATATTTTAGAGTAAGGTTAAATGAATGAAACACCATTAATAGTGACATAGGTTTCACCCCTGCAAGGGCCAGCCCTATTGACTCTCTTGGTTGCCCAGCCCCTTGCAGGACTGACCACTTAGAATTACGGTTGTATGTGTTTGCGTATGTCAACACATAATGCTTTCCTTTATTATAACTTTATATTGTCTGAGTACATTTTACTGTGTATGTTTTATATGGTGTCTGTCTGGCATTCATGGAGTAACTTGCATTAGTGCATCTAAAGATGGCAACAAAAAATAGGATAATATTTTTGAGGTATTAGGTAATTAAAGGCTACATCATTATGCATATTTAAAAGCGGACAGAATTAAAGTTACTACAATTTTGTATACAATACAAATACTATTGCATTTTCTGTCTTCTGAGCATTCAGATGTGCTAGAGGCTTTATAAATTAGAGAGAAGCTCCCTTCTGCTGGAGAATTAAGAGCATATCAGATCATGTGGGCTGATCCTTACTTGAGGTAATTCTATGTAGCTCCTCTGAAGTCAATGGAACCATGCTGGTTTACACCAGCTGAGGATCTGACTTGACTAAGGGAACCTTCAGTCCATAGTGACATTGGCTATGATGGTAAATGGTAGTTGCACAAGTTATTACCACCCACACATACAAGTGAATTTATAACCAATCCCCCCCCCCACTCCTATACACATCTAGTTGTCAATAAAGACATTTTTTAACCCAGAAAACTGCAAACTGTCTGAGAGTTGGGGAGGGAGAAAAGAGTCTTAACATTAAAATGGAGATTTTTCATCTATTCAAAATCAGCTGAATGGCGTTTGCTCAAACAGAAAATATTACGCCTGTCGACTGAGATTAAGCATGAACATTTTTGGCCCAAAAGGTGAACATTTCAAAAAGTCATATGCAACTGCAAAAAAGGGTGATAGAGAGAGCACTACTAGAGCACTTTTTTATATAATAAGCATAGGTGTGTCTGTCTAATGTTCACTGTAAAGCAGATTCATCATCTCATACTTCTGCTTGTATGACATTGTTCCAGTAATAAATCCACTTTTAGCATTTGTGTAATAAATTAATATCAAATAATGATCTGCTTTTAGCACACTCAGTTCCAGGGGAAATGTATCTTTAACCTCATTATCAGTAAAACAGCGACCACTACATTTATATTTTTGTCTTTTGCTTTAGTTGTATGCTACAGTTCAGCCTAGCAGAACCTCACTAATACCTGTTTCTGGGGGGGACAATTGAATTTTGGGACCAAGTGAACATGGTATCAATGTGTAGACACGGAATGTATTTTGTTCAATCATTTTGATAATTTGTGGCTTGAATATTTTAAATAATAGTAATATTTTCAGCAGGGTGGTGGTGGGCCAGCATATCAGCACTCTTCTGGTGGCCCCATGGTATTTTTGCAGACTTGAACCAAAGCAGTCATGTGTTCCTGAGTCTGCAAACAGCTAGTCAGGAACAGTAGGCATCATTCTGATCTCACTGATTTTTACGCTAATTTAAGTCCATTGACTTCAATAGTTAATCCTTATTTACATTAGCATAACTGATATCAGAATGACAGTAACTATGAAAAGTGTGATATATCCCTATTATACATAAAAACTATATGTGAGGTGGTTATTCTGAAAGTTAATGTTTACAGTATAGACAGTGTACAGTGATAAGATGTTACACTGTTGAGTCTTTCATGCAGCTATTCCAGAATTTTATGGGAGTAGTTTGGGAAGAGCATCACCACTTTCTCCCTCTTCTGACCATGGTTGTGATAATGTGATGTTGTGCTGGGAAGAGAGCACCATTTTCTTTGTGCAGATTAGTGAAGTTCTACTATACACTAATTCACATTCACATAATCAGTATGAAATAGCACAGGGCTGGGAGCCAGGAACTCTTGAAGGGCTCAGGTACCACAATGATGAATATAGTAGAAGAACCTTAGTAGACTAGAATAAAATCCTGGCTCTGCCACTGACTGACTGTGAGGGTTTGGGCAAATCACTTCACCATTCTGTTTCTGTTCTCCATCTGTAATATATTTTCTGCCTGCCTGTAATTAATATTGGTATAGGACTTTAAACAAAGTGCTACATAAGTATATGGTACTATTATTAATTGTCATGAGTTTACCCAGTACATTGTTGAATTATGAGAAGATGATTATCAGTCACACATGGAATTTTAGAGTTAAGTGAATCTTGTAGACATCTGATCCTGGCTAACTTGAGTTAGGGATGCCACTGAACTTTGTTTGGTATCCAAGTGCATACAGTATGGACTTAATGCTTAAAAACCAAAAACCTGCATAAAGGCTCCACTAGAAAAAGGTTGTTGCATCTTTCATCGGATACCTTTTAAGTGCCACCCTTGTTCCACTCTAACCAAGAATTTGATTCACAGCATAGATCCACTTTTTAAAACTTTTGTGAGCTATCTTAGGGAAGAGATTTATTAAGAACGCTTCACCTAAAGATTCCATAAAAGGGGTCTACATGTGTCCTCTGGAAGCTGTCATCCATATAATGTTAGCAGAGGTCTCAATATGAAACGAGGTTCTTCTGAGTCCATGTCAGGAGCATTAAAACGGGGAAAAGGGGGCAACTTCTTAATGACAATAAAAGATCATGGCCTGACAGGCCTTGATTGACTGACTGATTTGTGTATGGGGCTAACTAAACAGTAGGATGGAATGCAGTAGGAATTCCAGGCTTAAAACTGGTTTGTTGATCCAGTCATTTTAAGTCCTACATACCAAGTTTGCATTATCCTTAAATATACCTAGAAACTGTTAGCATCTTCCAAGGAGCTATACCTACCAAGACAACAAGAACCTCTATTTTCACATCTTTGGCTGGGGTCTATTGAGATTACAAACGTCGTCTTTCATGGTCATAAAGCAAACCCAGAAATTTCTTATAAATAGGATATTAGCTAGTGGCAATTCATTTTTAATTCCCTAAGAGAGAACTTAATTTTATTGCTCTGTTATCTCTGTGTGTATATTTTTTCCATATAATTTCCTTATCTCTCAGATCTGCAGATATCTGGTGAGTTTGCATGTGGTTTGTGGTCACATTTTCAGTGGTTTTGTTGTGCTTTTCTCTTTGAAAGTCCTGGGTGGCTCTGTACAGACACTGTGGTTTTGGGGTTGCCACAGTTTGTAGCCAAGCAAAGGTTGGGAGGGGGGGAGAACCTCTGTTAGGAAATAGAGGTAGATTCATGGTTCTGGTAGCCCAGAGTATTCGTTTTCGCAACACACTCTCTTGTAAATGGCTAACAAAGAGCGTGTCTACATTGCAGTTGGCACGTGTGATTGTAGCACGTGTACGCATACCTGAACTAGCTTTGGGCGAGCTAGCCTGCTAAAAATAACAGTGTAGCCACAGTGGCACAGGCTAGTTTTCAGAGTACGTAATCTGCGCAGGATTGTACTTGGGTGGCTAGCTCATGTAGCTGCCTGAGCTATTGTGGCTACTAGTTTTTAATGGGTTAGCTAACTCAATGCTAGCTTGGGTATATGCACATATGCTGCAGTGGCACCTCCTGCCTGCAGTGTAGACGTAGCCTAAGCTACTTTTAAGGAGCCCAGCATCCTTGAATTACCTTTTGCAGTTGACATGGCCAGTTAGCTAATCTGCAGACACACAGAGGCAAGATGGTCCAGTCGTTAGGGCACTGGCCTAGAACTTGCGAGACCTGGGTTCAGTTCCCTGCTCTGGCACAGACTTCCTGTGTGACCTTGGGCAAGTCTCTGTGCCTCAGTTACCCATCTGTAAAATGGGGATAATAGCACTTCTCTACCTCACTGGAATGTTGCAATTCTTTTTAATGTATCTATCCTTATAAAGTGCTTAGATAAGACAGTAATGGGGGCAGAGGGCATATATAAATACCTTAGATAGAAAAACACTTTTGCAGATTGCCAACAAGTTTACCATCTTGGGCTTCGTTTAAAGAGAGAGTTGCATCAGTTTAACTTAAATTGGTTTTTAAACCAGTTTAGTTAAACTGGCGCAAAAAGCGGTGTGGACACTCTTATTTTGTTTTAAAGACCATTCCTAATTGACTTAGGCAAACTGAAATAAGTCTGGTTTAAACAAAAATAAATGTTCACACAGCCTTTTGCCCCAGATTAACTATATCAGTTTAAAAGTATCACCTTGCTTAAGTTAAACCAGTGCCACTTTTTTGTGAAGACAAAAGAAAAAGATAGTGACAGATAGTGAGTGCTTAAGTGGGTGAGGTAGGAACAATGGCTACCATATTCAGATACTCTGGTTGCTGTGTTTAATGATGCATCCCTCTGGAGAGTTGCACCATATTTTTTTGTATTCTTTAATTTATTTCCACAAGATGTCCACAGTACCTCAGAAGACAGACAGATTGCACATGGTCCCTGTCCTAAAGACCAAAATATGTAATGTCACATGACATAATGAAGGGACGACAAACCTGTGGGGGTGGGAATAGGTCAAAGAAGACAGAGGTCATTGCATTGAGCTTAAGCAACTATTCAGCAAAGTTGTGTGCACTGCAGGTTGAGGAAACAAATGTCGTTTATAAATATATGTATAAATCAAAGTCCTTTGACAATAAAATGGAAGCTGGAATTCCTAGTTCTCAGGTAATATACTACATTTATGATTGGGATAGAAATATGGTCCAGTGGTTTGGGCTCTGTCTTGAGACACTGAAGACCAGGTTCCATGCCCCCCTTCTCCACTGACTTCCTGGGTGTCCCTGGGCAAGTCACCAAGGGTCAGATTTTTAAAGGTATTTGAGTCCAACTCCCAATTTAAATCGGTGGAAGTTAGGCTCTCTGTGACTCCATTCCCCATCTGTGAAATGTGGCTAATAGAACTTCCCTACGTCACAGTGGTGTTGTGAAGATAAACACATTAAAGGTTGTGACGTACTCCGAGATTACAGTACTGGGAGCCATAGAAGTATCTTAGGATGATTCATGAGACACCAGCACTAAAACAATATCTGATCCCTAATCTGTTCTAATTTGGATTTAAAAACGTGAATCCCTGTCACTGATTCTTTCTAACTGTTGATTGACAAAATTCGTTGATTATTAGGACCCATCTTCTTCTGCAGACACTCCATAGGTTCCTGAAGTCTAAAGAAATGCTCTAGTTCAACCACACGTTATTGGGTTTAAGGCAGGAGTTATTACATAAAGTTCCCTGGCCTGTGTAACATAGGAGGTCAGATTAGATAACCATGATAGCTTTAAAATGAATGAATAAGAAAGTCAATGGGAATTCTGTGCATGGAGCAGCTATGGAATCAGGCCATGAGTGTACTACTAAAATATGTTTTTAATTCTTTTTTATAGCTATCGGTGAATATGAAGATCTTAGAGCAGCAAACAACAAAAAGAAAGAGGAGGTTTGTACTCTGCAATATGTTTCCTTAACACCTAATGTACTAGATATTGGAAGTCTTTGTTTGTCTACTGACTTCAGCTGAGTCCAAATATATCGAGGGAAATTTTGTTGTCTCTTGTAGCAGCTGAAGGCTAACTGTATGCTAAGAGGTGAAGAATAACATACAGCAATGTGTATGATTGTTGTGAGACAAACACGTGCCTCAAGGATGTAGCAAGATCCTTCTTGGCCTTATGCCTCCAATACCTGAATTGTAAATTTATATCTCAACAATCACACAGCCAAGCCTAGTCTACATTAGAAAATTATGTATGTTTTTAACTTTGGGTGCAGCAGCACCCAGTGTAAAAGTGGTTCAGATATGAATGTGGACTAAGTGAATCATTCAAAAATATCTCAGGAAGACTTGCTTCCCCCAGGTCTGAATCTCATTTGTCAGAACCATTTTATGAAATGCATATTTATTTATTTTTTTAAATCTAAAAATATCTTGTGAATGTAGGAATGCAATCTTTTTTTAAAAAAGAAGCATTTGAAATCAGTCTCCCATCCAGATTTTTAATTCATTTTAATAGAATTAAGGATTATAGATGAACCTGAGCCTATAGCCTTGATGAAGGTGAAACTCCCCTGGACTTCATATGGACAAGTCAGAACTGCAGGATTGGACTTCTTAAAGTAAGAAGTAAAGTAATGGAGGTCTCAGAATCATTGGAAATCCCCAAAGTAACTCAGGGATTTAGCCAGGCTACTTCCACTGGAATCAGTTGAGGGTTCTGCGGCCTTTCAGTGGAAATTGTTAGTTGCTAAATCCCTGAGTCAGTTTCGAAATCTCAGCCAGTGACTCTGGGAGTGCATCAAGTTTGCTGCTCAGGCTCTGAAGCTCATCCTCCCTAGACTTCAGAACCTGAGCTCCAGCCCAAGCTGCAGCTATTTTTAGAGTTTTAGGGCAAGCCCCACTACCCAAAGTGAGTTGATCCGGACTGGGAGACTCAGTACCTGGTCTGTGTATACTAATCCCGCACTGGGTAATGGGGCCTGACTAATCACTGTGGGGCCTGGAGACCACGACCCCTTACCCCTGCTGCGCATGCTCCAGGTGGAAGGGACAGATAAAAGGAGGCAGCCCAGCTCGGACTGGGCTGGCTGAGGAGGAGGGACGTGTGCCCAAGGCTTTTTCAGAGGTGCCTGAGACTCTCCAAGCGGTGGGAAATCGTGAACCTGGACTACGCTGTAGACGAACAGCTGACTGCGGAGTGGGGGGGACCTGATTCGTTAAAATGAGGTGGAGTGTGATGGTGGTCTTGCCATTCAGTAAATGCACCATGTAAATGAGGAAGTAGTTTTATTGTGGATATCTGCAATAAAAGAAAGCGTGGGAAGTAGCTGGGGGTGAGGGAGGGAGTGTGGGCAAACAGTGAAAGTTCTCCCTCTTCTTTATGAGTGTTTGGCAGTTAATGCACATGGGATAGTTTTTACATCTTGGAAGAAAGTTGTTGTATGGACACTCCAGATCTCATTCTATGAAATATGTTGCAACCACGTTGCAAATATGGTGCAAAATGTTAATGGATAGACTAGTAAAGGAAACTCAAAACTGGTTTTCCCCACTAAAATTCAGCGATGTCTGTAGCTATTTGACTCTCTTTTGCCTTCTGTTGTGCTGAATGCATTTCTCTTCTCCCTCTCTTGCCTGCCCTCCCTCCCCCTGACAAAATCCATCTCTCTTCCCTGGCTAAAGTTTTTCTAATTTTTCCATCCGGTTCCTTCTTTTGCTCCCAGCATACCTCTCCCACGCCAAACCCTCCCAACCCTGGTATCATAGTGATTCATCCTGCAGTCTAGGAGAACTGGTCATATCTGTCTTCAGAGAGCTTCCAGCAGGACTGATCAACATTTTTTGTCAAAGCTTTCCTCCTTCTCTTCCCCCCAACAAAATGATTTTTTTTTTCAAATAAATAAATATAATTGTTCAGAATTTCCCCCCAAATTAAAAATTAGTTTGGTTTTTGATGATTTCTTTTGCCTAGTGCTAAGCATTGTGGTCCTGATTCTGCAAAACACCTAAACACATTTTAACTTTATTTTAACGGGACTGCTTATTTGCTTAAAGTTATGTATGTGCCGGTGTTTTTTGCAGGAGACAGGTCAAAATGCTCCGGAATTTGCCGCATCAAGCCCTTAGCGTGAATGGGAGAAAGCATGGTCCAGTGCAAGAGTTCTCAACCTTTTTCTTTCTGAGCCTCTGACCCGCCCCCCCCCCCAACATGCTATAAAAACTCCACAACCTACCTGTGCCACAACAACTGGTTTTCTGCATATAAAAGCCAGGGCTGGCATTAGGGGGTAACAAGCAGGGCAGTTGCCTGGGGCCCCACACCACAGGGACCCCTGCAAAACTACATTGCTCAGGCTTCAGCTTCAGGTGGCTTGACTCAGGGCCCCGGGCTTCAACCCCATGCAGTGGGGCTTCGGCTTTCTGCCCTGGGCCACAGCGAGTCTAATGCTAGTCCTGATTGCTGGACCCCCTGGAACCTGCTCGCTGCCCCCGCAAGGGGCCCCAGACCTCTGGTTGAGAACCACTGGTCCAGTTGACCGGGCATAGAACTTGAAGTCAGGAGTTCTCATTGCTATTCTTTGCTGTGCCATTCTCTCACTGTGACCTTGAGAAAGTTGCTTCACCCCTCTGCATCTCTGCCCATTTGTAGAATGGAGATAATGACAGATAACTGCTTTGCTTTGAGACCTACATGTGGAAAGCACTATATAAAAGCTAGGTAGTAGTGTATGTGCTTCTACCGCAGTTTATTGGCCATTTTCCCAAAATGAAGATGTGCATTCTTCTGTGAATATGGAAGATGCCATGCCAGATATTTTTCTTTCTTGGAAAAGAATTTAGTATATATTACAAATTCAAGCAGAGTTCATCACGCAACAAACAGCTAGGGTCAAAAGTAACCTGAAAAGAAAACTGAAAACTAGATCTGTGCCCTTTGTACATCTTTAATGTAGAAAGAAGGCCTGAAAAACTTTTTTGTTTTGTGTTAAGGTTTTTTCCTGCCTGGTTTTATATTAGACTAGACCTTAATTTCTATCCTGTTTTCCCCTGGAAGATTCTATGAAGAACTAGAGCATGATGTCAGAGACACCAGGGAAAACCTGATTGAGAGAGGAAGTGGTTTTAAATTGGGCATTTTAAAACACTTTTTGGCTAACATTTTAAAACTCAAGCAAGTAATAGAAGGAAAGATATCTGAGTCAAAAATTCCCCCTCGCCCATCTTATTAAGGTGTGAGAAAGTACACAATCAACATTGAGATCTCCAGTGAGTTATCCAGCAAAATAAGACTGACATTCCTAATATTTTAAGGTAAAATCAAATAATCTGTCCCCCCTTCTTCCTCAAAAAAATTCCTTTCCAGCCTGGTTTACACATCTTAATGGAGTAAAAAAGGCACAGCCCCAATTATTTTCCTTTATAGGTCACCTTCTTATTTAAAAAACAAAAACAAACTAGGACTAAAAACGTCAAGGTAACTTAACAGTCAACTGAACTCCCCCTCTCCCCTTAGATACGTAATATGCAGCTCTGAAGCATTCAAAGTCAGGGAACGAATACATATTTATGAATACTTGCTATAGATCATACAGGAACTACTTTTGTGCATCAGCATGGGCAGTGTTTTGTCACCCTGCCAGCAGAAAAGGGACTGAGACAGAACCTTTCAAGAAACAGTGTATGTAATACAGTATCTTTGATACTGTTTGTCATTGTTAATTTCCCTTTCCTTGTGTGGCTTTCACTGAGTAGGGATTGTTAATTTGGAGTACTTTAAATTTCAGTAAAAAAAATTTTTTTAAAAGGGGAAACTGTATGTTTTCATTGTGTTTTCTGTATATATGCAGTTTCTCTGAGACCAAATGGCACATGGTACTGCAGTGGGAAAAGGAAAGTAATTACTTGGCTGTTTGAAAATGAATCTCCTATTAGCAACCGTCTGTCTAGAAACAAAGAAGATGGATCCCTATATTGATGGCATGTCTCTTTCTCTTTACGTTGGACGTGACAAATGCCATGTGATTCCTTCTTGGACAATACTTAATTTTTAATTTGATATTTTCACTAAAATTGTAACATTTCAAAGTCCTTCATAAAATAACCATGTCAAGAAAAAAGGAATTTTTGGCTAAACTGTGGAAGTGACTTAATTCACTGTGTGATGACTATGTAAACTTTGATGCATCCAGACATCTAGGATAAATAATATCCCGTGATTATTTAGATGAATTAAAATGTAGTAAGCCGTTCTATCTAATACGTGGCTCAAAGTCTGCTCTCTTGTTTTAAGTGAAAAATAAGTTGACTTTTCTCTCCTAGGGCCTGATCTTGCACCATTGCACTTAATGGGAGCTTTGCCATTGATGTCAGTGAGTGCAGGATCAGATTCACAGCTGGATAACTGAGCCAGTTGCAAGGATCTAGGGGTGAAATTCTGGCTTCATTCAAATCGATGCAAAATTCCCATTGACATCAACATGGCTCAGATTTCACCCTAGTGCTCCAGACTTCCAGTGTGGTTTGCCTGGTGGGCTCATGTATCCATGCGGAGTCTCATTTAAGTCAGTGGAGCTTGACGTGGGCGCAGGCAACCACTTAAACACATCACATTGTAGGATCAGAGTGTAGAATAGGCAATGACAGGTTTTGTGCTGTGCTGACCCAAGATGCTGGTCAATTTTGAAGTCTTCCATCCCTCTCCTAACATGTCCAATACTATACTGCATGGATATCTTCAGTATTCACATATTTCCTCTTGTAAGAAGTAAGCTATATCAGAAATTATCTTTTCTTTAAAAAGGGAATGCTGGCTGGCAGATTCCATGGCTACCAGCTAGGAGTACTGAAATTTCAGAAAAACAGAAGGCCTTTGAGATTCCACAGCTTGAGACTTGCAGGCAGCTAGAGGATCTGCTAATTGCCACTGAAGAATTGCTTAGTAACTTGAATAACCAGAAGGCAGAAATCTAAACCTTAGTACTAGCCGGTTGCCAAGTCTCTGGAGTATGATCCTTACGTGTACCACTCTTGAAAGATCAGGTCCTGGAGAGAAATTAATATAAAACTAATTCAATAAATTGAACTAAAAGAATCTAGTTGTTAAAATATCAACAGATTTGTTTTCTTGCTAAGAAATTCAGATTGAGTTGTTAAATGACAATTATGTAATAATAACATAATAATCAGCTGTAGTACTTCATAAAAAACCCAAGTAAGGACACTATAAATATTACACTACTGACGTCCTAAACACCTCTGTCTTAAACTCATATTTTATCACGGCAAAGAAGCCTTAACTCTGACCCATGGATGTTGGTGATTTCTTACATACCCATTTTTGATTTTGATATCTAAACATTTCTCTTTTAAGGGCTACTGCTAAATGGGAATTGTTAGTTAATACTGACAGCAGAAGGTTTGGTAAAGTACTTACAATTACTGTTCCACAAGAACGTTTGTTTTATGTGTATTTAAAATCAACAACACACTTTTTTCAAATGAATGGTAATGCTATGTACATGTGTTCTTGCATTTGATGCTGATCAGTGTGATTATTGATGAAAACAAAGTATATACTTTTAAAGTTTCTCTTTCAACAGCGTCATTGTGTTTCATATTTTGCTAACACTGGAGAAAGAATAGTAGCTTTGGGAGCAACTGGCAGTTCTAGATTTGATGTCCTTAACTATTCATTTTCTTCTTTTAAATGCAAGGTTGATTGGTTTGTTTAAATTGTGATAAGTAACTGCATTGTTATCACTTATCAATATGTTTCTTGAGCTGAAAATGTTGTTTACTGAGATTTCAATGTTTGTTTGCAACTTTTATTTCTACTTTTGTAGAAGTAAAAGAAGACAGTTTTTTATTTTTTTTCCTCATATTAAGAAATGGGATGGACTAATCTTCATAGTAAGTTCAATGGACTTTGAGTAGGGGTGGGATTGGGGTGGAGGGTCTACCTGTGTAGATCTGATTGCATGGTTGAAGTCAGTGTGCTCGCTGCTGCCCTCACTTAAATCAATGTCAAAACCCCCTGTCTTTGCCGTGAGGCATAGCAGCAGCAAATGAAATCGTGTGAGAAAATGATGACTTAGAATGGAAATTGTTTGGAAAGTTAGGAGCCAAGCCTGTAGGCCCTCATCCTGCAAACACATATGAATAACTGGGCATGTGAGTAATCACGTTGCCTTCAGAGGGACTACTCATGTACATAAGTGTTTGCCTTAGTCATGTAATTAATCCTTATTCATGTGAGTAGTCCTAAAGAGGCTTCAGTGGGGACTGCTTGTGCAAAGACAACCCATGTGAGTAAAGGTCTGGAGGACTGGGTCATTAACTTTCCTTGTTGTTACATTATCTTAACAAAATGTTTTATGAGGAGATTTGGAGGGTGTTCTATTTAGCGGTTAGGGCCAGGGACAGCATTGGGTTTTCTGGGTCCTATTCTTGACTGGCAGTGACTCAATGTGTCCCTGGGCAAATCACCAAGGATCCAAACCAGTGCCCACTGAACTCGCTGGAAAGACTCCCATTGATTTCATTAGGCTTCAGATCAGGCCCTTAATCTCTTTGTATATTTACAACTCCGATAATAATGCTTATCCACGTCCCTGGGTGTTGTGAGGCTGAAAGCTTGTGAAGCACTTTGAGATCCTTGGGTGAGGTGTGGTGGATCAGTGCACCATGTCATTGCTCTACAGTATTAAGCATTAGCTGGCCGTGGATCACACAGAATCCCCTCGCAAGAGAGCGGTGCTCTCCAGTGACAGTGGCAAGTGAAACAACAATTTTAAGTACATAATTTTTATATCTTATTATGCATTTCTCCACTTCCCTCGTACAGGCCCCTCTCCTAGCAGTGAGGTAGGACAGAGGCTTCCTGCTGGAAAAACTGAGAGGGAGGGGAGGAAGCAACAAGACCTTAGTTTAATTCTTAGTAAATGGAAACTGAGGTGTCACTCTCCTTTGTCCTCCCTTCCTTTCTTTTTTGGGGAAAAGATTCAGTCATACATAAAAAGACAGACAGTACTGAGACAGCGCTTCATTCAGCCTTTTTCCGCCTGGCTGTTTCTCCCTCTTTAGCTGCTTTGGAGCTGGTTGTCTCCCTCCCCCCAGCAGTTAGAGTAAGAAGCTCCCCATTCCTTCCAGCTCCCTGCCAATCACTACAGCTTTCTTTCTCCATCCTCTTCCTGCCCTCGCTGCCCTCCTCAGCAGCAGCCGACCCTGCAGCAACAGGTGTCTGATCCTCTCCCCACTTTGAAGCTACTCACACTCCCTTCACCTCACATGTTGAGATAGGCAGCCACTTGCTCAGTGCAGCTCCTCTTCCTCATGTTTTCCATAGGATGCCCCCCAAAGTGGCTTCTGCTGAGGCCTGGCTTCCAGCTGCGGCAGAGATATCCTCTGTGGCACCCGCTTCTGCTGAAGAGCGGGTCCTATCTGAGGGCCTGATCCAAAGCCCATTGGGGTCAATGGAAAGATTCGAGTTGACTTTGACTGACTGACTTTGGATCAGGCCCTTTGTTGCTGTGGGCCCCTCTCCTAGTTGTCTGGAAGTGGGGCCCCTAGTGGGCAAACTGAAAATAGAAACATAAATTTAACGATTTTTTTCTTTTAAAAATCAAAAACTGTTTAACCTGTCATGAACTTCTGAAATGTTGAAAGTATAAACTGGAAATATAGTTACACTGTAAGGATACTGATCTGGTGGGTCCCTTCCATCTCTAGTTACTGTGGTCCTCTATAGCTACATGTGAGAGAGAATGTATTTACGCTGGGCATTAGAGACCGAAGGTGGGTGGGTAACATTTTTATTGGACCGACTTCTGTTGGTGAGAGAAATAAGCTTTTGATCTTACACGGAGCTCTTCTTCAGGTCCAGGAAAAAGAAGAGCTCTATGTAAGCTCGAAAGCTTGTCTCTCTCATCAACAGAAGTTATTTCAATAAAAAATATTACCCACCCCCCTTGTGTCACTAATATGCTGGGACCAGGACAGCTACAAGAACACTGCCTACTTGCTTTGGGCGTGTAAGATACATTATGTGGAAAAATCTCATGACGTTCTATTTTTCTGTAATGGTGTCATTCTTCCCCATAAAGTCTTGTATTTTCCATGATTTGGATGATCACTTACAGTATGTGTCATGTGAGCTGTACTCATTGTTTCGTGGAATTATATCTATTATATGGAGTTGTGAAAGCGGTAGAGGCAAGTTACCAATTAAGTGTTCATTTTATTCTTCTCCTTTGAAAAATCCTTTCCATCATAAGAATGACACTGAGAACACTGACACCTCTTTTGCTCTAAAACTGTCACAACCCTTATTCCCACAAAGACACCCCCCTAACACCAATCCTAAATGCAGTTTTGATCCCAAAAAGGGAGAGGTGCCAGAGACTTTATGCAGTGCACGATGGACTTCGCTATTGCTGTTGAGTTTACACGGAAGGCACTCAGATACTGTGATGATGGGCAGCAATATAAACCCCCAAGATACAGATATTCTATATATATTTGTATAGAAATGTAGGACACTGTGCAAAAAGTGGTTGGCATCTCTGATAAATATAATGTATATCTCACATGCCATTAATGTTATTTCTATTATTGTAAAATGCATGGTAGAATTTACTTACATCTGGACCGGTCAATGTGATGCTTCTAAAATAATTGCAGACTAGCTGTGCTTGTTTCAGGAACAGTTCACTAGTAACAATACTGATTGAACTCCAGAGGTTTTTTGTCAGCTGTGATTTGAAACATCTTGGACAACAACTTTTAAATACATATCCTCCACAGATCTTGGGGGAATGAGAACAAAAAGACTATTGCTTTTTAGGTTCATATACGTTATCTCTTCCCTATGGTTTTACATTAATATTGTACAGATTATTAATTTATATGACCATGTTCACAGCTTTACGTGAATTCCTGTCTTCTCTTCCCTGTACAGTGTGACAAAATTAAACAAGAGCGTGATGAGGCAGTCAAAAAACTTGAAGAGTTTCAAAAAAGTAAGTTGGCATTTGAATGGGAATATTAACACTTAAGAGTAATAGCTACAACCATAGCACTCAGCATTGCCGTGCAGCAGTGACAATGCCGGGATTCAGATTCAATTGCATTTTCTCCTTCAAAGCCTGGTTTTAAAGGGGTTTGTCACACACCATTTCAGCTTACATCAGGTTAAATGCTGGCGCAGCAGTTGTTGGCTCAATAGGTGAAATCAGTTAAGCCATCTTCAGGTGGGAAGTGCTCAAAAGATAGTAGCCAAATTCTGCTCTGTCTCCTCAGTATAACTCAGCTGAGTTATTCTGAAATTATACACATGTAAACTGAATAGCTATTATACCCATGTAGATTGAATAGCTGTATTTTTTTGGTGGGAAGGGAGTCAAGCTGCTAAAAGAAATTACTGATGTCCCTTGGTAATTTTTATAGCAAGTCATATTTTATCCTGTGAAAAATGTCAAGATCAGTTTTACACTTTTATGGTAATGGTTCTATTGACACTGTATGGTGTCTGGAAGTAACAAAGCACAGCTAATGGGAGTGTAAGTATCCTAGTGGAAAAGCTCCTCATAAGGGACCATTACAATGGGATTTTGGTCTGTTATGTCTGGTTTGTGTCAATGCATGATGACCATTAAAAATACAGGACATGGAAAGCACACACAAAAATATACAGAGTGAGACTAAGTTAATTTAAATTTCTTTTTTTTTGGCAATTGTTCGCAAATACAATTATAGAAAATGAACCTAAAAAATGGTAACTTTTACTATCCTCAAATGATCTTGTATAATTGCGCCATAAGGCAAGGATATTCGTAAATAAGAAGTCTAATTCCTGTGGGAAAAAAACACAGCCTGTTCGGGTTTTTGTTATGATAGTGTGAATACCAGAGTGTGGCAAAAATGTCAAGTAGTTAAGGCTTAAAATTCAAAGTAATATTTGCTGTAAAATTTTATAGGTTTCCTTTATCTTCCTTTCACATTTTTAAAGAACATACCTTGTAAACATAGTGATAAAATGCCAGGAATATTAGGATTTTAAGGCAATAATAGAGCCCATTATTTAAATGACAATATAAAAGGCAATTATATTGATGAAGAGCTACACCGGCTTTGTGTCTGTGAATAAACTTGGCCTGTACTCAGCTTCTATTTGTTCTCCTGGCATAAACACATATTGTGTGTGATTCCAGTTTAATGGGGCCCCGTTTGTATGCCAAGCAGCTGCATTTTAGGCCCTATTGCGTGATTTCATAGCTCTCTGAAAATTGGTTCTATTCAGCACAAGAGATAGAAGGTGGTGGTGGTGGAGGGGGGGAAAGCTTCAACACACAATCATTTCTTTTCAATTGGAGCCAGCAAGGTTGATGACAACATGACCATTGTGTTATAATGATAAGACCACTAAGGATCTGTACCTCTCATCAAGGCTTTCACACAACAGCAGATACAATTTAATTCACTGCTCTGTCAGCAGTGCTGATACCATTATGCCGTCTGTCTCCACAGTTATAATCACTGTCCTCCGAGAAATGCAGTTGAAATGATCTTGAGCAGTCAAAGAAACTCTCAATTAAGGCTGCCACTTCCAATGTGTCAGATTGTGTCTTATGCACTTGGTACAATTTTCACTTCCAATCCTGTTTATTTACAATGTCTACCAGTAATTACGCTTAACGTGTCATTTAGTGAGGGTGCCCCTGCCAAGGAGATTGTTGGGTGCTGCGGTACCATTGAGTGGGAGTTTCTCGCAGTCAATGCCATCAGCAGCTTTTAGGCCCTGATGGGATGCAGTAGTAATGTTGATAATGCAAGTATCGTGCTCATCAAGTCATAATTAGATGCCACTCAAATGTGCCACTTGTAATAACAGTGTTGATTCATGTTTTCTCGGTGACTGCAACTACTAATTAGTTAAGTGGTTTTTGGCTGGCCTGCATTTGCTGCAGATTAATATTACCCCTGAAAAAACATCAAGGTTAGAGATGTTTCTGGCCACTTAGTGCTGCTTTATGAATTTTAATATTAACATAATAAGAACTTTGGGCAGATTTAGGAAGTAATATATTTTTGTATTTAATTTGGAAAGAATTTTTTTCCTGAGTTTAATCATAATTGGAGGTTAATGAAGCTTAAGTGAACCAAGAGTAATCTCTAGTTGTGCTATGTGACCTGGTCCTGATTTTCTAACTTTAACTAGTTTTGCATGCAGGATTTGAGATAGGGTTCTTTCCCTCTTGGTGGATATATATAATATATCCATCCTTCCTCAATTTCTGAGTTTATGATGCAACAACAACGAAAGGAAAAGCACAAATAGTCAATTTCTTAAGTTTTACTCTATAAAATATATTCCTCCACAGCCTCCTGTGAAGGGCAGCAGCTTTGCTCCATACCAATAGTGTAGCTTTTCTGTAAAGCAAGTGTAACTGGCCACGGAAAGATCACCCCAGCGTAGGAGGTTTCACGACGATCGAGGGACTCCAGTGTTCCTCTTCTCTCTACTGCCAGTTTAGGGGACGTGGTCTGAGGATAGATAGAGATTGTTGGCCAGGATTCCTCAATGTTTTGCAAATATCCAGCTGTTCTTTTGGTCTTTTCAGGCTGTTGGTGGCCAGCAGAAATTAGAGCAGACTAAGGGCTACTTTAAGGATTAGTCTACGCTGGAAACTGAACGACACAACTTTTGTCGTTCAGGGATGTGAAAAAAACACCCCCACAAGCGACAAAAAAAACCTCCCCACAAACCAACGAAAAGTGCCAGTGTGAACAGCGCTTTGTCGGCAGGAGCGCTCTCCTGCCTTCCACTAGTTGGGAGTGGAAGCTTTTTGTCAGCGAGAAAGCTCTCTCCTGCTGACAAACAGTGGCTACGCTGCACACCTTATAGCAGCATGACTGTAGCGACACAGCTGTGTTGCTAAAAGGTGCGTAGTGTGGACCAAGATTTATTTATGATGGAGGACTAACCCTGCACAGAGTGATCCCAGAATCCGGGCACGTCGAGGTGAGTGTTTTATGTCACTTTGGCCCACCTTGCATGGCCTGCCTTTCACCTGTAGCCAAAGACTTGCCCTATAATCTCCAAGTTATTTTTAACTTCAAAACATAAAATTTTCTTGTATTATTGACTAAATAGCATTAGGGCAAAAGTACATTTGTAAAATAATGGTAAAACTTCTCAGCTGACAGCACTTTGCTATCTTCCTAAACTATTTAATCTCTGTTGTGCCCATCAGTGTGGTGTCTGGGCACTGGTAGTGTCTGTTCCCATTTTTTTATATCTTTGTCTAATGAACTGCATGGTCTGAAAATATTTTTCCAATCACAATTCTGAAGCTTGTTTCGGGGGAAGAAATATATCTATTTCTTTAGTGTATGAAGCTGTTAAGTTTTAACTCTGGCAATAATTAATACAAATGAATTTTTCAGTTTCCCTCTCTTCAAGCTAAATTCTGCCACCCCTACTGACATAGTGTAGTATCACAGTCTGTGAATAGTCCTATTTCCATATTAAAGTCTTGATTCTGCGGTTGACTCAGTGCAAGGAAAGCAATCTGCCACCACAGAGTCGGCTGCAGAATCAGGGCCCCAGGACACTGAGGGTGTCAGAATCTAGCCCTCAGAGTAAGGATGGTGCAGTGGTTAAGTTGCTAACCTGAGGACTCGAGAGACCCAGATTCAAGTCCCTGCTCTGCCACAGGCTTCCTGTGTGACCTTGGGCAAGTCACTTAGAGGGGGAGATTTTCCAAGCCATAAATGGTGTTTGGTGCTTAACGCTCACTGAAAGTCAATGGGAGTTTGGGACCTAACTGCCATCTGTGCTTTGAAAATCCCCCTTTAGTCCCTCTGTGCCTTAGTTCCCCCCCTGTAAGATGGGGATAATTGTACTTCCCTATTTTATGGGGTTTTGAGGATAAATACATTTGAACATTGGGAGGTGCTCAGATACCATGGTAATGGGGACCATATAAGCACCTAAGAAATCAAATTACCTGTTTCACAATCACTCTGACATGATCTCAAAAGTTCTAATGTGGATATTTCCATTGTGTGTTACTATCTGATCATCACTGTGTCTTATTTAGACCCCAGTCCCACAAAAGGATCCATGTGAGTGTTGGGATCTGTCTATGTGTATTTTAGCAGGACTGGGAGCACAGGTTGTAAAGTCTTCAGTTTATGTTAGTACAGTGCCAGGTGCAGAGAGAACTCAAGCCATAAATAATAATTTAAAGTACAAAAACCTTTGTCATGCCATTGTTCCGATTGTACAGTTTAAATTACAAAGAAAGTCAAGAAATGCCCAAGTTAGGCTTTCAACAGCAGTATTAACTAAGCTGTGTTGCATGCCCATTCTGTGGCTTTTAGGGTATAGTGTTCAGCCAACAACAGAAACTTATATTATGCCTGGGATGGTCTCAATGAAGTCAGTGAGCCCACTTGCGGAGTAAGATACTACTCCATGTGAGTGCCCTGTGTTCTGAAGGAACTCACACTTTGGGGCAGAGACTCTCCCTTCCACAACCACCACCCCCTTTCTTTTCTTTGTATAACACCTGGCATGATGGGGGTTCTGGTCTAACTAGAGCTCCTATGTGCTACTACAAAGCAATTAATAAATGATGATCATTGTCAAAATTGTCCCTTCTGGCCTTAAAAACTATCAATTTATGACTTGCTTTTAGCTATCCGAAACTCCTGTAATTTTGCTAGCATGGTTAATAATAATCTGATTGTTGCTTACAAAGTATATCTCTCACTCTGTTTTCATAACCTTTCCTCTCTACATGCATTTATATGGGCTGTGCTTTTCCAAGTTTGTAATACCATTTTCAAAAGTTGTTGATGTGCAAGACAGTGTAGTCATAATCATGGGATGAGTGTGTCAATTACAGTAAAAAATTAGTCAGCTTTTTCATCTTTGTAAGAAACACATTTCCCCATTTTCTAGTTTCTCACATGGTTATCGAGGAAGTAAATTGTATGCAGAACCACCTTGAAATTGAAAAGACGTGCCGTGAAAGTGCTGAAGCTTTGGCTTCTAAGGTGAGAACAATTAATACAATTGTTCAGTTGTATCTGTATTCTGATTTTATGTTCTCATTCTGAAAAAAGGGTGTTGGGTGTGTGTGTCTCTGTAAGCACAGCAGATGCCTGTTTGCATTCTTTGAGAGATGAAATAACTTTAAGATAGTAAAAACTATAATTCATATGTGAAACACTGTAAAATGTATTTGTTGTTTTGATGTAAGGTGCCCTCCTTTTAGAAGTGTCTATTTAGTTATGCTTTTGAAACCGCAAGCAAGATACCAGTAATTCATGGAGCATTACTTTTTATAGCCCATTTTATATGTGTTTAGGCTAAATGGTAAACAAGTTTAAAACTATCCTACATGTGACATAAAGGAATAATGGGCATCTCAGTATCTGAATCAAACGAAAGTCTG
Organism: Lepidochelys olivacea; assembly: GCF_965140295.1. Taxonomy (NCBI): domain Eukaryota; kingdom Metazoa; phylum Chordata; order Testudines; family Cheloniidae; genus Lepidochelys; species Lepidochelys olivacea. The sequence goes on from NC_140417.1 coordinate 111,527,095, forward strand.
CCAAAGCATTACATTTCAGGTGATTGTTCATGAAAGCTAACTGAGGGCAGGCAAAAGGTGACCTCCAGTGCTCTGTTGATTGCATCTAGTCTGATGAATTTACCAAGTGTGTAATTTTCTATATTCCATCTCATCAGAAGTACATTATTTATAAAAGAATGTTTTTTATCTATGTGTTATGTATTTTTGGTTGTGCAAAATGCATCTGAGCCACTTCATCAGAAAATGGATTACAGCAATTTTGAACCAAATTTCATTAGCAATGCCAGCTGTTTTTTTTGTCTGCCCAGAGTACTACTTGGGATGTGGCAGAAATCGCACCAATAAGAAATCTCTTTAATTAGGATGCATTAGCAATGTACTTTCCAGAGGTATTTACTTAATTGTTTGCATAATGACACGATATTAGAATTCATAAGGTAGTCAATCAGCATATAACTAAGAAAAGTAATTTATGTATGTAACTTTCTTCTCCTCTGTTCATTATTTGTAACATACATAGTGACACACATGGGTGGTTAAAAGACTTGCACTGTCCAGTAGGGCTGATGTGCTTGTTAGTATGTGCTGACTAAAACATGCAAGATTCCTCTTGCTTCCTTTATTTCAGTCTTTGGAAGTGAGATGTGTTTGAAGAAGCTCTGTACTCAAGCAAATCTCCCATTTTTATGGAAGGGAGTTTTGCCTAGGTAAAGAATTCAGGATCATTTCCCCAATACAGTAACTGTAGGGTATCCCTTCTAATCAAAGGAGGAAGTATGGTCTCTGGCTGCATTTTTCAGATTGTATAGGCCAGGGTGCAGTGCGTGTCCTTGTGGGCAGATCTGGACCTGATCTCTGTGGGGGCAGAGAGGGGTGCTTGGCACAAGGGCATGCAAACATTGCACACCCCTTGTGCAATGTGGACCTTAGCTTTGGGGGCCTATGTGCATGCAGGCAGAGTACAGATGTGGAGCAACCAAGGAAAGGCTGGGAGGGAGACTGAAGCATCTTTTGCTGTCTGGATCCTCCAGTTCTTCCTGGCAGCACCAACTTGCTTCATGGTAGGGATGCATTTAAGCTCCCTCATTGTTCTTTCCTAGCCATGCATCTGCTTAGCATCCAGCCCAACTACTGGAGATGGGCATTGGCCTGTGGTTATGACCCATAGTGCATTCGATGATTTCAATTCTGTGTTACGACTGTCTTTTTATGTATATTGAACCTATGTTATTAACTCTCTGGCATCAAAATAATTAGAAGTTAATTATGACTTCTTTAGGATTAGCACTTTTTATTAATGCCAATGTATGGTGGAGGACAGGAGCTGTGGCAGCTATCACAAAGAATATATAAGATTAAAGTAAGCATGCTAGTTAATTGATTTGAGCCATCTAGGATATTCACTAACCAGGAGTACCAGAGAGAAACATTTCTTATATGAAGTAAGAAATGGGCCTGACTGAACCATAATGTCAGATCCAAACCACTTCAAAGTAGTAGGGGGCCAAACTTCATGGCTTGGGCCCTTCTTTAGTGTTAGGTGCTGTATTTTAAACTAATATCACTTTGTCTTGCTTGCTGCATGATTGATAAATCTTCTGGTTAAAATAGAGAAGAAAAAGAATATACTTAGCTACATACTGTGCGTATCTTTTACTTTTCAGTTGAACAAAGAAAATAAGACCCTGAAAAGAATTAGCATGTTGTATATGGCGAAACTGGGGCCAGATATCATTACAGAAGAAATTAACATTGATGACGATGATTCATCCACAGAAACTGAAGGTAGCTCGGGTTCATGCAACTCAGTGCATTGTCAACAGCAAATGAAAGGTGAGCTCTGCTGTTGAATAGACCGCATTGTGCTGCATAACAGTTACCATATCAAACATACATACTGTAGAACAAGTTACAATGCAATGATGGAGTAGTCCTACACTCAGATGAGAGATTTCAGTGTTGTTGACTCAATAAAATAAACATTTGCATTAGTCTAGTAACAGCAATAGGTCAGTCACTTGGTACTTTTTACATACACAAAAGACTGAGGGCAGGGTCACCTGTGGCATTTTTTCAGCTGCTGTTTGTGTAAAGTTTCCTCAGTAGGCATATAAGGCAGCGTTCCTTGCCAGTTTTCATTTAGTATCTCTGTATTTCCTTCCATGAAAACCTATATGTCCATCTAACTTTGCATGAGGCACTACCAAAAATGGGTTAAACAGGGACTTTTGCACTGGGACAAACAGCAAAACTTGAGGGTGACAAAGGGTGTTCATCCTAGAGAACTCTCCTTTACTTTACTAGTAAGTTTCTGAGTTCCCTTTTCTTGTTTTGCAAGCTTGTGTTGATTATGATGGCAAGGCTTCTAACAAGGGGCATGTATGGATTTCCCAAATTCATCATTATGAGACAGGTTAAAATGCTCCCTTTTTAAAAGAACCTCTACTCTTTCTAATTTTAATAGCATAGTTAATAGCTATAGAACATAGATAATTCCCGTGTAGTAGGGAAGTATGATTCTCCCCATTTTACCAATGAGAAAGCTGAGGCACAGAACAGTTAAATGCTTTCTCTAACACTGCACAGCGAATCACTGTCAGAGCTGGGATCAAACTCCAGAGTTCCTAGTACTTCCCCTTGGAGAGGAAAGCCAAGGATCCTGTTGGAGGTTGAGGAGAGTGGAAACAGGGAGAAGCCTGGCTGGGTACTGAGAAGGGTACTAAGGAAGTTGAAGAGGAGAGAATAACTGAAAGGTCAAAGGTTCAGATAAGCATGTGCACAGTGGGGGCCGGGAGAAGGGAGGGGTGCATTGTATCTCCTGTCACTGTTGATGACACCATTACAGAAGGAAATGCGGTCTGTTGTCCAGGAGTTAGAATAGCTTGTTTCTATTCCCTGCTCTGTCACTGACTCACTGTGAGGCCTTGGGCAACTTACAACCTCCCTGTGTCTCAGACTTTCCTTCTGCACAGTAGAAGGATAATAAATAATCCTGCCTAACTCACATGGGTGCTGGGAGTCTTCCTTAACATTGTTAAATGTTTGTGATACTTGAATGGAAGTGCGAAGTATTTTAGCAGTGGTATAATAGTCACTGTAGTAGGAGGGGATGTATTGTCCCATTGCCTGGAGAGAGATCACATTTGTTTAAGCAGGGAGATCTTTGCTCCAAAAACCAGCACACAGAAAACACCCCCAGTTCTTGTCAATGTACTTCCCGGCCACTTATATGGAAAGTTCCATGGGTGCCCATCTCAGAGAGAGCAGGGTGGAGGCTGCTATTCAGACAAAAAGAAAAAGTTTGAAAAACCCAATATTTCCAGGGATTTTAAATAATTTTAATCACTGCTCCCAATATGCAATATGTCCAGCAACCATCTCTGCCCAGTCTGCAGTTGACTAGGAACAGATGTTGAAGCTAATAGTTTGGTATTCAAAGAGTAGCAGCACTATGAAAAATGGAAGGCAGGTGGGGAATGAGAGGGTTCAGTGAGAACTAATACAACCAGTAAGTCTGTATCTTTGTGTCTCCTTTATTTTTTTTATTTATTTTTTATTTTTTTAAAAGGGTTAAGCAACAATTTTAAACTAAACCCTTATGGTCCCAATAAGAAGTGATTGTAATCAAATGTTTTATTCCATTGTAATTGAATTAGCAAAATATGAAGTAAATTAAGAAACAAATTCTGAGGAGAGAATTTACCAAAATTACCTCTGCTATCAGTAAAAAGGTTATATGCTGACTCACTTCAAATAATGTTACAAGGGTTATAAATTGGCAGCTATTCAGGAGTATTTCTTCACAGAAAACCTCCCAAAGTATTAAGTGCCTGTTGTTTGTGACAAGAAAGAGATCATGATCCGAAAGGAATTCAAGTGTATTAATTTGTTTTACAGGCAGCCTCTAAAAATATTTTTCTGTTGCCACATGGCCTCATCTTGTGAGGTGCTGATCATCTTCTGAGGGGACTGAGGGTCTTCAGCATCTGGCAGCATTGCACCCATAACAGCATATTGCCTTGCAGAAAGAGAGTTTTCAGCAGAATGCAATAAAAGCAAAGACAAAAGAACTGGACAAGGGAGATTACCTTAGTAGAGCAAATCTGAAACTGTAGCCGCGTTGCAGTTCTGTTATATGACACCTAAGAGAAGCATGTCTGTGTATGTATTTATGGAACCTGGGCTATGACTGACGTTTTGTCTTTGCAGCCCAGTGTGTTTCATGCTCGGCTGTATCCACATAATTGTTGGATTTCTTCCCTCCTCACCTTCCCCCCGAGTATAAGATGAAAAAAAATTTTTTTTCCTCTCCTGAAAATGTAGAGCTGCAAGATCAAATTATATCTGTTCAGGAGCAAAAGAAGACCTTGGCCATTGAACTGGAAAACCTGAGGCGCAAACTTGTAGAAGTAATTGAAGAAGTATGTATTGTAGCATGGAAGGCGAGACCATTTGTGTGCATTCAATACCTTTTGTATGTAGTGTTGGTTGAAAACTGTCAGTTGTGAAGTTAATTGAATACTATCTAATCGGAGGGTTCACTAGCCTTGTACTATGGACCACTTCGTAAGAGACTGGTCCTTTCATTGACCACCTTAATGTACCCCCCTGCCTCCCAAATTATTTGGTTTTGTGTGGATGTCCAGGAAGGGCTGTGTGGACCAAGGATTGTTATTCTCTGCTCTAAACTGTGATGTTGTCTGTGTTGGATCTTGCCCTGATTTTTAGCCATCAGTAGTCACTCACCAATGTAACTAGACAGGCAAAGGGGCTGTTTTGAGCCAATGGCATGTACCTTTGTTTCATACTGGGGTAAGCTATGTACCGATGCAAATCACCACTTATAGTCATTTGTCCTGTCTGCCCTACACCTGCATTCAGTATGACAAGCAGCAGCTCTTGGCCAATAAACAGAGACATCCACTCCCTCCCTTTGTCCCTCTCCCCGCACAAAAAATTTGCATAACAGTAGCTTGCTTGTGTTAAAATTCAGTCAATAGTGGGTAAGCTAATAACTTTAACCTGTTACCTTGGAATCTGCCAGGATAAAGACAATGTAGAAGTACAAATATGTTGTATTTGCTGCTGTAATTGGTTTGTGTCATGAAAGTGGGCAATGCAATCTCCAGAAGAACCATTTGGTTCTGCAGTACTTCGTAACGTTTGAAAACAATATTATCTGGAGGAGGGAAATATCAATAAGTCAGGTGGGGAACTCCCTTTAAACCCCTTTGAAAATTATAATGTGAAGCTGAAAGTAAGTCTTCCAGTTCGAAATCAATTATTAAAAATAAATCTTTGCATGTAAAATAAGATGCAATAATATGCTGTTAATTAGATTCTCACTGATTTATTATTCATCTGTTTGTGTCTTCTTTATACTCTTCTAGGTAAATAAAGTAAAGGAAGAAAAAGCTGTTCTGACAGCAGAAGTTCATGAACAGAGGAAACTATTGGAAAAATGTAACCGAGGTGTGTGTTCTCAATATTGTTTTTTCACCATCTCCCTCCCTTGCTACTTTATCTCCAGATAATCTGCAGAGCTTTTTCTTAAATTGTGTTATAATTTATCTTCATAGTGACTGAAGTGACGTTCGGGCCATGTTGTGCTAGGCACTGTGTAAACACGTAGGAGACAGTCCCTTCTCTAAAAAAATCTCATTCTTTACATAGTTAAGACAGGTGAAAGGTGTGAGCGATGGGGAACCAAGGCACAGAAAGATTTAAGTGACTTTACCCAGGACTTCACAGGGAGTCTGTGGCAGAGGTGGAAATTTAAACCCAGATCTCCTGAGTCCCAGTTTGTTGTCTTAACCACAAGGACCAACCTTCCTCTTAACTTAGGTACTTAATTTTAAATATCTACAATTCCTGATGCATTACAAAGTTTTACATTCAAAACAGCACACACAAGGGCTACACCCATCAATATTCAAAGAGAGATCTTCCCCACTCATACAGCATTTCCTGTTTGAAGTCTTCTCCAACTCATTCCCCCACAATCATTCTCCACCAACTCCCATGGGAAAACAGGTAGGTAGGTCCTGCAGCATCCCCCCCAAAATCTTCCAGCTCAGGCTATTACAGACCAAGGAGCACAGTGAGTTCCAAAGGCCATGGTCCTCTCACAGAATGTTCTCCAACCAGCTCTGTCCTTTTACACCAAGAGGGGACTATTAATTTGAATCCATCAGCTGGCAAATGTCACATTGAGAGACAGATGTGGTCTCTCAAGTAGTGAGGATTCCAGACCATTTATGATGTCATAGGAAGATGTACACAGGATCCGCGTAGTCTGTGTCCTTCTGCAGTGTTGTGAAATTCAGGATTCTGCTGTTGGCTTGACTATTTAGCAGGAAATGCTTGTATTTGTTGTTGATTTGTGAATCCCACAGGCTGTTGTTGAGCACAGGGAAAGAGTTTGCAGAAACATCAGTGGGCTTTCTGGAAGCTTTCATAGATCTTGTAAGAACAATAGGACGATGGAACAAACTGCCAGGGAAGTCATGGAAACTCCTTCACTAGAGGTTTTCAAAAAGAGGTTGGATAGCCATTTGTCTTGGTGGTTTAGACACAATAAATCCTACATCTTGGCAGGGGGGTTAGACTAGATGACCCTTGTGTTCCCTTCTAACCCTGTGGTTCTGTGATTCTGTGTACTTCCTCACTTTCACATGCAGTTCCATTTCTTGAGCATCAGAGAATATGAAGGCAGCACTTTGAGGACTCTAGAGGTACGTCTGCATGGCAAGCAGAGAAACATAGCAGCGAGTCTTGGAGCCCAGGTCTATGGACTTGGGCTTGCAGGGCTCACACAACGGTGCTAAAAATAGCTATATAGATGTTCCAGTCAGAGCTTGAATGTCTATGCAGCTATTTTTAATGCCGTAGCATGAGCCCCATGTGTCTGAATCTGTAGACTTGGGCTCTGAAACTCGCTGTTGCAGCTTCCTGCTTGCCATGTGGATGTACCCTAAAAGCATCATCAGCATGATAGACTGTGCCAAGGGAGTGTCTGCTGGTACGTTGTGATGAATGGAAGCAGGGGCTCTTCTTAACACCTTCTACAATGTTTTGTTGAAATATCTTCTTGTGCTTGAGCAAAAGGGTAATCCATCTGCCCAGATCCAATGGAGCAGAATCATAGAATCCTAGAATATCAGGGTTGGAAGGGACCTCAGGAGGTCATCTAGTCCAACCCCCTGCTCAAAGCAGGACCAATCCCCAATTTTTGCCCCTGATCCCTAAATGGCCCCCTCAACCCTGGGTTTAGCAGGCCAATGCTCAAACCACTGAGCTATCCCTCCCCCCCAAATAGTAGGCCCAGTGTCTAGTGTAGCAATATATTTCAGTTATTTTTGAGTGGTGATTCATCCAAGAATATTAAAGGAACTGGCACATGAAATTGCAACCCCATTAGCAAAAATTTTTAATGAATCTATAAACTCAGGGGTTGTACCATATGACTGGAGAATTGCTAACATAGTCCCTGTTTTTTAAGAAAGTGGGGGGGGGAAGTGATCTGGGGAACTACAGGCCTGTTAGTTTGACACCTGTAGTATGCAAGGTCTTGGAAAAAATTTTGAAGGCAAAAGTAGTTAAGGACATTGAGGTCAATGGTAATTGGGACAAAATACAACGTGGTTTTACAAAAGGTAGATCATGCCAAACCAACCTGATCTCCTTCTTTGAGAAAGTAACAGATTTTTTAGACAATTTAGATAACTTACCTCAATTTCAGTAAGGCATTTGATACGGTTCCACATGAGGAATTATTAGCTAAATTGGAAAAGATGGGGATCAATATGAAAATTGAAAGGTGGATAAGGAACTGGTTAAAGGGGAGACTACAACGGGTCACACTGAAAGGTGAACTGTCAGGCTGGAAGGAGGTTACTAGTGGAATTCCTCAGGATCGGTTTTGGGACCAGTCTTATTTAATCTTTTTATAACTGATCTTGGCACAAAAAGCGGGAATATACTAAAGTTTGTGAATGACACAAAGCTGGGAGGTATTGCCAATACAGAGAAGGACCACAATATCATACAGGAAGAGCTGGATGACCTTGTAAACTGGAGTAATAGTAATAGGATGAAATTTAATAGTGAAAAGTGCAAGGTCATGCAGTCAGGGATTAATAAGAATTTTTGTTATAAACTGGGGACGCATCACTTGGAAGTAACAGAGGAGGAGAAGGACCTCGGAGTACTTGTTGATCACAGGATGACTATGAGCTACCAATGTGATATTGCCGTGAAAAAAGCTAACGCAGTCTTGGGATGCATCAGGTGAGGTATTTCCAGTAGAGATAAGGAGGTGTTAGTACCGTTATACAAGGCACTGGTGAGACCTCATCTGGAATAGTGTGTGCAGTTCTGATCTCCCATGTTCAAGAAAAATGAATTCAAACTGGAACAGGTACAGAGAAGGGCTACTAGGATGATCTGAGGAACGGAGAACCTGTCTTATGAAAAGAGACTCAAAGAGCTTGGCTTGTTTAGCTTAACCAAAAGAAGGCTGAGAGGAGATATAATTGCTCTCTACAAATATATCAGAGGGATAAATACCATGGAAGGAGAAGAATTATTTAAGCTCAGTACCAATATGGACACAAGAACAAATGGATATAAACTGACCATCAGGAAGTTTAGACTTGAAATTAGATGAAGGTTTCTAACCATCAGAGGAGTGAAGTTCTGGAACAGCCTTCCAAGGGGAGCAGTGGGAGCAAAAGATATATCTGGCTTCAAGACTAAGCTTGATAGGTTTATGGAAGGAATGATATGATGGGATAGCTTAATTTTGGCAATTAATTAATCTTCGGCTATTAGCAGTAGATAAGCCCAATGGCCTGTGATGGGATGTTAGATGGGGTGGGATCTGAGTTACTACAGAGAATTCTTTCCTGGGTGTCTGGCTGGTGAGTCTAGCGCACATGCTCAGGATTTAGCTGATCGCCATATTTGGGGTCAGGAAGGAATTTTCCTGCAGGGCAGATTTGCAGAGGCCCTGGGGGTTATTTGCCTTCCTCTGCAGCGTGGGGCACGGGTCACTTGCTGAAGGAGTCTCTGCACTTTGAAGTCTTTAAACCACGATTTGAGGACTTCAGTAGCTCAGACATAGGTTAGGGGTTTGTTACAGGAGTGGGTGGGTGAGATTCTGAGGCCTGCGTTGTGCAGGACGTCAGACTAGACTATCATAATGGTCCCTTCTGACCTTAAAGTCTATGATTCTATGATGCATGTAGTAGAAATGCCCTACTACCTCGAAGATAGTATACATAGACAGCCGAAATTACTTGAACATAGGCTGATCCCTCTATACTTTGTGTGAGCTAGCAGAGCACTGGAGATTACCGATTTGCTAGTTGTCATACACCCTATTCCTGTTAACTCTTGTATACCGTGCAACTCTGTTGCAGAGTTCTGTACATGTAGAATGAATGAATGATTTTGGCCAGGATTGGTGAATTATCGTAAGTTTTTCTAATTGTTTTGTTCAAGAATTTTCTTTTTGAAATGTAGTTTGATAATCAGTTGGATTTTAGCAGCCTATAATCCATGTCACAAAGTACCACTGACAGTGCTTTGCTTTAGACATAGTTAAGCTGGTCTCCAAAGAGGCAGGGGATTTACTGAGGGTGGTGTTTGAAATTGTATGTCATTACTCTGAAAACTAGTCCTTAGTCAGTTAGAGCTGAAGTGCATTGAGAGAGCAATGTGTGCAAGTAGTCATTAAGAGACTTTTTTTAAGGGTTTATTGATATTACTCGCAGGTCAGGATTGAGGTGTATGGGCAGAACAATATGAGGAAGTTTGCACAATGCCTCGCTATGGCTAATTTTTTAGGCAGCGATATCAGTCTCACTTGTATGACCATTGTTTTAATACATTACACTCAATTGTACTGATATTACCTTCTTGTTGCGATCTCATTGGTCTCTGATGTAAGGAGACCCGTTGATACAGAGCCCATTAATCTCTGGTAGCCAAATGTCAGTTTCCTGGAAATGCATTCTGCTTTACAAAATATGCAACAATTTTTTATGGATTGAGTATTATGCTTATAGGGCTAGATTGTGGAGCATCCTGACACAGGGGAATAGGTCCCCATTTACATCCCTGTGCTCGTTACAGGGTAACTTGAGTCCAGGTATGACAGAGTAAGTAGATATAGTGCACTTGCTTATTCCTTCCTATAATATGTGGGTGGAGGAATGGCGCAGCCTCGTCTTATCCCTTGCTCAGTGGTATGCAACAACAATGAAATAACAATCTGTCTCTCGAAATATTGCAACGTCATTACCAGAGAAAAAGAGGAAGAGGTAGGAGGGTGGAAAGAAGCAAAACGTGGCTGATTTTTTTCTGAGCTTAACAGCCTCATGGAAAATAAGAATGAAATTTAAGCCAGTGACCTTTCATGGATTTGGTTTTAACTAGCCACAGTGGTGGGTGTGAATTTATGAAAGTATGTGGTTGAGTGTGAATATAATGTAACTGAAATATGCTTCATACAAAAGATCTCTTGTAAGGTATCATTACAAAGCTTATAACCTACTGAGTGTGGTCATCCTATTTGTATAAATGTATAACTCTTGTATCAGAAACTAGAAATATGAAATATAACTCTGAGGGCCTATTGTAATTATGCAAAGTGTGGGCCATTAATGGTGGTTTGGAATCTTGATGGCTCCCATCAACCAGGACAATTGACTGTAGATGACTCTGTTTTACTTGTAAGTCTTCTTGTATACATGTGTGCTGGCCAAGTGGGTAATGAAGTCTTACAGTGACATGTGATCATGTCACTTGAACTGGAATCCATCTTTAACCTGGTGCTTTTTCCATTGAGAAGGAGGGGTGGGAACCCCGGAGGGACAAAGGATTCCCACCTTATGCAGAAGAGATACAAGTGGGTGGAACAGAATGAAGGGGGCAGCCATCATGAGAAATCCCCTAGCTACCACCTGAACTGGAGCAAGGGCTGTACCAGGGGAAAGGATTGTGCCCAGACTAGGAAGGCATCCAGTCTGTGAAAGAAACGTATTGAAATATCTCTGAGGGTGAGATTTTATCTGCATTCAGTTTTCTTAAACGTAGGCTTGCGTGTTCTATTTTATTTTACTTGGTAATTCACTTTGTTCTGTCTGTTACTGCTTGGAACCACTTAAATCCTACTTTCTGTATTTAATAAAATCACTTTTTACTTAACCCAGAATATGTATTAATACCTGGGGGGCGCAAACAGCTGTGCATACCTCTCTATCAGTGTTATAGAGGGCGAACAATTTGAGTTTACCCTGTATAAGCTTTATACAGGGTAAAACGGATTTATTTGGGGTTTGGACCCCATTGGGAGTTGGGCATCTGAGAGTCAAAGACAGGAACACTTCCTAAGTTGCTTTCAGTTAGTCTGCAGCTTTGGGGCACGTGGTTCAGACCCTGGGTCTGTGCTGGAGCAGACTGGCGTGTCTGGCTCAGCAAGACAGGGTGCTGGAGTCCCAAGCTGGCAGGGAAAGCAGGGGCAGAAGTAGCCTTGGCACATGAGTGGCACCCCCAAGAGGGTTTCTGTGATCCAACCCGTCAGAGTGGGTCCCATTATTAAAAGCCTAGATGGATGGATAAAGGTGTTGGGGTAATAGCATACTTCGTAGGTCTTAATACATGAATAAGTATTGTTGAAATTTTTATGGGAGGAAAAGTTAATTTAGAGAATTCGATATGGGGTATAGTCAACTTCGCACCATGTACTGCAAGTGTTACAGGACATGAGACAAATAATAGAAATAATGTCCTTTTTTATGTTTATATAACCAGAAATATCTCAAAGTACTTTCCATACATTACAAAGCTTGGGATGTGCATGTACACATGGGGAGCATGTGCACAGCGGGGAGGGATAGCTCAGTGGTTTGAGCATTGGCCTGCTAAACCCAGGGTTGTGAGTTCAGGCCTTGAGGGTGCCATTTAGGGATCGGGGCAAAAATTGGGGATTGGTCCTGCTTCAGGCAGGGGGTTGGACTAGATGACCTCCTGAGGTCCCTTCCAGCCCTGATATTCTATGATTCTGTGTGTACACACAGAGACGTACATAAATTATAAGTAAATTGTGTGTGTCATATCACCCACCATTGACAGGTAACCATCTCTGAGTGGAATTCAATTCGGTAGCAGTCCGTAACAACACTACACAACAGTTTAGGACTAGAGGGAAATAATGCAGTATCGAATAGTCCAGTGGTTACACATATAAAGAGGAAGTTTAGGGGAGAAAAGGAGGGCAAAACAAAATCAGAATAGTACAGGTGGTTGGAAATATGGACCTATAAAACTAAACATTTTTATGTTCTTTGTAAGGGATCAAAATATATTGAGCAATCTTATCCCATGGCCTGATCAAACAAACTGTACCTTTAATTTCTTTGCTAGCCTGTTTTTATTCATCCTTGTCTGTTTTTGTTTTCGCTTTTTAAATAGTGTCTGTACTGGCTGTGGAAGAATATGAAGAACTCCAGGAAAACTTTGAGTTGGAAAAGAATCTACGGAAGAAAGCGGAGTCATTTGCACAAGAGGTGGGTAGATCAACAGAAATCCTGCAGATGAAAGAATTCCATAAAATATGGGTCTTGTAAAAAACAAAGAGGTGAGAACAGGTTTTGATGGTTTTATGGCTAAAGCAGACTGTTTGGAACCCAGACCTCTTACGGACCATTTTCTGTGGCCTTGAGCAAGTCACTTAACCTTTGTGCGTCCATTTCCCCATCTGTAAAATGGATCTAACGATACCTACTTCACAGGTATGTTTGAGGAGTAATTCTACAATGTTCATTAGACATTTTAGGATCATTGTGTGGTAAGTGCCATAGAAGTGCAAACTATAATACATTTTACCAATTTAATTTATTAATATAAATGTAACATTTCCCTCTATTTCATTTTTTAAGTTTTGCTATTAAATTTGAGAGGGCTCAGACAGTCATAACATGAGAATTTATATTCCCAGAATATGGGCTTAATGTTGCAAGGACGACTTTCTTTTTTCACTCTGGTTTGGAGTGGAATACATTTACTGGCAAAATATGTGAACCCAGCCAAAGAAATATGAGACAGTTTGATATTCAGATATGTGCAAATATGTCTGCAGTTTGGAATATGTCTTCAGAAGAGACCCAGTGTTGGTGAAGACTTCAAACAATCCTCTGCGCGGGGGAGAGGCTTGAGCAGATTTCAGTGTTGTGAAAATACAAAGAAGGAAATAGAAAAGGAATACTTGGGGCACCTTAGAGACTAACCAATTTATCTGAGCATAAGCTGTAGCTCACGAAAGCTTATGCTCAAATAAATTGGTTAGTCTCTAAGGTGCCACAAGTACTCCTTTTCTTTTTGTGAATACAGACTAACACGGCTGTTACTCTGCAAGAAGAAAATGAGCTTTGAGAGAACATTATGGAATGTCTGTGATAACTGTCCCAATACCTTCTTGGTCAGTGAGTTTCAACCTGTGGTCGGCCAACCCTTGGGGGTCTGCAGACTGTCTAATATTTCCAAAGGGGTCCGCACCTTCATTTTACATTTTGTAGGGGTCTGCAAAGGAAAAAAGGTTGAAAACTACTGTTTTAGGTGGCCATATTGTTCGCCATGGGAATTCTAATAAACTCTAGCGCAATCTTGCCAATCCCAAGCACTGAAAAATCATTAGATTGGCTTAAAACTCATGCAATATAAAAAAATAATGCTCTTCTTCTTTGCTTCCTGGTTTTTGAGCTTTAGGGTACACGTGGGTTATGTTATCAAGCATTTTCTCCATAACTATGTGGGCTAGAAAACTTTTCTTTAATGGAAGCTGAGATTCTCAAATAATCATGTGACTCTGGAACCCAGGGTTTTAAGGAGAACACCAAATATTGCAAGACTCATAGTAAAATAAGAATTGGAAAAACTGCAGTGTTGTGAACGGTAGAAGCATGTTAGGTCTCATTTGAAATGTCCGTTCAATTTGAACACCTGGGTGCAGGCAGGCAAATAGAACGTGGTTTCCTGGGCATGAAATTTCTTTTGGCCAACTGGCAGGCTTTTTATTTTTTTAACCAAGTCTTTCATGAAATCTCTGCTTGATAACTCCTGTGCATCTAACTACACCCACTATGCTAGTGATCATATTGTGTGTTTAAGGGCATTTTTTGACTAGGAGATTATGGAAGGGAGTGGATATGTTTACTGGATGCAGTGTTTGCCAACTACATCTTTGTCTTGACCTGGGTATTCATAATGCTTCATCTGTGAAGCGAGTTGTAGAAAATTTTTTAAAAAAAAAAAACCTCCAAAAACCCCCAAGCTTTGTTGATCTGAGAGCCCGAGGTAGGCTATGTATGAACTTAAAGAACTGAAAGAATGAGGAGTTCTTGTGGCACCTTAGAGACTAACAAATTTATTTGGGCATAAGCTTTCGTGGGCTAAAACCCACTTCATCGGATGCATGCAGTGGAAAATACAGTAGGAAGACACGCACACACACACAGAGAACATGAAAAAATGGGTGTTGCCATACCAACTCTAACGAGACTAATCAATTAAGGTGGGCTATTATCAGCAGGAGAGAAAACACTTTTGTAGTGATAATCAGGAGGGCCCATTTCAAACAGTTGACAAGAAGGTGTGAGTAACAGTAGGGGAAAAATTAGCATAGGGAAATAGTTTTTCGTTTGTGTACACGAAAGCTTATGCCCAAATAAATTTTAGTTTCTAAGGTGCCACAAGGACTCCTCGTTCTTTTTGCTGACACAGACTAACATGTCTACCACTCTGAATCCTTAAAGAACTGGGGGCTCTTTAGGGGAGGAAGACACTGCGAGTGTAGCCCACAACCACACAGTGCTATGCTTTGTCCTCCTCCTGCTGGTGACTGGGCCACATACAGAGGTTGATGAGCCTGCTATAGCCTTGGCTAGCAGAGCTGGGTTTCTTAGAGGCTTTTAGAACCAAAGGTACCAGGTTCAGTCTCCCCTCCCAACAGCCCATAAGCCAAGAGAGGGTCTCTGCTGACAGCATGACGCTTATAAGGCTTTCCAGCTCCACAACTAGTGCATTGCTGCTGTACGCACAGCAAAAACTGTTTCTAGTTCCTGTTCAGCTTTGCATTTGAATAATTGGACCAGCTATTCGTTAGTACAGATAGTCACGGAGAAAGATAAGAGTTTCAGAGACGAGGGTATTCTGTTCCACTAGATTATCACTCATTCATTTAGGGCCAGATATTAAAGGGTAGTTAGGTAGCTTAAGACAAGATGCATATCTAGTGGGATTTTCAAAAGCATCTAGGCATTTAGCTTCCAATAATTTCAAAGCTGTAACAATTTACTTCAGTGTAGGATCTGTCCCATTGACTTCAATCGGACTGCTTCAGCGAATAAGGAGTACTCATGTTTTTAAGGCTTTGCAGGATTGGACTGTCTACATAGACATGAATTACCTATTGTTCCTTTGAAAATTGTATCAAAAAAAGACTAGTGCAGGCAACAGAAATAGAGTAAGAGTAGGGCGAAGGAGGCCAGCATTTGCCAGAGAAGATTCCCGTGGTTATTTGTTTGCAGGTGGTTGGTCTGATTTTTTTTCCTATATATTTATAATTAAAATAGTCAAATACAGGCATCTACCATCTTCTGATACACGTCACAGTCAGCTCAACGAGCACACTGCCCCTTTTGCATTCCTGTGCATCATATCCACACTGAAAATAGAAAAGCGAGACAAGGATGACAGTGAACCACTCTAAAAAGAAAAGCCTTCATTAGACAGCTGGCAGGTTATCAAGTGTCATTGGCTATACACTTTTTTCAGAGAACTGCAGCCTGTTGCCAAGGACAATCCTAATGAATATGTCAACAAGAACGACAACATGCTGAACTAGATCTGCAACACATCGTTCTTCAGGAAACATGTCTTATGCTGTTACTGTATTTTAAAAAAAAAAACAAAAAACCTGCTCCCAATAATCCCAGAAACTGTGGAACAATGTTTCAGCTACTTAAACTAGTAAAGATATAGTATGTCTGAGAGTAACAGTAAGGGGTTGTCTACATGGAGACTTTGTGTGCAGCAAGTTGGGGTGTGAATCTACAGTGCGCTACCTTGCCACATGCTAGCTAGCCATGTGGACCCTGCTCTGTGCAGTGAAAGTTCCATGGTGTACTTTGGTATTACTGTTCTTTTGAAATTGAAAACACCCTGGCTTACCGTGCACCTTGGCCCAGATTTTTAAAGGTATTTAGTAGGGCTGTCAAGCGATTAAAAAAATTGTGATTAATCACACTGTTAATAATAAAATACCATTTATTTAAATATTTTTGGATGTTTTCTGCATTTTCAAATATATTGATTTCCATTATAACACAGAATACAAAGTGTACAGTGCTCACTTTATTTTTGATTACAAATATTTGCACTGTAAAAAACTAAAGAAATTGTATTTTTCAATTCACCTAATACAAGTATTGTAGTGCAACCTCTTTATCATGAAAATTGAACTTACAAATGTAGAACTATGTACAAAAAAAACCTGCATTCAAAAACAAAACAATGTAAAACTGTAGCGCTCACAAATCCACTCAGTCCTATTTCTTGTTCAGCTAATCGCTCAGACAAACAAGTTTGTTTACATTTGCAGGAGATAATGCTGCCCGTTTCTTGTTCACGATGTCACCTGAAAGTGAAAACAGGTGTTCTCATGGCACTGTTGTAGCTGGTGTCGCAAGATATTTACATGTCAGGTGCTCTAAAGATTCATATGTCCCTTCGTGCTTCAGCCACCATTCCAGGTGACATGCGTCCATGCTGATGATGGGTTCTGCTCTATAACAATCCAAAGCAGTGCGGACTGACGCATGTTCATTTTCATCATCTGAGTCAGATGTCACCAGCAGAAGGTTGATTTTCTTTTTTGGTGGTCTGGGTTCTGTAGTTTCCGCAATGGAGTGTTGCTCTTTTAAGACTTCTGAAAGCATGCTCCACACCTCGTCCCTCTCAAATTTTGGAAGGCACTTCAGATTCTTAAACCTTGGGTCAAGTGCTGTAGCTATCTTTAGAAATCTCACATTGGTACCTTCTTTGCATTTTGTCAAATCTACAGCGAAAGTGTTCTTAAAATGAACGTGTGCTAAGTCATCATCCGAGACTGCTATAACATGAAATATATGGCAGAATGCAGATAAAATAGAGCCGGAGACATACAATTTTCCCCTAAGGAGTTCAGTCACAAATTTAATTAATGCATTATTTTTTTAACTAGCATCATCAGCATGGAAGCATGTCCTCTTGAATGGTGGCTGAAGCACGAAGGGGCAGATGAATGTTTAGCATGTCTGGCATGTAATACCTTGCAATGCCGGCTGCAAAAGTCCCATGCAAATGCCTGTTCTCACTTTCCGGTGACATTGTAAATAAGAAGCGGGCAGCATTATCGCCTGTAAATGTAAACCAACTTGTTTGTCTTAGCAATTGGCTGAACAAGAAGTAGGACTGAGTGGACTTGTAGGCTCTAAAGTTTTGCATTGTTTTATTTTTGAGTGCAGTTATGTAACAAAAAATAATCTATATTTGTAGTTGCATTTTCACGATAAAGAGATTGCATTACGGTACTTTTATGAGGTGAGTTGAAAAATACTGTTTCAATGGGTATTCTATTGTTTAACAATGCGATTAAAACGGCAATTGCAATTAATTTTTTTTTAGTTAATTGCATGAGTTAACTGCATTTAATCAACAGCTCTAGTATTTAGGCATTACTACACTTACTGTTGCAATGCCTACCTGGCTTGAAAGCCTAAATCTCATTTTCAAAAAGGATTTAGGTAGCTAGGAGCCCGAATCCCACTGACAGTCAGGACCAGTGTCTCTGTGTAGACAAGCCCATAGTCTTGAACCACTGCGTACAGGCGTGTTTCAGTCAGGTACAGTTCAGTTACTAAACCCTTAATTGTTTGATTAATGAGTTAGTAACCAAAGCAGATTTGGATTTACGTGATACATAAGAGAGTGCCTGAAGGCATCTGCCATATGTTAAAAATGCTCTTGTACAGTACCAACTAGAGTAAATCTAGCAGCCTCCCCCGAATGACCAGTCAAAAGGGAAACAAAAATCATCCACTGAACAGAACAAAAATCATTCTTTCTTATATGGCCCTCAGCACACACCCTTCCAACCACAAACGCCTAGGGAAAGAGATGGTCTTTGAAGTATGCCCTTAGGGCAGAGATGTGCAAACTATGGTCCACGGGCCACATTCGGCCCGTGGGACCCTCCTGCCCGGCCCCTGAGCTCCGGGCCTGGGAGGCTAGCCCCCGGCCCCTCCCCCGTTGTTCTCCCTCCCTTGCAGCCTCAACTCATTGCGGTGATGGGGCTGTGAGCTCCTGAGGCAGCGCAGCTGCAGAGCCTGGCCTGACCCGGTGCTCTGTGCTGCGCGGTGTGTGGCCGGCTCCAGCCGGGTAGCGCAGCTGTCACGCCGCCAGCCACCAGTGCTCCAGGCAGCACGGTAAGGGGGCAGGGAGCAGGGGGGTTGGGCACAGCCTCCCCTAACCAGCTTTCCATACAATTTCCAAAACCCAATGCGGCTCTCAGGCCAAAAAGTTTGCCCGCCCCTGCCTTGGGGTCTGTTTGGACCAAGAAGGGGAGAGTTTTCCAAAGTCCTGAAGCTCTTGAACATCTTGCTGGCAGACCCTCTTCTTTTAATATCAAGGGACCTGGAGCTTGAATGCTTCCACTGGTCACAACTGTGGAAGTATGGCAAGGGGAGATGGGCAGTCTCCGGTAGGAGCTTCTCTGACCATTTATGGCTAGTTGAAGTCAATGGGAACCTTTCCGTTGGGTTATTTTATTTTATTTTTTTAAAGAGTTTTGAATCGGGGCCTAATGGTCTTTTATAGATCAAAAACCATACCTGAAACTCCACCTCAGTGTATTTAAAACAAAAGCAGTTACAGATGTGGAAACTGAAGTGAATTATCATCTCTCTCTATATAATAAAAATATTTACCTCTAGATTGTGTTGTCTTGCTCTGAATACTTTGATCTTCGGATAGTTTAACTTACTCATCACACTTACCATGGGTAAGTGGCCGCAATTTTTCTCCTCCTTTAAGTCTCCTGGGAGTATACAGTTGCTGCTGTTTTATTACCATTTCCCCCCATGTTTGCCTGCGATTATGTCCATATAATTTTTATATCCTGAAAACCAACATACAGGGTTATGAAGGATCACCTTTCAGACCCTACATTTTGCTAAGTCTTTTGCACTTCTTACCACTCCTTTAGCTTTCCCTTCTGAAGTGCAGCACAGTTATTTACTTCTGAATACTGGATGATGCAGAGATTGTTGCCTCTGTCAGAGATAAGCAATTTGTATCTACGGAGCTAGGATATTTGTCAAAATGTACAGGGACACTGTTTGGTATTATGGGCCAAACTGAATGAAAATAAAAGCAAAACAAAAGTACCTACAGAACTGAAATATTTTCAAAATTGAAAAAAAAATATGTAAGCTGTGTTTTAGTATAAATTCAAAGTTTGTTACCCAAACACTGCAGTATTGTGCCAGTGTAAGAGAACATAAAAGTGAAATTGACTGTAGAAACTGCCATAAGAGTGTAAGTGATTACTTTTTTGACTTCACTGAATTCTGACACTGAAGAAAGACTAAACAAAGAAAAGTGGCAAAAAGTAAAGTATATATTAAAAGGGGGGATTTTAATCTTAAAATCACTCCTTTATTAATTTTTAATCTATTGTTGCAAATAACACCTAAGATTATTTGTTTTTTCAGTTTGGTTTATGTTATGCATTTGACAGCATAACCCACTGGTCAGTGTGTTGCATCTCCTCCTTTGTGACCAACCCATAGAGGATATGGGTCTGTCACAGCTCTCATGTGGAGAGCCTGACTCTTTAGCTCAAGTGCTCTACTAAATCTTTTCCGCACTGGAGGTCCCTGGTTCAATCCCTGGTGTACAAGCCGAGATAGCGGCAATTAGTATGAAGTCCATTTTACTGTTTCCCCTGTATATTCAATTTCCCCTATTGTTAGTTTGGGTCTTTTATGAGCAGCGGGAGAGAGAAAAAATGTTAAAATATTGGAAAATATGATTGTAAAATCAGCATTTTTAGAGGGACTCAGGGACAGGAGTATTTGAAACTACTTTTAATAATTTTGACGTCGATTTCTAGTTGGTATCCCTTTAATAATATGAGGTGGTGTTAAATGCACAGACCACGACCTTGCAGTCACATCTATGCAAGCAGATCCTGGCACTCATGTGAAGCTCAGTGGGGCTTCATGTGGGCACAAGAATACACTCACACAGCTGACTGCAGGATTGGAGGCATAGAAGAAATGTGTTTAACAAAATATGATTTTTAACACATTGGTTGGATATGATTTTATAATGACTGCATGATGTTATCTCTGGCATTTCGGGAAGAGGCCGAGTGGGGGTGGGGCTTCATAGGAAGAGGCCGAGCAGGGGCGGGGCCTTGGGGCAGAGCGCTGGCAGAGCCTTGGGGTGAAGAGGCAGAGTGGGGGTGGGGTGGAGCATCGGGGGGGCAGAGGGCGGGGTGAAGTGGCTGGTGGGGCCTTGGGGTACAGCAGGGGGCGGGGCCACAGTTTGGGTGATGGGGCCCACAAAAAATTAATCCAGCCCTGTGGGTGTTGAGCACCCCCTATTTTTTTCGGTGGGTGCTTGAGCCCCAGAGCACCCACAGAGTCAGCGCCTATGCCAGGAATATCTTTTGGGATGTCTTGAAGTGCTCTGATGTCTCATTTTGTCAGTAAGGTGGATTTTTTCTTTATAACTGTAGAATAGGTGTTAAAAATTTTGCTAAATGGAATAGAATTTGCTTTGAGTATACCAGGAACACATAGGCCAGTGGAGCGAGCGTTCATTGTGATGAAAGGTATTTGGAGTGAGCGGAGACCCTGTCAAAGCCATTCTTTCGCTCAAAGTTAATGTTAACCACACTTATTGAGAGCTTCATGATAAACTCATTCTGAACACTGTTCCTGGAAAGAAGCCACCACTCTAAGTAATATGCATGTGTCCCTGTTGAGTAATAGCAATGCCAGCAAACATGCTTTATCATAGTGCACTTCTGTCTTTTATATGACTATTTTGTGAGCCAAGAAATATTGTCCTGGCTTTTTATTTTGAAAATAGGGGCCCTTTACCTAGAGGGGCCTTATTTATTTATTTATTTATTTATTTAAAGAGATTGAACACCTGCAGCTCCTCTTAATTTCAGTGGGAGCTCTGCATGTCTAGTAGGTGGAGGACAGGGCCCACCCATTCAAATCAAACCCTTCCCTGTGTGGTTATGCATCTCCCAGGTGACACTCTTAGGATACCATTACTACTGAGATAGTGGGAGTCAGGAAACCGTGCCGGCAGCTGGAATAGGGTGCATTTATGTGTGATGCTGTTTGTGCCCCCTGTCTTTGCTATAAGGGATGAGGATCTGCCTCTGAAGTGCAGGCAGTTGGGAGGGGAGTGTGTGTGCTTGGTGCAGGTGAGAGAGAGAGCGAGCGCGCACACACATAGGAATGAGAGAACACTTGAAAATCAAAGCTTTTGATTTAAAAAAAAAAAATCCAGTGCAGCTTTAATTATAGTCGTTCTGCTAGCACCACCATAATATGTATTTAATTAATCAAAAATGATGTAACTTCAAACATTAGAATTCATTCTCTTTAGAGGTTCTGAAGAAACTGAGTAAATATTGTCAGCTGTGGTGAGGAAGGGGGGAGAAAGAAAAAGGGTTTAAAGTGAGTCATCCTTTGTAAAAGCTACAGGAATCTGAATAAAAGGACTAAATAAATGGTGCGGGGGGAGTGGGGGGGACAGGACAGATGAGGGAATAGAAAATCTGTATCCACCTGAATAAGCAAGGGCTGTTAACCTAGGGATCTTGGCAAGCGTAATCAAAATGCTAGTGTCATGTTTTAAGAGACATTTTAAGATTCATCAGTTTTTTGTGAAATGCTATACAAGAAAACAAAGGCACAGAGAGGGGATCTTGAAGGCCACAGCAATAATGTAGAGGCTAGACCTGAAAAACAATATTCCACAAAGGAAAGCAAACTGTTAGGTACCATAAACACAAATGAAAAGGAAGATATGACGGTGCTGGACGAGGGGTGGGGTGGGGAGGGAGGGGGAGCAGAGCTAAGGATCTTAATGCTGCAATCACATATGCTTAATAAAATATTAAATATAAAAGATTTATTAAGCATGTATCTTGCTTTACAATGATACTTGTAAAGTTCTTGTAGACACTTTGTTAGCATCTCTCGTTGGCTCCTATACAATACCTGCACCTGAAATTACTTTTGAAACCTTGCTGAGAAATGGGGTAGTATGTTCCTCCAAATTAGAGTGCAAGGCTGTTGTTTTATGCTGCCTGTATGTGAGAGAAATGAAAAGCAAGTGTAGGGTTGCTGTGCAGGTTTATTAGGGCTGCTCTTACTTTGGGTATGGTACAGTCACTGCCTGAAACACATCACTTGGTGAAAGAAAGAGGCTTCTGTAAATGTTTATAGTGAGCGGCAGAATGGTTTGGATTCAGCTGGTATATTTTGAGAGGCCAACCTAGGATATATCCAGGGGTAAATTCACATTTTTATAGTCCCCTTTTTAATATAGGTTTTGAAAGAACCCTGTACCATGCCCTGCCTGCAGCTTGCTTTAATTTTCCTCTCAATGCCTGACTGTTACAGATGCATTTTAAAAGTGTGTATATACAGTACAATGTGTCTGTATGTGTACATCAACTGTAGAGTACAGTGTCTGTGTTTAACTTTATCTTCGGGATGCCCCTTCTCATTATGGGGTCCAGTGAAAGTGCTTGGTTGGCACTTTATTTAATCCAGGATTGAAGCTTCCTATATAAAAAGCACAGATGCTGTTATTCTTTTTGTGACTGTTAAGAAGGACTGTCATAATTGCTACAAACGATGATGACCTGTGCCCCTCATGCAATTCCATGCAATTGAGTCAGAGATCTGAGTGTGTTGCATTAGTGATGAGCTGCACCAGAACTCTTGTTTGGAGCCATTAATAGCGTTTGAGTCATTTATAATGACCATGTGGCATGTCTGCAAGTGGATACCACAAGACCTGTGCTCCTGGAAAGACTTTTCTGTTATGCAAACCTGCGTCTATGTATTGCCAAGGACGGCTTAAGAAAAGCTGGTATGTAATAATTAAGCTTGGCAGAATTCAACTTTTAACTTTTGATGGATAATATCTGTTTATTTTTAAGCATTTTTTTTTTTACTTTTATGTATTTAAATTTTCACAGTTGCAGGGAATAATGGGAGGAGTCAGACAAGAATTATTTAATGACAGTAGATGTTGAGATTCAAAAAGTTAAAGCTTTGTAACTGTTAAAACACAAATTGTCAACATCTCCTGTCAAATATACAAAATAAATATCCTTTCATCAAACTCTACTAATCTTTCCAGCAGCATTTTTCTTTGTCTATCTATAAATTTTGATTATCTTCTGAGGAAATATTTTTATGTGAAAATGACAAAATTGACATTTATTGATAAGGTAATCCTTCCAAGCCTAGTAACAATAATTAATTCACTGCCTAGCTGGTTGAACTGAAAATAATTGAAATAGAGGAGGGATATGTTTAGGTCTTAGACCCTGAGCTTCAATCTTGCCACCTTTAGAGCATGATACAAGACTAATCTCTCTCATCAAGCTTTCATCTGGGAACAGACTTGTGAAATGGCCAAAGCTGTGTGCGCTAGAAAGTGTACCGCCTAGATCTGATTCCTCTGAAGTCAGCCATTTAATCTGTTGGGAAGAGGGTTAAGAGATTTGCTCCTCTTCCAAGAAGCATCTGATCTGTTTCTAAATGGATTCAGTGGCATCCAAATACAACAAGGCTAGGTGCCTTAGAAATATATAGAGTAGTATAATCCATTCTATATGATGCTAAAACAGGAAAATGTTAATTGGAGAACATTCTTTTGCCCTGTCGGCAAACACTTTATTTGATATTTTGGTGCTATGTGCAAGTTTCTGTGCTGCTGAAATGTGTTTTAATTAGATGGTCCTGGACATTTAATTTTTATATATAATAAAAATTGTCTTTTATTTAGTGCAGACAAACTGACCTCCCAAGTGAGCGTATAATCATATTTTACCCTCTCATTTTGCTTCACTTAATATTTTCTGTCCTATCCTGTTTTGTTCCCTTAATTTAGCGCCTGATCTTGCAAATACTTAAGCATAGGTATAATATTTTAAGTCAGTGGGACTATTCATGTGAATAAATTATTCCCATGCACGATTACAGAATCAAGCTCATACATACGAAGTATTTTCTGGCTTAGAAATCTCCGTTTCTCCATATTGTAAGCACCATGTACATTATCTGTGATGCTTAAGAAAGTAATAAAGTAGAGGTAGTCGAAAAACCCAGGCAGTTTTCTGTGAAATTTTTGAACAAAAAGTTTTCGCTCAGTTTTTTGATAGAAAGTGTTTGATTTTCACAGGAAAACCTTGAAATAAAATTATTACAATTTTCTCCGTTTTTTTTCAAAATCTACTGATGGGCTAAGTTGCAGTGTTTAATGTTTCCTTTTGCCACTCAGTAGGCTTTCAAAAGCTGAGGTAGTTTGGAAAAGTTAGAGTGCACAAAGGGAACCGGAACCCTCCCCAAATTATAGCCATCGTTCAGTCCTTTAGATTTGTTGGCAAAAAAGGGAGTGAAAGGATCGAAATCTGGAATTTTGAAAACAAATTTTTCAATTCTGAAGTAAAAATTTTCATTTAGCTTTGAAACTTGTCAAGAAAATTTTGAAAAAAAAATCAGTTTTTTTCACATGAATACACTTGAGTTTTTTGACAAAATCCCGTTTTTCAGCAGGAAAGTGTGTTGACTGAAAACCCTGTGACCAGCTCTATTAATAACATATTGCATGCACCTTAATTTGGGCTACTAAACACTTTTCCACATCAGAATTATAGAGAAACTCTTATGCTGTTTTCTCGTGTTCTGTCCTTCTTTTCAGAGAGGACTTAAATTTCACTGGGGGCAACTATTCTGTGTGACTGAGTGACTTTGTTGTTTATCAGTGGCATTATTGGTTTCAAGACTCCATATGCCAAATTGATCTGTGGTGTAACTTTGAAGTTCCCAGTCCTGATTCTTCTTTACCTTGCCTCTTCTGTAAATCACAGACACCAGTGCAAAGTGAGTGTAAAATGCGACCATTGTGGTTTTGTAGCATTACACACCCCATTTGAGGACCCAATCCGGCACCTTTTGAAGTCAATGGAAAGATTCCCATAGACTACAGTAGAGCTGGATCAGATCCTAAACCACAATTGAGGGTGCAGGGCAGTGCAAATTCAGGGATCAGTTTGATTCCAAGACTCCACTTATACTATGGTAAGCTCCTGTTGGTGAAGCATTGAGTTAGTGTAGGTTCTGAGTAAAGAATGCTCTCTCCTTCCAATAAACCAAGCCTGTCATTCTTACTGGAAATGTGTTATCCCAGTTTAAGACACTGACATCCTCTCCATTAATAACCTTTGTTTCCATAGGTTTATGGATGAATTATAAAATGGTGATACAGGCTGAAAGTGGCCATAAAATATTTCAATCCAGAAGCAATTTTTAAATGTACATATTTGCAATGTTGCTTCATTCTAGTACAACTGAAAAATGAAACCTTGCTAAATATTAGCCCACCAGATAGCCTAAAAGTTCTTATATTGTGCAAACCAAAATAATATGGCACAGAAATTAAACCTTTTTAAAATGGCTTCTGCTCATGCACAATAACTGCGTGCTGGATTTTCAGTGTGCCTTTTTTAGAGATATTTAAAGAAGTTTTCGCTCTGATTCTAATTTAGTGGCTGCAGTAAACTGCAGACAGCATCAATTATAGGCACAAAAGAAAGCATTCAGGCTTCCAACAGATCCTGGGTGTAAAAATGAGGGTGTAAAATAGAAGCAATTTTTCTAATATGTCTTTTATTTTCCATATGTGACTCAGAATGCTACCTCAATGGAGTCAGTTGGGATCTGTGTGGTCAGATCACTGGGTCCATGCAGACCCTCATTGAAGTCAGTGGCGTGCTACATAGGTGCCAGGATGGAGCTCATTGCCATATCAGGGTCAAAGATCCCTTCCACTGTCCAGTAATGAGAATCTGTAAACATTAAATGCTGTATTGTCTTTACCTGACTCAATTGTCT
Source organism: Lepidochelys olivacea (assembly GCF_965140295.1). Lineage (NCBI taxonomy): Eukaryota > Metazoa > Chordata > Testudines > Cheloniidae > Lepidochelys > Lepidochelys olivacea. Next base: position 111,553,341 of record NC_140417.1, read on the forward strand.
TGCTCTCCCAGGCAGACAATAGATTTTATACTCTGGTGAGGAATGCTCTAGAAATACCTGTAAGCTGTTAAATTATTACTCTTCAAAGATGTTTTATGTATTTAATCTCCTGATCTAGAAAACCCAAGTATATGTAATATAATGGGCTACCAACAAATCCTGCCAGACATTCAAAATTTCAGATGGGCAGTCAGCTTTAAATCTGAATTTCTTCTTTGTTTTTGGTCAGTTTATGGCACAGTTTTAGTATTGTGTAATGGGTCTTTTAACATATATTTGTAGGACAGTATGGCCCCCGATCATGTTTCAGTGTGCAGAAGGGAATGTTGTGCATACCCTAGTCAGAAATACAGCCATCTGCCCATCTTAGTGTTTTGTATAGCACCCATCACTGTAGTATATAAGTACTTCCCAGGACAATTAGTTCCATGTAGCGAGTTCTTCAGAGGAAATCTCTGATCCATTTGCTGCACTGTGCTCTCTTCTTTCTTCTTTTCTAAAGGAAGGTGAAGGGGACCAGGATTTGTATTGAAAGTGAAGGTGACCAAGGGTGGGGCAAGGCTGACTTAAACCTAATCCTGGCCCACTACTCAAAGTGACCATGAGGAAGATAAACCATTACTTTGCTTCAGAGAAGCGTCACTGCAGTTGTCACAGGAAGCTAACTTCTGCTGTGTTGTGGTCCCACACCCCCACAACAGTCCCTGTTTTTATATAAGTGCAGGACTGGAGCCTGTAGTCATAGTTTTCTCTTCACTGAGTGCTTTCCGTTCTTTAGTGCCTTTCCCACTGTATAGCTCTACCCAAAGAGGTGTTCTTTGTTGGCTTTTTTAATATTAAGGTCACATTGATTCTCTCTCTGTTTTTGCAATCAGATTGCATTTGTGAGTCATCTAGACTGTATCAAAAGTTAGGGCTGGTCTACATTAGAAGCGCTACAGTGGTAATTCTCCTGCCGACATAGCACTGTCCACACTGGTGCTTAGGTTGGTGTAACTTACGTCGCTCAAGGGAGTGGCTTATTCACACCGCTGAGCGACATAAGTTACACCGAAGTAAGTGGGAGTGTAGACAAGGCCTTTAAGTTCAGTGAGGTCAGTAGCTTCCCTTTTTATTATCAACCTCCATAATAATACATTATGTAGCCCAACAGAATGCTGGATAGACATTTGCTACAAAACTTAGCCAAATAAATAAATACAGAGACATCTGATTGCATTTCGTTTTATTAATAATATACCAGTAAGTCCAATAATAGTGGACTGGAAGAAATAGTTTGTCAGACTGTTGTGGTGGTAACTTTGGCCAGGAAATAAGCAGTGAGGGAAACTGTCAAGATTTCATAGAGCTTTGCATTTATAATAATTTGGTCATAAATCATTCTGCTGAACAGTGGATCAGTTTTTCAACAATTCGGGGACAATCACTGTACTCGGTGTTTTTTTCATAAATGATCAAAAGTGGCTCCCACAGAATAAACACTGGCTGTGCTGGTACACCCAGCATTGTCATCAGAAATCTCCTCTCCTAGTTACACGTGTCATTTCTGCTACAAAGATGGGGTTCTCTTGGGGCCCATCCTGGATTCCTTGCTCACCCAACCCCCCCCCCCCCCCGCCCCGACTTCAGGCACAGCCCATGTTATTGGCAGCATAGAGCTGCAGGGGTAGCTCCTTGGGGAATTTTATTGCAAGAAAGCAGAATTCTCCCTGGAGCTCTCCAGCAGACAAAGGGAAGTACCCTCTATATTTGATCTGTGCAAAGGCCTGTGCAATCCCTTGCAAGGGCCCAGTGGCCTATTTAAAAGGCTTGGAGTAGTGACACCGACCTGATGATTTACCCCCACATCCTGAACTAGAAATGGGGCCGAGAGTATCAACATTTGGGAAAGTGAAAAGTAACAAGTTCAAAATTAAAAGGGAAACAATGGCTTTAAAGGCAAGTTGTTGAGACTTTCTCTCAGCCCCATTTTTACTAGCCTAAAATCACACCATAACGCACCACCTTCTTTGTGGAGTAGGTGTGCACGCACACACCCCACCCACTCACCTTGTGTTGGGAGGTAGGCAAGTGTTTCAGGAATAAAATCTACCACCTGACACTTAGATTGGGCATGAGCCTCTCTATGGTCACTGTTACAGACCCCATGCTCTTTTGGCTCCTATCCCAGTGACTGAATTTCTCATCTAGTGAAGAACTGACTGTCTAAGTGCTTGTATACCAAGTGAGCTTTAATCTCTTAAGAGAATACTAATTTAAATCTGTGAACTTTAATTTCAGTATGTTGCAAACACGCACAATTTTAATAATAAATGACATAGTTCTCTTAACAAGGAGGCACTTTATGCACTTAGCTATTGTAAACTACCCCCCGCCCCAAATTTCTTAACCAGTGCTAGATGATTCGCTATGTTTATTATTATTTATCTGGTTCCTGTTAAAATGGGAGACTTTACTTAACCATTCAGTTTTTTTTTGGCGGGGGTGTTGTTTTCGGCAGATGTATATTGAACAAAACAAGTTGAAAAGACAAAGTCATCTGCTTCTGCAAAATTCTGCTCCTGATCAGCAGCTATTGAAAGCTTTAGATGAAAATGCCAAGTTGACCCAAACACTGGAAGAAGAGAGACATCAACACCAGCAAAAGGTAGTGTAAGATTTTTCACCTACTGTAGGATTTTAGATAGCTTCTCAAAGCTCATATTAATTGCCATTTATTAAATGTGCTCAGCACAGTTAAATGCAAAGATCTGGTCCCTGCCCTGTCTCTTTGGGTCATTGATAGGGTCTGAACACAAAATCTTCAGCACTTACACCCTGATTCAGGAAAGGATCTCTCTTCAAGACTGCAGGTAAGCACATGCTTAAAGCTAAGCATGTACTTTAAAATTATGTCCTGAATAGGGATGGAGTTAAGCATGTTCTTTCCTGAATAAAGTCTTGAAAGCATGCTCCTTTAACACTGGAGGTAAAGGAATTACCCCGCTAGCTGGTAGTTGGTAGTAGGCGCTTAACTCTTCTGTGAACCAGCCACTAAACCTGATAAAGGCATGTGCTAGTATGGATTACCAAAGCACTAGGAGGCTCAATGGATGATAAGTTTGAGTGTTGCTTTTTAAATTAATAGGGGTGATGATGATGTCACATTGACATGCGTTAATATTTATGTGCCTTGGGGAAAGCAGGGATTTTTCAGGAAGGATTTAAATGAAGAGAAGGCAGGATCCAGGCATCCTGCAATGAGAAGGTGGTTCCTGGTTCCAGAGATACAGGAAAATGAGAGCAGTAGAAGGAAGTATAAATTCCACAATATCGGGGAACTATAGAAAAAGATAAAAATTATACAAAATGCTGTGTATATGGTGCTGTGGAAAACCCCATAGTTATGAAAGGCATGAGAAAGATGGCATCTCTGAAGTAAGAGACTATGTAGTATGGTATCTGTGGATCTATGACCATTTCCACTAGCTGAGGATCTGCACCCATAAATCACTTTAGTTTTTAGTGTGTGTATGCCATAGGGCAGTGGTCCCCAAACTTTTTTGTCCATGCCCCCCCGGAGGCCACATTGGAGTTGGGGCCACAGTCAGGAGTGGGGCTGGTGCTGCAGCTGGGGCCTTGGCTGGGAGTTGGGCTACAAGCAAACCCGCGGTCGGTGCTGGGAGCCGGGGCCTGCAGTTGGGAGCCAGGGGCTGCAGCCAGGGGCCGGGGCCAGGGGCTGCAGTGGGAACTGAGCGTGGGGGCAGAGAAGGGCTGAGTGGTACATGGGGTCTGGCCTGGGCCCTGCCGCGCTCCCCTGAACGTTCTTCCATGACCCCCACACCACAGTTTGGGGACCACTGCCATAAGGTAATGCTCAGTAGCTGCACCTTCTTCATGTGTACAGTAAAGGTACATTCACTTAATATATTTATTTAAAAAAAATACTTGAGGTGTAATAGCTGGCTTTTAGAAAAGCTCTGATTTTTGTAAACTAGACCAAATTGTATATATTTAATAGTAATGGAAGTGGTTGCTTCAACATACTTGAATGCTGCCACTCAATCTGATGTCATTCTGTAGTTCATCCATTGACAACTGCATGAACTGCGGAAGGAGTGAGTTTAAATTAGAACCTTTAAACAGAACCAGTTAACTAAAAAAAAAAAAACAGCTCATTAATATTTGCTTCAAATGAAGAAACTCTGTTCAAATAAGACAATTAAATCTCTAAAGAAAAAATGTCTTAGTTAGACATTTGAGGTCTGGAGATGTTTGTAAAAACAAAGTTGGGGTTAGATTAGAAAATTAATAGTGAGATCTTTGTCACTCGCTTTCAAAAATGTTTGCTTAAAAAGTCTTCTCATGTATATTACTGCAGTTTACAGCGTTCCTGCTAATCTCATATTCTCAAGGCCTACAGTGTCTGGTAGATGGCCCAGCTATTCAACAAGGCAAAAGACAGAATGAGTATTTATTTTTTATTGTAACAATGTCCAGTGTTTGCCATCTGCAGGTTAAAGAATTAGAAGAGAAGTTAGAAAATGAAGCACTACATAAGGAGATCAGTTGTCTACAGCAGCAGCTGGGACTTCTGGAAGAAGATAAAAAGGAGTTAGAACTAAAGTGGCAGAACTCTGAAGAAAAAGTTAAAAACCTGAAGCATTCAGGTAAAATCACTTAATTAAATTAAGTTTAGAAGTGAAATTTTCTCAAGTGTTACTGGTGCAGACCTAATAGAATTATACAAGATACTTTTGAGATGAAACCATGAACATCTGTGCATAATTGTTATTTCACAGTATGAAGTTCAGACTCAACTCAACATGTCTAGAATCTATTCAGTAGAAAAATTTGTAAAATTTTTGTGGCATTGTGATGGGGCATACAAACCTCACTGGAGAACAAGGGGTTAAGGAACAGCTCTGGTCTCAGGTAGCCCTGTCCAGCAACGCTTGCAGGGCCTGCACAAACTGGAGGCAGGGGCTTTAAAAAGGGAAGCAGAGCAGCTCAGAGGCAGGCGAGTCGTGGAAGGGAGCAGACATCTGCTCTGAGGGAGAAGTGTTGCCCAGGAACTCATTGTCTCAGATCTGACCGTGCAGACCTGTGCAAACCTATAAAGGAGAGTCAGGTGACTGAGTGTGCAGGTCAGAGACTTTATTGAAGAAAATTCTTTGGTTTACTCTAGGAAGCTAAAGGAGGCTTGGGTAGGAGATGGCCTGGGGGGCAGTTGTATAGCACTGCAAGGTAGAGTGTAGCTGCCCACCATAGGGCCCTGGACCGGAGCAGTAGAGGAGGTGGACCAGGGTTCCCCTTCAAGAGGATATTACAATTATAAGAGCATTCACCTCCGGTTGAGAACCCAGCTGGAAAAGACTTTGACTGTTCAAGGGTCTAGACCCCAAGTCCCTATGTTAAAAGGGAAGGACTGGAAATTCTGGGAGAGATGGGGGAAGCACTGAAGGACGGGACTGTGTTTTCAAGAGGGAGATGGCCTGTCACCCTCCTGTCTGACCACTAAGCAGCATGGTCGGTGGTTGTTCACCTTCCACAGGTATATAAAATGAAATCTTGAGGTAACTCTGAGTCTACAGTACGTGACGATTCAATGCACTGTTTACATGTGAAAGGATAATCCTTTTAAGTTCAGCTGAAACTTATATCTTTCATTGACTCAAAAGACATAAATAAATAGAACATGACAATCCTGTTAACTCTTTCACAGAGATACACACATAATGCACAATGGCTTATCATGTAGCACCCCTATTCTACAGATGATGAAGGGGAAAGCTCTCATGTTTCCATATGTGGAAGTTATCAAGCAACTTAGGAAACTACACAAGCATTTAGTAGTCTTGATCTAGCAGTTATCGGTGAATTTATGGGAATGATTTAGCCCTTCAGACTGAATTGTGAGAAAACAACTCCTGCTGAAGTGAGGTTTTTTCCTCATATTACCGGCTGTTCTGATACTGACATTTAAAGGGTAAATACTTTATTCAGAACTTGGCAGAGGGAATTAACTACATGACTCATGTGGGTTTCAATGGCTGAAATCCTTGGGAATTGTGTGTCTAATTCCCTGTGCATCATGCTAAACATTTATCCCCTTACTATCTGACTGAAAAAATTGTCTGGCTTTCTGACTGCTATTTGTCCCGTTTATAGGCTAAACCAAAGCCTCAAGAACACTGACAAAAATCACTTACAGTACATACAGTGTGGAGCAAGTACTGTAATTTAGTTATCAAAGTCTTATATGCTAGAATGGTGCCTGACCAGCTTACAGCATCATGCCTATTAAATGCTAAAAACTGTAATTTAACTCTTTATTTAAAATTGCCATTTCATAATAAATTCAAAATATAGTTAGCAGCTGGTGAACTACTGTTTAACTATCCAAACACAGCTGGAATGTGTAGATGGAAAATGTCAGAGAGAAAAAGCATACCGATGTGGTGGTGTGAGCTTCTGGAAAAAATATTTTACAATTTTGTGTGTGTCAAATTAATCAGATTCATAGAATTTAGGTGGACAGACGTATTAGATCATGCAGTCCATCTCACACAATCAATGCAGGATTGTTAGGTGCTTGCTTACCATGATAAGCACATATAAGCAGATAAAATTCCCTAGAATATATTTTCTTAGGGCTCGCTTGTTCAGTCTATTTTTAAAAGTCCTAGATAACATGGTTGCCATGGTATTTTCTGATAGCCATTCTAAATTTGGTATGTGATTAAGTTTAAAAACCTGAAAACTAAAGAATTCCTTTCCATCCTTTGGTTTTACATCTGTCATATCATTATATTCCATTATCTCTCCGCTGAGTCATTGGTTAGCCAAGCTACACACATTTAGATAGTTCAGTTTTTCCATACATTTTTAACTTCATTGTTTTTGCTCTTCCCTAAAGAATTAAATGAAAGTTCTAAGATGCTGAGAATTGAACACTTGTGTAAGTTTCCCATCGTTATAGTGTGTCTCTGAGAGTGGGGAAATTGAAAATTGATCCCAGCTTCCACCAGATTCTGATTCGGTCACAGTTTGTTTCATGTGCAATGTGGCTAGAAGGCAGCCAGATATCCAAAACATGTGAGATACATGTGGAAATACCATTATTTTGAATGGGGAATTGTGTGTGCCTATCATATGCAATGCTTCGAAAATGTAACCCAGGCTGTTGTCATTATACTGACACTAATAAGGTCATTCTGGATACTGTGGGTAGGCATTTTCACTATAAGTCAGATCAGATACTCAACGTATAATTAATTAAAATTAACAGCAAGGGGGAAGGAATGCAGGCCAAAATAGGGAAGGTCAGGTTAAAGGATATTTAGATAAGTTAGAAGTACTCAAGTTGGCAGGGCCTGATGAAATTCATCAGAGTACTTAAGGAACTAGCTGAAGCAATCTTGGAACTGATAGCAATTATCTTTGAGAACTCATGAAGGACAAGTGAGGTCTGTCAAGACAGGAGAAGGGCAAACATAGTACCTAATTTTAAAAAGGGGAGCAAAGAGGATCTGGGGAATTCATGACTAGTCAGCTGAACTTTGATACCTGGAAAGACACTGGAACAAATTATTAAGCCATCATTTTGTAAGCATCTGGAGGATAATAGGACTATAAGGAATAGCCAGCATGGATTTGGCAATAACAAATGATGCCAAACCAACCTAATTTCCTTCTTTGACAGGGTTACTGGCCTAGTGAGTAGGGGGGAAGCAGTAGATGTGATATATCTTGATCATAGTAAAGCTTCTAACGAAGTCCGTCATGGCATTTTCATTGGCAAACTAGGAAGGTGTAGTCTAGATAAAATTATTATAAGATGAGTGCACAACTTTTTGAAAGACCCTACTGTAGTTATCAATGGTTCATTACCAAACTGGGAGGTTGTATCTAGTGGAGTTTCTCACGGGTCAGTCCTGGATCTGGTACTATTCAATATTTTCATTAATGACTTGAATAATGAGGTGGATAGAGCGCTTATAAAATCTTCAGATGACACCAAGCTAGAAGGGGTAGCAAGCATGTTAAAGGACAAGATAAGAATTAATTTAAAAATACCTTTATAAATTGGAGAGTTGGTCTGAAGTCAACAAGATAAAATTCAATAAATACAACTGCAAAGAACTTCACTTAGGAAGGAAAAATCAGATGCTCAAATACAAAATGGGGAATAACTGGCCAGGTGGTGGTATTGCTGACAAGGATCTGGGTGTTACTGTGGATCACAAATTGGATATTAGTCAACAATATGATGCAGCTGTGAAAAACGGTATTGTTGTTCTGGGGTGTATTAACAGGAATGTCGTATGTAAGACATGGGAGATATTTGTCCTGCTCTACTCAGCACAGGTGAGCCTCAGTTGGAGTACCATGTCCAGGTCTGCATGCCACACTTTAGGAAAGAGGTGGACAAATTGGAGAGAGTCCTGAGGAGAGCAACAAAAATGATAAAAAGTTTATAAAACGTGATCTGTGAGGAAAGGTTAAGAAAACTGGGCATCTTTAGTCTTAAGAAAAGAAGACTGGGTGGGAGGGGGCCTGATAACAGTCTGCAAATATGTTAAGGGCTATTATAAAGAGAACAGTGATCAATTGTTCTCCATATCCACTGGAGATAGAACAAGAAATAATGGACTTAATCATCAGCAAGGGAAATTTTGGTTCGATATTAGGAAAAGGGTATATATAAAGGTAGTTGAGCTCTGGAATAGCTTCAAAAGGAGGTTGTGGAATCCCCATCGTTGAAGATTTTTAGGAGCAGGTTGGACAAACACCTGTCAGGCATGGCCTAGATTTACTTGGTCCTGCAATGGAGCAGGTGTCTGGATTTGATGACTTCTTGAGGTCCCTTCCAGTCCTATATTGCGGTGATTCTATGGGGAACCCATAACTCAGGCTCTGATTCAGAAAAGCCCTTAAAAACATGCTGAAGTCCATCCCTGTTCAGGCCTAACTGCTTTCCTGAATCAGAAGCTCAAGCCCAGGCTTACCTGGAAATACGTGAGTAGTCCTGTTGAAGTCATTTGAATAGTCTTTAGTGTTGGAGAAAATTCTTTGGTGTGGTGAATATTGCACAGGATTTTCAGTAAAGATATGCGGGTGCTGTTCTGTGTGATAGTGGGTTCTTTATGAATGGCTATACAGAGATTCTTTAAACCTCACATCACTCATTTACATAAAGCACAAAGTGGATTTGAATGTGCATTCACAGTACTCCTTTTCCCTTTTACATATTTTATTATTAAAAAGGGCACCATCAGCATAAGAATCTCAGATGGGTTTGTAAAGCCACATAAAGGATTTAAATTTAAAATGTAATTAATTTATAATTAATAGGAATTGAGGATCCACTTTGGGAGTCCCACCCAATCCATCTGTCTGAAATTCCCTCTATACTTAAAAGCAGCTGCTAAGATTTATTGTAACTAAATGACATTAGAGAAAAATATATTTTTCCTCTTTTTTTCTCCCCCCACACTAAGTTCACTTGACAGCACTTATATATAGTCTCTTTCACTGTCTCCCCTTTATACTGGGGTAGCTTCCCCCATTGATTGTGTGGATCTCTCACACAACAACAGAAGAGGAAAAACTTCTTTTAAAGAATATGACTGTAAAGCTGCAAAAAATTATCAAAGCGATGCAGAGTAAAGAGTAGAAACTGAAATTTTTTTTTTTTTTTTAATTGACCAGATTTCCAGTTGATGTGATGTCCCTTTCACAACTAGGAAATGTAGCAGTCACTCTGGTTTCTCCTTAAGGCTCCAATCACTGTGTATGAAGAGTTTAATAATATGCAGCTGGGCATTCAATTCTCAGAAGTTGCCTTGATTGTAGAAATTGTATGCAGCTAGATCAGTGTTCTTGGTGAAGATGAGTGTAAAAACTACCACTAACCAAGTGTGATAGCAGGTCAGCCATTGAGAAGTGCTGCCATTTTGCTTTTGAATGAATCAGTGGCTTTCTTTGCAGGCAAAACTTCTGTTTAGGACTCTGGTTTCAAATCACCCACTAGCAAATGGGGAACTGCTTTTGCTGAGAACTCATTCTGCTTTTCTGTTGCTCTCATGCAGTTGATGAACTCCAGAAACGAATACACAGGTCAGAAAATCCAGCACCGCCGCCTCCGCCCCCACCGCCACCTCCGCTTCCTCCTCCCCCTCCCAATCCAATTCGGTAAGTGTTCATCCTCCAAGAAGTACTCAAGTTCAGTGGCCTGTTTAGACAGTGATTCTGAGGGAAGGAGGGGTGCGCTGGAGGGTAGGGATAGGATATAGAGGGCCCTAGACAAATTAGAGGATTGAGCCAAAAGAAATCTGATGAGGTTCAACAAGGACAAGTGCAGAGTCCTGCACTTAGGACGGAAGAATCCCATGTACCACTACAGACTAGGGACCAAATGGCTAGGCAGCAGTTCTGCAGAAAAGGACCTGGGGTTACAATGGACGAGAAGCTGGATATGAGTCAACAGTGTGCCCTTGTTGCCAAGAAGGCCAATGGCATTTTGGGATGTATAAGTAGGGGCATTGCCAGCAGATCGAGGGAGGTGATCGTTCCCCTCTATTCGACATTGGTGAGGCCTCATCTGGAGTACTGTGTCCAGTTTTGGGTCCCACACTACAAGAAGGATGTGGAAAAATTGGAAAGAGTCCAGCAGAGGGCAACAAAAATGATTAGGGGACTGGAACATATGACTTATGAGGAGAGGCTGAGGGAACTGGGGATGTTTAGTCTGCGGAAGAGAAGAATGAGGGGGGATTTGATAGCTGCTCTCAACTACCTGAAAGGGGGTTCCAAAGAGGATGGATCTAAACTGTTCTCAGTGGTAGCAGATGACAGAACAAGGAGTAATGGTCTCAATTTGCCGTGGGGGAGGTTTAGGTTGGATATTAGGAAAAACTTTTTCACTAGGAGGGTGGTGAAACACTGGAATGCGTTACCTAGGGAGGTGGTGGAATCTCCTTCCTTAGAAGTTTTTAAGGTCTGGCTTGACAAAGCCCTGGCTGGGATGATTTAGTTGGGGATTGGTCCTGCTTTGAGCAGGGGGTTGGAGTACATGACCTCCTGAGGTCCCTTCCAACCCTGATATTCTGTGATTCTATGATTCTACCTCTTTGATCTGAATTTGAAAGGTTGTTCTTCCTGTTTATCTGATCGCTGTAGTTAGACTCCTTTGTGACCTAGAGAAGTGCGTATCTGAATCACTGCTGTTAGGGTATCCTATGCAAGCAAAAGGGTTGGGTTTGGTCTGTCTGCCTCTCCATCCAGTGTGGATGATGGAAATAGCTAAATTTGTGGGATCCCAGGTTTTAGGTAGGATAATCAGGCTTCTCAGCATCCAACAGATTAGACAAGTTTTTCATAGTGGCACCCAAATCCCACTGAAACTTACTGACAGGTGAGGCACCAAATCCAGCAAAGCACTGAACTGCGTGATCTTTTAAGTGCTTGAAGAGGCCTACATTAAGACTATTCACATGCTTAAAGTTAAGTATGTGCTCCAGTGCTTTGCTGGATTGCTCAACTCACTTAGACTCCTGTGAAAATCTCAGCCTAGATGCCTACAATTAGACACCCGAGTAAGTGGCTTGATTTTTCAAAACTGCAGAGCACTTGCCGTCTGCCAGTGAAGTCATACTTCAGATGCATTTTTGAAAATCTTGGCCTTTGCTTTTTGCTGTTAATAGATTAAGAATGAAATTTTCTGTCATACTGCACATCTGCAAATCTTGTTAAGTTATTGGAATAATGTACAAAAATTCCAATGCTTAGCAATGAAAATTCAACCTGTTCTGTCATTGTTTAGCTGATTCTGTAAAATATACTTTTGAACAGCCGTATTTCGACTCTAGCTGCTTTTACCTTTCATTAGCTCATGTCACTTGTTTAATTCTTTTACACAATCCCAACTACTTTATTCACTTCCATTACAGTTATATACACATTTGAATAGAATGTTTAGTAAGTAAATTCCTTCCATGCCAGGAACAGAACTGCACCTCTTGAAAGACAAATTCCATAGCTAATCAGGGTGGATGACACAAACTATTTAAATGCCTGAAGTAGCTAAAGCAGAGTAACTTTTACATGTGATCTGAAACTCAGATGAAGGAATTTCAAAAGTGCAAAGTAACTGTCATACACAGCTACCTTTGCAGGACATATTTTATGGATTGCTTTAAAAGTTGGGAGTTAAATACATCATTATTTTAGGATAGGGTTCTGGATCTTTAGTTTGGTTCTTTTCTTTTCAATAAGGTGTAATGATCTGATATGGAAAATGATCTGGTATGGAAAATTTCAAGCCTAGACCTTGGAATTGGTGATGAGAGAAACACTGAAGAGTGTCTTAACGTTGGAAGTAGCTAAATTGTGACGTAGATTCTTTTTGTGAAGGCTATGAACAATTAAACAGGAATGATTGCAGACAGTCTATTTCATCTTAAGTGTATCATCTACTGTCTGTAGAACCAAAAGAACTTGCATATTATGTAACAGCCCAGATTGACAGAAAAAAACAAAATCCGTAATGACACATAGGGGCAGTAAGTGGGTTCTTTTCTGAAGTTTATTTTTAATTTTATACATGCGCGCATGCTACAGCTGTCATGACAGGTAGTTCAAAGAAAGACAGCAACAACAATGTAAGTGTAAGTAGAGTATTCATCATCAACTTACGATTATTAAAATATAAATGGGTATTTCAAAACTTGACATGAACCAGATGTAAATTATTTTACCTTAATAAGGAATCAGTATTATTTAATGAAACTGTATTTTTTTTTGTCTGGCTGTCTCCTGGACTGGAAAAAAATGTTTTTCTGAAGCATTCTTGGGATGTTTTCTCATAGTATATGAGGAATATACCAATAAAATTTAGCCATAGAAGATTATGTAGCAGTGTAAACATCTCTACAGTGTTTTTGGTAAAAGGGTACATTGCCAAGTTCAAAGATACAATTTTAAAAGCAAAAGTCTTTCTGTGTTGTTAATAACTTAAACTAAAACTGAAAGAGTATTAAAGAGATAATTTTCTCTGAATTGTATAGGGTGGCTGTTTCCTTTTTGCATTTCTCTTTCAATCTGGACAATGAAAATAGACTGGTCAGTTTCACATTCTGTTTCTGGTCAGTTTCTAGTTTTTCACTTTTAGGTTTCATGTGTTAGCATAACTGTGAAGTGCTTGTTTTGCAAACACTACAGAAGAATGTTTTATGTTTTTTCTAATCAATGGAATTAAACACCTCTTTTGGTCATAAGTTTATTTTAAAAATAACCCCTAAATGCTGGTGGCATACTTAGCCTTAAGATATCTATTTCACAGTGCATATCATGGTGGGGTTTTTTATTTATTTATTTTTGAATAGAATGCATAGGCTCTGCTTTTTCTTTTGATCTGGTAAATGTAGGCTAACAAATATTCATTGAAAAATGAGGGAGTGATATGATCACCCTCTTGCAATGTCCTCTAGAGAATAATGCTTGCCATTAATATGTGCAATTCGGTTTTTTTGCTGTGCGGGAGGGCTTTAATTTGTTACGTGTCACAATGCCATGTTACCTTTTAATACCCCGATCTTAAGTGTTCTGCATGTTGCCTGGCAACAATAAAAGAAAAGTAAATAATATCTTTGTATTTTTAGGGGTGCTTCGCCTCTGCATGGAAATGATTAACACCTCTTTTGTAAATAGGAGAACTATAAATCAGTGAAGCAAACATTCAATTCTGGCTCGTTTTACAATATATGACTTACGTTCAGGGTTAATGTTAAAAGTATAGATGTTGCTCATAAGAGAAAGCAGTGTGACTATCTTCATTTTAATTGTCCTGAAAAGGTCCCTTATGTCCATGATTCGTAAGAAGTCTCATCCTAGCAGCAGTGTGAGCAAAAAAGAGAGAGCTCCTCAGCAAGAATCAGGTATGGCTCATCCTATTTCAAGCAATGTGGGTCACTTATTAGAAAATTCAAACAATATTTGTGTGAAATTAAAAAGAATAATTAAAAATAATAGTTTTCAACAACCTATCCATTTTGGAAGCATTCGCCTCTGGCACCAGTTTTAATGCAAAACAGGTTTGTAAAGACTAATGATGGTTACCATCCATTCGTAGTAATAGGATAGCGGCACGTGGAGGACCAAATGTGCAAAGTGCTGTGCATACGCATAGTAAGAGATTGTGTCTGCCCTGAAGAACATACATTGTAAGACCCCAGTCCTGTAAACAGTTACACCCAAGCTTAACTTTATGCAGGTGAGTAGTCCCATTAATCCTTGTGCACATAAAGAAAGTGCATAGGTAATTATTTGCGGGATTGTTACTGTTTTCCCATTGTGTGTAATGGTCTGCAGGAGTGTGGCCGAAATAGACAAGACAGAGTGAGAGTAAGGAAGTTGTATGGTTCTCATTTTACAGATGCGGTAACTGAGGCGCAGAGCCTTTAAGTGATTTGGCCAAGGTCATACAGGAAGTCTATGGATGTTAGCTGTTTACCAGCCCATGAAAAATGAGATTGGTGATCTTGGTCCAGTTACTAGTAGAGAAATGACCTTTTAGCTGTATATCTTATAAAGAGCTAATCTTATTTTCCAGCAACTGTTCAATAATGCTCGACCTATGTTGTCTTCATGTATCATGTTTTTTTAACTTCAAGCGTTTTAGATGTTTTGATTATACCTTTTCGTTGACTGTTACTAGCTGTGATTGCAGGAAATACTGTGAATAGTACACCCCATTCTTCCATTATTTATTAGTAAACTTTTTAACAGTTCTGATCTTTCTTCAATCACACACAAATTGCTTCTTCCCTTAATGGTTGAGTGGTCATAAAAAGAATAGAAAAGGTCTCTCTTGCTCTGGTTACTGTATCTAACTTCAGGCTTATTTTGACCCTTGTTAAGGACTTACAATGAGTGGTTCCTATTTCTCACAGCCAGTTAAGCTTTTACATTTGAAACAGACTGTTTGGGAAATTAAAGCGTGGCATTAAATTGATATACAGTATAGGAACTGCACTTCTGTGGATCTTCAGTGTTACCAGGAGAGAGGGTCTACTTTACATGCCTGTATATTAGGCACCACAGCAGATTTTAATAGTGTTGACCATATTTCTCCATCTGTCTCTCTCAATTAGGTTGGCCTTTTTTGTATGCTGCAACTACATGGTTTTAGTCATGTCTTCTAGTGCATCAATATGCTAGTATGAAAAGCTCAAATTCATCAGATAGGATTTTCAGTTTTACTTGAACATTTCACAGGTCTGCTGTTGGGTCTCTTGGAAGCCAGATCGCTTGGTGGTATTTAGGTTTTTCAGTTTTGTATCAATGCCACATTGTTCTATTTTTTTTTCTTTTAGACTTTTGGGCACGGATTCACAAGATTCTTAAGCATGCCCATAACTTTTAGCACATTTAGTAGCCCCATTGCTTAAGTTAAACATGTGCTTAAGTACCTTGCTGAATCAGGGCCTTGATACTGCCTCATCTGTAGGCATCATTGACTTGACCATCTTGACCAACTCTAATGAAGCCAATGGGATTGTTTCCATTTACAGTGATTTAAGTGAGATCAGAATCTGACCTCCTGATTTAACCAGGGTTGCCAATTTCTTGGGGTCTGAAGACATGCAACTCCAACTGCTCAGGATCAGGCCCCTGGTTCCAGGTCTGCATTTATATACTGCACTATCTTTTTCTTCTGTTTGTACAGCACCTATCACAATGGGTCCTAGTCCATGACTGGGGCTCCTAGGTGCTATGATAATACAAATAATAAATAATAATGATCTGACTATAACAGGATGGAAAGGTTGAGGGCCAGATCATCAACTTTGTGTAAATTGTCATAGTTCAGTTGAAGACAATGGGGCTGTAACCATTTACACCAATTGAGGAACTGTCTGTAGGATCCTGCATATGATTGTGGGGTTCCTGAATCACCCTAAATCCAGGTGCTACAACTCTACAAAAAGATACAAAGTAAATTCTTCTGAGTTCTGCTAGCATGTGGATCATGTTATCTCCATCTGGACATACCTTAAAGTGATGTAAGGGGTGCCTCTCTGGGGCAGGGGAAGCTAGGGGCTGTGACAGAGGAGGTCCTATGGGAAAACCCCATGGACAGCCAAGATTTGAGTTAAAAACAAGGCTTATGTTTAAATGTAATTTTCATTTCCATTAATAATACAGCCAAACTGAAGATTGGATTATATATAGTGCGTATATATTCCACCTGCTCACATTGACATGAGGAATTTTTTCAGTTATACAGCTATCTGCATCGTACGTTAATTGTTGCTTGATCATTGATTTTTATGACTAAATTACTAACTATTTATAACTTGCAGCATGCTGTGAATGTTACTCTTTTTTATAATGTATCTCTTTAAAATGAGTGTTTTCTTGATGTTTCTTCCTAATATCTAGTATCTTTAACCTGACACGATCTATGCCTTATGAACAGGGGAAGAAGTAGGAGACCTGAAGAGACAAGCAGTTGAAGAAATGATGGATAGAATTAAAAAGGGAGTTCACCTAAGGCCAGTTAATCAGTCAAGCAGACCTAAGACAAAGGTTTGGAATAATTATACACTGATTTCTTTGTGTGTTTAGTCTTACACTGGGGGAAGCCTAGTACCGTAATGTATGTTGAAAACAAATTAAATGTACCATAATACATTCATCAGAGCACAATTTGGGGGCGGGGGTGTTCCTTTTCCTTTGCTGCTTGTTTGACTAGAATAACATAAAGTTGTGGGTTTAATTGTTGGACTATACACCATTCAGCCTAAAAGATTGAAGGAGGAGAAAATAGTAGAGAGAAGGTACAAAAATAAGGCAGTGATTCCCAAACAAGATGTGTTTTTAAAAAGTAAATCTAAAAGAGCTATTCCTGAATCACAGAAATTAGAGATGGAATAGCTACTTTGTCATTTCATTCATCTCCCTGCTAGTGCAAGATTTGCTCTGACAGTTTATTCTCCAGAGTTTTGTCTAGTGCAGTTTTAAATGACTCAGGCAACGGCTCAGTTCCTTAGAAAGCCTATTTCCCCATTCTAACGGACCTCAAGTTTATGAATTCTCTCCCCCCCCCCGATAGTCTTCAAATGTTGTTATACGCTTGCTATGCCTCCCTCTATGCCCAGGTGTACACATGTACACACTCAAGCCTGAGTTTTCAAAAGTGACTAGTTACTTTTGTGTGCCTCAGTTGCTAGGTTCCCGAATTGAGTACCCAAAATCATGAGTCACTTTTGAAGATAGAGGCCTTAGTCGTCATGTAATCCAGCTATAAATATTGTACTATTTTTATCTTCATGTTATTCCTCCAGCCCTTAAATGATTTTCGTTGATCCTCTTTGAACTTTCTCAAATTCATAATGTCTTTTGGTATGTGAAGTATCAAGAAAGGTCTCGGGTGCATTTGCCTTGATACAGAGAGAAAGTAAAAGAGAGCACCTTCTCAAGCCTAACAATACAATAGAGGCCACGCTTTTAGAAATCCTAAGCAAACATAACTATTAAGAAACTGAACAAAAATAACAATCTGAAAAGGAATGTGATTGGATTATTTAAAGGGAACGTTCCAAAAGACTTGATCCTTAAACAACACAGACTCATGTACTTTCCATCTCATCAGTATTTCTTTTCTTTCCCCTTATGCAAGACACAGCAGTAATGTGTGAACCTGCCTGCAGCAAAGTGTTGTTTAATGTCTGCATAAAAGCATAAAATGCTTGAAATAACCTGTACACAAAAGTAAGATAATGGGATAGTGGTTTTGAAGTGTTTATATTTAAGCTAAGTAAATCTTCTCTTGATTAAAGTAGCAATTATCTTAAGAAAATAAATGAAAAGTTAGCCCTGTGCCAAAAAGTAAAGCTTTTTCACCACCGTGAAAGTTTGATCCTAGAAATGCTGAGAGTCTTGCCAGCTCTTGTGATTTTGTCACAGTTCATGTGATTCTTGGTGTTTTTTTGTAAAGCTGCAGCTCCCAGAGTCATGTGATTATGTGAGACTCTGATGTTTTGTTTTGGGTTTTTTTAGAAAGTACATTTCTAATCCTTATGGTTGCGGAAGTGACCTTGAAAATATAATCCCAAGTGAAACGGAGAAGCTCAGAAACTAGTTAACAAATACAATGCATCCACGATGCCTCAGTATTTTTAAGCCAAACATTTTAAAAAGATCTCTCATGATTTTTTTTTAAGACCTTACTCGTGATTTTTGAATAATTGGGTTGACAATTCTGCACTTATGCAAACGAGTAACTTGGAACGCAGTGGGACTACTAATGTGAGAAGTTCTTTGTGGCCATAAGTGTTTGCAGGATGATCAGACCTCAGAATGTTCATTAAGATAAAGGCCCAGATCCTTCAAGTTCTTACCTCCAGCCTTAGCTCAGAGAATTTTCTGGTGACATCAGAATTCCAGCTTTCATTAAAAGAAATTATATTTCTAGTCTTCATGTTGTAAAGAAAAGCATGGAAGCATTACCTAGGTGTAACCAAGACAGTGATGTCTGAAGGCACAGGAGCTGTTAGAGCCTCAAAGGAAGCTGTCTGAGCCCACACCCATCACCAATGCAGATCAAGCTCTCTCCTTGGCTGCGGCCCTGCTGCCCCTTTATGGGGTTTGAGGAACCCTGTGGCACTTTCCTCAGGGCACCCAGAACCATGAGCCTCTGTGTTACCTCTCTGCCTCAACAAGGGAGAGCTTTGCTGGAGCTTAGACTGTGTGTCAGTTCCCTGCCACTCCACTCTGTCTGCCTCATAAACAAACCCCTCGATACTCTGCCAGGTTAATCCTTGCCTTGCAGGTAACTATCAGTGAACTCCAGTTCCTCAGGTCCCCAGAGATGTCCAGTCCCTCTCCCTGGATGCTCACAGTCAAGTTTGCCTCCAAAGACACAGTGCACACACTAGCCTGTTAGGCTAGCTGAGGACTCACTCTTCTCTTCAATATAAGAGCACTCAGATGGTTTATAGTGAAACAAAGAAGTTTATTTACAAAGAACAGAGATTTAAGTGATACTTAGTAACTATATCTCTCTTCTTTCTCTTGCTAACAAAACACACTTTCTAGTGGCTAAATCTGAATCTTAGCAAGTTACAATCTTTGCCTGAGCAGTTTTCTTAGTCACATCAGGTTACCAGCATCTCCAGCCCTCCAGATTAGAGGATTCAACATTCATAGAATCAGAAGGTGCTGTCCCATTTATCCCCTATGTGATGGATAATTAAAATGTCTTTTTGTTCCTCTTTATATTTGCTTGCCTCAAGAGCCAGGAAGACTTGCTGGGAGTATAGACTCTGTGCCCCAGAGTGCTTATAAATTTCCTCTGCTGCTTGTTAGCGTGATTGCTTAGTTTAACTTATATGTAAATATACTTTCATCATCTTCTGCCTGTAATCAAGCCCATGAGACAGGTAAATCCACAGTCCTTTGTCTTGGGCCAGCATGATTTATGCACTGTCTCTCAAACACATTTTAAGATTTTAAGAACATATTCCCAGCACACATACATGATTCTCTTTGAGATTTGTATGGATTATGTACATGCAATGTATTCCTGACCAGCACATCACCAGTTTACATATAATACCTTACAAGATATCTTTTGGATACATATTATGACTGCCAAGCTGTCTGGAGTCAACCTCAGGGCAGACTGTCAAGAAGCAAGGCATAAATCCCAAATTGGTAGTGAGTCCTATACATAGATTTCACCAACCAACCAACAGATGTTAATTCTTCAAGCACTATAACAGTCTAACAATGCAGTGACAGAAAGTCCCCTTGGGTACTCTGGTCTATCTTGCCACCCAAGCAAACTTGCCTTTCTGAGATATGGTCCCTTACACCAAAAATCACAATATTCCGGTTACTCCCAGTCCCAAAGGACCAGTCACTTATCCTAGGTCAATTGCATCTTAGACCTCACACCAAAGACAATGCTTGTAGCCAATCCTATAATAAACTAACTAAATATTTATTAACAAAGAAAAAGAAATGAGTTATTTATAAGGTTGAAGCAGGTAAACATAATGAGTTACAGTTTTAGGTTCCAGAACATCATGGAAGCTGCTGCGATATGCAAGTTTTCTATGTCCTTCAGTGCAAACTCAAGCTTAGCAGTTTGGGGCTCCCTTTCAATCTCCAAATTCCAAGCAGCATAGTGATACAGTTCCTTCTGGCCAGGGACTTTTATTTCCTGCCCCCAGAGTTCACTCATGGCACAAGTATTTGCACCTCTCTCCTCTTCATGGGTGTGTGTGGGGCAATCAGCAAAGTCTTTATTTCACAGTGGCTCATTTGGTTTCAGTGGGGCTTCTTGTGTGCAGGACCAGCATTTTACATTAATTAATGCTCCTTTCCTGTTTGGTTAGTTACCCAGTTACGGAGATGTATAATACGAACACTTGATATAACTTTTATACCCATGGGATACAGATGTTATAAGTGAGATCAATACATCCAGTATTCTATGAGCATTGAATAAAGTCTAAACACATTTTTATAAAAGTAACATCTGTTTTAACAATGCTAATACACAGGTGAGCCATACTGGTTTCCAGCTATGCAGTTCTCAGTGTTCACTGAGACCTAGGGGCCTTGGCATGAGCTGGCACCTGGTCTGCCAGAGTTAGTGACAACAGAGGTGGTGTCAGGACTGATATGAGTTACAGGATAATGAGCCCTCTGTCAGACCTGTATGTAGAGGTATGCCTGGGCCCCTGCATTGGATAGCAGTTGGATCTGTTCCACTTTGCTCCCATTTTGCTGAGGGGATTAAAATAATTAAGGTAGTCAGATTTATGCACCTTGAAAGGAAAAGAGCCGAAATTAGTATCCTAGAGAACCTTATAAATATTTATTGTGTAAAAAAAAAAAAATTTTTAAAAACCAAACCTTAACACTCAGAAATATTTCAAGGGGTAGATGCTACTCAGTTAATAGACCCTAACCTGCTGATTTTGTTCTGCTGTGTCTGAATGAAAGCTGACATTTTACTGCTGCTTCCCAGCAGTCCTGATCCTGAGAAGAGCAGGGAACCTGCATCTCCCAATGAGTGCACTGGGCCCAATCCTGCAGGGTGCTGAGCACCAGCCACTCCTATAATGGCACCCAAAGTTGTCACCAGGACAGCATGAGACAGCCTGGAAAAGGGTGGGGACATTGCAAGTAGCTGTAGAGGGAGGGGTTCTATGATGTGGCACTGGTGTGACATAAGCAATAGTCTGTCTTAATATGAACAATATGGGGCAGAGGACAGAGCAAGAAGACTCCCCCTGCACCTTCTTGTATTGCTACCTGGTTGCCATTCACAGTAGCTGTCTCTAAATTCCCATGTTCCCTTCTCCACACCCCCACTGGGAGGAGGATTCTGAGATGAGAAAGAAGGCTGCTGAAGGTATGTCCCCTCACCTGTCCCCTTCCACATCTGTCCTGCCTCTAGTGGTATGGGAGAGGTGGGGATGCCACTAAAAGTAGGGAACCAAGATCAGCAGTAGTAAAAAAGGGAACTTTATTTGAACTCCCTGGTTCTGTTGCATTCATTTGTATTTAATACAGTTTTATGCTAAAACATTAATATTCAAATTTACTAAAGTACATTTGCTAGAATTCAAGTTACTTAATTTTCTCCTTCATTCCTAGTTAATATCTTTCCAAGCATTGGAATATTTTCAGAAGTGCTAGCATTTTAAGTATCCCAGTGCTGTCCATTGAGGGGTGGTGAGTTAATAAATTTACATAGGCCTTACCAACAAATTGCAGATTCATGTGGTGTTTGTCCTAAAATACAATACAAAACAAACACACACATCTTACACAGTCAGTATTTGCAGAATCAGATTTGATGTGTGTGTTTTGTTTAATTACAGCCGGAAGCACCAAAAGCCTCTGATAGTGCAGTGAAAGAACTAAAGGGAATACTGGTAAGAACACATGTTTACATTCTGTTGCTCTCTTTTCATGGGAGATGAGAGGACTTTTTGAGGATGGATGGATGGATATAAATAGAGCCATAGAGAGAGTTCTAAAGACCCAGAACTCTTCTCTCTCCATCTGTATTTATTGATATAAATATATAAAAAATTACATCTATAGTTACATATATGTATTTGATTGTCACGAAGTGAAGCAGTCATATTTGATATTTTGCTCAGCTTTAACAAACTGTGCTCAGTTTATTTCTGTTTTGTAATGTAATTACACTGTACATTGTACATGTTCAGTAGCTGCTTCTCCTGAATAAGGTGCTTAAATTATATTGAATAAGAATCAAATCAGCATAGCTTCTCCTACTTGGCTTCTCTAGTCCTGAGAGTTAAAAGTTGGTGTCACTTCAGCACATGCATAGAGTGAAGTCCTATCCTCATTGAAGCCAATGGAAGTTTTGCAATAGATTTCAGTGAGCCCATGGTTTTATCCATAATATGTTAATATTATTGCACACATGCTCAATAGGCAATGTTGCAGTTACTAACAATCAATGCTAGGATTTACATAACCTTTATTAATATATACTATAGTATTGTACAGCAATGGTCCAAAATACTACAGCTGACCGTGTTGCTACTGCAGTGTTAAGGGCCATTACAATGTTATTTTAAAACAAGGAATGATGTTTTATGCCACCATCTTTGGCTTACCTGGTTACTCTCTCTTCTAGTCCAGAAGATTTTGAGTTCAAGTCCTGCAGTGTGATGTGCTGAGAAAGGGGACTTTGCAGGAAGGGTGGCAATCTTGGGGTAATATTAAACTGGAGGTAGTTCTGTCCATCTTTGGCAGAAATTATTCTTTAACTATAAGTTAAAGATCCAATGGCACCTTTGTGAAGCGACTGGAGGATCATCCTGGTGTCCTGGCTAGCGTTCAATCTGTTAGGAGCTAACTTCTGTTAT
This sequence comes from Lepidochelys olivacea, assembly GCF_965140295.1. Classification (NCBI taxonomy): domain Eukaryota; kingdom Metazoa; phylum Chordata; order Testudines; family Cheloniidae; genus Lepidochelys; species Lepidochelys olivacea. Next base: position 111,576,248 of record NC_140417.1, read on the forward strand.
CCAAGGCTTCGAGTCAACTATTGCAGTGTACATAATGACTATTTCATTTGCTGTCAGGGGCCGGTTCTTCATGACTGAACTCGGTGTGTCCTTTGCCATTGATTTCAATCTGAGCAAGAGGAGACCGATGATCACTGTGCTATCAGTGTCTAGCTCAATGCCTTTTGTAACTCTTCAGGATATTTAGAGTATGAGAGGTGTTATATAAACTAAATTCTAATCTATTCTTGAGACTAATCATTATGCACAGTCAGATGACAAACATGGGGGTGGATACGGAAGAAATAAATACTTACGTGTTTGTTGTTACTGTGCTAATTGTGCATTCCATGCAGACCTCCATATAATTGTTATAAACACATTTATATTCATTCTGTAAATTGCAGAGTTCAAGGAAAGCAACTCAGTTGTTTGGTTTACTTTTAGGTCTGTAACATTAGTGCAATGCTGAGGAATATTACTCATTAATAATACCCCAGCTCAGTTAATTTCAGAATAGCTACAAAGTAAAATATTTTAACTTATTGAGGGAAAAGCTGTTTTGATGGAGTCCTGGAAATAGTGCTGCCTCTGTGACTTATAAGCTGCTGTTTGATTTTGAAATCTAATGCCCCCGTTCATGAGAGTACATGTACAACACTGTATCTTGTATCTCTTCACTGATTACTCTCTGAAGAAATAGACCACTTCTGGAGTCCAGACTTTTCCTGGCAGCCAAGACAATAAGTAACAGTTGCTCATGCATGTTGGAACTCTGTAGGAAGGCAATACCATATCAGAAAATAGAGCCAATGGAACAATTGATCCATAGAAGACCGTGTATAGGACTGAGCTGAAGATACCAGTGGTGTGCTATCTCAGACCAGCAAGCAACCAACTCAAGGTCCATAAGCTCAACTGGTTAGCAATGAGTTACACAATGCAGAGCCTAGAAACAGATGATATTGGTCATGTTGTCCCAGAGATCAGAGCCAGGTAACTCCACTTCCACAGTATTCCCTTGTGGACTCCCACAAGACTAATTGTCTGCCCATGTCTCTTTAAAAGGATACATGATGCCTTTTGGGAGGAATTGTGAGACGCTATAAAGTTATCAACTTCAATGTGAATCTCATGACAATGCGAGACCGGGCTTGTCTGACAACAGATCCAAGACTTTGCATTCATACAGGAGGATATCTGTATGACCACAGGTCTCAAGGACTTTGTACACTCACTCTTTTGGCCTGGCTTTCTCACAGACACCACTAGAATTAGCGAAGGAGGGAGAAGCAAGAAGAGGAACAAAAGGAAGGTAAAGACAATCAGGAGGAAAAAGAGAGAAGGAATTTGGAAGAGAAGAGAAGAAGGAAATGGGGAACGGGGAGAGTACCCCAAACTCCATCAGAAGGAAGTAGGGAAAACATTAAGGCCATTGCCATTGGTGAATTTCTTTTTAACTCTGTGTGAGGCATTGAGATATTACAGTGAGAGGGGTGTAGTTATAAACATCTGGAAAGAATACACGTGTTCTTGTAACCTTATTTCTTGTCACATGTGTAATATTGCGAGGAATAAGCTGGATTGCTGTGTTTTAATAATAATTTTTGACAACTCATTCCCACTTAGTAACACGGTTCATAAACTTAGTAACACAGTGAATAAATGCATTTTGCAGCTTTCATTCAAATGAGCTTTACATCCTCATGGGTAAACCTAGTGTATTAGATGATTACTCACAACTCTCCTTGAGTGTATCCACCACTTCTGAGAATCAGGCCCATGTACCATATGAAAGATTCTGTCCGTAAGGAGGTTGTTGGGGTGGTTGTTTTTTGTTTTTGTTTTTGTATTTTATTTTATTTTAAATATTAGTCTTGAGATTTTTTTGACATCGCGTTTTGGACCTAGCCTGAGTTGAGCTGGGATACACCGCTGAAAACCTGCTGTGTGGGTCTCTAAATGTGTTTTTTGCAACTGCCAGCAAACAGGCTTTACAAGGCTCACAAACAATGGTGAGGCTCAGAGAGAGAGAGAGAGAGCAATAAATACACGTCCCAAATTTTGAGCTCCATTTATAAACATTTAGGGCAATTTTACAGTCAATTTGGTATTTGACAAGGTGGCAGTGTAACTCCTGCCAGACTGGAGGAGCATGCTGAGCATGCTTTGTGCCAGTTAAAATTCCAGTGGCAGCATTTTTAGAGGTTTCGGCTTAGGAAGACTTTTTTTCTTAGGAGGGCTGTAAAATCAGACCCTGCCTTTTGGCCTAAGCCAGAGGCTACAAAAGTGTTAACCTCAATATGAGGCAGCGATGACGTTGGTCTGTATTCTGTGTATGCTAAAAGGAAGCTGTAACCAGAGATCTGATTCTGCCACCAAAAGACACAGCCAGGCCTATGAAAATACTTGAGGTTTTTAGTGGGCATTGAAGGATTTGTGAGATCAGCATGAGCATAGTGGGTATTTCTTTTGGTAAATTAAATGAACCTGCTGTAACCTTGATTAGTAGGGCAGTTTAGCACACTGATTTGTAAGACAGTGTGTGTCACCTATAAATAAACTTCATTTAGAAAAGGTAGCATACTATAGGAGTCAATTAAATGTGTTTCTTTGGCTTTCAGCTAATAGAGAAGGTTTGTTACTAACAAGATATTCCTCTTGTAAAATATTGTTAAGATCCTCACAGCTTTAACGGGGGGAGTATTCCAGTATTTGTGTAAATAGTTGGGTTTGTTCCGGTAATTATACTTAGCATTTACATAGCGCTTTAGAAATAATCTACCAGATTTACCCACACAGAGCTAGCCTGATTCCTTGCTACAGAGTGGGATTCACCAGGAAAGGGCATTGTTAGCTTGAGGTCAGGTCTTCACGGAGTCTGTTCAGGGGTTGTGCTAAATTACCTAGACCTAATGTCTCCCTCGCCAGCACTGCCTCATTTTTGGCCAGCCCAGATCCCTTGCAGGCTTCCCCACAGATCGAATTTTCCACTGCCAGGGGCCTCCTCCTGTGCGGATTATGGGTCAGTAAGCCTCACAAACGCTCTGTAATCACGGTTCTTCCCATTTTACTGATAGGTAAATTGAGGTAGAAAGGTTAAGTGACCTGCCCAGTGTCCCGGAGGGACTCTGTGATAGTATTAGAATCAGGAGTTCCTGGTTCGTAGTGCTGACTGAGCAGAACTGTTACTTACTTAATCTAAAGTGGTAACACTTACCATCTCCAATACCTGTTTCACTTGTTTGACCTTATCTACTGTTTTGGAAGAGCCTGTCTTCTAATGACCCTCTGTGTATATTTCTTACTACAGGAAACACTCAACAAATCCACCAGTTCAAGAAGCTTAAAATCTCTTGAAACAGACACCGAGAACAATGAAACTGAGTTAGAAAGAATTTTACGGCGCAGGAAAGTGACAGCCGAGCAAGACAGCAGTAGTAAGTTGGCTCGATCCCTTCATAGTCCTACTGTTGAGTTTCATAGAACTTGCATTAAAGCTATTTAAAGCCAAATTACTCTGTCTTTAAGACCTTTCCAGGTTCACCCAATGTTATTTGGGAGAGCTCTAATTGCTTCCCAGCTGATCCACTTCCCCTTAATAGCTTCACTCTGCCATCACAATTTTCTCTAGTATAAGTATCGGGGGGTAGCCGTGTTGGCCTGTATCGACAAAAACTACAAGGAGTCGGGTGGCACCTTAAAGACTAACAGATTTATTTTGTGTGTCAGTGCTCTCCGCCCACCCTTGTAAACCTTCTGCTCCTGAGTTCAGACAGCATTACTGAAGTCCTTGGACTGACTTTGCTGCTCTGTGCTTCCTGCAAAGGTGTGTTTCATAAACTAATGTAAAATAGGGGAATGATAGCTTACAGCCGCCAGCTGGTGGCAGCTTTTAATGGTTCTAAAGCTTTGTTCAAATATCCTTTTATAGCAGAAAAGAGAAACATTAACACCTTCAGTATACTCACCAGTCCACACTTCTCAGCTGAGTGAATTCAGACAGCAGCTGGGGTTCTGTAGTTCCTGTGGGACCCTTCGAAATCCTAGGCTTGGCTGCACTGAGCCATGGCATTTTGACACTGGAGAGAGAGAGAGAGGCTGATTCTAAATGGAATGCATTTCAGCACTTTCCATGAATTAGAAGCTACTCTTTAAGGAACTGATTTGACCTACCTAATTGAGTGGAATTACATTGGGCTGATCTGTGATTCAATACCCATGACAAGCAGGGGTAACAAAAATGCTAAACTCTGTTTGGGTTTTAGGTCCAGCTGGAGTCTTGGCCACATCAGAATCCAAATCCATGCCAGTGTTAGGTTCAGAATCCGGTACTACACAAACAGCACTGAACAAGAAAACTCTGGAGGCAGAATTCAGCTCCAAAACACCTGAGTTGGGCGAAGGGTCTCTTCAAATGAAGGAAAGCGCAAGTTCTAAGGTTACATTTCAGTAAGTAATTCTATTTATGGACATCCAGTCAGATGTTAATGCCAAACCTATCTCACTGGTGTATATTTATGCCATTTACATCACTTTGTTAATCAGGAAAAATTGCAATATGTAACTGTTCATACAAGTTATCACTCAGTCCCGCTTGGAGATTGAACTCTCCATTATAACAAGGCTGTTGTCACCCTAGAGTCAATGAGTCTACTGCCCAGAGATATTCAGGATCTCTCACTACAAAAAGATAGTGGGACTTTTGGAGGAATACTTGAGGTATTTTCCCCATTCTTAATAAAGAAGAGGGGATATAGGTGGGCAGTGTATTCTTGGTTTTAAAAAACAAACAGCAAGTTTGTAAATCCAACATTAGTGTTAAATAAACCTGACCAATTGAAAATTGTTACTTTTGGTTTTTGCCCCCTGTGGACGAAAAGGAATGCACATTTTCACAATCTCAAAATAAGATTTAACAGCAGGAAATGGAAATGTCGAACTATCCGGAAGTCACAGGATTTAGATGCTGAAAGAAAATGTAGAATCAGATACTATTTTGGCACAACAGACAGAGGATTCTTTTGGTACAACAGATTGAAGCTTCAAAGTTCCATTTAAGGATCAAAGAGTTAATCCTGCTTCAGAAATATACATTTCAGACAGATCCGGTTGAGGATCAGTTTGTTTTATAACAATGCAAACCTCTTTTTGAAATTAGTCTGCAGATTTGCTTTAGTTCTCTTGCCAGGATGTTTGTCAGGTAGTCTGTCACTTAAAGAAAAAGGAAATAGGTGAGACAAATCAGATCAGCAGAATATTATAATCATGGTTAATTAAACCTCTGATTTCCTGTTCCATCAGTAGAAAAAGAACACCTATTCTCGTAGGTCTCCATTGCTTAGTTCAAAGGGGAGAATCAGGACAAATGAACTGGAAATTCAATTCAGATATATTTTTTGTGAACTGATATTTGCTTTATTTTCTTGTTGGTGCTTTCATCTCTCTCTGTCTCTCTCTCTTTGTTTTGTTTTTATTTAATGAAAGGCCTTATATCCTTTCTGTGCCTTATAATTTTATTTAATCCCAATTGAATTTTAAAAGCAAATTTCTCTCTCCAATCAGGTGTCTTCCTCCACTGAAATATATTCAATAAGAGTCCTTAAAAGAAATGTGATCTATACTTACTCTTTATCTTTCTGATTTTAAATTTGTTTAACAATTAATTTGACCTCCACAATGTAGCTGTGTGGTGTTTTTTTTTTTTTTTTTTTAACTAATACCCTGATACAGAGGCAATTCGGCAGAGGTGAGTTTGTTTCTGAGAAACACTGCATTGTTAGCCTATAGATATTTACCATTTTGAACAGATAACCTTAATCAGAAGATTCTGCGACTCTTACCACTTTTTGTCTACCTTTTATTCCACCAAACTAAGTGGAAATTACATTTGCAAGAAAGGAAATGAAATAATTGCAGGCCCAAGGTCTTGCAGAATGCGTGGTGAATTGACAGTGAAAAGGATCTTGTGTTGACAGTCACAGTTGTTACGTGCTATAAAAGCATATGTGAAGCTTAATTTATTTTGCAGCTTGCCTATTCTGTGGGAACCTAAAAGACACATTTAATTTTAATCTATCTGTTAATGCACCAATACAAATGCTGTGGGCCAGGTTCTCTAGTGAGGTATGCTGTTCCATTGGTGTAAACTGGCCTAACTGGGGGGAACCATCCCAAAGCTATTGTCAAGCAAGATCCTCCAGTGGAATACAGATGGTGTAGGGACTCTGGTGCCATTTCCCTGGGAAAAGGCTGCTGGGCTGGGAGGGAAAAGAGGACCTGGCCAGGGTGCCTTGCATCATATTGATACCTAACTGCATTTTTGGTCAGTTGGGGTTGTTCGCAGCCAGGATTCATTGGAGCAGCCCCTAGGCCAGGGGTCGGCAACCTTTGGCACGCAGCCTGTCAGGGGAATCCGCTGGCAGGCCGGGATGGTTTGCTTACTTCGGTGTCCGCAGGTTCGGCCAATCGCAGCTCCCACTGGCCGCGGTTCGCCGTTCCAGGCCAATGGGGGTTGTGGGAAGCAGCGGCCAGCACATCCCTCGGCCCGCGCCGCTTCCTGCAGCCCCCATTGGCCTGGAACGGCGAACCACAGCCAGTGGGAGCTGCGATTGGCCGAACCTGCGGACGCTGCAGGTAAACAAACCGTCCGAGCCCACCGGCGAAGTTTTCTGATGGGCCTCATGCCAAAGGTTGCCGATCCCTGCCCTAGGCACTAATGTATGTTGCTTTGGAAGGAGGACTGAAGTCAGGGCAAAATCATTTTGCTGAACACAGCTGACAACTTGAAACTGTAATTAAGTAGCATCCTAGATTTACTTCATGGTTAACCAGGCTGGTAAGAAACAAACAACACTCTGCTTTGACCAGACACCTAAGCAAGAGGTACAAGCAAATTATTAACTGTCACTGTCCTTCTTCCAGCCCAAGATGAGAAGCTTTGTCCATCTCATTACCATTTACATTTCTTTAAACCCTGACAAAGGTTTGACCTTTATTATTGTTTTCAGTGGTTTGTCAGACCACCGACAGTGCACCCTGCCATGCAAGAGTACAGGTTCCCTAATTACAGGAACTCTTTTCCCATGTAATCTGTTTTTCTTTGGTTTGCTCTAACTTTAAATGTAAAGATCTACAGCATCCCTATTGAAAAAATCAAGTAAATAGTCCTGCATGATGTATTGCTTTTTGCTTTATTGTCAGTCTTCTGAAGCCCATCGTCTGAGTGGTATGTAAAGAATGTTAGCTAATATTAAACGCCCAATTCTGCAACATTTACTCACGTTGAATAGCTTTCACTCATGTGAGTAGTCCCACTGAAGAAGGGGATCATGTAGTCAGTGAAGGCCCAACTTTGCAATCCAAACACATGAATAATTTACTGACACTAGTAGACTCACGCCTCACTGGTCTCAATGGGAGTTTTGCCATTGACTTCAGTGCGGCCAGAATTTCACCCATTGGCTTAAATGGAACTAAACACATGAATAAAGTTTCTTGTTTATAAGTGCTTACAAGATAGTGACTTAAATAAAGTAATTGGAGTACTCACATATATGTAAGCGCTCCACAGTCTGAGCCAGGATTCTAGAACTGGGCCTCATGTGAGTAGATGCAAGTCAGTTCTAAAACATCCCTGTAAACAGACTAACTGATCATATTTCAGAATTTGGAAAAATTAGTTCAGAGGACAATGCTTTGTTTTTGACTATCAGTCCAGTGATTTCAATACAACAGGTTAATAAATTGAAGGCTAGAAGCTGTTAATAAACTGGTGTGGAATCAGGAGCTGGGGGGTGGGGAGGAGAGGCACAGGAAGGAATGGGTCATAAACAAACTGTGGGCCTTAGCTCAACTTTAAGACGACTCCCCATACAACTGTCCTCCCAAACATTTATCCCAGCAGGGGTCTTAATTTAATGGCAATTCCTCAAGAGAGACTGGTTAATGTTTTGTTCGGTTGGAAGCCACGGGAGTTCCCATGGCTCCTGTGGTGTGTACACATAGAAAGGAAAGGTGTGCCTCGCTCTTCCTTTTTTTTTTCCCCCTCCCCCTCTTAGTAAACATTTGTTTCCAGGCAGTAGATGACTCAGTTAACAGAATGAACTACGCAGAGGGGAAGGCTTAATCTGATGATTTTATACAATTAAAGGATTTGTTCTCCTCCTCTCAGCTGTAATCTTAGTACCACTGAATTGTCTACTGACACTGCAGGAAACAGCTCGGCCTCAGCAAGACACAACTACAAAGGTTTTCCGTATGCAGGTTGAACATGGACAATTAAGCTTGAAGAACAAAATGAGGAGGACAATGGGATGTTCTGGAAGTTGAGAATCTTCTTATTTTTAACAAATAGTTTTAAAAGTAGCTGACATAAATTCTCTCTCTCGTGTGTGTGTGTGTGTGTATAAAATGTATAAAAATACCCTAAATTATAGTGCAGATAGTTGACACTGAAACGATATTCAAAACCATTCCATTTCAGTGACTTTCACTGATTATTCAAGTACATGCTACGGCAGGCATAAAAGTGACAATGGTTTTTAGAAAAAGAAAAGGAGGACTTGTGGCACCTTAGAGACTAACCAATTTATCTGAGCATAAGCTTTCGTGAGCTACAGCTCACTTCATCGGATGCACTGGTTAGTCTCTAAGGTGCCACAAGTACTCCTTTTCTTTTTGAGAATACAGACTAACACAGCTGTTACTCTAAAACCAATGGTTTTTAGGTGGTTTGATAGTCCAGCCCACTGACTATGGAGTATTTCTAAAAATTCAGTTCTGTTGAGCATGAAATTCCTTGTAGCTAACTACTACCTGCCTAGGCTTAGGAAAGAACTTCCAACATGGGCAAGGTATTCTATGATTGTCTATTATAAGATTTCTTTCTCCTGGTATTGGCAACTGTCAGAGATAGGAAAAAGAAATAGCTGGACCACTGTTCTTATCCACTGTGGCAATTTCTTCATTCCCGAAACTCACATTTGAAAAGAACTAGAGTGTAAAGAAGGTTTTGTGAAAATTCATTATCTCTATATAGTAATATAACAGGTGTTTGCCTTTAGTCCTTTGAATTTTATTCACTTCTCTGCTACAGATTCTGAAATGTTCTCATATGTATTTCTGCAGCACTTGCTGTGTTAATGCTCTAAGGGTTAATTTACTCTCAGGCTGATGTCTACCACACCTCTGTAGAGGGCCACAGTTGGCCTGTGCTTCCCTAAATAGCCTGGTGCAGAAGAGGGTCAATGAAGGTGGGTACAGAGACAGGTTACTGATCTGTGATTTGGCCCAAATCCATGGTTTAGGGAGTTGTAAAGAGCACATAGGTTGGACTAGTAGCCTGTGGAAAGTTGCATTGCAGCCTTGTGGATTAAGGGAGATAAATGTCACAAACACTGACCCCCTGTTCAGTTCTGTGCATACAGCCCATTTCCTTAAGTTTTGTAGTACAGGAGTGAATTTCACCTTAGTTTCTGGGGGAGGTTGTAGGAAAGTTTTTCTTAGGCCTGGTCTACACTGGGGAGGGAGTCGATGTAAGGTACGCAATTTCACCTAAGAGAATAGCGTAGCTGAAGTTGACATATCTTAGGTCAACTTACCTTGCGTCCTCACGGCTTGGGGTTGACTGCTGCTGCTCCCCGTCAACTCCGCTTTCGCCTCTTGCCGCAGTGGATTACAGGAGTCGATGGCAGAGCGATCGGGGATCGATTTATCGTGTCTACATTAGACGTGATAAATCGATCCCTGATAGATGGATCACTATCCGCCAATCCGGCGGGTAGTGTAGACATACCCTTAGTAGACAAAGATATGACAAACCAAGTCTCAGGCCTGGTCTATACTGGATGGGAGGGAGGATCGATCTAAGTGACACAACTTCAGCTATGTGAATAACGTAGCTGAAGTCGACGTACTTAGATCTATTCACCGCGGTGTCTTCACTGTGGTGAGTCAACTGCTGACGCTTCCCCGTTGACTCTGCCTGCGTCTCTCACCCTGGTGGAGCACTGGAGTCGACGGGAGAGCACTCGGGTTGATTTGTCGCGTCTAGACTAGATGCAATAAATCGACCCCTGCTTGATCGATCTCTGCCCGCCAATCCGGCGGGTAGTATAGACATACCCTTAGAGACAAGCTCTGAGTAGCTGGAAATTTTCTCTCTTTCGCTAACAGAAATTGCTCCGATTAAACGTATTGCCTCACCCAGCTTGTCTCTCAGGCCCGACACAGCTACAACAATGCTCAAACCTGAACCTGAGTCGCAGGTTTGGTTTCTAGGTAGCGTAAGCTGCAGTGTCCCATAATATGATGTTAATCTAGTCCCAACTTTCATAAAGCTTCAAACCATATTTAGTTTTGGATGAGGACAACACTCTTTTCAGGGGATTTTGCTTCGATATGGTAAATTAATAGGGAAATCCTGAAAGCATAGGTTTCAGAGTGGTAGCCGTGTTAGTCTGTATCAGCAGAAAGAAGGAGGAGTCCTTGTGGCACTTTAGAAACTAAATTTATTAGTTTCTAGGGTGCCACAAGGACTCCTGGTTGTTTCTCCTGAAATCATAGTTAGCGTAGAATTGTGTTAATGTCATCAAACTGTGGGATCAAAACATGAATGTTTCAACGGTGTTTTTTCACTCTCTTAATGTTGTCCTTTTGGGCTTGTGCTTTTGCAAACGATCAGGACTCTGTCCAGACGTGAATTTAGGAATCTTTAGCTTTCAATGTCTATAACAAAATGATATAATTAACAGAAAACCAGATTTTAATAATCTGGAAGTTTCATTGCAAACCAGTGACGAAAAGGAAAATCCACATCAGAGCTGACGGAACTGGTCCTCAGTTTGCTCTGTTTACTGCAGCTGCCCCCAAGGTCAGAGCTACTGCAAAAGCAACAGTGCCACTATTTCTCAGATTGACCGTCAGGCATAACTCTTTGTTTTGTTGGCTTGTGTCACGGTGTTACTGTGGGTATTTCTGGGTTAAAATGACAAGCACTCCTGCTCAAAACTGCCGGGGAGCTGACGCATTAGACTGCCAGTTATATTACCGTTTGTCCTGTAAAAATGTATTTAGGTTTCATATAATAGATTAAAAACATTTAGTCGCTTTGAAAAATATAGTGTCTGGATTTCTGCACTATTCTGTTGTAAATATGAACTCGGAGAATATTTCAGTCTTCAACACGTATTTGCACAGCTAATAATTTGAGTTTGACATCCAAAATAAAATTCTGAATGGAAAGATGCTTTGTGTAGAGCTGGAAGTAAATATCTGAGTCAGTTGGATTTGTAGTAAAATATATTTTAAAGGCAATTAACCATATTATGCACTAATTGCTCTCCCAATCTTTATTTGTGGCAATAAAAGTTGATTTTTTTTTTTTTTGACAAAGCGTGGAATTTTCTTCGCTTTTTAAAAATGACTTTATATTTACTCTTGGGCTGAAACTATATCATTCCAAATTTCAGCTGTATTTGAACTGTTACGAGTGAGATATATAAATGGGATTTATAATTTAAACAATAACCCTCCCTAGCAGCAGTCCTGACAAACTGGTGTAGCTGTGTAAAGGACTTGACGAAGGAAATACTAGTAAAATGAATTGTGAATAGTCCTTCTTTTACACTAGAAAATATAACACTGGACTTAATCACTGGATTTCTCCATTAAACTATTTTATATCGACAGATTTAAATCTTTCATTTTTCTGTCCTTGAAGGTGGTAAATATGATTGCAGTTTTATCCATTTTTATTGTAAGTGAAACAGACTTCAGTTTGGCTGTGCATCAGTTGTTGGATGGCTGCCACGCACTAATGCAGACTCCCTGCTGTGAGCCCAGTGCAGAATTATACTTTGATTCACCAGATTGTATTAAATAGTCCAGCTGTTGAGATTTGAAAGATAGTTACCTCCGAAGTGAAATAAAAATGAACGTGGCATTTATGGCTTTGACCATTTTTATAGTGTTGGGCAATCAGCTTTTCAGACGTAGCACTTTCTAAAATAACCCTCTTGTAGTTACAGTGCTCTGAAAAGTTTCATTCACTGTAATGTTCACAATATCCCACCTTGCTTATTTTTGCTGAAAATACTTGAGTGAGGCATCATTTGCATAAAATAAGCAGCATTTTCCTTCTTAATTTTGTGTGTTTTGACTGTATTCAAGTGAGTCTGCAACTGTATCTATTAGTGCCAATTTCAGAATTAATTAACTTGTACTGAAGCTCTTATGTTAGACATGAAGCTTGTGAAGGTTGCTTGAACGTGGAATTTCACTAAATGCAAACAACCATGTGTCGTTTGAAATGTAAATGCAAAACATTCGTCTCTTGCGTAAACCAGATGAGAAATTTCACTCTTAGGGTGTAGAATACAAACCTTCAGTACAACTTGCCATTTCTGTGACTTTACTTGCATCGGTTCAGGTTGCAGAATTTACTACCTCCCTATCTGTCCGATAGGAGCCCATGAAATCTCATCGCTTGAGTTTGTTGCTGAACCAGGTGTCCTCTCTCCCTGTTGTCTTTCTGTCTCAGACAGTCACATGAGAGGGCAGCTCATAACAGATGGAACCATCATGTTCACTTCTTTTCCTTCTGTAGATTCTAGTTTTTCCTTTCAGTAACTCAAGTTCACTTACTGGCAGCTTGGAGCTGCATTGCTGATTGTGTTGGAGATGGACAAAAAATGGCTCCAGGCAAGCATGTGCAGCTGAACCCAGCAGTCATGTGTAGTTAGCTCTTCATGAGAGCAGAGCCACCAACTTGTTGGTGAATCTAGGGGTTATCTACATTAGGGATTTTTGCACTGAGGTAGTTCATCTGCCCATGCTTACCTAGTCACAGGGATGTAGCTGCCCCAAGTAGACCCCTTTTGTAGTCTCATTTAGGCAAAGTCATACCAGTGCTAGCCCTATTCTACACTGGTGCAGTTATCTACACTAGGGGGTTGCACACTTGTAACTTCACTAGTAGAAAACTAGTAGTCAAGTCCTTTCAGTTGGCTTCATGGTGGTCTCCCTAGGCAAGCACCCACAATATTCTTCTTCCTGTGAGGATCTCCCCACAGCAAACTATCAGAGAATTAGCCTATCTCAAAAAGTGTAGAATCTGGGCTCATTACCCTCTGCATGTTAGTGAATCTCATGGCTGGATTGTCAGAAGTGCTCTACATTGAGAATGATGCAGAGTGGTGAGCAAAATTTGAATATCTGACCATCTCAGTCTACCTCTGTAGCATGTGGCAGAGTTTAGGACATATAGGCTGTGTTCATCCTCTTTGAGGGGGCAGAATGCAGTTGTGGACAAGAAGCCACGTTCTCCCTACTTCACTACAGGATTATGGTGTGAAAATCCCGAGTTTTATTTACTGCCACCTCTCTGACTGACATGTAGAACCTAAAACCTGGGGTCCAGCTATGAGCTGGTGTAGAGAGATCACAGAAAAGAGAATGTCACTTAAAAATGATGTTCTCCTTCATAGTCTGAAAGCCCTTGTTTGCTGCTGTATAACTTAAATTTTCCTAGCTCATTTCTTAAATTCATAGTGTATTTAGTATATTAACTGATTATTATACTTGTCTGTCATTGTCAGTACAATGCAACTATCCTGGTCATCTAAGCTGCTAATAATTTAAATACATTTCTGCTCACTTTTGTTCCAAAAATGTGATAAAGAAACCTTTTATCTGTGTATTTATTTATTCTACTTTTCTTCCCAGGTCACCTAGTTACTTGGGATTTGCAAGAAAATCTATTAGCCGTGAAAATCAAACGGAATCGATTGTAGTTTTAGATCCTGTTTCCACCAGTGAAGCACAAACCAAAGACCAGATGCTTGAAAAAATCATAAATCAACACAGGATGAAAGAAGAAAAAAATAAACAATTATGTAAAGAAACTACTGTTAATAAAGCAAAAGATTCAGACAGCTCTAACTGCTAATTGTTATGCCAAAAGGCTGAGATTTTTGGAAGTCCTTCTCAGTAAGTGTAAATTGCTTAGGTGAATTGGCAAGGGCTATATTCTGCACTCAGAAGTATATTCAGTAATAGCTTACTGAAATGGCCTATTGTATGCAGTTTTGGTATATGCATTAGCAGGTTACATAACTATATACAACTCAAAATCCCTTTTTGTTTTGGTCTCGTATGTGTATTTTCCTAGATAATAGGTTACTCACAATATTATTTTTTAATTTTATCAAAAAAATCCCACTTTTTGTGTGTGTGTGTGTTAGCTGGACACTTTGTAAAAGCCAATAAGGGACTGATCCAAAGCCCACTAAAGTCAGTGGAAAGGCCTCCCTCTGATTTCAGTGGGCTTTGGATCAGGCCCTAAGTAGGTAATCACAAAGAAGTACCTTTCGTCATTTAGACTGGGTAATATCAATACAAATCAGTTTGAGACACTGCCTTAAAAATGTTTTGATTCCTGTTTAATACAGGGCTTCTACTGATCTCCTCCTCACTAACATCTTCACACAAGCTATTTTAAATCATTTTAAAGCACAAACGTGAAATGGTCTCTCCAGTAAACAGTTGACATGAGCAGTGAAAACAGGCAGTGCAGTTTGCCAGTTTGGTACCAGGAGTTTTGGTAACTGTTTCTAAATTTAGAATGTTAAACTGATGCTTCCTTAGCCTGTGGGAATTGAAACTCTGTTAAGTTCTGATCCCACTTCCATTGTAATCAATGGAAAGACTCCTATTGATTTCAATGGAATAAGGTCCTCAATATAGAATGGGAATAGGAAAATAATGAACAAGGCCCAATCCTGAAAAGCTGTGCCTATGAAGACATTTCCACTCCCCCTTTACTGGATCACAGTGTGACAATACATTCCTGCACATCATTAGACATGTAAATAATCCTTATGCATAGGAGTCCATTGTAGTTTGGCTTTAATGAGCTAACTCCCGCTGAAGTAAATGTAAATCCTTTTGAGTTGAAGATGAAGGATGGGCCTGTGGTTAATGCACTGGGTTGGGACTTAGGAGATCTGGATTCTGTTCCCAGCTCTGACACAGCTTCCTATATGTTGTTGAGCAAATCACTTAATTTTTCTGTGCCTCAGTTCCCCATTTTGTTCTCCCAACTTCTGTCCATCTTGTCTGTTTGGATTGTAAACTTTTCTGGGCACAGACAGCACCCAGCACAGTGGGGATCTGAAGTTGGTTGGAGCCTCTTGGGGCTACTGTAATAAATAATAAATTTTACTGGACTCCTGTGAGTAAATGTATACAGGATTGGGCCTCTCTGTCAGTCTTGCAATTGATCTGCACTCAGAGCTCCCATTGACTTCAAGAGCAGGTCCAGTATTACTAATGCACAAACTTACAACATGATTCTTGTAAGCCTTATACTGTGGTGGCATGAGTTGTGTTATCATGTGATAACACAAGTACCACATTTTATCAAGGCCCTTCTCTCCCATGAAGATAGAGCTACAGGTATATAACTTACTCTTCACTACCAATCCCCATTCCATAGACATTTTTAAAAATCAGCACAATATTTCACTCTACTTGTCGACTACATTGAACAAACAAATGTAATCAGGGATTTATTTTTTAACTTAAACTGAAGATTGGTGTTACTGATGTTGAGTGGTAATATACCTGAATGCACTGTTGGAGTTTTTTTTAATGCCCATAAGAAACAGTGATAGTATTTTAACTATTGAAAAGGATGAATATGTTCAGTTTGTTAGCTTGGCTTTGCATGGAGCTGTCTGGTGCTTCTCTTTTAGAAAGAAAATGATAGTCATGAATGTGGTGGTTGTGCTTTTTTTTTTTTTTTTTTTGGCATGTTTGCGAAGCAAATCTTGGGGTTGATCTAATTAGTTAACTCAATGTATTTCCTAAATTTGGGGAAATTTGTCACTTTATTGTAGATCTACATTTCTGTGGGTTTTTTAGTAGTTAATTTTACACTTAGGTATCTGTTTGCTTACACTGAATTTAAAATGTAAAATTTTATAAATGTATTTTTCCTCAAATTATTACTGCTGCTGTATATGTTAACCGCAAGCTATCCTAAAACAGAAGGTTTTTTTTAAAGAATACTTCTTTTTATGTAAACTATTTCTGTTACACTGATATAAATTATTTATCTTTTCACTGTTGCTTATTAAAAAATCTTACTGACAATTTCCCAAACACTATGAAATCTTGTTATTGTTATTCCTTACTTGAAAATGGGGTAACCTCTTCTACCTGTGCAAAGTGCAGCTCTTTTTGTCTACACTTGGGGTTTACACTGATGTAACTGGCCATCAATTGCTCAAATCAGGACAAAATTCCTGATGTACACCAGGCTGATGAGAGGTGTTGAGGATGTGTTGTGTGATGAAATAGCATAACAGCCAAGTTTCTTTGTTTTCATAAAATGTTTGCTTATTACTTGTCCATAGTTTGTTGTTCTTATATATAAACCTTAAGGATCATTTTAAAATGAATAGACTGTTATTGTTTAAAAAGTAAATATAGTTATGCAGAGTTGAGAGAAAATAATGCTGTTAAAACATCCAGTACTCCAAAATCTTGTTTTGCAGATGATGGGTAAGATTTTCAAAAACTTCTCCCTACTGGCCTAACTCTGTTTCTACTAAAGTCAGTGGGAGCAGAGATAGGTCATTGTGGAGCAGTTTTTGAAAATCCCACACAAAGTATCTTCAGGTAAGTGTTATAGAATATCTAAAATAAGAAATGACTTACTGTGTAGGATTATTTTGTGTTACAAATTTACCCTGGCTAAAATATATACAAAGAAATATAAACCCCTATTTTAGTAGTGCAGTGTCTTATAGCAGAATTATAGAGACAGGGTGAGTGGGAAGTAATATCTTTTATTATACCAACTTCTGTTGGTGAGAGAGACATACATTTGAGCTTACACAGAGCTCTTCTCAGTCTGGGAAAGTACTCAGCATGTCACAGCTAAATACAAGGTGTAGCAGATACAGCAGAATTAGAGACTAATAAAACATGCACAGGTACAAAAACTATCAAAATAGGATGCGTTTGAATGAAAACAAAGTAATACTGAACTTCAGGCATTTAAAAATAGTTTATTGTTAGGTAGATGTAACGGTAGAATTAATGGCAATCAAACAATTGAAGTTTGGTTCACTGAGAATTCACTAGAGCTCTCGCCTTATTGCATTGGCACAAGGGGGAACCCCTTGCAACCATGTGGAAACTTAAGTAGGGTTCCACACAAGCACATGATTAACCTCCTCACAGACCTAATGGCATCATCAGAACCTAAAACTCAAAATTTAGGATCCAATCCTGTGTGGTGCTGAGCACCTTCAACTCCTATTAACTTTAATGAGAGCTGAGGATGCTCAGCACCTTGATGGACTAGACCTTTGATATCAACTTAGTGCCAAACTGTCATTAAGGAAATATTGATGGGTCCATCTTGGTAGCCTCGTTGAGATGCAGTGTACTACCACATAAGGAAACAGGATTTTGGTCCTGGGCCAGCAGAGGCTGAGAATGCTGTGAAGGCCATGAGTCCTGCTCTATGGGAGGGAGTGCATCGAGAAGTTCTTCCGCTGTTTCTGCCTCTTCAGCAAAATCAACAAATTCATGGTTTTCTCCTGAACCTGCAATGGAAAAAAAGTTCCTTGATTGTTCTAAACAAATTTGCAGACACTACACTAGATTTAAAAAATATAATCCCAAATGATGCATGTATTATGCTTAATTTACATAAGTACACAGTTTTAATATGAATGAAAACTCACTACCTCCCTTGGGACTGATCTGCAACTGACAGAGAAGCTAGGCCAGATTGTTAAAGGTATTAAGGTGCCTAGAGATGCTGATAGGTGCTTAATGGGATTTTTAAAAGTGGCAGGGTACCTAACTCCTAGATGCCTTGGCACTTCTGAAAAACCCACTAGTCACCTATCTGCATCTTTAGGTGCCTAAATACTTTCCGCAATCTGGCCCTTAGAGTCTAATGGGGCTAAATGCAGGTGTAGCAGTTCACCAGTACACTGTTGGTTGCAGGATCAGAACCTTGGTCCATAACAGCCTGACTTTGTTAATCTTCAGGGCATAGTGATAGGCCCATCCCTTCTATGTGGAGACGGGAGTAGTTAGAGGTGGATGTGGACTTTGCTACTTGGGTTTATTACAGCTAGAGCAGTGTTATCTGCAAGAAACTGCTGAAGTCTGAGGTGTATTTTTAAACATTTGTCAGTGCTTGGTATTTTTTTTTTTAGTGTACTAAAGTACTGCATACTAAAGTACTGATGAGCCAGTTAAGTTCATACCGCTGTAGTTATGTGCCCCGTCACTTGAAATGCACCTAAGAAAGGTTGTGCTACACATGCACGTTCAGCTAAGTCTCTTTCCTAGTAACATGGACATGGTGAACTTATATGTGGGCTATTGTATTACTATATTGCTGTTAGTTGTTACAGTTTTAACATATGTGTAAAGTAAACTGATTTCATAGATTTTTTTTTTTCATAGTCCTAACCAAGACCAATGCAAAAAATGGTGGTGGTGGTAGGGAAAGTAAGTAGTGTGTGTGTGTGTGTATATATATATATATATATATATATATATATATATATATATATATATATATATATATAAATAATCTGAAGTGTTAATAATAGGTAAACATTTTATTTACCAAAAAAAAAAAAATTAAACGGGCTGTGTTCCTTTAGCTGCCTCACCCTCTGAATTGAACATAAGGAAGGCTATTACACTTGTAACAGAACATGTAGAATACATGGTTGTTGACAGTTATACATATCTTAGACTATAAGAAAAATCTAGAGTTAGTG
Source organism: Lepidochelys olivacea (assembly GCF_965140295.1). Classification (NCBI taxonomy): domain Eukaryota; kingdom Metazoa; phylum Chordata; order Testudines; family Cheloniidae; genus Lepidochelys; species Lepidochelys olivacea. The sequence goes on from NC_140417.1 coordinate 111,595,045, forward strand.
TAAGTATAAAAGAATGAAAATATATTACATGCTACACATGTGAATATAAAGTTGTATGAAAAAAATCTGAGATATGCAAGAAATAATACGCTATCAAAGGGTTAAAGGTTTGGGGCTTTTATTCTCTCACTTACACAGGTAAAAATCAGGAGTGACTCCACTGAAGTTAGTGAAGTTATACCAGCATAAAACTGGAGTGAGAGAAGATGCAGGCCATGTCATTCATCCTGGTACATATAAGGAGCACAGGTTTCAGAGTAGCAGCCGTGTTAGTCTGTATCCGTAAAAAGAAAAGGAGTACTTGCAACACCTTAGAGACTAACAAATTTATTAGAGCATAAGTTTTCGTGAGCTACAGCTCACTTCATCAGATGCATCCGCTGTAGCTCACAAAAGCTTATGCTCTAATAAATTTGTTAGTCTCTAAGGTGTTGCAAGTACTCCTGTTCTTTATAAGGAGCACAGCTAACGTTGCACATGCATCCTTAACATTAGCATTTCCTGACTTTTGAGTGCTTATTCATGCAACCTGAACTTTCTCAGCATAGTTTTTGTAAAGAATATTACTGTGAAATGGGTTGTAAACTGAAGCTATGGTGGCGACACATCTGCTTTTGACTAAAATTTTCTGTGAGGAGAAACCTTAATTTAATTTAATTTTTATCTTATTTTTGCCAACATGTGCTTGAAGATTCTAACCAATTCTGCTGCAAAATGTGATGTAGGCTACTCCTCAAGAAGGGGACTATTTTAACATTCAGGTAAACAGATAATCCATTAGGACAACAATATACGTTGTGGCAAGTGCCATCCTAGTTTTTTGTCATTGCTTATTTATAGTCTTTTCATTCCTTTTCCCTCCCGTGGAGCAGTTTCAATCATTCCTCCTCCAATCTTTGTTCTCTTATTCATTGCAAGCTGAAAACAAGTAAGAAAGAAGCTCATACGCAGTGTTCCGTTCTTGGCCAGTTCTTCCTCTATTGCAAGAAGGCGGTTGTATTTGGTCACCCTTTCTCCACGGGAAAGACCTCCCAACTTGATAAACCTGGCACCCAGGCCAACAGCCTTAGGACAAAAAAAGTGCATATTTTAAAATTCCACGGTTTAGCAATGAAGTCACTTTCTTCCTAGTTATTTAATTTGGTGTCCTAAAGTAAACCCCTACTCACAATACTTCTCATCTTTCTATGTGGGAATAAAACCTTCCTTTAGTTAAATGTATAGTTGGAGTTGCACACTAATTATCACTATCATAAGAAATGAAACTTTATTTGCAAATGCAATGTCAATACAAACAGACTATCAGAGCTAAGATGTACTATACAAGATGGTTATTACTACTCAGATATAATTTCAGTAATTCATTTACATTTTTACAGACTAATGCAAGCAAATAGATAATACACACTTAAGTATGTTCTCTTTATCCTGCTTTGGCTATTTTCTTGCTTTTAAAAATAATAAAAGTTCAAAGATCAACTCTCTGTAAAAGGTGACTTTCTAAGGAAAAAACCCCTTTTAATAGGTTATATGCCTTTCTCAAACACAGACAGCCTTTCTCCTAAATACCAGTTCATGATAAAAGCAATGGTTTAGCAATTCTGCAACTGAACAGCTTTCAATACATACCAGATCTACAAGGCTATCATCAGAAGATTCTCCAGCTGGACTTCCTAATATGGCAATATGTTTTTGACCTATATAATAAGAGTTTTTAACCTTCATTAGTAAATATTTGATATATTTCACAAAAATATAGATTTCACTTTTTATACATTAAGTCCTTTGGCTCACTCTGAGGTTAAATACAAATAGGGGAAAGATGGAGTAAATGCCCTCCTAATAGAAAAGTACACAATAACATCAGTTTAACTGTTGCAATATAATACCTGTCTGCATTTTTATTATTTCTCTTTTTACTTTGTTAAAACTATTTCCTTTCAGCCTGGCTAAGGTGAGACGGAGCATCTGTGCTCGAATTCTTATAACTACTACAGGCTGAGCTGATCATTCTGGCAATGTATTCCAGATGGTAGAATGGGGTTCTAGGTACTGTATTCTAATTCTAAATGTATTCTCTAGCATAGCAGAAGTGATTTCTCTTCACTATGAAAAGCAGCCCTCCCACCTGGTGTGATTTAAATCCTAAAGCTCACTGTTCATTGATTTTTGACATGGTGGTTTTTTATTTTGTTTTATTTTAGGGAGGATGGGAACAGTTAGATATATAAAAACGTATCCATCATAAAGTCTCTGGGAACCTATAAAGAACAAAATAAGATATTGACAAATGTAACTCCTCTCCCCCCCCCCCCCATAAGCATTACATACAGTAATGACCAAGGGTCAATAACAGAGAATCATTAATTTATCTATCGGGTCCACAAATGTAGTCTAATCTGGTTTTGTTTGTTACACGTAACATTTCAGCTTCCTCCAGTTCAGCTTTTGTTTGTATGTTTCTTTTTCAGTTCTGGTGTCTGAATATATAAAGTTTAGCCATAGCTTGAAAATACATACACATTTAAGACAGGCACAGTATCACTCAGGTGCATTTGAAGCACTGAAATATATTATAAGGATTCCTTAAATATTTTCAGAATATATGAACTCCTAAATATATTTGGCAATCAAGCCATGAGTTTTAATTTCTTTTAACAAGCACATCCTAAACTGTCAACTGCTGTATTTAAATGTAAAATATTACATATTTATAGATTGCATAGGTGTAGCTGTCTTATGTATTCATTTGAAATTCAGACTTTCCCACTACTCACCATCTAGAAGTCGGGTAAGTTCAGTGAGGTCAGATATCTTGGTTTGATTTGTATATTTTATTATAAGGCCACTGCATTTTGGTACGTTTATATTTTGATCCTCCACAAGTTTAGAAATACTTTTGGCTGCATCTTCTGCAATCAAATAACATCTGGAACCAACAGCATTACATATATTGCTCCATTGCTGGCCATCCTGGATAAACAGTAAAGTAAATAATTAGTTGTTTAAAGGACAAATTTAGAAAAACAATAAAAAAAAACGTTGAGGGGTGAAAATAAGGTGGTGGTGGGGGGGCACAGGGAACACCAAGTGTGAAATCTTGACCTCAGTAACGTTGATGGCAAAGCAGCCATTGACTTCAGTGGGACCAGGATTTCGCCCCAGGGCTATCATTCACACAGAGAAATTATTTTTATTAGAGGACACAAATCAAATATATCACTGGCATTTTGTTTGGCTGTAGGGATTTTGCTAAAGGCAAAAAGAGAGCTAGTCACAGGTAAAAAGCATCAGCTAATATATTACTGCAAAATGAATTGAATGTAGGTGTCTGCTACCCAGATTACACTCCTGCAGACTTGGATTAAAGGAAAACTAATGGAATATAAAATAGTTTCCAGGCACTTGATCCAATATAAAATATGGCTAAATAGATAGAAATTATTTATTTTAAAATCCATATCTCATTTAAATATGAAATAGTGAAACAGGAAGTAGCCATATAATCGGCCTGATGACATGTATCAAGACAGGAAGATAAGAGCTGCAGTCAGACTCAGAGAGAACAGCAAATAAAGTTTGCCTTTTTTCTGTTCACAAATTATCTCTGAATAGATGGTAAAATTCTCAGATGTATTTGAGGTTTGTGAATTTCCTCAGTTCATAATTCTTGCTCTACCAATCACACAGAATCTGTATCTGTAATTAGAAATTTGCACTATGTGGGGCTCCAATTCAGCAAAGCATTTAAGCACATGCTTAAGTCACATTGAAGATAATGGCACTTAAGCACATGCCTAAAGTTAAGCACTCACTAAAGTGTTTTGCTGTATAAGAATGGACGGAGGAAATGGGTCCAGATTAGTGATAATTCTAAAATGCTCAAATGTTTGTGGAAAAGCTGTGTTGTGAATAAGCTTGGTCATTCGTTTTTGTTAAATAGTGAACTATTTTAAGCTGCCCCATATTCAATTTTTGATATTCTGCAGATTTCTATATTGAAAGCATGTAACTTCATCACAGCAGCTGTCAGGGGAAGTCGGAAGTTTCGGCAGCTAAGGAACAATCTGGGCTTCTGGCACCTTGGGAAGGGCGTGAATCAGTTTAGAACTTTGAGAGAAGCAAAGCTAGCTATACATTTCTGCTAGGATGATCAGCAATGAAACTGTTTTAAACGTTCATATTTAAATGGTCAGCTTTAGGTTTCAGAGTCAACTCATTGAGATGAATGGGGCAGTTCACTCCTCTCAGAGCTATTGTTTCAGGCTATGGGCAGATTCAGGAAGACAACATTGCATTGGTTTACCCTTGGTTCACATTTTTAAGGCTTTCTTCATAAGCATGAAGGCTAGAAAGCTACATTGTTTTTAAATGAAAGCATAGGGATTTGGTGCACAATTCTGCTCCGAAGGATAGATTCCACATTAAATTATGTGGCTGCAGAACAGTGGAAAACATATTTCCATGGCTATAGTTGGGTTTTTGTCTTTTTGAAATATAGCAAACCTATATATTAACATAATTAGAAACAATGATAAAACTATTGATATTTAAATGTATAAAATCTGTCCCTTTCATCCATATAAATCTTAATATCATATTTAATATTCTACTTAATTATAATTTATTGGCCAAATCCATTTGTCCCTTCTAATTTTAATTTTATTGGTAGTTAAATCTAATGTTAATATACTCCTGTCAAGGTTTCTCCCCCACTCTGAACTCTAGGGTACAGATGTGGGGACCTGCATGAAAAACCTCCTAAGCTTATCTTTACCAGCTTAGGTCAAAACTTCCCCAAGGTACAAAATATTACATCCGTTATCCTTGGACTGGCCGCTACCACCACCAAACTAATACTGGTTACTGGGGAAGAGCTGTTTGGACGCGTCCTTCCCCCCCAAAATACTTCCCAAAACCTTGCACCCCACTTCCTGGACAAGGTTTGGTAAAAAGCCTCACCGATTTGCCTAGGTGACTACAGACCCAGACCCTTGGATCTTAAGAACAATGAACAATCCTCCCAACACTTGCACCCCCCCTTTCCTGGGGAATGTTGGATAAAAAGCCTCACCAATTTGCATAGGTGACCACAGACCCAAACCCTTGGATCTGAGAACAATGAAAAAGCATTCAGTGTTTTACAAGAAGACTTTTAATAAAAAATAGAAGTAAATAGAAATAAAGAAACCCCCCCTGTAAAATCAGGATGGTAGATATCTTACAGGGTAATTAGATTCAAAACATAGAGAACCCCTCTAGGCAAAACCTTAAGTTACAAAAAAGATACACAGACAGAAATAGTTATTCTATTCAGCACAATTCTTTTCTCAGCCATTTAAAGAAATCATAATCTAACACATACCTAGCTAGATTACTTACTAAAAGTTCTAAGACTCCATTCCTGTTCTGTCCCCGGCCAAAACGACTACAGACAGACACAGACCCTTTGTTTCTCTCCCTCCTCCCAGCTTTTGAAAGTATCTTGTCTCCTCATTGGTCATTTTGGTCAGGTGCCAGGGAGGTTACCTTTAGCTTCTTAACCCTTTACAGGTGAGAAGAGCTTTCCCCTGGCCAGGAGGGATTTCAAAGGGGTTTACCCTTCCCTTTATATTTATGACACGCCCCCCAAATCTCAGCTAGGGTGAAACACTGGCTGGGATTTCTTCCTGGAGCTCTAGGAAAACAGAGTTAATAAGACACATGCATCTCTAAATATACTACCAAGTACATAAAGACTAACAATATTTTCCACATCTCAAGGACGATTTTAACCAGTTGATTCTGGGAAACTTTCACGGCAGAGTGCATCAGCCACTTTGTTAGAAGCTCCTGAGATGTGTTGGATGTCGAAATCAAAATCTTGGAGAGCTAAACTCCACCGAAGAAGTTTTTTGTTAGTTTCTTTGACGGTGTGAAGCCACTTTAGTGCAGCATGGTCGGTTTGCAGGTGGAAACGTCGTCCCCAAACATATGGGCGTAGCTTTTCCAGAGCGTAGACAATGGCATAACATTCTTTTTCAGTGACTGACCAGTTGCTTTCCCTCTCAGACAGTTTTTTGCTGAGAAACACTACAGGGTGGAATTCTTGATCAGGTCCTTTCTGCATTAAAACTGCTCCCACACCACGCTCGGATGCATCTGTGGTTACTAGGAACGGTTTGTCAAAGTCTGGGGCCCTTAGTACAGGGTCAGACATGAGTGTCGCTTTAAGCTTGTTAAAGGCCTTCTGACACTTTCCGGTCCACTGAACAGCATTTGGCTGTTTCTTTTTGGTTAGGTCTGTCAGTGGGGCAGCGATTTGGCTGTAGTGCGGTACAAATAGTCTGTAATAACCGGCCAAGCCTAAGAAGGATTGAACCTGTTTCTTTGACTTTGGGACAGGCCACTTTTGGATAGCATCCACTTTGGCCTGTAGGGGGCTGATAGTTCCTTGACCCACCTGGTGTCCAAGGTAAGTCACTCTGTTTAGGCCTATTTGACACTTCTTAGCCTTAACAGTTAGTCCTGCCTCCCTTATGCGCTCAAGGACTTTTTGTAGATGTTCCAGGTGGTCTGCCCAGGAATCCGAAAATATGGCCACATCGTCAAGGTAGGCGACTGCATATTCTCCTAATCCCGCTAGGAGACCATCTACAAGTCTTTGGAAAGTGGCGGGTGCATTTCGCAGCCCGAAAGGGAGTACATTAAATTCATACAGCCCGAGATGTGTGATGAAGGCTGACCTTTCCTTGGCAGATTCATCTAGCGGTACCTGCCAGTACCCCTTGGTTAAGTCCAAGGTAGAGATGAACTGGGCCCGTCCCAGTTTCTCTAATAGTTCATCAGTGCGTGGCATTGGATAGTTGTCTGGGGAGTTACAGCATTTAGCTTACGGTAGTCCACGCAAAAACGTATTTCCCCATCTGGTTTGGGAACTAGAACCACTGGAGATGCCCATGCACTTTCAGAGGGGCGGATTACACCCATCTGTAACATATCCTGGATCTCCCGTTCTATAGCAGTTTTAGCTTGAGGAGACACCCGGTAAGGGTGGACCCTAATTGGGTGAGCATTACCTGTGTCAATGGAGTGGTATGCCCGTTCAGTCAGTCCTGGGGTGGCTGAGAACGTTGGCGCGTAGCTAGTGCACAGCTCCTGGATCTGCTGTCGCTGCATATGCCCAAGGGTCATGGAGAGGTTCACCTCTTCCACACCACCAGCACATTTCCCTTCGTAATAGACACCTTCAGGCCACTCAGCGTCGTCTCCTCCCTGGGCTGTAAACTGACAAACCTTTAATTCTCTGGAATAAAAGGGCTTTAGAGAATTAATATGATACACCTTAGGCTTTTGGTTGGAGGTGGGGAATGCTATGAGATAATTAACAGCTCCCAGGCGCTCCTGGACCATGAATGGCCCTTCCCACGATGCTTCCATTTTATGGGCCTGGAGCGCCTTTAAGACCATGACCTGGTCTCCTACTTTGAAGGAACGCTCTCTGGCATGTTTATCATACCAGGCTTTTTGCTCTTTTTGAGCATCCTGTAAGTTTTCTCTAGCAAGGGCTAAAGAGGTTCGGAGGGTGTTTTGTAGGTTGGCTACAAAGTCCAGAATGTTAGTTCCTGGAGAAGGTGTAAATCCCTCCCATTGCTGCTTCACCAACTGCAATGGCCCCTTAACCTCACGGCCATATACAAGTTCAAATGGGGAAAACCCTAAACTGGGATGTGGTACAGCTCTGTAGGCAAAGAGCAACTGCTGCAATACTAGGTCCCAATCATTGGAGTGCTCATTTACGAATTTACGTATCATGGCCCCCAAAGTTCCATTAAACTTCTCCACCATGCCATTTGTTTGATGATGGTAAGGAGTGGCAACCAAGTGATTTACCCCATGAGCTTCCCAAAGGTTTTTCATAGTTCCTGCCAGGAAATTAGTCCCTGCATCTGTGAGGATGTCGGAGGGCCAACCTACCCTGGCAAAAATGTCTGCTAGTGCCTGGCACACACTTTTAGCCCTGGTGTTGCTTAGAGCTACTGCTTCCGGCCATCGGGTGGCAAAATCCATGAAAGTCAGTATGTACTGCTTTCCTCTGGGTGTCTTTTTCGGAAAAGGACCCAGAATATCCACAGCTACTCGCTGAAATGGAACTTCAATGATGGGGAGTGGCTGGAGAGGAGCTTTGACCTGGTCTTGGGGTTTTCCCACTCTTTGGCACACCTCACAAGACTGGACATAGGTAGAAACATCCTTGCCCATTCCCTCCCAGTGGAATGACCCCCCCAAACAGTCTTTGGTCCTGTTCACCCCAGCATGGCCACTAGGGTGATCATGGGCTAAGCTCAAGAGCTTGGCCCGGTATTTAGTTGGAACTACCAACTGTCTCTGAGGATGCCAGTCTTCCTGGTGTCCCCCAGAAAGAGTTTCCTTGTATAAAAGTCCTCTTTCTACAACAAACCAGGATCGATTAGAAGAGCTGAGAGGCGGTGGGTTGCTCCGTGCCGCCGTCCACGCTCTCTGGAGGCTTTCATCTGCTTCCTGTTCGGTCTGGAACTGTTCCCTTGATGCTGGAGACATCAGTTCCTCATTGGATTGGGGACATAGGCTTGGTCCCTCTGGAAGCGATATAGGGGATGGAGCTGTTTCTGTTGACTGTGAACCGCTCTCCGCTGGTGCACTATGTTGGGATTCAGGCTCCGGCTGAGCCTCTTGTGTAGGGTTATCGGCTGCTGCCAGTTCAGGTTCGGTGGGGCCCTCTGGTGTTGAGGTTGCAAGTACTGGATTCAGTGCTGGCACGGGGTCTGGTGTTGGTTGTTTGGCTGGTTCCGGTTCTGGGACTGGTTCCGTCTGGGTCTCTGGGACTGGATCCACTACTGCTGTTGCAGACATTGGCCTGGGGTCCGGGTCCATCACCTCTGACCGGGCCCTGATAGAAGTTTCCGGAACAGAGCTAGGCCCCACGGCTTGTTTAGCCTGGCTGCGGGTGACCGTTCCCACCCTCTTGGCCTGCTTCACGTGATTGGCCAAGTCTTCCCCCAACAGCATGGGGATGGGATAATCATCATAGACTGCAAAAGTCCACATTCCTGACCAGCCCTTGTACTGGACAGGCAACTTGGCTGTAGGCAAATTGAAAGAGTTGGACTTGAAGGGTTGAATCGTCACTTGGATCTCTGGGTTGATTAAATTGGGGTCCACTAAGGAAGCATGGATAGCTGACACTTGTGCTCCGGTGTCCCTCCACGCGGTGACCTTCTTCCCGCCCACACTCACAGTTTCCCTCCGCTCCAAGGGTATCTGGGAGGTATCTGGGCCTGTGGACCTCTGGTGTGATTCCGGTGCAATGAACTGTAATCTGTTGGGGTTCTTGGGGCAGTTGGCCTTTACATGCCCCAGCTCGTTACATTTAAAACATCGTCCAGCTGACGGGTCACCGGGGCGAGGTGGGTTGCTGGAGAACGGGGTGGTGGGACGATAAGGGGTCTGGAGGGTTCTTTGGGAGGTAGGTGGGGCTTTGGGCGGCCCCCGGTAATAGGGTGTGGTCTGGGGTGGTCCCTTCTGGTCTCCGCTCCAACTGCGACCAGTTTTCTTCTTCTCTGCCACCTCCACCCATCTGGCTCCAATCTCTCCTGCCTCGATTACAGTTTTGGGTTTCCCATCTAGGATGTATCTTTCTATTTCCTCAGGAACACCCTCTAAGAATTGTTCCATTTGCATTAGGAAGGGCAAATTTACTGGAGATTCAACACTTGCTCCTGATATCCAGGCATCCCAATGTTTCACAATGTGGTAGGCATGTCGGGTAAATGACATGTCTGGTTTCCACCTTAGGGCTCGGAACCTCCGACGAGACTGCTCGGGTGTTATCCCCATTCTGACTCTCGCCTTGGATTTAAACAGTTCATACTTGTTCATATGTTCTTTAGGCATTTCAGCTGCCACCTCAGCTAAGGGTCCACTGAGCTGCGGCCTCAGCTCTACCATGTATTCGTCAGTAGAGATGTTGTACCCAAGGCAGGCCCTTTCGAAGTTTTCTAAGAAGGCCTCAGTATCATCACCTGCCTTGTAGGTGGGGAACTTTCTGGGATGGGAAGTGGTACCTGGAGAAGGATTGCTAGGGTTTGTTGGTATATTCTGCTGGGCCTTTATCCTCTCCATCTCCTCCACATGCTTCCTTGCCTCCATTTCCCTCTTGTGGGCAGCCTCCTGTACCTCCTTCTCCAGCCGCATGAGTTCTATCTGTCTTTCATGTTCCCTTTGTTTTTCCTCAGCCTGAAATTTGGCTAATTCCAGCTGTAGTCGAGCCGAGGATTTGGCCATTCTAACCTCTCTGTTTTTAACTAACTTTACACCCGAGGTTTAGAAATAAACAAACAAAACTTGGCTGTAAAATTTTGCTGTGCTGGAATAGAATACCTATTCTCTGATAGTGATTGTCAGCCTACAGAAAAAGACAATTCCCTTGTCTCTGCTCTGGGCCCAAATTAAACCTCCAACTACTTGGAAACCTGCTTACCCAGCCCAAAGAAAAAAAAAATTTCTTTTCAAACCTGTGCTCCTTGTAAAAAAAAAAATAATCAAAATCCTAAAAAAAACCCTGCCACTTTTGTCTCCAGGCAAATGGGTAGAGCACACACCCCCTATTTACTTTTAGGAAGAAAAGAAAAAAAAAACCTCTGGGTTGGAAGACTGTGAATTTCCCTGCAGGAGTTAAGTACCCTGCCTCCAGGCAAAGAAAACCTGCAATTCACAAGATAATCCCCTTTTGTCTCTGCTTGGCCACAAAGCAGAGAGAAACCAAGCTGCTTTCAGTTTCAAAGCTGCTTTCTGGACTTCCTAAAAATTCCTTTTTAAAATCTGTATTTCTAGTTCAAAAAATCTCAACTGGATCTCAAAATGATTTCAGGTTAATCCCACCACTGTGCCACCATGTCAAGGTTCCTCCCCCACTCTGAACTCTAGGGTACAGATGTGGGGACCTGCATGAAAAACCTCCTAAGCTTATCTTTACCAGCTTAGGTCAAAACTTCCCCAAGGTACAAAATATTACATCCGTTATCCTTGGACTGGCCGCTACCACCACCAAACTAATACTGGTTACTGGGGAAGAGCTGTTTGGACGCATCCTTCCCCCCAAAATACTTCCCAAAACCTTGCACCCCACTTCCTGGACAAGGTTTGGTAAAAAGCCTCACCAATTTGCCTAGGTGACTACAGACCCAGACCCTTGGATCTTAAGAACAATGAACAATCCTCCCAACACTTGCACCCCCCCTTTCCTGGGGAATGTTGGATAAAAAGCCTCACCAATTTGCATAGGTGACCACAGACCCAAACCCTTGGATCTGAGAACAATGAAAAAGCATTCAGTGTTTTACAAGAAGACTTTTACTAAAAAATAGAAGTAAACAGAAATAAAGAAATCCCCCCTGTAAAATCAGGATGGTAGATATCTTACAGGGTAATTAGATTCAAAACATAGAGAACCCCTCTAGGCAAAACCTTAAGTTACAAAAAAGATACACAGACAGAAATAGTTATTCAAACCAGCACAATTCTTTTCTCAGCCATTTAAAGAAATCATAATCTAACACATACCTAGCTAGATTACTTACTAAAAGTTCTAAGACTCCATTCCTGTTCTGTCCCCGGCCAAAACGACTACAGACAGACACAGACCCTTTGTTTCTCTCCCTCCTCCCAGCTTTTGAAAGTATCTTGTCTCCTCATTGGTCATTTTGGTCAGGTGCCAGCGAGGTTACCTTTAGCTTCTTAACCCTTTACAGGTGAGAGGAGCTTTCCCCTGGCCAGGAGGGATTTCAAAGGGGTTTACCCTTCCCTTTATATTTATGACAACTCCAGTTAATTCTATGTGGTTCTACCACTCCTTTTAATGCTGTTGAGCAGCACTGTCAAATATAGGTTTATATTGCAGTATGAGTGTAAATGTTGGTGCGATAGTATCATAGCAACTTATTACTAAATGATTCTTAGGAATGTACAGCTATGTCTAATTCTTTTTTCCTGCTTCACAAGTAGTTTTTCACTTTTGCAATGTATCTAAAATACTATATGAGCACCCAAGAAAGGATGTGTAATTAAAATGACAGTGGCTTAGCAAGTAGAATCTGCCAGAACTTCATTTTCATTTAATTCTTTAAAACACATTATATATTGTATATCTGCATTATGCTCACACTAATCAGGATTAATTTCTATCAAGTGTCATGTCAAATGTATATAAAGTAAGGGCCATATTACCAATTTGTGGACATGTGAATGAAGTCTGACATAAATTTTCATTCTGTGTGTCTCCAAGAGAGTGAAAAATGCCACTTTTTCCTTATGGTTTTAATTTTTGGTAAACACATGCAAGCTCAGTGAAATTCCTTCCACGGTTCCTGATGAGTACAAAAGGCCTGTGCAGAGAGTTAACATATGGCCTATGCATCACATTTGTACAACTTAAGCTCTCAGAATGGGGATTAAGTAGGATATAGGTGGTGTATAAATGGTGTACTGGCCCTCTGGATAGGTGTGAATTTCACCCACGAGTGTTTATGTATGGCTTCTTATTTCCCTTAGAAAATATATTTCCCAAAGCATAATCTAAAAGCTTTCAAAATATCTCTTACCTCTTTCCTCAGGGGATCTACTAATGCAATAATAGAGGGGTATTTATTAATTAGGTCCACATACATATCGACCATTTCATCAGGACTCTTGAGTGTTCCAGTCAGTATTTCATATTTTCCTTTGGTCTAAAAACATAAGTTAAATGTGTAAAAGATAAAAACGGTAGCAATTTTGTGTAAACAATTTCCATGCAATCATGCAGATCCAGTGGCCACAAAACCCATCTGAGGTGAATGTAGGGTACACAGCCCTTATTTCAGTCCACAGACCATTAGCTATTTACTCAGGCTTTGTGTGAGGTGGATGGAGTTTACCTCCTGCTATTTTTAGACCTCTGCATGTCCAAGGCAGTGTTGCCAACTCTCATGATTTTATTGTGAGCTTTTCACACACATACCCCACACAAAGTTTCTAGCCTTAATGAGTGCAGAAAAAACCTTGAAAACATGAAATGAGCACACTCTAAAGGCTCAGAAACCAGAGGACAAAGAAAAAGAAGCAAAATATATTGTTTTTATGCCATTCTTGTGATTTGTGGGACCTGACTCATGATTTTTGCACACTTGAGGTTGGCAATTCTATCTAGGTAGAGGTAGAATTAATGGCAGAATGTCAAACTGCAGGAGAACTTTTAGCTTTCATCACCTTCACATACCATTAATGTTATGACAGTTCCCGTTGTTTCATCATTTAAGGTTCTGTTCATCTTAAAATAGGATTTCTGTGTGTGCCAAATTGGCATCAATTGGCACAGTTTCTGTTACACACCACAAGCGTCTTATAAAATGTCTGATATTAACAATGAAGGGTTTCTGTCATTGACAGCACTCAGAACATAAAAAACCTAAATACTAAGCCAGACAGAATAGTACATAATCTTTTCTAAATAAAAAGCATCCTGACTGATTTCTAAACTTTAAAAACACCCAAAAAATTCAGCCTGAGGTAAATAAATCTGACAAAGTTATAGACACTGCTAAAATAGGAATATGTCATAGAAATGTTGACAGCCAATTATAAGAGTGCCACATATTCCTGTTCAATAGGTGAAGTTGTACTAAGCAATAACAGGTCTTTGAGTACATCTACACTGCAAGAAACAAAAAACCTGCAGCAACAAGTCTCAGAGACTGGGTCGACTAACTTGGGTTCACAGGGTTTGTGCTACAGGACTAAAAATAGCAGTGTAGCCATTCCTGCTAGGCTGGAGCCTGGTTCTGAGACTCACCCCCCTCCCTGGGTCTCAGAGCTCAGGCTTCAGCCCCAGCAGGAACATCTAGATTGCTATTTTTAGCCCTGTCATGGGCCCACATCTGAGACTCGCTGCTGCACATTTTTTTGTTTTACAGAGTAGATTGTACCCTACACCTTGATGTGTGTATAGCCTTAAAACATAACAGGTGTTATACAATAAAATACGGGGGCAGGGGAAGAATAGTGTGAATGGATTACAGCAGGAATCCATTACTTTGCAGAATATGAAGATATTTAAACTTTTAAAGGCAAGAGGGGGTGGAAGCTAGGCATATAATTAATCTGCACATTGGTATGAGCGAAGGCTCTTTTGGAAACTTGGACTCGCATCCAGCTTAGGTCATAAGTGAAATGAATTTAGCTTGCTCAATTTAATTAGTAATGAATATTTGTCCATTAAAGCAGTTTGCTACGATTGATCAGAAAAGTCTCAAACAAAGAAAAATAAGAGTGAGCTGGCTGGCACAATTAGCTTTTCAGTGTTTAAGTTCTCAAGGCCAAATCCTGAATAATGGACCACACCCCACATGAAAAGGGATGGATGACTTCGTCGCAACTGTCCCAAGTGTCTCTGAAGCGAGCCACAGCTGCTACGCCAGGTCATAAGGAGGAATAGCTGCCATGGCCCATTGTGCCTTGCTCCATGCAAGGTTTTATTCCTGTGGACCCATTCTGTTAGTAGGTATGGGTATATCTCATCACACTAGCTGCCCCTTGTTCCCCATGTTCATATGCAGAGAGTCACTACAGAGCTCTGCTGCATAGTACACAAGGGGCTGAGACAACTGAGTGGTCTCCCTGAAGCTTGCTTCCCTCCACTTACCCATAACATTTCTGTTGTCTTGGGTGGTGAACACCACCGGGGGCTACATGTTCAAAGCCTCGTGTATCAGGGCATAAGACTTGTGTTTGTTGTATATTTGTACACTGCCAACACAATGCGGTTGTGACATCTATGTGCTACCACAGAACAAATAAGCAATCACTTTAAAATCAGTTAAAGAAGAGATATTAAAAATAACTTACATAGTCCAGCAATTCATGAGCAGCACAGTTTATTGCTAAATGTACATCTATTCCTAGTTCCAGACCGAGATTCCTGCAAGCTGTTTGCATTAAGATCAGAGGTTGTTCTAGACTATCACACCCTGTTATTAAGCACCCCAAATGGGATATTCTCTTTAAAACTGATGGCTGGAAATAAAATAGAAACAATATCTGTATTAACATATATGTAGCTATAGGACAGTAGGATTTCAGTCAACATCAGCTCAGAAAAATATAATGTTCTCCTCTCACAAATGATACTGAAAACCTTATGGACAATACACTATGTAATGAGAGGTTCCCAAAAGCTGGTCCATGGAAGGAAGGCTAGCCTGAAAACTAAGGCTGGTCCCATGGTTCTGGCTCACCTGTTTCCAGCTGCTATAGTTCATTAAAAGACAGCCAAAATACTATAAAGGCCCTCTTAATACTGCCTTTCCACATAAGCAAATTTTGTAATTGCCAAAAGTCTGTTATGAAATTACAAATGGAAGTTGGTCTGCACATCTGTGATTGCCCTGTGGATCCCCTCCCCTCCCAATCTCCATTAAGAAGTGGTGAATGCTATGAAAAAGTTTTCCTTGTTATAGATCATGCCTTTTCCTTCCAACGGTCATTTACATTTCAAACTCACTTCCCACTCAGTTATCCTCATCCGGTACCTCAGCATGACACTATTGGAACATTCAAGACATAGTACAGCTCTTTCAAGCCCTCATGAGGAAACAAAATGTTGCAGGAAATATAGCTATGGTATGGTCTTTATCTTGTTGAACATCAGGCATAATGTTTCTGATGTGGGAATATACTAGCCATAAGCAGATTTGCACTAAATCAAGTATCTCAGCTCTGCTTTGGTGTTTAACCAGCTACAAAAGTTGTTGCTTTATAAACTCTACTGCTATAAATGTTACGTAATAAATGAATGTTGTAGCTGTGTTAGTCCCAGGATATTAGAGAGACAAGATGGGTGAGGTAATAACTTTTATTAGACCAACTTCTGTTGGTAATACAGACAAGCTTTCGAGCTTACATAGAGTTCTCCTTCAGGGACCTCATGGGTCTATGTCTATGTAATACACTGGTAAACTGTTGCTACCACCTAAACAGATTGAATGACATCGTGAGGTTGCCAAGGTAACTCAGCAGAACTGGGTTCTGTTGAGGAGAGAGTTAGTTGGGAAGGTGACACAGTGTCTCTGCCTAAACTCAAGAGGTCTTGAAGGAGTAAGACCCATAAGAAGGAGCAGAAGACTAGCTACAGAGACTGAGTTGGGGACCTTCTCTCAAATATAAAATTTGGAGAGATGGGTACAGTTCAGATTACTGTGTGAGAGAGAAAGAGTCTTGTACCAGATGGAAGAAGTGAAAGGCAATTTATTTCACTCATAGTTATCTAGATATAGCATTAAGATAAGAATATGATCCTGCAACGGATAGTGCATGAGTCCACCTGAATGCTATCATATTCCCAGGATAAGGCTTAAGTCTGTATTTTCATATGATTTCTCTAAATTGTTTCTTTTCAATTTCTTTATTTTTGTTTCCTCCTGAGGCCTGGTCTACACCTAAAACTTAGGTTGACCTAACTATGTCGCTAAGAGAAGTAGTTAAGCTGACCTAAGCCCCAGTACAGATACCGCTAAGGTTACATCTACGTTGCAATTAGACACCCATGGCTGGTCTATGTCATCTGACTTGAGCTCGCAGGGATTGGGCTTGCAGGGCTGTGTAATTGTGGTGTAGATGTTCAGGCTTGGGCTGGAGCCCGAGTTCTCAGACACTTCAAGAGAGGAGGGCCCCAGAGCTCAAGCTCCAGTCCTAGCCCAAACATCTACACTGCAGTTTTAGGGTATGTCTATCCTACCCGCCAGTTTGGCGGGCAGCGACCAATCCAGCGGGGGTCAATTTATCGCATCTAGTCTAGATGCGATAAATAGACCCCTGAGCGCTCTCCTGTTGACTCCTGTACTCCGCCACCGCGAGAGGCGCAGCCAGAGTCGACAGGGGAGGTTTTATCAACCTTTTCAGGCTAAAAATGAATGAAACCAAAAAACCCACCTTCTGTATTAAGCAAAAGCCCCAAAACTTCAGTATAACAATCCTCACCCCAAAATCTATTTTAATAGCTTTGATTTTAATTGTTTATAATACCTAAATAGAAGCTTGACAATACTATTTTCTACTAGTTTCAGAGGGGTGTGGTAAATCAAAGGTAGAGTGGGTTCCCAGGCAGTTGTGCTGCCAAGGATAGGAAGCAACACAGAGGGACAATCCTTACATGCAGTTGTCTCAAGGATCTATGTAGTGAGAAGGTCATGCTCTTTGCCTCCTCACTGGCCTCCCAAATCCCTCCCCTATGCATATGATGCATCGGGGCTCCCTGTGATGAACTATGTGGAGTATCCCCTCATGGCTTTTTTTGCCGGGGGGGGGGGGTGAAGTGTTAGCTAATAGAATCCAAAAAAACACTTCCTATTAGATTATACAAAATGTGTCCTATCTGGAATTTAGAAGTCTTCACTTTGACCTTTTAAAGGGGCTGCTGTAAATGAACATTTTATAACGTAGAATGTTTGGGCTTCCTGTTGTTCATGATAATCCTCTGGAAGCTTAAAACTAAAATCTGTTTTCTTACCGGAGCCCTTTTCACTGCACTACGTGCACTGCCTTTTTTACTATCTGTTAGCTGAGGGTTGGACTGTTGGCACTGAAGAAAAAGCAATGAAGCAGTTTCGTTTGGGAAAATCCAAGAATTACATAATTATTTCAGGAAGAGAAACGAAAAGAAAAAGAGTTGATCAAACTTTGATCTCATAACATTAAGTGTACTCCTTTAGGTTTAGAAAACATTATTTTGGAAAACATAGAAGAGGAGTATTCTGTGTACAGTACAAAGTAATGATATTGTTTTATACCACACAATAACTCCTCTCCAAATGTTCATTTCAATGAAGAATGTGCATTGCTGCTTTTTCCAGAAAATTTTCACTTTCTGTGCCAACTGCATATGTTCTCCCAAAAGTGTGGATCTGGACTGACTATGCACCTGAAGAATAACTAGGGCCCCAATCCCGCAAAAAATGTATGCACACACTTAACTTTACACACTTTGTCAATAATCCTACTGACTTTAGTAGAACTATTTTGTGTGTAAAGTTAAAAGTGCCTTTGCAGGAGCAGGGTCATTTCTTTTACATTGTACTTATGCTGGAATGTGTTTTCTTCTTATTGCAGTTTTTCTTGTAAGGATAATGGAATAGAGGGTTGTCTCGCATTTGTGAAAATGTTCTATTCTACATTTCTGATTAAAGTTCAATGTCACCAAACAGGGGTTTGTTTATGTGTGTGTGTGTGTGAGAGAGAGAGAGACAGACAAATGGCAAAAGACATTGTTAACGCACTTAAGGTTGCCTGGTTCATGCCCTTCCAGAATGTCAAGTGCAGTGAAACTAAAACTTCTGAAAACCAGGAAATACAGAATTAAGGTAAATGCCCCCTACAGCTGGCAATAACCACTGGAAATTATCTGGGTTCACTGTGTAGTGTAGCTGTACTAAATGCTGGAAGAATAAAATGCAGTAGCTTGGAAGAGCTGTGATTCTGATATGAAGAGATCTGGGTCTGAGTCCTCTCATGTATGTTGTCAAAGGAGAGAGATTTATGGGTACCTTGAGGTTCCAATCTGCATCATTTCAATACAGAATTGTGTAGGTTGTGTCAGTAGTAGGGCACTGGGGTCTTCTTGCCATGGGTATTGACAGTAGAAAGGTGGGATATGAAAGAACTCTGTGGGTTTAATGTTGGGTAGGGGAAAATATAGGTTTAGGTGGTATCTTATGTGCAAGTGTGAAGGAGTTGTAAAATTTGACAACTGTGATACTCTGTCAGGGGAGTAGGCTGTGTGTCTGGGCGTAGGGCAAGTCCAGGTAACACTTGGGAGTGTGTGTATTATGGGCACCACTCAGAGAGAGTACAATTAAGGCTGTATGAGCATTTACTTGAACTCTTATTTCCTGGCTTTCAGATGTTTGAGTTTTGATGAACTCGATGTTCTGGAAGTGCACAAGATATCATCAGGCAACCTTACCTCTGTGTTAACAAAATTTATTGCCATTTTCTAATTTTTTTAAACAAAGAGAAATGTTTAAGAACATAAGAACGGCCATACTGGGTCAGACCAAAGGTCCATCCAGCCCAGTATCCTGTCTACTGACGGTGGCCAATGCCAGGTGCCCCAGAGGTACCTAACCTAACAGGTAATGATCTAGTGATCTCTCTCCTGCCATCCATCTCTTCCCTCTGACAAACAGAGGCTAGGGAAACCATTCCTTACTCATCCTGGCCATTAATGGACTTAACTTCCATGAATTGATCCAGATCTCTTTTAAACCCTGTTATAGTCCTAGCCTTCACAATCTCCTCCGGCAAGGAGTTACACAGATTGACTGTGCGCTGAGTGAAGAACTTCCTTTTATTTGTTTTAAACCTGCTACCCATTAATTTCACTTGGTGGCCCCCAGTTCTTATATTATGGGAACAAGTAAATAACTTTTACTTATTCACTTTCTCCACACCACTCACGATTTTATATACCTCTATCATATCCCCCTTAGTCTCCTCTTTTTCAAGCTGAAAAGTCTTAGCCTCTTTAATCTCTCCTCATATGGGACCCGTTCCAAACCCCTAATCATTTTAGTTGCCCTTTTCTGAACCTTTTCTAATGCCACATCTGTACGCAGTATTCAAGATGTGGGCATATCATGGATTTATATAAGGGCAATAAGATATTCTCCATCCCTTTTTTAATGATTCCTAACATTCCGTTTGCTTTTTTGACTGCCGCTGCACACTGCGTGGACGTCTTCAGAGAACTATCCATGATGACTCCAAGATCTTTCTCCTGATTAGTTGTAGCTAAATTAGCCCCCATCATATTGTATGTATAGTTGGGGTTATTTTTTCCAATGTGCATTACTTTACATTTATCCACATGAAATTTCATTTGCAATTTTGTTGCCCAATCACTTGGTTTTGTGCGATCTTTTTGAAGTACTTCACAGTCTGCTTTGGTCTTAACTATCTTGAGCCGTCTAGTATCATCTGCAAACTTTGCCACCTCACTGTTTACCCCTTTCTTCAGATCATTTATGAATAAGTTGAATAGGATTGGTAAATGATCTGGAGAAAGGGGTTTGTTGGTAGATGTTTGTGTTCATTCAGACAGTTGTAGTTTTCACCTAGGTTTGTACCGGATATGCTTCTGTGGCTAGGTAATAATTAAAAACCCCTAGTTTTACATAGTGCTTTTCATCACTAGACTTCAAAGAACTTTACGTCATTATCCCCATTTTACAGATGGGACACTGAGAGGTGAAGTGACTTGCCCACAGTCTCCCAGCAGGCCAATGGAAGAGCTAGGAACAGGCCCAGTTCAGTAGTCTTCCACTAGATCACATAGTTGCAATGTGATTCTTCATAGCTCCTCCCCCATTCTGTACATTTTATTGTGGAATAGGGATAATGTTGTGCTTTGAAATGTTTGCAATGTGTAGTTGCTACCAAGGCCGGTCATAGAAAACTTATCCATGGTCTACATCCCCAAACCTTGACAGTTTTTTAACGCATGGTGGTTACAATAACTTTGAGTGTGAGAGACTGGTGTGTTTCACTCCTTCTCCACCCTCTATCCCACCATTCCTCACAACATATAGCCCTTCCACCAACATTTCCAGCTCCCCCTCCCCAACCTTCCCCATCCCATTAAGCCATTAGTTAGCACTTCAGAAGCCAGAAGTTGCTCCTTCCTATCTCCTGCCCTGTGCTGCTGCATGCATATATCACAGGCAGCAGCTTACCGGAAGGTGGCACACCACCTTAGTTATATAGCCCAAGCTGCACTGAGCTGGCTCCTCACTCCCACTACCCATCCCAAGCTGGGATGCTGCCCCTGCTTCAGTCAGGCTTCCCCAGCCTGCCCCAACTCCACCCAATCCAACCCTCCTCCAAACCGGGCTCCCTCCACCACACGGTCTGGCTAGCCCTGCCCATTCACACCCACTCCACACACAGGTGAGGTGTATGTTAACTACTCATTTTCTGGATTTCAGGGAGAGGGGCTCAGACACCTAAAGACGAGCAGGGTCCTCTAGATCCCAGAATACACAGCCAGCAATGGTGTAGAGCTCCACCACAGTCCAGCATGTACACAGAAGGGCTGACAAGTCCACAGTTCCCTAAAACCCCAACTTCCTCTGCTACCCCTCATATTCTCCAACCCCTCCTGTCTTTTCCTTTCCCACCCTCCAGTTCCGGCCCTCTCCTCTTTAGCTGAGTCCCCAAGCCCTCTTCCCTTCCCTCCACCCATTTCCATTTATCTCCCCTTCCCATAATACTCCCATCCCTCACTGAAGACCCAACCCTCTCTTCCCTTGTTACCACTTACTCTTGCACCCATCACCCCTTCCCTCCCAGTGAGTACTCACATGTGTAATTTATTTTCTTTTCAAAAATAGTCACAGCACCTTCTGAGTACTTTGCTACACTTAGATTACATACCGCAAAAAACACCCTTGACAGAAGCAGATTTTTCACAACTGTTTACAGTTCATGCTTAGATTTCTGCCTAGGGTGGATTTCAAACTTCAAAATTGCTAGAATCTGTGAATTTCATAAAACACTATTTTTTGTTTGTACTTTTCTTGGAACTGTATCTCAGAAAACCTTTGTTAAATGGTTCCAAATTTGGGTCACTGACCTTACCTCACCGCCCCATTCAAAAAACCAAATTTCAAGGCGATCTAATTACCCTACAGATTTTAGGGCACTTAGAACAATCAAGCTTTAAACGGAAAGCTGGCCTTAATCTTAACTATAGTAGAGCTATTGCTCTGCTATAATGTGTGTATAATATGTGGGTGTGTGACATAAATGCATTTACTATATTGTGCCTAGGGTGACCAGATAGCAAGTGTGAAAAATCAGGACACTTTTTTTTCAGGGGGAGGCGGGGAAGGGATAGTTGGGTATATAAGACAAAGCCCCTAATATCGGGGCTCATACTATCAGGAAATCTGGTTACCCTAATGCCACAAAACCGATAGAAATGTGATACAAGGCCCGTTTTTCAATATACACAGGTGACAGATATGAATGTCAAATAATAAATCTTATGTTCAGTATTAGAGAGGCCATATGAAGCATATCTACAGTATTAACTCCACAAGTTATTAAATTAGGATTAGTTTTTATCTTACCCCTTTGGCTACAGGATCCAGCAACCTCATCATTTGTTTCTGAATCTCCAGAAGCCTTTCAGTACCCTTTAAATTAAATAACAATAGTCATCCAAAACAGAATTATTATTTTGCATTAAGAATGTAAATTAAAACATGAGAAAATTTTCTTTTATTTAAAAAAAATGTAGCTCCTAATGCACACATTCCAGTGCACATTTTTATTCTGTAGGTCTGATTAGCACAAACACAAATCCCAAATTATCCATGGCCTTTTGATATGGTCAAGCTTCTCCAGTGCTAGAGGGCCAGTAGCAGTGGAGCTAGGACCAATGATTCCTTGTCTTGCTGAATGGAAGTAAGCAGAACCCTAAGAAGAACCCTACCTGAATTAACAACCAACAGACACATTGGTCTGCCCCCTTAAGATCTAAGAGGAGGGGAAAAGCTAGATGACTGCCTCAAAACTCAAAAAGTGATGTAGGCACCAGGAAAGGAGGCTACCTGTCTATGCTCCACATCATAATATATAACTTCAACTAAGGGGATGTGCTGGGAGAAGGAGTCCCCAGTGGATAGGATCACAAGCCTGTTGGGAAGATGATATTCAGGGACCAAATATCATCTGTATAACTGCCCATGCCTACTAATCAGCACCTCCCTAGATCTATCTATGTAAGGGCTTGTCTATACAAGGATACTCTGGTAAATTAATCTGAATTAATTCTTAAAGTGGATTAGTTAAACTGCATGGAACCCCTGGGTGGACACTCTTATTCAGAATTAAAATGGTCTTAATTTGTTTTAGAGTAATTCACTTCCAATTGTGCTAAAGTGAATTAAGGCCACTTTCTTTCTGAATCAAAGTGTCCACCCAGGGTTTTAATGCAGTTTAAATAACCTAAACGATGGTCACATAAACACCACCCTATCCCGGAAACCTACTGACTGCTATTCCTACCTACATGCCTCCAGCTTTCACCCTGACCACACCACGCAATCCATTGTCTACAGCCAAGCTCTGTGATACAACCGCATTTGCTCCAACCCCTCAGGGTATGTCTACACTAAGAAATTAGGTCGAATTTATAGAAGTCGGTTTTATATATTCGAGTGTGTGTGTCCCCACAGAAAATGCTCTAAGTGCATTAACTCGGCGGAGCGCTTCCACAGTACCGAGGCAAGCGTCGACTTCCGGAGCGTTGCACTGTGGGTAGCTATCCCACAGTTCCTGCAGTCTCCGCTGCCCATTGGAATTCTGGGTTGAGATCCCAATGCCTGATGGGGCTAAAACATTGTCGCAGGTGGTTCTGGGTACATATCGTCAGGCCCCCGTTCCCTCCCTCCCCCCGTGAAAGCAAGGGCAGACAATCATTTTGCGCCTTTTTTCCTGAGTTACCTGTGCAGGCGCCATACCACGGCAAGCATGGAGCCCGCTCAGGTAACCGTCACCCTATGTCTCCTGGGTGCTGGCAGACGCGGTACGGCATTGCTACACAGTAGCAGCAACCCCTTGCCTTGTGGCAGCAGACGGTACAGTACGACTGGTAGCCGTCATCGTCATGTCTGAGGTGCTCCTGGTCGCCTCTGTGAGGTCGATCAGGAGCGCCTGGGCAGACATGGGCGCAGGGACTAAATTTGGAGTGACTTGAGCAGGTCATTCTCTTTAGTCCTACAGTCAGTCCTATTGAACCGTCTTATGGTGAGCGGGCAGGCGATACGGACTGCTAGCAGTCGTACTGTACCATCTTCTGCCGAGCAGCCATGAGATGTGGATGGCATGCAGTCCTTCTGCACCGTCTGCTGCCAGCCAAAGATGTAAAAGATAGATGGAGTGGATCAAAACAAGAAATAGACCAGATTTGTTTTGTACTCATTTGCTTCCCCCCCTCCCCTGTCTAGGGGACTCATTCTTCTAGATCACACTGCAGTCACTTACAGAGAAGGTGCAGCGAGGTAAATCTAGCCATGTATCAATCAGAGGCCAGGCTAACCTTCTTGTTCCAATAAGGACAATAACTTAGGTGCACCATTTCTTATTGGAACCCTCCGTGCAGTCCTGCCTGAAATACTCCTTGATGTACAGGCACACCCTTTGTTGATTTTAGCTCCCTGAAGCCAACCCTGTAAGCCGTGTCGTCAGTCGCCCCTCCCTCCGTCAGAGCAACGGCAGACAATCGTTCCGCGCCTTTTTTCTGTGCGGACGCCATACCAAGGCAAGCATGGAGGCCGCTCAGCTCACTTTGGCAATTAGGAGCACATTAACCACCACACGCATTATCCAGCAGTATATGCAGCACCAGAACATGGCAACGCGATACCAGGCGAGGAGGCGACGTCAGCGCGGTCCCGTGAGTGATCAGGACATGGACACAGATTTCTCTGAAAGCATGGGCCCTGACAATGCATGCATCATGGTGCTAATGGGGCAGGTTCATGCTGTGGAACGCCGATTCTGGGCTCGGGAAACAAGCACAGACTGGTGGGACCGCATAGTGTTGCAGGTCTGGGACGATTCCCAGTGGCTGCGAAACTTTCGCATGCGTAGGGGCACTTTCATGGAACTTTGTGACTTGCTTTCCCCTGCCCTGAAGTGCATGAATACCAAGATGAGAGCAGCCCTCACAGTTGAGAAGCGAGTGGTGATAGCCCTGTGGAAGCTTGCAACGCCAGACAGCTACCGGTCAGTTGGGAATCAATTTGGAGTGGGCAAATCTACTGTGGGGGCTGCTGTGATGCAAGTAGCCCACGCAATCAAAGATCTGCTGATATCAAGGGTAGTGACCCTGGGAAATGTGCAGGTCATAGTGGATGGCTTTGCTGCAATGGGATTCCCTAACTGTGGTGGGGCTATAGACGGAACCCATATCCCTATCTTGGCACCGGAGCACCAAGCCGCCGAGTACATAAACCGCAAGGGGTACTTTTCGATAGTGCTGCAAGCTCTGGTGGATCACAAGGGACGTTTCACCAACATCAACGTGGGATGGCCGGGAAAGGTGCATGATGCTCGCATCTTCAGGAACTCTGGTCTGTTTCAAAAGCTGCAGGAAGGGACTTTATTCCCAGACCAGAAAATAACTGTTGGGGATGTTGAAATGCCTATAGTTATCCTTGGGGACCCAGCCTACCCCTTAATGCCATGGCTCATGAAGCTGTACACAGGCAGCCTGGACAGTAGTCAGGAGCTGTTCAACTACAGGCTGAGCAAGTGCAGAATGGTGGTAGAATGTGCATTTGGACGTTTAAAGGCGCGCTGGCGCAGTTTACTGACTCGCTTAGACCTCAGCGAAACCAATATTCCCACTGTTATTACTGCTTGCTGTGTGCTCCACAATATCTGTGAGAGTAAGGGGGAGACGTTTATGGCGGGGTGGGAGGTTGAGGCAAATCGCCTAGCTGCTGGTTACGCGCAGCCAGACACCAGGGCAGTTACAAGAGCACAGGAGGGCGCGGTACGCATCAGAGAAGCTTTGAAAACCAGTTTCATGACTGGCCAGGCTACGGTGTGAAAGTTCTGTTTGTTTCTCCTTGATGAAACCCCCCGCCCCTTGGTTCACTCTACTTCCCTGTAAGCTAACCACCCTCCCCTCCTCCCTTTAATCATTGCTTGCAGAGGCAATAAAGTCATTGTTGCTTCACATTCATGCATTCTTTATTCATTCATCACACACACAGGGGGATGACTACCAAGGTAGCCCAGGAGGGGTGGTGGAGGAGGGAAGGAAAATGCCACACAGCACTTTAAGCACAGCACTTTAAAAGTTGACAACTTTAAAATTTATTGAATGACAGCCTTCTTTTTTTTTGGGCAATCCTCTGTGGTGGAGTGGCTGGTTGGCCGGAGGCCCCCCCACCGCGTTCTTGGGCGTCTGGGTGTGGAGGCTATGGAACTTGGGGAGGAGGGCGGTTGGTTACAGAGGGGCAGCAGGGGCAGTCTGTGCTCCAGCTGCCTTTGCTGCAGCTCAACCATACACTGGAGCATACTGGTTTGGTCCTGCAGCAGCCTCAGCATTGAATCCTGCCTCCTCTCATCACGCTGCCGCCACATTTGAGCTTCAGCCCTGTCTTCAGCCTGCCACTTACTCTCTTCAGCCTTCCACCTCTCCTCCCGGTCATTTTGTGCTTTCCTGCACTCTGACATTATTTGCCTCCACGCATTCGTCTGTGCTCTGTCAGTGTGGGAGGACAGCATGAGCTCGGAGAACATTTCATCGCGAGTGCGTTTTTTTTCTTTCTAAGCTTCACTAGCCTCTGGGAAGGAGAAGATCCTGTGATCATTGAAACACATGCAGCTGGTGGAGAAAAAAAAAGGGACAGCGGTATTTAAAAAGACACATTTTATAAAACAGTCACTACACTCTTTCAGGGTAAACCTTGCTGTTAACATTACATACATAGCACATGTGCTTTCGTTACAAGGTCGCATTTTGCCTCCTCCCACCGCGTGACTACCCCCTCAACCTTCCCCCCTCCCTGTGGCTAACAGCGGGGAACATTTCTGTTTAGCCACAGGCAAACAGCCCAGCAGGAATGGGCTCCTCTGAGTGTCCCCTGAAGAAAAGCACTCTATTTCAACCAGGTGACCATGAATTATATCTCACTCTCCTGAGGATAACACAGAGAGATAAAGAACGGATTTTGGTTGAATGCCAGCAAACATACACTGCAATGCTTTGTTCTACAGTGATTCCCGAGTACGTGTTACTGGCCTGGAGTGGTAAAGTGTCCTACCATGAAGGACGAAATAAGGCTGCCCTCCCCAGAAACCTTTTGCAAAGGCTTTAGGACTACATCTAGGAGAACCGCAAATGCCAGGGCAAAGTAATCCTTTCACATGCTTGCTTTTAAACCATGTATAGCATTTTAAAAGGTACACTCATCAGAGGTCCCTTCTCCGCCTGCTGGTCCAGGAGGCAGCCTTGGGTGGGTTCGGGGGGTACTGGCTCCAGGTCTAGGGTGAGAAACAGTTCCTGGCTGTCGGGAAAACCAGTTTCTCCGCTTGCTTGCTGTGAGCTATCTACAACCTCATCATCATCATCATCATCTTCTTCGTCCCCAAAACCTACTTCCGTACTGCCTCCATCTCCATTGAAGGAGTCAAACAACACGGCTGGGGTAGTGGTGGCTGAACCCCCTAAAATGGCATGCAGCTCATCATAGAAGCGGCATGTTTGGGGCTCTGACCCAGAGCGGCTGTTCGCCTCTCTGGTTTTCTGGTAGGCTTGCCTCAGCTCCTTCAGTTTCACGCGGCACTGCTTCGGGTCCCTGTTATGGCCTCTGTCCTTCATGTCCTGGGAGATTTTCACAAAGGTTTTGGCATTTCGAAAACTGGAACGGAGTTCTGATAGCACGGATTCCTCTCCCCAAACAGCGATCAGATCCCGTACCTCCCGTTCGGTCCATGCTGGAGCTCTTTTGCGATTCTGGGACTCCATCATGGTCACCTGTGCTGATGAGCTCTGCATGGTCACCTGCAGCTTGCCACGCTGGCCAAACAGGAAATGAGATTCAAAAGTTCGCGGTTCTTTTCCTGTCTACCTGGCCAGTGCATCTGAGTTGAGAGTGCTGTCCAGAGCGGTCAGAATGGAGCACTCTGGGATAGCTCCCGGAGGCCAATACCATCGAATTGTGTCCACAGTACCCCAAATTCGAGCCGGCAACGTCGATTTAAGCGCTAATCCACTTGTCAGGGGTGGAGTAAGGAAATCGATTTTAAGAGCCCTTTAAGTCGAAATAAAGGGCTTCATTGTGTGGACGGGTGCAGGTTTAAATCGATTTAACGCTGCTAAATTCGACCTAAAGTCCTAGTGTAGACCAGGGCTTAGACAGAGACAAACACCTACAAGATCTCTATCAAGCATTCTTACAATTACAATACCCACCTGCAGAAGTGAAGAAACAGACTGATAGAGGCAGAAGAGTTCCCAGAAGTCACCTACTACAGGACAGGCCTAACAAAGAAAATAACAGAACGCCACTAGCCGTCACCTTCAGCCCCCAACTAAAACCCCTCCAACGCATTATTAAGGATCTACAACCTATCCTGAAGGATGACCCAACACTCTCACAAATCTTGGGAGACAGGCCAGTCCTTGCCTACAGACAGCCCCGCAACCTGAAGCAAATACTCACCGGCAAACACATACCACACAACAGAACCACTAACCCAGGAACCTATCCTTGCAACAAAGCCCGTTGCCAACTGTGCCCACATATCTATTCCGGGGACACCATCACAGGGCCTAATAACATCAGCCACACTATCAGGGGCTCGTTCACCTGCACATTCACCAATGTGATATATGCCATCATGTGCCAGCAATGCCCCTCTGCCATGTACATTGGTCAAACTGGACAATCTCTACGTAAAAGAATAAATGGACACAAATCAGATGTCAAGAATTATAACATTCATAAACCAGTTGGAGAACACTTCAATCTCTCTAGTCACGCGATTACAGACATGAAAGTTGCGATATTACAAAAAAAAAACTTCAAATCCAGACTCCAGTGAGAGACTGCTGAATTGGAATTCATTTGCAAATTGGACACAATTAACTTAGGCTTGAATAGAGACTGGGAGTGGCTAAGTCATTATGCAAGGTAACCTAATTCCCCTTGTTTTTTCCTACCCCTCCCCCCCACAGACGTTCTTGTTAAACCCTGGATTTGTGCTGGAAATGGCCCACCTTGATTATCATACACATTCTAAGGAGAGTGGTCACTTTAGATAAGCTATTACCAACAGGAGAGTGGGTTTGTGGGGGGGGGGGGGGACCTGGATTTGTGCTGGAAATGGCCCAACTTGATTATCATACACATTGTAAGGAGAGTGATCACTTTAGATAAGCTATTACCAGCAGGAGAGTGGGGTAGGGGGAAGTATTTTTTCATGCTTTGTGTGTATAAAAAGATCTTCTACACTTTCCACAGTATGCATCCGACGAAGTGAGCTGTAGCTCACAAAAGCTTATGCTCAAATAAATTGGTTAGTCTCTAAGGTGCCACAAGTACTCCTTTTCTTTCTACTTTAAATTCACACTTTTAGTTAATTTGAATTAATTTTTCTGAGTGTCTTTTTGCAGACAAGCCCTAGGAGATTAGCATCTAAGCACCTCAGAAATACTTATGTATTTATCTTCCCCAACTCCATGAAGTAGGAAAGTATTGCGATCTCCATTTTACAAGCAAGGAATGGAGGAACAAAGAGGTTAAGCTCACACAGGAAGGCTGTGGCAGTCAGAAAATGAACTCCAATCTTCAGTCATAGTCTACTGCTTAACCACAAGACTATCTTTCCTCTTCAACTGAATAAGGAAAAGATTAACCCTCCCTTCATAAATCATATGCCTTCATATTATGTTAATCATGCCTACATAGGTGCACTAGTGGAGGCAGAGGTCACAGTCAAATAACATAACCACACAGGGGGCATGCTATTCTTGCTACTGCATGTTGTAGCAAAGAATCTCTCGTTGCTCCCCACTCAAGCACCCAGGAGGCATTATGCCTTTGAAAGGCACAATAGGTTTTGGTGACAATTATAAACAACAAGAGTAAAGCTCAGCTACTTTGTTCAGGTCACTGGCATACAAAACAGAGTACAGCTTTAATGTAGGCATCTTGTGCAGATACATTCTTTAATGCCACATACAGTTAAGCAAATAAGGTGTTGACCCAGCCTGCCCTTATCCACCCTTCCTGCCACTTTAATGGGTTTTTGTTCCTCTTTGCTTTCCCTTCTACATAGTTTCATTTTAAAAATGATTTGTTCACAAAGATTTTTACATCTTATTGTGTACTTTTCTTGTGGTCATCCTTTTACTGTGTGCTATACACTGAATGATATGATTTATTATCTATGAATGGCAAGCCTATTATACCAATTATATTATGCATTTTATACAAGCCTATTATATGCTTCCACCGTATTACAAAACTCTGCTGCTGCTTTTAATTGAATTGATTCCTGTGATCCACTAGACACACATACTTTATATTTAGAGATCTGCAATACAAAAGATTCCATATCCTAACTATTCAGTTCTGTAATAACATTTTGTTAAGGAAAGTTTGACCTCACCCATAAACAGAAATAAAAAAAACACTTTCTCAGGACTGTATCTAAAAGGTATGAGGTCAATAAATTATGATGTCATAAAATTAAAGTGAAAATAGTAGCATACAGTACTTGTTTAACTGTTAACTCTGTGGGTGGTATAAGCATCACTTCTTTCATTAACTTCAGTTTTCCAGATGACGATTTTCCACAGCTCAACAGAGTGACCATTGGTAGTGGCACAGTCAATTCCTTAGGCAAATCCTGAAATTGAGAAAGCCATGTGAAAATAAGACTGTTTAACTCTTATTGTTTAACCAAGTGTTTTCTTGTTTATTTTCGTTACAGACCTGATCCAAAGCCCAATGAAGTGAGTGGAAAGATTCCCTCCATTGACCTCAATGAGTTTTGGATTATGTCATATAAGGAGTCATCTGACAATGGGTATCAAACTATACAGCTTTTCACTGAACATTCCTGAAGTACACAACTCTGGAACAGTGACTACAGCTGAGACAAAATGAAAAAAAAAATACATTGTCAATTACCTGATCACGTTTCATCAGTGCAAGATGTAAATACAAAGGTGTGTTGTTAATGGTGGCACCAGTTTTAGCAACAGCAAGTGATAATCCTCCAATGGCTATGCTGCCACAGAGCACTGGTTCAATGGGTTCTGCAGGTGGGATTGGTTTCTCTGCAACAGAGCACTTCTTCCCTGACATGATTAAGAATATTTACTAAATGTTTTACCAGTTTAAAATTCAGTTGCGTACCTAAAATATCAGCATCCTACAAATAAGTAAAATATTGCATTAAATGTTATGCATATTAATTGATGCACTATGATTTTAAGGATTAATTTGATGTTTATTTCAAATAATCAATCCATTTTTGTTGTATCTTGCAGCTCTCATCACTTGGGGTTATCTTGATCTCCAACTGCACAATGCATTCTACCTCCTTTCTGATTTTAAATCCCTCAAAATTCACTTCCTTCAGCTAGCTTTTAACCACTGATTTCTAGATCTTATCTTTTGCCCTTCTCTGTATTTAGATGTAATAATCTGATCTTTCAAACTCCATACGCAAAGCATGTTTTGCATGTTCTTTATTTGTTGTAAACCTCACCCCTCCCTTCCTTTCTAGTTCTCATCATTTTCTGCATTTATCTAGTTTACATTATAAGCTCTTTGAGACAAAGTGCACCTTCTGTTTTCGCTAAGTAACATGTACACTAAGAAGAATATAGCACCCTTAAGCCATGAACTGAAGGGACCAGATTTTCAAGTGTTCAACACCCACAATTTGGGCTAGATTTTTCAAAAGTGCTCAGCATCCAACGTACCTCCTTTGAAAATCTTATCATTTATTTTGGTTCCTAAATACATGCTCTTTTGAAAATCTGACCCTTCATACCAGCATTGCAGAGCAATTTTCAATAACAAAATACAAATACAACAGAGTACATTTGTAGTATTGTAAGTGAAGATTCACCAAAATAGGACCTGAACTACATTTACAGCATGTGATAGATTCTACACCACTTATACCCACAGTGTAAAGTGCAGCACCAATAGGGATGAAGTAAGTGAATGATCAAAAGCTAAAGCAAACAGTTGTTTTGTTCTCCAAAGATTCTTTGTAGGAAATGGTCTTTTGTGCCACATGCAACCAGACAGAGTACATTCTAAAACCAGCTAACAGCAGTTGAGTATCTACTACCCCTTCACTGTGAGTCAGTAGCCACACCCATTGACTTCTAATAGCCAAAACTTTCTTAAATAAGTGTGAATTTATCGATTTTTACATTCAGCAAGAAATCAATGATAACTACTGAAACTAAGTAGTCAATGACAGTTGGGTATCAAAACCCACTAAAACTACTGTGTGAAGCAAAAGATGACATCTGAGAATGGACATGATAACTGTGGATAGCATAACTAATAATCTAAGTTGGACAATAGATGTATATTTGCATTAACGTGCACATCTATAAAACAATCTCAAGAAATTATACTGATTTTACAAAATAAGAAAGAAGTCAATAACAAGATAAACATGATGAGGCATCATCATCAGAAGAGGTGATGGCTCACTCTCCAATTCCACAGAAAGAAGATAATAGAAAGGAGACGATTTCTCTGAGGAAGTGAGGAAGCCAGCATGTACATACTCTTTCTCCTTACTTTTGCCCATATATTTATTACCTTTGGTCTCCACCACCCATTTTCCTTTGCTCATACCACTTTCTCTTCCCCCTCCTTAGTCATTTTTATTCTTTCTGCTTCTCCTCTCCACACTGCCTCACTGTCTGATTCCCTCTCTTCGCAGATCCCTCCCCTTTCCTCTGTATTCTGTTTGCCTTCTCACCTCCATTCTTCCCCCTTTCTGTGTTCCCCAATTTCTCGTTTCTTCTCCCCATCTTCATTCCACTCACATTTTCCTGCTTATTCCTATGGTTCCCACTTCCTCCCCCATAATTTTCATCCACATCCTCCTCCATTCTCATTCCCAGGATGAAGAGTGGACCCCCTCTCCCCACAACTAGGCCAATCACAACCTGGAAAGAGGCTCCATTACACTATCCCATGTGGCTGACTGAGCATGCTTTGTTCTCTTCTCCCCGTTCCCCAAGCTTTGCAGTGGAGATGACTTATTCTCATTGCTGACTGGTGCTCTGGTAGAGAGGAACTGCAGCTAGTGGCCAGGAAGGAGGTCTGGGATCCTGCTACAAAATCACGATAGAGAAGCACTGCTACCTTTCAGTGCCCATGGGGAGCTACAGAAGGAATGCTAGCATCTTTATTGATACCTATTTTGCACGAAATATTAGAAGAAAATCAACTGAAACCTAATTTGACTCCTTTTTTTTTGCCAGATGGTGTTACAGCTGATAAAGCTGGAACGCATGCAGGTGCAGAAATTGCTGCTTCTTGTTCTTCCCTTTCAATTTCCTTTCTTTCTTTTTCTTCTTCTACCTTCTTTGCAAAGTATTCACTGATGGGAAAAGAAAAGGCATAATGATTAGTTGCTTAAGAATATTATTAGGTAGATGAGGAGCAGGTATGGGCTAGTGGGAAAAGCACATGCTGGGAAATGAATTAAGATCTATTCATGGTTCTGCTGCTGACGCCTCATGTGAACCTGAGAAAGTTAAACTTCTTTGTGCCTCGGTCTAGCCATCTCTAAAATAGGTTTAATAATACACGTCACAAAGGGATGTTATAAGGCTTAATAGATATGTACTTTGAAAACTCTGGACAGAAGTAACAGAACAGCAAAGTATACATATTCAAATGAGGACGGCAATGCTGTTTAGTAATTAAACCTCATTTTTCAACTATTTCAAATCCTATTGAATTGAAACTCAGAGGAGATGGCTTAGTGGTCTAAACAACCAGCTTGAAGTGCAAAAACTCCTTCAAACTCAGCAAGGTTGACTCAGCTCTTTATCCTTCCACAGTAAATAATGTGAGCTCTATACAGAGAAGACCCTCAAAAGGAAGACTTATTTGCTTTGCACGGATATTAAAAATCCCATGGCACTTCCCCAAATTGTCAGAATTTGGCCTAATTTGCTTATCCAAAAGGTCATCTTTCTCTAGAGTTGAGCTCTGGTTATATGGCTGCTGCTTTAGAATTGGCTGTATTTTAGTTGTTTGTATACAATGGAAGCAACATATAGAGTGAAATTTACCCCAGTGCAGTAGGAATAAGGCCATATAAGTGGTAAATCAATGGTTTTGTTCAGGCTCCCATCAATTAGATTAATTTCATCCATAGTGAAGCTTTACTCCACTAAGCAAGTTCCACAGAGTTAATTTTCTTGGAATGCAACAGTTTATACCGGTCAGGCATATGATATACTCCATTCCAACAAATAAAAAGGAAGTCCTGGCTACTAGTCTTCCTGCAGTTGCTCCTGTTAGAAAGCTGAACCCTTCCAAGAGGTAGCTGCCAGTAACTCTTACAACTGCAGAGGATGAAGAGAGGTCATACCACCATTCCCAGAGTGAAGAGCAGTCAATCTTTAACCAACTAGGCCCTTTCCTATTAAAGTGAGACTCCATTCAAAAAGAAGGTTTTTGGTAAAGAAAAAAAATCAGTTTATAGTATGATCTGGGATGAAAAATGTTATATATTGTACATGTAAAATATTATTAGACAATTCCCAAGGCAAACATCAATTTTATTTTTTTTAAAACTGTTCAACTAAATCTGTGGGGTTTTTGATACTAGGAAAATCAAAACACCTTTTGGGGCACTTCAGGTGCTTTTTCAAATAAGTTAGCCTATAATTTTTCTTACCAAAGACCAGATAAATGTATTATAAATGGAAAAGTATTACCATTCTCCACGGCTTCATAATTTCTCTAAGATCAGAAGAAGTTTGTATGGAAAAATGCAAATGAACTTGATTACAGAATAGGTATTTTTCAAGGAAGCTTAAAACAGAAATCAGAAACTTAAAACAGAAACAAAAGGAGGTTGATAATGATCCCAAGGTAAGAGCCTTAGGTATCCTCTCAGAGTGGCCTATTTTGAAAGAGTACTCCATCAAAACCAGAGATTTGTAAATACACTACGTGGGAAATTAATCTCAGTGCTGAGGTCCCATGGAAGGCCTTTCACATCACTTATGTCCTGCAAACCACTAGAGGCAGTGGCTGAGCTGCTGGCTGAGGAAGATTCCAACCCAAGCTCCATGAGCTGCTGAGGGAAAGACCATTGGATCAGTACTAACTCATACTGAAATCAATGGAAACACTCCCATTGACTTCAATGGGCATTGGATCAGTTCCTTACATAGATCCAATGTGGGGACTGTGGCTGATATTCTAGGTCATAAGTCCAAAAGTAGGGTGTGTGTGGTGTGTGTTAGAGGTGTATTCCTAACTCCCATCTTTGTATTTCTGCACAATGCTGGTTTATTTGGATTTTGTACAGGCTGGGATGAACTTCATATTATATAAAAATATACAGCAATGGAAATAATATAGTGCAAGGCTTCTAGTGGCAATAATATCCCAGAAATATTGTGTCGAAAGAATTAGGAACAACATTAGAAAAAATATTGAGATTTTGCACAAATTATTTTATTTACAACACAATTATTTGCAAGAATTTGTTTTACTACAGTAAAAATCAGTGGAAAAAAATATGCAAGACCTACCCAAGCAGCTCATCAACTTTACACTGGTCAGCAGGTTGCAGGTCTCTGAGCATTTCATTCAGTGATCCATTTACCCATTCCAGGGCTCTATTAATAGAGTCATTTCTTTCTTTCTCATCAGCATCAATTGCTTCAGGTGAAGCATTTTCAAGGATTTCAGAATGAGAAGAGACCACAATGGAACAAATGCTCTGCAAAATTAATGTGAAAAGCTTACAAACTGTTCAATTTCTAACTTTGAAATGTCACTTTAAAAGATTAAAAAGATAAAGGCTTAAACATAGCCCCCCTCCCCAGGAACTTAATTGATCCCATAATTGAAGCTTTTTCTTGGTTTCTCGTACTTCTGCACTTACAGCTTTCCAGCTAAGATTCTCAAACCATTTATGAATATTACTTATGTGTTAATTCTCCTGTCACATAATTTTCATACTCATTTTAAAGGATGGTAAAGTAAGGTTCAGAGTGATTTAGTGACTGGCCCAAAATAAGGCTCTGAGCCTGCAGTTCTGATCAATGGCAACAGAATTTACACCTACATGGTGTCTCAATCCAATCCCAATTCAGTGAGGCTCTGCATGGAGATAGGGATCAGATTGCAGAATCTGGACCTAAAACAGTGACAGCACCAGGAATAGAACCCAGGAGTCCTAATTTGTGTTTTAACCACTAGAATTCAAGCTTACTCAGAGCTCTTCTTCAGGTCTGCTGAAGTGTGAACATCTCTGTGTAAGTTAGTGTTTTTCCAGATCTTTCGGCAATAGAAATTCTTTACAAATATTACTGACAATAGATTGCCAAATGTACAAAACAAAATTAAAAAAAGATGACCATAGGTAACTTTAAAAAAAAATCAAAACTCTGCATCCATTTCCTCTTCTGAAATAAGCATCTGTCAAAATAAGTTTCATAAGTGTTATTTACCTGGCAATATTTTAGGAAGATGTGCCTATAAATTACATTAACAACTGAGGGTGAATGACAGTATCAAAAAAGTATAAATGCTGGTGAATCATGGTTATGGATATAATTCTGTCACAGAGGTAATGGAATCTGTGACTTTCCGGGATCTCCATGACTCCTTTTGGGGCAGAGCTAGAGCAGCTGTCAGCCCCGGAGCCACCAGAACAGCAGCCCCCAGAATAGCTGGCGGTCGGCCAGCCCCAGGCATGCTGGAGCAGTAGTCCCCGGCCCACTGGAGCAGCAGCTGGGACTGGGTCAGCCCCTGTGGGGCTGGATCAGCAGTGGTCAGCCCCAGCTGCAGGAGCAGCAGCAGGGTTGGAGCAGCGGAAAGCCCCAGCAGCACTGTTTGTCCCCCTTTATCCACCCAGGTACTTTTAGTAAAAGTCTGGGACAGGTCGTGGGCTTCCATGAATTTTTGTTTATTGCCGCCAACCTGTCCCTGACTTTTTCTAAAAATACCAGTGACAGAATCTTAACCTTATTCATGGTACAAAAGCTATCTACTGTTGCAGTGAAAAGTGTCATATAATGACAATGTGACCTTTCAAATGAACTCTATTTTGATCAGTCACTAACTACTGTGCATCCTTTACAGATTTCCTAAGGATGATTGCATTAAGGATGTTAGACAAAATGAACCTTAAATACTTTTCATACTGGATTTAAAAAAAAAAATACCTAAATTGTCTACTTTTCTGAGCATTTTCAGTGAAGTAAATCATAGTTCTACTTCAAGGAGAGTGTAAATAGCTACCATCTGCAGTGAAGCAGAGAGACAAGGTGGGTGAGGTAATATATTTTATTGGACCAACTTCTCTTGGTGAAAGAGAGACGCTTTTAAACTTACACAGAGCTTTTCTTCAGTTCTGGGAGTGTCACAGCAAATATAAGATGGAATCGGTTGTTTAGCATAAGTAGTTAACACATGTTTCAATGGACTATTCAAGGTGAAGGGTCTATTAACATCCCTCCGTTCATGGGGGCGGGGGAAGGGAGAAGAAAAAGTAGCTTGGGGGTAGGGGGTTGTTAGTGGGTTATAGATTGTTATAATAAGCCATAAATCCAGTGTCTCTATTCAGCCATCTAGGGAACAACCTTGGATGCTAATGAGGAATAATGCTAATGTGAGGGGAACACAGAACTAGTCTTGAATTTCTGGAACACACAACAATATTTTTGAATGAAGTGAAACGTACACTGCCCTAAACTCTCAGCATGAAAACCTGTTTATTGACATGAACTGTGTTAAGACTATACTGCATGCTTTTTTTCTGAAATATAGTAGTGTAATAGGAATAAAAAGATATGTAGCTCAGAACATACGAATGAAAATAAATGTATAGTAAAAAAAAATGCTTATACAAGCAGAGCTATCTCCAAGAACAGGGATAGTTCTAAAGCCCTGA
This sequence comes from Lepidochelys olivacea, assembly GCF_965140295.1. Lineage (NCBI taxonomy): Eukaryota > Metazoa > Chordata > Testudines > Cheloniidae > Lepidochelys > Lepidochelys olivacea. The sequence continues at coordinate 111,632,806 of NC_140417.1, forward strand.
TCCTGCAAACACATATATGTATATGTTTAAGCATGAGTAATTCTGTTGACTTCAGTAGGACTACTGAGCACATAAGGGTGTGTTTGCAGGACTGGAGCCTCATCTAGCAAATTACCAGTGTAAGAAGACTGAGAAAGATGCCATTGAGACATTTTAAAGAAAGAAAAGCAAGACACAAAACTCATGTTATGTAGGGAGAATGAGTTAAATTAGGGTCCAAGTCTGACAAATGCTAAAAGCTATCTCCTGCCACCATTGGAGTCAAGAGGAGTTTTTGCTTATGGCTGCTATGACTATAAGAGGACAGTTTTTGTGAGACAAGGACCAGGGTACAATTATATGACAAACAACAACATACATGAATGTAATATCAGATGTGGGTCACAAATTAAAATATAAACAAAGCATTATTATTCTAAAAACAGCTAATACTGTATAATAGTCAGGGGTAGGGCAATGTAGTCAATTTTCACCAGAGTTTTGCTACTTCTGACTTACAAAAATAATTCATTCAGGAACTTGATCCACATTTAACTCCTCCATTTTGTCTCATTAATTAAAATAACCCATCATTAACAATGGTGGAGATGAGCATCTCTGCAATGTCCTGTTAGGATATATAACAAAATAAGATGTAGCTCATACCTTCTCATGGTTTTTAACTGTGCAAAATATTTCCACTTCTAATGTTGGTCGACCAACTCCATCAAGGACCTTCCTTCCAATTAATTTGCATATTACTGGAGGTTTTGAAAATTTAGAGAAGTAGTTAGCCTTGAAGAAGAGAGAGAGTTTGATTAAAAAAATCAATTTCTGTGTAAATAAGTCTTTCATTTTATGTTACCATTAAATCCATCCTTGGGTAAATCTATTTTTGTGCCTTGGTATTCATCAGGATACTTCAGTATTCCTATTCCTATGCTGTGTGCTTAAGAGCCATTCTAGGACCTGGGTTTATACTTACTGCTTACAACCTATATAGTACTATTCATTTCTATTCAGGTTCATATTGTGACAGATATTACAGCCCCATGCCATATATCTGAGGACTATTGTATTACATTTATGAATGGTTTATGTATGATTGTGTCCTACTCCATGGGGGAGGGATACCACAGCTTCTCCAGAAATTTAAAAACAGTAGGAGCTGACTACTCCAAGGATTATATGCAACTCCAAGACATACTGCCCCCTGGGGTGGTTTGCATATACTGCTTTAGGCTTGGTTTTTCAGAGACTAGGGAACAAAGAAAGGGTTTTTGGTAGAAAAGAATGAGCTTGAATTCACCTGTGACCTCTCTTTTGATTCAACAAATGGACAGGACCATAGATCCTAGGGGGGGACCAACCCTTAAGGGAGGAGTTGGAAGAATGTTGAGCTATCTGGACCTCCTAAGACTGACGGATGATTTCTGGTATGTTTATTAATAAGCATGTCAGAACTTTCATTTTTTTTTTATGTTTTCTCTGTGATGCTTTTACCCTAAGAATAAATGTGCTCTGAGAAAAAGCTGCATGATAACTTGTAATTAGGCTTGGCAGGATTCAATTTCAATCAGTAACGGTCAGTAAACATCCATTTCAGCTGACACACTGCAATTGACTGAAAAAATATCAATTGGTACCAGACAGAGTATCTGTAGGGATTTGGTGTCACTGGCCCTGCAGCAGTGCAGGGAGCCCTCTGCAACCCTGCTGTCATGGGAGTGAGTAAGCTGGTGCTAGCCAGCGGGGAGGCCACTCCACTGCTGAATGCCTCCTGTGGCAGTACAGGGAGCCCTCAATAGCTCTTGTGGCACCGGAGTGTTAAGAGACTCTGTTCTGCCCTGCCAGGAACGCAGCCTCCCCGACACTTTGTGCCTGCAGGGATTGGGTGTCACCAGCCCTGCAGCTCTGTTGTCACTGTAGTGAGGGAGCAGAGCCATGACACCAGAGCTGCAGATGGCTTCCTGCATGGCTGCATGACTGGTGACACCTGATCCCTGCAGGCTGTGCAGGGGAGGCTGTGGTTATCCTGGTCTAGAGAAGCAGAGACCACCAGTCAGAACCGCAAAGATGAGGATGAGCCCCCAGCTATAGGGGAGGCCATTCTGCTGCCAAACAGTTGCTGCTCAGGAACAGCTCCCACACTTCTGGCTGGTGGGTGAGTGAGTGGGTGGGTGGGATTGGTGACATCCAATACCTGCAGACACAAGGTACAGAGAAGGATATGCTCCTGGCGTGGAGTTGTTGTCCCCGGACATGGTGGTGGCTCTGTCCCCGGGTGACAACTCCGCCTCATGGCCCTAGTCTGGCCTGAACTCTGCTTCCCCTCACCAGGACCCCAGCCTTCCCTCCACCTTGTGCCTGCAGGGATCCAGTGCCACTGGCCCCTCAGCTATGCAGGGAACCCTCTGCAGCTCTGCTCTCATGGCTCCATTCACTCACACACTAACCAAGAGGGTGGGAGCCATTCCCAGGCAGGAACTGTTCAGCAGCGGGGTAGCCTCCCCATGGCTGGGGCTCATGCTCCTCCTTACCAGTCCTGGCTGGAAGTCTCTGCTCCAAATGCAGGGGGCCAGAACAACTGAAGCTTACCACGAATGTTCCACCCTGGGGTCTTTGGCCCCTCAGCTTCACAAGGACCTCCTACATCCCCACTGTCAGCACTGCCCTAATCTGAACACTACCCCGCACAGCTGTAAAAAATAAAAATAGTTAAATAAAAAAAATTCCTAAAAATGCAAATTGATCATCAAAAAATCATAAATAAAAAATGATAATCCACAATTAGAAAAAAATAAACATTTAATTCTGCAAAGCCTACTTGTAACTGCTGGCAACCCACTGTTCATAGCCCTCAGAAAGAAAGAAAGAAAGAACAATGCACAGGTGCTGGCTGTTAGACCCAATGGCTTGCTGAGGATATCACAATGTTTGGCAGGGGGTGTGCATCCTTAAAGCTCCTGGTCAGAAGGGTGTGGAACATGGGTCCCTGCCCAGAGACAGGTGATGGATGTAAGACTGGGCATTCCTAGAGTGGACCATTGAGGAGGAATACAGGTGCAGTTACTCTTAAAACTGACACACAAAATAAGCCCCTCACTGCCTCATGGCAGTTGCTGATGTTGCAGGTGTAGGGCACTCTGTCCTTGAATAAGCCATCTAAAAAAGACTGCACCTGTCTGTCTCTAGAAGGCAGAGGAGAGAGCCTAATCAGGAACAACTGCTAAAGCCATTTGGAGGATGACTCACAAGATCTGGTCTTAAAGGAGCATTAAATATCCTGTGATACTTAACTCTTGTCTCTCTCACCAACAGAAGTTGGTCCAATATTACCTCAGCCACCTTATCACTTTTGCCTCCATAATATAATTAGAGAAATAATATTTCTAAGTTTACAGAGAAAGCAAATGAGAGATCTGACTTCAAGAAAGAGGATAGAGAAAAAAGGATTGTTTCTGAATGCTTCTCTTGGCATGATGTCAAAAGCTGACTTGGTCAAGATGCCACAGAGGAATCATTAGTTATTTACAGTTGGGTTTCATCTGTGTTAATGTGGTAAATGCCCAAGAGGGAAAAGAAAAGACGAAGAACTAAACCTTGTGGAAACAACAAGGAGTACTTGTGGCACCTTAGAGACTAACAAATTTATTTGGGCATAAGCTTTTGTGGGCTAAAACACACTTCATCAGATGCATGGAGTGGAAAATACAGTAGGCAGATATATCTACACAATACATGAAAAGATGGGAGTTGCCTTACCAAGTGGGGCGGTCAGCTCTAACGAGACAATTCAATGAAAGTGGAAGTGGGCTATTATCAACAGGAGGAAAAAAATCACATTTGTAGTGGTAATCAGGGTGGCTCATTTCAAACAGTTGACAAGAAGGTGTGACTAACAGTAGGGGGAAATTAGCATAGGGAAATTAGTTTTTAGTTTTTGAAGTGACCCATCCACTCCCAGTCTTCATTCAGGCCTAATTTGATGGTGTCCAGTTTACAAATTAATTCCAGTTCTGCAGTTTCTCGTTGGAGTCTGTTTTTGAAGTTTTTTTGTTGAAGAATTGCCACTTTTAAGTCTGTTATTGAGTGTCCAGGGAGATTGAAGTGTTCTCTGACTGTTTTTTGAATTTTATAATTCTTGACGTCCTATTTGTGTCCATTTATTCTTTTGGGAGGTACTCCTCGTTGTTTTTGCTGATACAGACTAACACGGCTACCACCCTAAATCTTGTGGGTTTCTAAAGAGAGCTGGTCCTAGCAAAGAATAGGAACCATCACCAAATCCAGAGAGTGATTTGTGAGGTAGGAAGTGAACCATAACAGGTGGAAACTAGAAACACCAGTGTAACTGTGGATGCAATCCTGGTGAATGGAGTGGTACGTAGTATGGAAAGCTGCAGTGAGGAGGCAGAGGCATACCTAACTAACAAGTATCATAAAAAAAAAAAATCAACTATCACAAGCATGATAGAATTTTGTTTGATTTACCTTCTTTCCAGTAAAACATAATCTGGAACTAGTGATCACACCTTATCACAGAGAGTAATGAAACTTGAGGTCAACATGGAACAATGCAATGAATAATGCCTGAGATGTAAGACTTCATTATCATAGAGACATTCGTGTAGGAGGAAGCATTGGAAGGCAATCTTTTTAAAACAGCTTTCTAAAGTATGGTGTTGGCCATTCCACTATTATACGGAGTGGATATTTTATTGGCCACACTAGTTCCAGTGTCTGACTCTGCTGCTGGCTGAAGAGCAAAGGGGAAAGCTCGCCTTATTCTTGTCCATTTCACTTAAGCCCACAGGGATCTGAATACCAATAGCAGCGTGAAAACTAACCAGACTCCCTTTATCTTCATTCTTCTGATGCTTGGCAGAGGTCTGCACAATAGTTTTGGCTGTAGGAGCATCAGCCTACAGTCTCAGAAGAAAATACTTTGCAATCTCTTGTTAGTTCAATCGAGCTAGCTTAAAATGATTGAATAGCTGTGTTAAGGGGCCATCTAATACTGTCGTTCCAGCAGTGACAAACCCAAGCATTCAAAAATCATGACCCAGGCCTCACACTGTGACATTGTTTTCAAATCTGTTTTAAGTTAAATAAAAGGAAGGGCCATTTTGTCCTCTGATTTCTGAGCTGCGAGGGTGCAGGTTAGGTCTCATTATTAAGCTTTGCTCCACAACCAGAATAGCTAATAACTCTTTTGGTGGAATCTGAAATTGTCACCTAATCCCGAGAATCCAGGAGCTGGGGCTTTATGAAAAATAGCAAAGAGCTGAGCCTGGTGATAACGTCATGCAAGCTGGTACCCTTAGGCTGGAGCAGCATCTCAGGGGAAGGTCAGTCAGGTGGAGCGCCCACTGGGTGATGCCACAGCAGCCCAGGCCAGGAGGCTGGGCACCCCCAGGCCCACCTGCCTCACCCCACTGCCCCTGCTGGGGTGGAGAGGGGCGAGCCTCGTTCTCACTCCCTCCTGCACCTGAGCAGAGCTCCTAGCCTCAACCTTACTCCGCCCACTTGCCATTTGCGCGGGGGATTATGGGATCTGTCGGGGGGGAGGGGGGCAGAGAGCGGTAGTGCAGCGCCTGCGCATTAGCCACCCCCCCCCCAGTCCGGCGCCTGCACACTGGCCCCCCCGCCGGTAGGTACCAGATGGCCGTAGAGGTCGGCGGGACGCAGGTAGAACGTGGCGTTGAGCGCCTCCTCCAGCCGTTGCGGGACCTCGTTGCTCCGATAATACTCGGCCGCCTGGTGCCTGAGTTCGAGGAGGTGCCGCCGCAGCTCGCGTTCCCCGCCGGGCTCCATGGGGCTGAGAAGGCGGCGGCGGCTGCTAGGGGACGGAGCGCGTTCCCTCAGCGCCGCCTTCTCGCGCGACGGCGGCGGCCGCGGAGGAGGTTGGCTTGCGCGCGCCCTCTGCGAGGAGTCCGGGGATCAGACCCCCTCCCCCACGCTCTCCCCGCCCTCAGCCTGGCAGCCGGGACGCCTGGGTTCTCTCCCCGCCTCCGCCAGCGCGCTGCTGTGTGACCCTGGGCAAGTCGCCTACCGTCCCTTCAGCTTTCCCCAGGAGCCAGACGGGGAAGAGGGTATTTGCTCTTCTGAGGGTGACCAGAGAGCAAGTGTGAAAGATCCCGACGGGGGCTGGGGGATAATAGGAGCTTATATAAGAAAAAGACCTAAAAATCGGGACTGACCCTATAAAATGGGGACATCTGGTCACCCTAGCTCTTCCTTATCAGTGGCCTTTGGGCTACAGGTGACTAGCACATAGAGATGGCAGGTGCCATGGCTGTGTGAACAGCTGGGACTTAATGAAGATGATTGGAATTGCCCTGGCTATGAACTCCCACGGTGCTGGGCTTGCTTTGGTTAGCGAGTCAGATGTTTAGGACTCCTCTTTTTCAAGGTGGAGGGTCCACACTCTCTCTTAGACGCTTCCAGGGGTTGGTTATGATCTTTAATGCTAGACATTTTCAAGTGAGTTCCCTTGTGTAGTAAAAGTCTTTGAACAACAAAATTGCACAAGATTAACATCCTGAAAGAGAGAGACATTATAGTATGTGAAATAATCTAGTGAGGACAAAGCTGCCAAGCGCCCCAGTAACTTTACTTCTGCTTTTAAAAATCCTTTACATTCCATGAAAAAAGAAACATTTCACAACCTGAATGATCATTTGTAGTCTACAATTTCTCACCAACAAACTTTCACTTTGTTGCCTGGTTCGCTGGTAATTTTGTTGAAGTAACTGAAAATGGAGATACTTAAAATGCTATTAGCTGCACACTTCCTCTGTTCTAAAACCACTAGACCTTGCTCATTGTATGTTCACTTCTCTGGGGTGGGTGGTAATGAAGAAAAATCCCTACAGTTATTTCCCTTTGCCTTTAAAATATCACAGTGCTTCTCTGAAGACATAATCCCTCTTCCTATGTCTACTTTTTCAGAAGAATCTTCTGAACCGACCCCAGGCCTTCCTTAAAGAAGGTGCCCAGGGGAGATCTATTTGGATTTTCCTACTTTCACAGTCTAACAAATTGAAAATACAGTTCCTCAAACTTAGTTTCAGATTACTAAAATGTTAATTTCTTGCCTTGTGCCTTTTTATAAGGGTATAAATAAAGCATTGGTGTGATTAAAGCCCCCAATCATCTTCTGAGGCTACCTATGATAGGAAAAAAGATCTCAAAGATTTCATTCAAACACAGCTTTAGGGAATAGAAAGCAGTTTTAACAATTATTGGTTCTTACTGAATAACCCATTTGAAATAATAGTAAAAATTCTCTTAGAAATATTTATCATTTTAGTTTACTGATTAAAAATTAACATGACGTGTATTTTCTTTCTTCCCTTGTATTTTCAATTAACACTGATAGTAGTTGCAGGTATGTTGTAAAAGGAGGATTTATTCTATGATCCTGCCTATTATTGTGTAGTTAATTGATTAATAAAGCCATTTCATGCTATCAGAGATGCCTGTGCAACCCTATTATTGTCAGTAGGCTTGCACTGGTGTAATTAATGGGGACTCAGTAAACAGCTGTGTTAATTGAAAAGAATTCAACTCTTTCTCTTAGCTTTGTTGAATCTACCATGCTAAGAGAAGTAAAACACTTGTAAGTAAGTAAAAAACTTGTATTTCTTACTAAAGTAAACAGACAGGACTAAATATCTGCGAGGAAAAGATCAGTTGAGGATAGAGATGTCACTTGTACAAATTTGTGCTCTGATATATGACTATGTACAAATGGCACCTCCTTTCTCAGTAGGATTTGAGTGGTGGTATATCATGGATGAATTTAGCCTATTGAAGCTAACTGGATTGCACACCTATAACTGAGGAGGAATTTGGGCAACTGTTAAAATTGTCATTATTGTATTTCCATACATGACAGTTCTTTCTTGGTCTTCCATAATTAGAAGTTCAAATTTCTGTAATTTAAAAAATATTTTAAGGATTAAAATTACAGAAACACACATTGGAAATTTGCCATCAATACTGCAGTGTGTAAAAATCCATTTACATTACAACAAAGTATATGCCTTAGTAAACGTAAGTTTAAAAAGTTCACAGACTGGATAACTTCTTTTTGAGTATGTATAGCAGTGAAGGGATGCTGTGCAATTTATTTCTCTTAGACCATCTTCAGTGTCTAAATAATAGTCTAATAGGATCATCAGGTTTCCTCATATATATCATAATTTCAGAAGAATACTAAAAATATTTTTCTCTTTATATTTCAGAAATTGATTGCATCATTTACATCTTTACCAAATGCCTAATACAGATAAAGAGGATGTATTTATATATTTGTATCATAGTGAAATCATAGGTTTCAGAGTAACAGCCATGTTAGTCTGTATTCGCAAAAAGAAAAGGAGTACTTGTGGCACCTTAGAGACTAACCAATTTATTTGAGCATAAGCTTTCGTGAGCTACAGCTCAGTTCATTGGATGCATACTGTGGAAAGTGTAGAAGATCTTTCATACACACAAAGCATGAAAAAATACCTTCCCCCACCCCACTCTCCTGCTGGCAATAGCTTATCTAAAGTAATCACTCTCCTTACAAGCTTATGCTCAAATACATTGGTTAGTCTCTAAGGTGCCACAAGTACTCCTTTTCTTTTTGCGAATGCAGACTAACATGGCTGTTACTCTGAAACAAATAAAATGTGTATCCCTTTTTGCCTTTATTATAGGACATATATCAGGAAATACACATATCATGGACAGAGAATCATTGGTCTTTGTTTGCTTGTTTGGGGTATTAACACACTTTCTGATTTAAGTAGTTATATGGTTCCAATCAACATAGTATAGAGGCACTCTAATACCTAGATTTCACATAGATCTGTAAGCACTGAATAACAGATTTGTTTTTGCCACACTATGATTTAAGACGAGCTATGCTCCTTAAATCCACTAAGATCATAGTCTCCCTGCCATCCATGTTCTTGTCAGAGTTCATAGTGGGATACACTGTGCTCACTTTCCATTAATAGGGTGGTCTTTTGGAGTCAAGTCTGAGTATGTGATAAATCCATGTTTTTAGAAATGCAAAATTGAGGCTGCTTTTTATGTTTTGCAATCCAAGTGCTCTCAAATTAAAGTACAGTATTGCTCTTGCAATATTTTAGTTTGATAAGCAAAGGCAACCTTTATCGCATCCCTCAGTACTTTTGTACAGTGTTCCTCATCACTCTCAGCTTCATGTAGTCTATTAGGAAGCATGGGCTTGAGTCATAAAGTTAAGGTTAGTCTGACTTGGAGTTTTAGTTCAGTCGTTTATTTACAGTACATGGCCAGCTATGAAATTTAGGTTGGGCTTCAAATCTGCATCCAAACTTTCCCACGTCTGGGGGATATTTGGGTTTAGGATAGTGGTTCAGACGCATCCGTTCCATGTTTCTCCTTTAGTTTCAATATTACTCATATGAGTGGTCATTGTCCCCTATAATTATCCACAACTTTGACTATTTCAAGTTGTGGCTTTAGTCCTATTTACTTTCACAAGCTCAAGGACACTTCCCTGTGGGTATGTTAGGCTCTGGCCAAGGCAGCATTAGCTCAGATCTTTCAGAAGATGGTTTTAGGACTAAAATATGAGAGTTAGTAGCCTTTCATTTAACATTCTCATTCTCCAAAGGATGTTTTAATAAAAGTAGCTGGAAATCAAATGAGTATTTTAAACCCTAATTTTGAACTGCTCCAAAGCCCTGGAATCCAAAATGAAATATTCCACCAAATTGTTTAAGTCCCCATACCATGAGTAGCTTCTAAGCTTTCAGAAAACTGGCCTCAAATTTCTCTAATCTGTTTGCAGATTCTAATGTGTAGATTTAGATGTATATAATTTTCCTTAATATACAGGTTATTGATATAGTAAGGAGTAGTTTCAGTTTATGCTTTCAAGGCCTATTTACAAGATTCGTTTGTACACAAGTTATGAAGGGGCTATTTATGAAGGATCATGTCAAGGCCTACTTAACTGCTTCTTAGTTCAAGGATCATTGACACAATAAACCATGCCTCTCTTGGCAATGTTATTGTCTGTTGAGATAGTGCACTTGTGAGTGTACACAAAGCCTATATATTAAAGATCCTTGTGAAATTTCTTATTTCAAGCATAATAAGATAAGAAAATAAACAGAAATGTATATCTTTATTAATCAGTTATGCTTGATACCAAAGTAGCAATAAGATGTTACTATTTCAAAAATAAGAGCAAGATAGCTTTATAAGCTTGCAACCTATTCAAAGAGCATAGATTAACAAAAATTAAAAAACAGAACAAAAATCCCCACAAAAACCCACAACTAATGTGAGAGAGCCATTGAGTAGAAACATAGGAACATATATTTGAGTTTGTAAATGGAAGCGTTGGGTGAGCTGGCCTCCCCTGAACTAATGAGATTTTTACTGGGGGGAAAAGAATGGCTTAGAGACAGCTCATCCTTTTTTAGAGCACTTTTGAAATGGAGTCCAGACTCTGATATATTCAGCAAATTTTTCACTTCTACAAGCATATGGTTCTAATTAATTACATGGAGATAGGTCCAACATGTGTAGATTTTAGGACCAGAATGTACCACAATGATTATCCTTACCGATCTCTGGTGTGACACACAATTTCATATAGCAATTCAAGCAGTGGAGAGGAAATATTCTTCCCTACACTTAAGTGAACTCTGTTGACCCCAGTGGCTTGTCATTGAACTAAGCATAACTTTAGTGAAGGAGACTTATATGCCAGTTATGTCCATTGTAAGCTTTTGAACTGCTGACCAATGTGACTGAACATTGAGAGACAGTCACTACAGGTGAGCCAGTGACTCATAAAATAGTTATAAGTAACTATCCTTTATGTATTGAAAATAACTAATTTTAAATTACAGTTAACTACAAGTCTGTTTTAAAGTTAATATAATGATAAAGAAAAATTATTAGCTGAGTGTTCAGCTTTTGGAAATCACTGATGGGAAAACAGTGTTTATTCCTTTTTTTCCTCCAGAGAACTGAAACTTCTGGATTATGGAATTCAAAATGAAGATAATTTAATATTGTTGTTTTTACACAGAATTATTTCATATTATTTTTCTCTTACATAAATATAGGTTTTTTTGAGACAAAATGAGTAATCATGTTTTCTTCCGAAATCACACTGTTTCCCAGGGTACATCTCTGACTTTTACAACCTTAATCACTTGGGGCATGTCTTGAACTTTTAACCTTCTTTCCTAAGCTCTGATGCTGTGAATGATGGTCTATCCTACTTGACACACAACTAGATTGTAGTTCAAAGTGGATGTCACAAACACTATGGCACTATCTGGAGCAAAGATTTGACTATCACTTTGGGATAAGCCCATAAGATCATAAAGTTAAAATATTTTCTACTTTACTATTTTCTATTTTCTCCATTCCACTAATTCAGATTTCTGCAATACCCATTTATCTCAATGTTCACTTAACCTCTTTTCACTACTAATAATTGTCACATAACATGAATATAATTTTCAGACAAGATATTAAATTAATATTACAGTACTATAATGTGATCCTACTCATGACCTGTTATAAGCCAGATGTAAATAGCTTCCCTTAGCCTTGGGAAATGCTGTACAAGTCTTGGAGCGAAGAAGTCCTGAATTATGTACCCATTGCTTCCACAGTTGCCTTTAATCATGTCCTGTACTTGATAACCCTTATTAAGTGAAACCTCACAGTAAATGTCATTTAACCCCTTTTTAAAAATGGTAAATGTAAATGGTAAATGTCATTTAACCCCTTTTTAAAAATCTAGGAAATTCCACACAAAAGGCTTTAAGTGAATGGTCAGGTTGCATTGGTAAGCAGTCAAAAGTCAGGAAATGCCAACGTTAATGCTGTGTGCCTGATTTTTAACTCTGCCTTCTTAATAAGAAACTTTGAGGGCAAATCACATGACACAAAAATAGTTACATTCCTACATAAATTGAAATAATGTACTCAATAAATGCAATTACGTCTATATTTCTTAATTGACTGAGCTACTAACACAAATGACTGTTCAAAGGCAGATCTGTCTGCAAAAAAAATGTATTTTCAATGCATCGTTCTTAGGTACTGATAACATTTATTTAAAGACCGTATTAATGTGTAAATTATCTGATAGCCAAATCTTGAGTGGTGCTGAGCATGTTCAATTTCTGTTGAAGTCAGTGGGATTTCCATATCCACATCATCTCTTAGAAGATGGCTTGAAATCAAAGATATACTGGAATGCCACAACAGTGAAATTAGCAGTGTGAGTATTACAAGATGTGTATATAAGATTTTAGAAAAAATAGTTTGATATTATTTGAGAAATATGTGGAATTGTGTGATTACTTTTATTGCACAAGGGGACAGAATTAAGGTTGCATTTGCAACTTTAACTTTAAAGTTTCCTAATTTCTGAGTCCCTAGCAGTGGCTGACAGTCATCCCTCTGCCTCTTTCATATATAATTTCATTGAGGTGGGGAGGGAGTAACAAGATGACTCAGTTGGCAGGTGCCGTCTCTCATTTCCTGATTAAAACACTGACAACAACCAGAACTCAAGAATCAGATATATGGATAGATGTTGTAATTTTTACTTGCTTCTGTGGATTTTAGGAAAAGTAAAACCCTGTAACTGCAGAGTAATGTGATTTTTACAGCATATTCTTCAGTGCTACACAGTGACTGAAAACCGCACCAGGTGAGTGACCACAAAATATGTAATATGGCAACTTGCAGAAAAAAATTCTACTGATTATTAATCTAATGCTTTAGATTCCTAGAATGGTAAAGACATTGATACGTGTAATCTCAGAACACATTTTCATAACGACCTGATCTTTCTGTCCTTGGGCTAGATAATGATGGAAGTTACAGTGGTATAAATCTAGAGTGACCGTTGATTTCAGTGTAACAGAGATCAGAATCTGATCCAAAGAGTATAGTCAAGATTTTGTCTGAGAAAAGAATGCAAGCTTTACATTTTCAGCTGTCAGTGCTTATGTATTGTTTTAAGAACAACCATATGCAGCACTTTGAAAAGCTGTCGAAATGGGAAATATAATAATAGTACTTACAGTGATCTGCACTGCCACAGCAAAGTAACTATTTAAACTAGAGACGGTACTTCAACTTTCTAGTTCTCATTTATTATGAATATCAACAGAAAACCAGAGTGAAAAAACTTCAGAATGATGCAAAATATGTTCTGACAGAAAACTCTCTTCCTGTAGTGATACAGTACATTTGGTCAGTGTTCTGTTGTGTGTATGTGGAGCAAACTAATCGCGCACACAGCTTCAGCCAGAAAACAATTACCCTGTACTTAAAGTATCCAAACATCTGTCATAAGAATTACCCACACTACTTTAAACAGCAAGGAGAGAGGACGTGTATACTGTTGACTTTTCATGACCGGACTGAGATAAGTAATAAATATACACAATCGTATTTACCAAGATAGAGTCAAACCATTATGTTAAAGTGATGATGCCACCAGTTAATGTACTATCACCCATTCCTTTAAAAAATTTACAAAAGATAAAACTGGTATATTGCAACAATTGGAAAGCAACTGTAAACAAATTTCTTATGCTATTTACATTTGCATAGAAGTGCCAAGTATTGCTATTTAATTTTAAATATAAAGGCAAACCTGGCACTTCTTCAGATGATCTATAAATTAGTTTCTTAAAGATTTAACTCAAAATTAATTTGTACCTTCTTGAAGTAAAATACTTTTTTTTTTAAAAAGTAGCATAGCTCTGAATTAAATTCTTCACATTATATTGGTTTCTCTGTTTTGTAATTCTTATTTGGGTCCCCTCAGAGTATTGCCTATAATGAGATGAAAGTAAAGGCCAGACGAACAAGTTATATTCCCTAGCTGCTTTCAGATTTGTTGTGCTTTTGTTCCATAGAAGGTGGCTGGGCTTTTTCTTTGGTGTTTCCTCCCTGTAAATAATAATTTCAGGGGTTGCCATAAAATGGTGTTTAAACTGCTCTTGCACCCGCTCAGCCAGTCATGAGAATTCACTCAAAGGCCATATTGCTTAAGGACAGGAAAAAGTAGCAGTTGCCACCTCCACTCAGGATGTGTTACACTTATATCAAGGGGTCCAGAGCCAGTCTTCCCGGTTCTTCTGTCTGTCTTCTTTCCAGACACAAGACTGAAATCAGTTGTTTGTTCTGGGAATCAGCAGACAGAATTATGTATGAGGGAACTGTATTCTCCACCCCTCTTCTACCGAATCCTCTTTATCTCGCCACTGCAAAGAAACAATGGTGTATTAAATCATCCAATGAATGGCAAGGCTACCAGTACAATGTCTTAACATCATTCATCTTACTGAAGGACCAGATGTAGCTGTGATATCTAAAGTCTGTTATGTATTATATATGTAATAGAGGGTATATGCACTATATTTATTTCCTAGGATTTATCTGGGGATTTACTACAATTTATCCTCATCTCCAGGCAGCTCCAATTACTTAACAAAACATCATAAACAATAGTTCAGTTTTTCCAATACACAGGCCCACAATTTGTTTTGTCAGCAGACTTCCCATTGGAGGAAAAAAACCAAGGCTCCTGCTATATCTTTTTATTGTCTACAATCCCACCACTAAGAAATCCACATCTTTGCTAAAGCCATGCAAAAAGATGAGTTTTGTGATGTACTTAGAAAATTAACCAATTAAGGCGCCAGGGCACCAATTGTGTTACTATCCTTTATAAAACAATAGGAACAGTGTGAGGATAGATATGATTTAGTGACTACTAATGGCTACAATAAGTCTTTGAGTATACACTGTGGGTTATGGGGCTTTCCACTAAAGTCAATAGAGTTACTCTAGAATAAAACTGATGTAATGGTCTGCAGGATCAGTTCCAGGATGTTTCTAGAAGTCTGAGCGTCATCAACTCACCTGACTTCTTGAGTGCCTTACTAAACACTACAATTAGTACTTACATATGACACTAGCCATATGACAAATTGTGGGACCATATAGTAAATTGCATTGTACTTCTGGCAGCCTCACCTGCACTCTGCCTTCTGATAAATTTCCAAAGAATTTATTCTAACATTCTAATTGTCTGAGTAGCTTCAAACAGTCATTCATTAAATGGGGAATATATGGTAGTTTGGTGTGGTATAAAAGTTTTTAAAGTTTTACAAGCATGAGTTTGGGACAGCTGTAATACTCATGAATATGATAAATCATTATGTATATGTAATAGAAAATTAATTATTGGAATATACAAAGTTGGAAAAAGTTGCTTTTTGAAGGGGACATTCAACTTTGTTCAATCATATTTTGAATAAACTAAAACACAAGTGCTTGCTTTCTCCTGTTTAAATTTAGCTGCAAGTAATGATGGTAAAGATAATATCAAAAAGCCCACTTACTGCTCAAGTCTCCTCTTCCTGCAAGATCTCTATGGGCTATATATATAATATGCTCATCTTTTATTATAGATTATAGGTTTGTTAATAAACTAGTGATACAAAATTATGTTTCTCCAGTGGGAGTGCCCTTAAAATTGTGTGGTATTACATCAATGCAAAATATGACTCTTAGCAAAAACTCTTAGCAGAAATTCATGCTGTCACCTGTTGGGAGACAGGGAGATGAATAAAATATTGGAAGCGAGCTATTTCATGATTTTACTCTAATTAGTTAAGAAACAAGAGTTCTATTTTATTTAAATAACCTGCTCTCTGCCATAGCATTCTTTTGGAAGTGGTCATTATTAAAACTATTGCGCAAAGCTTCACAAAATGTGGATTTGCTCTGATTTGAACATTTTATGTGTCACTGCTGCCGCCAAGTGACAGGTTTGGAGGGCATAAAACTCATCGCAGTTTGTAACTGCAGTATCCAAATAATCCCCTGTCCTCCTACCCCACTCCAGACCCTCCCCTCTCACCACCTACACAGAGACAACCTTCTAAGGCTATGCATTCAGATTAGCCCTTTTGTGAGTGTGGTGGTGTTTAAGCAGTGGACCAGGAAACATGGAGAAAATATAAATGCACTAGGTATTTATAGCTGTATAATATTCTCCTCCCAGGATTCATGTCTGTGGGAGCGAATCACATGTAGGACTAAAGTAACTGAGAAGAATATTTCCATATCTGGATTTGTGTGTGTGATGATTAACTCCTTTTATTCCCATGCAAACTGCTAATTTGTCGAAGGTGGCCCTCAGAAAGCAAAATGACACACCAAGGGAGCTGGGTGCACAGTAAACTTATTACATATAGACATAGATGCATCTATATGCATCAGTTGCTTCTCTTTTGCAACCTTATTCTTGAACTGTGCTAAGAGCTTTTCAATTGCGGTGACATTTTCAGCCAAAGACGTAATAGTTGTTTCAGAGCTGTGTTTTACAGGCAATTACTTTATCTGATCACTGGTGCAATCTCCCCCGAAAAGGGACCAAAGCGATCAAGTTAAATCATTACACAAAGGCAAGAGAAACAGAGGGATACACACAGAGAAAAAGGGTCTCATTTCATTAGCTGGTGTCCGTGCTGCCATGTCCAAGGATGCACACAATGAGGCTAGTCCTTTAAGACAATACTGTGTGAAGTTGCCTCCTGTAGTTGTTGACAGCTCTGAATCCTCCCTTCCAGAGCTCATTGTGGCCACAGTGGGAGGCACCTGCAGAAAATGTGACAAAGGTAGGTGGGGAGCAAGAGCTTTTCAGTGAGCTCCCAGCTGGAGAGAAGAAGCCACACTGAACAGCTAGACTGGGAATGGGCATGTGAGGGAAAAGGAGGTCAAACATGGGCACCTTAGCACTAATGACTTTCTAAGCACTGTACAGTTCAGGTTTCTGACATCTCTTAACGTGCTTTTCTTCTGTTTGCTTAATATGCTGAGGTATTTAGCTTAAAAGCACTAACTGTTCCATTATGATGGGCAAGTTGTCCTACCCACTGATTATTGTCAGTAAGTAGGTCTTGCAGCACTTCGTCTCCCTTTACACTCCTAATCTGGGAAGGCAGGTAGGAATTTTTCCTCCTTCAGCTTCTTATCAATTATGAGCATTTCGAACACTAGTCAGAATAAGCTACCTGTTTGATTTACCGTGATTACAAAGCACAGACCAAACAAGGCTGGCTGGGTCTACCTACAGAGAAGAATTTCCAGAGTTGCATTATTTTATTTTTTTAAAGAAATAGACATGTAAATTATTTAGTATATATTTCCAGAGTGGCTTGGGGGGGCCTAAAAATATTGAATGTATGTGTGAAATACCTTCTTTATAAAGTGATCTATGGATAAAAAGAGCTAAGGGGTGTGTGTGTGTATACATGTAGTAAGTATATGTTTCCATACTCTCTGTTTCTATAAATAAGTCTGGGAATCTCTTATTATTTTTGTATATTACAGTAGAACCTATAGTCTTAAGAATCTAAGAGGATTAGGCCTGATGCTGCAAACACTTTTGCACTTTGGTAACTTTGCTCAATAAAGTTGTGCTTAGTACAATGGGTTCTGACTGGGGACTCTAGGCCCTATTGTAATATAAAAATAAGATTCCCAAACTTGTTTTACATACACAGGTAATAATTGTAACAATAAGGAGGCGAGGGGAAAGGATGATTCTGGGTAAATGGCAAGAAGATGCAATGTTACAGGCTAGCTATAAAATTTTAAATTGAATCCCATGTACCTACTCGTTATACATATGACTTGTATATATGCGTCATTTGTATTGCTAGGGCACCTAGACGTTCCAATTAAGAATTGGGGCCCCAGTCAGTGTGCGCGCACACACAACTGAAAAGAACAAATACATAAAGATGCAGACATATGAACACACATGCACCTATTTGTTTTTTCTCTGTTTTTATGTTTATGCCAGCTTGGGACACTGCTTTTGGTGTGTCACAGCTAGGCTGGTTGTGTTTAGTTCTGTTTGTAAACCCCCCCACCCCATCCTCACCCGGAAAGGTAAGAGATTGTCTCATCATTTCAGGGCTTGTTTATGCTTTGAATGTATCTAGTTCCCTTGGAGAAACTCTTCCCTACATCCCCAGCCCCCTTTGGAGAAAACAAGAGAACTATTCATGCAAAAAAGCGTGGGTGGGTGTGGTGGAGGGGAGAGGATGCCACCGACAAACCCTATTGAAATGCACTGGCTGTTCATTTACATTCACACTTTTTAAAATAAAAATGTTAACTAACGATGTTAAATGCTTTGCCAAAGGTCTTGGCGGGTCAGTTGCAGAAGTGCCATTTCTGCCTAATTAGGGCTCTTGTGTGAGCCTGGGGGCCTCTTGATACAGCGGGTGACAAGCTGGGAGTTGACAGCTTCAATCGGCTCCAACGGGAAGGTTGTGCCGGTCATGTTTTCCAACTCAGCCAGGTGTTAGCTGAATGTGGGGGGGTCTTGGCCAGACCTGAGCTCTTGTTTGATCTCCCTTTCTTTTACTCGCTCTATTTTGAGCTCTTCCCTTTGCCTGGCCTGTCTCGTGTCAAGGTCAAGAATGGGCTTGACTAAATCGGCAATTTCGTTTATCTCTGGGAGGTCATTAGCAGCCCTCCAAATAAACCTTGGGTATTGGTGCAGAAACAAAATGGGCTCCAGAAACCAGGCACTGCACAGTCTAAATCTAAAAACAGGAGAGAGGAATGAATGCAGATGTGTCCAGAAAAAAAATCTTTTACTGATCTATCTTTAATAGATATGCCTTAGAAACCACAGTTAGATATAGTTAATAATACCTGCACTTATTAAATACCTCTGCCAAGGCACCCTGGATGCTGTACAGTTTAAAGGCTATCACAGTCATGAATAATTATCTTGCATTTATACAACCTCTCATTTTGAGACCACACAAATAACTGCAACCCAATATTACTTTCAGAAATCAAAATAAAACCTTCCCATTCTTTTGTCAACACTCATCCCTCTGCCTCCTGCTGGAATTCTTTCTTTCTTTCTCTCTCTCTCTCTCTCATCCTGACATGTGTTATCTATATAAATTAGATTGAAAACTCATTGGGGCATTTCTTACTTTGTGGACCATCCTGAGTTAGTATAAATCATTGGTGTTTTGAGTTCAGTGGAGCTACACTTATCTGCATTAGCTGAGAATCTGGCCCTGTGTCTTGAAAGCACAAGGCACAATAGTGCTATTTAATAAATAATAATCCCAAAAGATACTGAATGCATAAAATATTAGAATAAAATCCAGATGATCCTAAACTTCCTTATTCAAAATATGATCCAGTTTCACAATTTTCTTAAAGATTTCCATTAGAAACTCTTCCACTGAAGAAAATGTATTTCATGTCCCTTGCACTGTTTGAATAATCCAAACTTCACTGCATGTAGGAATCGCTGTGTACACTACTGAAATGCATCCAGCTCTGGGATAAACTATTTAACAGCACAAAGCAATACCACACAATTTTGGACCAGAAATTATTAAAAAAGCTATATCCTGTGTTGATAATCGCATTCCCTAATATACAACAGCAATGGTATTTTTAATGTTAGGTAGGAAGAATGTAATTGGAATTAGATAGAATGTTGAGTTTCATATCTTTACTCTTTTTTAAAAAAAAGTCCCTTGAATTCCCTCTCCCATCCAAAAGGCAAGTCTGCCAAATTCAACTCTCAGAAAAACAAGTACCACTCTATTGTATGTAACAAAGTTGTACCTGTAAAACAGTGGAAAATTGAAACCCATAACCCAAATGGATTTGCAGGGCCAATGTCTCTTATGGCAGCAAAGTCTATGGAGTGAAGCACCAACATTCTGCTCCTGAAAGTAATTCAGTTCTAGTACCCTATGAAATGCTCCCTTCCAATAAGGAGTACTATCCTTAAGCAGCAAGATAATAATAAATGAGGATAGCCAAGGGTTCATATATTCGTTTTATCAGGACTGTACTACAGTGTTGGCAAAAGAGATGTTGCTATTGTTGTTAACGTGAAGAGGTAACTGCAATATCTCAATATTTCAGGAGTTGTTTTATCCAGATACATTAAAAAGAAATCTCTGATTTACACAGTGGGTCTCTAGTGAATATCCAACGTTAATTTCATTGAAATTAATAATAGTCCAGCATGCAGAACAGATGCAGGTTAGGCAAGAGAGAGCCACGGTGCAATTTGCAGAGGAGACTTTTTCCTTTCAACTGGACTATGTTGGAAAAGTATTTTTGCTTGTGTTGTGGACGTGGGAATACTTAAGTAGAGCTCAAAGTCCTGGAGGACATTGAAATCAAAGACACGGAAGCCGACTGCTCAATATTACTGTAATATTCATTGTTCCAGCATCCTGAATAGAGGTTTAGCCTTCCACAATAGATTTGGGCCTTTCTGGCCAGTTGATAAACATGGCATTGAACTGGTTAGCTGCAAAGTAATAGGAATGGATTCTTCTCCATTAAATGTTCAATTAAATACAGTGGTGGCCACTTGTTTGAATCATCATAACCAGCTGCATGTTGTCTGATTTCTTCACTTGCAGTACCAATACCTAGGCTTGTGCATGTGACCTTAGTTAACATCAGCTGGAGTTAGTTCCTCTTCCAGACATATACCTAACTCCTTTAACTGAAATGGAAGGTGCATGTGGTGGTTTATCTGATGAGCACTGAAAAACATGCTGTGTGCTTTCCGGGTGTTTACAGTACACAGGAGCTTGTTGCTGAACAGGTTTGTCCAAGATCCATCACCAACGTGAAGGAGAAGCGGTGACCATGCAAACAGTTTTCTAGGCGATGAGTCAGGTTGGTTTTAATTTATGTATTTTTACTTAGCAAAATACAGATCAACATCAATATTGTTGCTTTTTTTTCTTAAGACAGGGACAGAATGAAAGACTATTTATCTTCTTGCAATTACATCTTGTAGCATATATTAGAGCATAAAGAGCATGTATGATTCGTGTGTGGAGAGTTCAAGGAAGCATATTGTCTTGGCCCCAGGTCCCACAGAGAATCTTTACAATAGGTCATACAGCTACAGCCTAGTTTAATATAGTTAGCTTTTTGTAAAGTTGCTGCATATAAAAATCTAGTCACCGTGTTTTAAGCTGAAAACCTTGGACAAACTAAA
The DNA here is from genome assembly GCF_965140295.1 of Lepidochelys olivacea. Classification (NCBI taxonomy): domain Eukaryota; kingdom Metazoa; phylum Chordata; order Testudines; family Cheloniidae; genus Lepidochelys; species Lepidochelys olivacea. The sequence goes on from NC_140417.1 coordinate 111,653,909, forward strand.
CACAATGGACTGAGTTAAGACAGAGTGCTAGCCTTTAATTGAATTTTCTTTCCATTTGTGGGTTCAAAACAGAACCTTGACATTACTTCAACTGTTTTCTCTTTAAATTTAACTGCATGTCCCAGGTGAATTTGAAAATCCCTACATATATACCGTTCCAACATAGTGGGCAGCTTGCTTTCCTCTGTTGATAGCTATTTCATGTGTGCATTGGTCTGGAAAGTCATTTGATTATTTACTATTGCTTTTCAGTATAACAATTTCTCCTCCATTTCTGCTGTGTAAATAAAAAAAAAAAGCCCCTTTCTGTTAGTATTTTCAAAGTAAGGTATTTTGTAAATGAACGTAACAAAGCAGACGTGTAGGGTTAAATCATGTTACGTGGAGAGAAGAAAAGGGAAGCTGGGCACAGCTGGGAGCATCCTCTGCCACAGGAATCTTTCTAGCCAGGACAGATCGTTTTTGCTGGGGGGTAGGGTAGTATTTGCTGTTTCTCCAATATGGAGTTTGGGGCAGCCTAAGTCTGACACTTGCCATAGACTGCAGCGTATGCACTAGCTCTCTGGTGGGGCTCAATATGGCCCTTGGGGATGTAGTGTGCATTAGCCAGTCCACTCACTGTCTGGAATGCTATGGAAAGGTGGTGCCAAACTGCTTTGTGGGGAGATAACCTCCTGTGCAGTATAGGCCAGGACTGAACACTGAGGGCCTGATCCAATTCCCGCTGAAGTTAGTGGGAATACTCCCACTGTCTTGAGTCAGCAATGGTTCATGCCCTTACTGAATTTCCATTTTTTCCCCATGTTTTAGATTTTATTTTCATTTTGGTATGGAGTCAGCAGAATCTGTTGTTGCTGAAATATGTTGACATGAGGCTCTGAAGAGGTCATAAGGGGAACAGATTTCTTTCCTCCAGATAGAAGCTTTAAACAGGGAATAATTACATGGAAATGCAAGCATCCTCAGGTAACTGATTGGATTTTATCTGCCTGATCTTTTCATGATGTGAATAGAAGATCAACCTGGCCCTGAACTCTCTTGGCAGCTTCATGGAATGATTTAAATAAGATCAGCTAAAACAATTATGCTAGATAGGTTTTAATGATCAAGCAAACCAATTCATCAGCGTGTCTCCCATTGGTACTTTCATTCTATTACCATACACAGTCTGACTTTATAGGCTGGGTAATTCTTTTGTAGATCAAACCATTAAAAATCATTTTTAAAAGGCTTTAGAGCTCAACTGATAGTTTGCCACATGAAATAAATATTTTAGAGTAGGAACTACTGCATGTGATGCACAAGTGGTATCACTTCAGCAGTATAACATTATTAATAATGAGTTTGACTTGCTGGATTATAATTATTGTCATCTTTTTAACGACAGACAGTGTGCTCAGCAGTGTACAAGGCAAAATGAGACCGTTCCTGTTCTGAAGAGTGTCTGATTCCACCCCTCACCCACACCGCTGATTGTCTTGGACCAGGCCCTGAGTCCCTTGCTGGACTCTACGGTGTGCATGACCCCAAGGGCCTATAAGCAGTTGATGCAGCTGCATGCAGTAATGAGGAGAAATCTCTTCTAGGCCTTAGAGGCATGCTTTCATCCTCCCCTTCTATTCAGTCTGCCTGCAAAGTCTGTTGCTTATCCACCTGCTGAAGGCACAGACAGTTGCATCCTGGGACCTGGTCTACACTACACACTTATGTCAATATAACTATGTCGCTCAGGGGTGTGGAAAATGCACACTGCGAGTGATGTAGTTATACTTACCTAACTCCCAGTGTAGACAACGCTATGTTGACAGAAGGGCTTCTCCTCTCAACATAGCTACCGCCTCTCGGGGAGGTGGAGTACTGACTATGCTGACAGAAGAAATTCATCAGTGTAGGTAGTGTCTTCACTGAACAGTACAGCTGTGTCTCTGGAGCACTGTAAGTGTAGACAAGCCTTGAGAGCTGGACAGAAAATTATTTGCAAGGCACATCTTCAAAAGATTTAGGTATGTCTCCATCTGCTGGTTGGGAAGAATTGAAATCCAAGGATCTCGGCTGATACAGAAGTTCAAACAAAAAATGGTTTCTCTGGAGTGGATAGGTGTTTCCTTATATAATCCAGTTGTAATAATTTATAACATTGAAATATCTTGTTTCATATGGTGGCAATAAGATTTTTGACAGCGACGTATTTGGCCAATAGGTTAAAATGGTGTTTAAAAAACAGTGAAACAAGCTACAACCTTTTTCAAAGCCTGAAAAACATCCACTGTATTGCAGAAGTCACTGATACAGAAAATCTGTAATGAAATTATTCTACAACATTCTCACTCTATTTTAGATCATCTGGCAAGATAAGAGTAGAAGCAGGAATTCTCATTGTCTTTATCTAAGCTTTAGGGGGTGCATTGTGAACAGAGGGTATTCCAGCTGAACATAATAGATCAAATTCCAGAATGATTAGAGTCTATGTTGTCTAATTAATTAGATTCCATGACGGTTAATTAACTGATGACGTGGTTGCGAGTAGTATATGAGGCAATAAATTGCTGCTTTTAGTCTTAACCAGACCTGAAAGTCATTTGTTGTAACTATACTAATGTTGCTATATTAGGGAGAAATTACACACAAACACAGTAATGAATATAGTTTAAGATTTTAATGCTTTTAAACAGGAGAATAAACAGTAAGTCCAATGATGATACATATAGGATCAAATCTTGTAGAGCTTACTCAGACAAAATAAATGTTTAAGGAACATATTTTGGTGAATTTACACAAACATCCTCTCTGAGGTTAACAGGACTACTCCACATGAGGAGTAAGATAGCAGGTTCTAGCCCAGAGTCAACAGAAAATTTGCCTAGATAAGGAATGAAGACTGCAGAATTTGCTGCTATTTTTTCTGTTACTTTCATGTTATACACTAGAATGAATAAATAAAGGGTGAGCAAGCACTTCTCCTGAGTGTCTGCTTTCTTGCACTCCCAAATCAAAGTTTTAAATTTTTTAAATTACTCCCAGGTGCTCATGGTTGCAAAGATAATGTGAACTGTGTGAGTATAAATCAATGTGGTGATGTCTACCGAAGTCTGCAGAGTGCTTGTAAGAATAGTTCTGAGATCTGTAAACATCTCCCTTTCATTTCAATGGGCTGTTGATGCTGAAGCCTATTGATAACATTTTAATGTGTCGGCATTCGCTATTTTTCTGTGAGTAAAATCATGCAGAAATAAAAGGATCATAGTATAAAGATTTGGACAATTTGCTGTGAGTGACATCTAATTTTGCATGAGGAGAGGGCGGAGTGCGGCTTGTGGCTGAACTTTTTTTTTTTTCCCCCCTAATCTGAGCCCTGCATGCAATGCACTGCCACCTTGGAACTGAGGCCGAGCTATGAATCTGCTGGATCCAAATACGCTGCCAGTTTGAATGCAATGCTATAATCCCATTTTGCTTTCCATAACCTATTTTATATGGTCACACTTCAGACAGCATGTTTGGGCCCTACAGAGAGAAGCCAGGAGGCTACAGGGAGAAAAAATGGAACAGAAGTGGATGGAGAGAGAAAACCAGGCATCCAAACAGGATCTCTTGTCACTCTAGAGCTGCTCTTCTGGTTCTGAAATTCTAGTGGGGGGCATCAACCCATAACTGGTCAATTTGAACACCTTATTTCTTCCAAAGGCAGATGCATCTTCCCTCCCTCCCAAACTGTACTGTACATTATTCACCTTTTCCACTTTTCTTTCTTTTGCATTGAAATCTACAGTGTTTTGTGGGAATGCATTTTTCTTTTTCTATTACTCCTAGCTAAAGACATACTGTATCTCCAAACTGTTTTGATAGATTGCACAGAGAAGAAAATGATTCAGAGGGGGAAAAAATCTTTTAATGTATTTTTTGAAATATATTAGTACTAAAGCTACCTTTAAACTCCCTGCAGGTTTAATGAGTGCCTGTTAAATTTTCTGGATAGAGAAGACTAATTTGCCAAACAAAATCCTCACTGTAATACATCGGTTGCTTAACTATCTTTTTTTTTAAAAAAAACTTCAGAATAAATGAAAAATTGATCTGTTTGGTCACTGAAATATTAAATTGTGTTGTCTGTCACTTGTTCAACATTGGCTTCTTAAAAGGGAAAACAACAATCACAATCAAGAGTTCTTCAGTGCCCAGAAGAAAATTGAAGCTATAAATGGACAGATGAATTATGTGCTTCCAGTGTTTTTCAAGGGAAGCATTTACCAAGGGAGAAAATTGTTTTAATCTTATAACAACCAAGGAGTAGACTTTGTAAAGCATGGAACACCCTCATATACATTTATTTTTTGTTGCATAGGAACAGCACAAAATAGCTTTCAACAAATATGGATGGGAAGCGGGCTTTTTCATTGTTCGCTATGTTACTTTAAATCCTTAACAAATCTCCATGAAACACTCAGGAGATCTGAACACATTGGACTAGCTGAATGTTCAGCCTTTTACAATATTAAAAATAAATAGAGCTATTCCTGGCATTTGCTGAACATTCTATTAAAGTGGGAATAAAAAGTAAGTTTTAGACATCTGGGGTTTAATTTAATCTGGGGAAGAGGAGAAGCTATGTCCCAAACCTGAGAATTTGGAGGTGGCTGTTGTATTTATTACTTTTCAGCAGGGACAGAGTTTGTATTTTTTTGCCTATTTCTAGTTTGCTAGGCATCAATTGGAGGAAAATACATAGCTGCAGAGCTGCCACTAGGAGGCATTTACAGCCTCCCAACTTTTGAATAATAAGATCTGGTCACAGGAAAAACCTGTATTTTTCTGTGCATTTTCTCTTGCATAGTTATATCCCAGGTGTATTACATGAGAGCTGCTTTTGCATTTATGCAAAGTATGCACAAATAGTCAAAAAGTTTACCTCTTTACTGTTGATAAACAGAACCACTTCTGGAAAAAAATCAAGACGTTTTCAATAATAAAAAGGATTTAATTCTCTTTTTGGGAGAAGTAAATAAACCTATCTAAAATGGTGTCAATTATCAAATGTAAAAAAGGACGAAATATAAACTGTAATAACCATATTTAAATCCCTCGTTGATTTCAACAGAATTTGGCAGGAAAAGTAATAGAAATGGTGATCAGTTCTATAAAGTATTAATCCGGTTCCTGAATGGATAGTTGAGAAGGCTGTATTATCACCAAGGAAAATGGAGTACTCCTCCTATTATTGTTGTACTGTGCTGCAAATATGACAATGAAATTTACCTGTTACTGGAGTCCTCTCTGTTAGGTGTTTGCCAGAAGCCTTTAGTTTACCTAAAAGTAAGGGGCGGGGGTGGGGGCGGGAACAGACTGTCTTTCTGTGATTAAAATTACCTTATGAGGTTTGGGGGTTATTTTAGTTCCTGTGTGTGTGGAAAGGAGCTCATGAAGTTGGCCTTATGCAGTTTAGGCTAGAAATCAGCTCATGGCATATGGCTGGCAAATATTTTAAGAAAATTTTCCTCCAAAGAGTTTCAATGTAGAATTGTGTGTGCGCGCCTTGCTCATGACATAGATTGGAAATTTAGGGCCTGCTCCTGCTCGCTTAGAAGTACTTTGGCATGGTGCAGGATCTGGCCCTTAGTGCTGTGTGAAGAAAATGTTGAGATAGGCTAAGGAAGGAGAATCAAATGAGTAGGGAGGTTTCTAACGGGAGAGTTCAGGACAACCAAGGTGGGTTTGTCTCTGAGACTTTAATCTTCGTTCCCTCGGCTCTTTTCACTTGTTTACAGTAATTGTTAGATATCAACTCTGTACATTCAGGTAGCTGGTGGTAATGGACAATTCTGGTTGGACTTACCACCTGACCAGTGTATCTGTTTTAAGTCTGGCCAAGGTGGCTGGGTAGCTCCCACTTTGGTTGTTCTAATAAGGCCGTTCATTTTGGGGTATATGTATTGGCAGAGATTCCACTGGGTATCTTGTTCTTGGTTGTATGTGAATGCTGGTAGCAAGAGAAAGTGTTTGGTGTTTTTTCTCCTGAAATGTTTTAGAATCAGGTTTAATAGAGGATAAGTCAGCTTAGTGCTAGTAAGGAGAAGGAGCAGGTTGTATTCATGTGTAAATATTCCTACTAGAAGTTTATGAATCATTATCCCAGGTTCTTGAATTCTGATAAGTTTCAGGACTGAATTCAGGTTCTTAAAGGTCAGTGCAACACCAGTAGGAAAGGTAATTGATGATGGTGGGCAAGGAGAAGTAAACAAAAGTGAGGAATTGTGGCACTTTGTGGACAGCAGGTAGCAATGCCTGGTGCCCATACAATGGATAGCATGTCCTTGACACACCTTCTTTTGTCTAGGATGGCCTAAATTCATTTGGCCATGGACAAAAGAGAAATGTGGCCACAGGACCATTATGTAGGGATACAGGTTCCACTGCTCTGATATGGAGGAGACCAAATGGTGAAATCTACATGAAACTGAATTTATTTTGACATATAAATGGGGAGCTGGTGTAGTCCAGTGGACATGGGTTCAGTTCCAAAATCTGCCATTGACATGCTGTGAAGCCTTGGGCAAGTCCTGTCACTTCTTTGTCTTTTGCTTTTCCCATCTGCAAATCGTGAATAATTATACTTATCTTTCTTTGAAAAGCACTTTGAGATCTATGGATGAAAGTCATGCTAGGAGAGCTAAATATTCTAGATTTTGTTTTGTTGTTTTCAATATTATAGCTATGCTATAACAGTAGCTGCCTTTGGGCAGCACTGGGATTTTCAAAGTTGGCAACACTTATATTTAGATTTTGTTTAAAAGAAGGGTTAGTCTGAATTATTACTTTAGATTTTCAGGCTTACTGGCTATTTGGAATGTCTACTGGACACTTTTATAATTAGGAATAGGAAAATGTAATTCAATGTTTCCTTGATTGGAGGTAAGAGGCTAGACCATGTATAGACCCAAATCCTTATACTTCAGCATATGCAATCCTTGACTGAATGAAATTAAAATAGTATGCAGCAGGGTCACACATTTTTCAGCCTTGTGAATGCTCAGAGGGACAGCACACAGCATGAATGCAGTCACGCATTACTGACATAGGGCTAGGAGTGCTTGAGGCTCGATCCTTCATTCCTTACTCAGGCAAAACTGTGCTCTTGGATGTAAGGACTGCAGGGCTAGGTTTGTGTTGGAAGGCGCACAGTTCCATTTGATGTAACGGTTGTGCCTTAAAGAAACCTCCATCTGTATGCTGCTATCTGTGATATGTGAAGGGTTAATTAGACAGAGAAAATTATCTAATCTGTTGCTGCAGATGGGGATTCAAGTGAGGAAATTCTAATGCTATGTTAAGCCCCAAGACCTGAATTGTTTTCTTAAAGCCCTGTCTATAAAAATGTTTCTTAGCACTTTTCTTACTATGTTTTTGTTTTAGCTTGCAAAGAAACCCCTAAAATGTACCATTCATTATGCGTCTATTCATCCAGGGTGACACTATCTCTTTTGCAGGAAACCCCCACGAGACCCTGTGTACCGCTAGACTCCCACTTAAGTCCTGAAGTGGGATGTAAATGGTGGCTCTCTGCACAAGGGTGAATTTCACCCATAGTACGTTGCTTCCACTGCTTCTGCTTGGCATAACTCTAAATGAGGTGAAAAATCAGACACCAAAGGAGTGTTAGGAATGGCCAGGAGCGTGGATAATGCACCTAAGCACAGAGCGCCTGGGGACCAGGGGAGAAAACATAGGAAAGAATCCAGAACACTGGGGTGCAGGAGTAACTGCAGATCTAAGGCTTTGACAACTTAACTTCTGATATTTTCCACGTTGAATAGCTGGAGCATTTTATAGTGCTGCTCAGGTGGATGGCATTAAACGCCTCAGCAATGTAGTTCTCATCTTTTCATCTTAGGTAACTATCTTCAAATATGTATTTTAAAATATTATTTAATACCCATAAAGAGAAACCAATCAGCAGGCAAGGACTGGGTCACAAATATTGCCAACAAAAACAAAAGAAGAAACCAAATCCCATTCTGTGTGGCATTCAATGCAAATCAAAGAGTAAGAACATTAAAAGTATCCATCAGTCATGGGCAGGTAAGGGGGAAAGAACTCTTGGATGAGTCCGTCTCTTGATTAAATTAATTGCTTACCAGGAAAAAATGGGCCAGATCTCCAACTCCTTTCTAGCTGCTTTGTGCTACAAAAATTGGGTGGGAACGCTGACATAATGGGACAGTGGGAATTCCTGAGATCCCCCAGCATAGGTATAAGAAGGGAAGCGCACTGTGCTCTGCCAGTCCCCCTGCCAACAGAACAGACCCTAGAAGACCATTTCTGCCAGTGTAACTTAGCAGCCTAATGCGAGTTGCATTGCTTACTCCAAAGCTAAATTTGGCCCATGGATAGTATGGGAAGTACATTAGTGTAGGAAAAAAATTTTCAGGCCATTACCTATTTATTCTTTTGGGGGCCTTTCTGAAGTGTTTATATTTTGAGTCAATATAGAATGCTATCAAAGCTATGTGTATTGACAGGTCCTCACCTCTGTGTGTATTTGGAAAGGTTCTTCATGTGTCTCCTAAATCAAAAGATATAATTTGAAGGGAGAAAATTATGGTTCATAAAGTGTTCCTCTTAAGTGACATGACTATGCTTAGACCACTGCAGGACAACCTAAATTGAGAAATGCATATTTCCATACAAATTACAGTATACTGCAGCCAAGAGATCAATTAAAATGTCTGGAGACCAAGACCTCTCAAATATCTCCATTCAGTCGGCCATTCAAACGAGATGAGAAATACTTTTAATTGGTGTAAAGAATTTGAACTCTTTCAGAGACTGTGTAGAGACTGTTGGAAAGTAGCATTCCCTGCAGGGCGGGATTTTCAGCGTTTGAGAGATCCAGGAGGGAATTTGTAAGAGTTCTGCAACCTAACACTTTGTCTCCTGCCAAGAGAGAATTACAGAACCTGGTGAATATTGCAGAAAGATTGGATTGGTCAAATTCAGTGTAACAAAACTGGCTCTACTAAGACCTGTGTATCAAGCAACATGATAATCTTAAATCTATAACACCTTTCATGTGGAAGGAACCCAAAGCACTTTGCAAATTGTGTTGTGTGTACTACAAGAATTGCTACACCATCTGCTGAAATGCAGCCACTTCTGGAGTGAAATACAGCAACTGTTTAACAGTGCATAGCAGCATTACACAGTTGATCACAGAAAGTGAATACTTTAACAAACTGAAACTATGAAGGGATATTTTCAAGGCAGCGAAATAGAATATCCCCTTCTCGTGTGAAAATTGCAGAGAGGTCTTTAAATGACCAAAAGTTGTCAAGACTTCTGTTTGGCATTTCATCCAAAAAAAGAGGTCATCCTGATGAAAGAGAAGCTAAGTTCCTTACCTTTGACCAGAGTCACAAGGCTCAGTCCTGCACTTACTGTAGTCAATGGTAAAAATCAGCTGTATGTCTGTGGTGCAGGATCGGGCCTGAAAAGACCCCGACTGAAGCAAGTTTAATTGAAAATCTCATGATATCTCAATGGGTAACCTGGAGTGGAATTTGTGCTTCTGCTATCTCCTCCAAACTAGATTAGGATTTTGCATGCCCTTGAAAATGAGAGGGCTGTCGTAAGAAAATAGCGAGCATGATGAGTGCAGAGCTTCTCTAGAGAAATCTGACAGGTAGGAAATATTGAAGGTACATATCACCATCTCCAGTGGGGAAAACTGGTAGAGGTTTTGAAAGTCGCTCTATGAAGAAAAGTTCTTCATGAGCATTAAGCCTATTAACTATGAGAGTATACAGTTAACAAATGAAGAAGCGATTGAAACCATATTTAATTTATGAACTGCAAATGCCACTAAAATCAAATGAAACTAGATTTGTAGTCGAGTCCTTGTGCTTGTCTCTAATAAACTTAAACATACATTTTACAGATATCAGTTGCTTGAAATTCACCTCTATTTAGTCATTTTTGACCTGAAACACTGAGTGACTTAAAATGTTTGTGCTGTTTTTAGATGAACAAATACTTCTCCCAGAAGTCAAAAAAGCAGTTTTTTGACTAGTAAGACAATATTTGTTCCCTTGCAAAGCAATGCTTTAATATTAAAAAATCTGTTAATTTAATCAAACAAATCTTTGTAATTAAAAACATTAATTAAAAAACTGATTTAAAGACAAGGTTCCTTTTCATTTTTAAATGATTTGTTAGGTGTTACCCAAAGGCAGCATTAGAGAAGTCTCTCATAATTCCTTCAAAAAGTACTGAACTCTTGGGAGTTTATAATTCTTGTTGTAAATGAGTTCCCTGGTGGAATGTTAATGCTGTCTGGGGGCACTGGAGTTTCTTAACAATTTGTGATTAATCTTTTCACAGCATCTGTTTGTGAAGGAACTCCTGATCTTCATGGCAGTATAAGGGCCTAAGGCCTGACCCTATAACACTTTTCTTGCATGAAGCGCAGAGTCCTGTTCCCATGGAAGCAGGAGTAGGCCCTATAGTAAGCATAGGTTAGGTTTGTAATAAGGTAGGCCACGATTTTCAAAAGTGATTAGTGATTAATTGCTCAGGAAAATAGACTAGGGTTAGTTCTTCACCCTGCTTCAGCCCCTTTACAACACTGTAAAAGGGCTGGAGTGGAATAAAGGGCCCTCGAAAAGTCTTGGTTCCAGTCCTCGGAGGGTTCCCCCAGAGCAGGCACCGAGTAGGGCTGTTGTAAAACTGCCTCCAAGGACTGTCCTGGCATGCTGGCAGAGAGGGAAGGGAAAATAGGAATGATGGGCTGGTGGTAGAGCCATGGCACCCAGCACTGCAGAGAGATGAGGCAGCACTGCCGCCCATGGGGTCGAATGAGAAGGCTGCTGTAACCTAGCTCCCAAAGCTGTCTAAATTATGCCGTGCACATGAGAGCAGCCCCCGACCAGGAGGGTGCAAAGGCAAATTAAAACCAGTTTAGCATGTCCCTCCCGCTGGACTCTGAGCACAGAATCTTGGCCCTGGGCATCACTATGGATAGGGAGTAAAATCTTAAATGGTATCAAAAAAGGAATAAAGAATAATGCTGAGACTATACAGTGCCATTATATGGTATGCCCTCACCTAGAATACAGGCACTCCGTCTCAAAACAGATATGGCAGAAATAGGAAAGGATCAGAGAAGAGCAATGAAAATGATTAGAGGCTTTTGAAAGACTTCTGTATGAAGAGATTATAAAGATTAGGATTATTTGGAAGGCAGTGACTACAGATATGCAACATAATGAATGGTGGTCGTTTGGGCATCCCTATGTATTCTTTCTCCTAATACAAGAACATGGGGACGCACAATGAAATTAGCAACAAATTTAAAACTAAAACAAGAACATTTTGTTTTACAAAGTGGAATTAATCTGTGAGCTCATTGCCACAAGGTACTAGTAAAGGAAAAACACAGGATTTGATATTTGTATAATTATTATCTAGAGGACAAGAAGTATCAGTCCCAATTTGTTTCAGAACATAGTATTTGGATTAATTGTTAGGAAGAAACTTCTCCCATAGATATGTAATTGCACTGGTGTCCATTATGGGGTCTAAATTCCTCCTCCTCCAAAGCAAGTTACTGGTCTCTGCTACACAAAAGGATACCAGATTAACTTCCCATTGGTTTGGATCTGGTATGAGAATCTGTATAATCCTATATATATATATATATATATATATATATATATATAATTTTTAAACTCTCAGGGTTTGTTCCTTTTTTAGCTAAGGCTGTGCTGCTGTGACTGCACTAGGATGACATCTTAGCACCAATTTAATAAGTGCTCTATCTAACTTCAGTGCCAAAAGTGAAAAACAAAGTATGTTTCACGGCTGTCATTGACTTCCCTGCATTGCAGAAGCTGGACAGAGTTTTTATAGAGTCTTGGCTCTTAAGTACCATAAAGAACAAAATGAAATTGTGCATGGCTGTGTGCAGAGCACCTAGGACCAGATTGTTAATGGAACTTGCACAATCTGGTCCTGAATATACAAAGGAGAGGAAAGGGCAAGGAGCCCTCCTGACTGTTAAGCCCTATCCCCATGTTAGTACATTTGCTGTCCCTGCCCATCTCCACAGTGGCAAGCAAAACTGATTAGGTACTCAGGGCCATTCTTGCTGCCCCTCCTACATTCTGTAAAATTCAGGTACGATATCTGTCAGAGCTGCTCCTTGCCAGCACATCTCTGCTCTGCCCCACAGGCCTGACCTAAAACCCATTGAGGTTAATGAGTCTTTCCCCTGATTTCCATGGGCAGGCTGTTTGGTTTCACAGCAGTGTCCTTTAAGTGGCAGGACAGCAAGGTGTTGTCAGGAGAGAATGGAGATGGGGCATATCTAAGGAAGCCAATCACTGTCATTTAGGTTTAAAAAAAATTGCGAAACATTATTAGCTAAGTAAAAATGCATACATATGCATTGACCGAAACCGGTGCAATAGTTGGGGCATGTCTACACATACGGTGCTGCAGTGACACTGCTGCAGCAAGTCTTCTGAAGGTGCTCCGCCAATGGGAAGCTCTCCTGCCGACGTAGCGCTGTGCACAGGAATGCTTACGTTGGTGTAATTTATGTCGCTTGGGATATTTTATCCACACCCCTGAGTGGCATAAATTATGCCAACATAAGACGTAGTGTAGACATAGCCTTAAGAATACTCACTTTGAAAGTTGTCCATGTAATTTTTAACTCCTTCTGATTATCCTCTGGGGTATTTTAGCTTTTTAATTTTTGACAGACATACTCACTATATATAAATTGCAGAACTCAGTAATTTAGGTTTCATGATGGATAATTCTTATGCCAACGCTGCATGTCTCAGCAAAGTACGTGTGGTGCCAGCTAAATTTAGTTATACCCAGAAATTGGAGTTAGTCAAATTTTAAAACAAAATAAAAATATTTTTATAGACTAATTTTGCAAAAAAATTTAACCTTTATTATGATTTTAGGAAAAAAACCATAGTTTTTAATGGGGAAGTTTTGCAAGGTAATTTTAAACTAGAAGACTGGGAGGATTAATAGAAATAAGACATATGAAAGGCCTATGAAAATATACTAGGGCAGGAGTTCTCAAACTGGAGGTCGGGATCCCTCGGGGGTTGTCAGGTTATTACATAGGGGCTGTCAGCCTCCACCCCAAACCCTGCTTTGCCTCCAGCATTTATCATGGTTTAAATATATTAAAAAGTGTTTTTAATTTATTAGCAGGGTCGCAATCAGAGGCTTGCTATGTGAAAGGGGTCACCAGTAAAAAAAATGAGAACCACTGTACGAGAGCTAATGCACTGGTGTATTATGAGAATCCTGTAATTGATGTACTGCACCACATGATGGCAGTGTATTGTAGGATATAGGCTAGGAGCCTGCTTCACATTCTCTGTATGAGACTTCACAAAATGTGCTTTTATTAATTTCTTAGAAACTGCAATTCATGGCCACTGATTGAGCAATGAGGATCTGGTTAAATAGATGCACAAAGAGCCTATAAATCCAGGAGTATGAGAGCAACTTCAAGGGGGTTTAATCTACAGTTTCTTCTGAAGTCCAGAATCTCTGATCCCATGACCATTAGAAGACTTTTGGGGCAGCCAAATATAATTCCGGGTTTCTGGTTCCACTGAAGTCAACAGCAAAACTCCTTGTCTTTATTGAGAGTTGGACTGGCCAATGATGGGGGAGGGCAAGGAAAGAGTTCAGTTATGCTGTATTTTTAATGACAGGTTTCAGAGTAACAGCCGTGTTAGTCTGTATTCGCAAAAAGAAAAGGAGTACTTGTGGCACCTTAGAGACTAACCAATTTATTAGAGCATAAGCTTTCGTGAGCTACAGCTCACTTCCTCAGATGCATATCGTGGAAACTGCAGCAGGCTTTATATATACACAGAGAATATGAAACAATACCTACTCCCACCCCACTGTCCTGCTGGTAATAGCTTATCTAAAGTGATCATCAGGTGGGCCATTTCCAGCACAAATCCCAGGTTTTCTCACCCTCCACCCCCCCCCCACACAAATTCACTCTCCTGCTGGTGATAGCCCATCCAAAGTGACAACTCTTTACACAATGTGCATGACAATCAAGTTGGGCTATTTCCTGCACAAATCCAGGTTTTCTCACATCCCCCCACCCCCATACACACACAAATTCACTCTCCTGCTGGTAATAGCTCATCCAAACTGACCACTCTTCAAGTTTAAATCCAAGTTAAACCAGAACATCTCGGGGGGGGGGTAGGAAAAAACAAGAGGAAACAGGCTACCTTGCATAATGACTTAGCCACTCCCAGTCTCTATTTAAGCCTAAATTAATAGTATCCAATTTGCAAATGAATTCCAATTCAGCAGTTTCTCGCTGGAGTCTGGATTTGAAGTTTTTTTGTTTTAAGATAGCGACCTTCATGTCTGTGATTGCGTGACCAGAGAGATTGAAGTGTTCTCCGACTGGTTTATGAATGTTATAATTCTTGACATCTGATTTGTGTCCATTTATTCTTTTACGTAGAGACTGTCCAGTTTGACCAATGTATATGGCAGAGGGGCATTGCTGGCACATGATGGCATATATCACATTGGTGGATGTGCAGGTGAATGAGCCTCTGATAGTGTGGCTGATGTTATTAGGCCCTGTGATGGTGTCCCCTGAATAGATATGTGGGCACAATTGGCAACGGGCTTTGTTGCAAGGATAAGTTCCTGGGTTAGTGGTTCTGTTGTGTGGTATGTGGTTGTTGGTGAGTATTTGCTTCAGGTTGCGGGGCTGTCTGTAGGCAAGGACTGGCCTGTCTCCCAAGATTTGTGAGAGTGTTGGGTCATCCTTTAGGATAGGTTGTAGATCCTTAATAATGCGTTGGAGGGGTTTTAGTTGGGGGCTGAAGGTGACGGCTAGCGGCGTTCTGTTATTTTCTTTGTTAGGCCTGTCCTGTAGTAGGTAACTTCTGGGAACTCTTCTGGCTCTATCAATCTGTTTCTTTACTTCTGCAGGTGGGTATTGTAGTTGTAAGAAAGCTTGACAGAGATCTTGTAGGTGTTTGTCTCTGTCTGAGGGGTTGGAGCAAATGCGGTTGTATCGCAGAGCTTGGCTGTAGACGATGGATCGTGTGGTGTGGTCAGGGTGAAAGCTGGAGGCATGCAGGTAGGAATAGCGGTCAGTAGGTTTCCGGTATAGGGTGGTGTTTATGTGACCATTGTTTATTAGCACTGTAGTGTCCAGGAAGTGGATCTCTTGTGTGGACTGGACCAGGCTGAGGTTGGTGGTGGGATGGAAATTGTTGAAATCATGGTGGAATTCCTCAAGGGCTTCTTTTCCATGGGTCCAGATGATGAAGATGTCATCAATATAGCGCAAGTAGAGTAGGGGCTTTAGGGGACGAGAGCTGAGGAAGCGTTGTTCTAAATCAGCCATAAAGATGTTGGCATACTGTGGGGCCATGCGGGTACCCATAGCAGTGCCGCTGATCTGAAGGTATACATTGTCCCCAAATGTGAAGTAGTTATGGGTAAGGACAAAGTCACAAAGTTCAGCTACCAGGTTAGCCGTGACAGTATCGGGGATAGTGTTCTTGACGGCTTGTAGTCCATCTTTGTGTGGAATGTTGGTGTAGAGGGCTTCTACATCCATAGTGGCCAGGATGGTGTTATCAGGAAGATCACCGATGGATTGAAGTTTCCTCAGGAAGTCAGTGGTGTCTCGAAGGTAGCTGGGAGTTCTGGTAGCGTAGGGCCTGAGGAGGGAGAAAACCTGGATTTGTGCTGGAAATGGCCCACCTGATGATCACTTTAAATAAGCTATTACCAGCAGGACAGTGGGGTGGGAGTGTAGGTATTGTTTCATATTCTCTGTGTATATATAAAGCCTGCTGCAGTTTCCACGATATGCATCTGAGGAAGTGAGCTGTAGCTCACGAAAGCTTATGCTCTAATAAATTGGTTAGTCTCTAAGGTGCCACAAGTACTCCTTTTCTTTTTGTGTATTTTTAAGATATCCTCCAAAATATCATTGGGTGGGTCTAGATTCCTGCCTATAGCTCTGCTTCAACAGTTGGGGATTCTGGGTGCTTCAGTGGCCAATGCTGTTCTGTTCAGGTGAAGAAAGGAAGGGGCATTGATTAAATCACAGCCAGAGGCAGGGGATAGTGATAAAAGAATGGTTGAGTGCTTGAAATATGATCTCTGTTAGCATTGATTAGATGATGATAATTGCTGGGGAGAGCACTTCCTGGCAGCTAATGTCTAATAGGTGACCCTTTACCTTGGACATCAACTGCCGGGAAATGCCTTCTTCATTAATCACCGCTGCTCTTCTAAACTAAGAAAATATAAAACAGGGAAAGAAATGATATGGCAGATTAGCACCATCCCACTTATTTATTTCTATTTGTTTTAAAACATGTCCAGCTGCAGCTCAGCACAAGGGTCCAAAACAATTAAATAGTGTAACGTATAAATTAGGACAAGGGTTTAAAATAAAAGATCCTACCAGCCCCACATTCCTCAGGATTCTTCTGCCATCCAGTTTGATTCACTCAGTCTACACCCAGAAAAAAGCCTGAGAGAACAGATGAGCTTTGCAGCATGATCCAAAGGTGAATACATTTGGTTTCTGGTAGATAGAGAGAAGCAAATTCCAGTATTAGGAATCGTTCAATAAGAACATCATGCCTCCAAACTTGGGCTGTCAAGCGATTAAAAATATTAATCGTGATTAATCACGCTGTTAGTAACAGAATACCATTTATTTAAATATTTTTTGATGTTTTCTACATTTTCAAATATATTGATTTCAGTTACAACACAGAATACAAAGAGTACAGTGCTCACTTTCTATTTATTTTTTATTACAAATATTTGCACTGTAAAAAAAACAAAAGAAATTGTATTTTTTCAGTTCCCCCATTATAATTCTGTAGTACAATCTCATTGTCCTGAAAGTTGAACTTACAAATGTAGAATTATGTACAAAAAATAAGTCCTACAAGTCCACTCAGTCCTACTTCAGCCAGTCGCTCAGACAAACAAGTTTGGTTACAATTTGCAGGAGATAACGCTGCCTGCTTCTTGTTTACAGTGTCACCTGAAAGTGAGAACAGGCGTTCTCATGGCACTGTTTTAGCAGGCGTTGCAAGATATTTACGTGCCGCTAAAGATTCATATGTCCCTTTGTGCTTCAACACCATTCCAGAGGACATGCGTCTATGCTGATGATGGGTTCTGCTCTATAATGATCCAAAGCACAGCGGACCGACGCATGTTCATTTTCATCATCTTAGTCAGATGCCACGAGCAGAAGGTTGATTTTCTTTTTTGGTGGTTCGGGTTCTGTAGTTTCTGCATCTGACTATTGCTCTTTTAAGACTTCTGAAAGCATGCACCACACCTCGTCCCGCTCAGATTTTGGAAGGCACTTCAGATGCTTAAACCTTGGGTTGAGTGCTGTAGCTACCTTTATAAATCTCATATTGGTACCTTCTTTGCGTTTTCTCAAATCTGCTGTGAAAGTGTTCTTAAAATGAACATGTGCTGGGTCATCATCTGAGACTGCTATAACATGAAATATATGGCAGAATGTGGGTAAAACAGAACAGGAGACATACAATTCTTCCCCAAGGAGTTCAGTCACAAATTTAATTAATGCATTATTTTTTTAACGAGCATCATCAGCATGGAAGCATGTCCTCTGGAATGATGGCAGAAGCATGAAGGGGTATACGAATGTTTAGCATATATGGCATGTAAATACCTTGCAATGCTGGCTACAAAAGTGCCATGCGAATGCCTGTTCTCACTTTCAGGTGACATTGTAAATAAGAAGCAGGCAGCCGTATCTCCCGTAAATATAAACAAACGTGTTCATCTTAGGGATTGGCTGAACAAGAAATAGGACTGAGTGGACTTGTAGGCTCTAAAGTTTTACATTGTTTTGTTTTTAAGTGCAGTTATGTAACAAAAATAATCTACACTTGTAAGTTGCACTTTCATGATAAAGAGATTGCATTACGGTACTTGTATGAGGTGAATTGAAAAATACAATTTTATCATTTTTACAGTGCAAATATTTATAATAAAAATAAAAAGTGAGCACTCTACACTGTATTCTGTGTTGTAATAGAAATCAATATATTTGAAAATGTAGAAAAACATCCAAAATATTTAATAAATTTCCATTGGTATTCTATTGTTTAACAGTGCGATTAATCGCGATTAATTTTTTTGAGTTAACTGCAATTAATCGACAGCCCTACTCCAAACCCTCCCTGATTAAACCAAGGGGGGGTTAGAGCAAGAACCTCCATTCATCTCCATAGTTATGATACTACAAGGGGAGAGGGGCCACCTCTGGAGTAATCATAACCTAAATAATGTAGGCTGGGATTTTCAGAGGTATCTAAGGGAGTTAGGCACCCTATTGCCAATGAATTCCAATGGGATTTTAGTGCTTAGCTCCTTTAGGCACTGGGAAAATCCCAGTTTTAGGGCTTCATAGGTAAGGCCATACTCCACTATAATCCCTTTGGTTAAAGCTGAGGTGATGCTTCCATTCTAAGGGCTAGATCTTGGACCCCAAGTGCAACCTGTGATGTTGCATTCTATATGATTTTATGAAAATATGCTAATGAGTGTGAATATAATGTAACTGAAATATGCTTCATACAAAAGATCTCTTGTAAGGTATCATTACAAAGCTTATAACCTACTGAGTGTGGTCATCCTATTTGTATAAATGTATAACTCTTGTATCAGAAACTAGAAATATGAAATATAACTCTGAGGGCCTATTGTAATTATGCAAAGTGTGGGCCATTAATGGTGGCTTGGAATCTTTATGGCTTCCATTAACCAGGACAGTTGGTTGTAAATGGCTCTGTTTACTTGTAAGTCTTCCTGTAAACGTGTGTGCTGGCAAGTGGGTAATGAAGTCTTACAGTGACGTGATGATGTCACCTAAACTGGAATCCGTCTTTAACCTGGTGCTTTTCCATTTAGAAGGTGGGGTGGGAACCCAGACAGGGATAAAGGATTCCCACCTTGTGCAACAAATATATAAGGGGTGGAACAGAACAAAGGGGGCTGCAGTCATGAGAAATCCCCTAGCTACCACCTGACCTGGACCAAGGACTGTACCAGGGGAAAGGATTGGGCCCAGACTAGAAAGGAGTCTAGTCTGTGAAAGAAGCTTATCACAACATCTCGGAGGGTGAGGTTTCGTCTGTAATCAGTTTCTTACTGTATTAGGCTTAGACTTGCATGTTTTGTTTTATTTTGCTTGGTAATTTACTTTGTTTTGTCTGTTATTACTTGGAACCACTTAAATCCTACTTTTTATATTTAAAAAAATCACTTTTTGCTTAATAATTAACCCAGAGCAAGTAATTCCTGGGGGAGCAAACAGCTGTGCATATCTCTCTATCAGTGTTACAGAGGGCGGACAATTTATGAGTTTACCCCATATAAGCTTTATACAGAGTAAAATGGATTAATTTGGGGTTTGGACCCCATTGGAAACTGGGTACCTGGGCGCTGGAGACAGGAGCGTTTCTTAAGCTGTTTTTAGTTAAGCCTGCAGCTTTTGTGGGACGTGGTTCAGATTTGGGTCTGTGTTTGCAGCAGGCTAGCATGTCTGGCTCAACAAGACAAGGTACTGAAGTCCCAAGCTGCCAGGGAAAACTGGCTCAGAGATGGTCTCAGCACATCAGGTGGCAGTCCCGGGGGGGGGTCTCTGTGATTGAACCCGTCACACAACCATACAAGGGAGACTTGCATGGAATCTGCTATGGCAGCCCACTGTGCAGCCTCTACATGCAGGTTTTGACCAAGGAACCACATACTTGAGGACCCACTGGCTGCATCCCCAAATTCCTTCTCCCTGGGCTCACTGAAGAGGTTGCCATGAAGCTCTGCTCCATGATATGCAAAGGGATGTTCAGTCCCTTTGTCTTGTCTTTCAAAACCCTGCCACTGCCTGTATAGTGGCACCCCACTGTTTCATTATGATTAGCGCCTTCTACAGCCTCCTGCACCCAAGAGGGATTTGCCCCTAAAACCCAGTTTCAATCACTGTTACCAAATTTCTAATGGTTCCTATCAGCCAAAAAGTGATTTTTTTAAATTTTATTTTGAGTATTCAAAGTTTGGCATCCAATTTATTATTTTTCTAATCTGAATTTGATTCCAGGGAGAGGGTAGAACCTCCATTTACCTAATAAGCGATGTTTAATTTCCCCTCTCCCTTCACACGTGTGACTCAAACGATGTTTTCTATCTTTTCCAGAGTGTGAAGGACAGAGTCAGATTCTCAGAAGAGCTCAGCTCACAATTAGGCACCAAAATAGCTGGCCAGATTTTCAAAAGAACTCAGCATGTTGGGTGTGGAGCTGAAAATATGGCCATTTATCCTCTGTGAGGACAGCTGCGTTGGAAGTGACTGAAGAAGTTTGCTGTAGAGATGATTAAATTATGAGACATTAAGAGTGCATGTCTCCTTCTGGAAGTTTGCTGGTGTGGATTTTGGAAGGTGAGTAACTCTGATCAATAGGATTTTTTTTCAATGTGAGCGTATAAAATATATAGTGCCATTGTGGTTATTTAGTATTAATTTCTCTAGCATTAATCAGGTTATTCAAAGTAGTTTATGTTAATCAAATGGTGAACAGAAAATAAAAATCTTAAAAGTTAATCCTGGGACTGTTCTAGAAATACCCAGAAAGTCTGCTGCATAAACATAAGACATTGAAATTCCCACTACAGAGAAGCTAAGCATGCAAATGGCCTGCAGTTGGAAAATCTACCAGAAGGGGCAAGGGTTTGAGGTTAATTAAGGAAGAACATAAAACATTAAAAGATATATGGATCTGAAAAATGGCCCTGATTCACCTCCCAGTGAAATCAATGGGACTCTTTCTATGAGTTCAATGAGTGCTGGGTCATCCAAAAAGTCCCTCAGATACTTAGTGTTGTTATGTTAGAATTGGGCAATTGCCCCTCCTCATTGACGCTGTTGGGCACAGAAGCTCACTTCCATTCAGGCTACACTAGGGTAAAATTAAATGCCCCTTTGTTTAGCGATAGCTGAAACAATCAAAAACCATCGCCCAAGGACTAGACTGCATGCAAGCTAGGCCAGTGGCTGGGCCATGCAGTCCAAGGGGTTTTCTGGGGGCCTGATAAATGCAGAGACAGGGGATTTTTTGATTGCAGCTGTGTGTGTGAGGCAGAGAAGCAGCAGAAATACCACAGAAGCACACAGAGAAGGCAGCAAGGAAGCCTGACAACCAGACAGAGGTATTTGTAGAACGATGCTGAGAGAGAGAGCTATATGAGAAAAGTGCTGCCTGAAAAGAGGCTTTGAACTGTGAGCAAGTAAACTCTCACCATGTCTGATTCCCATTGTGTTCAGGGTAACAGAACTTTATGTACATTCTCTGTAAACAGATAGATTGCATTAAAGAAATACCTGCATCCACTGTCAATTTCTCCTCCTACTGGATACAACCCACAAGACTCTGAAAACTTCTCAGGCCAAATTGTTCCTTACAGGATATTTTCTAGTGGTTTGTTGTGACGACATGTAACTGTGCAGACACCTTCACTTTGGACAATCACCTAGATCTTACTTTCTGGAAAATTCCTGATAGTCACCATAAATGTTCATTTTCTTAGTTTCACCCCATTATTCATAGTTATAACTCCTTGAATGATACCAAATAATTCCTTGGAGTTTACGGGCCAGATAAACTCATTTATACCAACTGAGAATCTGCATTGACTTCAATAAAGCTGTACTGATTTACATTAACTGAGAATCTGGCTCTACATCTCTCAAATGTTTGTAGATGGTATCATATATATGTTCACACTGCAACCCCACATTCTTTACTGACCGCTTATGGAAAATAATTAAATAAAATTGTTCCTTGTAAATCAATCCCTCCAGCACCTCAATCGTTTTTGTTGCTCTTCTCTGAACTCCCTCCAGTTTGTCATTAGACTTAGTTACAGTCTTAAAGGTTAACAACAAGGATTTAATCTTGTTTCTCCATTTCAGTCATCTTAATATAGTTAAACAAATAATACAGTAACATGAAGAGAACAATAGGCCCAGCAAGAGATTAAATAGGCAGCATGACTCAGAATAAGCTAAATAATAAGCCAAAAGGGCAGCAGAAAAACCATTAAAACAGTTATTCTGAGAAACAACTATGGCAAGTGCTAAAGCATTCAGTAGCAGAAAAAAATCAAAGCATTTTAAACAAATGAAACCTACAGGATCATACAAGACAACTAATGTGAAGAGCAAAAGATCAATCTAAGTTAAATGAGATCTAGGACTCCTTACTGTAGACACCAGTGAACTTATTTAGAGGGAGATTTTTCAAGGGGAGTTAGACAACTCACTCTTACTGACTTTAAGTGGGAGCTGGGGACCTCGTTGTCTTGGTGTCTTTGAAAATCTTCCCCTGGTCAAATAATAATGTCTATGCTGGGGCTTGAGTTGTGTGGTTGCTCAGGCACATAGCCACATATTAGACTTAAGGCTGTTTTAGGTTGGCCTAGGAAAGGGCAGAATGCTCTTTGAAAGCGCTGCCCTCAGTTGGAGACTGCTCATTCGTTGTGCCTATAGTGGGAGTTACCTGAGGGGTGACAAAAGCAGCAGGTACCTTTTGGTGTATGTCTGACCTGATACTGGACAATCAAGTGTGACAGAGAACATTTTCTATCACATAATGCAGCCATATCCTGTTTTGCTCCCCAAGGACCTAGAGACCACTGCAACGTATAATTAGGACATCAGAGCTGAATTATTGTCACAGACATAGGAAGCAAAAAAAGATTAGCAGAGCTAGCCTGTGAGGGAGAGGGAATGATATGTAAGCCCAAGAATTAGCTGTGATAAAGGTGAAAGACAGAAATATAGATAATAAATAGTAATAATAAATATTTATATTGTGATAGCACCTAGAGCCTCCACTAAGTCAGGTCCATGAATGCTAGGCATTACACAAATACATGTGTATTATTTTCCCTGCTCCCAGTCACTATCAGTTGCAACTAAAGGTTATAATCATGTCACGTAGACAGGGGGTTGGTATCCACAGACTCCAGCAGCTACTGTTACATCTCCTGATTTAAAAAAAAAATCAAATGTAAATGAAACACACATCACCTAACATCAATAATCTCAAACTGTTTAATCAAACACAGAAAGGTCTAGAAGGAAGGTCAGAATAGGCAACCCTGAGCTCTCTAACCAGATGAGATCATTCTGCCTTTTTGTCAGTCGCTGCTAGCTCTGAACCTCAAGGATTTTCTGATCATGTGGCTTCTTTTTGTTCTCAAAACCTTCTTCAGTGACTGTTTAGCTGCGAAGGTGGCTCCATCATCTGGAGCCTGTGTCTGCTGCTCCTGTATGTTTCATTGTCATGCATTATTTCTGCCAGCACAGGGTTAGGGTTGGCACACAGCCAATAGCATCTTGGATGTCTTCAAGAAACAGAGAGCCAGTGGCCTCCTTCATTTCATCTAGACACATATTCTGTTCCTCTTATTGAACTGACCTTGAGGGGTGATTATAATGTATGAGCTTGATGTGTATGGTATAATTGTTAACTTGGTAGGTTGCAAGCCACTGTCTGGTTGAAACGAAATCTAACATTCTTTCCCACTTGCAATGGGGGTAACTGTTTGGCATTCTTACAGCATTTTTTCTTTTCTAGTTTCCTGGCTTTTTGGCTCTTCTGTAGCTACTTCAGGCTTATTTGTCTCTGACTCAATAAGCTTTTGGCATTAAGGTTTTCCATCTTCTGTTCACAAGTCTCTGAGCCAATGATTCTAATAAACCATTGAGAGGTGTGTTGTGATATTCTCACAATAGAAACCCCTTGACTCTGCCAGCATTTGGGTTTTGTTTATAATCTTCTTTACTATTTGTAGGTTTCAGAGTAGCAGCCATGTTAGTCTGTATTCGCAAAAAGAAAAGGAGTACTTGTGGCACCTTAGAGACTAACAAATTTATTTGAGCATAAGCTTTCGTGAGCTACAACTCACTTCATCGGATGCATTCAGTGGAAAATACAGTGGGGAGATTTATATACACAGAGAACATGAAACAATGAGTGTTACCATACACACTGTAACAGGAGAGTGATCACTTAAGGTGAGCTATTACCAGCAGGAGCGCGGAGGGGGCGGGAAACTTTTGTAGTGATAATCAAGGTGGGCCATTTCCAGCAGTTGACAAGAACATCTGAGGAACAGTGGGGGTGGGAATAAACATGGGGAAATAGTTTTACTTTGTGTAATGACTCATCCACTCCCAGTCTCTATTCAAGCCTAAGTTAATTGTATCCAGTTTGCAAATTAATTCCAATGCAGCAGTCTCTCGTTGTAGTCTGTTTTTGAAGTTTTTTTGTTGAAGAATTGCCACTTTTAGGTCTGTAATAGAGTGACCAAAGAGATTGAAGTGTTCTCCAACTGGTTTTTGAATGTTATAATTCTTGACGTCTGATTTGTGTCCATTTATTCTTTTACGTAGAGACTGTCCAGTTTGGCCAATGTACATGGCAAAGGGGCATTGCTGGCACATGATGGCATATATCACATTGGTAGATGTGCAGGTGAACGAGCCTCTGATAGTGTGGCTGATGTGATTAGGCCCTATGATGGTGTCCCCGGAATAGATATGTGGACACAGTTGGCAATGGGCTTTGTTGCAAGGATAGGTTCCTGGGTTAGTGGTTCTGTTGTGTGGTGTGTGGTTGCTGGTGAGTATTTGCTTCAGGTTGGGGGGCCGTCTGTAGGCAAGGACTGGCCTGTCTCCCAAGATCTGTGAGAGTGATGGGTCTTCCTTCAGGATAGGTTGTAGATCCTTGATGATGTGTTGGAGAGGTTTTAGTTGGGGGCTGAAGGTGATGGCTAGTGGCGTTTGGTTATTATCTTTGTTGGACCTGTCCTGTAGTAGGTGACTTCTGGGTACTCTTCTGGCTCTGTCCATCTGTTTCTTCACTTCAGCAGGTGGGTATTGTAGTTGTAAGAATGCTTGATAGAGATCTTATAGGTGTTTGTCTCTCTCTGAGGGGTTGGAGCAAATGCGGTTGTATTGTAGAGCTTGGCTGTAGACAATGGATCCTGTGGTGTGGTCTGGACGCCACTCGCCATCACCTTCAGCCCCCAACTAAAACCTCTCCAGTGCATCACCACCTCCTCCCCCGGCTCTTCTGCTGGTAATAGTTCACCTTAAGTGATCACTCTCTTGTTACAGTGTGTATGGTAACACCCATTGTTTCATGTTCTCTATGTATATAAATCTCCCCACTGTATTTTCCGCTGAATGCATCCGATGAAGTGAGCTGTAGCTCACGAAAGCTTATGCTCAAATATATTTGTTAGTCTCTAAGGTGCCACAAGTCCTCCTTTTCTTTTTACTAGTTGTACTGATTTTTCTGCAAAGCCATTCAACTAAGCAGAGTGAAGGCTTGATGTGGTGTACTTGAATTGATATACCGAAGATGTTTGCTGCAATGAGGCACTCATGAATGGTAGTCCATTATCTATTATTAATTAATCTAAAATCCTGGAACACACAAGCTGTGATTTACAATATGGTATATAGCTACTTGATGTGTTCTCCATCATTGGAGCGTTGTTCTCCACTTGTATGCTATGTGTCCTCTGTATTCCCAATTTTTACAATCTATCCTCACGTGGCAGACTCTTCATACCTCTAAGTATTTTGTGAAATTGTGAATTGATTCAGATTTGACAGTCAAGTTTAAGCCCATCTACAGTAATTTGGTAACTAGTAGATTTCCATTTCTTCTTTTGGTTACTCACTTTTAATTCAGTTGGCTGACAATAAAGGGAGTTATGCAGGGTTATATGAGGGCCGAATTGAGCACTGTGTGAACAAATTAGATAGTTGGAGAGGATTTTCTAAAGATCACATCACATTATTCTAAAGATGTCCTTGGATGCTTTGGAATGCTTAGATAGCAGTAGTAGCCAGGAATGTTTTTATCCTCTGTATTTGCCCAAGAGGTTGCAATCTTTCCTTTCACATGTGGACCTTGCCACAGTTTTTTATTCCTTTGTCGCCTCCAGATTAGATTAGTGCAATGCACTGTACATTGGCTTGCACTTCAAGATCACTTGGAAACTTCAGCTGGTGTGGAATGTGGCTGCTCACTTGTTTAAAGATGTTGATCTTATCCTATAAAGCTCTAAATGATTTGAGTCTGGATTGATTCTGAAAGCACCTTTCTCCCACGCTACCTCAGGTGGGATAACCCGAGAGGCTTGGACTAACAGCCCCCTGGTTTAAACAAGAGGGAGCTGGAGACGGAGTCTTTAGCGAGGGGTTCTTGACTTTGGCACTTGGTTCCCCTGTTGATCCCCCGGCATCTATTGATTGGGTCACACCACATCCATTAGGTCACACCACAAAGTTTTTATGTTCTCCCAGGTTTTCCTGTGGAAATGATTGAATGAGGGAGAGGGGCTGATGTGAGGATTTAGCATGGATTTTAGTTTTAAATGTTGACCCAATTGTACAGGGTATAGATTTTAATTAATTTTGGATGTATACCTCGCATTTTAAATCCGATTCAGTGAATAAAGACTGTGTTTGAGATTTGGTAGCCCCACAACTTTGGGTTTCTCTGACAGCTGTTGCAGGCCTAGCGTTGGGATTTTTCAACTCAGTCTTACCTACATGTGTTACGTAGATTTAGTTACATGTGTCAGTTAAGGTGATGGAATTGCATTACATAGCATTGTGAGTTTGTGCTATGTAAGAAATTAGATGCTAAGAGAAGACCTAGATTATGATACCCTTGCTCATGCTGAGAAGTAGTTTAGATTCAGAATAGCCTCACTAGTTTCAATGGGACTGCTCGTGGAATAAAGTACTACTCAGCAGGAGCTAGAGTATGAGAATCTGGACCTAATATCTTAATAGGCTCCGTGTGTAGGTTCATTGGGATGGATGCCATACAGGCAAGTGTGACAATTACGACATTTTGCATTGCAATATAAAAATAGAATATGAATGCATTATTCCTTTTTGGTTATTTTAGTTGTAAATCCATGTTTGGCCTCAGCTTTGCATTCTAAGTGTACTCAGATTCAGGCATATAAATTAAATCTGGCATTTCTGCAGCATCAGAGTGTATGTGTAAGATTATATTATGCTGCAGAGCCAAGGCAGGGAGACAGCCTGACTAGTAATTGATCATAACCTGCATAAAAAGACAATAATCAGATACGTATCCTGTTAAAGGCTCACATGATTGTTTCCCTCTCTCTTCTTAGTTTACATACATATGTCTTGGAAAGATACTGACATCTTTTGGCCAAACTCTGTGTGGGTCACTACTGCTAGCAACTGAAACACAATTTGTAAAGTTAGATGAAGGGCTAGCTAATCTGTAAATTACTCCCCCACCCCTGCAGTTTTGCAAAAATGGAAATGTATCCTTTGATTTTCTACTATCTATCTATCTTAGATATTTATGTCCCCACATCACCATGCTGTCTGAACACCTCACAATCTTTAATGTACTCACCCTCATAATACCCCTGTGAGGTAGAGAAGTACTGTTATCTCTGTTGTACAAATGGGGAACTGAGGTACAAAGAGACAAAGTGACTTGCCCGAGGTAACATAAGACATCTGTGGCAGAGCAGGGAATTAAACCCAGGTCTCCCAAGTCCCAGGCTTGTGTTCTAACCACTGCACCATCCTTCCTCTCTAATTTTACATATTCATTGTAAAAACACAGAGAACCTTCCTCCCATCCCAAATTCCTCCATTCTTGGAGGTCTGGTAAATTTTTTGTTTTGTTTTTTGTTCTCTGGGGTCTGCCAGAGCCCTAAACATCTTCTCCAGCCAGGGCCTAAGATGTGCTGAGAATCTGAAACTCCTAATGAAGTCATTAGGAGTCACAGGGATTCAGCGTCTCACAGGATTTGGCCCCCCAAGACAAAGTTCTATTACTAGGCCACCAGACGGGTGGATATAAAATCCATTGGTTTCAATTGAGTCATTTCTGCTTGGTGTTAGGGAGGAGTATTGTATTCAAATATATTAACTGCAATGCACTGAATTTTAGGCAAGAATTCAATTATAAAGAGTTGCTGTGGGTGATTGGGAAAGAGTTGGAGGACATGGGTGGCGTCTTTTGGACTGGGGAAGAGGAGAATCAGGAAAAGGGATGGTGTAGCAGGCTTCTCTCAGGGGTCTTCAGCCCTTGTGGTCAGGCCACAGCCAGCCAGTCAGTCTCTCCAAACCTTGAGGCAGCTCTTCCAGGCAGTTTGGGAGCCCGGCAGTAAAGCTACAGATTACATAGCATCCCCCCCACAGAGTCCTCTGGGATCTCTCAAGCAGCCAGGGAGAAGAGGGAATGATAAGGGCACCCAGACCCTCTCTCTCCACCAGGTCATGGCTCATGGCCTCAGGGGAGAGAGGTGGAGGTGGCTCAGTCCCTGCTGGCTGCCACTCCAGATCAGCCTTCCCAGGCCACTTCCTACCTTCCCTGTTTCCCTTCAGTTTGGGGTATGGCCCCAGCCTACTGCTTACACCATCTCAATAGTTCAGGGCTTTTGCTGCGGGGGTGGGGATGCTTCCCAGCTCACCTCCAGAGTCCAATTGTCCCCCCTCTTTAGTCGGGGGAAGGGGGATTCTGGCCAAGTCTTACTCACAGTACCTGTCCTTCCCTGTTTGTGCCTATGTGGCTGCAGCCTGTCCACCTTTTTTCAGCCAAGCTCTCTAGGATTGCTAAATTTAGTTGGACGTATTCCTGGAAGTTTCATCACGTGATATAATCTTTAATTAAAGATTCGTCTTTAATTCATGGAGACTCCAGAACGATCCTAGAGAGTTGGCCACCTAACCTCTCCTCCATGCTCCTCACGCCAGAGTCCTGAAGTTCTCTTTTAAACAGGTCCTCCATAGGCAGCATGCCCAGCAGCTGCTGAAGGGTGAGGCTTCATCTTCCAGTACTGTTCCACCACTCCTTTTACCTTAGTGTGAGGTCTGTAAATCCCATCACATGCCCTTCCCCTCAGGCTGAGCACCGCAGGTTCATTCTGCACAGCTGAGTCTCCTTTGTCCCATGAAAAGAAGTGCACATTCTTGTGGGCACCTCCTGCTTGATGCAGTACCTCACACTTATACAACTGTAGTGAGAGGTAGCAGCACATAATTTGGAGGCGATGGTCTTTCATGGAATTCAGCCTTGGAGGGGTGCATGATTCATCACAAGATGGAAGAGCTATCCCCATAAGTAATAGTGGAGTGCTTTAATGGCCCATTTTACAGCCAATGCCTCCATCTCTGTCACTGAGTATGACACTTCCCAGGCTGACATCAGAGGCATCCTTCTGCAAGACTAAAGGTTTTGAAAAATCAGGGTGGACAGGACAGGCTCCAGAATCATTTGCTCTTTTAATTTCTTGAAGGCTGCATATTTCACCAGGTCCACCAGCAGAGCTGCATTCATGGCAAAATCTGGGATAATTTACCTATAATAGCCCTCCAGTCACAAGCAGTGTCATACCTGCCTCTTTGTGATGGGTTCAGGGCATTACACCAGAGTTTGGGACCCCTCCTACAAAGGGGCGCAGGCTTCCCCACTCTATACTCCCTGTACATCACCTCTCGATTAGTTAGGTGGCACATGGAAAGGTTAGCTGTAATCCAAAGCTTCTGAGGACCTGCAAGACTCTGTTGTAACATGGTTTAAATGCTCATTCCAAGATTTGCTATAGATGAAGTCATCGATGTACACAGCTGCACGCTGATCATGAGGCCAAAGCACCTTGTCCATCAGCTTTTGGAAGGTGGCTGCCATGCCATGTAGGCCAAACAGCATCCTCTTAAATTGATATAGGCCAAATGGCATGTAGAAGACCATCTTTTCTTGGAACACCGGAGTCAAGAGGATCTGCCAGTAACCCATGGTTAGGTCAAGGGTGGTGATATACCTGGCAGCCCCAACCTCTCTAACAATTTGTCAACCCTCAGCATCAGGTAGACATCAAATTTCGACACCACCTTGGCCTTCTGGAAGCAGAATCTGGTCAACCCATCTTATTTAGGTACCAACATTATAGGGCTCACCACAATGTGACTCTTGGACCCCACTCCGAAGTCTAACATTGCTTGCAGTTCCTTCTGTACCATTTCCCACATGTGCCTTGGCAATGGCTGAAAGTTCCTCTCACCTTTTCCCCTGTTTCAGTCTCTTTATGGTGGAACACTAAGTGAGTCTGCCCTGGAACTGCAGAAAAGACCACCTAGAAAGACTGGACAAGTTTTTGGATCTGCCACTTTTGCTATGTCTGCAGGCCTCCTCCCACCATAGGCGCCAACTTCTCCTGGCACCGGTGGTTGCTCAAACCCCGCCCCCCCCCCGGACTCTACCTGTTCCCTGCCCCTTCCCCTTGCCCCGCCCCCATTCCAACTCCTTCCCCAAATACCCGCCCCGGCCCTGCCTCTTCCCTGTCTCCTCCCCCCTTCCTCCCACAGTTTGTTACGCCACAAAATAGCTGTTTTGCGGTGGCAAGCGCTGGGAGGAGAAGTGGGTACATGGTGCGCTCAGGGGAGGAGGCGGAGGTGAGGTGAGCTGGGGCAGGGCACGGAGCTTGGCTGCCGGTGGGTGGAGGGCACCCACTAATTTTTCCCTGTGGATGCTCCCGCCCCGGAGCACCCACGGAGTTGGCGCCTATGCCTCCCACCACACCTCTCTCTCACCCGTAGCGCATACTGTACCAAGTTTGTGGCCTTGGAATTTCATTCCGTCTATGTCTCCCAAAGAAGGTCTAGTATTGCTCTTAGCTACCTCCCATATAGTAATTCAAATGGGGAGAACCCGTCAATGCATGAGGGACTTTGCAGATGATGAACAGGTCCGGTGGTGAGGGTCCAAGGCTCCAAACTTCTGCAACATACTTTTCAAAGTCTTATTAAATCTCTCTACCAGCCCATTGGACTAGGGACAGCACATGGACATTCTTAAAGCTTTTATCTTCAAAAGGCTACACAATTCCCTCATAAATTGGGGCATCAAGTTGGTACTTTGATCTGTGATTATTTCCTAGGGATCCCCACCTGGTCACTTTCATGACCACCAGGGCAAGGGCCATTGCCTTCGTTGAGCAGAGTGGAATCGCCTCAGGGTACGATGTGGCATAGCCTAACATGACTAGTATGGCCTGGAAACTGGCTGACTCTTTTCCAGTGGGTCCACCAGATCCATGATGGTCCTTTCAGATGAGGTCCCTACCATAGTGAGAGTATCAGCGGGGCCCAGGGAACCTTCCCTGGACTTGCCCACTGGCATTCTGGGCAGGAGACATAGTACTCTCTTACCTCCTGGCCAATAGAAATGAACCATCAGTCAGTCAAGAGATTTCCCTTGGCCAAGATGTCTCCTCACAGGGTATAGCAAGTGTCAGGTGTAGTATTTCCCTGCAGTACTTCTTTGGGACAAGCAGTTACATTTTAACCTCCCCAAGCTTCTCTGAACTCTGTTTTCTCTCCCTATACCTCGAAGTGTGACCATTGTTTCAGGAATCGAGGTTCCACCACTTCAATATCGACCTAGGTGAGCTGTTTGCAGGCTTGTCCCAACATTGGGTCATTTCTTTGTTTGTCAATGAAATCCACATTGTCTGAAAATGTCATTTGCTGCCAGCTCACTTAATTTCTCCTGTGGTTTTATCCTTCTTGGAGAAAGCCTGTCCCGCTCCAATTGACATATTGTCCATGGTGTTGTTCCTTCGCTTTTATGGCTTGCGTCTCCACTGTCTCCTCATCTTTGGCATCTGTGTTAGTCCTAGGGTGATCAGATGTCCCGATTTTATAGGGAGAATCCTGATTTTGGGGACTTTTTCTTGTTTCGGAACCTATTACCCCCCACCACCTGTCCCGATTTTTTTACACTTGCTATCCGGTCACCCTAACTGGTTCAGACCTCATCAGGTCCCTAAAAAACTTCCAATCTCACCCGATTATCACCGAATATAACAGTTTTGTCATATCATTGTGATTCAGCACCCTCTGGTGCACCTTCTTCGTGAGGTAAGGACGCACATCCCAGTAAATGCATTGGAAACAGACAGGGCCTGTTGGAACTGTTTCAGGCCCCAGTAGACTTGCCCTCACCAGAGTCTGGCAGCACCCCAAGTCAATCAGTTCTCATACCTTCATGCCACTGACCTGTACAGGCATTAATAGTTTCATCAGCCCCTCTTATGGGCCCTGGATTTGGCCACCCATATTTGGCTAGAGAGGCAGTCTACATGCGGGCAGTCACAGCAGAAGTGTCCTGGCTCTGGACAAGGCCCGGTCTGGTCTTCTGCCGCCCTCACTGTCTTCACAGACATGCTGCCTCCTGGGTCTCCTGCCTTTCTTAAGCCCTGGTCTTTGCAGAGGCACATACCTGCCTGCCATTCTTTATCTGCCCCCCTAGCTGGCCCACGTAGCCCTGTCCATCTGCTCCCCCTCCCTCTTTCTCCTTCTCCCTTCTATTGCCTGAGTCAGTTGAGGTGGGACTAGACAGGTCTGAGGGATTTCCACCATGGGCCTTGTTGGGAACTTGTCATTCTCCACCTAAGTTATAGTCTTGGAGAGGGTTTTGGGACAGTGGCATATCACCCATTCCCATCTTCCAGCCGGGAGAATCTGTGTGAACTGGTCTAGGACAGTTCTTTTGGCTACATGGGTTCCTGACTTTTTGTTGGGCTGGAGCCACAGCCAGCAATGTTCTCTCAGTCACTGGCTCACCACCCATGGTCTGTGGACATATCAAAGGCATCTAGCACGGCTGCCTTTAGTTGAAGGTAGTCTTGTGTAGCCATCATGTCGAGACTGCAGTACGCCTCCTGGGCCGCTCTTATCAGATAGCTGGGTCACTCTGTTAGTTCCCTATCTGTGGGCCACAAGCCGCCATGGCCACCCTTTCAAAGGTTATCAGGAATGCCTCTGGGTCACCCCTGGGCCCATTTTTGTTGGCTTCAGTGGAAGACTTAGGGCTAGGGCTGGACCTGGGCCAAAGCCACCTGCTGCCAAACTCCGCAGCATACCCTGGGGATGAAACAGTGTGGCCATCTGCTGCACCAGTTGTTGCCGTTGGTCTCTTTGCTGGGCCACTAATTTGCTGAGGACTTGTTGCTGTAGCTGCTGCAAAGCTTGCTGCTGCTGTTGTGCAGCCAACTGCTGGAGCAATTGGGTCTGCTACTACTGCTGTTGTTGCTGCTGGTCCATAACCCATTTCAACAGCTTGTCCAAATCCATCTTTCACTTGCTCCTCTTATTTTTCTAGAGTGCCCGCATTCTCCGTCACTCTGCAGCAGGCTTTGCTTAAGGGCTGGCAGGCCTAGTTCTCAGGCCATGGCCAGTCTCTCCAACCCTTGAGACAGCTCTTCTGGGCAGTCCGGCAGCCAAGCAACTTTAGATCCATTGAGTCTGTTTCCCTTCAATTTGGGGTGTGGCTCAAACCTATTGCTTTTACACAGTCTTGATAATTCAGGGCTTCAGCTGGGGGCAGGAGAAGGGAGATTCTTTGTGACAAGTTAACATCAGTCACATAAAGTTACTTAAGACTTTCAGCTGGGACAAAAATTAAGGGTAACTGGCTCAGTTACATGGCAGCAGAATGTTGATATCCCAGGTACAGGAGGTACTCTATGTATTGGGGTGCTCTGTGTATTACTTACATGATGTCTGTTAAGTGCTTTGGAGAGGAATGGAAAGGTCAATATAATTAGGCTTGGCAGAATTCAATGTTTATTTTTTTAATAATTTCAAGGGATAATATCAATGTTTATTTTTAAGAATTTTTATTTACTTAAATTTTCACAGTTGTGGGAAAATGAGAGCAAGACAATTATTATTTAATGACAGTAGACACTGAGATTCAAAAAAATTAAAGCTTTATATCGATTAACACACAAATTGACAACATCACGTGTCACTATACAAAGTAAATATTCTTAAATCAAATTCTAATAAGTTGAAATGCAGCATTTTTCTTACTTTGCCTATCTGTAAATTTTGATTATTATTGATGGAAATATATTTTTATCCACTTGTGTGTGTATGATGAAATCGATGTGTACAGACATTTACCAATAAAAAATTAATCTTTCCAAGCCTAACTATGATCATAGAAATGTAGGGACCTTGAGGAGGAGGTCATTAAGTTCAGCCCCAGATCTGAGGCAGGACCAAGTAAACCTAGTCCCATCCCTGACAAGTGTTTGTCTAACCCGTTCTTAAAAACCTCCAATAGTGGGGATTTCTCAACCTCCTTTGGAAGCCTATTCCAGAATTTAACTACCCTTATAGTTGGAAAGCTGTCCTAATATCTAACCTATATCTCCCTTGTTGCAGATTAAGCCCATTACTTTTTGTCCTATGTTCAGTGGATATAGAGAACAATTGATCAATGTCCTCTTTATAACAGCCCTTAATATATTTGAAGACTGTTATCAGGTCACCCCTCAGTCTTCTTTTCTCAGGATTAAACATGCCCAGGTTTTTTAACGTTTCCTCATACGTCAGGTTTTCTAAATATTTTATCATTTTTGTTGCTCTCATCTAGACTCTCTCCAATTTGTCCACATCTTTCCTAAACTGAGACACCCAGAATTGGATACAGTACTGCATCTGAGGCCTCTCCAGTACCGAGTGGAACAATTACCTCCATGTTTTATATACAACATTCCTGTTACTACACCTCAGAATACTAGCCGCCTTCGCAACTGCATCATATTGTTGACTGATATTCAATTTGTGATCCTTTTCAGCAGTACAGCCACCTAGCCAGTTATTCCCCATATTGTACCTGAGCATTTGGTTTTTCCTTCTTAAGTGAAGTACTTCACCCTTGTCTTTATTGAATTTCATCTTGTTGATTTCAGACTTATTTTATAAGCATACTTTCCACTCCATTATCCAAATCATTAATGAAAATGTTTAATAGTACCAGATCTAGGACTGACCTCTGCATGACCCCACTAGATACATCCTCCCAGTTTGACAGCAAACCATTGATAACTACTCTTTCAGGTCTATCTGTCAACCAGTTGTGCACCCCCCTTATAGTAATTTCATCTAGACTACATATCCTTAGTTTGCATATGAGTGTGTAAAAAGCCTTACTGAAGTAAAGATATATCACATCTGCTGTTTTTCCCCTATCCACTAGGCCAGTAACCCTGTCCACGAAGAAAATTAAGTTGGTTTTGCATGATTTTTTTTCTTGACAAACCCATGCTGGCTATTCTTTATAATCCTCTTATTCTCTAGGTGCTTACATATTGATTGTTTAATTTGTTTCAATACTTTTCCAGGTATCAAAGTTAGGCTGACTGGTCTATAATGCCCTGCATCCTCTTTGTTCCTCTTTTTACAGATAGATACTATGTTTGCCCTTCTCCAGTTGTCTGGGACCTTACCTGTCCTCCATGAGTTCTCAAATATAATTGCTAATAGTTCCAAAATTGCTTCAGCTAGTTCTTAAATACCTAGAATAAGATGCGATAACATATTTCATTACTCATTGAAACAGCTGCATCACACACACACGTGGTGTCTGTATGTTCAGTTTGTAACTTGGAATATAATTTATAAATAATATCATTCCAGATTCATTTATCTAAGGAAAAAGCCTCTCAGTACTCACATCAGTGAACAGAAAGCAGTATTAGACATAAGCAACCTTGTTTCCCTATAGCTATTTATTTCACATCTCATCAACATCATGTATCCACACTGAAGTTTATAGGCCTTGACAGAGTAGCACCTCGAGGGGGAGAGAGAGGATGACAGATAAAATTTACAAAGTCAATCCTTTTGGATCTGTTTTTGGACAGCTTTACACCACAGGCTATAAACACCAACAGGAATCTGAAACCTTTTCTGCAGTGACCTTGTTTTAGAAAACAGTATTCTTATCTCTCAGCACTATTCTCTGTGCAGTCACTTCTCGCTGTATGTTCCTCAGAATGTGTGATTTCCATTTTCTTAAACAGTGACTGCTTTTGTATTTTTAGTTTGCTGAACTTCTGCGTTTAATTTACATATGCTGGGAAACTCCTGCAGCTGGCAGCAGAAGGATTCTATTGAAATCACTTGATTTCTTGTTTCTTTTTCTTCTTTACACCACAGTTGTGCCTGGAGGCCTTATCCAGGCAGAGGCCCCATTGTGCTAGGCACCGTACTAACAGATACTAAATGACAGTGGTTTTCTTTCTTTGAAATTATGCACTCTCTCAAACCCTGATATCCTTATTCAGACAAGCTTCAACTGAAATCAGATATTTCACATTTCATTGAAGTCAGTGGAAGTTTACCCAAGTCAGGGCTGCCTGGTCTCTGACAGGCAAGAAGGATATGTCTTTACTGCAGAGCTAACTCATGTGAGCAGCTGCACTGCAAAGTTGTATCCAAGTTACTGTGTCCTGACTGGTGCTGCACTCACGTGTGTGTGTGTTGCTAGGACTTCAGGGCACACATCCCATTGATCTTGTTCCTGCAGTAAGCTGAGGCACTCTGATTCTTTCCCAGTGAATTGTAGGAGAACTTGTCAGTCCCTTTGTGCCCACGATTGGAACAGTGGGAAAGTATTGGAGGACTATCAGCACTAAAGTGATTTTAGCCTGCATCCTTGCTGCAGAATGGGCAGGTTCCAGCCCAAGTGAAAGTCTCACTTGGATGTTCGCCTGTACCCCAGGATGGAGCAGCTAGCCCTGGTTAAAAGCACCACAAACTCAGAGGTTGTATATGTGAATGGGACGGGGATTGGGGCAACACCCAAGTAAGAGCCAGGGTTAACTCTGCTGTGAAATTCTTCCTACTGCCTGGCATTTGTTAGCAGTGGCCTCTCCTTCCTAAAGTCCCCCACTGTTTAAATTTGTAATGTTAGGTTGTGTCCATTATGCTCAGCAATCTAAAAGCAGCAGGATTCATAATCCCTTTTTTGTGGTGGAGGGCTCACACACCATACAATTGGTGGCACAGCTTTGAACTACATGGCTATCACCAGCAGTAGGCTGAGAGATGTATTGTAAAAATTGTTTTCACACACATTTCACTCTTTATAAATAGTGCCAACTATTCCTTTTCCTGTGACCTGTTCAAGCCACTGGGCCGAGCAAGCAGTTATCTTTGGAAATGACTTATTGACTGGACTTTCACCCGGTCTAAACATACGTATTTTTTCCACAAAATCTATTCTAACAAACATGTAAACTCGCTTTAAAAACACTTTCCTTTTGAGCCAGGCGACCTTATATCAGGCAGGATAGTCGAAGGACGGCTCACTTAAATTTCTGTGCATTTGATCTGCTTGGGTTTCCAAGTGTCCTTGCTAAGATCAGCTGGGCTTGCAGGTTCCTGAAGTCAATCTTGTCTCTTTTTCAGCTTACATTCCCTTTTTAACAATGACCTAGAACAGTGTCCCACCGTGCAGCATACTTTAAATTAAAAAAAAAAAACACCCTTTGGTGAATACAAACTGCATGACCATTATTCTGATGATACAAAAAATTGCAGTTACTATGAAATAATACATATTAATAAAGTGATAGCTAAACAGTACCTGTGTTGGAAATACAGGTTCTTACAGGTGTTTAATCCACCATATTTTGTCCAGATATCAGTGTACTTGTAACACCAGTGCTTTGGGGCCAGAGCCAAAGTTCATTGAAGTCAATTGGAGCCCTTCAATTGATTTGGATGAGGCCATGTATGAAAGCTGTGATCACAGTCCTTCTGTGGATCTTGGAAAGGACCTGAGTAGGTCCATGAGTCCCAGCTGGATCTCGGATATGGCCATATAGAACGTATAAAATAATCAGATGCATTGCCCGCATAGCTGAAATAGGAAACAGACCTTTTGCCTTTTGTTGCAGCTAGTCATGTCAATATGATGCATTTCTCTTTTTATCAGTGAAGATGTGGATGAATATGTCATCAGTGCATTTCCTATAGGAACTTCAGCATCATCTTTCTGATAATAAGGAAAAGTAGTTAGTGGCAAACATTTTAAGGGGAGTATTAGTTTTTCTTCTGAATAATTTCTTGGTTTATTAAATTAGCAGACTAAAGCAGTTTAGGCTAAATGTTAGAAGTCACATTAACAACACTCTTTTCTGCTGGCATGGATGACTGAAATCAGAAATATTTATTGGGAGTACTGTGAGCACACCCAATGGATTTAACAGCGGGGAAAGATATTTCTGGTCTTTAAACGTTTTAGTGCAATTTTGCTATATTTAAATGATGATACATAAATAGCATATTTATCTTAATCATAGCATTCCCTGCACACTTTGTCAAAACAAGTATTTCAGACACAGAGGCTGATTTCAGTTACGGTTATGTAACCTCATTTAAGTCAATGGAGTCTCTCTGTATTTACACTATTGTAACCAAGAACAGAATCTGTGGTTCAGCCTAGTAATTCTTTTGCATTTAATAGAGTTAAAGAGAGAGAGAGAGAGAGAGAGAGAGAAAAAGAGGTGGGTTTTTTGTTCTATGTTTATGTAGCAAAAGCAGCAATAGTGTCATATTCCAGTATTCATTTTTAGGCAGCCTTTATATAAAATTATATGAAAAATTATTCGGTGAAACTAATTCTAATAAGGTGAACAGTGTTCCTTAGAGAAAGGATTGTCATGCCCCACTTACCTTTGACAGTACTGTTCCTGTTGGAGAATATGGCCTTTTTGTTTATTATTTGCAACCATTCACGTTAAATTCTTAAATTCACAGGAACGGACTGGCTTTCTAGTTGGTGCAAGGTCTTTCGGTTTAGTTCTAGACAGCTGTATCAAGGGATCTCTGAAAACTGGCATTGATCTGTTATTTCAGAATGGCAGATCATTGGAGTTAGTGATGGAGTGATCTGGTCTTCTGTGTCTGATGAAATGCCAATTCCATAAAAAATTTGTGCTCAAGAGAAGAAAGCTAGCAGATGGTTTCAAGGGCTGGCACCTAAAGTGTGAGAAATTTAGATATTAAACAAAGTTGCAATGTTTGTTTTGGACTTCTTGAAATTGGAGTCAGTGTTGGGGGAGGGAGGATTTCAGGAAAGGAAATGTGTGCATCAGAAGTGAAGACAAAGCCACATGTTAAGGACTTTGGAGAAACCCTGGTAACAATCATCAATACACTATCCATTTCAGTACTTCGGAATAGCATTGAGCAAATTATTTGTAATTATTAGTTTATAGATGATTTTAGCCCTTTATTTGTTAGCAAATTGTCCTTAACTTTGATTTTTACAAATCTGTTCATTATTTGAAATTGTTTGAATATTTTGTGTGAACATATTTCAGTCCCAAATATTCACTTCTGCTATTAGAGTAGTCTCTGTTTTGTTTTTCCTGATTCATGGTGTGTGATAGGCCACTTTAGTCACATGGCAATATTTCCACTCCCTGACTGGATAAATGACACTTTTTATATGAATATGATTGTCTCAAACCTTTGTGTGAATAACATTCCACAAACAGCTTACACTTTTGCTTTCTAAAAACATTCTTACAAATACCAATCACTGGCCATGAATGTTCATAGAAAATAAATCTAAAATGATGCAAAGCCTGTTGACACCAACTCATAGTCTGTAGCCAAATTAATGTTCACAGATACTTTGCAATATTTGTCCAGCTCTGTTTCTGACCTGGGTACTGGCTTTTGTTTGATTAGTCTTTATCTCCATCTATAAACTATAAGAATTCCCAGAGTTAAAGCCCTATTGACGCTGCCAAATATCTGTTGGAGGTCAGTAGAATTCATTATAAATTCCCTCTCCTTATTCAATGTTTTTTCAATGAGCATTATCAGACTTTGGATCTTATTGATGTATTTTCTTTCCACAAGAAAGAATATTATTCTCCATCCTTTAAATCAGACACTTGGGGAATTCAGTGATTCAGAATTAAAATGGGGGAGGTGTATGCTTCAGTGTAGTATGGAGTAATGCTCATCACCAGTTAATATAGGGCTTGTCTATGCACTAAAGAGGTAAACTAAACCAACATAAGAGATAA
Organism: Lepidochelys olivacea; assembly: GCF_965140295.1. Lineage (NCBI taxonomy): Eukaryota > Metazoa > Chordata > Testudines > Cheloniidae > Lepidochelys > Lepidochelys olivacea. Next base: position 111,693,980 of record NC_140417.1, read on the forward strand.
TTATATTGCACTGGTTTAACTAAAGTTCTGTTTGTATGTTACTGGTGTGGTCCATAGAATTACTCTGGATTTTCACCAGTGTAAATGAGAGCAACACTTGGTCCAATAGCTCTTCTCTTTCCCTCAGAGGTCATCATAGAGCTATAGGGCTGGAAGGCACCTCAAGACGTCATCAAGTCTAGCACCCTGTGCTGAGGCAGGAGCAAGTAAACCTAGACTATCTACTTTTGTCTATCCTCTACTTAAAAACCTCCAATAATGGGAATTCTCCCTTGGAAGCCTATTTCAGAGCTTAACTCCTCTTATAGTTTGAAAGCTTTTCCTAATATCTAACCGAAATCTACCTTGCTACAGATTAAGGCCATTACTTCTTGTCCTACCTCCAGTAGACATGAAGAACAATTGATCACAGTTCTCTTTACCTTATTACTCCTGGGGGAATTCTGTGTCACTGCATGTGCACATAATTAATGAGCTGTGCATAATTTTAATTTTTTGCGCAGAAAAAAGCTTCTGTTGAAAAGTTGTTGCAGTTCCGCCTTTTGCCCACCAGAGGGGGCTGTGGCAGTAGAACACAGCAGCAGCTTCTTCACAGCGGGCCATGTCAGCAGACACGGGGTATGGGGAGACAGACATTGTGGGGTGCTGGGGAAGGTCAGACAGGTGCTCATAAGGGCTAGTGGGGGAGGACAGACTGGGGCAGGGGCTGAGTGGGAGTGGAGGCACAGGGCCACAGGGTGGAGGGTGGTGCAGGGCCACATGGTGATGGGGGAGGGAGTGCAGAGCTATTTAGGGATGGGAGGAGTGGGTGTCTGAGTGGGGGTGGAGGGACAGTGCCTGACTGAATGGGAGAGGCTAGGGGTCAGCCAGGGTCTGCATGAGGAAGCTCCCTAACAGTCCCTTCCCGCCCCACAAAAAAACCTGTTCCATACTTTTTTCCCCACCCATACCCAAGAATCTTCCAAGTTCGCATCCAGGCTCCTTCCCAGCAATTATTTCCCTCTCCCTTAGCTCCTCCATTACCCTTGACTCCCCCGAATCTTTACATTGCTTCTGGGGGGTGTGTGTGTGAATATGGTTCTGTATTGTAGTTTAAATGAATTATTACTCAGAGTTCTGTATTAATACTGTATGCCTAGGAAGGAATCTACTTGTCAAAAAACATTTTCTGAATCTTTTTTGTTGTCTGTATCGTTACAGACATACTTGCTGACAGGTATTTTGAAATAAATGACCCAAGATAATTGAAACTGGTGTGATTAAATTGTGTTATTTTGAGAAATAAAATATGCAGAATTTTGCAGAATTTGAAAATTCTGTGCATAACATTTTTAATTTTTTGATGCAGAGTAATCTTATTTATCCTATGAAACTCCTTGCTCTGAGAAACCCAAATTTGTAGTTCATCCTTATAAGAAAAGCTATACCTTTTGCTTAGCCCAAGGGATGGTGAAATACAATTCAAACCAGAAATAAACACCGAATTCTGTTTGAGAATAAAGGCTTGATTCACCTCTGCACTGCTCCATTATTTTTTTTGCCAGGGGGACTCCATTCCACCATCTTAAAACCAGAGTAACAGTGGTGACTCAGACCCAAAATGTTTAATTACAAGTGTAATTTCCAAGTTTAGTACTTGGGGCAACCACCTCGCTAAAAAGTAAGATCCCTTCTTACAATGACGATACAGAAACCCTGTATCAGAGTTTCTAAACTAGTTACAAATATGCTTTATTACTAGTTTAACTGCAGTGAAAACTATACAAAGGGCCACCCTTATTAAGCATCATCAAATACACTCCTATCTTTGTTAGAAGACCACATCCATTAATTAACCGATTTGGTCAAGCTTTGGTCAGAGTGCAAAATTCGCTGTATGGTGTAAATACCTTGTTTTAAAATTAATCATTTTGTTTCACTTATTTGTTCAATACCACCATTGAACGTCACTTGCTCCTTTTTCAGTTGACTTTTGAGCTTATTTTATTCCTCCATACAAAACGTGTATCTCACTTTGATATCTATCTTGCCTCCTACTCATTTAGTGATATAGGCGCCAAGAGACAGAGACAGGGAAGGTAAAATCTAATGACCTTTGAAATGCACACTATAAGGCTATGATATACTATTCTCTTTTATCCTCTATTAATCCTGAGGCTCTGGTTGGATACAATCTTCTATTGTTTTTGTGTATTCTAAACACATCTTCTCAGATGATCTGAAAAAATGTAACCAGACACATGCCTTTGGAAAGTGGTTCTTGGGACCTAAATCTGGGACAATATTTTTCTCTGAGATTATTCAGTTTGTGGAAAATTTATATCCTCCTAGTTGCAGATTTTCCAGTTGTATTTAATTTGTTTTGAGCATCATGTGAATCATGTGCTGATTAACTTGCAGCATTTATGTTTTTTGTTCTAGTATTTAACTGAACCATGGAAAACACGCTTAGATAGAGTCTGTTGCTTTATGTATTTCTGTAATGACAATTGTGTGCCTAAATGTTTGTTGATGTTCCTCAGTTTCTGAATCCTCTCCCCTAACACCACCCAACATTACCTTTTTAAAGTCACTCCTTGCTGGGGATATTTTTAAAGGATCAGATTCTGCTGCTTTTACTTACATCGGGTAGTAGTTTACAATTTGAGCAGTCCTATTCAAATCAGTGAGACTATTTGCAGACGAAAATACTACACAGTGCCCCCTATTCAGCACAGCACTTAAGCACAAGCTTGAGCGTTTTCCTGAATTGAGGCCATAGTGAGTAAGGATGCCAGAATCTGACCCTATCTGTCTAGTGGCCTAATTCTCAGAGGTGTTGAGCACTCATAACTCCTGAGGAGTTCAATGGGAGCTGAAGAGCTTAGCCCCTCTATAATCAGCCTGTAAATTCTTGTGCATCTTACGTATCCTGTAAACAAAACTATGTTTATCTATTGTGCACTACACACACACAGCTTTGTTTCGGTTAGGAGCTACAATTAGAAATGTACTATAAAAGAAGTCATTTCAGAGGCAAAATTAAGTTGACCTTTTAAAGATATGAAATGTCTGTTGAATTTTTCACTATATATATACGATAGGGTGTGTATGCTCATAGGGTGCTCACTGTAAGTTATATAATGCATATAAACTGCACCCTTATCTCCACTTTCTTTTGATTTTTCAGAAATGCTAGTGGTGGCAAAAGGCACTGGATTTGATTGACAGCCATGTTTTTTCCACCGAACAGGTACAGCATGATTGTAAGCTCTTTGGGACAGGGACCATCTTTTTGCTCTGTGTTTGTACAGCACCTACCACAATGACTCCATGACTAGGGCTTCTAGGTGCTCCACAATACCAGTAATACATAATAACAACTCAATATTGGAAAAACTACAGGTTGGCAAAGTTGCAGTGTGTTCATTTTTCCTTTGGCCACTGCAACTTTTTCAAAGTTGGAGCCATTTTGAAAAGTTACAGAGTGGAAAAAAGGAAAATAAAAAGTGAAAAAGCTGTGGAAGTTAGTCACGTAGTTACCATTTGTGCCTTTGAAAATCTTTTCCTAAAAATGAATAAACCTTTTGACTGAGGGTCTGTGCCATTGAAGTCTGTATCATATGAGCATTGGAAACACTCTTGTAGTATCTTCAACATAGATTTGCCCTAAAGCCTACTCTGTTAATCGGTGCAGGGGTAAAGTGAATCTGCTGAGAATAAAGAATTGTACATCGTTCATACACATGCTCAGATACCTCAGGGATAGGTAACTTTATAAAACAGATGGACAGATACTGGAGAAAGGGGACTAGAGGAACATACTCCTCTTGGAGAAACCACTAATTTCCCTCAATGTGCCCACTTAGTCTTTTCACCCAAGGCTTTCTTACCTTTTGCAAAGGACCAAGTAGCAATAAAAAGAAATGGTTTTAGGAATGGAGGAAGATTCTCCAGTGCCTACTTGCTCTTGGGGAGAGACATATTAGAAGGAGGAGGAGATTGGTACGTGAACCACGAGGAACTGAGGGAATTTGAAAAGTCTTGAGATCTGGGACGAGGATCTACAGTCAGCATAAAACATGGAATTTGAAATAATGGTTGTGAAAATCCAACAAAAAAATCAGACAGACAATGCGTCCTATGTTCCAGAAAGTGTACAGCGACAGCTCTTTGGACTGTGAATCCATTGCTTACAGAATACCAGGAGAGCAGGTAGACAATGCCCTACGTCAGGGATTGTCATGCTGTCATTACTTTTGACAGATTTAATGTATGCAACTTTCCTTTATTTTGCTTTAAATTCAGTGTATTTTTAGGGCTTTATATAAACAACTCCCACTGACACCAATAGGAGCTGTGTGGTAGACTTCAGGGTATTATATGGCCCTTAGTGTTTGACTGTAATAACTTCTGTCAGTAGTGCTGTCAAAAACACTAAAATGGCCATATACTGCTCTTGATTTGCTCATGCAACTTCAATTGATGCTAACAGGATTTGTGTGTTTGGATAGGGGGTTGGGTATAGCCATTAGTGTTTGAGCGAGAGACTGACAGCACTTGTTAAAGTCATAGTTTAGAAAGAGTTATTACTCTTATCCATTTCTGCCAATGCATCCATGTCCCTCTTGTTTCAGTGTTCTCTCTCCTGTGCCAAGGCTGCTCAGCACCTCACAGGGTTGGGCCCAGTCAATGACTTTCCTAGGCTAGCCCCAGTCTGAAGTCTTACCTGCAACTGGCTCTTTTGCTTCAAATTTCTCACTAGTGCTACCACCAGTTCAGCTCCACCAGTGTTAGCAACCATGGAAGTTTTGGCTTAAATAAGGCAGTGGCATCCTAATGATGTAAGCATGATGTCAGATGTCACCTGGACCCTTGGGTGTACTAGTGTTCTCACCATTGCTACCACCAGTGGAACTGGACTGGTGGCAGTAATGGTGAAAAACTGGGGGCACAAAAGGCTAGTATAAGCAAGCCCTAAAATCTGTTACTTAAAGCTCGCTTAATGCAGCAGGAGCATTGTTGAAGGTTAGATTTATTAACATTTCTGACTGAGAAATGGGTACTGAGTTGGAACTGGTAATTTACAATCCAGCTCCATTAATTGCATTCTGCTGATTTCAATTCCCTCTGTAGTTTGAATTGGTAGAGTATTCTTCACTCACTGCCCTGAAGTTCTGTGTAGCATCTCTGTGTGCTGTGAGAACAGTTGCTGTGGTTCACCCCAGAGGTAGGTACATATCAGTATGGCCGAAGTCATTGATCTATGTATCAATTTAAGTTTGCATAGTGCTTCAGGATCATTTGGGATGAAAGGTGCTACGTAAATGTGAAAAAAAAATGATGTATTAAGTCACAGTTCCAAGTAGGGACCTGGGATGGAACATAGCCCACACATCTAGCTATTATTAGGGTGATGATGCATCCATTATGGTCCCAGAGTAGCAGTCGTGTTAGTCTGTATTCACAAAAAGAAAAGGAGTACTTGTGGCACCTTAGAGACTAACCAATTTATTTGAGCATAAGCTTTCATGAGCTAAAGCTCACTTCATCGGATGCATTCAGTGGAAAATACAGTGAGGAGATTTAAATACACACAGAACATGAAAAAATGGGTGTTGTCATACACACTGTAAGGAGAGTGATCACTTAAGATGAGCTATTACCAGCAGGAGAGCGGGGCGGGGGGGGAGAAAACCTTTTGTAGTGATAATCAAGGTGGGCCATTTCCAGCAGTTAACAAGAACATCTGAGGAACAATGGGGGATGGGAGGGGGGTAAATAAACATGGGGAAATAGTTTTACTTTGTGTAATGACCCATCCACTCCCAGTCTCTATTCAAGCCTAAGTTAATTGTATCTAGTTTGCAAATTAATGTCAGATGTCAAGAATTATAACATTCATAAACTAGTCGGAGAACACTTCAATCTCTCTGGTCACTCGATTACAGACCTAAAAGTCGCAATATTACAACAAAAAGACTTCAAAAACAGACTCCAATGAGAGACTGCTGAATTAGAATTAATTTGCAAACTGGATACAATTAACTTCGGCTTGAATAGAGACTGGGAGTGGATGGGTCATTACACAAAGTAAAATTATTTCCCCATGTTTATTCCCCCACCCCACACCCCGCCCCGCACTGTTCCTCAGACATTCTTGTTAACTGCTGGAAATGGCCTGCCTTGATTATCACTACAAAAGGTCTTCTCTCCCCCCCTGCCTCCCCCCTGCTCTCCTGCTGGTAATAGCTCATCTTAAGTGATCACTCTCCTTACAGTGTGTATGATAACACCCATTTTTTCATGTTCTGTGTGTACATAAATCTCCTCACTGTATTTTCCACTGAATGCACCTGATGAAGTGAGCTTTAGCTCATGAAAAGTTATGCTCAAATAATTGGTTAGTCGCTAAGGTGCCACAAGTACTCCTTTTCTTTTTCCATTATGGTCCATGCACTGTAAATTGTAATTCCAGGATTTGGTGTTTAGATTCTATGCTGATGGATGCCCTGGAAATACCAATGGTCCATCAAGTCAGAATCAAGCCTCTGAGAATGGTCAATACCTGATGCTTCAAGGGCAAACAAACCTCTTCTCTCCTGCCCTCCCCATCCCTGCTCCCCCATAAAGCACACAATTATTGTTACAATACTGTACTGGAAAGGGTAAGAATTTCTTCCTAACCCATGCAGTGATTAAATCCCATCAGGACATAAAGTGATTATCTTATTTGACCAGTTTCAGAGTAGCAGCCATGTTAGTCTGTATCCACAAAAAGAAAAGGAGGACTTGTGTCACCTTAGACACTAACAAATTTATCTGAGCATAAGCTTTACGCTCACGAAAGCTTATGCTCAAATAAATTTGTTAGTCTCTAAGGTGCCACAAGTCCTCCTTTTCTTTTTATCTTATTTGAGTCTTCATAACTACAGAGGATATTGCTGATCATATAGTTATCCAGTCCTTTTAGAAATCAGTTCACAATATTTAGCTTTGTGTTTGTATTTATTTAGACTAATTTCCAGTTGTGCTTATCAGAATCTTAGCCATTAAAACCACAAATTCCAAACAGCATGTCAAAATGACCATAAAAATGACAGACCTCCTAAAGAAAAGAAAAGGAAAGGAAAGGAAAAAAGAAAGAAACCTTCCCAGCCCCAGATCAGCTCAATGACCTTCTGTGGAAGTCAATTCCACCATGAGAAATGTTTGTTTTTATTTGTCCACGAGGGAGAGAGATGGCAAAGGGAAAAGACCCTTCCTTCACCCCTTTATTTTCCTATAACCTAGTTTTCTCTATAGATAAAGCCTCAAGAAAAAATTAAGGTGCCACAGTCTTGTGTACGCTTTTTGCTCTGGACTGGGGACATATATTTGAGCTGAAGTAGATTTCTAACGTGGTTCAACTCATTAGATTTTTAACAGTGATGCTAAGTGTACAAGAAAAAGATTTGATTTTTGTAACCAATTGCTACACACATTTGGGTATGCCCTTTCTGCATTATTCACAACACCTACAACTGAGTCTGTAACTTAGGCAACCTGGTGGGATATTCAGTAATGTAGTCACTGCCTTGACATTCAAAAAGATGTTTGTATCTAGCAATTGCTATTTTTATGTGGGCATTTTGGTTGCTTCAAAGATAAAGAGGAAAACTTGCTTGTAAGTCATATTTTCCCTGCAATGCTAGATTTTTATTTATTTAAATACATGATTGTAAAGCCACAGATCAGTTGCAGTTAAAGTGTATTTAATTGTATCTGAAATTTTTAGCTTGTCAGGAAACCATGACATTAAATGAAAGTTGTTTTGTTTCCTATTTCCTATGCTGATTAATAACAGTTCAAATTTTGAGCCAGACTCTAAATATATAATTAAATCAGACTAAAGGCCAGGTGTTCTCCTCTGCTGCATGAGTGGAGCAGAGGAAAGTGGGAGGGAAGCAGCAGCAGCTCTATGGCATAGTGTCCTCACCTCCCTGGGAGATCCCTATGTGAACCTTGGAGCAGTTGGGGCTTCTGCAAGAGTAGGGGCAGCTCTACCAATTTTGCCGCCCCAAGCAGGGACTGCCACCCCATTCTAAATGCCGTCCCAAACACCTGCTTGGAAAGCTGGTGCCTGGAACCGGCCCTGTGCAAGAGTGTCAGCTAATGCTTATTATAAATGTTGGGGTGAGTGAGACACCCTTTAGCTCCAATTCTTTGCTCAGGAGAGAATACTGCATGCTTCCTTCCCTCTCTGCTTTCTGCCAGTGCAGGAAGTCCCTTCTTATGGTTGACTCACAGAGGAGGAGGCAGGGTCAGGAGCAGTAACTGCACTGCATTCTTCCTTAGCTACACAGTGGATTTTTGGCTGAAGTCTGTCTTTCTAGCTGCTTATAAAGGGCTCATCACTATATCTGTCAGAAGCACGTTTATTGTAAATCTGTTTATCATAAATCTGTAAATCTTCTGCCACAGCTCCTCCTCCACAGAGGGGACAGTGCATAGCCACAGGGCTCAGAGCTAATGGCATCAAGGCTTCTGTGACAATCTTGCTACAGGGGAGATATGGAAGACCTGGCAGGAGGAGAAGGCATGCTGCATAGATGACCTGCCATATGTGCGGTTTGCCTAAGGATGCTCTGTCTTCTGGGGTTTCACAAGGACCCTGCCTTCTCTAAGGGGCAGCTTTAATGGGAGGATTCAGCAGAAACTCTGGGGTGGAATTTTTGAAAGCACTCAGTCACTGACCCAAAGGTAATGGCCAATGATTAAGTGTTTCTTCAAATCTCACTCTCTAAACCCAAGATTCTAGGGCCTGTTTCTGTGTTGCCTTGCATCTTGTGTGGTCATTTACACTGGTACCAAGTGGATGTAATTGCTGCACAATCAGAATTGGTAACATTAAAACCCACTTTGGATTTACTTACTATGGGTGTGAATAACCACAAGGTACTGGAGGGTTAGGCCAATGGAGTTTCAGGAGAACTTTTTCTTCTACTAAAAAGTTTTTTCCCCCTAGGGTAGGAAATTAGCCCTAATTTTATTTTCTTGCTTCTAAGGGAGTTTTATCTAATGTTGGCAACTCATGATTTTAGCATGAGGTATGAAATATTTGATTTTCTTGAATGCCCAGCTCCTGGAGTCAAGTGACTATTTGAGTTTCTTGGCTTTCATTAGGAAAAAATGAAAGTAACTTTCTAGCCCTTAGGGCTGTGATGAAGAGTTTGAAGATGTCTCAAGTGCTCCCTCAAGGCCTGAAAGCAAATATAAATGAATATATATAAATAAAATCTCATGATTTTTGAAGGTGTAGGGCTGGTAATGCAGTTAGTCACAGAAAATACAAAGCTACTCCGTGCATCTTTTGCAAATGATATTTGCCCTAACTCCAACTCCCTATTGCAGTGGTGGTGGTTTTTCTGTGCACAAAGGTTAGTCCGTGCTATAAGCAGCGTGCTCCAGTTTCCAACCACTCAGCCATGGGCAGGGTGCTTAGTCTGGAACTAGCCTCATGACGCTGTCAACTTCATTTGCGCACCGAAAGCGATAGCAATGACAACGAAATACACATTCAAAAGCTAGGCTGGAGCCGTCCCTTCCCTGAGCGTCTCCATCATTTAGCAGCTCCACAAGCGATTCTGCCAGTGGCAGCCTGGGGTGCCCTGGTTGAGGGGGGAAGCGGAGAGCGAGCGCACGCTTGCAGGGGAGGGGCTCTGCAGCAATCGGAGCAGTCACAGCCCTGCAGCCCGCAGGAAAGGCTTCTGAGCACTGGGGGTCAAACGCTGAGCCGTCCCTCTGGCTCCCTGCACCGTCTGTGGGAAGGCGCTAGGAGAGTGGGGGAGGGAAGAAGGAGCGAAGCCTCGCCCGGGCTCAGGAGGAAGCAGCAGCAGCAGCAGCCGGCGATGGCTCAGGCTGCGGAGTGAGCAGCGCCCCGCGTGCGGCTGCTGGGCTCTGGCTGCAGGGCGGAGAGGGGCGAGAGGCGGCTCCAGCCATGGCCGAGACGGAGGGCGGCCCCGCAGGTAAGAGGAACCGCGTTCCCTTGTGCCTGCCGCGGGGGAGCCCCTGCCGGCCGGGCACGCACCAGCCCCTCCGCAATGCAGGAAACCTCCCCGTGAATGCGCATGGGGCTGTGGCTCACCTCAGCCTCTGCAGCAAGGGGCCGGGCACGGGTGCGGCTCCCGCGGTGCAGCCGCGTCCCGTCAGTGAGTGCGCCGGCGGCGACCGGCTGCGGGAGGCGTCACGCGCGCTAGGCGGCGCAGAAATGGCTCTGCGGGGAGCTGGCGATCGCCCCGACCGACTCTGTGTCATGTCCCGCGGCGGCCGCGGGACGGTGCGGGGCGGGCTGGGCGGGGGCTCAAGCCGGGGCCGGGCTGCTGAGCCTGGGGAGCGCTCCGCTCCCGGCGCGGGGAGGGGATACTGGCCTGGGGCGGGATTGATGCTCAGAGGCTCCGATGCAGGCGCGTAGGGCAGCCGAGCGGTTTCCCCAGGGCGACCGCCGGGCTCTCCCGGGCGGGGTGGCCACGCATCTCCCGAGCCAGCCGCAGTCCGGGACCGAAGAGCTTTAGCCGGACAGGACCCCTGGCGGGGGCCGAGGGGCAGCCGCTGCTGCTCATCCCGCGCTGTCTCCCGGAGGGAGTCCGTGCCGCAGGCCGGGAGGGGGCTGACGGGGGGAGCCGAGCGGCAACACAATGCGGAGGAACGTGATGCCCCCGCTTGCCCGTCTCCTGCCTGTCTCCGGGCTGCCCCCCTGCAAGTACGGCTGGGCCCGCGGCGATCGGGCCCGGACAAAGCTGCCAATGCAGCAGCTGTTCCCCAAAGGCATGTACACCACCCAGCTAGCCCAGGCCTCTCTCCCCGTGTCTCCCACTGGCCAGTCTCCTCTCTTAGGATGTGGGGTCAGACTCTGGGCAAGGGCACGCTTTGTAGTTCCACTCGGGTGCTTCTCCCATTGAAATAAAGGGAAGGGGCATCTTAGGCTAATAGAGAGGCAGGCCTGTCAGTGCATCAATCTGAGCGGGGGTTTGTGATACAGAATCATCTCTCTTCCCCCCCTCCCCCCGCCCCCATTTAGATCACATCATATCTTCAGCATCCTGGAACAGCCAGAGAGCTCCAAATCTAAGGAGTCTCAGAGGCGGGATAAAACCGGAGGCAGTTTTGCAAAACCTTGCATATGGGGGTTTGACTTTGTAAAATCAAAAACAGGAGCTGTTCTGGGTCTCCTTTTATCCAGATCAGGAGGATTCTAATAATTAAAAAAAAATTGGTCCATTTGAAAATACAGTGCATAGGAGTAAAACAATGATGTTTTGGGGGGCAAGGAACTACACTCTGTATGCATCTGTCTGTAAAGGGTGCCAGCACAGTATGGGTATTACCAGACTTCAAAAATAATTATAGGGGAATAAAATATAGCCAGCGTGATGTACTTGATTCCTCTCCATGTGGGTGCTGCAGAGGTTTGAAAACATTGTAACTTTGAATCCCAGTCTCTGCACAAATAGAATTCTAGATGATGGTGTAGAGAGAAATAAAGGGCTGGGTTTATATGGTATTAGCATGTGGCTTAGAGGAGAATATTCCACTGCAATGCATCGTAAACGGGAATGTCCGAGAACATCCATTTTGAAAACTCTAGAACAGAACATTGTTTGAAAAACTAGTTGAATCTTAAAGTTATCTGCTTTGCTCTTTTGTTGCTTTGCTTGCCAAAGGTTGCTGGGAACTCCAATACTCTCCTTCCCCTCATGTAAATTAATTTTTTTTAAAATAAAGGCTCTAATGATTTGTGTCCTCTGGCTTGATGAAGTTAACTATAATCTTGTTATAGCAGACAGCTGACAAAGGGAAGAGTGGAAAGCAGATTCACCCATCTGTTAGATGACAGTATATTACATATTTTTACACAGAGTTAATTGCAAATCTGGTGTATTGCAATGTTGAAATTAAATGGTTCGAGGAAGAACCTAAGCAGGAAGGATTCCACTATAAGAAGGAGTACGATATAGCAAAGTAACGATTTGTCATACTAGAAATGCTTACATCTTTTGTAGTCGATAGAACACTGAAACAGTTGGAGAAAAAGGAATCTGAAAAAAAAATACTGCTAAATGAGAGTACGTATATTGGTAGTGTTAGGGCTGCAAAAATTTACAGCAGTGTAGTGTGCTGCAAAAATGACACACGCCTATGTAAAATAGCAAAATGCTGTATGCGCCAGCTGTTCATCATTTTTATGGCTCCAAGTAGCACAGCATTGCAGTATTTGCAGTTTGGCTAGCATGAGCATGACTAATTTTATTCACAGAAACTGTTGTGTTAAAGCTTTAATAATGCTATCTTAAAGAAATATAAACCATTGGCTCATATTCAAATGACATCAATTTAGTAGATTTAAAAAAATTACAAAAAACCAACTTAACAGTACACAGTGTGATAAGCTTTTAACCTGAATGTATAGCACATTTTAGCCCATGAACCAGACCCTGCCCTGTGCTAGGATGACATTTTGCTTCTCTACTGATGCAAAGTTTCCCTAAAGCCTATCAGGCCCCAGAGGATGTGTCCTACACTGGGTTTATGGAAAATAGGTCCTGTCAAACTAACTTAATTTTTTTTTATGGGATTACAAGTTTGATTGATAAAGGTAATAGTGTTGATGTTATATATTTAGACTTCTTAAAGTATTTGACTTAGTACAACATTTTGATTAAAAAATTAGAACGATACAAAATTAACAGGCACTCATTAAATGGATTAAAAACTGGCTAGTTGATAGGTCTCAATATGGAATTGTAAATGTGGAATAGTCGTCAAGCAAGTATGTTTCTAATGGGGTCCCCCAGAGATCGGTTCTTGGCCCTATGCTTTTAAACATTTTTTATCAATGACCTGAGAATATAAAATCACCACTAATAAAGTTTGCAGATGGCACAAAGATTAGAGATTGGTGAGTAATGAAGAGGACAGGTCACTGTTACAGAGCAATCAGAATTGCTTGGTAAGTCGGGCACGAGCAAACTACATGCATTTGGATATACTAAATATAAATGTATACATCTAGGAACGAAGAAAGTAAGTCATACTTACAGGATGGGGGACTTCTGGGAATCAATGACTCCGAAAATCATTTTGGGGTTGTGGCACATAGTCAGCTGAACATGAGCTCCCAGTGTGACACTGGCCAGATGGGCTAATGCTATCCTTGGATGCATAAACAGGGGAATCCTAAATAGGAGTAGAGGTTATTTTACCTAAATATTTGGCACTGGTGTGACCGCTGCTGGAATACTGTGTCCAGTTTTGGTGTCCACAGTTCAGGAAGAATGTTGATAAATTGGAGAAAAGCAACAAGAATGATGAAAGGATTTGAAAACATGCCAAGACTCAAGGAGCTCAACCTATTTATCTTAAAGAGAAGGTTGAGGAGTCACTTGATCACAGCCTATAAATACCTTCATGGGGAACAAATATTTGATAATAGGCTTTTCACGGGCAACTTTAAAATCAAGGTTGGATTTTTTTTCCCCAGATATGCTGTAGTTCAAAAGAATTTTGGTGGGGAAGTTCTATGGCCTGTTATGCGGGAAGTCAGACTAGACGATCACAATGGTCCCTTCTGGCTTTGGAATCTATGAACATAGGGGCATACTCAGGTGGTATAGATCTGATGTAACAGACCCTATTCCCTCACACTCTGAGCCAATGTAGTGACAGTGGCTAAGGTATTTCTACACCACAGCTATCCCCAGGAGCTGGCGTGACCTCTTTGGGACATGGACTGTCACTGCAAGTTAGAGCAGCCTTTATGCAGGAGGACAGGACTGTTGCCTCAGGTGCGTCAAATCTGGCCCCATAACTGTAAAAGGTGGAATTTGAATCCATTCAGTTCTCTCACAATGTCATTTTTATTCAAATTAGGATAAAACATTTTAAAAGATTTTAATGACATTCATCACCCCCATCATTTTTTGTTGAGTGATTTTTTTGCGTGATCACAGATTTCCTCAGTTGAGGTTCTCATATGACTTGCCAACGTCAGCTTCTCCTCATTGTTTTGGGCATGTTGCTGTCAACTTTGATTCCCATTATGGGCTTCACCTCTCCTGCTGCATTAGGTTCAGGCTTCTGGGCCTTTCCTTCAAGGCTGTGCACAGCTCCTCTCCTGGCCATATGCCTGATTTTGGTTTCCCCAGTTCCCTATGCCAGGAGTTCGCAATCTTTTTCTTTCTCAAACCGCCCTCCCCCTCCCCCCTCACGCTATAAAGACTCCACAGCCCGCCTGTGTCACAACAACTCTTTTTCTGCATATCCAGTAGATTCAAAGCCAGGGCTGGTATTTGGAGGCAGCAAGCAGGGCAATTGCCGCAAAGCGACGTTCCTTGGGCTTCAGTTTTAGTCCAGGGTGATGGGGCTTTGGCTTCAGCCCCGGGCCCCAGTGAGTCTAATGCTGGCCCTGCTGTCTGGCTTATTTTGGCAGACCCCCTGAAACCTGCTCTCAGACCCCCACTGGAACCCGGACTCCTGGTGGAGAACCACTTCCCTGTGCCATACCAAGCCTCTCTCACAACCACTCCCCTTTGTATCCTCCCCACTCTTTTTCTCATCTTGCATGGTGTTCCCTACTCTCTTCCTGTGCACCAAACAACCACCCCGCTCATTCAAATCCACTCTTAAAACACAGTTTTTCTGCAAAGGCGTGCAGCGTGACTGGTGAACGGTTCCAGCACTTCCTTACTATCCCATTGGTATCCCATCCACCTTCAGTACATGTGTCTGGACTCTTCTCATGCAGTTTGAGCTAAACTCATCACTGATGTTATTCTGACTTCAGTGGAGGAACTCCAGGCAGGAAATCAGCCCTGTAGGTGGGATTTCCAAAAATGGTGTTAGCCTAACTCTTACAGTGGGAGTTTTACTCTTGACTTCAGTGAGAGGTAGAGTTAGTCTTCTATTAAGTGTTTTTGAAAATCCCTCTCTGTCTATACTAGATTGTATGCTCTGTAGAACAGGAGCCATGAATATTTGTATGTTTACGCTGTGCTAAGGTCACTCTTGGTCTCAATAAATAATTATGGAAAGCACGAATAGAAGAAAGCAGTTTCATGTAAGTGCACAGTTTTGAGATTAGGAGAGGAAAGATCTTAATCCATTGACATGCTGTTCTGTAAACTGTTAGCAAATTTTGTGAGGAAACTGTTGGGCTGTATTTCCTTTTTTTTTTTTTAATGTAAATTTAATTTGACAATTGCGACAAGTTTGCAGGTAAGTACCTTACACCTCTTTGTTAAATGCTACGTTTTGACCTATTTGTCTCTTCATAATTATTTCCTTATTTATTAGGCTTTGTGTAGCATTCATCAGCTTTCCATCTAACAACCTCATTAGATTAAAGAAGTTAAATCGAGGTTGCTGATGGACACTCAGGTCTGTTCAGCTTGAATTCACCAACGGGAAAGATGGTAGAGTGTCAGGCAGAACTAATATGAGAGAATTCCAAAGCTCTTAAATATACAGGCCCCGATCCTGGAGTGCACGATGCAGCCACTTTGCACGAGCACTCTGGTGCACCCTAAATAATGGGGATATGACCCTTGGGGGAGAGGTGTCACCATCACATAGGGAAAATCTAAGTACAGTAACCCCTCACTTAACGTTGTAGTTTGGTTCCTGAAAAATGTTACTTTAAGCGAAACGATGTTAAGCGAATCCAATTTCCAATTTCAGCATAAGAATTAATGTAAATCGGATGGGGGCTAGGTTCCACGGAAATTTTTTTTGCCAGACAAAAGACATTATATACATATAGAGTATAAGTTTTAAATAATTTTAAACAATTTAATGTTGGACTTCCTAGTGATGATTGTGAAGCTTGGTTGAGGCAGGGGTGTAGTGGGGTTGGGGTGTAGGGCCTTGCCCCACTCCGCCTGCCTGGAGCTCCTGCTAGGGAGTGGGGTCAGGACGTGGGGGGGCTTGCCCTGCTCCTCCCGCCCGGCGTTCCAGCCGGGAAGGGGGTCGGGGCGTGGGAGGTCCCCCTGTTCCACCCACCCAGCCCTCCTGCCAGGGAGCGGGGTTGGGGGTTGCCCGCTCCCTGGCTGGAATGCCGGGCGGGGGGAGTGGGGTAAGCCCCCACGCCCCGACCCCGTTCCTTGGCAGGAGCGCCAGGCAGGCAGAATGAGGCAAGCCAAACAACCTTATAAGAGAACATTGCACGACTTTAAATGAGTATATTCTCTAATAGATCAGCAACCTAATAACGAAACAATGTTAACTGGGATGACTTTCAGTGAGGAGTTACTGTATTAGGCTTCTGTAACATTCCTGTGGCTGGTGTTTCTGTGTCCTGGTGACTGTCAGCTGCCATAAGTGCTCCTGGGAGCCTTCATTCTGCTCTACACTGTGTCAAGGCAGCCTCAGGATGGGGGGAGGGGGATATAATGGGTACCTTTGAGTCTGTCCCTCAGATGTGCCGAGCACTCCTCTGCCGTAGCTTAGGATCAGACCAACAGAGTCTGTTCCGACCAGCTATGCTCATAGGAATACATTTTACTCAGTTCCACTGAAAAGTGAGCTGGACTATTCATTTGATTAAGATTTACCCTCAAGAGCAAAATCAATGAGTAGATCAGACTCATACTTTGGTTAAAAAAGAATGATTTTATGATATGACTGCTGATAAATATTCACATTTGCTGTGGTGATGAGTGGCATAGTAATGCATATATGTAAGACAGATATAATGAAAAGCTTCCATTTATTTTACCACAAGGTATTTTTAAAACAGATAATGCAGGGTTTTAAAAGTAGGATTGCCACAGTGAAGTGGTAATGGTTGACAAATAGATATTGTAACAAGAAATTCCTCCCAAGTTAGGTTCAGAGCGTTTTTAAAAAATGTTATCACATAACAGAAAAGTAAAATGCAGTCAGTCTAAAAACAGAATGCACTGAAATACTCTTTACAGATGAATCTAAAGGACAGGAGAGAGAGCTCTCAGCACAGAGGGCCTTTGTTCTTGTCTCCCGAGTAGCACTATTTAGGACTGCATAAGGGTGGGTCAAGGACATATGAGAATTGCTTTTGGAAGTTGCTGGGTCCGATTCTCCACTGCCTTGCGTCCTGTGTACCATTTGGGTCAGGCAGTGTGTTACAGTAGCCACTTCCCACTCACTGGCTCAGATCCTTGGCTTCGTTATGGCTGATTTGCACTGCAGTGGTGTCACAGCAGCTTTAAAGCCAGTTAACTGAGATTATAACTTTGAGCAACCTTGAGGCCGTGATAAATTACATCAGGGTCTAGATTGACTCTCTGCAGCTCCAGAATCCCAGCCACAAGAGTGGCTTAGAACGATCTGTCCCTCCCCTAGCTCTCACCCCTACGCCTTCAGCATTGAGCACAACCTGGTCACTGCAGAGGACCTGACACTTTGCACAGGTGAAAATGACTATAGCATGCAAGACAGTGAAGAATTAGGACCAAGGCCAGGAAGACAGCTTTATTGGCCCTTTAGAGCCACTGTGACAGCTCAAAGGCTCTGGATTTGGGGCCAGAATCTGATTTCAAGACTATACAAAGCAGAGCTTACCCAACGCCACTGGAAATTCCCTACTCTCAGCTATATTTAAGAGAGAATCCTTAACAGTAACACTCCACATGTTAAGAGTCAACTCTGTACCTTTTCTCTCTTCCATTGTTGGCCACACACACACTATTTTTTCCAGCAGCAATTCTCCAAAGACCAAGGAGCTAAGGCCTACAGACTCTAAAGCAGTGGTGGGTAACCTGTGGCCCACAGGCTGCATACAGCCCATCAGAGTAATCTGATTGCGGGCCGCGAGACAGCTTGCTGACGTTGACCATCCGCAGGCACGGCCCCCACAGCTCTCAGTGATCACGGTTTGCCGTTTCCAGCCAATAGGAGCTGCGGCGGGCTGCAGGTTGCCCACCACTGCTCTAAAGCGTTGTTCTGTATATCTTTGTTGAACTTCTAAGTTATTTTTAAATTGCTAGAAGGACCTTTAAAAGGTTTGGGGTTCAGATAGTCATCCAGAACTGTACATGCTTATCTGACTGTGGGGGTACCATCATCCCATCCATGAAGACTCATATTCCTCCACCCCCAAAACTCCCTCAATGAACTGTCCTACCTGCAGTTGCCTTTTTGGAAGAGAAGACCTAGAGACCCACTATATATTACCTTTCAGTGGAGGAACAATGTGGGGAAATCTGTACCATGCCCCATGCCCCACAGCATCTTCTGGCAGCATCACCTGCATTCTCTCACCTTCTCGGGGTTTAGATCATCTATCCCACAATCTTACTCTCTCTGCTGGGGTTTGGATACTACTCACCCACACCATGTCTCCACTGGAAGATGGGGATGTGTAGTGCATGTCATTCACCCACTCTCTCTCCATTGGGAGGATCTCCAGTTTCTTGTACCATCCAGTGTTCCCCATGCTGCCCTCTCTTTCATGGCCTGATGTCACGCGACACCAGGTATTGGCATCCTTTATCTTGGGAGTGGGTAGAGAAATGGGCCTATGCCTGTTCACTGTAGAGACTGGGCTGGTTGTCTGTAACACCAAGTATGAGAGCTTAAATATCACAATTTCTTTAAAATGTTCTTGATGTCCTGTACTACTGAGTTGGGTTGGAAATGCATTCCTGGTCTGTCTGCTAACAGTTTGATCTGTTGGATTTCATCTTAGCTGTCTCCACTCTTAAAGATTTAAATAGCTGTGGTTGTACCAGACTGGCAAATAGATCTAACAAATCTAACTCCTCTTTCTTAAGTTTCCATGGATACCTTGAAGAGTGCACACACTGTAATCAAAACAGTAGGGAGTACAGTTTACAAAAGCTTCCAGTATTGTCCTCATGGAATTGTTACATTCAAGAAATAGCTCTTTGTAATAGCTCTCTCACTTAGTCAGCTCTGTTCCTCTTATGTTTTTAGTCTTATCAAGTCCTTTGCATCTCCCACCTGTTGAGATGTAACTTTCATCTGAGTACTCAATGTTTAGTCGGTAACTTTTGCCTGATTCAAAACTTGATGCCTAATATAGCTAAGGCACTTGGATACTACAGTGATGGGGCAATACAAGAACCTACTTAGGCATGTCTTGGGCCTTGTCTACACTACTACTTAAGTTGATTGTAAGTTATGTTGCTCAGGAGTATGAAAAAGCCACCCCTCTGAGCGACATAACTTACATCGACTTAATGAGATGTCTTCGCTGCACTATGTTAGCAGGAGATGCTCTCCCACTGACATAGTTTCCGCCTCTCATTGAGGTGGATTAATTATGTCAACTGGAGAACGTGCTCCCGTCAACATAGTGCATCTTCATCCAACATGCTAAATTGACGCCTCTGCATCGATTGCAGCAGCGCCAATTTAGCGTGATAGTGAAGACAAGTCCTTGGTTTGTAATATACAACTGTTTGGAGTTACAGCAGTTTCATGGAGAATTCTTCCATGGTTCTAAAAAGTCTGCTGTCTTCTGCCATTGCATCATGCTTTCAAATGTAGTCCTTTTTCTTCTGGGATCTAGAGCTGTTAATACCACTTGTTACCAAAAAATCCAATTGCTGAAACATTTTCAGTATCAAGAAACAGGCAATAAAGATAAATAGGTTAGTTCTTGTTTTAGCTATGAGATGTCACTTAGATACTAACCCACTAATCCTAGTCTACAGACTCACTGTTGGCTCTGTCAATGAATGTTGAAATTTGACACCATCCTTGTCGTTCTCCAACTGCTGACATTCTTCTATTTCCTCATCTGTGAGCAAATGTAGGACTTTTAGCCTTGTAGAATGTCAAGGGCTTTACTGATAACACTCAGTACCATGTGACCATCTGTTGTTGTTTTATTTATTGCTTTTCACAGTCGGACTTTTCCATATTACCCTGTTCTCCCTTTCTCCTATAATCTTTTTGATTTTGTCTGGATTCAAGAGCATCTTTGGTATTCCTAAAAATTGTGAAAGGGAAAATGTTTCTCAATGTAATGCACATTTAAAGAAACAAAAGTCATTGGAGTCTTCCTGTTTAGTGAATGACAAGAGTTTTTGTGTGAATCTAACAATCATGGTGAAAGCTGAGTAAGTGACTATTCAACCAAAGATAGTAAACAATACATCCAGAGTAGTTTCCTGTTTGTTCACATTAGATGTATTTTCTATATCTAATCTCTTGCTTAATATGTAATGCCTCAGGTCAGGAAGAGCTCTGTGTAGCTCAAAAGCTTGTATCTTTCATCGACAGAAGAAGTTGGTCCAATAAAATATATTACCTCACTCACCTTGTGTCTTTAATATCTTTGGACCAACATGGCTACAATAACACTGCATATATTTATCTAGCAACTGTGACAAAGTTCCTCCTCTACTTTGGTGGGTCTTGCGCTTATTGACGGATTTGCTCACCTTGGAGCTTCACGGCAGCCCTCAGTTTGGCCGTTTTCGTGAGCCCACAGTCCAGGTCAGCTCCTCCTGTGTCTGACCAGGAGTTGGGAGGTTTGGGGGAAACCCAGGCCTGCCCTCTACTCCGCGTTCCAGCCCAGGGTCCTGTGGAATGCAACTGTCTAGAGTGCCTCATGGAACAGCTGTGCGACAGCTACAACTCCCTGGGCTACTTCCCCATGGCCTCCTCCCAACACCTTCTTTATCCTTACCATAGGACCTTCCTCCTGGTGTCTGATAATGCTTGTACACCTCAGTCCTCCAACAGTATGCGTTCTCACTCTCAGCTCCTAGCGCCTCTTGCTCCTTACACGTGCACCACAAACTAAAGTGAGCTCCTTTTTAAACCCAGGTGCCCTGATTAGCCTGTCTTAATTGATTCTAGCAGCTTCTTGATTGGCTGCAGGTGTTCTAATCAGCCAGTCTGTCTTAATTGTCTCCAGAAAGTTCCTGATTGTTCTGGAACCTTCCCTGTTACCTTACCCAGGGAAAAGGGACCTACTTAACCTGGGGCTAATATATCTGCCTTCTATTACTCTCCTGTAGCCATCCGGCCCGACCCTGTCACACAACCCAGGTTTGCATGGCACTTTATAGACATGGAAAAAAACAAGGTCTTTGTCCTGAAAAGCTTGTAATTTAAGCCATTTGGATGATACGATGGGAGATGGAATGAGGAGAATGAACATCAGGAAACTGCACTAGGAGAGGATAGTTTTACACAGAATCTGGATTCTGTTTCTTTGTGTTTTCTATTTTTGGGAGGGAAAGAGGACGATTTTTATGAAGATATGGGCAAAGGTTTGTTTGCGGGCAAAGGTAGGTTTGTTTTTTATGAAGATGCGGGCAAAGGTAATGCCTGATTGGAGATTATTAGTGCAGGGACGCCAGAAGGAAGCGAGTTTGAGGAAGGAGTTTTCAGGAGGAAAAGGAGGTTGCTTGGTGTGCAGAAAAGGTGCCAGGCATAGGGTACTGTATGACAACAGGTGTGAGTGGGAGATGGCAAAGGAGGAGCGTGATTGTTCTTTTTCATCCAGCCTCCAAGGTGTCACTGGGCTCAATTCTGTGTTCCTTCAAGAAGACAAGATCTCAGAGGGGGTGAAATTCACCTCTGAGCAGCATGCCAATGCAAACCCAGTGGCCCGCTTAAACTCTGATTAAGTTAGCTAGCTACACAAGGTTATCACCCATAGCAAATAATTAAGGTTGTACAAATCCAGAGTTCTTTCTGGTAATGACAATGTAAAACTGAAAAGATCTTGAGAATACTAGATGAAAAAGCACAGATGTGGCTCCCTGGTTGAGTCATAAAAATGATCCGAAGCAGAGTAGTTATAATAAACCGGAAAAGTCATTGGTTCTAGTGAGACAAATTTTATTTGTAGACATTTACTTCAACTGTGCAGATATCTTTGCCTTTAACAAACTATTACTGTACTCTAAATGCTATCAGTGAGATTGCATAGCAGCATTCTGGCTGATTGATTATTATGAAAAGTTAACAGAAAACCTCGATTTGGAATGGTCATTAGCTGGGGCAGTCTCCATGGAAGTGAAAGGTATTGCACTCTTCAAGACACAAGGTGGGAAACCCTGTTGATGTTTAAAATAAAGTACCTTACCCTGTTTTCACTGAAGTTAATAGCAACACGCTCATTGACTGCACTGAAAGCAGAAAGTATTTATTTTTTATGCTGAATATGGGGTTCATTTCATTTATATATTGAAATGTTTTTAAATGTGTTTTTAATTTTTGTATTTCTGTTTCTTTTTGATTTTCCTTTTTTCCTTTCAAAGCCTTTTTGTATCTGCACTAAAATCCTCCAGGCTGTAGATTGTGCCAGGTTGTTGTGACACTTTTTTGTAAGCTTTGACATTTTGTTTTCAGTCTTGTATTTAAGGTGAGGTAGTATCCCAGCAATACTTTACTTCGTTTTTGCCAGCTGTGTTGCTTCCCAAACAGCCATGTAGTAAATCCTGCATTTCCTGTTGTGCAAACATCACTGACAATGTGAAATATGCAGACCACCAAGCTTTTCTTTCAGGAAAATTCTCTAGATAGTTAAAATGAGTCTAAAGAGTTTTGAATTGCACTTTGTACTTACTTTACTGTGAGACCCTATGGTCTAGAGGATTGAGCACTGGACTTGGGAGTTAGGGGTGACTGAGGTTCTGTTCCTGGCACCTTCACTAACCTGCTGTGTGATCATTTGAACTCCATGGGCTTTTGCTCCCACTTTTTAATCTGTCTTGTCTTTTTATGTCTGTCTGTTGTTTTTTGGAACAATTTAATTCCATCACCTGAAGTCTTTGAATGAGATAGGATGTCTTTCTAAAAATATGTTCTATCTAGCTCAGCCAGATATGGGTTTCATGCAGAAGCTACTGGGTCAAATTCTATGGCCTGGGTTATGAAGAAAGTTGCACGAGATGATCATAACGATCCCTTCAGGCTTTAAAATCCACAAAATCTATTTAGATTGTAAATTTTTCAGGGCAAGGCTGGTCTCTCATTATATGTTTGTACAGAACCTCTCACAATGGGGCCTCTCGGCTCTAAGGCAATGCTAAAAATAATAATTGTTTAAAAATCTTTCTGTGTTTGTATTCCTGCTATGGTTTTATCTGGAATAAACAAAGGACATTGTTAAAATTTATATGGAATAAGAAAAGATCAAGAGTGAGTGCAGATGCCTTATACAAATCTATTAAACAGGCTGGACTAGCTGTTCCAAATATTCTGTGGTACTGTCAAGCCAGCCGGTTCAAAGCAGTAGTGGACTGGAGCTTTTTAACCCAGTCAAACACTGGGCCCTTATTGAACAAGAAAATTGGGGCAGTGTAAACATTGCTACGCTAACATAGATTAATAAAAAATCATGCCATCCAGAAATTGATATACCTCCTTTAGCAAAGGCTACTCCATGTGTTTGTGATTGAACTAGAGTTAAGTTCTCTTTCCTCACCAATGACACTCTTGCACTACTGCTTAAGTCATAGAATCATAGAATATCAGGGTTGGAAGGGACTTCAGGAGGTCATCTCGTCCAAACCCCTGCTCAAAGCAGGACCGATCCCCGACTAAATCATCCCAGCCAGGGCTTTGTCAAGCCTGACCTTAAAAACTTCTAGGGAAGGAGATTCCACCACCTCCCTAGGTAACACATTCCAGTGTTTCACCACCCTCGTCGTGAAAAAGTTTTTCCTAATATCCAACCTAAATCTCCCCCATTGCAACTTGAAACCATTACTCCTTGTTCTGTCAGCTGCTACCACTGAGAACAGTCTAGATCCATCCTCTTTGGAACCCCCTTTCAGGTAGTTGAAAGCAGCTATCAAATCCCCCCTCATTCTTCTCTTCTGAAGACTAAACATCCCCAGTTCCCTCAGCCTCTCCTCATAAATCATGTGTTCCAGTCCCCTAATAATTTTTGTTGCCCTCCGCTGGACTCTTTCCAGTTTTTCCACATCCTTCTTGTAGTGTGGGGCCCAAAACTGGACACAGTACTCCAGATGAGGCCTCACCAATGTCGAATAGAGGGGAACGATCACATCCTTCGATCTGCTGGCAATGCCCCTACTTATACATCCCAAAATGCCATTGGCCTTCTTGGCAACAAGGACACACTGTTGACTCATATCCAACTTCTCATCCACTGTAACCCCAGGTCCTTTTCTGCAGAACTGCTGCTGAGCCATTCGGTCCCTAGTCTGTAGCGGTACATTGGATTCTTCCATCCTAAGTGCAGGACTCTGCACTTGTCCTTGTTGAACCTCATCAGATTTCTTTTGGCCCAATCCTCTAATTTGTCTAGGTCCCTCTGTATCCTATCCCTACCCTCCAGCATATCTACCACTCCTCCCAGTTTAGTGTCATCTGCAAACTGGCTGAGGGTGCAATCCACACCATCCTCCAGATCATTTATGAAGATATTGAACAAAACCAGCCCCAGGACCAACCCCTGGGGCACTCCACTTGATACCAGCTGCCAACTAGACATGGAGCCATTGATCACTACCCGTTGAGCCCGACAATCTAGCCAGCTTTCTATCCACCTTATAGTCCATTCATCCAGCCCATACTTCTTTAACTTTCTGGCAAGAATACTGTGGGAGACCCTTGACTTTAGCAAAGCTTTTGACACGAACAACACATCCACTGCTTTCCGTTCATCCACAGAGCCAGTTATCCCGTCATAGAAGGCAGTTAGATTAGTCAGGCATGCCTTGCCCTTGGTGAATCCATGCTGACTGTTCCTGATCACTTTCCTCTCCTCTAAGTGCTTCAGAATTGATTCCTTGAGGACCTGCTCCATGATTTTTCCAGGGACCGAGGTGAGGCTGACTGGCCTGTAGTTCCCAGGATCCTCCTTCTTCCCTTTTTTAAAGATGGGCACTACATTAGCCTTTTTCCAGTCATCTGGGACCTTCCCCGATTGCCATGAGTTTTGAAAGATAATGGCCAATGGCTCTGCAGTCACATCTGCCAACTCCTTTAGCACTCTCGGATGCAGCGCATCCGGCCCCATGGACTTGTGCTCGTCCAGCTTTTCTAAATAGTCCCGAACCACTTCTTTCTCCACAGAGGGCTGGTCACCTCCTCCCCATGCTGTGCTGCCCAGTGCAGTAGTCTGGGAGCTGACCTTGTTCATGAAGACAGAGGCAAAAAAAGCATTGAGTACATTAGTTTTTCCACATCCTCTGTCACGAGGTTGCCTCCCTCATTCAGTAAGGGGCCCACACTTTCCTTGATTTTCTTCTTGTTGTTAACATACCTGAAGAAACCCTTCTTGTTACTCTTAACATCTCTTGCTAGCTGCAACTCCAGGTGTGATTTGGCCTTCCTGATTTCACTCCTGTAAGCCAGAGCAATATTTTTATACTCATCCCTGGTCATTTGTCCAATCTTCCACTTCTTGCAAGCTTCTTTTCTGTATTTAAGAGCAGCAAGGATTTCCTGTTAAGCCAAGCTGGTTGCCTGCCATGTTTACTATTCTTTCTACACATCGGGATGGTTTGTCGATTGTATGTTGCTCAGGAGTATGAAAAAACCACCCCTCTGAGCGACATAACTTACATCGACACCCTTGCAAATAATCCAGGTCTTAAACCAAATCGTGAACCAGAGAGCTTCAGTGCACCTGGTTAGCTAGCTGTTCAGTAGAGGAACTTTTCTGACTTATTTAGAGATGAAAACTAACTTTAACTGGCCCTCTCTCCCCTGGTACCAGTATTTCAAGTCAGGCATTATGTATCTCAACTTTCTAGACAGTTTTTTGTATAAAACAAGTTAACTTTAATAGGAGTTATGGCATTGGGTCAATTAAGAAACAAAAAAATAGTAATTAATTTATATGAAATCTTTGCAAACAACTCTCCTAACAAAAAATGTCCAAATATGACAGTCTAGGTAAAGGACTAGGGCAAATTGCCCCAGAGGAATGGGGTTTGAGCTGGAAAACAGTACCAGCAACCTCAGTCTATAGCATAGTAAAAGAAAATGTCTTTAAGATCCTGTTTTGATGTACTTCACACCACTCAGGTTAAAAGATGTATAGAGATTGAAGGGGATAAATGTGGGAGAAATTGTGGTGAAAGAGAAGCTTTTATGCATATATGGTGGACATGTCCAGGCATTAGAGAGTACTGAGAGGCACTCCATAACCAAATACCACAAATGGTTGGATATCACCAAATGATCCTTTGGTAATCCTCTTCGGGCTCCCTAGCTGAAATGGTCCCAAAACAGAAAAAGAATTAATCCTTGCTGGTAGCTGCTTGGCTACTGGTAGCCTCTCATTGAAAAAGAGAAAAATAGCCCAACCATAGAGGAATGGCTCAAAAAATATGGGAGGTTGTAATAATGGAAAAATTAACATGCCAGTTACATATGCAGCAAAATAGAGGACAGATAGATTCTAAGATATTTGGTTACCTTTTATTTAACACTCAGACAAAGCACATTCACCTACAAAAAAACCAGCACACCTGTTCATTTTTTTAAATATTAATATTTGATAGACAAGCCTGGTCTAGTATTTAGGTGAGTATATAGGGATTTTAGTCAATTTAATAAAATCTCTAGAAATGACATATTATAGACATTGTAATGACTCTGTAACATGGTAACAGCCTGTTAAACAGAAAAATCTGATGGGTATATTCCTGGATAGTGTCTCTTTAAACAAAAGCTAACTGTTTTAACAATTGTTTTAATATGGTACTATAACAGATTGTAATTCTTTGTATTGTATCCAGTGGTTTACTACATGAATACAATCCTGTATACACTTTTTAATAACGTAACTAAAATTTTAGAAATGCAAAAAAGAAATAGAGCAGAATTGATCTTTTTATTAATTCAGAAGTGGGTGTGAGTTTGAGTAGCAGGCATTTGATATGTATGGCTGCCCCTGCAGAATCATGGTGGCTCCAGCTGACTTTGAGGTTCAAACACTGGGACCCACCACCATAGTAGGGGTTTAGATGTTAAGCAAGGTTCTATTAGAGGGACTATGTCACAAGCACCCATCCCCAGTTATTTGTGCTACGACAGTCCAAAGAGTTCCAAATCAATGTAAGTTCCTAGTCGTTCACCCTCCAGGATGTCAGTACTAGGCTTTATAGGCAGGGGTCCTCCTCACAGATCAGGTTCTGGAAGAGCGTGCTGCTCCCATGCTCCGAAGCTTTCTTTATGAAGTATATTTCTAAAAGGACCACAGTAAGAGCATGAATGACTCCATGCTAGTGATCTGATGGAAATCTTGGGATTCTGTCAGTACCTAATACAAATGCCACGTTTGTTTATGTTTTTAAGTTGCTTCTTTACATCTTTGTAAGCTGGTGACGTGAGGCACATTTGATGATGCTCCTAAACCTGTTCTGATTGCAGTATATTGTGCTGGTTAGCAGCACGCCCCACCAGCTGAACTGCTGCTTCCATTTGCCTGGTGAAATTCTTATTCAGAAGCCTTTATGCACTTGAAAAAACTTCAGCTTATCTGTTGTCTAAATTTGAGGTTGTGGGGCACCTCCTACTGGGATTGAATGCCTTGTTATGGCATGCTACTTTGCTGTTGAAATGAGCGATTTCCCCGATATGTGAGGCAGAAAATCTGCCACTGGTGCCTTATGTATTAAAAAAAATGAGATAAAAGGAGAAAACAAGAAGAAATTGAATCTAATAAAGGAGGAAACAATCTGCACATTTGGTTAACATAATTTATACCTAGCATTAGCATCATTTCTATTACTTATGAGTGTAAAGTTGTCAATCATTTTTTTCTTATGGCATTTACAAGCTTACTGCCTTGAATTAATCATCTAGGGGAAAATTCCTAAAGACTTCAGAGATTAAGATAAGTGGAATCCCATCATAGTGAAATGAGAGTCATCTATGTAGAGTTTCATTTATGGAACACTAGAAGATTGACAGATGGCAAAGAAAGAGAATGACACAGTTATGGGTCCTCTAAAATCTATCTTTATGGAGAGTCCTATAGAATGTAATGGACAATTATAGCTTTTTCTCTAGCATTTTATTTATATATTTATTTTTGGTTTGAATCATTCTATATAGTTTAATAGAAAACTATTCTCTAGAAAACTACCATTGTCACATTCTATAGGATGGTTAAAAAAGCCAGTAGAAAGGATATTGTTTTCTATTACATTCTGTAGACTATTAGAATAGTTCCTATAGAATCCTTTTATATTTCCATAGGGCTTTTCTTAAAGGCAAGCACAATATAATCAGGGAGTTAAGGAAGGCACTGGAGAACTCAGGTACAAGAGGTTGGTTAATTCTGAATTTCTTAGCCTTTGTCATTTCCTCTTAGAGCCATATTCTTTTTCTGATGTAGCTTCCATTGGGTACAGTTTGAAAGACAATGAGCAGCGATTCTGAGACTGCGCAGATCCTATGGCTATACCTGTGGTGACTAGCTGTTCTGCAATCAAATACTACAAATAATGAAGCTTTAGTGGGAAGAGTAATACTAGTAACCTCTGCTGCTTTCAACTCCACAAGGTGCTACTGACCCATCTACATGATGCTACTGACCCATCCACATGATACAGCTGTAGTAGATGGCCCAGCACTGAAATGGCTTCGGTCAATCCTCTCCAACAGGTCCCAGAGAATGAGAGATCCTTCCCCTTCCAAAAAGTCCTCACCTTCAGAATTCTACAGGGATCCATCCTGTCTCCATTGTCAGCTTCCACATGAGACCATTTGAAGAGGTGGACAAAGGCCACAGGTTCAACTGACAGTTATATACTAATTGTACCAAGTTGTGTATTTACTTT
This sequence comes from Lepidochelys olivacea, assembly GCF_965140295.1. Lineage (NCBI taxonomy): Eukaryota > Metazoa > Chordata > Testudines > Cheloniidae > Lepidochelys > Lepidochelys olivacea. The sequence continues at coordinate 111,722,725 of NC_140417.1, forward strand.
CCACAGACACAGTTAGTGCCATCAGAATGGAGGAGAAGGAGATCAGAATGCCTACAAGAGATCAGAATGCCTAGAAGAACAGCTGGCTCAAACTGAGGTGATGCTGGTAAAAAAGGGACTATCTAGCTATAACCATGTCTTCCCTCTCCATCTTGCCATTTGTCAAAGAAGTCAAAGCCTCAGGGCCATGTTCAACTCACCATTGAGCCTAGATGTTGAGGTATTAGTAGTGGAAAAAGCCTTCTCCTGCATTCAGCTTGCTAGGAAAATCTTCCTCTAACTCCCAGATGAAGATCTGGCGGTAGTGATCCATGTGACGGTCGCTTTCTGATCAAATTGTTGGAACTTGCTGTGTTTGGGACTGAACAGGGAAACAGTGCAGGGGCTCCAGATTGTGCAGAATGTGGCTGCTCATCTCAGTGGGGTTAGCTGCCATTGACACATCTTTCTTATGTACTGCTCTCTCCGCTGCCTTGGCAGAGGGCTTGGTGCTGCCTGAACTCCAAAGCCATCAGTGGGTCAGGATCCAGCTACATCAGTGGCCACGTCTCTCTTATTTCATCTTTATCTGGCCAGGAGATTGTGAGGTTTTCTTTCAGATGTGGACTTTGCAATTGTCATCTGTACGTTTGTCACCTCAAGATTAAACAACTGCATTGGACTGCACCTTAAGTCAAGTCTAAAACTGATGTTTGTGCAGACTGGTGCATCACTTATCTAGTGGTTTATCTCTCAAGGGACGGACAACACTAGTGCTCTGTGATGTGCATTGGCTTGCATATATTGCATGTATTGCTTTCCAGGTGGAGATTAAGGTGTTGGTTTTATTTGATAAGTGACCTGCATGTCATTCTGCCACTGTTGCAGTCAGCTGAGTTCTCAAGCTAGATACTCTTCAGGATAAAATACAAAGTAAAGACAAGTTGCTTTTTATATGCAGTATGCCTCTAAAGATATAAATATGAATATTAAAAATTTGGCTTCAGTGCATGGGCGAAATAGTCTCCTCTTGTCATGTTCACAGCATACATTGCAAAGATATTAGAGGAAAACATACAGTTGCCTTGCTGGAAGCTTGCAACTTAACACTACTTTATTTCTTAGAATTCAGAACACAGAAGAAACAAAAAGAGAGAGAAACAAAAACAAGCCGCTCCCTAAAACAGAGAAACACAACTCATCCCACCTTACTGTAAGTCGGTTCTTCTTCAGACTGGGTCTGCTAGGCCCTGACCTCACACTTCCCTGTAGAGCCCCCTAGCCTGGAGGCAGGACCAGAATTTAAAGTGAGAGCTTATAATTTTTAGTTTTCAATACACAACACTCCTGAGGAGCTGATACACTGAATTATGATCTGATCAAGTTTAAGGAGTTATGGGATGAATTTTGTAAATAAAAATGAGCAAGAATATAAGGTATTCTTTGCACTGGATGAGGAGGGTAGCAGATACCACACATTTATGGCTTTTCTTCTTTTTTCCTCCTTTCTATCCTGATTCTCTTTCCACAGCTCTTCCATTTTCCGAGCAGTTCCTTTGAGTCTGTGTATTTTCCCATATTATACATCTGTTGTTTTGTTTTCCTTGCACATGTGTGTGTATGCATATTTAGGTGTGTGTATGTATAGGCATGTGTATTTTCTCAAACCATAATAAATGATCAGTAGATATGCAGCACACAGATACCGACAGATAATGTGCTGATTATAATGTGCACATGTGCAGTGTACTTTGCGCACTAAAATGTGGTTGCCAGAGTTTTTGTATCTGAACAAAAATGCAGCCACCATACAAAACATTTTGTGGACTAAAGCAATTTCATTTTGATGACTGTGAGTTAAACACTGCAACTCTAACTCATACAAGTTATGTTGAAGTCCATGGGACTACTCCCATTAAGGAAAATCTGGCCTTTCGTAGAATATCTAAAAAACTGAACATGAGTTTTGGATGATCATCATTTGCAGAGGCACTATGGTATTAATTTGAATACCAGTGTCATCTTCTCAACTCCTGCAGCTGGAAGCTCAAAGGTGGAAGTCCATGCTGCCTGTTAGGTACGTGAAACCTCATTCTCCACCTTGTGTCATCACTTAGTCTCTGCAGTATGAGTCTAAAACAATAAATCCTTCATTGGGTAATATTTTGTACTTGCTTTGCACTGGTGTAAATGACAAACCATGGTGGGAGGCAATGATGGATTGAAGAGTGTATAAATTCTCACTTGGTGTGAACAGGGCATCCATATTTCCCCTGTATTGTACTGGGAACAGACAAATGATCACTTGTTGCAACTAATAATCACGGCTGCCCTCGTGTTTATGTTACCTGGGTAGGATTGTGAAGAAATGCAGTTTAAAGTTTGGTATGCGCTAGTTTTGAAGGTAATAGTGAAACATTCTGTTAAGACAGTCCCTGTGGGTGCTTTGTGAGCCTTTGATACACAATATATTCCTGGGATTGGTAAAGTAAATTTCACCCAGTCCTCTAAGACATGAGAACTGTTACTGCATCAGCAGCAGAGCTCTTAATGTTAGAGTGGAAGTTCCAAAGGATTTGCAATGGGATGTGGAGTCACCCTTCCCTCTATGGAGGGGAGAAATTGCGGTGCAATCAGTTAACTGTTACATGTAAAGAGCTGTTAATTTCTCACAAAGGGTCGAGCTCTTCGTCCCCAGCTCTCCTAGATGCACAGATGGGCAAATTTCATTTTAAAAGTTAAACTGTTGAGGGTTTATAAGAGCAAGCAAATAAGCTCCAACTTTGTGGGTTCTGTAACTCAGCCATGCTCAGATGCATTGCTCTCAAATTTCACAAAACAAAAATTATTCCGAAGCACAGACTTTTTGTGTGTCAGGCTTTGCCCTGGAGGACATTTTTATCCTAGAGTAATAATCCTTGGGAAACAGAAGTTTAAAATTGGTAAAATGGATTGGCTCCTTCCCATATGAAGTACACTCAAGTACTTCGGGAATTTTGGTGAAAGGGTGTGATGATTTAAATGCACTAAGATATAGTCTATAATAAGAGCTCTCATTTTTATGGGCTACAGTCATTCGTTTATTCATTTATTTATTTTTATTGTTGCTTGAGCCTTCTCCTCCCATGGATGCTTTAAACTTCCATTTTCATATTATAGTACTGAGAGAATCTATAGTGCTGCTTTCCTTCTGTTGTATCTTTTGCTCTTTAAACAAAACAAAACAATGAAGAAACCACCCGGGCACTGTTGAGTCCAACAGCCTGGTTTACTTCATATACACAGACGTGCAAGGCCTAGCTATGCACATACTGCTGTTCTGACTGGTTTCTGGTGGCTTTGAAAACATGGAACACCGTGAGCACCGTTCATGGGCTCACAGACTATTTAAAGAAATACTATCCTATTACTATAGATTACACCTTCCATTTTGTCTCTCCCACATGCAGAGTAGGATATTATTGTTAATGTAATGGCAGCCATCTGGCTTTTCCAGTGGAGGAATAATGGCTTGATTCATCAGAGAAACATAAATTGCCAGACTGGATCAGACCCATGGTCCATGTGGTACAGTATCCAGTCTTTGCCAACCCCAGCACTGGATGCTTCAGAACAAGATGCAAACAGCCAGGCATTAGGCAACTGTGGGACAGTCTGTCCTCAACATTAGGTCTCCTCCTAATCCCTAAATCGGAGACATTGACTTAAACCTTGAAGCATGAGATTTAATATCCAAAATATGTTATCAATAGCTGCTATAACTCTTGATAGTCTCATTCATCATGAGCTGTCATTTCTATGTAGATTCTCCTTTATAAAAAAAGTTCACATTCTATGCGCATTTGGCTTTCCGAGTTTTACCCAGATTTTGAAGCAGTGGAACAAAATGTGGCAATTATAATAAGAAATAGATGTGCAACAGTAGTGGAGTTAATGAAGTTGGTAGATGTTAAAGCATCATGTGAGGCACTCTGGCTTCCAAATCCTTTAACAAAATCACTTGTTGATGTTTCTGGAAACTCAGAAATTTCACTGATATAATCAAATCAGTTTCTAAATAGTTTGAGTTAAATCTATGCAAATCACTTGTGTCAATGTTCTTAACTAATTTTGAGAGGTTAAGACTGATAAAACTTAATTGAGTTCAGTCACTCTGTAACTGAGTTTAAAATGTCCACGCAAGAAGGTTGCACCAATTTAACTAAATTTATTTTTATTTTAAATGTTAATAGTTTGTTTCGGGGACTTGTAGTATTCCAGATTTCAGTCTGGACCTATGACCAGACTCTTGCAACTGCCTTAGGTAAACAATTTACAAGCTATCAGTGATTAAATATTTGTTTATCATTTGTTACAGCCACTAGATGTCTGTGTGCTATGTAGTGTGATAAAGGATATGGTCCCTGATAAACAAGGGAGATGAAGCTGGAACTTGAACTGTGTGAATGTCTGTTTGCTTCGGTCTATAATTTAACATTTTCTTTTTATAAATATCCCATTTAAAAGGACTGTTATTCTATATATCATGACACTATCTAGAATAAAGGTTTTTTTAATGGAGAAAACACCCATCCCTCACCCCCCAACTTCTGGCTTCATCTTTTCTTGCAGCCTAAACCATATGGCCTGTAACTCTTCTTAAGCACCTCCTCTTCCTGCTCCCCGTTTCTTTGCAAGAACTCTCAATCTGGGTTCTGTGACTACAAAACACATTCCCAAATACTCGAACCTTCCTAAGCTTTCACTGTCTTTTCTGCTATTGGGACTAGACTTGTAAAATTATGCCACAATCTTTTCCCCAAAAGGACAGTATGAGGTTAACATTGTAAAAATAAAACATGCACACCCCAATATATTTTAAAACATTTTAGGAGGGGCCTTTTGATAGATGAAATCTTGTGCTACAAAGTTCCTATATATAATTAATCATTCACTGGTTAGCAAATCATTTCTGTTCTACTAATGAAAACACTTACCATTAATCCAAAGATGAATGGAGTGTAAGAGGCTAGATTCCTGCAGCCTCTTTCTATAAACACGTTTTCTGCCTCTCAGTATCATCAGCTGCATTCATTCATTCGCATGGGAACTCTCTGGTAATATCAGTGCCACTTTGTTATGTCATAACTCAGATTATTAAAGTTTTCCTCGTCATTGCAAACAGCTTGTCAGTAGCATTAGGAAATGTCATCAAATTATTTACACTGTGTGTAAATGTCATAATGAAACTGCTGCCTGCAACAAAATTAGAATGGCTCTTTATGCTGCACTTACAAAATAAATAGTAAGTTTCGACTAAAAGTTCAGTTTGCTATATTAGAGCTGAGTCCTGCAAGGTGGTTCCGGGCTCTGGAATTCTCTCCCTCTCTTGGTCCAGTAAAGCCCAAGGCTCAGTATAATGTTTCTCCATTTACTCAGGTATTTGCCAACACGTGGTGCTGGTAGGATGAATCAGTGTGGTCATCATAGGGGACTTGATCTGTTTTTGTTTGTGTGTGTTTTTAAACATGTTAGATGCAGTGGTGGGTTTATTTTTGCAGGTTTAAAGTGACCAAGGGCCTAATTTTTCAGCAATCCTGAGCGCTTGCAGTTCCCATTTACTTTAACTGGAGTGGTGGGTGCTTGGCAGGTCTGTAGATCAGGTCCTTAGAAAAACATTCTAAAGAGCATTCTGTGGCTGAGACTCGTGGACAATTGATTTTAAACATTTTGGTAAATGAAAGTATATAAATCAATTTCTCTCTATTGTACACATTTTTCTACCGTAAACTATTGCAGCACCCTATTCTCAGCTCGGCATTTTTTATTAGATAATACATTTATATCTGTGTATATATTCCCCCATTTATATACTTCTTGGACCAAATTATTTCTGCTGAAACTACATTGACTTGAATGGAGTTACATCAAGCATGAATTTGCCCCATGGTGAGTGCATCAAAAGGTTACTTATCGATTGCTCTCTGGGAAACAAAGGAAGCTGTATACTCTCTCAGGATTTTCTTTGTTTCACACAAGGCACACACAGTAAGAGTCTGTGATTGAGCATATGCACGGAATGTAGATCACTAAAACTGAGGAATTTGGACAGGTAAGGATAAGAGGTAGCAACACGGAGAAATGTTAGAAACACATAGCCAACAGCTGAAAAGAATATTTTGTTTCCTATGAAGTCAACATCCTAAAGACCATTCACGTCAGGGAAAGACTCGCACTGACTGACTTCAAAGGGTATTGGATCAGTCATGAAGTATCAAAAGACCTTAAGAGGAACATGGACGTTCCGCTAATTCCTTCCCACTTTTGCCAGAACATGCCCCTTTCAGGTCTAACACAAACACATACAAGTATGTATTGCAAGATGCACGTGTTTTGGAACAAAGTGGAATTTATACCGATGAATAAAGTGGCTGATACAATCATCAAATATAGATATATTTTAACCAGCCTGAGAGGTGCTGTCCTAATCTGAGAGCAGAAATTTGGCCTTTACCCTCTTTTGTTCTCTACCACAAGTGAACTGACACTGTACACTTTTAGCTCTGAGAGTGAGGGTAAGAATATTTAATGATTTTTTTTAAATAGTGTATTTCGGTATTTATGCAAAGTACTTGATATTCTGCTTGTCAAGTAAGATTTTAAATGTATGCAAAGCCAAAGAATTCTTTTATCATTCATTAATGGTGCTTTCTTGCCTCCCAGTTGGGAATGCTACTGCAGCACTACCAACAGCTGTACCACGTGTTTCACTGTGGATGTATTAAAGAGAAGAAACTGAGCAGTGGGAAAGTTTAATAATAAATGCTCATGACAGAGTAATTGCAATTTGCTTCTACGGAATTGTCAAATTGATTTAAACTGCTCTTTTACTATTGAAATTAGTCTTTTTTGATCTCACATCTTGTGTTCATCTTCTGCGTTTGCAGGAATTCTCAAGTTTTAACCGTAAGCTCTTGGTGGAAGTGTACATAGTATCAGCTCTTTATGTCTGCTGGGACTTCTGAATAATGTTAGGAAGCCTTCAGAAATGATGCATAATATGGGAGGGCGCTCAACCAGGAAGCTCAAATAAACTTTCAAAACCAAAATCACAACTTTGTAAACTGTGGTATCAGTGGAGATACTAGAAGCGACTATTCAGTTTAAGGCTTGCTATACCAGATTACTTACGGGATTTGGATGAACGCTGTGCATTCGTCAGAAGATTCAAATAATAAATAAGCTGTCAGTACAGCCTCCACCTGACTTGGAATACATGTCAACTAGCAAATCTTCAAAAGAACCAGCAATATTTTTAATAGTTTATAAAACCAAAATAATATATCATAATTATTAAGAGAGCCTGGTTTTATAGAATTTACCTTCTTTATGGTTGCTTTAATGGTAGGATTGTCACAATAGACAAACTGTGCACTGGTAGAGAGAGCAAACTACTCTATACTAACCTACTTATTCTGCTGCATAGACATTTTTATATGTTCCAGTTGCTGAAGAGTTTTCTTTCCATTTTCTTTCAGATGCAGTTTCCACACCTGCTTACTCATCCCCAGCTAAAAGTTTAGGAGACCCAGGAATAACACCATTGTCTCCATCGCATATTGCGGTAAGAAATATAGGGTATATGTTGTACAGTGCATTGACATTATTTTCTCCTGCCTGTCCCGCCTATAAGAACTCAGGACTCCTGACTCCTCAGTCTCCTGGACATCAGTTACAGAACTCACGGCTTATATGCAGAAAGTTAAAGGAGCAATTCCACTAGCTCAGGAAGTACAGATAAAGAATGAACTCCTGGCCCCATTGAAGTCAATGGGAGTTTTGTCATGTACTCCAGTGGGGCCAGAATTCCATACAAAATATATAAGGACAGATGTAGAGGAAAGTGACACTCATCTGCATAAGCCGGTCCAATGCCGCTCTACAAAACAATCCCTTCTATCCCCACCTTTGTCATTCTCTTGCTGTCTGATCTTGGGCAATCACTGAAATATTCCCCGTTCTCTGAAACGTGACTATAAAATAATAGGATCTCAACACATATGCATCACTCTCTCTGTCCTCTTTCTCTCTCTCTCTGTCTTCTTTTCTCATCACAAAGAAAAATAAAACATTTACAGTTGCCTAAGGGGAACACCCAAAGAGGTCACAAAAAGTCCCATTAAAGGATGCTTCTTTAACCTATCTTAACTCCCCCTCCCCTCCAGTTCCACACGCACAAATCACATTAATTTCTTTGACATACTCCACCCCTTATCGCTAAGCCCCAGGGATGGCCAACACAAGCACAGTAGAACCTCAGAGTTACGAACACCTCATGAATGGAGGTTGTTCATAACTCTCAAATGTTCGTAACTCTGAACAAATCCTTATGGTGGTTCTTTTAAAAGTTTACAACTGGACATTGACTTCATACAGCTTTGAAACTTTACTATGTAGAAGAAAAATGCTGCTTTTAACCATTTTAATTTAAATGAAACAAGCACAGATACAGTTTCTACCTTGTCAAATCTTTTTTTAAACGTTCCCTTAATTTTTTTAGTAGTTTACATTTAACACAGTACTGTATTGTATTTGGGTTTTGTTTTCGTCTCTGCTGCTGCTTGATTACATATTTCCGGTTCCTAATGCGTCCGTAACTCCGGTGTTCATAACTGTGAGGTTCTACCGTAACACAATGCACGTTCTACTCACAAAACAGTGGTGCTCAGAATGTGTCATTGCCATTGTAGAATCCCTTCCCCAGCTTCACCAGGCTTTGCACATCAAGTTCAAAGCTGTTTATCCTTACCTTAAGGTTTTTCACCGCTCAGCCCCTGCTTAGATTTCTGCATTCATTTCCTCGTCCCCTCACTCAGTCCAACTCTCCCACCCTTTGCCTCTTTCTCCAACTCATGACCTCATGCCGTGTTCTGCACTGCTCCTTAAACTTGGAACTCCCTCTCTCTTCTTGATTATCAAGCAGCCACCTATCTCTTTAGTGATATCTCTCCTGTGAATGCACTACTCCTGCAAAGCCTTTTAATGGTGCACCAGTGAAGTGTATAATTAGAGAAATCAAGGATAAGAATCCTCAAAGTTTGAGATTAGTCCTTCATCAGGTCATCCCTGGTGTGGCGCTTTTCTGTTTTCTCTGTTGTAAATAGGAAGCCCTTTGAGGCAGGGTCTATAGTCCTTTAGTTATTTACAGCACAGAGTATACTGACACTGCTCTGTAAAATGTAAAGGGGTTGTCCAGGTAGAGTCATGTGGGGGAATGTCCTTTTCTAGACTAAGAAGGCATAATTTTATAGAAGGGAAGATCAGTGTGTGAACTGAGTAATACATTTTCCAGAATGCCCAACCCTCATCAGCCCTATGCAGCCAGCAGTGATTCCGAACAACTCTCTGAAAATATCCAGATGCCTGATACTCAGTTTATCCACCAAATCTTCATGTTTCTGAACTCCAGGACCTTACTCCTCATCACCAATCTCCAACAAGTCTTGGCACGTAGGTGGCCCTTAAGGGAGTCAGTTAGTAGGATCCAGGGGCTTCAATGAAAGAAGGAATGGTGGGTCTGAATATCTACTGAATGTGGAGACCCCTGAATCTCCAAATAACAGCCTGTTTGCCCATCCCTGTTTCAGGGTGGGTAAAAGCCAATTTAAATCAAATCAATCACATTTTAATAAAAATAAATCTAATTTAAATAAAAATATTTTGTATTTAAATTAAATTCAGGGTTGTTTATTTTTTACAGTAAACTATTGAAAATTAATTTTGAAATTGACAATCTAGGTTAGGGCCTGAATTTATTATAATCTGTTAAAATCATTTAAATTAAATACAAATAATAATATTAAGCAGTACATGTATGTTGCCAAGTTTTAAAGAAAGTCAAAATACTGAACTGTTGGAAGTTGCTGGCTAAGCATCTGAACTCATGGTTTGTTTGAAGTGCTAACCCAGCTTTTTGACAGCAGTAACCTCTTCTGCAGGCTGAGAGAGAATGTTTCCTTCATCGCTGTTTGTTCAGCTAGTTCAGTGACTAGTTCATTCAAAGCTAAGAAACCAAGTGGGAATTGAAAAAGCTTGTTTTTCTCTTCTAGTATATGAATAAAAACTGAGTAGGAGAGCTACTATTTTGAAGGACATTGTGACCAGAAATAATCAGTTCAATTCACTAACTACAGATAATACTTCCTTTGTTTACTAAATCAGTTCGTTTTAAATGCAAAATGTGTTTTGATAAACTTTTTTTCTTATGTATTCAGTAGTTTTATATAATCCAAAAAATAAAATTCTGTTTTTGAGCATTTTTAATTAAATCTTAATTTCCACCCAAATAGAACGCAACTCAGATCACAAGTATAAAATCATCATCAAGTAAATAAATCGTTCACCATTTTCTAACATAATAAAAATGTAAAAATTAAGAATTTGAATAAATGTAGGTTATGCTATCTAACTGCATTTAAAAATGTGTATGGATCTAGCGTGTCCTCCTGGTTAGCACTGCATTTCACGTAAAGGCTATTTTTATTTGCAAATCAACATGTTTTAATGGTTACCAGCCAATGGGAATCAACCTTTCTTTAGGAAAATAACTAAAACGTACAAATGCAAAACATGATTAAAATTGATTATTTAAATTAAGGTTTCCTGCTTGTTGATTGAACTCATAACTAAAATTGGTGATTTAAATTGCTTTGATTTAAATCAATCCACCCACCCTTATCAAATGAGGTATTTAGAGCCTCATTTGATAAGAGGCCAAATGTTTCCATGTTTTGTGCATGAGTTGGTTAGTTCCTCATTCCATTTGGCTTTTGATGATGTGTAAGGGGCAAAGGGTGTAGAAAGTTTACATCACAGTTAAGGAACCATGCATCTGTATTTGGGCTAAATCTCTTTAAGCTTGTCCCTTCAGACAGTTTAGTAAGGTATCGTTTGCTGTATACATTTTGTTAATTATGCTGTAGCTTGCAACTACAGTTTACTGTGACAATTGCCTTGCCCCTTGCAGTCAGATGTAAAGGGCTGATAAAATTGTTACTGAGAGTAGCACAGTACACAAAAAGGTGATTAGTATAAGAGTGTTTATGTTCTGGTGTGTTTACTATGACTCTCCCAGTGGAAGTTGTGTGATATCCTCTCAGTATGTGCAATGGTGGGTTTGCAGACAAGAGAATATGTGGACGGAACTGGGGCATAAGCTAACTTCTACATTTTCAGAAGTGACTAGTGATTTTGGGTGCTCAACTGGAGACACTTTTAAGAGGCCTAATTTTCAGAGAGTGGGTGTTTTAGGAGTATCTGAAGTTAGGCACCCAAAATGACTAGTCAGTTTTGAAAATTTAGGACAAGAACTTCTGTGGGTGGCCACCTTCCAGGTTTTTTAAGCTGAACAATCTAATTGATTGTGTCTCTTTAAAATGTAATAAAAACATAAGCTGTGTCTATAAACTGTTTTGACACCCTTCAAAGGAAGGCACTAATAAGTGCAAGGTGTGAATTTCATAGTTAAGGTTGAATTAAGTTTTGCATTTTGTATACAATACAGTATATTTCCATATCCATGGTGGCAAAATCCATGGCCAAATGGTAGAACTATGTGATACAGGGTAGAAACATACAATGAGTAAAATTTTATCATAGACCTCGCTTATACTCTGTTCATTAATCTGTTTCTGCCAGGATTTATTCCATCAGTCCAGCTCCCTGAGCAGCTTCAAATAGATGCCTTTTTCTTTAAAAAAATATCAAACCGCCACACAAATATTTCTTCCTATTTCCTACAAAACGACAGTGGTCCAGGGCCCGGAACAAGCAATATTCAGCTTCATGTCAATAACTAGTTAAAGGCCTGATATTTCATGAGTGCACAAAGCTAGAAATGGGGGCTGTATGCCAGAGAAAAGGGGAGAATCTTGGTTTTCCTGTGGGACCCTCAGCAGTTTAAAGACATTTTTAGAGATGTTTTCAATTCATTAGTTTAAAATTTTCTCTCCTCTGAGTCCTGTCAAACTAAACTGATTGTAACTAAGGCCCATGGATTTACAGGCAGAAGGATATTAGAATTAGTCCTAATACAATCTCCAGAATGTTTCCAGAATAGGTTTTCCAAAAAAGATGCAGCAATATATGATGCTGTGGTGCGGTAGAAAGCTTTACTGGCAGGTATTGGGTTGGCCTGCACACCTTCCTGCTGGCTTCACCATTTCTGAGCAGTCTTACTTGTGCTTATATACCTTTTATAATTTACTATGTATTCCATGTATGGTATCACTATCATGTATTCCATATATGATACACAGAGGTATAACATGTTTTTCAGCTAATACATTTCTAAAAGTTTGGTAGCTAGCCGTGTAGGTCTCAGCTGTTACTGGAAGTGAACACGAAAGGATTTCTGATTCATTTGGATTTGTGTGAAAGGTACCAGAATTAACTGTTAGTTTGGTTGTACATTGCATTTCCGTGCCCATTAAGGGATATAGACTACTGACATGGTTCTGGGGGACCGCACTTTTCTGCAGGAGACAGATGAATGCTTTGCTGCAGTTCAGAGCCACTGAAAAGTAGGACAGATTACAATTCCTTCTCTAAACAGTGACTCAAAATCTGTTCTGTTTCTGTTATTTTAACAGAAGGACTCTGATACAAATGACGCTGTAGAGCAGTCATTCCTTGTTGTTGTGGCTATTGATTTTGGCACGACATCCAGTGGCTACGCCTACAGCTTCACCAAGGAGCCAGAATGTATTCATGTAATGAGGTAAGGGCTGCATTGCAGCATTGAGCTCTTGATGGTGACAGTTTGTACTATCTGCAGTTGCTACATCTGAGGTCAGCATGGGTTTGGAATGACTGGATTTGTATACAGCCACCAATGCGAAAACCCCCTTTCATGGTGTAAATTTCTCCTATGTCCCTATCTTATTTTAATTGCTTTAATAATAAACATAAACATGTTCTCTGTGAGTCTTATTGCTCAGGTTTATAAAATGGTGTGAATTAAAGGAGGAATCTGCTGGCAAAGTATACAGAAGCATTCAGGGAGCAGTTATAACTGTGGCGGTCGTGACTTTGTTATCCATGTGCATTTCTCTGTTAGGCACTTTGGGATAATGGTAGTTCCAAAAGTGCCTAATAGAGAAATCACTGCACATGGGGTGGGTGCAAGGCCCTTGTCCTTTTGCCTCATATCATACAGAATTTGGCAGGTACAAGCTGGCATATTTGCACATCTTATTATTTAGAAACCTTGGATAAAAATTTCCGAGGTCCCTAATTCCCATTTTCAAAATAGACCGAGATACCTAGGAGCTTGTCACTTTTGAAAATGTGACTTAGGATCCTAAGTCACTTAGGACCAGATTTTCCAAGGTGTTCAGCACCCACAGTTGGAGACAGATTTTCAGAAATGCTCAGCTCCCAATTAGGCATCTAAATTAAGAGGCCAGATTTGCAAAAATGCTCAGCTGGATGCCTTTGAAGATCTGGTCACTAGGCTCTTTTGAAAATTTTACTCCTCATCTCTCCACATTGCAGAATGATATGGGGGAGAGGGGGTTAAGAGAGCTAAGAACAATGATGGTTATTGCTATGGGTGTCCTTAAATATTTTCAAACTGAAGAGAAGCATTTAGGCTGAAATACCATTGCTTTATGATGCTCTAATTAAATTTTAAGAAATGGTGCAGTTTGCAGTTCTGAGCAGTAGGTGGACCCTAACTGAAATAAGTAGGAGAAAGTTGTGCATATTCATTTAAAGGGGAAAGTTTACCTCTCCTAGCATCTCAGTAGGAGGTAGTGAACAGAGAGAGAGAAGGTTCCACCAGGGAAGTAGAGTGGCTGTGACCCTCTGTGATAAACAGCAAGGAATCAACCCAGTTACAGTGACCACTGAACACCACAACTTACTTAAAAGTGGGGAAAGTCTAGAAAAATAAGACACACCTTAAGATGCCCCTTCTGCTGAAGGTGCAAGGAGGCAAACGGCATAAAGTTAGCTATGCCAGGGATTCCCCAATATCCCTGGACTCCCTCTTCCCCTGTTATGGCAGCTTTCCATCTGGAGCAGGGCAAAGGGGATCTGGTCTTCTCAAGCTAATGGTGCATCCGTAAGTCAAGTAATGTAGCTGTCTAAGGTACGTTACCTAAATTATTCCTGCATATAGTTGTGTACACAACATTTTTTTGACTGCAGTTATTTGCACCCACAAATTGTTGGTTCAAAAACAGAGGCTAGTGTATGAAGATTTGGACCATTTAAATTTGTTACTTTGGGAGGGGTGCATAAACCCGTGGTAATGTTATGTTAAGGTTGTTAAGCACTCAAAAGTCAGAAAATGTAAAAGTGAAGCTTAACTCTACCACTTATATGCATGTATGCATACAAAATACCTGTTAGTTATGTGATTACATATTGTTTCTCAAATAATATAATGTAATACAGCTTTTTCCCCTGCGAATTTGATACGTATGCATCTAGTAATGTGATCAAAATATAAAGACTACTGTGATGGATACACAAAAGGAAAAGAGCACTGGAAAATGAGCTCCTTAGGAAAAGTTTTGTGTTTTCTTTTTTCATTGCCCATAATTCAAAATTGACTTCAGTCTTACTAAAAATATCTTTCTTTAAAGAAAAGAAAAGATAAATTATACCCTTGTGTAGAGAACAAATTATGGGAAATTTCAGCCCAAAAGGTGAATGGTTTGGAAAGTTGAGTGTATGAAAATATTAACTGTAGCAATCACTTTTGTCATGAGGCAAATTACTATTCATCCTTCTGGAAGTCTGAAAATTGGAGTAAAAAGGACTACAGTGCTACTAACCAAATGAGACATGCTGTAATTCTTCTAAGCAGAGAAACTATCTGTGGACAGTCCTGATTGTGCAGTCAACGTCTGTGGTCAGTTTATAAAAAGCCTTTCTGCCCCACTCATCAAGGGTCCTTCAAGAAACCCACAATGCAATTCATGAAAAGGTACTTGGTGCTACCAGTTGGAGACAGGTAGATACCAAGCACCACAGAGATGTATGGGAGGCAGAATTGGACCCATATTCATAGTAAGTTTGCATATCCATTTTTGACAGTAAATTAGTTTTTAAATGAAAAATTAAATTCTTGATTTTAATTGTTAAAATAGGGGATCTGGATGCAATACTGGAAGAAACGGCATTTCTGAGATTGTACTTTAGTGATCCCAAACTTTGCTATTGACAGGGCCATTCTTACAAAGCCGTAGCACAGTGGTGCCTCTGGCCCACCACTGCTTAACATCTTAAACTAAGCCTGTAACATACTGTGGAAATTTTAGGTAGTGACACCATCCAAACTTTTAGATCCAACATTTGACCTGTAGTATCTTAAGTACTCAACCTGCATTTGGATCCACACCCTGTACTTGTGCAGAGCCCAGTTAAAAGCATAGGGCTTCATACAGCTGCAGAGGTCTGCCAGTGCAGATGTTATTGCAGCGTTAGACAATCAAAAAGTAGTTGCAGTACAATTGATGGAAAATACTCTCCAAATCTTAAATATCACTTTACCACTCACTTGCTGAGAAATTATTTGGTATAGAACCTAGACAAAACCAATGCCAACAAAGGGAACAACATGCTGTTATGGTGACTTGGATATGTGTAGACATTATTTTAGATGCTAGTGCAAAACAAGGAGTAAAGGAAGAAGCCATGTTTCTTTCAAGCTAGAAAGAATTTTTTTTTAAAGTTTACCGAATTGGAAGGATAAAATTTGAAGGAAAATAAATGTGGTACCCACATTTCCAGTGTGGCATAACTAGCGCCTTAATAACAAGAACAATTACAAAAATTACTGACTCTTACATGCTTTTACCCATGAAGTTGTGTTCAGAAAGTGCATGAAATATGCTCTTGGCAGTAACACACAACTATAGATTTCTATTTTCATTGTCTCTTAATTACTATAGAGAATTTGGGGGAAAGTGTTTCATGATCCTGTTCCAGCTATAACGTGTTTATGAAATTATGAAGTTCAGTGAAAAAACATAATTTTAAAAGGTTAAGAAGTTTGACAACCAGTAGTTCAGAGGGCATTAAGAAGCTCAAAATATTTACATAATTAGGGTTACATGTAATATAATTTATAAATATTTGAGCACAGGAAATGTCACTTCCAACTGAACTTCCAACATTCTTGAGAATGTTTACATTAAAATGTAGCACACCAGTGATACATTGTCGTCTTTCCTTGCTAAGAAATCTTGGTTCTCTGCCTAACATTGATCCTTTCCAGACACTTGGATTTCTGGTTACCTTCTAACAAAGCTGCTTTTCTGTAAAATGTCTCAAAGTAGTATCGTTTTGATTTTCAACTACAAATTCCTCCTTTGGTACAAGAGCAGACCACAAGGTTTCAGTGATATAGATTACTAGGCTACTGGATCTCAGCAGCATTGTAGCATGCTATATGCATGGGAAATATAATCTGCAGGCAAACCAAGATGATCATTTTGACTCCAGTTGTTATTTGTTGTAAGCGCCAGTACTTGCAAACAAAGAAAAACTTCTAGGAACTGATCCAGCAAAGCACTTAAAGCATGTGCTTAATTTTAAGTATGTAAGTAGTCCCATTGACTTCAGTGCTTCGAATTCAGCATGTGCTTAAGTTCTTTGCTAGATCAGTATCTAATTTACCTTGATTGCATAGTTTTAGTTTTGGTTTTACCAGTTACAGTACTTCATGTCTGTAAAGTCCCATTAACTCCTCAGTGTTTCTGTCAAGATATTTGTAAGGTCCTTACCGTAATCCATGTCATGGGTTAGGAAGAAATATCTTGCATACTCTGAAGAATACCTATGGACTGATAGTGATTTACACAAAGCTCTAAATATTTAGGCTGATGCTTAAATAACAGATACTTGAATTTGTCTAAGTATTTTATGGGGGGAGACACAAATTCATAGGAAAATGGATGCAATTTTAAAACAAATGTTAGGTGCATGATCTCCCCTGGGTCCACACATGGAACTACTTCCATTGATGCCCATGGGAATTCCACACATGGAGGAGAAGAGAATGTCCTCTTGCCTCAGTGTTGCCAGTGTACTACTTCTGCTGTCAAGAATCTTGTTTCTTTGATTAAGTTTCTGCTCTAGATCCACTCCCCCCCTCACTGCCAGGATCACTCCCTTAACTGCATCTTTGTCAGCCCGATGCACGTGTAGAGAAAAAGCAATCATGTGATCTTAACAGTAACCATTGTTCTCCCTCTTCCTACCAACCCTCCCTTTGTCTCTCGTTGCCCCTTGTAAAGTAGGGACAGATCCTCTGCTTCTGAAAACTGGCTCTGCTATCGTCAATGGAGCTACGCCAGTTTAGCCTGCTGAGGATCTGGCCTGTTATGTCTAAACTAAAGCAAAGATCCTGCAATGAGGTCTGCATGGACCGATCCCTAGCCCCTCTCCAGCTCCCCTGATGTCAAGGGACATTTCATACATGGAGGTAGAATACTATTACTTTGCATTTATATTGTGCTTTTCATACATGCATCTCAAGGTATGTTATATAAAGGAAGGTGAGCATTATTACCCGCACTTTGCAGACGGGCTAATTTAGATGCAAAGAGGATAAGTGATGTGCCTAAAGGGGTTGAAATCCTCACACCATTGAAGTTAATGGCAAGCTCCCATTATAAGCTTCCACAGAGCCAGAAATTTCCTCTGTGAGTCAGTGGCAGAATCATGAGTAGAACACAGGTAACCTAACTCAGTCCCCAGGACCACAGCTTCCCTTCTCTAGAAGAGAATAGATGCCATACGAGTCTTTTTAAAGGCCTGTATTATTATTAAAACTAAAGTCAAACTTCCCATTATATTTATTTATTGCGGCTTGTATGTCTGAGCAGAGGTGTACATTGAGATTTTTAAAGCTGCCTGAGGGATTTGGAGGCCAGATTTCCATTAGAAGTAATTGGGAATTGTGCATTTAAATCACCTAGGTAACTTTGGAAATCTCAGCCGTAATGGAGTGACGTGTTGGGCTGCCAGGTTTAGCTGCAGCTTAAGTGCATTCAGTCTAGAAAAAGGCATAATCTACCTGTCCATAAAGAAAATAAACAGGGCCATCATTATCTAGCTCCTGAGTACATTTTCTATTAATGGAACTTTCCGGAAATTACTCAGCATGAATCATTGAGGATTCCTTCTCCAAATGATACCGATCTGCTTCCCTGGATTTATATCTGATGTGTGGGACTTCAACATTTTGGTTGAAAAGTCTTTTCTGTTCATTTGCAACTCGTATAAAATATATACAATAGGTAAAACAAAGCATGCTAAATTTAATATGCTATCTTATATGCAGAGGAAGTAGCTCGGCCTGTAGTTAACATTGCCCAAAACTCCTATTATAAGACCCTGTTCCCAGTGGCTTATAACTTTGCCAAATGCTAACTGTTCAGGCTGAAATTTTCCATATCATGTCTGCCTCAAGCTGGATTTTAGCCCAATCCAGCAAAAATAGTTCAGCTGCCTCAGAGGATGAGAGTGAGGGAAAATATGTTGTTTTGCCATGTTAAAAGAAATTTACAACTTTTTGGTTGAAATCTCTAGTGTCCCCATGCTTTGGAACTGGGACTTGAAAATTCGCAGCAGGGAAAGCCTTGGTGTCAGGGATGTGCCTTTTTCTGTCCCCCTGAAAATTTGCCCAAATTTGGCTAATTATAAGATTCTGAACAGTCTTGGTTTACACTTGCTCAGTAGAGATGGCTTAGAATTCAGTAGCTAAATTCTCCAAAGATTCTATCTACAGTCCCCTCATAGCCCCTGTGTGTGACTGGATTGCACCTGTATTGCTTCCCCATAAAGCAGATGCACATGCTTCATCCTGGGCCTGCAGGGGCTGAACAGGACTTCCCTTTAAATTTTCCTCTAAGTTGCTGGGGGCTGATGTAGTGCCAGGCACAGGAACTGAGAGCAAGGAAACTGTCTCTCTTGTGCTCTCAATGTTCCCTAAAGCTGACCAGTCTGATCAGACAGTCTAGTCTGGTGCTTGATGGATGAGGAGAAGAAGAAAGGCAGAGAGACAATTGTAGAAGAGAGGTTTAGTCAGAAGTGTTTGCAGTCCCTGTATGCATAGCATTGACACACAGTACTGCTGATTCTTCTGAAAGGGAGAGGCTTTCTTTACATAACCATAAAATTACACAGAAAAAACCAACATTATGGTCACAAAGTCATGCACTCAAAAATTAGGAAATGCCAGAAATAAGGTTGCTTGTGCAACCTCAAATTGGACTCCTTGTGTGTATGCGTTATGATTATGACTGCTTGAAAATTTTCCACTTAAACTGTTTTTTGACTGAAAATTGAGTGTTTAGCTAAACGAAATCTAAAATATTTCTTCTCAAAACCAGAAATACTCAGTTTTGAATGGTCATCGCAGTGCCTCAGGGGAGTTGTTTGGGTGTCTTATGCCTCCAGTTTCCCCTGTCGGCTGTGTTCCCCAGCTAGACTACATCTCTGACAATGCACCATGTTCAGAGACTCCCATGATGCATCATGGCAGATCTGCAAGAGGGGACACTGCGGTGCATCCTGAGGGAACATAGCTTGGCCAGGGAGCCAAGGCACCTGAAAATACAACTCTTGTGAGGTTCCACAGCTGCTTGCTTCCCTCCTACCCCCACAAAAGATCAAAATTGTCCACAGGGGAAAATACCTTATTTTTCAACCAGCTCTAATTATGATGCAGTCTTTGATTACATGATCACATATTGTTTACCCACAGGTTCCCTGCCTCATTCAGTGCACAGGATATACACTACTCATATATATAGGTAGTTATTCAATCTATCTATTTATCCTCTTCGGTCAGTTTGTGGCCTCATACTTTATTTTTCACACACACCATCCACTGTACCGAATATAAAACTATTAATTTCCTTATGGGTAAGGGTACGATTCTGTCACGGAGGTCACAGATTCCGTGACTTTCTGGGACCTCTGTGACTTCCTTGGGGTAGGCCTGGAGCAGCTCTCAGTCCTGGAGCCGCTGGAACAGCAGTTGGGATTGGGTCAGTACCCCTGAAGCTGCCGCAGCAGCTGGCTGGCAATGAGCCCCAGAGGCGCTGGAGCAGTGGTCCCAGGGCAGAAGCACTGGCTGGGGTTGGGTCAGCCCCTGCAGCAGGAGCAGCAGTGGGGCTGGGACAGCTGACAGGTCAGCCCCTGGCAGTGCTTTCACAACCGCCCCAGAGTATTTTTAGTAAAAGTCAGAGACAGGTCGTGGGCTTCCATGAATTTTTGTTTATTGCCCGCAACCTATCCCTGACTTTTACTAAAAATACCCGTGACAGAATCTTAACCTTACTCATGGGCTTTTCTGTGGTGTTCTCACCATGATATGTGGATGCTTCACAAAAATTAATGAATTTATCTTCACAACCCCCTGGGAGGTAAGGATTTATTAATATGCTCATTTTGCAGATGGGGAACTGAGGCACAGAGAGGAAGGCTAACATTGTTTACACTCGTTTTGGATGCCCAAATTGAGATGCCTAGGGTGTTATTTTTGAGAATATTTAGCATTTTTGTAGCACATTCTGTTAAAACATGGCTCCCATTAACTTCAATCACAGCTGTGAGTGCTCAGCACTTCTGTAAATATGCCCCCTAAAGTTTCAAACAAGGTACCCAGAAAATGAGGAACACACAATCAGTGGCCAGCTGTGAAAAGTTTGTTTTAATTGACTTGTCCAGCATCACAAAAGAACTCTAGAGGCAGGGATAGAATCCAATTCTCCATGGTGACATTTGACTGGATGGGATTTCCTTGATGGGGTCTTGTGGAAATGGTGTAAATGATCATGTATTTAAAGGCTATATTACAATGCATATTGACAAGGGGGCTGATTTAAGGTTGTATGGGCAACAACTTTTGCATTTCCTAACTTTTGAGTGCTTGGCTTTGCAATCTTAATGTTCTTTTAAAGTGGGGTTTTTTGTATATAATATATATTTCATTTGTTCATTATTTTATTGATTTTCAATTATCTTGATACTGTTGTCCCCTTGTTATTCCTGTGTAGCTCACACTATGGGAGTTATATACTCATAAAGGGAAGGATATAACCATACTGTTGAAAATTTCATGACCATGTGTGAAGACTGTTAAAAGTCTGGAACAAAGTTTTCTTGGCTGTGAATAAACATTCACTTTTGGCCTAAAGAGAATTCAAATCCAAGTCTGTTCATGTGAAATTCTTCTGTGTAACCCATTGCCAGATCCAGCTTGCTTACACAATGCATTAATAAGCATGAAGTGAGCTGTAGCTCACGAAAGCTTATGCTCAAATAAATTGGTTAGTCTCTAAGGTGCCACAAGTCCTCCTTTTCATTATGAATGTTAATTATCACTAGTTTGAAGCTGGTTCATCTTTTTCCTAGGCGATGGGAAGGTGGAGATCCTGGTATATCCAATCAGAAGACTCCAACTAGTATCCTCTTAACACCAGAAAGAAAGTTTCATAGCTTCGGTTATGCAGCAAGAGATTTCTACCATGACCTGGATCCCAATGAATCCAAGCACTGGTTATATTTTGAAAAGTTTAAGATGAAGCTACACACCACTGGTGTAAGTAATAACTGAGCTCTGCTTCGATGGTTTGTATTGGTAACTAAACATATTTTCATATTGGCCATGCCAGATTTCTTTACAAATGATGAGCCAGGCATGGAGCACCAGCATTAGTACTTGTAGGAAAAAAAGGATTTGTTTATTAAGTGAAACTTACAACGTAATGCCTACTGCTTTATTTTGCTTCCCTCTCCCAGCCACAAACATTCTTCAACATTTTAATGAATGCCATTCTAAACCTTGGCAGTTTCCTCTCCTGGACTGTCCTGTCCTGTCTGCTCTTTTTGAGTGAAATTCACTCCTGAGCAGAGAGCCTATCTAAGGCCTATGTACCGCTTACTCCCTATTCTGAAGGCGTAAGAGGAACTTAAGAGCTACATAGCTGTAAGGGTGACCCTCTGCATGGGAGTGAATTCACCCTTAATACTTGGTGATATATTCCAAAAGGAAGTCATGTTATTATTCGACTGTACTCCCAATTATTATACTCTGACTTTACATCTTAAAATAACCATTCTAGAGTTCTGGGGGTTGGTCAATACTTTCTTTTCTAGTTTCACATCTTGGTAGGAATTCAAAATATATGATTTTTTAACCTTTACCTTGGGCTTCATTTTTTGCATGCAGTTTCATGGCTTCAATTAATTGCAGGTGCAATTTATGCAAATGAGATACTTAAATATCCGCATTACAAGCTCTGCCTACAACTATTTGTTGCCACAACTGATGGGTACAAAAAACCTGGCCTGTAACAAACAACAAAATATCACAATCCAGGAAATCTCCATGGTTGGTTAGATCCTCTCCAAAAGAAAACTAGAAAAAAAAACCCAAACAATGTACATCAGTTTTTCCTAAGCTGGTGGGTCCCAGCAAGGAAGAATTCCCTTCCCTCAAGCAATGGGATATGAATTTAACATTTACCTCTTATTTTCTTCCTTCAGAATCTCACCATGGAAACAGATCTGACAGCTGCAAACGGGAAAAAAGTCAAAGCACTTGAAATATTTGCTTACGCCCTGCAGTTCTTTAAGGAACAGGCATTAAAGGTAGGGAAAATACTTCCTTTATTCAGCTCTCTATATTTATAACAAGCACAAATGCTGCCCCAACAATTTTAACCGTGCCAAGCTTCAGCCTCCAGCAGTGTTTGATGTAAACAAAGTGGGGCAGCTGTAGGAAGTCCAGGAAAGTCGGGGACTGTGAAGGGTCCTGGATAGCCTTAAGTGATTTTCTTCCTTACAGAAAGAGCAAGAGGATGTCTTGGTATCACTGTGATGCAGAGACTGAATGTTCTCTCAATGGAATGATGCTTTTAAACCTATTATTTTCTCGTCAAGGAAAATCTTCTTGTATTTGGCATTTGCTTGAACAAAATGTGATTAAAAATCTGAATACCGGAAACTCAGTGCTTGGCATTATCTGTATGTGTAACTCTCTAGAAGTATTGGTTTCAGAGTAACAGCCGTGTTAGTCTGTATTTGCAAAAAGAAAAGGAGTACTTGTGGCACCTTAGAGACTAACCAATTTATTTGAGCATGAGCTTTCGTGAGCTACAGCTCACTTCATCGGATGCATACCGTGGAAACTGCAGCAGACTTTATATATACACAGAGAATATGAAACAATACCTCCTCCCACCCCACTGTCCTGCTGGTAATAGCTTATCTAAAGTGATCATCAGGTTGGGCCATTTCCAGCACAAATCCAGGTTTTCTCACCCTCCACCCCCCCACCCCCCCTCTTTTGGCTCCATTCATTGTGATTCTCCTCATGCTCGGGCATTCCATATTTTGTACTCATTTAAAGGTTCTCTCCTGTCTAGCAGATTGTACTCTAACTTCTTAGGGTCCTATACAGATGCTCAAGTCCCCTATTTTGGGGGCATATGTGATACCTTGACTTTGTTCAAGTTCTCTACATCGGGCAGACTTCACCCAGTTGTGAACAGAGAGCAGATGTTGTTTTTTGTCCCTTATAGAGAATGTTTGTGTATAAAAAAATCTCACCAGCATTAGGGAGATACAGTATATGCAACATCTGTTATAGCTTATTCTCGTGTCTTGCCTCCCCTGCCTCACTTCTACTTCAAATGTAAGTGCCCACCCTTTATGTTTTTGTTTTTTCTAATAACATGGCTGATGTTTATACATAAGAGAGATGAAAGTGGTCTGGTTTCTTTGCAATAAAGAAAACAAAATTCCTAACATGAGCCTCACAAATTAGAGAGAATGGAATTGTATTCTCCCCTAACACATATTGAAAAACTGCAACACTTCACACTTCCTGTAACGTGCTTCCCAGCTGATGGTGAGGAGCTATATAGCATGTATTGTCCTACAAAAGACATTTCTTAGGTAAACAATTCATGCTACTGAAAAGGAGTACTTGTGGCACCTTAGAGACTAACCAATTTATCTGAGCATAAGCTTTCGTGAGCTACAGCTCACTTCATTGGATGCATTCAGTGGAAAATACAGTGGGGAGATTTATATTCACTGTATTTTCCACTGAATGCATCCGATGAAGTGAGCTGTAGCTCACGAAAGCTTATGCTCAGATAAATTTGTTAGTCTCTAAGGTGCCACAAGTATTCCTTTTCTTTTGTGAATACAGACTAACATGGCTGCTACTCTGAATTCATGCTTCTGTGACCCTTTCTCGGGTTGCCCAAGACTGTGAGTTACTGTGTCGCCCTCCTGTCTCTGCGAGAGAGAGTTGCTTGTGCTTCACTAGGTGTCAGCTCCCTAACACCACCAGTGTGTCAGCCACCCAGACAATCTCTCCCAGGCTCTGCCAGCCCTTACTTTGCCTTACAGGTAATAATAGGTGCACCCTAGACCCTCTGAAAGCATGTTCTGTAGTATCCAGCCTGTCACAGAAGTTACCAGGTTTGCTGTCCCTAGGGGAACCGTATACACACAGCTTGACTGGTACAACTCAGGATCATGAATTAAGAGCTGAATTCTGGACTCACATACACCAGTGCAATCTGTCTAGGGATTGCTAGGGAAGAATTTGTCCTTAAAGCTCCATTCAGGCAAGTATCACTTAAACAACCTCATTGTTAGATAGTTAACCTGCTTCTTTCTTTGAATGGGATTCATTTATTCTCTTTGATTGTTCTCTCTCTTCTTTTTGGCTGCTGTGAGAGAAGACACCAGTCTACCGCTACATTTTCAAAGCCATATTTTGGACTCCAGCTACTTTGCTTTGCTTTGCTTTGCCGCCACACTTGAATGTTAATGAGTCACAGAGCTGACATCATACACAGCTTGGGGAAATTCCAAGGCAAATGTGCATATTCTGGGGCACAGCTGCACAGTGACATGTACAGTTTTGCTCCGTTGCATCCTCTGGACCTGAACTGATGTAAATAAGCAGAGTTCTGTGGTATGATGTTCTGTGTATATGTGTAAAATAAAATAAGCAGTATCAATGGACCATTACTTTGTGTGTATAATAATTGATCAAACAGAGTGTTCTGGTGATATAAGATCTCTGCTTTTCCACCACAAGTTTTGAATTGTATTGTAGCTAAGCAAACACAATGCCTTGGGGAATTGCGTGTAGAAAAATGTTTTACATTCTAAAGCAGGTTGTTGTTTACCCTTTTTGGATGGAGATTTAAATAGGCCCTATAATAATGACATTTTACTTGGAACCTTTCCCGAAACATGTCCCAAATGTTACCTAATGGGCAGTGGACTACAAGCTCTTTTTAAAAAAAAGAAAAAAAATGCTACCATTAAACGTTTGCTCAAAAGTAAAAAATTTTCAAGCCATCAACAGTCAAATGTTTTCAGATTCTTAGTAAGAGGAAATTATATTTTGACTCTGTCTTTAAAAAATGAATTGATCTAAATATGGTCAGTGTATAAAGCAGCCATTGACAAATTCAGATTGTAAAATACAAGGTTTGTCAGTGCTACAGCAGATAATTTGCGGGACATTAATTAGGGTGAAAGTGTGAATTCTTTAAAGTGTCTGCAGAGACCAGATTTTTACCATGGACATACATAAATATGCTATTATGTTCAGCAAAACCTAAACTCCTCATTGGAAAAACCAACTCTTCCTGCTCCATGTTAAGAAACCTTTCCATGGGCCTCTGGGAGAAGGCATGCTGTAACTGTTGGTTATATACCCCACTGTTGGTATTGTGAGCATTCTTGAAATGCCGGCTAGTGATTTAAACATTCTGATTGTAATGTAGACATAACATTAAAAAAAATTATGAAAAGGGGAAGTTACCTTCGCCAAAGCCAGCTGAAAACTATATATACTTGTAAAACAGCTGGTGTCAATCTTACATCTGTCTCTGTGTTTTCATTTGGTTTAGGAGCTCAGTGATCAAGCTGGCTCAGAGTTTGAAAACTCTGAGGTAAGATGGGTCATTACAGTGCCTGCTATTTGGAAACAGCCCGCAAAGCAGTTTATGAGACAAGCTGCATACAAGGTAAGACTGTGAAATGAGAGAGAAGGAATAACCCCCTTAAATCCCTGTAATTAGACTCACTCTAAAACATTTGTTGAGTATCACTAGCAAGAATATATTCTGCATAAAAGCAGGCCAGAGAGTAATAAAATGGACTGGGTTAGAAACACTGGAGGGCTGAGCTGCTCAAAAGCAGTATGCATCAAGTCATATGTTTTCACCCTAGTAGATGCCTGAGCTGTCTATCTAGATTCCTGTATTGGCACCCATCATTGCAGCCTCTAATCCTTCAGTCATGCTGTGCCCAGGACTCCCACTGAACTCAGTGAGAGTTCTCTATGTATGGAACAGATGCAGAATTGAGGCCCAAGAACCAGACAATTTAAATACTAGTCACAACTTTTTCTTAACTGTCAACACTGGCATCGTAACTAACAAAATAAAGTAAGAAGAGGGAGAGCAGAAATCCTCCTCTGTGGAATTATTTCCCCTTTGCCCATATTCCCACACTAGGAATGACCTGGACAGCCTGGAGAGAAAAATTAAATGCAAATATGAATTTCACTTCAGAAACAGATTATGTGCAATTTAAAAAACCCTGAAATCCTTTTAGAAAATTCATACAGTGTCTATCTGTCCTTTTATTTCAGACTCAGTTTGTGTCTTTGCTATGTTAGATGTACATATCCTTCTTTTCATTAGGATACAGGGGTGCTGGAACAATATATATAGTGGGGGTGCTGAGAGTCATTGAACCAAACTGTAAACCCTGTATATGATGGAAACCACTTCAAGCCAGGGAGAGCTGCTGCACCCCTAGTTCCAACACCTATGTTTGGATCTTCATTTTGTATTTAATTTTTCTGGCCATTAAGAACTACATGTCCCAATGGCAGTATTGCCAGTTTGTAAGATCTCTAGGGGTTCACATGTAACCCCCCGAAGCATTACAGGGAGGCACCCAAGTTTTTTGGACTCTGTTCTTCCTATCTCTAATGTTGAGCAACATTTTTCTTAACAGTCTTTATTGTGGGATTGCTAATCATAGTGCCAGAAGCAAAACACACTTAAAGTTCTGATGGAAGGACACAGTTATAGGTAAATCTGAAACACTATAGACCCATCTGTTATCTATGTATATTGTTGTCTGCCTGCTGTCTGTGTGCATGTGTGATCATGAAATGGCAGCTATGTAAGAAGAAGGATAGAGTAGCTCTATTGACATTTCTCATTTGTGGCACAGTGGAATGTTGTTGAATAGTGTCTGTGACTGTGTTTTTTTTATCAGCAAGCTTGATAAATAGTGAGGACTGATAGAGCTGTAAATGAGGACGTGTGAACAGCTGAAGAAAAATGAAAGGAAATGGAGAAATAATTGAATGCATACTTGAAACACAAAATGACTCTTAAAAAATGGAAATAGCACAACAAAAGAAGAAAACTGATTCTTCTGGTTTGTAACTGTCTTGCAGTCTTATGTATTCTGATTGTCAGATCCACCCTGTTGCTCAAACCAGTACTTGCAGTGTTTTTATTTTTAAAAAACAAGCCTTTGCTACTTAATATTGAAACATGCAAACATCTTAAAAATGAGAATTTGCTGCCACAAGAGTAACACGGTGTAGAAATAAGTAGAGGAAAGTATGAAGAGGTAAGAAATGATCACTTTGTAATTGGAAATACTCTGCACTTTAGCTAGTCTAATATGGTGTGAAGGTGGCTCACATCAATGAGCACTAGGGGGGAATCTGTCTGAGGGAGCTGGGGCAGGTGGTATAAGAGAAGTATGAATATCTTGGGCAAAGAATAACCATATTCAGTCATTACCTCATAGTATGCAGTTTTGCAAGGCAAAGTATTGAAAAGGATTTTGCAATCTGTGGTAAAGGGCTTTTCTGCTCATCTCAGATGGGTTTCCAAGCAGAAGCTAAATATCCCCTGGAACAGTGAAAAAGAGTAGAGGATATAACTCTGCTATGCCATGTTCAATATTGCTGTTTCCTGTGTCATGAGGAGTCAATAGAGATCCTCCTATTTCCCTGCCTCTGTTTATTCTCTCTTACCCAAAGATTGTGCAGTATAGTGATGTGGGTATGCATTAAGGGGATTTATGAGCCTAACATTGCTGCAACTGAAATCAGCAAGAGTTTGCAGTTCACTCAAGGGGAGCAGGGCTAGGCCTGGAGCATGGGAGTAACATGAAATAGGCTTTCTATGGGACTTTGTAAATCTTATGCTGTATATGACAGAAAGAGGTCTTCCTGTTGCAGTACAGTAAAGGCCTCTCTGATGAAAAGATGAAAGCTGTCCAAACTATTTAATAGCATCTATGGTAAATTTCTAGAAGTGCTGTGTGTAATTAAATGAGAAATAGCGGCCAAATCTTCTAGCAGTTTGTTGCTGTAATATGTTGCTTTGAGTGGCACTTGTAACCTCTAATTGTGCCCCTTCATACAAATGAAATTCGGGCGCAGTAGCCTGCTTATCAGGAGACTTTAATATTTCTAGTCAGGTGTCTCTTTTTAATAGTTTTCAGAGTAGCAGCCATGGCATTTTTCCAGCTCATGTTTCACTATAGCTTCTTCTGGTGCACTAAAGAAGGAGTGGGAACTGCAGCCTGGAATTTCTTTAACGTGCCAATAGAAATAAGGGTCAGGGAACGGGTTGGGGTGTGACAGGAATATGTGAATGGTGAAGCTGTAAAGTAAGGACATAAAGCACAGTATGTGAAATATGATCAGTGCAGAGCAAACTAGCCTGCAGATTTATAAACATCAGTTAACTGAGCAGTTATTTAGTGACGTTGTAAACATTGTTTCATTGTAGGTTCTATGAATCTCGATACTGTGTATTTGAGTCTCTCAAAATAGATTTGTAGTTTGATGACAGATAACAGGGATTACAATAAAATACATGCTTAGTTCATATAAATATAGAGAGGAAGTCTGATCTAAAGGACTAAGCACAGAGCCAGGAATTCCAGTGGGTTAAGTCTGGCTCTTTTTTGAATATCATATCTGCCTCAATTTTGCCCTTGTATAGAAAGGGGATAATAATATTTACCTAACAGATTGGTTTTTAGGCTTAACTAATATTTATACAGGCTAGGTTGGTCAGGACCAGAGGGGACAGTCAAGGAAATTAAAAGGTGAGAAATGCAAAACTGATCAAATTCAATCCTGTTTCACACAACATGTGATGAGAGTGTGAAACTCTTGTGCAATGGGAAATCATTGAGGCTAAGAACTTAACAAGATTCCAAAAGGGATTGGACATTTATATGGATATCAAGAATATCCAGAGTTGTTGTAATTAATTATAACAAATTTTGTGGAAGGGATATTAATCCTTATACTTCCGGTCTTAAGTCACTGTCTAGCTATTAGGAATCAGGATGAGACCTAATGTGGGGGGTAGATTACTCCACATATGTCTATTGCAGGGTTCTTATACTTTCCTCTGAAGCATTTAGTCAGGCCACTGTCAGAGAGAGATTACTGGACTGGACCTTGGGTCTGATCCAACTGACAATTCCTATGCACATCCCTTTAAAGATGTAAAGTGCTGGATAGTTTATTATCAGTATTGATATACGTACAAAATGTATTGGAAAAACTTGATGTTCAGGTTTCCAGCATCAAGAAATGGATTTAAAAGGGCAAAGAAGAAATGGCTTTCTGATTAGATGAGACACTGACACATAACCATTTGTAGCTATTTCACCAAGCTGAATATTTTGCAACTCTCTGGAGAGAGATTTCAAAATATGTTCTTTGTAATAAAATAGTTCAACATGCCATTACTTTTTTTTGTGCTGTTGCCTCAGTTGTGCACATCTGTTCTATTGTCAAACATTTTCCACCAGAAAAGAAGTCTGCTTTTTGGAAGGCACTGTTTAAAAAAAAAAATCAGAGCAATTAAATACTTAATCTTTTCCCAGAATGTATTGTAGTCTGGGCTTTTCTCTAGGATAGAGAGTGAATATTTTGAGAGACAGGAAATGAAAAACAATAGCAATGTCAGGACTTCCTACAGAATTTGGTTATAATTAGTGAAGACTACATCAGCAGAAAGCAAAATCATAACTGGAGAAACAGTCATTTCATTAAGGGTCAGTAAAAATGCAATCACCATCAGCACACGATAGCCCACAATAGAATGAAGCTTTCCAATTCACCAAACTTACCTTCTTGTGTACGACATACACCATGTGACCTCATGACACAGTCCTGTTGAATTTTGGAACAGGAGGCTGCTCTACCTCAGGTCGAA
Source organism: Lepidochelys olivacea (assembly GCF_965140295.1). Classification (NCBI taxonomy): domain Eukaryota; kingdom Metazoa; phylum Chordata; order Testudines; family Cheloniidae; genus Lepidochelys; species Lepidochelys olivacea. The sequence continues at coordinate 111,753,021 of NC_140417.1, forward strand.
CAGCCATTCATTTCAGTGGAAGCGATGCCTATCTAAAGATTGCAGGCTCAAACTCCATACATGTGGGAGGAGTGTTGTTAAGGTTCCTTCCCCACTCTGAACTCTAGGGTACAGACGTGGGGACCTGCATGAAAGACCCCCTAAGCTTATTCTTACCAGCTTAGGTTAAAACTTCCGCAAGGTACAAACTTTTTTACCTTTTGTCCTTGAACCTTTATGCTACCACCACCAAGCGTCTAACAAAAATAACAAGGGAAGTGCCCACTTGGAAACATCCTCCCCCCCCCCCAAAAACATCCCCCCAAGCACTACACTCCCTTTCCTGGGAAGGCTTGATAAAAATCCTCACCAATTTGCATAGGTGAACACTCAAACCCTTGGATATTAAGAACAACGAAAAAGCAATCACGTTCTTAAAAGAGAATTTTAATTAAAGAAAAAGTAAAAGAATCACCTGTGTAAAATCAGGATGGTAAATACCTTACAGGGTAATAAGATTCAAAACATAGAGAATCCCTCTAGGCAAAACCTTAAGTTACAAAAAAACACAAAAACAGGAATATACATTCCATTCAGCACAACTTATTTTATCAGTCATTTAAACAAAACAGAATCTAATGCATATCTAACTGGATTGCTTACTAACTCTTTACAGGAGTTCTGACCTGCATTCCTGCTCTGGTCCCCGGCAAAAGCATCACACAGACAGAGAGTACCCTTTGTTTCCCGCCCCCCCCCCCCCCAGCTTTGAAAGTATCTTGTCTCGTCATTGGTCATTTTGGTCAGGTGCCAGCGAGGTTATCTTAGCTTCTTTACCCTTTAAAGGTGAAAGGGTTTTTCCTCTGGCCAGGAGGGATTTAAAGGTGGTTAGCCTTCCCTTTATATTTATGACAAGTGTAATTTATTTTCTTCAGTACTGTTAAAAACCTACAGACAGGAGAACATTTTCAAAAGCCCCAAAGTGAGTTAGGAGCCTAAGTCCCACTTTCAAAAGGGCCTTTAGGCTAGATTTTCAATTGTATAAGCAGCTAAACAGATTCTATGGTTGGAGCTAGGTGCCATCCCTGTTTAGGTGCTTTGGAAAATCCTACTAGACACCTATCTGCATTTTTAGGTGCCTAAATACCTTTGAAAATCTGGCCCTTAGGAGCCTAAGTCTCATTGAAGGTCTGCTGCTGCTGTCTGTATTATTTTTTATTGTATTACTATTTCATTACTTAATTCTCCCTTCATTTTTTAAGAAGCTAGAGAGACTTAGAGTGAGATACAATGCACAGTGTGGTTCGTTTTCTATTGGGCGCTGTCATAATAACCTTTTTTCCCTTAAAGTGTAGATCTGGTGTTTAATGCCTAAAGACAAAGGTGATGTTTTGAACTTGTGAAGTCCTCATACTGCAGCCAACTGCATTGTAGCAAGCCTTTGATGTAAACTGCATAGGAAAGGAAATGTATTTAGGCATATTAGTGGCTTTAGAGAGACAGAAGACTGACTGTTCTGTAATGGCACTTGCTAGTGGAGACAGAATTGTGTTAATGAACTGATTGTCCTGATTATCAGAGGCTCATGGGGTTATCTTGCTCTGACAATACTTTCACTTTAATGTTCGTGAATTCTTTTTAACCTAAGCATTACAGTGTTTATAAAGCAATATTGCTGAATTTTGCAGCCATGAATAATTAGGGAATTAGATTGGTCATGGAGTGAAGACCTGCATAGTGGGAAATGTGTGCTAACAAACCTCATTTTACACCTCTTAATAACTGCAACTAGGTTTACATGAAATCACCAGAATCGACTAGGTGAGCCATTTTATCCAGCTTTGCAAAATTCTACTCATCCACTTGCCTGGGGCAAGGTTTGTTTGGTTTGACTTGTTATAGTCAAGTAAAATGTAAGGCTTTTCATTATGTTCCTGGTAAGAGAGCAGGTGGATATTATTCTGTGCTTAGGTAGTAAATTTGCGCAACTTCACAAGTGTGAATCTGTGTGTAGCTTCCTTGCAACGCATTTGGAATCTCTTCCGTAGTAATTGTCTCACTTCATTGACGTCTACTGTACTTTTATATAGAAAGGCGAGCATCTGTACTTAGAAGTGGAAATGTTAACAGAGAGCTCCGATGCGGCATAGAAAGACTTATGAGACAAATGAAAATAGTAGAGCTGATTGAAAAATCAGAATGTCTGTCCCGCCTGAAGAAGGACCACAGTGCATCATGGGATACCAGTCCATAGAGGCTAAAGGGGCCATCAGGCAACCAAACTGTAACTTCCATGAGGCACCGCAGCAGCTCAGGCAGACACAGATTAATTGGCCCGGAACAAAACATTTCACTTTGGTTCTCCAAGGCAAAATGTTTCGGTTTGAACTGACCCCACCCCCAAAATGAAATATTTCATTTAAACTTTCCCAACAGAAAATCAATTTTTTTTTTATTTTTGGGGGGGCAAAATCAAAATTTCCCACACAAAACTCTTTTTAACCAAGTTTGCATAGGTCTCTTTATAGAACTAGTTTGATCCACAAGAACCTATGGTAGAGAAGTAAGGGGGGAACCCTGCTGGACACTAATGTTCAGAAGGTACATGAGTAAACAGAAGCACTCTGGTATACCTTCAAACTCAGCAGTTGGTGTGCATGTACAGTGTACAGAGAATATTCCTGCAGAAATATAACCTAGGGCATTGGAGAGCTCATGAGTCTAATAGGCTATAAAACCGAGAGTGCTACGCATAAAAATTCCAACTGCCGTGTGGCTGATGGCTTCCTGCACCCTGTAAAATGTAATATAATGCAGTCCATGATTACTGTAATGCCCCTGTTTGCTATGACTTCATCTACTGCATAAATACATCCTTCAGCAACAGTCATTTTGGAAGTAGCTGCAGCAAAATTACCATAGGGGAAGTACAGAATTTCTGCTAGTGCAGCCCTGTTTCTGCCTGACGGCCTGCCAGCACAGCCCTTCACCTTGGCAAGCACTGCTTCTGCAATGTACACATTAACCTCATCCAGGCTGATGTTAAATTTACTAATGTGCTTGGGTCCAGTTGTAATTTTGGAGAAAGGAAGGAGAGCAAAGCAGCAATTGCCAGATCACTATTGTTTCACGAACATGAAAGAAGAGATATAATGAATATTGCCGGGGTAGTCTTTCAATATCATTCATGGTGATAAACACCTAGGGTTAATCCCATCTAGCTGTCATTTTGCTGCTACTTCTGCCCTAGATTTCTATAGAGATTATTAGCAAGAATCTTATTCTGGTTTCAAACACGGGGCTAAAATATGATGTACCAAACTGTGGCATTTAGCCAAAGAGCTGACTAAGGAACAGTGCATCACCACTATCAGATGATTTGCTAAGGGAGGGTCCAGCTTGTTCCCTGGTACAATCAGGCTGCTCTCTGGACCAGTGCAGAGGTGAGGGCGTGGTCATGGCACTGCTTCATCCCCACTCTTGTCCCTTGGGCGCACCATGCGTCCTGGTGACACAAAGAGGAAGCAGTGCCTGTTCTTCCCTAAACGCACAACTGCAATTTGTGTGACAGCCTGTTATGTTGGCTGCACAAGGGGATGGGGCAGTGGGAGCTTCTTATACCCCATCATATGCACCCCTGCATATGGGCCTGCTACAGACTGGCCAGTTGTAACTTATTTATTGAAACTAATATTTTAGAACAAACTGTGTCCTGTGTATTGCAAACAAAATATGTTTGCTTATGTCACTATTGCCACCACCAAGCATTCAAAAATCCTGAGTCATCATGACACTGATTTAAAACTCCCAATATTTAAAAACAGCAGTTCTCAAACTGTGGGTTGGGACCCCAGAGTGGGTCATGACCCCATTTTAATGGGGTCACCAGGGCTGGCTTACACTTGCTGGGGTCCAGGGCTGGAGCCTGAGCCCCACCACCCGGGACAAAGCATGAGCCCAACGGCCCAGGGCCGAAGCCAAAGCCAGAGGGCTTCAGCCCTGGGTAGCAGGGCTCAGGTTACAGGCCCCCTCCCTGGGGCTGAAGCCCTTGGGCTTTGGCTTTGGACACCTCCCTCCCTCCCCCTCCCCCCGCTGCCCGGGGCGGTGGGGCTCATGCAGGCTCAGGCTTCAGTCCCCCCAGTTGGGGTCATGTAGTAATTTTTGTTGTCAGAATGATTTTGAGGTTCTCTTTATTTGCATCCTGATTTGGGGGCCTTTGAGGTTCACTTTTTTAAGCTTTTCTCTCTAACCATGAGGGCTAGAAACTTTTATTTGTAAATGAAGCTTAGAGTTCACATAATCACATGATTCCAGAAGCTGGGGCTTTAAGAAAAATGCCCAGTATTGTGAGATTTCTGATAAAATCATGAGAGTTGGCAACACTGTTATGCTTTTCCTATACTCTTCCTAGCGTTGTACATAATTGAAGTTCTAGAAATGTATAGGAAGAAGCCATTTTATCCTACTCAGTCTCACTAAGTTTGTGGAAATTCCTTTGATAAAACTAACAAATGGATATCTTGATTCCACCAAGATCCAGGGTGTGTCCATTTGTTATGATGACCCAGAGAGACTGTGACTGACCTGCAGGTGAGAAGTAGAAGTCCCTAGTCAACTCTCCACAGAGGCTTTTAAAGACTAACTGCAGAGAAAATGCAAAGCTCATCCACGTATCACACAATGCAGAACATTTCAACACTGCTCTAGCCACTGGTAGCCAGTATTCATAACTAAAGTACCTTCTCCTGGCATCTTCAACTCACCTTTCCCCGCCACCACAGGGTAGAATATTATTTCCAGGTGCATCCCACTCAGAGATCTGTTTTTGGCTTCAGTAGCTACATCAGCTGTGCCACCAAGATAACCTGCCAATACCAATTCCCTGCAAGCCGCATAACTCCCCTTCCCTAGAGAAATGAAGTCCTACTGAAACAAGGGTCTTCTGAAGGCATTTCTGGATCCTAAGAGGATTTAGGAAACGATCTCCCCACCCTAAGCCATGCTGGTGGGGAAGAAATAGAGGCACTGACACATCCAGGCCTCTGGATCTGAGGCAGTTCCCACCAGCAATCTAATTCCTATGAGGATCCCTTAAAGGCAGCATGAAACAGATGCTGCTGTACTTCTCCAGTGACAATCTTCATGGGCTCCCTGCCAGCAGGGATGGTAAATCATAATCTCAACACCTGCATAAAGGAGGCAACAGAATCCCCATCTCCCCTGCATGGGGGAGGCTGGTAGCAGCAGGATCTTCACACTCTGCTGTGCCATGTGAGTTGGCAGCAGACTCTTCACAAACACGCCACCAGCAGGGAGCAGGCAGCAAGGTGGTCACCCTTTCACGCACACAACTGTCAGTAGGCCGCCCCTCCCATGATGATTGCACTACAATGTCGGCTTGCGGGAGCAAAAAGGGAAGTTTGTGAGGCTCAAAAGAGGGCTGTAGAATCCAGGGGTTCGTGACTTCAGTGAGCACCGCTACAAAATTACTTCATCCTGTTCATACAAGGGAAGGGTGCTTTGGATTTAGAATGTGCTGTCATGTATAAAGAGAATAAGAGGGAGGTGGCAGCCATCAGAAGCAAATCCCAACACAGGCAGCTGGATATTCCGAGTTCCCCTGGCTCCATCAGTTCCTGCAACCCGACAGAGTCCACAGGCTTCCCCTGGAGCTAGTAGACCTTTGCGCCTCTTGCTTTCCTAAATCATCTCCTATACATCCGTAATCCATACATCATTTGCAGCCCCTGTTTTGGCTTCCTGTGAAGTCTGCATTGGCCCATTGTTCCTGCTGATCTGCAGCTGGTCTTGTGAGCTTTGGAACAACTGCAGAGACTAAGAGGCTTGATGGGGAGCAGGAATCAAAGGTATGAATGAAAGCTGGGGAGATGGGGTGAAACTGAAGCACAAAGGTTAGGTAGCAAGTCAGGAATCAAGCAGAGCAACTAAGCTCCACAGCTTTTCTTGCACCCTGTCTTCTCAGCTGTCCTGTGGAGCTCTAACTTGCCTTGGTCCTAGCACACTGTGGAGCTCCAAGACTCTGCAGGGTATCTGGCTTTCTGCCTTCTTGGGCTCTCAGTGCATGTCCTAAGCATTTCACTTCTTTGTAAATGAAGTTAGCAAAATTGAGAAGATGGAGTTGAGAAGGGAGTGTGTGTTGATAATGGACGTGTTTCCAAGAAGCAGTGTTCAGAAACTGAGGAAATTCAGGTTAAAATTAAAGAAAGCCTAACATTTGGAAGTACAGTAATGCACAGTTAAGGCACCCAAACAACCCAGACTCTTACCTCTGTCACAATAACTGGAGGAAAAACAAATGTCAAGAAGCTAACAATCAAAACAAATAAATTTGTCTCAATGAGACAACTTAGCCATCTAGAACAAACTGTTCATCTAATCAGCTACCAAAGATACTTGGATTTCTTGACCCTGAAGTGGTTATGCCACCCGCAGGCGCCTTTACAACCTCATGCAGTCAATTGTTCAAAGGTCATGCTGAAAGCAAACTGCATTCTTTGTTGCGATTCTAGATGCCACCAATTATACACCTGGGATGAAGGCACATTTGTCGTCTTGTTTATCTGAATGCAGTGCCCCAATTTCTCAACAGCCACTGGTAATAAGCCCCATTACAGGCTGTACTTTCTGCACCCATGATGGGACTTGCTTATTAATAGACTAGCATCCAGAAGTAAAATATCAAATAGTTTACCACTTTATCGGAAATAAATGACTAAAGAATATATAAGCAGGCACATGGCTAATGAGAGCCCAGCTTGAGATGCCTTCTACCTGATCTTCAAAGGTGTCAAGCACCCACAATTTCAACTGACTTCGGTCGGTGCTACAATGCACATCACTTCTATAAACCAGTCCCTGTGTGTCTCAAGTTGGGTACTCAAAAGCTGAGGCATCCAAATTACTGGAGCCTCTTGCAAATTTAGGCCTGAGTATGTGTCCTGATTTTATAGAGACAGTCCTGATTTTGGGGGCTTTTTCTTATATAAGCACCTACTAACCCCCATCCCATCCTGATATTTTTCACTTGCTATCTGGTCACCCTAGGCCTGAGTGATGTGCAAAGAGATCACAGAGGAAATTTGTAGCACCGCCAAGAATAGAGGAATCAAATCCAGATCTCCTGACTTGCAGTCTTAGACTTTAAACAAAAAAACATCTTTATTCTTTAAACAGAAAGAAAATTATTCTACTAGGAAGGAGAAATTTTTTCCAATGCCTCTTTGCAGTTAGATGAAAGTTTTTCATGGAAGTTGTGACGAGATGCCAGTCAATGTTTGGATTAACGGTGTAGTCAGTGAAAATACTTCAATACCATGTTGAATTAAATTGATCTTTTCTATATTAATTCATTTGTTAAAATGTCTGATTACTGCTAATGGTGCAAGAGCATTCTAGACTTCTCAAAACTGCTACACTTTTACCCACGCAGATTAAATAATCAGCTAGTGTGAGGAATATTTCCCTTCAAAATCAAGTAGAAATTCTAACTGAAAAGATTATTGAACTCTTTAAATAGTCCTGTGAGCACTTGAATAACTTCAGCCTTTTCACAGTGAGTGTGATGTTGCTGTCATGGTGTCAGATATGATTTGCTCCTTCTCACCGATACACTAAGGCAGGCTCTTGACACAACAGTCACAAAGGGGAGAGATTAAGGACTTCATGTGGATTTGGCCAATGGGAAAAACACTGGATAGTGACAGATTCCTTATCAACTTTTTATAGTGTTTTGTTCCTTGTCCTTCAGCAATAATATAGTCTGCACTGACTTAGGGTCCATTCCACAACCCTTACTTTCAGTAAATTATACTAGTCAATACTTGCAAGCATAAATACTACCTGATATGAGTAAGGATCATCAGAGTGTACCCAAAGTAATTCCAAAGACTCCTTTGTAAATAAATAACAGTGGCAATAGTTTATACTTTTATAGCTCCTTTCATCTCAGGTTCTCAAAGGTGTTAAAAATTAGTTAAGTGTCAAGACAACCCTGTGAGGCATCTGTGTTGCTCTGTACATGTTACAAATGGAGATGCTGAGGCATAGAGCGGCTACCTTCCTCCTCGGTGTGGCACAGTAGGGAATGAAAAGAAGTCTTATTTCCCAGTTCCACACTAAACAGCAGTCAGCACTGCGTTCCAGAAGCTGTCTTGTACATCTGTCATCCTTATATTATTAAGTCACAGAGAGAGCTTTCTGGGGCAAGGAACATGTCTTGCTATCTTTGTAAAGTCTTGCAACACTACGTGTCAAGACAAGACTCAGAACAATAGTTCAGGAAAAGGAGGGTAGAGAGACCTTACTGGAGAGGAGGAGAAGTTAGGAAATGATCCCATTAGAAATGGGTTTGAAAGAGAAGAGAGAGGATATTTGGAGAAGTGGGAAGTGTTTGGCATTTAGGGGACAGCATGTTAGAAAAGGCACACAGCCAGGAATGGCTAGTTTAGTCTGCAGCAAATGGTAGCAGTCCCCAAGGGGCTGTCTGCCAGCTGAGAATACTTCCTCTCACACTCCTCTGGCATGGTCACCAGGGTCAGGAGTGGAGGTGGCACTTCTATGCCAACTAAGGACCCCTCACACTGGGGGAATCCTCAGCTGCCAAAATCCAGCCAGTTTCTGTTCTCTTTGCTCCACCAGAGCAGCACAAGGAGGATGATAGATGGTCAGAGGATCTTGCCCCAAAGCAGCAATAGACTGAAAGGATTGGGAGAAGCCTAGGAAGCAAGAGAGAGAAAGTAGGAAGAAGTGAAAGCAGACATGTAGGATTGTGATTGATTTGTTCTAGGGGTTTGGAGTGGAAAGGGAGTAGGGAGCTATGACACTAGCTAAAGGCAAGTGATACCAAGGGAAAATTTGTTCAAGAAGGGACACATGCCATATGCTTTCAGATGGTCTGTCATGCGCTATGAAAATATGGGCTACAGTATTGGTCTTTTGGTTAGATAAAGGCACTAGATGTAGAATAATAATTGTTGAAATGCCATTAGTGAACGAGAGAAGCCTTAGATAGACGCTTGACGTGGATTGTTAATGTTCCAAACCATACTGTCTGGATCAAATGGGATTTATCATCCATAGAAATTCATATGATTATACTGAGCATGTGGTCAACATGGTATAAAGTCAGTACTACAAGAAAAATAAGTCCCCAGTCCTTTGAGCAGATGCCAAAGAGTGGGAGTTTGTGCATTCAGTTCCTGACAGTTTCAAGCAAGTTCCAGCATCTGAAATTGTGTTGGTACTTCATCTGCTTCTGCTAAAGCTCAGGTCCTAGCGAACACATTATTGTCCTTTCCCCATCTTTCTTTTACTAACATCATGTCTGCATTACCACTTGTATCAGCAAAATTTATGTCGCTCAGGGGTGTGGCGCTGTAAGGCTTCTAGTGTAGACCTAGCCTGGGTGAATTCAGCACTGCTGGAACATTAGGGATGTGTAGCATTTAACTGCACATAGCTATTAGTCTGCATAGTCTCGCTCCAGTCTGTGGGAGGACCAGAGTTGTGGAATGGGCAAGGGACGCAGTCTCAAATTCAGAGGAACAAATCCAAAAGGATCCTGGCTCCTGTCCCCACAGATTTCAGGGCACTCTTTAGACAAACTCTCCCTCCTTCTCATTGCTGGGTATTTGCCCCTTTCTGTAGCATGGGAGCATGGCAGGGCCAGTAGCCATGCTGCCAATGACTCCCTGTCTGAGCTGCAGTCCATGATTCCAAAGCATGTGCAGTTGGCGATTAGGCTGCCAAACACAGCATTAACTCTCTATTGATTTCCCCTTCAGATCAGTGATAGTTTTGATGAGGAGCATGTGTAGTGCAGTTGCTTCCCCACCTGACCCTAGCCTTGGCCACTTTTCCCCCACATGGACCTGGGGTCATGCAGATATTTTGTGGAGGGAAAAGATGACTTCCTGAAAGACGCAGGCAACATTCTGCTTTACCATTGCCCTGTCTACTGCCCCACTTACAGTTTTCTCTTCTGATTTGCTTCCTCTACAATGTGTCTATGTAAGTAGGTTACCATATCTTTGGCTACTGTAAAATTCCTCTGGTGGTAAGTATTTTAGATGAGATTAATGAGTAATATGCTGATCCTGGCCTCAGAACTCCATAATCATTTGTTATGTGAATATTTAAAATGCCTAATTTAATTCAACTGGAAAACATTTCTGAGAGATTATGCAAAGTGGGTATGAAATCATTAGAATAAGATGCCCTGAAAAACCAAGGAAAACTATCGTAGGAATCTTGCATATTATATATCCTGTTTCTGTCCCATTACAGGGCTTCCACTCAGCAATGATGTTGAACCCAGAGGGCATTTTTCTTGTGCTTTCAGTATTTAAATGATGCAGGAGGATGTAATTAATGGTTGATGTTAAATGGTTAAACTTGGATATTAACCCATTGTTGCATTATTTTTTTGTGCTGTTTGTATCACTGTTTACTAGAATTTTTGGCTTCTGTCTTTGGGACACTTGTATGTTCCTTACAGATGACAATTGAGCCACCAAGTTTGTATCTGGGGTTGAACTTTCGCAGAGTTCAGAGGTGTTCCAGGCATCCCTAGGGTCCAGGTGTTGTGGGGCAACCATGTGTAAGATTGCTAGTGACTGTGAAGCTGCTAGGAATGGTTTAAGAAGCTATTGGTTCAGTGGATGCCAATTCAAACTGTAGAGGTGTTTAGAACTGAAAAATGAAATGATGGGAAAATATGTGAAGTCAAAAATATAAGAAGGCAGAGGCCACTGGGGTCTGGGAGAACTTGTAAGTGGGCGTCAGGGTTCCCACCCCACTCTGAACTCTAGGGTACAGATGTGGGGACAATCATGAAAGACCCCCTAAGCTTATTTCTACCAGCATAGGTTAAAACTTCCCCAGGGCACAAATCTCTATTTGTCCTTGGACTGAGGTATGCTGCCACCACCAAGTGATTTAGACAAAGAATCAGGGAAAGGACCACTTGGAGTTCCTATTCCCACAAAATATCCCCCCAAGCCTATACCCCCTTTCCTGGGGAGGCTTGAAAAATAAACAAGGTGAGCACAAACCAGACCCTTGGGTTTGTAGGACACTAAAAACCCAATCAGATTCTTAAAACAACAGAACTTTATTATAAAGAAAAAAAAAGTGAAGCACCTCTGTAAAATCAGGATGGAAGGTAACTTTACAGGACAATCAGATTCAAAACACAGAAGATTTCCCTCTAGGCAAAACTTAAAAGTTACAAAAACCAGGGATAAACCTTCCTCTAGCACAGGGAAAATTCACAAGCTAAAACAAAAGCTAAACTAACGCATTTCCTTGCTTTACTTACAGTTTTTGTAATCTAGATGCTTAGTTCAAGTAGGGCTTTGGGAGATGTATTTTCCCTGTCCTGATTCCTTGCTGACCTGGAGAGAACCAACAAAGAGAACAAAGCAAAAACCTTCCCCCACAGATTTGAAAGTATCTTCTCCCGTTATTGGTCCTTTCGGTCAGGTGCCAACCAGGTTACCTGAGCTTCTTAACCCTTTATAGGTAAGGAGGGATTTTATGATACCCTTAGCTGTATGTTTATGACAGGGCACTTAATGAGATAATTGAGGCGCATAGCAACAGTTGTCTGTGCTCACCAGGAAGAGTGAGGGGAACATTCCAGACACAGAAACGTTTCCTAGAAGAGGTGGGTGTCAGAAAATAAAGGGGAAGAAACTAAGTAAACTAGGGATGGCGTCAAAATGAATGACAGGGAGGAGGAATATATTAACAAAGGGTGGAGAAGGCTAGAGGACTGGACAGCCAGCACACAAGCATTTTTAAAACAATGATAAATGTTGTATAAATATATAGTAGCAGTTTATACTCCATTGCTAGAAAAAGGGGAGATAAGAGGAGTGTCAAGGGAAGCTAACAGGACAGTTATAAGACTGAGGGCTATTAATCTTGCCCGTATTACACAGGGGCTAATTCTCCCAGGCCTTTCACATTGCATAGCCAATTACTCCTGTGCAGTGTGTGTAAAACACTACCAAATCAAGACTGGGAATACAACAGGGGTCTCTTAATTCCCAGTCTGGTGTTCAGTCCGCTAGACTACATTGCCTCATAGGCAAGTCAGCTAAACTTTCTTAGCCTCAGTTTCCCTCATCTGCAAATGGGACTACTGCCTTTTGCCATAAGTGAAATCCAAAAATTATACCTGATTATAACTAAATATGCGATAGGTGACTGAGTATTCTTGTCTTGTCACTTAATTTCACAGATGGAGAAGCTGATGCTGAGATAAATGGGAGTAGTGATAATTATCCACTACATTTACATTTGTAAATGCAAAGTGTTACATGCAATCAGTAGCACAGATGGGAAAAGAGTTTAGGACATCCTGTCTCCCACTCCCATTCTTAATCCACTAAAGTAAATGTTTTTTAGAGGTAACCTTGTTTATTTCCTCCAGAGCTTTCTAAATTCATAAATGTGAATTTTCTAATGAAAATGGCTTTCTGACTCTTCACCAGTATCCGGAGTGTTGGCTTGATTATTGTCTCTTGGGAAGCATTCAGATACTGAGGTGATGGGTGCCACTGTAAGAAGACAGAAAAAAATATTCTGGGGAAGGCAAATAACTTGTTGTTTTGGGCTTAAATAAAGGCAGCAATAGAAGCTACAGCCATGAATGTATTTTAAAAAAATAACACATTATAGGATAAGACTTTAATCCTGCAAGGTGCTAAGTGTCTTCAGTTTCTCTTGACTTCAGTGGGAGTTGAGGAGCTCAGCCCCTGGCAGGATTGAAGCCTGAAAACACTCAGAGCTTGTCTACACTACCACTTAAGTCGATGTAATTTACGTCGCCCAGGGGAGTGAAAAAGATTCCCCCCTGAGCCACACAAGTTACATTGACTTAAGTGCTGTCCATACCGGTGCTATGTGGGTGGGAGACACTCTCCTGCCAACATAGCTTCTGCCTCTTGCGGAGGTGGCATAATTATGTCAACGGGAGAGCGCTCTCCTGTCGGCACAGGGCGTCTTCTCCAGACGATGCGCCGATGTAGTGCTGCAGTGTAGACTTGCCCGCCGGGTCAGATTTTCAAAAATGTTCAGCACTTCTCAGTTCCCACTGAGGCACCTACACAAAGTGTCTGGATTCTCAAAAGAATTGAGCACCCAGCAGCTCCCAGTTTTCTCTCACTTTGGTCTGGTGCCTAAATGCAAGCTGAACTCTTTTGAAAATCCAGCTCCAGGTGTGGGTGCCGAGCACTTTTGGGAATCTGGCCCTAAGAAGATAAGTGGACTGAGTTAACCAGGTGATCTGACCGCATTCCGTTATATTCACGTATTCCTTTCTGTAATGTATGTCTCTGATTATTCTGAAAACTAAAATCACGGCATGTAGGCATGTGAGGGTTTTCATGGTTTTCAAACATTTGGGGACAAGGCTTTTTAAGTAGCAAACCTAAAGATTTAACATCATGGCGTTAAGCGTGTTGCTCAGGTAGCTTTCTGAAATAGGTTACCCCTTTGTGAGTCTCTTGGTGCTAATACAGTGAGTCTTTTCCCTTGTTGCTCGTCTTCTTTGCTGGCATGCTCAGCCGGGTAATTAGGTCTCAGTTGTTTATTTGTGACATCCCAGTATGATGCCATGGGACTAGAGAAAGTGCTAGCCAGTGAGAAAAAAAAAATAAGGCTTAACGAAGAGTTCACTTACTGACGCACTAAGCGGGCGATGTTATCACAAATCTGTTAACACAATGAACTGATTGGTTTAAACAGTGTAAATTTCAGAAGGCATTTAATTTCCAGCTGTAGTGGTGCCGTCTTAGTTCAGTTACAGAATACGTTCCCTATAAACGCTATGCTGGGCACAGCTTGCGATCACAGCTTTCCTGTTGTGAGTAATTATAGCAAATATTCCAGTAAACCCAAAATTTGCCATTTATTCACAACTGCTGTTTATTTGTAATAACAGTTGGGTGAATGGTACCAACCTGTAGAACTCAGTTCCGTAATAACCCACATCAACTTTATGCAGATATTATAAAGGGCCAACTTTATAGCTGCCCCTGCAGATTTTGCACCCACCAACTAGCACGTATATGCTCAAATTAAATAGCTGCCTAATTAGCTGAGAGAGGAACCTTGGGCTTGTAGCTAAGGCTAAGGCACTGAACTGGAACTCAGGAGTTGTGGAATTAGAATTCCCAGCTCTGCCACAGACTTTCTGTGTGACCTTGGGCAAGTCATTTAATCTTTCTGTCGCAGTTTCCCATCTGTCAAATGGGGATCATAGTACTTCTTTTCTTCCATCCTTTGTCTTATCTAATTACGCTAAGTTTTTTGGGGCAGGAACTCTCTCTTACTACATATGTGTACAGTGCCCATAGTGGTGCTCTACTAGGGTATTACCCTAGCTGTGCCTGCATGTGCCCGTTTGGAGCTGTGCCTGCAGAGGCCTGTCCAAGACATCCTTGGGGGAAAATATAACTACTACATATATAATTAATATATGTTCCGTACTCTCTGTACTTTCCAGCTTGCAAAGTGGCTGTTGGTCCATGCATTAAATACATCTCCACACGTACATTATTTATCTTTATGGCCCCAGTGGAGCAAAACACTGAAGCACCTGCATTCCTATTAAGCACACAAGTAGTTCCCTTAAAACCAGGGCAATTATGTACATGCTTCAAGCTGTGCATCTGCCTTAAGTGTATTGCTGACTCAGGGGCTGTATGGTTAAGAGAATGACTTTCATTTAAACAAAAACAGGCTTATGCTTTCTGAAATTGAACCAAATTCTGAGGGGTATCTCTCAAACTCACGTCTCTTGCTTAGTTCTCTGAGTGGGCTACTGGCATCTCAGGTCACAGTACAAGGGGGAGATCAGCCCTGTGGAACTGCTATGCTCCCTGCAGCACATATGGGTATGGATTGGGTGATGCCTTGACTCTGTCCCCCTCACGTCTCCCTGCGCTGGCCCGCACATTGGAATCAATAAGGAGTGGGAAGTAAGCTGTGCCAAGTAAAAGACTCATGGAGCTTACTTCCCTTCTGGATCAAGGGAGAACTAGGGACAAAGATTGGCTTCTCTTCTGCTTCTGGGGCAGCTCAGCTTCACAGCTCATGGAGTTAACAGGAGCCTTAACACTGATTTATGACTCAATTCTGCAAACTGTTCTGCACATTGACCCCCACACATCATAAGTGTCTGTCTGCATGGATCTGATTGTAGGAGTTGAGCCCTAGAAGGATCTGCTGATCTATTAATTCTGATGCCGCCTCCTGCAGTTCCAAGTCATCCAAGTCCTTAGCTAATTTTCTTTTATTTAATGAGCCGTTAGCTTCATCACAGTTTGTGAAAATATATTTTCCCTGTATTGTTGCCAGAAGGGTGATACTGTTTCTACAGCGTGGTATTTAAATTCATGTTTTAAAATACCAAGGCATTTTTGCCTACAATAAAATAGCACTCAAGTATCAGGAGACTTCTACAACCTATTCTCTGAGGTAGGGGGAAGAAATTGCTCTTTTCTTCTCGTTCCCCGTTTTTTCCCTTGTGGAACTATCATTGAGGTAGGAACATGCTTTGAGGCCAGTGAATTTAGATTCTCAGCTGTAAATCACTGTGCCTCCGTTTAAGTTACCCAATGGGTATCTTCATTTTACCCAACAAGTTTATAAACTTTAAAACGAAATACCAATCCAGGAAAAATCCCCCCAATCCTACTCCCTTGTACTCTGGTATCTCCCAGAGGGAGGCTGCTTGGAGATATGATCCTGGATTGGTTCTAATGCAGGAATTCCCTTTATTTTCCCCAGCCTCTGTCGCATGGAGATGGGTGCCAGTCTCCTGGAATGGCTCAGTATCGGCTGCTCACACCATCTCAAAATCAATACTCGTAGGAGAGGAGGGATGGTGCAGAGGTTAGGGTGTTAGCCTGGGATTCAGTGGGTTCAATTCCCTGCTCCACCCCAGACTTCCTGTGTGACCTTGGGCACATTCCTTAGGCTTACTTGTCTACACTAGAAAGTGTACAGCTGCTGTAAGATCTCTCATGTAGCTGCTCTATGCCGATGGGAGAGGTCTCTCCCATTGACATAATTAAACCACCCCCAATGAGCAGCAGTAGCTATGTCAGCGGGAGAAGCTCTCCCACAGCAGTGCTTATGTTAGTGTAACTTATGTAGTTCAGGGGGGTGGGTCAGCGACATAAGTTCTGCTGGCATAAGTGGCATTGTAGACGTAGCCTTAGCCTCTCTGTAACTCAGTTCCCATCTGTAAAAAGTGGATAATAGTGCTTCCCTACTTCACAGGGGTATTGTGAGAATAATTACATTTAAAAATTGTGAGGGGCTCAGAGACGAAGGTAATGGGGACCATGGAAATACCTTTTCTATTTAGATGATCAACACATGAATCTCACTCTTGGGCTGCAGGGTCAGAAAATGTCTTTACGCTGAGACAGAGTTGAAGATCTAACAAATCTGTATACTACCTATATCAGGGGCGGGCAAACTTTTTGGCCTGAGGGCCGCATCGGATTTCCAAAATTGAACAGAGGGCCAGTTAGGGGAGGCTAAGCCTCCCCAAACAGCCAGGCGTGGCCCAGCCTCCTACCCCTGTCCAACCCCCCCCCCCCGCTTCTTGCCCCCTGACAGCCCCCCCAGGACTCCTGCCCCATCCACCCCCTGTCCCCTGACAGTCCCTGGAACCCCCACCCCTGACTGCCCCCCACCACCCCATCCAACCCCTCCTCTCATTCCTGACTGCCCCCCCAGGACTACTGCCCCATCCAACCACCCCTTCTTCCCTGTCTCCTGACCACCTCCGGAACCCCTGCCCCTCACTGCCCCATCCAACACCCCCTCTCCTCCTTCCTGACTGCCCCCTGGGGACCCCTGCCCCATCCAACCACCCCTTCTCCCTGTCCCCTGACTGCCCCCAGAACCCCTACCCCTGACTGCCCCCCACTGCACCATCCAACCCCCCTCCCTTCCTGACTGCCCTCCCAACCCCTGCCCCCATTTAACCCCCACTGTTCCTCGCCCTCTGACTGCCCCGACGCCTATCCACACCCCTGGCCCCTGACCACCCTCCCCAAACTCTCCTGCCCTCTATCCAACCCCGCCCCCCCCCGCTCCCTGCCCTCACCGCGCTGCCTGGAGCACCGGTGGCTGGCGGCACTACAGCCGGACCGCCCAGAGCACCAGGACAGGCAGCCGCAGCTCTAAAGCCCCACCGCCCAGAGCATTGCACCGGCGGCAGCGCAGTGAGCTGAGGCTGCGGGGGAGGGGCTGGGGGCGAGCCTCCCGGGCCAGGAGTTCAGGGGCCAGGCAGGAGGGTCCCGCAGGCCGGATGTGGCCCGTGGGCTGTAGTTTGCCCACCTCTGACCTATATCGCTGTACTAATCACAAACCTGGACCTCTCTTAGAGGCAGAGTTGGGGTGGCTAGAGGCATTCCATGTGTGCTGTCAGGACCAAATCCTCAGCGTAATGTGGTTTGACTTTGTGTGAAATGTCACGGTCTTGTAGAGATCTGGCCTTCCTTCAGTGGCTCATTATATTCAAAAGCAGTGTTGCTTGCTCTTTGGCCATGTCACCAGGATGGACCCAAACACCCCAGCACACCCTGTTCTCAAACTGTCCATCGACATGGAGGGGAGTGCATGGACACCCTACCCCTGCCTGGTGCTGCCCTCATAGCCCCCCACAAATATCCATGGATTTGCAGAATTGAGCCAGATCTGGGAACTCCACTACGTGGTGCTTGGTGTGATGCCATAAATGGTGGTCACTAGTTGGCATGGCGGTCTTATGTACACTCTGCCTGTGTTTGATGATGATGGTCACAAAGGTCTAGAGCAAGGGTTCTCTACCTTTTTCTTTCTGAGCACCCCTCCACCCCCAACATGCTATAAAAATTCCATGGCCCAGGTGTGCCACAACAACGGTTTTTCTGCATATAAAAGCCAGGATTGGCGTTAGGGGGTAGTAAGCAGGGCAGTTGCTCAGTGCCCCACGCCACAGGGGGCATCACGAAGCTAAGTTGCTCAGGCTTCAACTTTAGCCCCGGGTGGTGGGCTTGGGGCCCTGGGTTGCAGTCCTGTGCAGCGGGGCTCTGGCTTTCTGCCCGGGGTCCTAGTGAGTCTAATACTGGCCATGCATGGCTGACCCCCTGAAACCTGCTCACGGCTCCCCAGGAGGCACCAGACTCCTGGTTGAGAACCACTGGTCTGGAGGGTAAGAAAGCAACTATATTAATCTGAAGAAAGTGTGGTGACTTTTCACTAGTTGTCGTTATTGTGGTAGCACTGAGAAGCCTCAGCCAGGTTTTGAGTAGCTAGGAATAATTCCTGCACCCAAATTTGCTATTTTCACATCTGTCTGGATTAGGGTTGCCAACTTTATACTTGCACAAAACCAAACACCCATGCTCCACCCCGGTCCCGCCCCCGCTCACTCCATCCCCTTCCCTCTGTCACTCGCTCTCCCCACCCTCACTCACTCGCTCATTTTCACCATGCTGACTCAGGGGGTTGGGGTGTGGGAGGGGGTCAGGGCTCTGGCTAGGGGTGCAGGCTCTAGGGTGGGGCTGAGGGTCTTGGGGTGTAGGTGGGGGCTCTGGGCTGGGACTGAGAGGTTCAGAGGGTGGGAGGGGGATCAGGGCTGGGGCAGGGGGTTGGGGTATTGGGGGGTGTGAGAGCTCCGGCTGAGGGTGCAGGCTTTGGGGTGGGGCTGGGGATGAGGGGTTTGGGATGCAGGAGGGGGTTCCGGGCTCGGATCGAGTGGTTTGGAGGGCGGGAGGGAGATCAGGGCTGGGGCAGGGGGTTGGGGTGTGGAAGGGGGTCAGGGCATGGAAGGGGATCAGGGGTGCAGGCTCCAGGTGGCACTTACCTCAAGCAGCTCCCGGAAACAGCAGCATGTCCCCCCTCCTGCTTCTATGCGGAGGCATGGTCAGGTGGCTTTGCGCACTGCCCCCTCCGCAGTCACCACCCCCACAGCTTCCATTGGCAGTGGTTCCCAGCCAATGGGAGCTGAAAGCTGGCTCTTGGAGCCCGGGCAGCGTGCAGAGCCCCCTGGCTGCCCCTACATGTAGGAGCCAGAGCGGGGACATGCCGCTGCTTCCATGAGCTGCGTGGAGCCTCAGCAGGCAGGGAGCCTGCCTTAGGCCCACTGCGCCGCCAACCACATTTTAGATATCCTGGTCAACGGTGCCTCCAGGGTCCCTTTTCGACCAGGAGTTCTGGTCAAAAACCAGACACCTGGCAACCCTAATCTAGATTGGTACTTATATGGCTCTCATCACTGTAATATCTGGATGCCCGAGAATGGTTAATAGATTTTATTCTTTCAATACTCCTACAAGGCAGTAAAGTGTTATCCCATGTTTACAGAGGGAGGACTGAGGCACAGGGTAGGTAAGTGCCCAAGGAAGTCTGTGACTGAGCCAGGAATTGGACACTATTTTTTGAGGTCCAGTCCAGTGCCTTCCCCATTAGACTGCCATTCCTACATGCTGAAGGCACAAAACAACCATCTCGCGGTGTGTGAATTTGGATTTATACAAATGTTTCCCTTGTAGATGGGGAAGAGTTCTTGGAAGATCTGCACAAGGTGATGTTTTACACCCCCTCAGGGTGTCTGCTTCTAGGTTCTACCCTTTGTATGTGGAGGGGAGATGGGTGAAGAGGGGGTTCCAGGGAGGTTTGGTCACCTATATGTCTGTGGAGGCAGACAGGGGAGGGCGCATATAAAGGGGACTGACTCCAATTAACATCTAATTCTAATAATAGATCAGGACAGTAAATGCAACTGATTAAGCACCATTTTTTGTTGTTGCGCTAATTGAGCCCTCGGTGTCAGTTCCAAAGATACTCGTGTGCTTCCTGGATAAGCCATATTATTTAGTACTGTGGATTTTATTGCTGTTGCCTTTAGTTATCCTGCCTGCAAAATAATGCCTAATGTGTCCTTCGAAAAAGGAAGCATCACTGCGGCCTTTAGTAGCTCAAACAGATAGTATTAGGAACTGTTTTTAAACCTTATGAATGATTATGTATTTCCTAATGCAGCATTCCTTTTGAGTAGGCCACTATGAAATAAATAAAGCCACACAGAGTGGAGTGAATGACAGCATGGTGCATGGCTTTGTGAAATACAGAAGTGTTGATGGTGCTAATTACAGAAGCTTTCAGAGATGGGAGCCACTCACACAGGCTGGTTCGCAGCTTTGTACATGTTCCTTTCTCAAAAGCTCAAATTATGCTGAATATTTCTCTATAGTACTGTCTGTATTTTATTTCATTTAAAAAAAACCTCAAATCAAAACGATATTTCATTATGTCCCGTAACATGGCAGACTAGTCTAGGGAGAAGAAGGGTCGTTCTTGAAAACACTGTGACGATGATAATTCTGCATTTCAAATGACTAAGGACTATTTAGGTCTCTGGAACTACTCAGAGCATCGCTATATTGAGGTAGAATCCAGACCTAAACGTTTGTTAATTTGGAGCCAGTCGAATGCTTTCCAAGCCGGCCAAGAGCTAGACCAATCTGGAAATGTTTGTCAGTCACTAGAAATTATTTCTAACTAACTATCACTAGCAATGTTGTAGGAGTGATGCGCTCCAGTGGTCCCAGCTTCTACAGGCAACAGAGCCAGCTTGCCAAGCTAAGGCCTCATCTGTATCAGCGAACCAACTCCTTGCCCCCAATCAGTTGTCCATGCTACAATGCACAATGGATCTTGGGCTGCTTCTGCAATCCTAAGACTAGGTGTTGGAGCATCCAGAGATCCTTTGGAGACAGAGCGTGCACAGCTGAATGGGAGAGAGGCAGTGGCATGCAGAGGCTCCTCCTTACTGGAATGACATTCACAAAATAAGAAATACCAGTGCTAGTACAAAAACCAGCAGTGCAGCACTGCTGATGGCTCAGTACTAAATGAATTATCCATTTTTATGGCTAGAACCCCCTGTTCACT
Organism: Lepidochelys olivacea; assembly: GCF_965140295.1. NCBI lineage: Eukaryota > Metazoa > Chordata > Testudines > Cheloniidae > Lepidochelys > Lepidochelys olivacea. The sequence goes on from NC_140417.1 coordinate 111,773,985, forward strand.
TGGTGTTACCTGGTGTTTAAGCATGTCACCATTTTCCAGACATACCATGTGTCATTTTTCAAGAAAAGTAGCTGCCCTGCCCCATAGCTAGCAAGGTCTCCTGAGCCCAAAAGGAAGTTATACCTGCATGCACTGAGAATTGTACCTTCAGGTAGGCTACTCATCAAAGACTGCCTGGCTAATTATTGTTAAATATTTGCATGATGCATCATGGTTTCTGTGCGCTCTACACAGAGAATAAAAGCAGAATCCATGGCCACATCCTGAAAGGTTACAATCTAGCGTGGTCCACACTCATTAATTTTCAGAAATGAGATGCTCAGTATAGAAAATAATCTATGTTAAGTCTTCGAGATAAATCCAGTGGTCATTAAGACACAAACTACCGTTGTCCTTGAGTTGGGATAGATTGGCTTGGCTTTTATGTATTTATATTGTAGAGGGAACACCGGTCTGCTTCCGTGATGTTACATAAGTAGCTGAGCTTTATGCAAACTGAGTGGGCTGGGGTAAGGAAGTCCACCCCTCCAATCTTGAGTCAGGATGTGAGGCTGCAGTGCTGTACCCCATAGCCTAGGCTGGAGTAAGAGCCATAGCATCTCCACATTGATCTACGTAGAGTCAAATACCAGGTCCCTTTTCCTGGCCCATCCTGGAGTATTACAGCCCACTAAAACCTAAATCTCCCCCTTTTAATAGTTGTATGTGTGCACATATATTTGAGAGCATGAAAAAAGGCGGAAAGAAAGACACAAAGACAGAAATTACACACAGCCCCAGAGACACATGCCTTACCATCTTCAGCAGCCATATTCTTTTATTCATGTTGACCTTGTCCTGCTCTTCCCTTTACCGCCTGTGCCCAATGCTTGACCACACTCCTTGTGCATGTGTCCTCAACTTACATCATAAACTTCATGGGATAATGACATTGTCTTTTATGTGTCTGTACCAGTCATATTTAGGGTGCTGTAGTAAGGGAAGTTCCAGCACCACATTCCACCCCACAAGTCCATGCTTTCTGTCTCTACATACATGTGTTTGTGTGTGTCACACTGTACATTATATAGAGACAAACATGTATAATCTATTATTGGGAGAGCTGGTATCAACCCCTAGATTTTGGTTGCATACCACTTTTCATGATTAAAAATTCTTGCCATTTCTTTCTTTCTTTCTTGTTTTGAGAAACACTAACACCTCCATGGTTTGCAAATGGCCTTTGAAATTCAGCAGGGAGAAAGTCCTGGAGTTAGAAAAATGCCTTTTCTTTGCCTCACAAAATTCCATTTAGGTTTAGTTGAGTTATCAACTTAAAATTTCCATGTACCTTCTCCTGCATGTGTTCCCCAGGATAACGTTCTGAGTATGTCAAAATGGCTGGACACAAAGCATTCTAAAGAGCGGGTCTCATGCCACTGGCCCTGCCACTGCAGCAGCTGCAACACACATTGTACTGGGAATGCTTAGGAGTTCCTGGAGCAGGAGGAGTGGCGGAAAGAGCTAGACCCATCTGGAATTGTCACCAGCCACATCCCTGGGACACAGTATGTGACCTCGGAATCCTGTCTCCCCTCGAAGGGCAGGAGCCGCTCTTCCAGCTGACGGGGGCCGGAGAGAGAGAAAGCCCCAGGTCAGGCTTCTCCCTGACTACCCACTGGATCCAACACATGGCATCAACAGCCCACCCATCCCCATCCCCCAGGAGATAACAGACTACTGCTGCTTGCTAATGTAGTTAGTCCTATAGCTCAAATAGTAGAAGTCTATGCTGCAATGCTGAAAGTTCAGGTTCAAATCTTGCTGGTGATGCATGGCATGGGGAGGAGGTTATTATAGTTCCATATAACAGAATTTGTTTTTACCTTTTTCTTTTAGAAAAAAATAAACCTAAGAATTTGCCTACAAAAAGCTACATAAAAATAAATTTATTTTGGTTGCAAAGTCACATTCAAATGTTAGGAAATGCCTAATTGACAGTTGAACATGCCACCTTAATTCTGACCATTTGTGCGTCTGCATTATGATATAGATTTTAATTATATTATCACTTAAAATTTTTTCACATACCTTTTTTCCACAGGAACTTTGCCTACTCCAGTGCATAGGTTGGACAGAAAAGGGTGTAACAGAGAGGTTGTGTAGGCAACTATACGCTTATCATTTCCTTTCTTTTAATGTAGTTTTTTTAATATGTAATGTGAGATAGATGTCCAGATTTGACACCCATTCTCATGTTGGACAGTACTTTACTCTATAAATAGCCCCACTGAGTTCAGTGAGACTACTCGTGGCGTAAAATGCTGCCCAGCGTGAGTAAAGGTATCCAAACCTGGCCCGTGGTGAACTGAGCACAGTCCGCAAAGCTTTTATGGTTCATGTGCTTTCAAACCAATGAACAACCTTTGTAAATTTACTCCCATGCCATGGAGTGGGAATTTACTTACCATACAATTTCTCCATTTCACCCTTCCCAGTAGTGGTGGGGAGAGTGATGCTTTTGTTGGAAGTACAGGCCTCTTATGGTTGTTACAAGTGAGAGGAAAAGAACAAGGTGATGAGAAGACAAATGGTGAAACAATCACTTTTGTTGTGCTGAGCAGTCTGGCCTGAGCATTGGCTTATGAACAAGCTTTACTTTCACTTATACCTTCTCATACAAACAAGTTATTTCCCAGCATGTACAACCAGCAGTTGTCTTATTACTATAGTGCAAAGTGTAACTATGTGAACTATTTGGGGTTCCAATGCAGGTCAGCTGTTTTTCCATCTGATCCACTTTTGTTTGTTTGTTTTGTATTTTAAAGGCTTGTTCACATCTTAGGTAATTGTTGTGCCTTTTTCTTTTTTTCTTTTTTTTTGGAAAGCTCTCATGCAGTGACAGTGTCTGTGCATGAATCAAAGCACCCAAAAGTTGCCTGGGAGACTGACAATGAAAACAAATAAATCAAAAAACCATTCTCCTCTTTACCAACATGCTTTAGCATTAAGGAACACAGTTTATCAATAAACAACATTAGCAGGAAAACCTCAACTTGAGTTGGAACTGTAGGAGCTTGGAAATGTCAATGTTGCCTGTCATAAGAGAAAGTCAGAAGCTCAGGGGAAACACCAGAGCTTGTAGGAGAAAAGAAAAGTAAGACAAAAGCACACTTGCCACCTTTTGTGATATTTGGAATTTTTCTTAAAGCCCCAACTCTTGGAGTCATGTGATTACATGAGAATCTTAGGTTTCATGGGGAGGGGCAGAAGTAAGTTTGTAGCCCTTATAGTTGTAGAGAAAACCTTGTAAACATGACCCCTAAAGGCTCACAAACCAGAAAGCAAATAAAAAGAACTGTAAATATGTTGATTTTAAAATTTTCTTGATTTTTAAGCCAGTCTCATGATGTTTTGCGGGTCTGACATATGATTTTGAATGCATGGGTTGGCAATACTTAGTCTGCATCTTAAAACTATTGCAGAATATGGGTGTGTGTAAAGGTGATGGTATTAGAAAAACTCAACTCTAAGTGAAAAGATGGATATCTGGCAAAGGGCATTATACAGATCAGTGACTTCAGGGGACTCCTCTTGCTGGCTTTCTGCAAGAGCTACTGAGGAAATTTCTTCAGCCCCACCACACATGTGAACAAAATTTGCTGGACTGATACAATAGCCATTGTGTTATCCACTTGCTCTGTGTAGTGATAGGATATAAAATAAGAGTGATGCGTTCATCTTATTGTTACAGTGAAAGGTGGGCAAAGGTATTTCTCCGTTTCTTGACAGAAGGTTGGGACTCTTGAGAAGTTTAGATTTAGCTGGGTTAAGAGGAGTGGAGATTGTAGACAGTTTACCCTGGATTTCAACTGTCTTCTCTAGCTCTCTTTCTCTGCCTATTGTACGCGCTCACCTCATTAACTAGATACTAAGCATGGTAAGTGCATGCATCTTCCCCAGTTACAACCTGCAAACTTGTGAAAACTGAAGACATAATTTTTTGCAGGCCAAGATCCTTAGCCAATGGCTCAGCAGCTTTTTAGTGGCATTTAACTTAGAAAAAAATGCAGAGCTGGTTTAAATGTTCATTGTTCACATACCAAACCAGTCTGAGATGAAGACTATCTGGTTACATTTTTTCCTACCCCACTTCTCTGCATGATTCTGTTTCACAGGCAGGAATGGCAACTCCTGAAAACCCCGAGCAGCTGATAATTGCCCTGGAACCTGAGGCTGCTTCCATCTACTGCAGAAAGCTCCGCCTTCACCAGATGATAGACCTGAGCAGCAAAGCACCTGTCAATGGTTATAATGGTAGTGACACCGTAGGAGCTGGATTTACACAGGGTACCTCTTCTACTAACTGACTTGAGATCTAGTACCTTTCGGCTACTTTAGATTTGGTCATTAGGGCAGTTTTCTTACCATTTCCTGTAGATTATCATTGCCTCTTTGTGTTAGTGGAACATTTCAGGCTAGTATAGAAAAACTTCTCTATTTACTTTAATTTGACTATTTTGGGCACTGATCCTGCAAACGCTTGTGCTCAGTGCTTAACTTTAAGCATGCAGGTAGCATGATTGACTTTATTGGGACATGAGGGACTACTCACAGGTTTGAAGTTAAGCAAAGGCATAGTGTTTGCAGGATTGGGACCTTACTGTTTTAATGTAATAGCTAATTGTTTTCTAGTGCAGATTTAACTTTATTTTTGTGAGCCAACCATGATGTGTTAAACTAGCTATATTAATTTAACAAGGGATTACACTTGAATTTGCCATCAGACCTTTAATGTTTCTGGAATTTTTGTCAAAAGTTGGGCACTTGGTGATTTTTGGTTCACAATTACATTGGTCACCATGAAATAGTCAGCATTCACCAGTAGTTAGCAAAACTGTGCTACGTGATACGGCATAGCATGTTCTCTGAACTTCGAACAGAAACTAAGTATTGTGCTTCAGATATCATGGTGTGTTATCTATTGTTACTGTGAATGTTGAGTTTTTACTAGCTCCCATGGTAGGTTTGATGCAGACTCATTTTCACTGAGAGGCAGACTATGGAGTGTAATTTAACTGGTTTGCAGATGGATCATCTTTCACTGCAGAAGTTTTTGAAAACTGTCATTCTGATTGAGTCTGAAGTTAGGCAGTAAAGATGGGACAAGTTTTGATGGTAATGTAAAGATCCAAATTATCTGCTAGTGTAAATTGGTGCACTCCATTGACAGTTGTGGAGTTGTGCCAGTTTACCCCCGCAGAGAATTTGGCAAAAGATCTTATATTTTGCATGTTTTCCAGCTCAAAACAGCAAAAGCAAATGGAAGATTCTGCTAATAAACCCATTCAAAACATTTTATTTCTCCCTGTCCTTAATGGAAGCCATTTTTTTTTAGTTGACAGGATGTGATGACCCAGTTTGCCCCCAGAAATTTCATAATTAATTAAACTGATTGAGTCCTTTTAATAAAATAGCATGTCTTATTTCTCTAGGTGAAATAATATTTAGCCACCACAATTTGAGCCCTGACCATGCCACAAAGACCCTGACGCAGGTTTATTGAATAGTACCCCAGGTAAAATTTTCACCCTAGCACAAAGCTATAAAGAGACTTTGCTCAGGGATGTCTCTTAATGGGCAGGAGGACAGAAGCATCCCTCCTGTGCCTAGATCACAGAACTTCTTCACAGCTGGAGCCTGAGAAACTGTGCACCCCTAAGCAAGCAATTTTTGGCTGGTGCAACCATGTATTTGTCAATGCATTGGTCTTGCCTCTGCACCTGTCCTCTGGCTGCCATCCTTATTCAGAATGGTGTAGCCCCTGCAGAGCACAGTTCTTACAGAACATAGGGTGCAAACCTGTGTGTGGGTTCACACATTCACCCATCCTCTGTGTAGCTTGAGCCACATGCTCAGGACCTTCCGTGACCCCTTACTTGGGCTGCCAGGGCATCTATCCCTATGCAAATGAAAACATTTTCTTGTTTGGTTAAAGGGAGCTACAGGGCTGGGCTGTTGGGCAAAATCTGTTCACAAAGTCATGGGATTCTGTCAAAAGTCTTTTTACAGTTATCTTTCTTTACTTAATAAGGTAAAAGCTGGTATAGACTAAAAGGATTTAATTCAGTTAGAATTAATAGAAACAAGGCGTTGAACGAATTAATTTGGGATTTTATCTAAAATTCAATAAAAGCATGGCAGGTACCCAAGCAAAGCTGAGAAGAGGTCAAGAAGGAAAATCCTTTAAACATAAACAGAAAGAAGCATTTCAAGGACTATTTTAGTGCTGTGTAGTCAAAACAAAGGTTGTAGTCTTCAGAATACTGAGGATAAATTTGCATTAGGAGAGGAAGCATAATCTAATGGTTAAAGGAATGTATCTCAGGTCTGATCCAATGCCTTTTAAAATCAGTGGAAAGGCTCCCATTGACTTCAGTGGGTATTGGATCAGGCCCTTCCTTGGATTCGATCCCTTGTTCTGTTATTGACTCCAGTGTCACTTAACCTTTCTGTGTCTGCTTCTCAACTTGTAAAATGAGGATAATATTATTTGCTTGCATCACAGGAGAACTGAAGTTTTATTCTTTGGCTTTTGATATCCTCTTGATATCCTCAAATGGAAGACACTATAGAAATGTGAAGTGTATTATCATTAGCTAGCAAAATATAAATGTCTTCTTATATACAATAAATGTACCTTTTTTTCTAATATTAGATAGAATTTTTTTAGATGAAATAATATTTTGCTATACCATAGAATGTGTCTGCATTTTTCTGTAGTATCATATAGATGAGTGAAAGTTACATTGGAAATGATTTAGTAGTCATTTAGTTGCACAAGCTAGGTTTAGAAATACTTTAGTGAGACACTTAGCAAATCACATTACATATTTTAAATGTCTTTGTGGAGATTAATGTTCATAAAATGCATTATTGCTATAACTATGTGTTACTGGACTAGACTTCATTTTTAAATCATATGTATTTAAATTGACCTATGCTGGTATATGCAGATATGTAATGGGCCAAATCCTACAGGTCCTCCATCAAGCAAAACTCTAACTGGAATCCAGTGGGAGGTATGGCTGAGTAAAATGAGCAGGATTTACTCCTACAACCCAGGTCCATAGCACAAACCTGACAAAGGCCAAGATTTTCAGAAATAACTAATGATTATGGGTGCTCAAATGGAGATATTTTGAAGGGTCCTAATTTTTAGAAGGGACTGAGCACCTACCCTCCAAAAACTGGGCTCCCTTGAGGCATCTCATCTTAAGCAACCAAAAATGGGGGCACCCAAAATCAGTAATGACTTTTGAAAATCTTGGCCAAAGTGTCCCTTCAATTCCTAGACAGTTTTAAAGTCAAGTCTTGATTATTTTATTATGCTTCAAGTATGCCACCTACTGGCAAAAGTGCATCTTGGCATTTCTAGAACCAAAAAATGTGTCTGTATGTAAATATTTCATTTTGTTAATTAAAAATATAATAAATATGTATTACAAAGAAAGCTTTCTATTATTCTTAGAGGAATATTTGAAATCCAATTATTCTAAGTAAAGAATAGAATATCTGATATTTTTCTTTCCAGAACTCAGTTTGTAAATTCCTAATTCTAGTACAGCAATTTTTGTTCATCTGTTTTGTTAGAACCTTATTGAATGATACATAGAAAGCTCTCATTCTGCTTGTGCTTGCTTCCTGCACTGTATGTCATCAGCTTGTTCCTGCTTTCTAATGCTTAGTAATTTTCTCTCTGTCAATGATTAGCTAAAGAACACATCCGTCGTAATCAGCAGAGCCGCACCTTTTTGGTGGAAAATGTCATAGGAGAGATCTGGTCCGAGTTGGAAGAAGGTAGCGTCCTTTTGTGACTTATCTTTGCTCTTGCTGGTTTTATATTGCTGGCAAAAAACCCAGAAACCTTTCCCATAAATTTGTTATGTGCTTTTGGTATTCTCAAAATGACTGTATTTTCCTTTAAATTACAAAGCATGCTCTGCTCTTAGTCTACAAGGCTGAGCGAGAATTTTGCATGCTCTAGAGAAGCACATATTATTAAGTTGATGGGTTGTAAAAAGGATGAACCCAGATTTTAAAACACAAGCCAGGGCATAATGTCCTCAGAATACACCTCGTAAGTAAGTTGGTACTGTAACATTTCTGCAGAACTGTTCACGCGATGGCACGCACAATTCCACTTATCACAAAGATACATTCTCCCCACATGGGTGCTTAAATCTGTAGCACACAAGTTTCACTTCCATTATAAATCACTGCAAATTATTCCATTAGGAACTGCTAATTTTCAAGCCAGATGTTCCCAGTACACATGTTCATGGCTTTCTGCTCGGGATGCCCGGAGTATTAGTATTTAGTATTGCTTAAGTATTAGTAGACTGTTGTGTTGATGCCGATGAAAATGATGTATGCTTGTTCCTGTTGCTTCATAGGTGACCGGTACATAGTTGTTGACAGTGGAGGAGGCACAGTGGATCTCACTGTCCATCAGATCAGGCTACCTGAAGGACACCTGAAGGAACTGTACAAGGCAACTGGTAAAATTACAAGCGAAATGAGTAGTGAATAATGTATAGTACTTGGAGTTTGATCTTACACCCTTACTACCAGTAAGGATGCTTTAATTCAAAAGGTCTTGCTAATTTCATGTGATTTCTGAACTGCTAGTCAGTAGATAGTGTTAAATAATATTGTGTATATGTTTACTATGAGAAAAGTAAAACATCGCCAGCATTGGTCTGACTTCCATCACTCACACGCTAGCCATCTCTCCTCTCATTTAATCTCTCATAGGTCATCTCTAAACTGTGGTGACCTGCCTGGGCATTTAGGGGGTCACTATATGGCTGGCTGATAGTCAGAACAAAAGATTGTTGTAAAGTCCCACCAGGCTATTAACCGAGTGATTTGTTAGAATAACAGTATTCTCCCGCAGATTCATGTAGAATCACACATGCACCATTAAGTTCGAGAGGTAGAGCACTGAGATGGGTCCATCACCCTGATGAGAAAGGTGTGCCCCTATCTCAAATCAAATGACATGGTGATTGGTCCATGGCCAGGAAGTAAAATTCAACTCCCCAAGTTACATTCCCATCCCCAACTCCAGATCCAGTTGAGCTTTGCCATTAGCTACCTGAGACAATCCCTTAGTTGTCATAGCACCTGGGACCAACAATCCTGGGTTGGTCCTCTTCTGTATGAGTCCTGAACTCTCAGCCTTGGTGACTCCAGTGTCACCAAAGAGGAACCCAGCATATGTCTTTCTCTGTGCAGCAGGGCAACTTATTCATGAATACAAGCTCCATCTTGATCTCCTCATATACAAGAGAGTGTTTCCCTGACAGTGAAAATACACTTATCATGCTCTGGATCATTGCATTTTATCATCTGCTTAGCTATGTCAGTATGATCTGGATTTGTATATGATGGGCTCAAATTCTAATTAGCGACACAATGTGTTAAAGATATGTTTTGTTTCTAACACAGGTGGGCCATATGGTTCTGTAGGCGTGGACTACGAGTTTGAAAAACTCCTGTGTAAAATATTTGGAGAGGATTTTATTGAACAATTTAAAATCAAGCGTCCTGCTGCTTGGGTGGATCTGATGATAGCGTTTGAGTCCCGTAAAAGGGCAGCAGCCCCAGACAGAACCAATCCACTGAATATCACTCTGCCTTTCTCCTTCATTGACTATTATAAGAAGTTTCGAGGTCACAGCGTGGAACATGCTTTAAGGAAAAGCAAGTAAGTAGGCAACTGAACCTGGATAGATTCATAATTAACTACTCACTGCTGGAAAGAATAATAATTAAAATATCCTAATTACAAGTAGCATAATAGATTGTAGTGAGAAAATGTAATCTAATGATGGGAAAATCATACTGCCTCAGATACAGTTACCAGAAAATAAAGTTATATTCTAGCTTTTCTTAAGAGTTTTTTCCGAAACACTTGCATCCTGCTGTAGACGTCTTTCTGCAAGTTCCATTAGACCATCTTCACTTATATGGCACCATTTCCTAAGGTTCCACACTGAGACAGTCTCCTGTATTTCTGGCCATATTCAGTGCGGCTAAGAGTCACCTTCCCATTTATCTGATTCTGGGCTGACCAGAAACCACAAGAGCATCTGGTGTAATTTAAAGCAGCCCACACCAACTGTAGCAGTTCCATAGAGAGTTTCACCCTTTACACACCCTGGGCCCAGCATGCCCTTCATACAGTGGGTTGCAGGAGCCAGTGGGACACAGCTGTGGGATATAGCTGGCCATTTGACGTACCTCAAGTGACGTACTTAATGTAGAGGCTGTAAATCTGTGAATTTCTTGTCAGCCATGTACTACTGCTCAAGTACTGTCTTACTCTTAACATTAGAACTCATTTTAACAGCCTCCTTTGCTCTTTTGTTGCAGCGTGGATTTTGTCAAGTGGTCCTCCCAAGGAATGCTAAGGATGAGTCCAGATGCAATGAATGCCCTTTTCAAACCTACAATTGACCAGATCATTCAACATCTTAGTATGTATCAAGGTGTCATGAGTCTGTGACTGGACGTAAATTGAAGTTTGATTTATCCAAATACTCATCTATCACAGCCCCCAAACTGGGAATTACATTCAGTGGGGTAATTTGACCCCACAAATTGGGGGTGAGGAATTTAAGTCCCCCAAATTACCCCAAAAATTACTATCAGGGTTGCTCCAAGTCAGCTAGTATCTTAATAGATATTTCTAGCTATTCTGTAGCTGTTGACCAGGCAATCAGTACTAAAGCTGCATACATTTTATTTCCTCTTGAGCTTTCAGGAATATAAATCATTAGAAGATTGAAACCTAATTAATAGTCAATATCCTTTCTTTCTTTCTTTCTTTCTTTCTTTCTATTATATATTAGAATATTTGGAATATAGTGTCCAATTTTGGGCATCCTATATGAAAAAAATCATAATTATATTAGAGCACGGCATAATAAGGCAACTAATATAAATGCAGCAAAATAGCTTATATATGAATAGAAAATGAGAGAACTAGGATTATTTTGTTTTGACAGATAATTGAGACAGTATGATTGAAGCGTTTAAACTAGGTACAGGTAAATGTAACATTAAATTTAATAGATATGAGTTTTTTGGATAGACTAGAACTAGAGAACATGGGTTTAAGTAAAGAGGGAACATATGTAAGAAGGATTTAAGGAGGTATTATTTTGCAGGTGGAATACATTTCAGTTGAGAAGGTGGAATCAGAATTATTAATATATTTTAAAATTGGGTGATTATATGTAATGTAATCAAGGGAGCATTAGTCAGTTTTGCCTGGGAATACCTGGCTGCTGTCTTGGATGTCAGGAGCTCATGGGGGATATTTCATCTAGCAGGCTTCCCTCTCTGCCCCCAGACTGGCTGTTGGATTGGTTTGCACAGAAATGTGCCCGCTTTCATCTAGCAGAAAAAATAAAAATAAAAATATGGCTTAAGAGAAAAATAAGTTTTAAAATGTGTATCTGGACTCTACTACTTCAAAATTTTCTTCTGTTTTGAGGGCCCCCTCAGGCACATCCTCCATGTTAAATACAGGACATTTCTCTCCCGAAACAATAGAATCTTTCAGAACAAAAGACACTTTGGAGGTGTCACAGAGTTTATGGAGCCATTCCAGACACATGCCTTCTTTCTGGTCCTATGTGTGGATATTTGTGATGGGGCGCCCATCGTGTCTCTTGCGAGATTATTTCATGGTCTAATCGGTTTTGCCATTAGGAAGTTTTCCTAGCTGAGCAGGCTTTGTCTTTCTGTTTAGGTGACTTGTTTGAAAAGCCAGAAGTAACCAATGTCAAGTTTCTGTTCCTGGTGGGTGGGTTTGCCGAAGCCCCTTTACTCCAACAAGCTGTCCAGAATGCTTTCGGTTCAAAATGTCGAATCATCATTCCTCAGGATGTGGGCCTCACTATCCTCAAAGGCGCTGTCCTTTTTGGCTTAGACCCCGCTGTCATCAAAGTGCGACGTTCCCCTCTGACCTATGGGGTGGGGGTCCTGAATCGGTTTGTGGAAGGAAAGCACCCGCCGGAGAAGCTGCTGGTTAAAGATGGCACACGCTGGTGCACTGACGTCTTCGACAAATTTATCTCAGCCGACCAATCTGTAGCTCTTGGAGAAACAGTGTCACGCAGTTACACACCTGCCAAGCCTTCCCAGTTAGTAATAGTGATCAATATCTACAGCTCAGAGGAAGATAATGTCAGTTTCATCACTGAGCCCAGAGTGAAAAAGTGTGGCACTCTTCGTCTGGATCTCACAGGAACTGATACTTTGGTGCCAACTCGAAGGGAGATCAAAACGCTAATGCAGTTTGGGGACACTGAGATTAAAGCCATGGCCATTGATGTTGCCACTTCTAAGAGTGTCAAAGCTGGTATTGATTTCTTAAATTACTAAAAGTCCCCTCCTACCGTGGTCCATCTGCGAGACTTATTATTTCAGTGTTCCATTTTCTGACTTTCATATATGACACAATCCACTTGAATTTCAGCAGGCTAGATAAGAACAGCCAATAGGTAGAGATATATCAAGGTTTATTTGCCTCTTAAATGGTCTAGTGAGATTTTCAAAAGTCCTAAGAGGTTTAGGAGCACAAGTCCCATTGAAAGTCAATGTTCCTAAATCACTTAGATGCATTTGAAAATCTCACCTCTATTAAATAGTATAAACTTGTCAGGTGCTAAAGATTAAGCTGAAGATTCCAAAATGGTTGCAAAAATTTACTTGCAGGATTGTTGTGGGGATTGGTTATTTGATCAGCACTATCTTCTGACTATGAGAACACATCACTTTTTGCAGTGTTCATTTGTTTTAGGTATTTTGGCCAAATTTTTCCAAATCTGGATGCCTAAAGTTGGGCTCCTAAATCTGTATTTAGGCACATAAGGAATAGAGACCTGATTTTCAAAGATGCTGACACCCACATCTCCCGCTAACTTCACTAGGAATGGACAATATTCACCAATTTGAAATAATCAGGACTCTTCTGTGTTAGGTGCCTGTGTATGGATTTAGGAGCCTAACAGTAAGTACTGAGGTTTGAAAATGTCTGCCTTTATTTCTAAAGCTCTTATTTCTATAAAACTGAACAGCTGTTACCCTGGTTTAGATTTGCAAATTCTCTGATAACAAAGAAACTTTCCATTTTAGGGTTTTTTTTATCAGTATTAATCTGAAATCTATTATTGCATTCTTTGACAAGTTAATCCACTGGTTTATCATTTTGGAAGAGTGCTCAGTTGAGGACTTCCCCAGAAGCGTATACAAGTGAAAAATGGAAAGTTTTCTGGATCAATAATGTTATAAATTTTAAAGTAAACATTTTAGTTGAACAAAATGTATTTTGGAAGTGTGCTGCAGAGGCAGTAAGTAATGTAGGAGACAGAGAACAAAAGCCCCAGGTCATCAATGAGCGCCCGCCAGACACCAGAGTTCAGTGCATGCTTAGGGGTCTGTCTGTAATGCAGGCAGAATACACTACTGTGTGTGGTGTCACCATGCTTTCCAAATGGTACCGCTTTACGAAGATGTCTTCCAACACTCACACAACTGGAGCACCGCAGCTCCAGATAGGGCAGTTTTCATTTTATAAAAAACTACGGACGAGCCAGTTCTGGAACCCTGCATCCCCCATGAACTGGGAAGCTCAGATTCAAATCCAGACCCCCATCTAATCTTGAGGGCTTGGACAAACCTGTAGCATCAGCTGAAAAACACTGATATTTTTAATACTTTTATCATTTTTATTTTAAACAAGGCTGCCCCTTCACCTGCTGCAATGTATTACACTTTCAAGGCATTGAAAGGTTAATTATTTACCGGAACCCTTTTCCTTTAGTTAAGCATAGGTTAAAACCATAGAAGCCATTACTGACGGTTTTTGAAAAAGGAAGCTTTATCAATCACTTTAGTAATTTATGCCCCAATTCTGCACTTCTTACTTGAGGATACTGCTTAATTGGGATTTTGCCTAAGAAAACAGTGCAGGATTGGGCCCTTATATTCTGCCCTTGAATTCTTTGTCTCTCTCTTGCAGAATTCCCTAGTAGAATGTGAAAAAAATGTACTGAATTAAATAAAAAAGGGACTGGAAAATGCTAGTAACATTATCTGGCTAGGTATTTCTTATAGAGTTACAAACTGCTTGCTAGCATTGTTTCCTGCTACTTGCTCTGCTTAAAGTGTTAAATATAAGATTTCTTTAGGTTGCCTTTCCTGGTTTACAAATAAGAGAACCTTTAAGATGAGTTATGAACAATATAATTTTATGTATATACAATATTTAAATACTGTACAGACTCTTTCTTTCTACAGTGCTATTTTCTTGTATAAAAATGCTCTTCGCCTCTGTTGATTGCATTCCTCTGTTAATTTTAAATAACACAGATTCTCACTCAGCTTTTGTAATTATAGGCTTTTAAAGATGGTAAGATATGGAATGTGTAAGGCTGATCTTATAATAATGGGAGAACAGTGTTGGTGTGTCAGAGAACACAACCGTCTTCCTGCAATGCAAGTCAGACCAGTTGAGCATACTACACAGACATGCTAGTCAGTTGCTGGGGTTTTTGTTTCTTGTTTCAAATGGTCACCATTTCATTTTCAAGAATGCATCATGATAATGAATGACTTCTCCTGTAAAATATGTGAAAATTTAGAACTTATGCCTTGAGACTTCAGATATATGACATGTACTTACCCACCTACCTAGGGAAGGCTATGTATCATGACAGATCCAGGCTATGCCAGCCTGCTTGAGTTGTGGATCTGGCCCAATACTTTGTCTAATAGTGCCAAAATATGACTTGCATAAAGAAAAGCAGGTTTAAGATCCTTACATCCAATGTTAAATTATGTGGGTCCAATTCTGCATAGACTTGTAGCCTGCAGAACTCCATTGATATTAAAATATTTACATGGCCTTAAGTCAGTGCAGAATTAAGGCTAATAATGCCTTGTTACATGGATGCAATATCCACTGAATGGAGATCCAGCTGGGATTAATTTGTCCCTTTATTTGTGAGTGTTGCTTTCAGCATGTCAGCAGTGAATGAAGGGAGCTCTGCAGCCCCTCAGAAATGTAGCTCCTGAACAACAGTGATTCTCTGCACATTTTATATTCACCTTTTAAAAGATTCAAACTTGATCCAAGCTTTTTGTTGTTTAAAAGATTTTGTTGTTGTGAAATGAGAAGAGTTTCCACACGTTTGCACCCCACCTTCCTCTGCAATCTAATAGGAGCACTGTAAAACTTATTTTCCCAGAACTGAGGATTGCTGAGCAAACGACCACTCAGTCCCCAATTCATTCCCTTGACCTGACCTCCCCAACCCCTCCCCCCGCAAAATAGAAAGTCTAGCCTTTTAGAATTAGAACTAGAATCTTACACTGCAACTACATGCTGTAGTTTGTAGCCCTTTTAAACAACTTCAAAATATAAGTGGCATATGGAAGCCCATTTTAACAACATAAATTGAACCATCTGTTAGGCTGGTAAAACTGGTATGAACTTCAATAGGACAAAAGTTTCTAATTGAGTTGTTTATGGAATAGACATTCAAGTGTATTCTGAAGCAAATTCCCCGCAGAACACTTATCAATAGGCATTTCAGACTACATTGTGCTATTTTAAGCGAACAAACCCTCCAGTCCTTAAGCAAAACTCCCAGTGACTTCAATGGAAGTTCTGCTTGGGTGACAACTTGAGAGTTTGACCTAAAGTTGCTTAGCTCTAGTTTGGAAATTAGTAGCTTGCTGTGGTTGAGTCTGATGAATGTACAATGATGGTAAAGACAGCATGTATCAGTATTCTTACACCGATTTTTCTATACAGGAGATTGAATGCGTTATTATGAGAAGGCCTAATTACATATTGCAGAGATTTAATAGCTGAGATAAGCTGCATATTTATACTACAAAGTGGCTTAAATGGATGAATGGCATAAAAGTTGTTGGGCATAACATTACAGTACTCACCTGCTTGGAGTATTCTTAAACTATATTATAAAATATCAGTCATCGTGGTCTTGTTCACCTCTCTGTGCAAGATAAATTCAAATTTCACCGACCTTTGGAGCAGTTCACAACTTGTTAGGATTGTACCTGAGTACTCTTGTGTCTTCAAAAGTGTCCAATAAAATACAATAAAGCTCTGGATTTTGTGTGATAGAGTGTTTTATTACAGTTCATCTTTGGTTTTAATGGAAAAATTGTTATAAAAAGTACTGCAAATGTTTTTAGAAAGTAGCAGGTTTTAGCATAGATTTAAATATACTTCTCCTGCATTTGCTTATTTTTTAATGTGCACAACAGAGCAAAGATGGCATAGTTTACATATGTTGTAGATTATTAGGAGACTCCTGCTGGTTGATCCAACTCTCTCTATATTGTTAGATATAGCTAAGGCATAAATGGCTTTGTAATGCCAAAAAGCATATTATGCACTCTTGTATACTGCAAAGACATTATGAACAATGAGAGAGAGCTGGGAAATGGTTGGCAGCACAATTAGAGAAGCACATTGCCACAGCTTCTATGTTTTAAGGTACATTAATTACACAACCTCAAGATATTAATTTGAGTTGGCCTCAAGCCTCAGAATTCAGATCAGGATTATAAATATTCCCCATGTTCAGTGGCTCTTTGTATCTATTTGTATTTGTACCCAAATTCGGTGGCTACAGTTTTGATTTGGACTATTCTAAAGATAGGGTCCAGTTGCAAAATTGTGATTCAGTTCTTGATTTGGAGTCTGAGTATTCTAACGCTCAGGTCTGCTGGTTTGATTCAGGCTGATTAACTCAGAACATATTTTGAATATTAAGTTTCTTTGTACCAATCTGAATTTTTTTGCTGTATTTTCAAAACAAGTTTGAAATTGTGCTATTTATACAAGGCGACAAAAATGAGTTAGCGCTCCCATAACAGAAGATACAGCCTTTGATTCTCTATTAGGGCTGAGTTGTGCTCGGACATAGTGGAGAATGGCAGCTGCAGGTACCTGTTTGTAGCTCCCTTACCTTTGGCCATCCAACCCCATTGGAAGTTAAAGCAGCAGGGAGCTATTCTAACTACTGCCGTTAGGATAAACTCCCTTATAGAGCTCACACCAACAGAGGAACAACCACAGCGGTGGGGGCTCCACCATATCTCCTCCTGCTTCTGACCCCATCAGTTTGCCCCAGGCCTACTTACTCCTCCTTATGCTGGGGGATGGGGATGGGGATGCAGCTGACCTAAGAGCTCTTGGGAGACGTAGTCCAGCCCAGAAGCTCAGTCCACAGAGGTCAGTGCGCATGGACACGAGGCGCAGCTGGTGAGGCAAACACAGATTAATGTCAAACTGGCCCAAAATTAAATGTTTAGTTCCACAAAATTAAATGTTTTGATTCAGATCAAAATGAGGGGGAAAATATATTTTGAGGCACATCAGAATTTTCTCACAGGAAATTTAAATGTTGTGAAAACTGCATTTTCCATTGAAAAAACATTCTGATAGAAAATTCCCAACCAGCACTAGTAAGCAGTATACATAATTCATCTTCAGCTTTTCACCGCCTCAAAGGAACATGACAGTGTTGTCCTTTCCCACAATTATTTTAGTATTGGCTCTAGAGCCCCTCACTGACACAGCTAGAAAACACACAAATGTTGTAAAAGGGGTAAATCCCAGAGCATTGTGTCTACTAATGTTAAATGATTCTATAGAATCACTGTCACCTGCTTTGGTGATGGAGTCCATGTAAGAATTTACTGGGATTAGATAGATCATGGAAATTGTAGATATTTGCACTTGGTCTAGTTATAAAATTAACTGGGTCAAAACGGAAATGTTGACATTCAAGCTTTTGTGAACGGAGGACTTCAAAGCGTTTGTTCTAAACCTTGCTTATGGAGCTCTTTAAACTCAAACAGATCATTTTATAGGATATAATGAATAAATGTATTGGACTCTCAACACTTTAGGCTGCACTTCACATAGATGAACTATGTCTGTGCAATATTTATGCTATAATTCATTTCTCTGTTTATACTGGGGGACTGTACCTTTGAAACAGTGGATAACACAGAAAGCGACCATCACTCATTTCATTCTCTCTGGTCACTCGATTACAGACCTAAAGGTCACAATATTACAACTAAAAGACTTCAAAAACAGACTCCAACGAGAGACTGCTGAATTGGAATTAATTTGCAAACTGGATACAATTAACTTCGGCTTGAATAGAGACTGGGAGTGGATGGGTCATTACACAAAGTAAAACTATAGCCCCATGTTTATTCCCCCCCCACAACCCCCACTGCTCCTCAGACGTTCCTGTTAACTGCTGCCAATGGCCCACCTTGATTACCACTACAAAAGGTTTTCTTCCCCCCCCACCGCTCTCCTGCTGGTAATAGCCCATCTCAAGTGATCACTCTCCTTACAGTGTGTATGATAACACCCATTGTTTCATGTTCTGTGTGTATATAAATGTCCTCACTGTATTTTCCACTGAATGCATCCGATGAAGTGGGCTGTAGCTCACGAAAGCTTATGCTCAAATAAATCGGTTAGTCTCTAAGGTGCCACAAGTCCTCCTTTTCTTTTTTCATTTCATTCTGTTTTGTCTTCAAGTAGATGATAATCGCCAGCTGTATTAAAATCCAGTAAAGATATTTGAAAAAGAATCCATTAGTTAACAAAATTCACCCATAATGACCATTTCTGTCGTACTTTGAAACAGCATTTGGAAAATAATATTTCACAAGCTAGCAATCTGGTCAACCATCAAGAGGCGTACAGCAGACAGGAGATGTATCAAAATGACCTCCTCACAGTTGAAGGATATATTTTGCTTCCTGGTTACCGCCAAGGAAAGTGTAATTATTTGTGTGTGTAAGCACAGACTCTGGGTGTGTTGGTGAGTGTAGTAACGGATGCAGGTGTGTGTAGCACAGGTTGTGTGCTTGTTCGAGGGTGCAGCACAGGCTGAGTGAGGTGTACAGTACAGAGTGTTGTTGGGTGTAAGTGGATGTAGCACAAATTAGGTGCTTGTGAAGCCCTGTGCACAGATTGTGCGGGGGAGGGGTGCAGTACAGACTGGATGCGGGTGTGTGCGCAGACTGGATTGCGTGTTCATTAGGGGGTATAGCGCAGGCTGTGTGTGAATTGCGTGTGAAGTAGAGGCTGTTGGATGCAACGGTGTGTGTAGCCCGGATTGGGTGTTCATTAGGGGTGTAGCGCAGGCTGTGTGTAAGTGGAGTGTGCTGTGCAGACTGTTGTTAGATGGAGGACCGTGCAGCCCAGTTTGGTTGTTGGCTAAGGGTGTAGCACAAGTTGTGCGATCGGTTGAGCAGTGGAGGAGGGGGTGACGGTGTGTCACAGGCAGAGAGTGGATGCTCTTTGGGGTTACAGTGGCAGTTGTCAGTCCCAGGCACAAATGCTACCTAGTTCTGCTGCTGCCCCGCTCTCTGGGGCTCGGGGCTAGGCCCTGCTGGGTTATCTCCCCAGCACAGCTGCACTCCCAGCCCCCGCTATCCCACCCTGGCTGGCTGAGCTCACAATGCCCTGGCTGGGCACAGGGACTACAGGTGGCAGCTGTCTCGGCAGAGCTCATCCAACTGTGGAGCCTAGCCAGCGGCAGGAGGCGCCTGGTTCATTTGGAGCTGGGGAGAGCTCTGGGTAAGGGGCCCTGGGCTCTAGTACTGATGCCCAGCCCAGTGCCTGTCCCTGCCAGCCGCCCCCTGTAGTGCGGGGCCCAAGTCTGCTCCCACTGGGAGCTTTGCAGGGACTGTAGCAGCAGCAGGAAGCCTTGATACCTCCAGTGCAGGGCTGGGTGAATGCCGGCTGCCAGGGGAATCAATAACAAAGCCCCACTCTGCCTTCAGTGGAAGGTAGCTTCCCCCATGGGCCGTTGCACCAAGCAGCGAACGTTCAGTTCCAGCTGGTGCTTTTTATTGGGCTCCTTAGCTGTGACTCGTTATGTGTGGCCCACCTGAATTTCTCTGAGCTTTTTTATGCCCACAGCATAATCAGCACTATACTAGCTAATGTTGACTTCCACAGACTACTAGCTACAGCATACTAAATGGTAGTTAAAAATAAATAACTAAAAGCCTGGTGGTGTTATACTTAAACACCTCCTCAGAGTCGATTTGTCCCCCTGAGTATAATGCCATTTTTACCTGCACCCTCGAGGCTTGTGAATGAAAGTCCCAGACAAGGTATTTTAATTACATAGAAAAATCCTAAATTAAAAGTTGTAGGCGGGGCTAAGACCCTGGATCCTGCAAACAATTCCGCACATACATCTCAGATTGATAACTCCTTGACGCAAGGACTCTCATTTACTGTAACAATGCTTAGCACGATGGGGCCCATGTCTAGCCAAGACTCCTAGGCATTACCACAGTGTTACTACTGATAATGACAGGTTTCAGATTAGCAGCCGTGTTAGGCTGTATCCGTAAAAAGAACAGGAGGATTTGTGACACGTTAGAGACTAACAAATTTATTAGAACATAAGCTTTCGTGAACTACAGCTCACTTCATCGGATGCATCCGCTGTAGCTCACGAAAGCTTATGCGCTAATAAATTTGTTAGTCTCTAAGGTGCCACAAGTACTCCTTTTCTTTTTACTGATAATGATGATGTGTGTCTGCAGGATCAGGCCCTAAAGCTGCAGGCTTTCTAGATGACATATACAGGCTCTCTTAAGTATTATTATAAACTTTTATTTCCCTAAATTACCCCTGTAGTTTAGCTCAGATGAGTTTTTGTACTTTGACATTTTTCATCTAAGGTGCACAAAATGATTTTCATACAATATGACTCATTACAACAAGCTGTCCTCCTTTGTCCTATCACCCCAGAGGTGTTAACTGCCCACTTCACCTTGAATGGGTTCTTGCAACATGTTAAATCCTTATGCTAAATAATCTGTTCCATTTTGCATTTAGTAGTGACATGCTGACCAACTTTCCCAGACCTGAAAAAGAGCTCTGTGTAGGTCAAAAGCTTGTCTCTCTCACCAAGAGAAATTGGTCCAATAAAAGATATTACCTCACCCATCTTGTCTCTCTGATATCCTGGGACCAACACGTCTGTAACACCACTGGAAATTTAATACATCTAATTCAGTTTCATGTTAGGTATAGGGGTCACTACAGTGGAACACACAGCCACCAACCCCGTGGGTGCTCTGGGGCTGGAGCAGCTACACACGGAAACAATGGTGGGTGCTGAGCACCCATCGGCAGCCCCCCATCAGCTCTTCCCCACCAGCACTTTGGAAAGTCGGCGCCTCTGGTGGAACACAGCCGCTGTTTACAGCCAGTGTTGACCGTTTCATAGCAGCAGCATACCGCACTTAAGGCCAGGAAGAGATGAAGAATATACTGTCCAATAGAAAGAACAAGGGCAATATTTTGATATATTAGAATTTAACCCTCAACCCTTCCAGAAACTGCCTTGGGATCCTTTCCCCTTTCCTTCCTCAAGGGTTGGGTTGTGCGGCTGTGCCGCACCAGAGCCGCACTTCAGAGTGGGACAGATCGGCAGCGGCTCCAGGATGCACAATCTGTAAAGTACCCCTGGGATTACAAGAACTACAAGCAAATAAGATCTTACTTAAAATGTGATTGTCATTGTATTTCCAGTGACTTTAATAAAGTTACTTCTGATATACACCAGTCACAAGTAGACCTGTCTACCTTTATAATGTGTATGCACTGATGTCTACACAATACATTGTGTGCTCATACAGCTCCATGCTCAGGACAGCACTGTTCCCTCACAGGTACTTGTCACTGGTATTTACGGGAACTACACTGCTGGTGGTGGGGTTATATCCTGACTTTTCACTTCAACATCCGTACTTCGTTGTGGCATAAGGTACTATTGAGCATATACAAGGATGTCAGAAACTGGCCTTTATTGAATAACTGCAGGGCTGGTATTTTCTAGTCTATACCTGACCCCACAGCTCTTACTGCTAAGCAGTTATTCCTAATGTGTAGCTGACACTTTAATTTCCTTACCTTGAGGTTGTTGCTCTTTTTCTACTAGCTTCTCAGGGGGCAGGTCCTTTCCTTCATTTATGTTATTGCAATGTTAATTTTACAGAGACACTGTTAGAACTTAAGAACAGCCATACTGGGTCAGACCACTGGTCCATCTAGCCCAGTATGCTGTCTTCTGACAGTGGCCAGTGCTTCAGAAGGAATGAACAGAACAGGGCAATTATCGAGTGATCCATCCCTTGTCGTCCGGTCAGTCAATTCTGTCAGTCAGCGATTTAGAGACATCCAGAGCATGGGGTTGTGATGCTGAACATCTTGGCTAATAGCCATCGATGGATCTGTCCTCCATGAACTTCACTAATTCTTTTTTTAATCCAGTTTTACTTTTGGCCTGGCAATGAGTTCCACCGGTTGACTGTGCATTGTGTGACGAAGTATTTCTTTGTGTTTGTTTTAAACCTGCTGCCTATTCATTTAATTGGATGATCTCTGTTTCTTGTGTTATTTGAAGGGTAAATAACACTTTCTTATTTACTTTCTCGACACCATTCATGATTTTATAGATCTTTATCCTGTTCCCCCCTCAAATGTCTTTTTTCTAAGCTAAACAGTCCCAATCTTTTTAATCCCCCCTCATATGGAAGCTGTTCCATACCTCTGATCATTTGTGTTGCCCTTCTCTATACCTTTTCCAATTCTAATATAGCCTTTTGGACATGGGGAGATTAGAAGTGCACTCAGTAGTCAGGCTATGGGCGTACCATGGATTTATACAGTGGCATGATATTGTCTGTGTTATTATCTATCTTTTTCCTTGTGGTTCTGTTATCTTTTTTGACTGCCGCTACGTGTTGAACAGGTGCTTTGAGAGAACAATCCATGGTGACTCCGAGATCTCTTCCTTGAGTGGTAACAGCTAACTTAGAACCCATCATTTTATATGTAGAGTAGAAATTATGTTTTCCAATGTGCATTACTTTGAATTTACAACACTGAATTTAATCTGTCATTATGTTGCCCAGTCGCTCCATTTTGTGGGATCTCTTTGTAACACTTCACAGTTAACTATTTTGAGTAATTTAGTATCAGCTGCAAACTTTGCCACCTCACTGTTTACCCCCTTTTCCAGATCATTTATAAATATGTTAAATAGGACCAGTCCCAGTACAGATCCTTTATTGCAGGTATCATTCCACCTGTCCCAAGAGGTATGACTTTTCCCTGGTGTATTGTTTCTTCTGGCATGTCATTGCTGTTTTTTGGTCCAATTTCTTCAGGTTATTGTATAGTCAGGAATTTGCTCATGGTGGAGTTGTCAGTGTCATCTAGATTTCCATTAAGAAAACGAGTGGAGGCACAGTGATCACCTTTAAAACCTTGTTGATTTTGCCTTATGTAAATAGAGATAGTTACTTCAGTGCAATATTTGCAGCTATACTTGTAGGAAATACTTGAAATACTGCGAATACAGAAGTAATATTAACTTAGGCATGATCTAAAGCCTAAATATAATTTAACTAAGGCGTTACCTCAAACAGCAGGCTAGGGAATAAGAGGGCCTATGTATGTATTTCAGTAGTGTAAAAATAATGTATGCATATCTGGCCAGTATTTTCCCTGGTACCTTAATGTTCCTTTCCAGGTATCTTAATTTAATTGCACAAAAAACTTGTGATTTAGCTGTATATTTTTCAAAATTCTATTGCATGGCATTGCTTAGTAGAAAAAGTGAATATTAAAAGAGAAGTATAGTATATTCTGTTCCTGATTACACTGGAGTAATATTATTGAGTTCAGATGGCTGCAGTGAAGTTACTCTGAGGTTACACCAATGTAATAGATAACCTGAATTCAGCCCATTAGCTGAGTTTTAAGATTGCCTAATATTTATTCTTAGGAATATAACAGATGTGTCATGAACTGGCTTAATTGATATTAGGATATAAGTTCACATATAAATGTCCATTTTCTTTCAAACAGGTATAGAGAGAGCATGAAACCAAATCAAAATCCCGTGGATGTGTGCAATCCTCTGATACCTGGATACACAGGTAAATAATGTGTTTGGGCCACATCCTGACCTCCTTTCTCAGCTTTAAACCCAACTTAACTGGCCAGTGGAGGATTCCCCTACATCGTGGAAAATCCCCTGGTGACAAAGAGCTGCAATAGCAGCTACCGTATCATGATCCTCTGCTCTATTTTACCATAGGGATCAGGCCAAAACCTGGCAGCCCTGGAGTTGGGGGAATGTAAACATGCCTTAAAATCGCCCCCTCCCTAGACTTTCAACATGCACAGCTCAGCTGATCTGGCGAATTTGGGCCAGAATAGTAGCTTTGCATTTGAATTTACTTTCTTGGATTAGTTCACATAAGAGCTGGACCTGATCCACAACATTTGGACCTGGAACTAAACCACCCCAATGTTCAGAGATAGTTCAGAACCAGGATTTTGGCTCATCCAAACTTACAGAGTTAGTGGTCAGTTGCAAAGTTCAGACTGACAAAATTCAGGGACAGTTGGGAGTGGGGTTTTCGTTCAGCCCCATCCAATTTAAATCAGATTCTTATCTCTATTTCTTTAGCATTTAATATAGTCATAATAGATTCCGGTTCAATGTTAAAGGAATATGTAGTTGTGCTATACACATCTATTCTTTATAATGAAAATAAGTTATTACATGATGAAAGTCTGCGTTGGGGGTTGGTCTCCCATATAAAAGACCTACATCTACTTCTTATAATTCTGGAGTTCATTTTAATACAATTTCCAACCAAAATGAATGATCTGAAACTGCATTTTCAAAGCATCTTGTAAAAGAAGGACAATAAAAAAAAAAAGAAGCATTTCAAACCACCCTTCAGGCTGACATTTTGGTACAGTAAAGAGAATTGCTGTTAGCAGAATTGATATGTCATAAGGGGGTTGTACTTTCATAGCCCTTGTCAAAATGTGGCTTGTTTCTAAGGTCATAGGAGATCACTGTGGTTGTAACCATCTATATAATTTCAGTGTACGTGTGTAATGTGAAGAACTAAGAATGGCAGACAATGTTCTATGGTTGTTTGATAATTTCACTTTTTCTGTAAATGCTTGCAATATGTTCCATTAGATTTTGTGAGCTTTTAACATTTATTCTGCTTACTCTTTTAGGCTATGTCCCCCAAAGATTCTATAGAATTGGCACTAGTTATGGAGATGATTCAATGGCATGTATGACCTCATTCCACAATGCTACTCAGAGAAGCAGAGACACAAAGAATGGGCTGAGATACATAGCAGCCACTACACCCAAACTTCCATCTATCTGCTCCAATGAAGATGTTTTACAAGCACTTTATGACTATAATTATAAACACCATCCTTATGTGCTAGGTACTGTATTGAAGTTGTAATGAACTTGATTTCAGCCAAACATTCAATTAATGTTACTAGTACAATGTGAATTATAATTACAGTCTTCAGGGACACAGTAAGAACCAAATTTTACCTTCAGTTGCTAGCACATTGCTCTGATTTCTGTGGGAGTTACACACACATGCATTCAGTGACAGAATGTGGCCCCTATATCTTTCATTTCTATTCTAAATCTTGAGATTTTCTCAAATAGGTGTGTTTATATTTAAGGGTAGAGTCTCATCTTGATGTGAAATGTTAAACATGGATCTTGCATCAATTGTAATTGTTATCCAGAAATCCTTCCATAAATGGGGTTCTGAATAGACTCATGCAATAGCATGCTCTCAAATCGTACTATTATCTAAAAATCTGAAGCCAATGTTTTCAGACCTGGCTGCCTAAATATAGAGTAAAACCAGCCTGCTGTTCTGAGGGGCTAAGCACTTGCTGCCCTGACTGACTGCAGTAGAAACTACAAACTACAAATCCCATCCCTGAAAATCTGTCATCTTATCTGGGTATCTAATTTTATTCACTCAGATTTGAAAATATTGGCCTGCCGTTCTGGGGCTTGATTTTGCCACCTTTGAGTGAGAGAGAGAATTCTTAAAGTAGTCTTGAGGAAAAGCAAAACTTTTTCATTTGATCTTGTGACTCATGTGGATCTCAGGATGTCTCATGTATCCTGGTTTTCCCTTCAGCAATAGCTTCTTTCCAAATCTTTCCTCGGGCTCCTCACTCTGGGTAAGTGAGCCTCTTTGTGGTTCTTCATGATTCATAGACTGTGAGTATCCATGAACTCCAAACACCAAAGCCCAAACACGACTCCAAGTGCTTTTACCCTAGCTGAGCTCAAACTCAATTGCCTGTCATGGATTCCTAACTACCAGCTGCGGCAAGCTAGCATTTCTCATCTGATCCAAAGTGTTCCAGGACCATGCTGTAAAAGATGTTCAGAACTTCCTCCTGCAGTTACCTTAGAAACTCCAATGTCATCAGATAGAATGTTCCTGAGTGACAGTTCTTAAGTCTGTAACTAGTGTCTTTCTTCCTACACCACTGAATAGCAGCCAGCTCTGTCTGAACGTGGCAATCCACAAAAAGACAACATTGCAGTTTAGAATAGAAAGTTCAACTGTGTCCTGTTGAAACTGCAAGGCATCTTTCAGCAGGTAGAATGTAATTTCCTGTGTTGGAATTTTGATAGGCCATGGGTACTAACACATATTTATATGAATGAGTTTATTCCTTACTTAGGCATTGTTGCAAACCCCATTACATTCAATGGAAAGACTCTTACTGGCTTCAGTTGGCTTAAGCTCAGGTCTTTAATGACCATTGGCCAAATTCTAAAGTCCTTTCATAGCCTGAGGAAGGACTGATTCAAAAATGAGGAAGGACTTCAGGATCTGGCCCCATAAAAGAGAAAAAGTTATCTAGGCACCACTAAGGGGCATATCAAAAGTGGTGAGACCCACCCACTCTTGGTGATACAAAGTGACTAATGAACATTTTATGAAGCATGTCAATTAACTGAGAATATTTGTTATAAGGCAGGAACCTTTTTATCCTCTATGGTAAATATAAGCAGATATTTTATAATATAAGCAGATATTTTCTTGGTCAGTTAGGTGTAATTTTGAGGTGGCATTTATTTGATCATTTTTCAGGTACTGTAATAACTAAGAGAAGTTTACTAGAGCCACCAATTCCTGGTTGGACTGGGTTTGTGCCTAGAGCAAGGGTCACGGAACTGGGATACGGTGTTCGTTACCATGAAATGACAAAAAATTGCTATCAGGATTTTAAGAACTTAAGAGATCGGGTCTGCTACGATCCCACCAGCAATTTCCACAGGTAATTTTATACTAAAATACATCAATTGAAAAGTACTATAGAAGATGGTGATGATGATGACATTTAATTGTATGGTGGAGTAGAGCAATCAATAAATATAACCTCAACCAACCAAGCAATTAAAGGTAGTAGGACAGGTAACAGGCTTACATAGACTTTAGGGGCTCTCCTGGGCCATGATTGTCAGGAATCTGTGTACCACACCATTTGTAATATAAAGCATACTTTTTTTGGAAAGACTGCAGTATACTGTGTATTTTTCATAACTGTATTTTAAAACCTTCCTTATCTACAAGAGGTACTGAACATAGACAGCACACAAGAACTACTGTACACAGAAGGATGTTGTCATATTTTGGTTATGCTGATATTCAGACCTTTTCTATTCACCACTTGAACCACAAACATTTTTTAAAAAACCTCATTGTATGAAGTCCTGATGGTAATCCTTTTTTCAAGTATTTCCAGTACATCCTGCTGCATGGTGGATCTAAGGCCTTGCCTACAATAATCTCAGGAACTGGTATAGTTTAACGGGTGCAAACATCTAGTGGATTTTCACCAGAGCATCATTATTTGCCCCAGTGAGGCATATAACAATAGCTGAAAGGTCAGTGTAGAAAAGGTCTACATTCTGTAGCTTGCATAGGACTGAAAATTCAGTGTTGATAGGAGGAAAAGCTCTTGGGAACCTTGCTTTTAATCCAGAAAAGCACATCAAGTGGCAGCTTATTTCAGTATTTAATTTAATTTAATAGAAAATCTCTGATTCTTTTTCTGCTTACCTGACATTTGCATTGCCAATGAAATTTCAGTTTGCCTCAAAATTTAGTGTTGACAAAGCCTTAGTAGCTGTCAGCAAGAGGCAATGAGGGCTTGTGAGGGGGAAGACAAGTGAACTGGGCTTTTATCCCTGGGAGGGCAGGAGAGTTGGTCTGTACCACTATAAGCGGCATGGGCCAGGCCTCTTACTAACTAGGAAAGGATTTGGCAGTGGAGCAGGGGGAAGAGTGTGGCTGTGAAGACTTGGGAGTTTGAAGTGCCACAAAGGGGTGGTCAAGGCATCGGAAACAGGGTTTTCCCTTCCCAAACTTGGCAAGAGGGACTATTTCCCTTCTTCCCTCCTCCCACTGAGTGACAGATGCTGCCTCTCTGCAGGCAACTTCCTTCTTCCTCCTGCTGATAAGGAAACACACTGGCCTCAGCACATCCATTTTCCTCCCAGTACAGTGCACCAGCCTAATTATGAGTTGGTGTTTCCTACACACACACACACACACAGCACCCCACAGATACGTCATCACTGAGCATGTGCTAACACTTGCTGAGGCTGTAATTGAGGTTTTGCACTGTACTGTGAGGAAGTCTAATATGTTGTGTGCTGCGAGCTTACTCATCAGTTGGAAAGCGTAAGGGACTTGTGTTCACAACTCCCCCTACACAGCCTCATCCATACACCCCATTTTCCTCACAGGTATACCTGTGCACCCAGTGACGTAGATGGACTTGCATGAGTTTAGCTGTGAGCAGAACTTGGTCCAATGAATGAAATCCTGTCCCCAGTGAAGTCTAAAGGAGTTTTACCATTGGCTTCAGTGGGGCCAGGATTTTAGCCAATTATTCTAAGTAAGGTTCTTGTATTTAAGTGTATGGTTTCAGTTGCGATGCTATAACAGTCTCTCTCTGTTGATGTCAGTTGGATTCCATATTCCATGCACATGCAAAACTCCCTGGGAAGGCAATGGGTGTTTGGGGTGTGCAAGGAACACATGAGTGTTGTGGGCATGTGGGGAATGCCTAATAAACAGAACACATACAGTTGGAAGACAACTAAGGCCATGAGAGTTAAAAATTAAGTCTGATAGTTATGTGAAACATGGGGACATGTAAGCAAATTCTGAAACACTGAAAGTTAACTTTTGAACAGGATACCTTCTGAACTGCGATTTTGTTTTATTTTAGAGACAAAATGCATGAAGTTAAAGTTAGCAAAGTTCCCAACACATACCAAAGATTCTACAGGCCTGAAGGGATGCTGCCAAAATACAGCGGTCATATTCCACGTAAGAATTTAGAATTTCTGTCCTTTAAAAACATACGGTTTGCTATTGATACATTGCTCTCCAGCTCTGATTTATTATTTATTTATTTGGAATGTTATTACTGTAGCCAATAAGAGTGCCTGTTCAATGCTCTGGGCGCCCTTGACAATCCTTTAAAAGCCCATCTAAATACACCGACCATGTCAAGATTAAATAACCCTGCAGCAACATGAATATAACAAAAATGAATTAACCACCTCACAAAGCCCCTTCTCAAGTCCCACACAGTCCCTAGCCTGCCTCACCCATTCATCCATCTCCTTACAAGCAAGGTAGAAAAGATAAGCCTGCCAGCAACTTCTGAAGGCTAGCAAACTTGATCGGTTGCGGACAAAGTGGAGAAGTGAGTTCCAAAGGTTCAGGGCTGTAATGGAGAACAGCCTGCCAGCTACCCCGTCTCCTTTCTCTTGCACCAATGAGGCATAGACAACCTCCACGGACTGCAACAACAGCGGTATTTCATGGGACTTTAGGGATTAACCAGTGGACATTCATTTCTTGCAGATGAACATCTTGTCATTGGGAAAACCTTTGGAAACCTGTGCAGAAGTTCCTCGGTATGCACGCACATGGAGGAGTCCTATGGTGCACATCTCGCGAAGAAACGTAATGCCACGCTGAAGCTCCCGAAGACCTTGAAATGTAACATGAAGAGCTGAAATGTGCGGTGATTTGGACTTTGGCAACTGATGATTAAAAACTACTGAAATACTATCTGAGATGTGCATGTCATTAGGCTTGATCTCTGCACTTAATGCTATGTTATCTGAGATGTGCAGTGTGTTGGATAAATTTCGCTTGTGAGGTAAATATGAAAGTATGGTTATAAACCACAGTGTGTTTCAGTAGTTATGAACTCATCTAGATCAGTATTTCTAAAGCATTCCCCCTAATATTCTTTAGCATAATTGCTGGCAGTGTTTCAGCATCATTCAGTTCTTCGGTTTTACTGAAATAAGGGTATTGAGTTTTTGGGCTGAAGTGAAAAGCACTGGAAAGAAAAATGCCAAAGAGCAAAAGGAATCAGTAACTTCCAGAGAGACCCGCTGGGAAGGGCAGGATACACTTGACTACACAAACAGGATTTAAAATGTAGTTTGAAACAGCATATCCCAAACTTTTAGAAGCTGAGTCCCGTTTCAGGAAAATGAAAGCAATCACGTCTTTTAACCAACCCCACATATCTTCATGTATATACATTCCACACTCCTCCCCACCATGGCACATGCTTCATGCTGCTTTGTGGAAACCCCACCTTTTGGGAAACACAACCTTAGAAAAAGAAGAGGGTGGGAGGGTAAAATACACCAGCAGATTGGGTTAGAGCCAATCATTTAAACCTTATTATATTCAGAGTTGATGGGTGTGGGGGGGAATCATATGCTTTCTTGTCAAAAACTCTAAGCATCCCCATTTCTCCCCAACTCCAGGCCTCAAAGGGTCACTATTTTTCAGCTCTTATCAGCATTCTTCTTTAAAATGGTGTCAACAGCTGGCGGCCTACCTACACTAGTGTTTCCAGCATTGCCAACACACGAGTGGAGTGGAACCATTGTTAGCAAAAGTGACACATTTTTAGTGAGTTTCCCTAGTGTAATCAGTGGGCTGGATCCTCATGCCTGTTTCACATGCTTTGCACTCCAGAAAATTATTTTTGCCCCACAGGTCCTATCCCTGGTCCTGTATGCAAGAGCTCTCACATGGCCAGAGAAGATGATGGCAGTAATATCAGAATTTCAAAAGACCTCCAGAATCCTGACATGGATAAAGGGCCTGGGAAAGACCAAGAAGATCTAGATCATAACAGTGCATGTACTGCAAATATCTGTTGGTATGTTTCCTGTTCAGAACCATGTTGGCCAAATGGAGCTGTTTAGAAACAAGATTAAAGAAGGGGCAAAAGCAAGGGGTAAAATTCCCCAGCTTTATTTGACTCCATTACCTTTTGCGAGGCTTTGGTGTCCCCATTCAGTAAGGGAGGCATATCTGTATTATAGATAATTAGCTTGCACATTATATATTGAACCTTGACAATTTGTTCTGTCAAACGTGTCAAAATCTGTGACCCAACGGGGTTATACGGGGAAGATTTGGATTTAGATTTGCTAATCAATTCTATGATATCTAATTCTTTACAATGGCATAATTTAATAGCTCCAATTTCTGCTTTCAGCTCTTTGATTTCCTTGTTAAGCATTTAAGTTTCAATTCTTTTTTTTAATCTTTTAACCTTTATCCCTTTGATTTTTTTCTCAGCCTATAATTTGTTATAGTCTCCTGTCAGAGGGGGAGGTAGACTAGGTGACTGTTACTGTGTTGCAAATTATAATTATTAGCGTTATTTGCATTAGTAATGGATTCATTCTTACCACTGAAAACAATTCCATTATCTGATCAGACAGTTATCTTCACACACAGTTCAGATTGTCCGTGATCATATATTTTTATTAGGCACCTCTTCCTCAGTGGGTCAAAAGGAGAATTATTCTTTAGTATAGTAAGTGGTCTTTCTGCTTCGAATACTTCCCTGAGTAAAGATGCTAACCCTGCAGGGAAGTAGAACAAGACCCACGCTTTTGCCTCCATTGTTCCGTCATATGTGGCAAGTATAGTGAGATGTGCTTTCATGACACCTTGATCCAAAGTCCAATGATATCAATGAAAGGACCCCCATTGTTATCACTACATGTTGGATCAGGCTCATTATTCCAGTTCAGTGGGAAGCACTGGGAGGATGATTCTTGCTTGACCTTTCAACTCCTTTTATTTTTTAGTTGAAAAGCAAAAGTGAGAGAGGCACTGTTGGGGCTGACCAAATGGGGCAGGATGAGTTGGCAATGGGAATGGATACTTCTTCATCTCTCATCCTTTAAAATGGAGTGTGCCCTCACAGGGATACAAAGTTTTCACATGAGATGGCTGTCCAAATTAACCAGGGGGAGTGGGGGAGACAGGGAAGGGAAGGATGGTGCAGGGCTACAGAACAGCCAAACACCTCTAGACATTAAGAATAACTTGGGTCAAGGTTGGAGTGGAGACAGCAGAGAACCTCTCTGCCGTCTCCACTGACCCCTTCCCAAGCATCGAGTGACGGCCAGCGTGGGACCAGAGATGTAAAGATATTAAGAGAAAGCTCATATGTCCAAGAACTTCTGACATAAGAACAGTCATACTGGCTCAGATCAAAGGTCCATCTAGCCCAGTATCCTGTCTTCTGACAGTGGACAATGCCAGGTGCCCCAGAAGGAATGAACAGAACAGGTAATCATCAAGTGATCCATCATCAAGTGTCAGCCATCTTAGGATTCTCTTCATACCATTACAAGCCATGTTTTAGTGAATACAGATTGTAAATAAAGAGACAGACACTGGTCCTATTCCCAACTCTGCCACTCCCTTGTTGGGTCATTTTGGGCAAGTGCACTGGATTTTTGTGTGTTTTATCCCCCTCAAATATAAAATGATTATATTAATACATACATAATACATACATGTCTGGAACACTTTTAGACCTGTGATTGAAAGAGGCTACGTAAGTGGCAAATATTGGTAAATTTCAGCTATAATCAGGTTGTAAGAATGTTATCTGTCTGAGCCAAGATTGTCAGAAGTTACTGGTGATTTTTGGGTGTCCAACCTATGTGACCTTTAAAATATGGGTAATCAGCACTTTCTGAAGGTCAACCCTCCCCAACTTTTAAAGCCTCTCAAATATTGCCCTCAAAATGAACCGCCCCAAATCTGTAGTAAATGCTGAACATTCTGGGCTTTGTTCTTAATAAAGTCATGTATAATTTTAATTCAAGACTGTCTGTGTAAGATCATTAGATCACGAAACAATGTGGTTTATTTTCAGGATTGGGTCCATCCTTTTTCTTCACTTCCTTAACTGGTTTGATGTCATTAGTTATACCCTTCATGAACTGAACTAAAGGTAAAAGGATCTTGCAATACTGTACATACATAGGAATAACTGCACAGCTCCTAACAGAGTAGAGACTTATATGACTGTTTGGGATACAGATTTTAAATAAGCTTGTCTCCGCAATATCCACTCATTTTTACTGTATAATTGCATAGATACAGATATAATAATTTCCAATATATTTTAGTTTTTTCTGGTTGGTTTTTATGTATAGGGACAAGAGAGGACTAACTTGTATTTAGGCCATAGTTAGGATTTTTCACATACAGCTGGTCAGGAAATAACATTTCCTTCAGATTTTGGGGAGATTTTATCAAAAAACAAAAACCCACAAACTGAAAAAATTAAATTTTGGGGTTTTCAGTGAACACCTAACATTTTTGATAAAAATGGACTTTTTTTAAAAAAATACCCTTTTTTTCACAAAAAGCTATTTTCAGTTAAAGAAAATGTTGATGGGAAATTTTTATTTTCAAGACCTGCTTTACCTAATGTTTAAATACAAATGTCTAAGGTATGGTTTTCTAATTTAAGTGCTAAGCAATAGCCAAATAGCAAATGACTTGTGCATTTTGGGGACTCTAAAACTAGATTAGTTTTAAATTCAATTTCATAATAAAATACATGTTGAGTAAATTTTATAAAAGCACTAGTAATTACATTTTAGGGGGTATCCAGTAACACTTGGAAAGAAGTATAATATATAAAATATTAGCAATAGCGGGGACAAATGTATGCCAATATTTAGGGTGGCTAAAGAAAGATCTAGTATAACAAAGTGATTAAAAAAACCTTTAAAAGGTTCAAGAAGTAAATTAATCACTGCCAAAA
The DNA here is from genome assembly GCF_965140295.1 of Lepidochelys olivacea. Lineage (NCBI taxonomy): Eukaryota > Metazoa > Chordata > Testudines > Cheloniidae > Lepidochelys > Lepidochelys olivacea. The sequence goes on from NC_140417.1 coordinate 111,808,147, forward strand.
TAAGATACACGCAAGAAATAGTTCTAGTCAAGGTGGGACTTGAATAGCGCATTGATTTAGGAAGCAAATCAGAAAAGACATGTTCTATAGACAACACTGAGTATCACTATACATCAAGAATAATTAGAGACAAATAAGATCTTCAATGTCACTTCGTTGTTTTCTGGTGAATTAGAATACATGATGAAAGTACATTTGCACTCTCTGTGGAAGAAGCCTCTTTGCTTCTTGAAAAAGTGGTTTGGCAAGTTAAGTGACTTATATGAGTAGCTGCCTATAGCATGTGAAGAGGTGGAAGGAGCTGAGTTCATTTTGTACGATATCAGAGGTTTCCCCGAACAACATATATATCATCTTTCTGGTTTAAAAATGGCTTCTTACTGGTTACTGAAAACCAAAAAGATTGTTTGCAAGAACACCACGGGTGGAATTCGCTATTTGCAAAATCAGGGGGCCAACAGAGATTTGAGACAACTTATGCCAGCAGGGAAGTTGACCCCAAATGCCAATTGTTTTACATGTATTGGAAGAGCCTTGCTTTTTAATTCTGTACAACAGTGTCAATAGGGCTACCTTGTGTTTCTGTCAGTGGAAAGGACCGGGCTCCACGTGGCTCAGGGAATGGTTCCCTCCTCATGCTCCCTATGGGATCATTCCCTGATCCCCTGTGCCTGTAGAGGTCATTGCACAGGTGTACCATGGGGTTCAGGCTTTGTGGGGTGGCAGGACAGGAAACACATGTTTCTGCAGCATCATCCCTGTTCCCTTATTAACCCCACAGCGCATTAGCAAAAATGTCAGCACTTAAAACCACCTTTTCTCGTCCCGTCTCTGTTTCTGCCCATGCGTAGGAATGGAATAATGCAGGATGTGACCCACCATTTTCTAATTACAAAGCCCCTACTTCAGCGAATCACTTAAACATGTGTTTAACTTTAAACAGGTGCTTACGTTTAATTAACTTCAGTGGAAATTAAGCACATGCATAGGTGCTTTGCTGAATAGCAGCCCCTATATTCATATCCCCATGTGGATGGAGATGGTTTGAAAACCTGGATGGATTGATTTAGAGGTTATTCTTTCCCATGCTCCCTTCTGAAAGGGAGCCAATTACAACACAAAGGAAAGGACAGGTTTAATGAATGCCAGGAAAGGGCATTGCCCTAAAATCTTGCCTTAACACTGCTACTGCTTTCCAAAGAACCAGTCCCCTCATTAGTATTACAGACAAGAAGATACATTGCTTAGTTCACAACATACGGTATATTCCACCAGGCTTACTCAAGTCCAATATACAAAAAAAACCCTGACAGCTGAAAATACAGTGCTATTGCGTATGAGAGCGAGAGAGAGCACGCAACCCAGGACAAGGACAATCTAAAATGCAATGAAAATACATAAGCCATTTTGTCTTTAGCATTTGAAATTCTAACAGTAACACTGCACACCAACAAAATAATAGTAATTTCCAGCAGGGATTATAAAAACTAAACTACAGTGTAGGGTATTGGTCATCAAATAACTCATTCCACAACACAGTTCTCCCAGATTTGTTTTGTAATGTTGATAACAAAAGAGACATTTTGAGGTCTGACTTGTATTTCTCTTCCTTTGATGAACAAAGTTAGTTTTTAAAATGCAGCAAAATACATCTCTGAAATTATGCAGGTAAAACCAAAACATTTCTGCATTTAAAGATTCAATCAAAGATTTGCTGTGAATGGTGAGATACTAAAGTTAAAAAAAAAAATCAATCCGGTATGTATTCTGAACATGATTTGTCGCAAACAACATTTCTAATAGATAAGAGTGATTATATGGTAAAGAGCATAATTTATATATCCCAAGCACTATGCTTTTGTCACTGACATCGTTAAGGAATTTGACACGTTTGCAAGAGAACAATATACGTCAACTGAAATATATACCAATTAGCTATAAATGGGACATTGAAATGAATGATGCATGTACATGCTATACTTAAAAGTAATAACATGTGGTTTAAAGTCACTTGCGTTTTCAAACAAGAATTCTTTTCATGTTGTAATTTTAAAAATCTAATATTTCAAAAGGTCAGGAATAAATAGCACCATTAGCATTAAAAGCTAGCAAAAGGGAAAGTAATTTGTTGTTCATTTAACAATGCATTTTATGTAACAGCTTTGTAAAGTGTTCATTTTTATTCTGCTAAAACAAGGTGGAAGCTGTTCCAGTTCATTATTAAAGAAGGATTTTTTTTTATTATACCATTGTCAATTTTAATGTCCTGATTCTGTTAGGTATTTGTTAAAATTATATGGTCTGCTGGAGTGACTATGGCAGAGGATAATGCTGAGAATATCACTACTGTCAAAACAAGAGTATGGGCAAGTATCTGCTTATACCAAGCTATGAGGAAGGAAAAACAAAGGCAGACATCTCCCTCAACATTAGAAAGTTAATATGCCTGTAGAAGGTGCCCTAGGAGGAGTCACTGAAATTTGTGAGCCAGGTTCTGTAGGACAGCCCCTCTGTGACAAAAAGGACCAGGTGCTGCCATGTCAAGAGGCTGCAAGATGCAGTGACCCCTGACATCATGTTGCAGGGTACAGTGTCCAGGCAACCAGGCTGTGTCTGGTTACCAGTGATTATAGAAGGGGTAGCAGCCACTCTGCTGCTGCATGTGCTTGAATGTACCCAGTGGCCATGTCCCTCAGACATGCACATCTCTCTTCCTGTTTTCCTGTGGAGACTGGTTGTGGAGGTCACATGCTCAGTGGGTAAGTGGATGCAAATTCCCCTGGATGGGTCCTCTGTTTTTTTGACTCACCAGTTTGGCCACAATGGAACACTCTCGCTACTTAAGGGGCTATTGTGTCTGCCTGCACAAGCCAGCTTAGTATTGGATCCTGCATGACTATGACTGCCCATAGGGAGCAGGATTGTAAGAGTTATTAAAAATTATGCTTTCACAAACACCCTTTCTCCTTCGCTACTTCATCCACAGCTAGTCCATGCTCACTTGCCTCCGTGTGACCTCTCTGGACACTCAGACTCAGTCTGTCTGTTTTTAGGCATTGGGCAATGTGAGACTTATGCCAGTTTGTGGAAACATTAGCTGGGCTAAACTCTGCACTAAGTTGTATCTGTGCAGCTCCAGAGACTTCAGTGGGGTGACATGGGAGTAACTGAGATCAGGATTTGCTTCAGTATGTCCTCTGATTTGAGACAACCAATTCACCTCCTTAACAGATGACAACCTCCCTGATCACTATGCTTATGTATCATATCCTTGTTCCCTATGTTCCATATGTTTGCATCTTTGAACATTATAAGTCCCTCCACATAGGGAGCGTGTCTTCTTGTACATTTGCATAATGGCCAGCACCTTTTGGGTTCTACCATAATACACATAATGATGATAAAAGGAGTGGGACAGTTATTCATTATCAACTTTTATTAATATTAACATACAGTGCTGACATTTTTGTATGTTGTTAGCAAGATGTAAGAGTTTGCAGAACGTTCTCTCGCACAGTTTCGCTGCCACAGAAATTAAACCTGAGGAGAAAAAAAGAGGTAAAGTGCTTTTAGTGTGTCTAGATTTATTTCTTTTTTGTAATTGTACCAGTGGTTTTTTAATAGAATAAGCCAACCTAATTTGTTTTTTGACAAAGTTATGATGAAATACTGTTACATTGGCACAAAAGAACAAGCAAATGCTTTGGGTTGCTAAATGTGAAATATTATTTCCTGCTAAAACACCACGGGACTTTAATCATCCTGATTGGTTGGCCTCTCTTTTTTGGCTACATTCCTTTGGTTGTGTACCTTTCCTGCTGAATTTGCATACCACCAGCATTAGAGAGATGATGGTTGCTAGGTGTTTGCCAAGACATGAATAAATAGAATAGCTCATGGGACGTTTATAAATAGAATAACTCATGGGGACGTATCCCTCAGCATGTTGATCTGTTGAATGCAAAAACCAGAAGTAGACTTGTACACTCTGCTGTACTATAGTTCACTGGGCTGTGAACATTTTGGTTTGCTTGAGATTCCCCCACCACATCTCTATTTCAAGTGAATGGACTTTAGCTGTGTGATTTTTTTAATTATATCCGTGACCCATAGAATGTACCTCCCCCTTCATTGTGTCTCCATTCAGAAGGGCAGAAAAGGTAACAAAACATCATTGGTGGGTAACTGATTGAAACATGCTGTTTTAAAAGAATTAACTTAACGAGCACCTTCCAATCAGTAACTGCCATGAAGTACACTGCTTCTACAGTCTTAAGGCCTTATCCAAAACCCATTGAAGTCAACGGGAGTCTTTCAGTGGAGTTCAGTGAGCTTTGGAACAGGCCTTTTAAGCACAATTTATAACTACTAGCTCTGTCTGTGGGAACTGAAAACATATTACCATTACCTTTTACTCTTCCAGAGCCTGATCCAACACCCATTAAAATCAGTGGAAAGACCCCTATTGACTTCAATGGACAGTGGATCAGACCCCCTAATGTAAGTTTTAAACCCTGATGGCCATTTCTAGTATAAAACTTGCAGTACCCAATAGTCTGATGTCTGGAAAGAGCTGTGCTGATTACCTAAGCCACAGTTAAGTTAACTTTTCCTACCCAAAGCACAGAGGTTTATACAAAACCGTTGCTCTTGTTGAAGCCAAATCCAGATGTTTTTATAATTTTTCCTTGACGATATCTGACAGAAATATTTACCAGTAGGCTACATCGGTAACTTGTGGGGAAGGAAATTTAAATTTTTCCTCTTTTCTTTTTTTTTCTTTTTTTTTTAATGCTCTAACTGGCTGTTCTCGTGCAAGCACTATATGTCACGCTGTACTTGTAGCTCCTAAAGAATTTGAAATTTTCACAATAAATATACATACACACTCCCATCTTCTCCAGCTTGTACTGTGACCGCTGCTGCTCCCAGTGTGGGTAAGGTTGGGTTTAGGACATGGTTGTTCCAAAGAAATTTAACTTTTGTAATAGTCCCAACATTAAGTTCAACGTCAATGAAGTTGGCATATGTTTCGCCTGGTTTGAGGGTCCCCCTTCAAGAACAAAAGTATATAATATCCAGTGAGGTTTAATATTAATTACCAATAGAGTGTAGCTGTTTGAGTAGCTACAGTAGCATATTGATAATGAACATGGCCTTCAGCTTGTCAAACAGTAAGGATCATAGAGTCATAGAAGATCAGTGTTGGAAGAGACCTCAGGAGGTCATCTAGTCCAACCCCCTGCTGAAAGCAGGACCGACCCAAACGAAATCATCTAGCCAGGGCTTTCTCAAGCCGGGCCTTAAAAACCTCTAAGGATGGACATTCCACCACCTCCCTAGGTAACCCATTCTATTGTCTCGGTTACCTCAATGTCATGTAAATGTTCATGTTACACAAAAATTTGTAAATGAAATTTTCCTGTCCTCATATAAAATCAATGTTCATCAGAATGCATTACCTGCTGACCAAAGGGATGTTTGTCTGGCATACCCATGCTCTACAGTACCTCCCCTATATTAAAATATAGTGTTCCAGGGGACCCAGTTACAACACAGTGCCCTGAGGCTTGGCTGCAGCATGGTTTCATTTGGTAGCGTAGGCAGGGTCTTGGCCATGTTTTGTACATATGTTAGACCTGTTTTATCTTCAGTTCAGTTGCAAAACGCAGGCATGGTGCCATATGTGCTACAAAATGTAGGTGTGTAGACTCAGTCAGGAGACACCCATGTTTTCACCGAGTCTCTGAAACGGTTGGATTGGTCATGCAGGAAGAGCCTTAGGGAAAGGGGAGGATCTAGCAAGAATCAAACAAAAAAAGTCAACTTCTTGAAGGCTAAGAAACTCCATGCCTGGCTGGGAAATGTCAGGTGGAGAAGTCAATCCTGGGGTAGTCTTTTCTGTGCTGTTAGCACACCAGGCCTTTTCTTCCGCAGAGACAAGGGGCCAAATTCTCCTCTCATCTACAGTGGCATAAATCCAGAGTAGCTCCAATTACTTGCACAAAGAACTCATTAAGGAAGTGGGCTTTGAGAAGCGATTTAAAGGAGAAGAGGGAGGTGACGAGGCGAATGGGGTTAGGAAGGCAGTTCCAGGCACAGAGAACGCATGGGAGTGGGCGTGGGGAAAGGATACAAAGAGAGACACAAATTGGCAAAGTATATGTGTGGGTTGCCCATCAAGCAGAATTTACTTGGTAAGTGCTTTGTGTCAGAGCTGTGCCTTCTGTTAGCATCCCTTTAGAATCTAAATCAAATCTAGCTGAACATAATTTATAATGAAAATCACTTAATATATCTTCCCATTAGATCTACTACCCTTCCAAATTTCCATGACAGCATAATATATTACTGACCATGCCAGATAAACAGTAATCCAGCACTAACATATTTGTACTGCTAGCACAAAAAATGAACAGGATTGTTAACTCAGAAAATCAAAATAAACTCACATTGCAGCAGAAAATTGCAATGCTTTGCAATGCATAGCTTTATTCAATGTGCACTACAGCTGGGATTTTCAAAAGAGCCTAAGGGAGCAAAGCACCTAGGTCCCACTGACTTTCAAGGGCATTTGGGCATCTACAATTTCAACTTCAAAGGGAGTTTAGGCTCTTTTAAAAAGTCCAGCTTTCTCATGCTAAACCCTTTGGCAGCATAAATTTAAGTTTATATATAATTACACCCCAAAAAAGTTCAAGAGCATTGTTAACGTTGCAAAGTCAAGCACTCATAAGTTAGAAAAAACCAGACTTAACGCTGTCCATGCAACTTTAATTTGGCCTTTTTTGTGTGTATGTATTATGATAAAGTCTTAAATTACACCGTTGCATATTATCTCTTTTAAATTACTTGATCACATGCTATCCATTTTCCTCTGTCTTCGCCCCGCCACATCAAACCTCCACCCCCTGGATCCTGCTCGCTCCCTCTTTGCTTCCCTGCCCCTAACCCCCATCCATCCCCTGCACTTTGGCTCCAGCAACCCCCATCTCCCCACTAATCCTGTTCTTTCCCAGTTTCTTGCACCTACTCACATCTCTGCATTCCAGTTAGGCTGTTTTCTTCTCCTCCTCGCTGCCAGGCATGGGGGAGCATTGTGGGTACAACAGACACTGTGTCCCTACTCTCAGTTCCTGTGCCTGGTACCACAGTGGTCCCTGGCTGCCTAGAGCAACATCTGCAGGGAAAGTCTTGCTCAGCTCCTGCAGCCATGGGATAGAGCATACCCAAGAGCTTTGTTGGGATGCTGCATGCAGCATACGGTTGCAGATAGCAGCTGTGAGGGGCTGGAGCATACTCAGTGCAGATGGATTCTTTGGAGAATTTAATGTCAAACTCTAACAGGTCTTTACTAAGCATGTGCAAACTGAGATTTTTCAGAAATGTAGGACAAATGTGGATGAATTTTCATGGGGTTGGCAAAAGAGACATTCCTGACACCAGGATGACCCCACTGATAAATTTAAAGTTTCTGCTCTAAAGCATGAAGGCCTTAGAACTTTAAGGTCAGACTTGACAAAGCCCTGGCTGGGATGATTTAGTTGGGGATTGGTCCTGCTTTGAGCAGGGGGTTGGCCTAGACGACCTCCTGAGGTCCCTTCCAACCCTGATATTCTCTGATTTTTTAACTTCTTGGTTGTAATGGTTGTAAGAATTTTTTTAACATGGGCAAAACACTGTATTTTTCCTTAATCTCTTTCTCAGAAACACCTGAACCATTCTAGCTGAAATTTAATATCTGCCTGGCTTTCTGTCCAAAGCAGACACCTGAAATAGAAAATTTCAGCAGAAATGGTTAAAGTTTGGCAAAGTGATGACCACACAAAAATAGGGTTTTGTAAAAGAAAGTGTCAGGCAATCCTGATGACAGGCCAAGCTGGGTAGCACCGCCTATGATAGCACCATAAACTGATACAACATTTTACAAACATGCAAAAGATAAGGGATCAGAATTATACTAGTGTAAATCCATAGTATCTTTTTAGAATTCAGTTAAATGACATGGTGTAACTGAGATCAGGATCTAGCCCCAGGTTCTTGTATCCCTATAGTTAGCAGAGAAGTAGAGCTAAATTCTAACGCTTCTGATATAAATCCAGAGTCAATACAGTTAGTATGGATTTACACCACTGTATGTGAGAGCAAAATTTGGCCTGTAGATTAAGAAGAAGCATTAATTAAAAATAGATGAATTAAATATTCTAATAGCAGAGAAGCTCATTTTTCATTATAATATGGAACTTACTGAACAATTTCATATTGCCTTGTGTTTCCTCCAGCTCCGTACAGGGCAATATTTACATACCCACTCACTTTGCTCTTTCCAGCAATTGACACAGATACTTTATACCTCCAACCTACACAGCAGAAATAAAATGAATTCGATTGTACCCACATAGAAACAAACGCAACAGGCCTAGTTTTGATTTTCTATCACTACTTTATGTTTCAGGACAAAACAAAGGGAAAACATCACTGTCACTTCACTTTGAGCTCAAGATTAAATTCTGGCCTGATTGGAATGACGAGAATACAATAGAATAGACTGTTTTTATAGGCGAATACTAGGAGCCTGCTTTTCCACTGCTTTGCACACTCTGCAGTCATTTACAGCCATTCAAAAAGAGTGTAAAACCCTAGCAAATCACAATTCTCCACGCACACTGGTAGTAGCATTTTATTCCCAGTTTGCACGGTGTGAATGACTGCACAAAGATCAAAGGCAGAGGAAATTCATGGACTTTGTGTTTATTTGTGAAAAATAGTCCATACTGTGATAGAAGGAACATATCACATGTCATATTGACCAGGAAAGTACCTATTCACAACTTGGGGGTGTTGTAGGGAACAACACTGAAGAGTGAGGACTGGATTTTCTGGTCCATAAGCAGGGCAAAGAGGACTTAAAGCATCCGACAGCCGGAGGAGTATTCTGTAGAGGGGAACTTTCCGTTGACTTACAGCTGGGAAAGGTGGCTATGCTACCTCCTACTCCAGCTGCGTTCCCACCCCCAGCATAAGGGAAAGGAATTATACATGGGCCTAGTTTGGAGGGTGAGGGGGCATTTCACCCCCAAACTGTAAGCCTTGGACAGGCATGGAATTTGCACCCCCACACACACACGCATAGCTCCATTGGCCAGACTGGAGCTGTCCCCCCAAATATAGAAGTCAAACTACACCTATGGAGTTATGTTGGGGGCTTTCTGGGACTGGTGTTGTCAAGACAGGGAGGGGAGAGGGCCCCTCCACCATGGTATGGTCCTTCATCCATTAAAACTAATTTAAAGTGAGAGGGAAATATTTTAAATATTTTAAATTATGTTGGTGCTCAAGTGTAAATAGAAGCAAGTAAAGAAGTAGGAACTTACGAGCAAAATCCTTGGCCTCTCCAGTGTTCAGATAAAGTTTCTGGATCCCAGAAGTAACTCTGTCCTTAAACTTATCCGCATAGTGACCCATTTCGGGGCATCCGCCTTTGGAGCATGGGAAGCAGTTATCCTAATCGAAATATATGTGCCAATTCACAGAATCAGAAAATATCAGGGTTGGAAGGGACATCAGGAGGTCATCTAGTTCAACCACCTGCTCAAAGCAGGACCAATCCCCAGCTAAATCATCTCAGCCACGGCTTTGTCAAGCCGGGCCTTAAAAACCTCTAAGGAAGGAGATTCCACCACCTCCCTAGGTAACCCATTCCAGTGCTTCACCACCCTCCTAGTGAAAACATTTTTCCAAATATCCAACCTAAACCTCCCCCACTGCAACTTGAGACCATTACTCCTTGTTCTGTCATCTGCTACCACTAAGAACAGTCTAGATCCATCCTCTTTGGAACCCCCTTTCAGGTAGTTGAAAGCAGCTATCAAATCCCCCCTCATTCTTCTCTTCTACAGAATAAATAATCCCAGTTCCCTCAGCCTCTCCTCATAATTCATGTGCTCCAGCCCCCTAATCATTTTTGTTGCCCTCCGCTGGATTCTTTCCAATTTTTCCACATCCTTCTTGTAGTGTGGGGCCCTAACTGGACACAGTGCTCCAGATGAGGCCTCACCAGTGCTGAATAGAGGGGAACAATCATGTCACTCGATCTGCTGGCTGATCCTAATGAGGCTCTATCCCAAGGAGACAGGGAAAAAATCATTTGGCCACAGAAACTCTAAAAATATAATTGTTTCTCTCTCTCTGTGGCAGCACGTTGCAAAACAGCCCCATTCTCTCCCCCCACAAGAAAAGCTCATGTGAATTAACCTATTCCCTCCAATCCTCCTCATCTTCTGATGTTCAGACCCATCAATACTATCCAGCTGATGACGTGCAGTTCACTCCAGCCCTGCTAGTGATAGGAGTGTGTAGTCATGAGTGGTGTAGAAAAATGCTGCTAAGCCATGTCTATGGGCTAACTCTAACTCTGCTTGAAATAAGCTGCCCTAGAGGGGGCAGGAGGAGGACGGGCCCTGCCTGGCACCCCATGGATTTGGAGAAATGAATGTCTCCTTTGTACTTCATCCCAGTTTGCTGTTTGCTAGAAGGAGGTGTCTCCATTTCTCTAAGTTCCCTCTCTTAAACTCAGTGGTTTAGAATGGGGGTAGCAGATGGGGATCATGCTCTCCCTGGCTCATCTAATGGGTGGCTGTGAAGTGCTTTGATGATGCAAAGGTTTATGTAAGTGCTCGGTATTATTGTTATTTACCCCTTGCGCACGGAGCTCTGTTCCCCTCTACTGGTGGGTGGGCCACATAGCTGGGTTGATGAGCCTGCTACAGTGTTAGCTAACCGAGCTGGGTCATACATAGAGCTATGGGACTGAGGAGAAGGCAGTGGCTTTAGGCCACATCCCATCTGTATTTGTTCCTTGAGGTCATCAGGGGAGTCACCGAGCACGCACTGAGGTAAATGATTTTATTTCAAAATTATTTGCAAGACAAAATGCTAAAATATGGGGGCTGTGCTCACTTCTCCTTGGATGTGCGCAATAAATAATTACTGGGGCAGATTCTTCCCCCCCTGCCTGAGCCCCTCTTCGACACAGCGGGGTGAGAGCTTGCAGGAGCAGCTCTAACTTATGCCACTGGCATGAGGTCTCTCAGGAACCTCAGGCCACTGTAGAGCCAGGCATAACTCTGCTCCACCATGCCCCTTCCGTGCCCCATCCCCATCCCCCAGTGCCCCAGCACATCCCTTACTTCCCCTTATTCCTGCACTCACGCAGTGCAAAGTGGCCTGAGCTGAATAGACTCTGGTTCTACCGCATGCAGCTGCACAGACAAGAGCCACTCATTCCTTGGGATGTGAGAATGACTTACTGTCTGGAAAATGTCATATGAAGCACAGGTGTATCCGAGAAAGCCATCGGGAGAGAGGATGCTGTCAGAATAATACTTGTAGCTTCGCAAATGATTACAAGCAACAAAGTCACGAGTTCCTGTGGAAAGAAGCTCCGATTACATACCGTATTGCAAGGCTATTGGTTGTTAGGTTTTTCTTTTCTGTAAACTATTCAGACTGGAATCGTGGTATTGAACTGATAGTGGCATTTGAATGATTTATAAAGCTCCACATTACGTCGTCACAAGTCTGGGCAGCACCTGAGTTGCCGTTTGAGACCTATTTCTTCAGTGACTGTATTGACCCTCGGTGTAATGCAAATAGTACAGAGTGTGCAAAATGCAGATGTGTAAGCAACATAGGGTCCAAGCGTGCACTCCTCATTCATGTTGGTGAATACTTACTCACATGCGTAGCCCCCCAGGGTGTGATTAATTGCAGTAATGCTCGCTAATATGAATAAAGGGCCCCTGTAGGGAACAGCTCTCCTTATCATTATATAAAAGGAAACAAAATGTAGTGTGTGAAACACTATGTCCTCCTTAACACTAAGCTTCCTGGAGCAATGCTGATTTATGCAGACTGCGAATCTGACCACCTGATTATTTGAGGCGGGGAAGGGGCATGTTATTATTTTAAATACGTTATTTTGTACTAAAATTCCTTAAATGTTCTGGGTTTAGGTGAAAAAAAGAAGTAATTAAGTGCAAGGGGTTTTTCTGCATCCTTATTAATAGAGAACTTGATCTTGCAGTGCTTACACAGGCAAGAATTTGTGAGTAAAGACTGCAGAAATAGGCCAGTAATTGCAAAGAAGAGATTCATAGGGAAAGGGCTAGGAAAGAAATCCCAGGAAAATTTTCAAGTTTCATGAGAGAGGGAAAATAAATGTCTGCTATAGCTGGGGTGTTGTCCTTACTGTATGTCTTGATTTATCAATGTGATTTCCCAAAAGATGTAAAAGTTCGTGCTTGCAGATCCTTTGGCAGCTTTGGAATCTTAGACTGCACGGGTTTGCAGGGCAGGGTATGTGCTTTATTTACGTTCTGTCGGGTACAATGTAAATGTATGGCACTATGTACAGGATTCTTAACAATAAAAATAACAACAGGATTTGGAATATACAAAATAAAGAACAAATCTGAATGCGCATGATCTATCATACGCCAAACTCTTTCCAACTGCCTAATAATAGAAACAAAAATTACATTGTTCCAGTGCAACCCAAATTGCTAACAGGTAACTACAGAATAGAAACACATTTGAATTTAGCTGCCAAAGCTCACAAAACAATTGAAGCCAGAGATCCCATTGCAGAAATAGACATGAATGTTATTGTTCCACTCTCACCCAGTATGGCTGTCAGATGACAACATAATAGAAACAAAGTTGAATATTGTTGTTCCAGAGCTAAACTTCTGGCATAGTGTGAGTAGGGTTTGTTTCTCTGATTAGATAACTGGCAGCAGTTTTCGATGAGATGGACCAATGAATTAATATTTGTTTCTATTGTGGCGTTACCTGGGAACAGAGCAAGGTGCTCTGGAACAATCACACTGAAGTTTGCTCCTGTTATTTGGCAGCATGATGGACTATTTACAATAAACTCAAGTTAATCTTGCTCCATTAGAGCCAAAGCTGGATAGTTTGAATAGTGGGTCAGCCAAGGTCCTTGACGGAACATGGCTGGTGGGATCTGGGTCTTTGCAGACCCATGGAGCCCAAAGACATGTGGAAGGGGAGCAGAAACTATTGTTATTGCTCCTCGCCCCCAACCTTGTACGGGTACCCACTACTTGACAACGCAGACGCTCTGGGTGGTTGGAGGTAAAGATACCAAATCTCAACCCCATCAGCAAAGCAAAGCCTCCCCTTTTCCCAAAGCAAAGCCTTCATGCTACTCATTCTTTGATCCCCCTACTAGAACGTGCCCCCCAGAGTACATTTGGACCATACTATCAGTTTCACTGTTGTTTGTGGCTGTAACTATTGGCATTCGTAAAGAAAATAATCAAAAATAGTTGAAATAAGAAGATTGCTGCTATGTTAGCTCAATACATTTTGATGTAGACCCTCAATAGAAGTCATCATCTGCTTAACATATTTACCTTCCCAGATTCCATCAATGTCAACAATCTGTGAAACAGGATTCTTCTTACATCCTGGCATATGTATTCCTCCATTTGGATAAAAATCAAGATGTCCTATAGCCTGGTTCATGCCAAAACCTGCAATGTTTGTAACGGGGGTAAGCAAATTTTAATTTAAATACCGTCATGTATTTCCTGGCAGCAGCTCTACATAACGCTATAGGGCTATAGTTTGTAAGCTCTTTGAGGCAATGACTGGTGGGCTTTTTTGTTTGTTTATTTTTTGTTGTTTTTTCCCTGTATTTGTACAGCAGTGGGGTCATATTCTGTGACTGGGACTCCTAGGTGCTACCACAGGACAAAGCGATAATAATAATGCAATGCAGCTGGAAACTTACCCAGATATGGAATCGTGGGAGCTGAATCAGTATGAATAATATCAACAAAGGCTGCATCAGTCTTATCTAGTCTGACTTCAATGGGAGTACCTTGAAAATAAGGCTGCGCAGGATCCAGTCCTTAAAGAAATATATGCACAATTACACGTGCGTGCACTTATGTGTGCCCATAAATATAGCTAGCTAGTTCTACTACTGTATATATTTGAAGATGGGTCTCTGGTGGCTACATAGTTGTATTCACTTCAGAATTAGAGTCGCTAACGAATATATAGAATGATCGATCTGTCAGTGGTAAATGCCAAGGCCGTAACCATAGCAGGGTGAGCAAGGTAACAGCCCAGGAAGCAAAGCTCTGGGTGGGGGGGGGTGGAAAAATGGGGTGAAAAAATGGTAGGGGTGCAAATATGCTTGCTCGCCCGGGCACTAAAATGCCTAGTTGCAGCACTGGTAAACAGTGTGGGACAGATCTCCAGCTGGCGTAGATTAGTAGCTCCAGTGAAGTCAATGGAATTATACTGATTCATGCCAGCTGAGGAGCTGGCCTTGTAAATGTTTGTACTTGAATTCCAACTACTGCAACATAGATTGTTGTTTTAGGCCAACTTTTTTTTTTTTTTAAAGAGTGCCTAAAGTGAGGCTCCTAAATCCATAACCTGAATGGCCAGATTCTCAGACAAGCTTGAAGTCCGTAGGAGCTGTTGGGTGCTCAACACACTTGAAAATCATGATGCTTCTTTAGGTGCCTAGATACAGATTTTGGAGCCTAAGGCCATGTCTACACGACACAGCTTTTAGCGACACGGCCGTGTCGCTAGAAGTCAGGCAGTATGAATGCTGTTTGTCGGCACTTTTGCCAACAAAATACTTCCATCCCCAACGAGCAGGGTTCACATTGTCGATAGGAATGTGCACGGCGTTCACACAGGCACTTGCCATGGAAAAACTTTTGTCTTTCAGGGGTGAGGGGCTTAAGTACCTGTGAAAGACAAAAGTTTTGTCGTCCAATTGCAAGTGTAGACATAGCCTAGCTTTAGACACTAGTTTTGATATTAGCATAAACCTGAGACTCATTTTCTTTCTCATTCACTGCATTCGACTCAAGTGTTTGTAAAATCCTATAAATTACAAAGTGCTTATTATCCTGTGCTGGTACCTGATGCTTTCCCTGGGCAGCAGTTTTAGTTTTGTTTTTAAGTTGAATTTTGCACACTACTAGCCCAAGGGTTGGCACGCCCAGGCTCTTTGGAAGATGCTATAATGGAAAAAAGTTAAGTTCATAACATCTGAAATTGGCTTCTGTGCATGAGGGGCAGCTTTTCTGCCTAATGCACATCCCTCTTTGTCTGGCCTGTGTGCTGAATGAGGAATCCAAACAAACAGCTTGTCCGGGTGAGTGCTGAATATGTCTGTAAAACAGCCTGGCCCTGAAGTCCGGGGGATACATTAGCTGTATTTTCAGAAATAAGTAAGTAAATATGTATTATGTGATAGATCAGTTTGCTATGCAGAAGCTCTCTTGGCATAATGAATAACACTACTAAAAATAGTCAAGTTTCAGCTTGTCTGGACTGTATTAATAAAACGTGAACACCACAGCCCTGGAGTAAAGGAGCTTTGGGTGAGTCACCTGTGTGGCTGCTGAAAGGAAAGAATCCTCCGCCCATCCATCCAGCCCAGAGCCAGGGCACTGAACACTCTGTCTGCAGCTGTTACTCTGGCCCATGAGCTGTAGTAGTGGCCGCAGGCTGTTGTGCTCTCCCTCTCTTTTAATTCAAAGAAGGCTTTGCAGGCAGTGAATCTGTGCAGTTGGCAGACTCAACGGCCATGCTGGTGTCACTCTCCCCAGCCACTTGTGAACCCCTTGCACAATCCCCCCGAGATAGCCACTGTGGAGCATTGCGCTGGGGTTATGCAGGTGATTGTGGAATCCTTTTGCACCTTCTGTTATACTGCTTGTTCTCCTCTGCACAACGGAACAGTGACATTTCTACTGCAGTTCAAGCCTGGTGCATCTAAGGAGCTTAAGGGAGAGGGGTTAGGATTTGCCCTATGACCTTAACAGGTCATAGGGCCTGATCCTGCAAGATGCTGAGTGCTCTGTCCATGCTCCAGCAAAGCTCTTTAGCACGTGCTTAACCTTAAGCATTGGAGTAGTTCCACTGAGACCAATAAGACCACTCACATCCTTTAAGTTAAACACATGCTTAAATAGTTGGCTGGATTGGGGCCAGAGTGCTCAGCATCTTTCAGGATCAAGCCCTAAAACAGTTGCTACGGTCAGTTTCACAGCACATTTTTGTTTTCCTGTTGTTTTCAAAAACCTAAGAAATTAAACTAAAAAAAAAAATCTGCTGGAAAAATAACATAAATTAAAATTCATGTGTGTAAATGCATTGCCAGATGTGAAGGCTTTGATGTAAACCTACGAAAGCAGGGAGATTAAAGGGGTACATTTGAAGGGTCAACCTTCTGTCTTTGCTACGTCAGTTTCAATCAGTCCTTTTCTGGGAATGGATATTGGACAGCAAAACCATGGCACCAGACAATTAACTCCTCTCACTGCTGTGCTGCGGACAGCATACTTCACCCAGACGTGGGTGATCTTAAATACAGGACATGCTCCTGCACCTGCACAACAAGCTGGCTTAATGAGAGAAGTAAACGATAGGAGAAAATCTGCCAGGATAAGGAAAGTGGGAATCACCATGTTAAGCCTGCATTGCTATAACAGGGTTGGGCGAATGCTTTGGAAAAAATCAGACTCATTACAACTGGTGCAGGTAACTTAAAATCTGTCAAATGAACTAGATTGTTGTGCGTTTGCACTGAGCAGCTTTAGTGGCAGGCAGAATGCCACAGTGTCGCAATGTTAAGCCATTATGTACCGAGCCAGAATAGCCCAGGCTCCCTGGGACCATCCTTAGAGCACAGCTGACAAAAGAGGACCTGCTGTACACAGCAGAGGCCAGCCATATCCTAGGGATGGGATGCTGGTACAGATCACTACCCCATGAAGCTAACCGTCTCCTGCCCACTGCACTTCAGGGGGACAAATTTAGTCCTGATGTAAGAAGATCTCAGGGACATTCTGCAGGGGGCATATACCTCCTCCCACAAAGATTAAGGTTAGGGCAAGAACACCATGAAGGGATCCTTATGGAGATTCCCACCTGGGTAACACCTTCCTGAGAGTGGGATGGTGTTATTGCAGAAGGGCACAGTTTTGGCTGTTAGCAATATGAGGTTATGATACGGTTGTGGAGTTCTGATTCCATCCTGTAGGGGGCAGTGACAGACACATCCACACATGTGCATGCATGCATACACACACCCACCAGTTCATTACACTGGAGGGTTGCCCTTCAGTCAGATACTTCAGTCAGATACTTCAGTCAGATACTTCAGTCAGATACAGATGTAGTTGTTTTAGTAAAAAAACGCCAGGTAATGTTAAGGTCTAACAGTGCTCTCTTCAGATTCTTCATTGGTATAGACTGAGCTATAATTCATTAACCTACCGGTTATTCTTCCAAGGCCTGGCCTCCTTCTCCCTGTCTCCCCTGCAGCATGCGCTCCAAGGCTATGGCCAATGAAATGGACTTTGGAAGGAGAGTATCCATATTGTTCCTGAGGAAAACATCAATTGTAACGAAAGAGAATCTATATTTTCACTAATATGAGGTCTAGAGAGAAGCTCTGGCTTACACAACTAAAGCCAGAAATGGGCTGTGCAGAGCAGAGGCCCATGGAATTGGAGGGAGGACAGGGTCCAGGGTGTAGAACAGTAACAGAGCCATTCAGTAGCTGCTACTACAGCCTCAAGGCATTATTAACCTCTGCAACTTCTGCACACATGTGAGATTTTTGGCAGTGGATAGTCATGGATCCACCAGCCAGACCCCTTATTCCCTGCCCCACTGTGAATGGAAGTGTATTTGGCGTCCTGTTGACATTGTTTTTGCCAACTCATGAATGTCCAGGGAAAAAATTCATGGCCACTCTTATGTAGGACACCCACACTCTGCTAAGGCCTGATTCTCCACTGCTTTGCACCTTGTGTGGGAGTGAGCACCAGTGCAACGTGAGTGCTAAACACTACCATTCCGATTTGTAATTTGCACAGATGTAATTGACAACACAGGCTGCAAGGCAATGGCGAGCCAGCCCCCTAGTATTTACGCTAGCCAGAGACAAACTAGTTCAGAAAAGATTAGGCACCATCCCTCTCCTCATAGCTTCACTCAGGCCTAGTTGCAAGCATTTTTAAGTCATTAGATTTAGGGACAGAGGGAGAGATTTTCAAAGGCAAAAATGACAGTTAGGTGCCTAATTCCCACCAACTTTCAACTGGAATTTGGCCCCTAATGGCTCTTTGTGACTTTGAAACTGCTCCCCAGAGCCACATTTGGTGTAAAATGGTGAGTTACGTTGACATCAGTAGATCTATGAGATTTGCACAAGCTGAACATCTGGCCCTTAGTTTGATTACAGACCCACACCCCGTCTGCCTGCCCTGGGGCAGCTGGGAAGAGCCCACCTGTCCCCAAACACTCAGATCTAGGTGACACTTCTTCATGGGTTGGGGAGAGAACTCTGCTCTCTCCTCCTGGGAGGTGGCTGTTGCTGTCCAATGGCCAATTATTGTAGGCTTTTGTATGGGTATCCCTTAAGATGGGTCCTATAGCTTTCGTGGTTGAGAAAGGGTAAATTGCCCTGTTCATTACTTCTCTACCTTTAAAACTACCCAAACCTTCACATCCACAAAAGTACATAAAAGTAATTGCAGAATGAAAATATTCAAACTCTATGTATTATGGGGGAGTTGAAAGGACTTTAAAATCTAGCAGGAGGAGAACTGTCTTTTGCTGGCTATATGACAATTCATTGTGGTTGTTTATTTAGATTAGAATACATTTCAGCAACTCTATGACTATAATCCTATTGTGGAACGAGAAGATCCCTTACCATAAGCACATTTATAAAATAAGCCACTTCAGCGCCCACGACACGGACATTGTTTGATGCCTGGGTATATTGGCATCTTGATCCACCACTCCAGTCTATGCAGATGCAGTTCACATCTTCTACTTCAAACATCCTCTGGTGCGAATATATATTTAAAAAGAACAGAAGCAAACATTATCAGCACCAGTTCAGATTGCTAATTACTTAACACAGTCAGAAAGACATATAAATGTCATAGGAATTCCCTGTACATTTTTTCAAGTACAGCCCCTATATTATACCAGGGCTCTGTTCATGTCTTGATTCTTTATGTAAATGATGCAGAGTCACAGCCTGTAAATTATAAGTTCAGTTAGAAGCTTATATTTTTCCATAATAATTAAAAGGTGGGATAATTAAAAACTTATATATACGATCTGTATTTATCAAACACATGGATTTATATTTTCAAGAGGATACATAAGGTTTTGCTTCTCTTGCTCTGACCTGTAGAATGGTTTGCTAAAGACACCCTCTTTTAGCAGCTCTGATATATTTTGTGTATTATGTTATGCTCTGGGTTATGTGTCAGTAATGCCAGTGGAAGCAAGTAAAGTACTTCTTGTTGTGAATAAGGATGGCAGAATCTGGCTGTACGTCAGTGGTTCTCAAACTGTGATCAATGGACCGTCAGCCTCTTTGGTGATCTGGAGATTGAGGTCATTCAGAACCAAGCAATGGGAAATTTGAAGGAGGGGATGACCGCTGGAGAGAGGAGGAGTATTCAGCCCAGGGAGAAGGTTAGAGAAGTCCTGTGTTTGTGTATTGTTGCTTTCGGAGCTGCAAAAGGGTGGTTTTGTGCAGAGCTGCCAACTACAGGGCTCTTTTGGTATCACAAAGATCAAGAAGCAGAATTTTACTGGTGGAACAGAGCCAAAAAAGGCTCCACATGTCCCCTGAACTGGGCTAAATCCTGGGAGTTGGGGAATGTTGGCCAATCAGCACCCTTTTACCCCAACTGGCCAATGGGTGCCAGAGACTCCCAGGGGCCGAGCTACCTATTGTCCCTTGGCAAGTGTCTCCCTTCCTTGCTGCTGGGACTGTGCCCCTTTCACCACCTGCCCCATCAATTTCCCCAATCCATTGATGCAGGTGGGTCACAGTTGGTGTTATAAAGAAGAAGGAGCAGAATTTTACTAGACAGCAAGTCAGCTCTTCCAGGAGAACTGATTTTTTTTAGTTTTCTAAATTTGGGTGGCCTATTGGCCTATCTAGGACCAGAGGGAGGAGCCTGTCTAGACCAATATAAAATTTATTTATAAAATCAGTCTTAAGTGCCAACTTTCAGAACAAAGACAAGGATGAGATTTTCAAATATAGGGCTCCAGGCTTCCCTGGAATTAGCTACTGACTCGAGACAAAGGAATAAACTGCACAGCTTTGCCCTGCCAGCTCAGCCATTCTGATTGCAAATGCTCACTTGCAGAAAAACATTTTGTATAAATGTGAAAAGAGGAGATGGATCTGAAGATGAGTAAAAATGCATCAGAGGGGCAGATGGTTGGAATAGGAATGTTAGGAGCCATGTCATCTCCCCAGCTATCGTGGCCCAGTTCAGTGTCATGGGCTATCCCACCTCTCCTCGGTGGAACTTCCACCCTCAGAGCCTTCCTGTACCCTCGCAGGTTAATCCAGCTCGTAATCGGCAGAACTGGGAAGCAACAAGCTTGATCTCTCCCAATTTAACAAACTTTGGAATCTCCTTAATTTCTAAGCAGCATTTTACTGCATTTTTTTTGTATGCCAGAGAAAAAACATTGATTGGACCAAATTCTGTCATCATTTATGTCTGTATAAACCCTTTAACTTCAACACAGAGTAGAATTTGGCCCATTTTGTTTAAGATTTTTCCTGGAAGTGGAGCTAGAACTGAATAGATTTCAGGTGAACAACATTTTATGTCCTAATTTTGTAAAGATAGACGAGGACAGCTTTCCTCTTCTTGTCAGCCCAGATGGCACGATATGCATTGGTTAGACATAGAGAAAATGAATACTTCGACTCCCTCAGGGAACGGATGGCCAGGATCCCCTGGGGGACTAACTTGAAGGGGAAAGGAGTCCAGGAGAGCTGGCTGTATTTCAAGGAATCCCTGTTGAGGTTACAGGGACAAACCATCCCGATGAGTCGAAAGAATAGTAAATATGGCAGGCGACCAGCTTGGCTTAATGGTGAAATCCTAGCGGATCTTAAACATAAAAAAGAAGCTTACAAGAAGTGGAAGGTTGGACATATGACCAGGGAAGAGTATAAAAATATTGCTCGGGCATGTAGGAATGTTATCAGGAGGGCCAAATCGCACCTGGAGCTGCAGCTAGCCAGAGATGTCAAGAGTAACAAGAAGGGTTTCTTCAGGTATGTTGGCAACAAGAAGAAAGCCAAGGAATATGTGGGCCCCTTACTGAATGAGGGAGGCAACCTAGTGACAGAGGATGTGGAAAAAGCTAATGTACTCAATGCTTTTTTTGCCTCTGTTTTCACTAACAAGGTCAGCTCCCAGGCTGCTGCGCTGGGCATCACAAAATGGGGAAGAGATGGCCAGCCCTCTGTGGAGATAAAGGTGGTTAGGGACTATTTAGAAAACCTGGACGTGCACAAGTCCATGGGGCCGGATGAGTTGCATCCGAGAGTGCTGAAGGAATTGGCGGCTGTGATTGCAGAGCCATTGGCCATTATCTTTGAAAACTCGTGGGGAACCGGGGAAGTCCCGGATGACTGGAAAAAGGCTAATGTAGTGCCAATCTTTAAAAAAGGGAAGAAGGAGGATCCTGGGAACTACAGGCCAGTCAGCCTCACTTCAGTCCCTGGAAAAATCATGGAGCAGGTCCTCAAAGAATCAATCCTGAAGCACTTGCATGAGAGGAAAGTGATCAGGAACAGCCAGCATGGATTCACCAAGGGAAGGTCATGCCTGACTAATCTAATCGCCTTTTATGATGAGATTACTGGTTCTGTGGATGAAGGGAAAGCAGTGGATGTATTGTTTCTTGACTTTAGCAAAGCTTTTGACACGGTCTCCCACAGTATTCTTGTCAGCAAGTTAAGGAAGTATGGGCTGGATGAATGCACTACAAGGTGGGTAGAAAGTTGGCTAGATTGTCGGGCTCAACGGGTAGTGATCAATGGCTCCATATCTAGTTGGCAGCCGGTATCAAGTGGAGTACCCCAAGGGTCGGTCCTGGGGCCGGTTTTGTTCAATATCTTCATAAATGATCTGGAGGATGGTGTGGATTGCACTCTCAGCAAATTTGCGGATGATACTAAACTGGGAGGAGTGGTAGATACGCTGGAGGGGAGGGATAGGATACAGAAAGACCTAGACAAATTGGAGGATTGGGCCAAAAGAAATCTGATGAGGTTCAATAAGGATAAGTGCAGGGTCCTGCACTTAGGACGGAAGAACCCAATGCACAGCTACAGACTAGGGACCGAATGGCTAGGCAGCAGTTCTGCGGAAAAGGACCTAGGGGTGACAGTGGACGAGAAGCTGGATATGAGTCAGCAGTGTGCCCTTGTTGCCAAGAAGGCCAATGGCATTTTGGGATGTATAAGTAGGGGCATAGCGAGCAGATCGAGGGACGTGATCGTTCCCCTCTATTCAACATTGGTGAGGTCTCATCTGGAGTACTGTGTCCAGTTTTGGGCCCCACACTTCAAGAAGGATGTGGATAAATTGGAGAGAGTCCAGCGAAGGGCAACAAAAATTATTAGGGGACTGGAACACATGAGTTATGAGGAGAGGCTGAGGGAGCTGGGATTGTTTAGCCTGCAGAAGAGAAGAATGAGGGGGGATTTGATAGCTGCTTTCAACTACCTGAAAGGGGGTTCCAAAGAGGATGGCTCTAGACTGTTCTCAATGGTAGCAGATGACAGAACGAGGAGTAATGGTCTCAAGTTGCAGTGGGGGAGGTTTAGATTGGATATTAGGAAAAACTTTTTCACTAAGAGGGTGGTGAAACACTGGAATGCGTTACCTAGGGAGGTGGTAGAATCTCCTTCCTTAGAGGTTTTTAAGGTCAGGCTTGACAAAGCCCTGGCTGGGATGATTTAACTGGGAATTGGTCCTGCTTTGAGCAGGGGGTTGGACTAGATGACCTTCTGGGGTCCCTTCCAACCCTGATATTCTATGATTCTATGATTCTAATAATTACAGGAATACCTTCATAAATGTGAACTAAGTGATTTGAGAATGACAGAATATCCAGATAGTACCATACCTTGCACATGTCCGACATCCAGTTTTCTTCTCCTTGGTCTATAAATCCATGGATAATAAAACGTGTTATTTTGTTTGTATTGAAATTTGAGTAGCCAATCGTTGCTGGATTTATTGCAGTGATCTCCTGTTGTAGATATTAAAATAGTAAATGTTTTAGCTATTTCATGTAAAAACCTTATCAAAACAGCAATGTGAATAGAAAACAACACTGTTATTATGCAAGCCCAGATCCTGCAAGCATTTACACATGCACTGAACTTTACACATGTGACATTAAGTCGGTGTATGTTTGCAGGACAGGGGCTGAGGAGTTTCGCCATTGATTTCAGTGGAGCCAGGATTTCACCTTTAGTGTGTCCTTTCCATTTCTCACCAAACAAGTTCCAGTGCTACAGATTTTCCTAACATTTCTCAACAGACACAGGAAAAATGCAAAGTGTGGCTAGGGGTGACTTTTGCCGTCCTTTCTGGGGAGGGAGCCTTCCGTCTGTCATTTGCATAGGGTTGGGAAAGTCTTGATTGGGTCTATTCAAAGAATCACCTGTTGCATCCACCAGTGAGAATTCTGTCCCTTGAGACTTAGTGAGACTTGTGGTAGGGTGGACAGGAAATTTCTGAGGGCCTGGAAAATGCTGCCTCCTGACCAAATTGGAGAGTTGGCAATTTCTCTCACTGGCCTTGGAAATGCCAAGAGCACTAAAAGGTGATGTTGCTATATTCTGTGTGTACATGTCACTTAGGATGATCAGATGTCCCGATTTTATAGGGACAGTCCCGATTTTTGGGTCTTTTTCTTATATAGGCTCCGATTACCCACCACCCTGTCCTGATTTTTCATATTTGCTGCCTGGTCACCCTCAGTCACTTGCAATATTTAAACAGCAATAGGTCTTACTTGAAAGTTATTAGGATTCTTTTTTGTGTAAAGAAGGAAGCGGGTGTTTATCTTTTCTGGACTCCAGGGTAACTTTGCCACTGGTCTTTCTATAGTTCCAGCCCATGGTATATCATCTGTGAAGCACCCAAGCCTTTCAAAGCAAACTTCCTTTCCTGTAGCACACAGATCAAATTATCAGGATGTGAATGAGCAAAGATGTGGTAGGTTCTAATTGTCACATTCTGTCCCGACAGCACTTTCCTCCAGTGGTCTCTCGGTGCTCTCTGAGCGCAGCAACCCGCACTCAGGCCAGCTACAACTGCAGGCATTGCCCTTGGCAGAGCACAGCAACTGCTTCCCCTGGGCCACAATCCACCCCAGTAATGCAAAGGCCTTCCGCACAGGCCCACAGAATAGGGCCAGCATGTAGTGGGGAGTATGTATTTCCCCCGACAAGGTTTGATCTAAACCACACACCACACAACAAAAACACTAACCCAGGAACCTATCCTTGCTACAAAGCCTGTTGCCAACTGCGTCCACATATCTATTCAAGGGACACCATCATAGGGCCTAATCACATCAGCCACACTATCAGAGGCTCGTTCACCTGCGCATCTACCAATGTGATATATGCCATCATGTGCCAGCAATGCCCCTCTGCCATGCACATTGGTCAAACTGGACAGTCTCTATGTAAAAGAATAAATGGACACAAATCAGACGTCAAGAATTATAACATTCAAAAACTAATCGGAGAATACTTCAATCTCTTTGGTCACTCGATTACAGACCTAAAACTGGCAATTCTTCAACAAAAAAACTTCAAAAACAGACGCCAAGGAGAGACTGCTGAATTGGAATTAATTTGCAAACTGGATCCAATTAACTTAGGCTTGAATAAAGACTGAGGGTGGATGTGTCATTATACAATGTAAAACTATTTCCCTTTGTTTATTTCCCCTCCTACTGTTCTTGTAAAGTGCTGGAAATGGCCCACCTTGATTATCACTACAAAAGGTGTCCTCGTGTTCCCCCCACCCCTGCCCTCTCCTGCCGGTAATAGCTCACCTTTCCTGATCACTCTTGTTATAGTCTGTATGGTAATGCCCATTGTTTCATGTTCTCTGTGTATATAAAATCTCTCCACTATATTTTCCACTGAATGCATCCAATGAAGTGAGCTGTAGCTCACGAGAGCTTATGCTCTAATAAATTTGTTAGTCTCTAAGTTGCCACAAGTCCTCCTTTTCTTTCTCTGGGGAACATTCCTCCATAGGCTCCCTCCCCCTGGCTCTGCACTGTCCCTTGTCATGGGCAATTTGCACAATGTGAACCTAATTGATTACCAGCCAGATTGTGCCCATGCTAGTCTGGATGCACAAGGGAGGAAGTAGGTACAAAGATCCTTCCACTTTACCTTGTGGCCTTGTGGAGAAGACCAGGATAACAGCATTTTTGGGGGGAAGAAATCTCCCCATACTTCCTGTTTTTTTAAACCTGCTTGTTAACCTGCAAGGCTCAGGAACTGGGGCTGGGACTTCCTGAGGGAATGGCAAACCATACCTCTCACCCTCCTTACAAATGAGCTGCAAACTCAGATAGTCATTACACATAGAACCTTCATCACATAGAGCAAAGTCCTGGGAAAAGAAAACGATTGTGATCAGAATAGAAATGCTGTACTGAAATTGACATAAATCCTATGCCTCACCTCTGGTTGTACCAAGCAGAAAAAGTGCAAGAATCCAAATTCCAAGCATCTAGAACAAGTCAAAAGGAAAAAGCTTAGACTGTCTAATCCACATGATAGGCAAAGCTTTGTATCGATTGCTTTTTCTCATTATAAATCTGTAACTGTACCACACAATGACAGTGTCTCAGCAGCAGCTTTTACTAACTAAGATAAAAAGTGACTTACTGTTCAATGCTCTACCTGGCGTCCCCAGGGATTGCTAAACAAACTTTGTGTGTGCTTTTATAACCTGACTTATCCTTGAGGCTTTTCTTCAAAAGGAAACTCCCAGAAAGATAGAAAATGGCATGTGTGTACTTCAGATGTAGATTATCATAAACACACAGAGCAGCGCTCGCGTATGTATCAGGTAACTAGTTTTTATCATGTAAAATTTCTGGAGCAGAAGAAGATGTTTTGATGGAAAAAGCGGTTGTTAACTCTGCATTTTAGATGTGCATGTGCCAATGCATGATGCTTTCAGAGTACTTAAAGACAAATAGCTTTACTAAATAAAAATAAATCTTCTGAACTGGATTCCACTGCCTTTACTCAGGTTGCTCTGCAGTAGTCCCATTGAAGAAAAGGGTATTATGCATAGCTGTATAGATTTTAAATCCCTATAGGACCATTGTCATCATCTAATCTGACCTCTTGCATAACACAGGCCACAAATTTCATCCAGTGACTGTGCTGGCCTCCGAGAAGGTAGCAGGAAAAACAGAATAAACCAGACCTGCTGGCCTCCGAGAAGGTAGCAGGGGACCTGCTGGCCTCCGAGAAGGTAGCAGGAAAAACAGATTAAACCAGACCTGCTGGCCTCCGAGAAGGTAGCAGGGGACCTGCTGGCCTCCGAGAAGGTAGCAGGAAAAACAGATTAAACCAGACCTGCTGGCCTCCGAGAAGGTAGCATGAGACCTGCTGGCCTCCGAGAAGGTAGCAGGGAGAAACAGGTTAACCAGACCTGCTGACCTCCGAGAAGGTAGCAGGGAAGAACAAGCATAGATTAAGCACTGAATAAAATCAGGAGTGATAGAAAAATTAAAAATTTGTTAGAATGTTAAAGAAAAAACAGGGTAAAGCAGGTATGGAGGGAGGAATGAAACTGGAGGGAGCTCCCGCCTCGGCTTTCATTAGAGAAATTACACCTTTCAAACAAGTCCTCCAAAGATATGGACATAATCCATGGACTGAACAAGTCCTTGTAGATGTCTGTACTATATCAGACCTAGAGGATAGATTGGCTCAATACATCCTCATGTACAAACCTTCTAGTGCTGCCAAAAGAGACGCAGCAGCTATTTGGCTATTATGGGAGGCATGTAATAACAGTTACCTCCGCCTAACTACCTGTAAAGAAAATGAAATTTCTCTGCAGGAAAAACTAACCCAATTGGAAAAAGGGATAGAAAATTGGAAAGTGGTGGCAATAAACTCACAAAGCCAGATGGAAATAATAAAAGAGGCACTGCAGGAATACAAAAGTAAAGAAAGATTCCTGACAGAGCAAACTACCGCATTTAAACAAATAGAAAAAGAAAACCAAGCCCTAATTAAAGAGAATCAGGTCCTACAAGGGATGGTTAAAAAGCTAACACTAGAACAAGGCAGAACTCCGGTAAACCACAGTCGTTGTGAATCTATTATCAAACAGCTTAAATTGAAATTGGGCTTTGCCACCCGTCAAATCGCGGCTGTTAGCTCAGGAGAATGGGACCCTGCCAACCTTAATCTAAAATCAGATTGCGGGGGGGGAAGCCTGGGATCACAACTTGATGATCACTTTAGATAAGCTATTACCAGCAGGACAGTGGGGTGGGAGGAGGTATTGTTTCATATTCTCTGTGTGTATATAAAGTCTGCTGCAGTTTCCACGGTATGCATCCGATGAAGTGAGCTGTAGCTCACGAAAGCTCATGCTCAAATAAATTGGTTAGTCTCTAAGGTGCCACAAGTACTCCTTTTCTTTGTGCAGAGTAAGGTACTTAGCATGAGTAAAGGTCATAGACCCTTAATCATAAAAGATCCATATAATAAACCAGTGGTTCTTAACCTTTCCAGACTACTGTACCCCTTTCAGGAGTCTGATTTCTCTTGTGTACCCCAAGTTTCACCTGACTTAAAAACTACTTGCTTACAAAATCAGACATAAAAATACAAAAGAATCACAGCACACTATTACTGAAACATTGCTTACATTCTCATTTTTACCATATAAAATAAATAAATTGGAATATAAATACTGTACTTACATTTCAGTGTGATACTTGAGCTTGTTTTTCACTTGTGAGCCTTGTATCAGGGGGTAGCTGTGTTAGTCTGTATCCACAAAAACAACAAGGAGTCCGGTGGCACCTTAAAGACTAACAGATTTATTTGAGCATAAGCTTTTGTGAGTAAAAACCTCACTTCTTCAGATGCATGGAGTGAAAGTTACAGATGCAGACATAAATATACTGATACATGAAGAGAAGGGACTGACCTCACAAGTGGAGAACCAGGGTTGACAGGGCCAATTCAATCAGGGTGGATGTAGTCCACTCCCAACAATAGATGAGGAGGTGTCAATTCCAGGAGAGGCAAAGCTGCTTCTGTAATGAGCCAGCCACTCCCAATCCCTATTCAAGCCCAAATTAAGGTGTTCAATTTGCAAACGAATTTTAATTCTGCTGTTTCTCTTTGAAGTCTGGTTTCAGAGTAACAGCCGTGTTAGTCTGTATTCGCAAAAAGAAAAGGAGTACTTGTGGCACCTTAGAGACTAACCAATTTATTTGAGCATGAGCTTTCGTGAGCTACAGCTCACGTCATCGGATGCATCCGATGAAGTGAGCTGTAGCTCATGAAAGCTCATGCTCAAATAAATTGGTTAGTTTCTAAGGTGCCACAAGTACTCCTTTTCTCTTTGAAGTCTGTTTCTGAAGTTTTTTTGTTCAAGTATAGCTACTTTCAAATCTGTTATAGAATGTTCAGGAAGATGAAGTATCTCCCACTGATTTTTGTGTGTTACCGATCCTGATGTCCGATTTGTGTCCATTTATTCTTTTACATAGGGACTGTCTGGTTTTGCCAATGTACATGGCAGAGGGGCATTGCTGGCACATGATGGCATATATAACATTAGTAGACTTGCAGGTGAATGAGCCTCTGATGGTGTGGCTGATGTGGTTGGGTGCTCTGATGGTGTCACTAAGAGTAGATATGGGGACAGAGTAGGCAACGAGGTTTGCTACAGGGATTGGGTCCTGGGTTAGTGTTTCTGTGGTGTGGTGTGTAGTTGCTGGTGAGTATTTGCTTCAGGTTGGGGGCTGTCTGTAAGCGAGGACTGGCCTGTCTCCCAAGATCTGTGAGAGTGAGGGATCGTTTGCCAAGATAGGTTGTAGATCATTGATAATGTGCTGGAGAGGTTTTAGCTGGGGGCTGTACGTGATGGCCAGTTGCATTCTGTTATTTTCCTTGTGGGGCCTGTCCTGTAGTAGGTGATGTCTGGGTACCCGTCTCGCTCTGTCAGTCTGTTTCCTCACTTCAGCAGGTGGGTATTGTAGTTGTAAGAATGCTTGATAAAGATCTTGTAGGTGTTTGTCTCTGTTTGAGGGATTGGAGCAAATCTGGTTGTATCTTAGAGCTTGGCTCTAGCCAGTGGATCGTGTGATGTGTCCTGGATGGAAGCTGGAGGCATGTAGGTAAGTATAGCAGTCAGTAGGTTTTTGGTATAGGGCGGTGTTTATGTGACCATCACTTATTTGCACTGTAGTGTCCAGGAAGTGGATCTCTTGTGTGGACTGGTCTTGGCTGAGGTTGATGGTGGGGTGGAAATTGTTGAAATCCAGGTAGAATTCTTCAGGGGCCTCCTTCCCATGGGTCCATATGATGAAGATGTCATCAATGTAGTGCAAATAGAGGAGAGGTGCTAGGGGACGAGAGCTGAGGAAGCGTTGCTCTAAGTCAGCCATAAAGATGTTGGCATACTCTGGGGCCTTGTGGGTACCCATAGCAGTGCCACTGACTTGAAGGTATAAGTTGTCCCCAAATCTGAAATGGTTGTGGGTGAGGACAAAGTCACAAAGCTCAGCCACTAGGTGTGCCATGGCCTCATCAGGGATACTGTTCTTGACAGCTTGTAGTCCATCCTCATGTGGAATACTGGTGTAAAGAGCTTCTATATCCATAGTGGCCAGGATGGTGTTTTCAGGAAGATCACCAATGCATTGTAGTTTCCTCAGAAAGTCGGTGTATTTCAAAGAGCTAGGAGTGCTGGTAGCGTAGGGTTAGAGGAGAGAGTCCAAATAGCCAGATAATCCTGCTGTAAGAGTGCCGATGCCTGAGATGATGAGATGTCCAGGGTTTCCAGGTTTATGGATCTTGGGTAGCAGATAGAATACCCCTGGTCGGGGCTCTGGGGGTGTGTCCATGTAGATTTGTTCCCGTGCTATAGCAGGAAGTTTCTTGAGCAGATGGTGTAGTTTCTTCTGGTACTCCTCAGTGGGATCAGAGGATAGTGGCCTGTAGAATGTGATGTTGGAGAGTTGTCTGGCAGCCTCCTGTTCATAATCCAACCTGTTCATTATGACTTCCTTTGTCAGCTCCTTTGATTATAATGTCAGAGTTGTTTCTGAGGCTGTGGATGGCGTTGCATTCTGTACAGCTGAGGTTATGGGGCAAGTGATGCTGTTTGTTCACAATTTCAGCCTGTGCAAGTGTGCAGAAGCACTCTATGTAGAAGTCCAGTCTGTCATTTTGACGGTTAGGAGGAGTCCACACAGAATTCTTCTTCCTGTAGTGTTGGTAGGAAGGTTCCTGTGGGTCAGTGCATTGTTCAGTGGTGTGTTGAAAATATTCCTTAAGTTGTAGGCGATGAAAGTAGGCTTCCAGGTCACTGCAGAACTGTATCATGTTTGTGGGGGTGGTGGGACAGAAAGAGAGTCCCTGAGATAGGACAGACTCTTCCACTGGGCTAAGTGTGTGGTTGGATAGATTAACAATATTGTTAGGTGAGTTGAGGGTACCACTGTTATAGCCCACTGTGGCATGTAGGGGTTTGGATAGTTTACTGTCCTTTTTCCTCTGTAGAGAAGTGAAGTGTCTGTTGTAAATGGCTTGTCTTGTTTTTGTAAAGTCCAGCCACGTGGAAGTTTGTGTGGAAGGTTGGTTTTGTATGAGAGTCTCCAGTTTTGAGAGCTCATTCTTGATCTTCTCCTGTCTGCTGTACAGGATGCTGATCAGGTGGTTCCTCAGTTTCTTTGAGAGTGTGTGGCACAGTCTCTCACGATAGTCAGTGTAGTATGTCGATTGCAATGGATTTTTTACCTTCAGTCCATTTGGTATGATGTCCATCTGTTTGCACTTGGAGAGGAAGATGATGTCTGTCTGTATCTGTGCAGTTTTTTGTTGAGGTTGTTGGATTTCCACTCCATTGGCCAAACTGGACAGTTCCAATGTAAAAGAATAAATGGACACAAATCGGACATCAGGATTGGTAACACACAAAAGCCAGAGGGAGAACACTTCAATCTTCCTGGACATTCTATAACAGATTTGAAAGTAGCTATACTTGAACAAAAAAACTTCAGAAACAGACTTCAAAGAGAAACAGCAGAACTAAAATTCATTTGCAAATTGAACACCATTAATTTGGGCTTGAATAGGGAATGGGAGTGGCTGGCTCATTACAGAAGCAGCTTTGCCTCTCCTGGAATTGACACCTCCTCATCTATTGTTGGGAGTGGACTACATCCACCCTGATCGAATTGGCCCTGTCAGCACTGGTTCTCCACTTGTGAGATCAGTCCCTTCTCTTCATGTATCAGTATATTTATGTCTGCATCTGTAACTTTCACTCCATGCATCTGAAGAAGTGAGGTTTTTACTCACGAAAGCTTATGCTCAAATAAATCTGTTAGTCTTTAAGGTGCCACCGGACTTCTTGTTGTACTTGTGAGCCTTGTCATTCTGAGAGGCAGTGAAGTGACAGCAACATTGAGTCTCTTTCTGCTCTTTGTCTTGATAGCAGTCATAGCAAAAAATGAGACTTCACAAAGAAATGTTGACCCAAAAGGTAACAGATATCCAAAGCATGGTTCCCAAGGTCAGTGTATGCTTTCTGTACTGAACACCAGAACTACGTTAGTGTGGAGTCATTAAACTTCATTTGCAGACCACGGTCTGAGGACAGTTCAAGATTTTCATGCTAAGTGGCAGAGAGGTTGTTGCTGCTAACATCTGACAAAATGAATGGGTTTCATACCCAGTCAAGTTGAGATGAGTTGTGTTGAATGTTGGGGAAATATGACTTGAACTCAGATGTCAAGTGGGCCAAATGATCTACATATGAGGTGTCAAGTGCTTTTGTAGAAGTAGTTGAAGTTTTTTTCATTTTAAGCTGGGACGTCTGGAACTCAGAAAGCTTTCTTTGAAAAAACTTCTACTGGCTTACCCACATGCACAGAGTGTTTTTGTCTTCAAATGTTGCAAATGCACCAGCTTCATAGTGTTATCTGATAGAGTTTCTCTGCAAAGGAAACATAACATTTGAGTTGGATCGTTATTTGTAGATGTTTGGTTTCAGCGTAGAAGCCGTGTTAGTCTGTATTCGCAAAAAGAAAAGGAGTACTAGTGGCACCTTAGAGACTAACCAATTTATCTGAGCATAAGCTTTCGGGAGCTACAGCTCACTTCATCGGATGCATAAAGTGGAAAATACATTGAGGAGCTTTATATACACACAGACCATGCAAAAATGGATGTTTACCATACACATTGTAAGGAGAGTGATCACTTAAGATGAGCTATTACCAGCAGGAGAGCTGGGGGGGAGGGGAGGAAATTGGAGAAACCTTTTGTAGTGATAATCAAGGTGGGCCATTTCCAGCTTATGCTCAGATAAATTGGTTAGTCTCTAAGGTGCCACAAGTCCTCCTTTTCTTTATTTGTAGATGGGAATCCAAAAGCAATATATTCCTCTCAGAACTGACTATGGGGGTTTTTTTCAGTTATTTTCAATTTCTTACAATTTTCACTGTTGTCATTACCGCTGCTTCCAGTTCCTAGTTTTAAAAATCTATCCATTTTTACATCACAACTACATACATACCGTGGCAACTTCAACGTCATTAATGTGCTTGTACACATCAGTAAATGACATCAAACTCATGTGTAGTACAGTGTGTATACACATTTTACATTATCATCTAATATATAGAGCAGTAAAACAAGTCATTGTCTGTATGAAATTTTAGTTTGTACTGAGTTTGCTAGTGCTTTGTATGTAGCCTGTTCTAAAACTAGGCAAATATCTAGATGAGTTAACGTACCCCCTGGAAGACCTCTGCATGCCCCCAGAGGTACTTATAAACCTGGTTGAGAACCACTGCCCTAAACTGTTCGTATATGTCATTTCTTTTGATGGTGAACTTTAAAATATTAAAAATACAGATTTGAATGTGTCAGAAGTAGTTTTCGTGTTTGACATATTTTGTAATTCAAAGGATGTTAATAATTTTAGATATATTTACTTACCTGTAAGTTTCCTGATCCTATTTGCCATTTACACCCAAAACACCTATTGAAGGGACTTTAGAATGGATTACCAGATCAGGCCTATATTGTGGTTTGCTTCATTAATGGAGAGACCTCATGCAGCTGGTCAATGAATGCTGTAGAACCCTGAGGTTTTTAGGCAATGTCTGCATCACCCATTCATCCTCCTCAACATGCCCCATCTTATCCTTATCGCACCTCCAGCTGCTGCTGTAGAAGTAGTCGCTGAAGTTATGGAAATACAGAAGAATTGTGTGACCTATCTCTAAAACAGACACGAGGACTCTGATCTATTCAGGATCCATGTTTCTGACAGTGAAGTGGCAGAGAGAAAAAGTGGTGTGAAGAACTTGTGAATTTTTAAAAATGGCACAACATTTATGGGATGGCAAAAAC
The DNA here is from genome assembly GCF_965140295.1 of Lepidochelys olivacea. Classification (NCBI taxonomy): domain Eukaryota; kingdom Metazoa; phylum Chordata; order Testudines; family Cheloniidae; genus Lepidochelys; species Lepidochelys olivacea. The sequence goes on from NC_140417.1 coordinate 111,841,733, forward strand.
ATGTGGGATATTGGAAAGGAGATTGTGGGAATATGACCCCAAACTCCCATAATTCCCCAAACTCATTCCTGGCATCCCACAATGCAATGGGGGAAAAGATCCACAAGGCACTGAGCCCCAGATGGTGTGCAGGAACTGTAAACTGACAAAAGTTCTGTTTGCCAAACTTTCTCGTGTAGATATGCCCTTAGAATGCTGGTATTTTACATACTAGCTGAGCCATGGTAATAGTATTAATAATAATACCACATAAGCCTATGCCTGCTTCATCCTTGAATGCAAATTAAAACTTTTAACTCCATCTGTCTTCACTTGCTCATCTCTAGTGGTCTGGCTGCATACACCAGAATTGAGATTTAGCTCTGGTTAAATCAAATAATACCCTGCTCCATTCAGTTGGTATATAGCCATGATAAATAGCACACAGCATGTTTAACTGCTAATTTTGGTGTCATTGTTATTAAAAATAAATCCCTCTCCTTGTATTGCCTTGCAGCTGTTGTGATCTGGAGGGTTTGTATCATTGCTGAGGAATTTACAGTTCTGTCTGTAAAGGACATACGTTTCAGGAAGTGACATTCACACTTGTGCAAAGTGCCAGCACGAGGCTTCTGCACCACTTGAGTCTCATTCACATCTTATAGTATTGCTCAGATGTTCCTGTCTTTAAATATCCTAGGCTGGTAGCCAGTTTGATTGCCTGTGGTTATCTGTTATCATTTCCGGTCATGAAGTTCAATGTCTGGTTGGGAAACCCAACCCACAATACTCACACTCCATGCTCTACTGACTGAGCTAGCCAGGCATGCTAAGGCTCAGAGACCCCACAGCCTCATGCTAATTATGTAAGCTAATGTCTTACAGGGTGTAGACCTGTAGGTTTCTTGCATTCCTGATAAATAAAATATCGTTAAACTAGCTCTCTGCGTTACAACAGGAGGGTCTGAAGTGGGCTCAAGAAGTGCGTAGATCTTGTGCTGGTCCTCTGGAGCAGGTTGAATTGGGCAAGAAGGGTTTACCGGCCTCTTTATGCCCATGAGGTGTATTCTTAGAGCTATCTGTCCTTCCAGGAGCTGATATCCCCCAATCTCTACCTATGAGAAGGAATGAAAGGACACCAGCTGTGCACATACGTATCAAGCTGACAACAACCACAGAAGCGAGAGGTGGGTTTTTTAATGACATTTGGACTTCATTCAAGGTTTGATTCTGGCAGTCTAACTCTGACTAATACCACACCCTGTAAGTAGGCACATATGGGTGGTAAGGGAGAGGTTTCAGATGAGGAGAGCTGTTGGGACTTGTGCAAGTCCCTATTAAATGGTCACATGAATGATAAGAGAGAGCGATAGCCCCTCCCATCCATTTTACGAATCAGTGAGAGAACATGCGGCTTGATTCTTATTTTAATTGATCTGATTCTCCCATTCTGAATAATCATAAAAATACTCATTAGCAAATGGAGTTACTGGCCTAATCTAGTTGGCCCATGTTCAGGCAGGTTCAAGCTGATCATCCACCCTCCATGCAGGAGGTGTTTTGAGGGCTGGAATACAATGGAATCTGGATGAGCTTTGGTTGGAGGAGTTGTCCCTATGAGATCACTTTAGCTGGCTCAAATTAAAGCAGCTCCGAGGTGGCTCTAAGTTACATTGAGAACTGTTTTGGTTCTTGAGACCGGGTAAAGGTAGCTTTAGACTCTTCTTATCCTGCCTCCCTTACCCCAAACTGGTTTGAATATAAGTGTGGCTTGGCTAAGGATTTGGGCTACTGTGTTTAGATGCAGGAGTAGTCTCAGTTCGTTCTCGTCAAGACACTATGGGTCACTACAAGTTTATTTTAATGTTCTGCTTGTAGAATAATCTTGGGGAGAACTTAGTGCTCATGAAAATAACAATGAGAAAAAATAATTTTATTTACATAGCTCATAAACATCTGCCCAGGCACTTGGGGTGGTCTGCAACCTCAAAGAACAAGTTAAACTCTGGTACTACTCCTAACCAAGAGCTCGAGAAGCCCACTTTGGGCTCTGAGCCATGCTACATTTTTTCTTACCTCATCATCAGTAATACAGATTCTTCAGGCCAAATTCTGCCTTTTGTTTTTACCTGTATAACCACATTTTGTTTTTAAATTTTGCTCTTAACGCCTGAGCAATCTCATTGCCTTCAGATTCTGCCCTCTGTTACTCCTTTTCATTCCCCTGTCTTGAAACTTATTCTGATCTGCAAAGACTTATATATGCTTACATTTAAGCGTGTGAGCAGTTCCCTTGACTTCACTAGGACTATTCCTGTGTGTAAAGTTAAGAGGTGTGATTGTCTAAGGCCAGGTCTACACTCCAGTGTTTTGCCAACATAACTATGTCTGTGAGAGGTGTGAAGATCCTAGTGTTGTGAATCTAGTGTAGACACAGTTATACCCTCAATACTGCACTTTTGTCATTATAGCTTATTTTTCTTGGTAGGGAAGTTTTATTGGTATAAATTGTGTCCATACTAGGAGTGCTTTTCCAGTACAGTACACCACCATAGCTACACTGGCAAAGCACTCTTAGTGTAAAAAGTCTTAGCTAACCAGTCTGCTACTGATGCATGAGCCAGAACGACTCCAGCTCACACTCCCATCACCTTGTAGTTCTGCAGAGCTAACAGGAATAAAAAAAGTTGTAAAAGTATATTTTTGTCATTATTGTCAGCGGATCTGATTTTTCATATACTCAGGGAGTAGAAGGAACTGTGGTGACAGAGTGGATTTCCAGAGTAGAACGACAATTCAAGAAACATTAAAAAAAAAAAAAAAGACCATCATCCTCTAAAAAAAGTCAGAGAAATCAAATCAATGTCGAGGAGACCTAAAAATAGCAGTAGGGAACTACAGGAAATTTTTGAGGAAGAAGGGAACAAATGCAGGACCAGCCAGAATCAGAATTTAAAAAGGAAGATATGTTCTAACGATGCTGTTCATGTTATTCAAAAGTGGGAGAGATTGTGTGGGGGAGGGCCACGGTGAACTGAAATGGATGCGAGAGGGTTCCACGCTCTAGCACCTACCACAGGAACTACGTCTGCATTGTTATGCTTTCCTTTGCACTCCTGTTCAACTCTGATTTATAGCACTCCTGAATGTGGGCCTTGAGACGGAGGGCTGGTCTAACGGTGTGGTGATTTTGTATGGCCTTTGTTAATGGACTTTAGTTTAGGGGTACTGGGTTTATTTTTTTTAAAATCACTTTACTTACATTTTTACTCCCATCAGTTCCAAAAGGTTTGAAATGCATCATTTTGATTGCTATCTAATAGACGTTAGCTGTAAATAACTAAATGCTTGCAGGTCATTTACCAGGGGTAAGAAAATGATGGGAGCAGGTAAAGGATTAATATGTTTGGGATTTATACTGTGTACTTTAGCAGGTTATTGACTTTGCTTAAAAAAGCTCCACTGTCTTGAACTCTAACCGCTACAAGCTGATCACTCTTGTGACGATCTTAAAGAAACCGTGTTAATTTAAAACGTGTACAAACACGTTTTTAAAAGCCTATGCCCAATAGCAATTTGTCCAAGTTTGTTTGTTTTTAAAATACTAGTTACGGCTATTATAAATATTTTTCCAAAGTTGGATGCCTTTCTGGAAGATATAAGTTTTTGGGATCAGTTCAGCAGTAACGGGGTGAAAGTATAAGGTCTGTGTTATACAGGAGTTCAAACTAGATGATCTAATGTACCCCAGGCATCTAGGAAATAAACATTCCCATGAAGTGTCTCAACCCCTGGTGTTGCAGTACTGAGACCATGGTCCTGCAAACCTTTATGCACACTACTTTACGCATGGGAGCTCAGATGTTATATAGTGATGCAGGCCATAGAAATAGCTGGATGGCTTGATAGTTTAGTCATTAGAGAGACAGGACTAGTCACATTGATTTCAATGGGAGAACTGATGTTTGTAAAGTTAAGCACATGAGCAAGTGTTTGAAGGACTGGGGCCTAAAAAACAGTCTTAAATAAGGGGGGTGCACCACAAGGCCCTGAGCCATAGGATTGCCAGGTGTCCTGTTTTCAACCAGTCGAACACCTGGTCGAAAAGGAACCCCCCCACCCCCCAGCCTGGTGAAAATGAGCGAAGGAGTGAGGATGGGGGAGAGCGAATGACGGGGGAGGAGGTATGGAGTGAGCAGGGTGGGGCCTTGGAGAAGGGGTGGGGCAAGGGTGTTCAGTTTTGTGCAATTAGGAAGTTAGAATGTTGTGTAGTTTTTCATGTAACATTGGGCTACCGAGCGGTATTGCCAACCTGAAGAGTTAACAAATCAGGCCCATCCGATTGGCTTAAATATCAAGAGGTAGAAAATCTGAAAATTAAATAATAAATATTTAAAATTAATCTTGGGTTTCTTATTTGCTTTTTAGTATTGGAATGTTTAGCCTTCATATTTTCAAACTTTTCTCTGCAATCATGATGTCTAGAAATTTACTTTTAAAGAAAAAATGAGAGGTTTGATTCTCAAGTAATAACTGGATTTTAGCAGCTGAGCTCTAAGAAAGTCAACAAATATCATAAAATCACAAGTATTGGCAATACTGAGAGAGGGCCATCTGTATAGGTCAGTGTTTCTGCGCTTCCTGGAAAATATGAGTGGTCACAACTTTGACCTCAGCTTAACCAGATGCTTTTCCTGGCAATTTCTTTACATTTTAAAATGAATTTTGCAGGAACACCTGTGACACTTATTGTTGATTCTGGGTTCTAAAATGGTGTTTGTGTTCAGATGGATATCTGTGCCTTACTGATATGGTCTGAACAAAATAAGTAACAGTCTGGTAACCAAGCACAACACAGCAGTGGATTCAAATAGAGAAATTTGCAATCTTGTTGCCTATGGCTGTGTATATTCTAAGGCATGCATGGCATCAACACTCCAATACAGGCCTGAGGGTGTCTGCAGCCAGGAGGCACACATAGAAGGCTGCATGGGACATAAGGTGAACATGGCCGGTATTAGGAATTACTTATATTATTACTATGCTGTGGCTATCCTAAGGATCATAGGTCATGGCAATTCTGACACAATGCAGACTCCCTGCACCAAAGACCTAGGAAACATTCCTGCTACAGACCAGATGGTTGCTGCTTGAAAAAAAGCTCAAATTGCTATTTTTGATATTTTAAAGGTATGTTTTTAATAAAGTACCAGTTAAAGCGGATTGACTAAACTGCACCATCCCCCATTTGCAAGCTCAGGTAATAATAACCCCTTGCGAGACACCCAGTTTTTGCTTAGCTGCTTCTGCTGCCTTCCTTAGGTCCTGGAGACCCACTTTGTGGGCTCCTGGTTCCACCTCCTTATAACTACAGCCCGTCAGTTTCCTCCACTTTCACATGTTTTAATAGCTGTATGTGTGTGTGTGTGTGTGTGTGTGAGAGAGAGAGAGAGTGAGTGCTTCAGCCCCCACTGCCTAGCAGCAAGCCAGGGAATACTAACACCATCCACCCATGAAGATACATGGCAAGAAAAAAAGGCAGAAATAGAGAAACTCAACCCCCATCAGCCTGTATTTGAAACTTCCTGCCCATGGCAGTGGGAGGCTGTAGTACTGCATTCCTGCCACCGTGTGGTGCTGTGTGAGGCTATAAATCTGCCCCACTGGCCAAGCCTATGCTCCCATCATTCCAAAATGGTGTCCTGCAGCAGGAGGCAGATGCTGCTGGCTTGTGCTGTGCCCCCTGGATCCTTCGGAGATGCTGAGCAGCAGGGACACGTGGCCCAAGGTAAGAGGGTGCCTCGGTCTCTGGTTCTGTACTGTGGCAGGCAGGAGGGTGGTGGGGGAGCAGGTGTGCCGTATGCACCTGTCCTGCACTGATTGTACCTTGGGGTTCCGTAGTAGCTTTGATGGAAAGGTTGTGATGTATTTAGAGCGCCCTTTGGGGTTGCCCCTTTGAGAGTCCTTTGCCCGAGGCTTTCGTAGCTTCTCGGGTAGATTGTTCTAGCACAAATTCTTGGTGTACTAGGGTTTCATTCACATTTCTGTCTCTGTTTTTTTTTTCAAAGTGTTATATTTTCAGGGTCCTGGTGGTGGCCCCAAATGCTCATGAACAACCACAGGATAACCCTGGAGCCCCCCTCTAGTGCTTGGTTACCCAGGAATAGGGGATAAGGGTAATGTAGTAACTGTCACGGGTTGGGGCAACTGCACTTGTATTCCTCCTCTATGGGCCAGCAAGGGCTGACCGCACTCTTAGGCTTCAGGCTCCCCCGCCATCACTTTTCTTGGGCAGAGACACACACATCTCTCCCGCTCCTGACTGAGCAGTTCCCAGGCTGTACAGTTCCCTGCCTACACTGGGAATGGCAAATCAGATTGCCTCAGCAGGCCTGCTTTGTCTTTCCTCAGAGGCTGCAAACAGTGTCATTGCCCACAGTTAAGTAATCGCAAAACTCTTTCTCAGCAAGTGCATTTATCCTTGCGGAGAAAACTTATTAAAAGTAACAACAGAACCTATGTGCTTGCTAATAAGCCAATCAGAGATCACCCCAGCTCCAACTAGGGTTCTGGCCAGTGAACAAACCCCACCAAGGGTTTTTTTCTGTGGTTACAGGGTTCGTAACCGCGGTGGCTCAGACCTGTGAGTCCTTCATTTATACAGTTGGGCCTCTAATCTTATCTTGATGTACGAGGTGATGAGCAGGTTCCCTCCTGAGGGGGAAGTTTCAAAGGTTGGGTCTGGAGGTGCGGAATTTGCATTCCCCCTGCCCAGGTATTTCCTAGTGAACCTCCTTAACTTTGTTTATCCCAAAAGTTCCTTCTCATCCGGCCCATTATTTTAAAATAGGCATTTGAAGCTCTTATAGGGTTTAAATTAGTCATGTGTCCCTCCTTCATTCAAATTGCTGTCTGTCTGTCTGTCTTCTGAGGGTTGTATTCTCACAGTACTGGTGTGGCCCCAAATGGTCATGAACAACTACAGGAAAACCTGTTACATACAATCCCACCATAATAGAGAAACCTTTGCATTTTTAATATAATGAACTCCTAAGACACTTAAACTTACTTCGGTAGGGTTTAATTTAATTCAGTGAGGCTTGTCCAGGATTTGCAATAATTGCCACGTCTGTCACAGTTAGACAAGTTTGGCAGTATCTCATCAAATTTTTTGGAGGCACGTGGCTAAAAGAATTATTCTTATTTAAATGCAAATCAGGGGCAGAATTCTGGGCCCTTGCTCTGGTGTGCAAGGGCTGAAGAGCGCACACATAGAGTTCTCCTCCTCTTGCACACCCAACCTGCTTCATTGTGTAGAAGCTTGGTGTGGTGGCAGGTTTTGCCATCAGGACTTCACAGGGTTAGTGCCACCGTGGTATAAGCCTCTGCAAATGGAGTGGGGAGGAGACAGGGTCATGGCCCTGCTTCTTCTCCACAATCGCTAGCTGGGCTAGCCAGGCCATTTAAGAGCAGCGCAGTGGCTGTGCCATCAGGAACTTGGCAGAGACCAGAGTGTCTCCAGGAACTTCTATGAGGCTGGTGCATCTCTGTACTACCCTTATTGTAGAGCTGCGGCTTAATGCTACAGCTTAGTTCCGTCATTTCTCCATAAGTGGGGAATATTTTACTTTGCGAAGTATTTGTGTGAGATTGCAAAAAGAAAAGGAGTACTAGTGGCACCTTAGAGACTAACCAATTTATGCTCAAATAAATTCATTAGTCTCTAAGGTGCCACTAGTACTCCTTTTCTTTTTGTGAATACAGACTAACATGGCTGCTACTCTGAAACCTGTGAGATTGCAGTGTATAATGCGTAGTTCTGACTTTCACTGAAATGGTGACTTGTTTTTGTGTGTGTCTATTCTTACCTTATACATATTTTGTATGTTAAGTGTAATAATGTATTTTAATGCATTCAAACAGCAAGGTAAACTGCATAGGGGTTTTCTGCATGTACTCCCAGCATATGTTTAGGGCTTTTTTGAGATTTTTTTGCCATCTAAACACATTAAAGAGAGAGAATCTTGCAAACGCAACACAGTGGAAAACATTTGTATTTGTCTGTGAGATTCTGTTTGAAAAGATTGTGTCAATATTTCAATGTTTATCAGTGCACCTACATATGTAGTCCCGTGGCTCCTGTCTCTTACAAGGGAGATGGACTAGGATAAACTTAAAACAATGACTTCTTGCTTGAAAAACCCATTAATGTGTTTGCACAGAGTTGAGAAAACAAAGAAAACTACCCATTTAAGAATTATTTTCTATCAATAGCTGTGTGTGAAAACAACCTCAGAGAGAGGACAGATAACACAGCAGCTATAGTTGAAGGGATTTAATTTAGCAAGGTGTAAGTAATTGTGGAATTCCATATTTCACGTTTCCATTGCCACAATATGTAGACCTGGGGGGAAAAAAACAACTTGAGTCAATATTTCACTACAAATGTTTTTTCCAAAGGTGTGTAGGAACATTGATTACATTTATTGGCTCATCTGATGCTGCCAGCCAAGATCCTACTCTTCTGGGAGGAGGGAGTACTCCACTTACATAACAATAATTCAGCCAACTAGTATAAAGGGGTGACAAGAACTGATGGAACACTATATATTTCCATCAGTGTGCAGTGCTGTCTTCACTTTTGTTGAACACAGGCTTTGCATATTCAGAGCCACATTGTATGATGATCTTGTTAGAAATGGATTTATCTGAGTACTTCCAAACACGGGGGAGCCTGTGTATACCCACGAATAAGTCTATGTTGATGTCCTGACCTATTTCTTTGAACAAAAAACATGGTACAAGTTTGTTTCCCTGATGTGACTCCTGGAAATACCTTCCGAGAAAATGACACCTTTGGGTGTGATCTGCACTAACTGGCTGACGGACACTTGAAATGCTGCCTGTAGGGTGGTACTTGTGGAAAGTCATGTCATAGAAATGGTAACCTCAGGGTTCTTTTTAAAAATAAAATAAAAATTATTTAACAAGTATTTATACAGAGTGTAATAAAGGAGTATCCTTTAATGCTCTGGGTGCCCTTGTCCATTTTTTTGGCCAAGCCAGGTGAAATCTAACACTCAGCTCTCTGGCATTTTCCTGTCTGCCTGTAACATGATCTCACTGAAACCCCATGTCTGACAAAGTCCAAAAATTCAGGGAGTGTTCCAGGCATCAGTAGGCACAACTCTGTTGATTTTGCTGCAAATACGAGCACCAGAAAAGCCTGATTCAATGGAAAATCAGGGCTCCAAGACTGCCTGGTGCTTCATGCAGAAGAATCTCACTGACACCCTCTGCTGCTGCTGCTTGGATATATCAGAGGTAACAGCTTAACTTACAAAAAGAACAGGAGTACTTGTGGCACCTTAGAGACTAACTAATTTATTTGAGCATAAGCTTTCTTGAGCTACAGCTCACTTCATCTACCCTGGGCTCCAAAAGAAATAAGAGAGCCTTACAGGGAGGGCTTGGGGTGGGAGGAGAAAGGGGGTGCACAGAGATCCTGGCATGGAGGGAGGAGATGCAGGACCCAGGGATGGGGGGTGCACAGAAACCCTGGAATGCGGGGAAATGAGCGGGGATGCAAAGAGACACTGGTATGTGGCAGAGAGGGGAATGTGAGCTACCCAGCCCCTGGCATGGGGCAAGTGGTAGGGAGGAGCTGCACTGAGTAAATGAAATGGAGGGGGATCGGAGCTTGTGGGGGAGAATGGAGGGATGCAAGAAGCCCCTGGTGTGTGCAATCAGCTCAGTTTACAAAAGCTACAAAGTCTGCACCCTCCCAGTCTAGAAATACGCTAGATCAAACAGAATCATCACTCCTCCTGATCAACTTGAATACACAGCAATGACGAATGACTGAAATCAATCAACCCCACACAGAGTCTCCAGAGCTGCTGTACTTCACTGCATGGAGTTAAAATTGCTTTTTGGATGAAATCTATCTCCATGCAGAAAGCCAGCCGAATGCCTGGGCACCCTTGAACTCCCATTTAAGCTCTGTTTGGAGGGTTTAAATGGGACTGAAGTGGGCCTTGCCCTTGTATGCTAGTTCTTTGCGTAGGGGAGGATATCACCCTTTAGGAGCAAACTGTAATGTCAAATTTGGCTCTTTTTATAAATGAATAAAATGTAGTGTAAGACAAGTGTACTTACACATGTCCATCTTCTTCATTGATTATGTGGACCATTTCTGCTCCCAGTTGGGCCCAAAGCAGAGTAAATATATTCTTATTCCAGAGAAATTCAATCTTCGTAATATTTCTAGGGTTAATTTCAACATCGACGTACTTTGTATAAATGTTACCTTGATGAAGGAGTCCACTGCAAATAGGAGAGGAGAGGACACTATCTGATATGGTCAGGGGCAGGGGTTCTCAACCATTTTCTTTCTGAGCCCCCTCCCATGTTCTAAAAACTTCACAGCCCAGCTGTGCCACAACTGGTTTACTGCATATAAAAGCCGGGGACGCTGTTAGAGGGTAGTAAGCAGGGCAGTTGCCGGGGGCACCGGTAGGGTGACCAGATGTCCCCATTTTATAAGGACAGTCCCGATTTTGGGGGCTTTTTCTTATATAAGCACCTATTACCCCACATCCCCGTCCCCATTTTTCTTGCTATCTTTTCATCCTACTTGCAAACAGAGGTGTGAATGAAATATAGACACACTACAAAGCCTAGTCTTGTGCCATTGAACTTACCAGATAATTTGGTACTGCTTTGTGAACCTGTCTGTGCCATGGAAAACTATGTTTAGTTCCCCCCTCACTTTCTTCGTGCCAGACAGCTTGATAGATATTTTGTGGCTCCAACCTACATAACAAAAGCCAAATAAAAGTAGATTGCTGGCATTGTTTAGGTTCCTTACAGACTGCAAACAGTGACAGTTCTCTTTTTAAGTGTACTTTTACTGTTCTCATTTGAAGAACAGGCAGCTCAAGAGTCTCAGCAAGAATGAAAAGGAGGACTTGTGGCACCTTAGAGACTAACCAATTTATTAGAGCATAAGCTTTCGTGATGCATCTGAGGAAGTGAGCTGTAGCTCACGAAAGCTTATGCTCTAATAAATTGGTTAGTCTCTAAGGTGCCACAAGTCCTCCTTTTCTTTTTGCGAATACAGACTAACACGGCTGTTACTCTGAAACTCAGCAAGAATGGACTTTGGTAAACAGTTTAGTGTTTTTCCTTGGTTGTCAGAGGTCCCTTCCAACTCTGATATTCTATAATTCTATGATACTAGAGAGACATGGAAAACCACCACCATTCAGCTTATCAAAGGTTTATAACAGCAAAGAGAATTACAGCTTTAGATCATCTCATTTCAAACCCCCACCTCTTCTCCCCCCTCCCCATCCATTTGTCTAAATAATTACCCTTCTACACTTACTAGTAAAGGGTGGGTGTGCTCCTGTGTTTAAAAAATATTTTTGGTTTATTTTCTCCAGTTTAGCTGGATATTGATCAGCATAGTGACCCATCATTGGGCAGCCTTCTCTGGGACATGGGAAGCAGATTCCCTAGGGTAAAATAAGAGCGTCTGGGTAATGTGGAATATTTTTCTTTTCATCCTACTCTTGCAAGACTAAGGCTGAAGAGGTGGCCCTGAGGCTGCCAAAGCCTTGACCATTCTCTTACCACGCTACTGAACCCCACTGCGTTTCAGTGTCCTGTTTCTGATATCAGTTTATTTTCTGATTATTTATGCTTAACCATCTGAGGATGAAACAAACTAACTCTTTACCCATAACAATGAAGGGTGCACTTAACTTCCAGGTGGTGATGGTCTGAACTCTTCCATTTCAAACACTGCCTTTTTTTCAACCTGAGATTTGCACAAAACTTATGCGAGCCGTAACCCCCCACTGGAAAGTGTAGCATAGGAGACACTGGCGGTTTCACCTCTACCAGTGGAATCATCGGATACCCAGGATTCCACCATTGGTGCATCTATATCTGTATCTCTATCTATATCTGTCCTGCCACATGCCTGCTCTCCACCAGCTGGCATTGCTTTATTGCTGTTGGAGCTTTGTTCTCCCCAAGTCCTGATCCCAGTCAGGCACTGGGAGAGCAGAGACTCCCTAGCACCTTACTCTGTGTGTGATGTGTGCACATGAAAGTAGAGTTGTTAATTTTTGCAGCTCACCCATTCTTGGGCTGTTCTGCTTACCGACTGGAAGAACGCGTATGTCCTGCAGGGATATCCGAGAAATCCATTGGGATGGAGGATACTTTGAAAATAAAACTGATGGCTGCGTGAATGATGGCATAAAAGGTAATGGGCCTCTGTTGAAACAAAATTCTGAGAGTCTGTGAAACCATCTTCTATTACATTTGGCCATGTAGAGCAAGGGTGGTTTTTTCTCCTTTATGACAATAATAAAAATGCTGGCTGGAAGGATAGCATGGTCCTGTAGCATTTCTGAAGGAGAATCTTATGGGTTTCTGGTTGTCAATAGCATACGAGAAGCTTGCTGCTTCAATTGACCCATGCACTGACTTCTCATAGCTGGAAAACTGGGTTCACCCCTGCCTAAGATCTCTTGTGGATATTGATCCATCTTAGAAGACAGCTACGCAACGCAGTATCGTTTTTTGTGTTGCAGCATGCCATAAAGCAGCAGTTCTCAAACTGTGGGTTGGGACCCGAAACTGGGTCACAACACCATGTTAATGGGGTAGCCAGGGCTGGCTTAGACTTCCTGGGGCCGAAGCTGAAGCATCACCGCCCGGGGCCGAAGTCCGAGGGCTTTAGCCCTGGGCGTCAGGACTCAGATTACAGACCCCTGCCTGGGACTAAGACCTAGGGCTTCGGCTTTGTCCCCTGCCACCTGGGGCTCGGGCTGGCTCAGGCTTCAGTCCCTCTCCTGGGGTCATGTAGTAATTTTTATTGTCAAAAGGGGGTCGTGATGCAATGAAATTTGAGAACCCCTGCCGTAAAGATGCAATTCAGATAAACTGAATAGAGTATAAGGGATATACAAGCTTTGTGTCCACCATTCCAAGCCATGTGGAAAGGGGATTCTTTCCCCCTTCTCCTTGGAGACGTTCAGCCCACTCTTTGGCTCAAGTTGCTAGAAGGAGGGGAGATGCACTCAGGCTCTGTGCCTTTGCTCAATGCCTTGTGGGTGCTGGATGCAGCGTGGTGAGAGGTGTCACTTGCAGCCTCTGTTCCAAAGTGGGAGCTACCGCTGCCCCACCATAGGTATAGTCATGAGCTTGTCCTCACCCTGGCCAGACACTTCCCCTTACAACTGAAGCACTAACTGAGCTCTGCCCCAAATCTGCAGTCAAATTATGGAAATTAAGGCTGATCCCACATCTTCTGTATGCCCATTTCTCCCCTCACGCTACCTTCAGGCCATCATGGCTGTCATCTGGCCCTCATTATTTCATGCTTTTTTCCCCACCCATCATCAAATATGCAAAAACATTATTTTTAAAATAAAACCCTCAAAAAAGCTCCATTTGTCATGGTCAGAACTATAATATGAACTGACACTGTGAGTTAATGCTGCAGATGTTTGAAGTAGATTTATCTTCAGCGAAGATTTACCTTTTTTAGACGGAATAATTACATCATCGCATCCAGGCATAATACTGCCTCCATTTGGGTAAAAGTCAAGGTGGCCAGAGGTATTAACTATTCCAGCTCCTGAAATACATACATGACATGGTGAGTGCCTCAGATAATTCAGTGTCATGACTGTTGCTGCAAATGTTTGCTTGTATGTGGGACCTTACCTACAGTAGGAAATTGAGCAGCATTACTATGAATAACGTCAACAAATCTTGCATCCGTAGGGTCCAATCTGACTTTTGGCGGAGTGCCTTCAAAAAGGGGCCCAGCGGGGTCCAAGCCTAAAGAGAAACAAATTATTCACTGTTTGATTGGAAAAAAATTGTACGTATGCAGAGCATCAGTTTCAAATGAAGTATATAATGCATGGTGAGGAGTAATGTAAACATGGGTTAGAACCCCAGGCCAGTGCACTGAACATTTTAATGTAATAAACATTTGTACAGTGTCAAAACACTTACAAAAATTCAGAATACTTCATAAAATGTAGTCACTGAAAGGAGAATGAAGTCTCGTTTCTCTTGGTTGTCTACTGTTTTTCCCAAGTGATCTAGAAGTGAGTCTCAATTTCTAGAAGGCAGCCTTTCTGCAAACTCATCCCAGCACAAGCAAAGTGCTATCAGTTAGTGTATAATGGTGTCATATTGCCAAGGATAAGGAGGGATTTTAACACAGTGATCCAGTTTCCTACATTTTCTGCTGGTGTGGAATGGAAGGACTAAAGAGTTTTTGATAAGTTATTTATTTGTATTTTAGTAGCACCCATGGGGCCCAACTGTAATAGGCGCATTACAAACGCAAAGTGAGAGACCGTCCTTGCACAAAGGAGCTTGCAATCTAATTAGAGAAAAGAAGCATTATCATCATTATCCCCCTTTTACAGATGAAGGACTGAAGCACAGAGCTTGTGACTTGCTCAAGGGCACACAAGAAGCCTTTCATAGAGCCAGGAACTGATCCATCCTAGTCCAGTGCCTTAATCACCAATCTCCTGTCACTAGCAGCAGTAACTACTACAAATGAATCTGGGGAAGTGTGGCAAAAAAACCAAAATACAACACAGGAATGCAGTTATAGCCTGTCTGACTTGCCTGGTTGTGCCCACAAATCCTTAGCAGGGTCCAACAGCTGTCCAGGGAGAACCACCTCCTCCCAATGCTTAGACCTCCATCGTGGTTTAAAACAAGAGCATGTGGTGGAATGGTGCTCCACTCTAGCAGGAGCCCCTTGCTGTAAGAGAACACCGGATCTGTGCCACAGGCTCTTCCTGCCTTAGGCAGAGCTAGTTTGGTGTCGGAGAGAGGTGAGGCTGTGACTACCCCCTTCCTATACTCTGCTGGAGCAGTGCTTGTCCTCATGGGAGTGCAGGGATTGCTGTCGCGCTCTGCTGCTGTGCAGGTGCATGTAGGGGTGGGGAAAACCAAGAGAAAGCACAGAAAAGTCTTCAGGGGACTTGTGTGGTTATTTCCTCTCAAAGGCCTGGGAAAAGGTCATTTAGTGGGATTGTAGCCCGTGTTCCCGCCCCACCTCTTAAACCCATTCAGAGCAAGACATATGTCTCAACAGTGGCCATTGGGAGACTCCTTGGATGAGACTCCGATGAAGTGAGCTGTAACTCACGAAAGCTTATGCTCAAATAAATTGGTTAGTCTCTAAGATGCCACAAGTACTCCTTTTCTTCTTGGAGGCAGAGTGTATCTGCCTTGTTAATAAGTCCCATCCCAATTCCCACTTCCACTGAAAGTACGTTAAGCAGAAACTTAAGTTTTACTTTGCAAATGGATTGGAAGGCATGGAAAAGTGTGTGTGGAGAGAAACTTGCCAGTCGTATCTCAGGTCATCATTTGCTTGAGAATACTAAAAATACAGATCTGCATAAGAATCCTTATTGTTGCTATTTTAATACTATTACTAAACCAATACAGATAACATTGCATTTTCAGTTAACAAACACAACGATAAATGTTGAATATCTACCAGTGTGCAGATGGACTAGTTTTTTTATTTAAATATTTTGCTTACTCATGTTAACACCGTAAAGAATGCATAGTGACGTCTATAGGAACAACACACAGAACGGGCTAAATTCCGCTGTGGCATAAGCAAGCACAACTCCTCATTGAAGTTGGTGAAGATACATCCACTTACGCCTGTTTGGCTCAGTAGGTCCAGCTTTGCAAACTTCTTTCCTCTTAAAGAACATACCCTGTAATGTTTCATCTTAGTGCCAAGCCTACCGGTTATTCTTTTGATGCCTCGTATTCTTCTTCCCGCATCTCCTGCAACATGTGCACCCAGACTATGGCCGATGATATGGATATGAGAAGGGAAGTATCGAAACATTTTCTGATGAGTTTTTGAAAAAAAGAAAATAGAACATATGTATTTAAATGTCAAACACAGAAGATGCCTTATTTTCATAGATTTTTACAGCCAAAAGGGACCATTGTGATAATGTAGTCTGACCTCCTGCATAACACTGGCCATAGGACTTCCCTGTATTAATTCTTGTTTGAACTAGAACATTTTAGAATAAATCCCATCTTGATTTAAAGATTTCCAGTGTTGGAGAATTCATCACAACCTTTGGTTAGTTGGTCCAGTGGTTAATTACCTTCGCTGCTAAAAATGGGCACCTTACTTCTAGTATGAATTTGTCTAGCTTCATGTTCTAGCCCAGAGGTGGGCAAACTACGGCCTGCGGGCCACATCTGACCCGCGAGACCGTCCTGCCCAGCCCCCGAGCTCCTGGACCGGGAGGCTAGCCCCCGGCCCCTCCCCTGCTGTCCCCCCTGCCCCGCAGCCTCAGCTCACTCGCTCCGCCGCCGGCGCAATGCTCTGGGCGGCAGGGCTGTAAGCTTCTGGGGCAGCACAGCTGCAGCGCCCGGCCTGACTGGGTACCTACTAAAAGCATTGGCAAAAGTTATAAGGAAAGTGAGTAACACTGTAAATTGAAAGCCTGGGATTCTTTCATTTAAAGGTAAAAGCATTTTAAAATACTGTAGCCAAAGTTTTTTCTGTTCCTCTATCAAGGAAGACAAGCAAATATGGCTGGATGCACTTATTCTGGTACATGCATAAGCAAGTTAGGTTCCTTAGAGGCTAACCAATTTATTTGAGCGTAAGCTTTTGTGAGCTACAGCTCACTTCATCGGATGCATTCAGTGGAAGTGAGCTGAAGCTCACGAAAGCTTACGCTCAAATAAATTGGTTAGTCTCTCAGGTGCCACTAGTACTCCTTTTCTTTTTGTGAATACAGACTAACATGGCTGCTACTCTGAAACAAGTTAGGTTGTGGACTCCAGGCAACGAGTCACTGTCACTGTCAGTGTCACAAAAGTTGCAACTCCTTGGGTCAAATACACCCTTATACAGTGAATATACAAATACAATTGAGAAAGCAAAGAAATATTACAAGGAGTCTGGTGCAAATAAATCTGTTAGTCTTTAAGGTGCTACCGGACTCCTTCTTGTTTTTAGAAAATGAGTACTTGTGGCACCTTAGAGACTAACCAATTTATTTGAGCATAAGCTTTCATGAGCTACAGCTCACTTCATCGGATGCTTGTTTTTGTGGATACAGATTAACATGGCTACCCCCTAATACAAAGAAATGTTGCCACCTGCTGGTCTTTTAAGTTATTTTGTCACTTCTATCATATTAATATACTATCTTTAGGACATATCTTAGTACCATGTGTGGCTGTGTGAGGTATCCCCATTTTGATGGTTCTCAACTATCTGCTGTGTTCTTCACTTCCCAAACATTAATTTGTTGAATCATACTTTTCTGACCACAAGAAAACAGGATCAGAGCACAAAGACACCAGTTACATAAACCCATTATGCTCAAGTGACTCTTAGCTTTAAAAAGTAACTTAAAATTCACGATATTTTTTTTACCATAAGAGTATTTATGAAATAAGCAATCTCCGCCCCAACAACACGGATGTTGTTCACTGCACTGATGTATATGCCTTTTGCACCTTCTGCCCAGTCCACGGCAATGCAGTTCACATCTTCCACTTCCACTAGCAGCTAGTGTGTAAACAGAAAACAAAGAATGTACGAAAGCATACAGTAAAATACGGATTCAACTTAAACCTAAATGAATCATTTAGTAAATTGAGCATTTGGGTTGCTTGTTGTTTACAAAGGACAACATTTTACTGCAGCTCTTACACACATTAACCTGGGTCTTCTCATGAAGCACAATGTGATGAAAACTTTGACATTCATACAAACAGATGCCTGAACTTTAAAAGAGCACACTCAAAATATTTTTTCAATTTTTGTCGCCATAAACACTTATTTCAGATCAGAACTATAAACTGATTTATTGCAGTATACAATTTCTGGCTGTTTTGTTTTGTCTCTTCTGTAAACAGTTTAATGAAACCATTAATTTTTAAAGCTCTCTCTTCAATTCTGAAATAGGCAACTGACAGTGAGGGGCTTAGATCTGAGTGGGAGGCTTCTACAGCAGCTCGTAAAGTTAAGCCTGGTGACTTTCACACTGGAGGCTTACAAACGTCAGGGATATTACTCTCTAATTTCCCATCATAACTCAGCATTTACTATAATAAGAATGCAAACATGAAGGTTTGCACTGTGCTTCTATAGTCTGTCCTCTTCGCAAGGCAGTATGTCTGTGCTGACCCATGAACAGTGCAGAGAAGGAATCATGCCTTAGAGAGAGGATTCCTTCCCTGCTTCCTATTTTGTGCCACAGGACCAGTAATTAGATGCTGGTGGATTACTACAAACAGTTCAGCTGCTCTGCTTAGAGGAGCGAAGGCTCAACTTCCTGCTCTGGGGTGGGTTGGGGGAGGAAGCACATAGAGTGTCAGTTTGCCACTTTATGCCTAGACCCAAGGTTTGGGGAGGAGATGCAGGGGTTTGTGGGGTTCTTACTGCTCTCATTCCCCTCACCAGGTACATGGACCACATTGTAGCCTGGCCTTTTTTGTATTCAATGGATGAAGGTAAATTTGGGTCATATTATCCAGCGAGAGACACTGTATGGCGATCTCTTATTTTTTCCATTTTAAGGTTAGTATTTTGCATCAAGAGACAGTATAAAACAGCCTCCACTGAGAGGACATTGAAATATTTAGTTTCACTTCTCTGCTGTGTATTGACTTTTCAAGATATTTTTGGTTGTGGGTTGTTTATTTTTCTGAAATGTATAAGATGATTCCAGTAATTGCAAGTAGAGCTCTTTGGAAAATATTTTCCTCTAGAAAATTTCAAATTTACACTGAAAAACTGACCATTTTAATTCAGAAAAGTTCTATTTTCTGAAAACTCAAAATATCCCTTAGAAAACTGATATTTTTCACAGTCATTTTGTCAAAAGTCCAATTTTCCTTTGAAAAATAGTTTTGATGGTAAATTTTCGACTTGCCTTAACTGAGAGTTCTCGGTATGAATTGTGTACTAAATCAGGCCAGCATATTGGTATTACTGTAGATTCTAGCCTTCACATGCTTTATTCTTTCAGAAGGATCTACTCAAAAGCAAACTAACTTTTGGATAAAATTTTTTTTAACTTTTAATTTTCAGTTTTGCAAACAAGCATTGTTGAGTTCAAGAAATGTGTATGTCTGTATACTCTGTCTCTCTCTCTCTCTCTCTCTCTCTCTAGTTTTAAAGTTTGTCCTCTCTTCTGCATAGGGTGTAGAAAGTAACAAGACCATCTGTTAGCTTCAGCACAGTTAACCAAACCGCAAGGAGCAAAAAAGTTATTAAGGCTATGTCTACACTATCACTTGTGTGGATAAAATTTTTGTTGGTCAGGGGTGTGAAAAAAAACACCCGTGATTGACATAAGTTGCAACCACAAAAGCGCTGGTGTGGACCGTGCTATGTCGGCTGGAAAGAGCTCTCTCCTGTCAGCACAGAGCGGCTACATGGGAGTCCTTATAGTGGCGCAGCTGTGCTGCTGTAAGGTCTGTAGTGTAGACACTACCTAAGTTTCAATATCAGAAAGTTTGGAACATTGTAGGCTTGGCATGAGATCAAAATAAAATTAAACACCATCTCAATTAGAATAAAAATCCAACTTCTCAGGCCAATTTGCTAAGATGCCAATACTACAAAGACTTACACATATGCTTCATGTTGCTCTCTCTGAGTGGGCCCATTACTCGCAGTGTGTAAAGTTAATCATAGAATCATAGAATCATAGAATATCAGGGTTGGAAGGGACCCCAGAAGGTCATCTAGTCCAACCCCCTGCTCAAAGCAGGACCAATTCCCAGTTAAATCATCCCAGCCAGGGCTTTGTCAAGCCTGACCTTAAAAACCTCTAAGGAAGGAGATTCTACCACCTCCCTAGGTAACGCATTCCAGTGTTTCACCACCCTCTTAGTGAAAAAGTTTTTCCTAATATCCAATCTAAACCTCCCCCACTGCAACTTGAGACCATTACTCCTCGTTCTGTCATCTGCTACCATTGAGAACAGTCTAGAGCCATCCTCTTTGGAACCCCCTTTCAGGTAGTTGAAAGCAGCTATCAAATCCCCCCTCATTCTTCTCTTCTGCAGGCTAAACAATCCCAGCTCCCTCAGCCTCTCCTCATAACTCATGTGTTCCAGTCCCCTAATCATTTTTGTTGCCCTTCGCTGGACTCTCTCCAATTTATCCACATCCTTCTTGAAGTGTGGGGCCCAAAACTGGACACAGTACTCCAGATGAGGCCTCACCAATGTCGAATAGAGGGGAACGATCACGTCCCTCGATCTGCTCGCTATGCCCCTACTTATACATCCCAAAATGCCATTGGCCTTCTTGGCAACAAGGGCACACTGCTGACTCATGTCCAGCTTCTCGTCCACTGTCACCCCTAGGTCCTTTTCCGCAGAACTGCTGCCTAGCCATTCGGTCCCTAGTCTGTAGCTGTGCATTGGGTTCTTCCGTCCTAAGTGCAGGACCCTGCACTTATCCTTATTGAACCTCATCAGATTCCTTTTGGCCCAATCTTCCAATTGGTCTAGGTCCTTCTGTATCCTATCCCACCCCTCCAGCGTATCTACCACTCCTCCCAGTTTAGTATCATCCGCAAATTTGCTGAGAGTGCAATCCACACCATCCTCCAGATCATTTATGAAGATATTGAATAAAACCGGCCCCAGGACCGACCCTTGGGGCACTCCACTTGATACCGGCTGCCAACTAGACATGGAGCCATTGATCACTACCCGTTGAGCCCGACAATTTAGCCAGCTTTCTACCCACCTTATAGTGCATTCATCCAGCCCATACTTCCTTAACTTGCTGACAAGAATACTATGGGAGACCGTGTCAAAAGCTTTGCTAAAGTCAAGAAACAATACATCCACTGCTTTCCCTTCATCCACAGAACCAGTAATCTCATCATAAAAGGCGATTAGATTAGTCAGGCATGACCTTCCCTTGGTGAATCCATGCTGGCTGTTCCTGATCACTTTCCTCTCATGCAAGTGCTTCAGGATTGATTCTTTGAGGACCTGCTCCATGATTTTTCCAGGGACTGAGGTGAGGCTGACTGGCCTGTAGTTCCCAGGATCTTCCTTCTTCCCTTTTTTAAAGATTGGCACTACATTAGCCTTTTTCCAGTCATCCGGGACTTCCCCGGTTCGCCACGAGTTTTCAAAGATAATGGCCAGTGGCTCTGCAATCACAGCTGCCAATTCCTTCAGCACTCTCGGATGCAACTCGTCCGGCCCCATGGACTTGTGCACGTCCAGCTTTTCTAAATAGTCCCTAACCGCCTCTATCTCCACAGAGGGCTGGCCATCTCTTCCGCATTTTGTGATGCCCAGCGCAGCAGTCTGGGAGCTGACCTTGTTAGTGAAAACAGAGGCAAAAAAAGCATTGAGTACATTAGCTTTTTCCACATCCTCTGTCACTAGGTTGCCTCCCTCGTTCAGTAAGGGGCCCACACATTCCTTGGCTTTCTTCTTGTTGCCAACATACCTGAAGAAACCCTTCTTGTTACTCTTGACATCTCTGGCTAGCTGCAGCTCCAGGTGCGATTTGGCCCTCCTGATAACATTCCTACATGCCCGAGCAATATTTTTATACTCTTCCCTGGTCATATGTCCAACCTTCCACTTCTTGTAAGCTTCTTGTTAAGCAGGTGTGCAGGCCTTCATAATGTCAGGGCCTAAGGTATTATCTACTTCCCGGTTACACAACAGTTAGCTTGATCCTGAGTATAAACTGATTTCCCCTGGAGCCTTGTGCCATAGGCTCTCTCTGCTTTTGCAGATTGCTGTTTGTTGAGGCCCAGACTTTCCTCTTTTTATTTTGCTGTGTAGAAGTCCTACTTTGGGAAGAAATTTCTTTTTCTCTGTATATATGTGCATATATCATTGCTTTCCATTCATTTGTCCAAAGTAGAATTTACTCCGTTAGACTGATGGACATAAGGAGCCATAATAATTCTGCAAGACTGGGGCTAAATTTTCGGGCTGGCTTGTGAGTGGTGATGTCAGAGGGATAGTACCCTCCAGCTGAGAGGTGGCATAGCTGAGTTGATAGCACACTGCCCAGGAATTCAGATGACTAGGGTTCTATTCCAGGCTCTGCCACCAGTCTGCTGGGTGACTATGGGTAAGTCATTTTACATCTGTGTGCCTCGTTTTCCCCATCTGTTAAATGGGGATAATGACACTGGCTGCCTTTGTAAAACACTTTGACATCGATGGATAAAAGGAACTATATAAGAGCTAGGTATTAGTATTGTTACCTCCCCCAACCACCCAGGAAGGAGTGGACGCCACAAGAAATATAGGTTTTTCTTCCAAAGCTGGACTACTACAAAAACATATGCACATCCTTAAACCCAGCCCTGCATTTTCATTTCCTGTGAAAGCCATATGGAATGTACAGTCCAATTCACTCCCACACCCACGTTCGTGAAAAGGGCGAGGTGATTATTAAAGTTGTTACATATGGTTTAGCACCCCTTGCCCATTAGTAACATCAAGTGGTTGTCAAAACGCAAGCTTAATATTAGCGTTTAAGAAACAGCGATTGAATGTGGCTGCAGTTAAAGTTGGAAATTATAGGATATTCTCTCATACCAAGCACATCTTTACCACCCAGCCACGTTTTCCGGTGCTCATGAATCCATGAACAATGAAGCGAGTTTTCCTATGTGAGCAGAAATGTGAGTCTTTGATAGTTGAGGGATGTATTGCAGAGATCACCTGTTTTGAGCAAAAACAACAGTAATAAATATCATCCTCTGTTTTGTCATCTTCCAACTCTTCTTAGCTAGGAAATAAAAACAAAATATGGTCCAGATCGTCGCTTATATAGGATGCTATCTTCACTCCTGGAAACCCCTGGGTCTCATTGGCTCCCCACAGCTCCCTGCCTCTCTAACCTCAGTCACAGCATAGTTCCTGTTCTGTCCCTGGTGCTCCACACTACTCCTCTCTGTGTACAAAGAGCTCTTTATACAGAGCCAACCAGTATAAGATAATCACAGTGAGCAGTACCCCACTGAGTATCCTCCTCCCAGCTCCTGCCTGCCCCCTTACTGACCTATCTCCTGACTCCCCAATTCTGCAGGGCAACTGAAGAGTGGCTTTGGGAAGTCACAGGCGATGGAATCATTGAGGTCGCTCTCCTCTCCAAATATGCTGGTACAGCTCCGTGCTAGGTACAGTAGTGGAGGCCTGTTGTACATTAATTTAGTATGGCCCTTTCTTCTGCTGCCAAAATGATCTCTAACCCTCAGTTTGGCTTTTTAAACTAATGTTAGGTCTATGTTCTGGGTGTGTGGAGAGAGTGGGACTCTGAAGCATTCCAGGACAATGCCCCTACAAGCTTAGTTTGAGTCATTTGTATTCAATGAAGGTTGAGCTGCTGGGCAATAATACAAGGTACATGCTACCTGATTTAATGTACTGGATAGCAGTAATGTTTTGTGTAACCCACTGGTGAGGGTATGTTACATGTCCTCATGTGCTCTCTCGTAGCCCTGGCTAGGGAGCTTTAATAGCTCCTGTCTTTACCTTTTGAGGTGCCCAGTTGGGTCCCTGTTGTGTTGGCCAAGATGGGTGGCTGTCACATTTACACCGTCACAGCTTGTGAAGGTTGCACTTTTTCTGTTCATGCATAACACAAAAGGCAAAATGTTCAGAAGTTCCTAAGTCCCATTTTTAGAAGAGCCTTAGGCTCCTAAGTCTCACTGAAAGTCAATGGGACTTAGGCTCCTAAGTGCCTAAGTCATTTTTCTAAGTCACTGAAGTGTATTTTGAAAAGGTGACCCCCTGGGCACGTCTCACTTCCACCCCCAAAGTGATATAGCTCTGGCTCAGTGGGATGGCACTAGTACTACAGTGTCTCTGGGGTAGCAGCAGAAGCGCTGGCTTCCTCACGCTGCTCCACTGCCTCCCCCTGACCTGCAGGATGAGATGGCCGTTCATGCTCCATGCCCGTTCAGGTTTTGGCTTCTGCTGAAATTGCCAACAAGGGCACCCATTAGGGTGGTGGTTTGTATGATGAAGGCAGCTATGTTCTGGGGAAATGGACTGAGACCACAGACTTCACATAGGCCACCACAGAGGAAGAATCTTCATTTGAAGCTGAACTTGGCTGCAGTGGCTACAGGTATTTTCCCCTTGCAATTTCCCCAAGCCATTCTCTTCCCCTCAGTTCCACTTCTTCACTCATCTTCCCTTACTGGCTGCATATTTGAGTTTAAAATTATGTTGGCTTTAAAAGGCAGCATGGGTGGGAGGAATGAACACAGCATTGGGAGTGAGGAGCCTAATCCTGGTTCTGCTCTGGACTTTCTATGTGGTTTTTGGCAAATCATATCATCCCTGCCTCAGTTTCCCCATCAGTAAAATGGTGATGTTAGCTCTCCTATCTGTCAGGGGTGATTAAGCACCTAGAGCACTGCATAAATGCTATTGACTATTCAAATGTGTCTCCCAGTTTTCCTCAGAGAATTAAATGTGTTACAAACAGTAGTAGTCTACAGCATTCGTAGTTCCTTGCACAGGAAAAGTGCCAGAAAAAGGTTTCATTTGTTTGGTTCATTTTTCAGTTTGTGCATGAAAATATTTCAGTTTTTACCCCCATGACTTTAACCTCTGTTAGTTACTGCATCTAACAACAAGCTGACTCTTTATTCCCTGACTCAGTTTCTCATGGTGAGTGCCGCACTCTTCCTAGGGAGCTAGTGAACATTGGCAGGTGTAATTAATTTTTAATATTAAAATAGAGGTAGGTTCTCACTTGAGAGTTATTTCTAGTTTCTTTAGTGTAAAGGGTGAAGCTGATGTTCATACTCTCTGGAGAGTCGGGTAAACCTCCCAGAAATCTCCCTGGTATTCCAGCCCATGGCGGTTTATCTGAAAAGCAGCCAAGTCGTTGATAGCAAACTTTTTCGCCTGTAGCATACAAAGCAAATCATTAGTATTTTGTAATCCATTACAGTTAGATGGTGCATTGGAAGCTGCAACAACTTTGAAAGAAGCAGACACTGGGCTTTGGTTTTATGATTCATTTTGAAGTCCAAATTCTTTCTGTCGGTATTCGCTAATGCAGATAATAGAGTATAGATCTTAGTGACTCATCAAACACAATGAAAGACCAGGATACTTTTGTGGAAGCTTTTTTCCCTTAGGGTTGTAGAATCCTCATACAAAAGTAAAAGAAGAGACTTTAAAAACTGTGTGCTGGTGTTACTACTGCCAGCTCCTGACTCAAAAGAACAAGTGTATATGTCACAGTTCCCAGGTTAACTGCATCCCTGACCCTCCCTGGTCTTCGTGAGGGCACCCCACTTAGGTCTCAGGCTCTAGCCGTCACCTTTCTTGGACTGGGATCCTGTGATCTGCTCCCTCTGGACCAGGAAAGTAGCCTGCAGACTCCTGCAGTTCTCTTTGATCACCTCAGCAGAACGGCCTTCCCATCAGCACCTGGTCTCTCAGGTGCAATGCCAGGGTGAGCAGCCAGCTCTCATGGAGCACATTACTATTTATTCAGAGCAAAAGCATTTAAGAGAAAACATAAAAACAAACAGCTTCTATGCATGCCTCGCTCACCAGCTGTCACCCATCTTCCACACAGAGACCCTGATAGGACTAAAGTACTTTGGGCACTTTCATAGCACCTGTCTCTCATGCTCGCAGTCTCATGTCAGTTCTTGGACTGACTGTGAGTGACCCTCCCCTCTGATCAGGGCTGTCACTTGATACAGTTTCAAGTCATTTTGTATGAGGCTTCTTGGACCAGGTTGAACTAGCATATGCTATTTCCCCAGGGCCCAAACTTCAAAAGTCTGGTTACCTGCAATTTTTCAGCATTGGGAATTGCATTAATTACTCCCTACTGAGTTCAGCTCCTGCAGGATGCACCTTTTAGCTCACCTGTTGAGCCACCCCACCTAGCCATCCCATGAAGATACATGCAACATTTATAAAATTGATACAATATCAAGGGTTTACAATCTTTGAATCCTGAACACTTATTATTTCCTTTGACTTTTCTGTTCATCGCAAACGCTGTTCCTGGGAAACGGTGCACACGTGTAAAATAAGTATGTCTATAGGACTTTGCAGAATCAAGGTCTAAAGGTGAACAAGGGGGTCTATGCATCGCGTGAGCTCTTATAATAGAACTTAAGTGGTTCACAGGCCTTTTGCTAGTTCTCGGCACCAAGTGAACTGCATCATAAGTCATATAGAATAAACTGAGTGCAGAGGAAAATGAATTTCCGTTGAACATGACTAAATTCACCATGTTTGGTGTAGTTATTTATAAATGCGGTATCTCACCTGCTGTTGGGTCTAGCAGATAAAATGCAGCAATCCAAATTCCAATCATCTAAAGTAAATTAAATATACATGTGAAGTTCAGGTAAAGCATTTTATTTGGATACTAATTGATTTAGATTTATTCATCTTGTAAAAAGTGTATAATACAACAGTATTTTCCCAGCGACCAATATAGCACTCAATCTAGCATGAATTTCTATGCATTCATTCCTTTATGTCTTGCAAAGTAAAGGTAGCATGTCCTTAAATGTGCCCTTTAATCTACTCCTGTTTCAAAGCAGGGTAGATCAAAATGCACAACAGAACATTTAGGGCATGGCTAGAGTGACCAGACAGCAAATGTGAAAAATTGGGACAGGGGGTGGAGGGTAAAAGGAGCCTATATTAGAAAAAGACCCAAAATCGGTACTGTCCCTATAAAATCGGGACACCTGGTCACCCTAGGCATGGCAGCAAGGTCTACATGGACACTTACAGCATGGCAGGCTACTGCAGGGTAGATTTACACCCCAGCTTGCTGCAACCTAAGTGCTCATGTAGCCAAGCATTAGTGTAAAGCTCTGTTTTCTTGATGTCTCCTCATCAGCAGATGCCCCTTTTTAGTTCACCAGTTATTTTTTCTGCTTTCTGCAATGTCGTTTTTTCTTAGATTAAAAATTCCAATTTATGTCTTACACTTAGCCTGATAGTGCATTCTATGCATCCCCCCCAACTCCCATTACCGTCCCTGGAGAATTTTGTGTGTGCGAGAAATGCAGGCTCTAACTTCGTGAGGGAATAAATTCTGTCTCAAGTAGATCTTGGAAATGTTCCGACAAAACAGCGTTTGAGCTCTGCCCCTCCTTGTGATTCTGCTTTCATCTCTATTCCCACTCCCAAGGCACTACGCAAGCCTACTCCCTTTATCTCCTCTGATACTGTGCCACAAACTTAGCACCCTCCCAGTTGCAGTCTTCCAACAATCCTCCACTTCAAATCTCTCTTCAAATCCTCTTCTCCCTCCCCACCCACATAGTTTTGCATACAAGGTGTTTGGAAGCCCTGGGCTCAGCTCCTGACTCCATGCCAGAGAACCTGGAAGCCCTGAGAACCCAGGTTTGCGCCAGGCCTCTAGGGGCTTCCAGGGTCCCAAGTCAGCTGGCTCCCGGGCTGCCCAACTTCCGCAGCCTGGTGAGCCAGTTGCCCCAAGAGTCAGGAAGCCTAGGGAGCCAGCAGGGGTCCCTGGCCTGAGCAGTCGAGAAACCCCGGCTGCCCCAGAGCTGCAGATCCTATAAGCTTTGTCAGCTGCTGAGTGAAAATGACACAAACTGAGAAGATTCATCTCCTGCCAACCACTAAATAGCAGCACTGAAACTGACTCAGCAGCTGCTGAGTCATGGGACCATTTTGGAAACACCTTGTTTTGGCCAGCTCTAATTTGAAGGCTTTTGATTATTCCATCATCTTCGAGGAGCTGGGTAAAGTCCGGAGGGGAACAAAAGACAGTGACATGCAAAACTTATTAGAGGGTCACACACTTTTTTTTTCTTCTGTGGGCTGAACGCTGGGCTCACACCAGGGGCTCCTAGTGTTATTTACCCCATCACATCACCCAAGAACCAGGGGTCATCCAATGAAATTAATAGGCAGCAGGTTTAAAAACAAATTTCTTTACACAACATATAGTCTAGGGTGACTAGATGTCCCGATTTTATAGGGACAGTCCCTATTTTGGGTCTTTTTCTTATATAGGCTCCTCTTACCCCTCCCACCCCCATCCTGATTTTTCACATTTGCTGTCTGGTCACCCTAGCACAGTCAAGCTGTGGAAGTTGTTGCCGGGGATGTTGCGAAGGCCAAAAGCATAACTGGATTAAAAAAAAAGAGAAATTCATGGAGGATAGGTCCATCAATGGCTATTAGCCAAGATGGTCAGGGATGCAACTTCATGCTCTGGGTGTTCCAAAACCTCTGACTGCCAGGTGCTGGGACTGGATGACAGGAATGGATCACTCAGTAATTGCCTTGTTCTTGTCATTGGCCACTGTCAGAAGAAAGGATCCTGGGCTAGATGGCCCATTGGTTTGACCCAGTATGGCTGTTCTTATGTTCTTATGTTCCTTGCATTCTTCCATTCCCATACAAGCTCCTGATGTGGCCTCCCAACCTCCTCTATTTCAGGGACTCTTTGCAATCCCCCAACCCTTTATTCATGCCAGATTTAGCTCAGTATGCTTTAGGATTAATACACAGGACCAAATCCTCAGTTGGTGTATATCCGCTAAGCAACATGGCCTTTGAAGCTACAACAATTTATACCAGCTGAGGGTATGCCTAAGGATATGATATAAACAATTGTAAGCTCCTTTCTTTGGCCTTCTACTTCAGTCCCACCCCCCTCCAGTCCACATGGAATAGCTACTGGAGAACAGCAATGCCAGTGAATTTCCCTGTGTAGGCTGCCCTAAAAGTGGCAGTAAAAATCACAAATCCTCTCCTGCCAATTCCGTCACATCACACCCCTCTCAAATGCATATGCAGACTGACCCAGTCCCGTATGTATTTTAAGCTCCTTACTGCATCAGAACCTTTCTCAATTCTGCCCCTGTTTATAATTCTGCTATCATCTCTTCCTTTATTCACACCCGTGAGGCACTGCACAAGCCAAATCCCTTTGTCTCCTCTTACAGTGCCTCAGACTTAAAACACCCTCCCAGCTGCAGTCTTTTAAGCATTCTCCCTTTTGTCTTTCAAACCTTTTTTTATATCCTTGCTGCACTTCACCCCCCCCCGTTTTGCCTACCATTTACTTAATAAGTGACGTGCAACAGGGGTATCCACTCTTGCACTGCAATTATTACATGCAAAATGGAGAGGAAGGAGGGTGTTAGGGGTAGTGCACCTGCTGGAGACCCAAGTTTAATTCCCTGCTCTGCCACAAACTTCCTGTGTGGCCTTGGGCAGTCACTTAGTCTCTCTTTCTCATCTGTATAATGGGTTTAGTAGTGTTGTCAGGGTAAATGCATAAAAGATTGTGAGGTGCTCGGATACTGCAGTAATGGGGGCCATATAAGTACCTAAGAGACATAGAACTACCTCTTTCCCTTGCTATATTGTTGTTCCTCTCTTTGGCTGCTGTCCTGGAATGGTTTATGCCAGCAGCTGTTGTGCTGTTTTCTGCTCTTTCTGCACAGATCATATTATAAATTTTCCAAAGCCGAAAAGACGTCTCTTTAAAGTGCTGCATTCACCAGATCAATACAATGTGTCTAAGTGTTCACCTGTTGTCTTTTATACTTCAGTTTAAGGCCAAGGATCAGATTCATTAGAAGGAAAGAGGTAAATAAAAACATGCCAGATGATTGCAGTTAATGTCTTTGAAAACTCAAAACAAAACCCTTGATAATGGAAATACCTGACAGTACAAAGTTCTCGGCATACCACATGTCCCCTCTTACCTGTGTGAATACCCAGTTCACCTCTAGAAAATGACTACTTGGAAACACACCGGCCCACTCCTTAAAAGGAATCTGAGAATAGCCTCTTCTCTAGGCACATCCACCCTCTGTAGCTCAGGTTGGAGATAGCACAGTAGGATCCCAAATAGCTGCCCAGACTCTTCCAGACACTGAAAACTGGTGCACAGAGAATTGCATGGTTTGCTGGTGACATGAATAGTGAAGTAATCTGTACAGGAAGTGGAGGACTTCATCCCATCTGTAAATGCTGCCTACTCCTTCCATGTGATTGTACAGTGCTTAGCACAGTGATCCATAATTGCTATTAGGATTACTACAATGCAAAATATAACAGAGAAGAGAGCATCTTGACTTTGGCCAATCTCCTCTTCCTGTCTACCCACTAGGAATTGTATGGGGAAGTTCTCCAGGAGGTAACTTACCTTAAATAAAGGCTCAAGATGACATAAATTTAAAATTAGGCAAACCAGCCATCCCATGGAGCAGAGTGCTTTGGAACTTCTTTGAGACTCTCCTCCTCCAAATCAGCGGACAGAGTAAAAGCAATAATTAGGTCAGGGTAGAGCATTCATACATATCACTTTGTCCGGTGTAGGTAAGAAGGGAGGCTTTCAAATATCTGCCGATCTCCTAAATTATGTTGGAGTCTCTGGATTGAAGCAGTGACCCAGAATAGGTGCTAGGGGATGTTTTTCTGAGGTATTTGATGTGGGGGATGAGGGTACAAAGTGTACAGGCATTTGCTTACTGTTGGAGACCATGTGCCAGGCGTTGGGATTTTAAGAAATTAATGTTATAACCTGATGAAGAATCAGATACAATTAATATGATGGTAACATAGGACAGAGGAAAAGGGGATATTAATCCACAGCTACTTGCTTGGGCACGGATCATAGTCGAATGGACTCAGATAATGTAGTGATGAAAAAAACTCATTCAGTTATCCAATTTTTCATCTTGCCAATGTAAGATTGTTCCATTCAGCATTTTGTCTAGTCTAGTTTAATGTCCTAAGTAAGGAGGATTCAACCACTTCCTTGCACTGGGATTCATGGATTTTTAAGGCCGAAAAGGACCATTATGATAATCTATTCTTGACCTCTGCATAGCACAGGCCATAGAAGAGTTTGGGAGATGTTTGTGCTACCTGTGGATTCTTCCACTAGTTTATAGTCATTGACTAAGATTTCTTGCCTCTTCTTTCTTTCTAGTGGCTCTTTCTCTCCTTTCTTCTTGGTCAGTAGTTAGGTTACTGTTAATCTCTGGCCTATTCTCAGTCTGCTTGTCAACTAGCCATCCTTAGATGCAGGATACCTTTTAGTGGCAACCAACCTGAATCTGAATGTCTCCATAGATGATTGCGTAATAGAATTGTTTCTAGTTGCCACATTCTTCCAATTAGTATCTCCAAAACAATCCCATTCATTCTTTAACTCTGACAGTACTTTACTTCATGCTTTATCTAATTTTGCTTCCTCAGTGACTTCAAATATTACTCATCGCTAGAGCTGAGTGTGAAATAGTTCTCCCATCCAGCAACATTTTTTGAGATTTCAAATATGTTCCTGTTTTGCATTGGGATGAAACTAAGACCTTCCGGCATTTTTCACAAACAGAGAGACAGACACAGAATAGCTAATAGCCTGATGCTCCAAATCCAACACCGCCAGGACTTAAACAAGGCACGCTCACATCCCGGGTAAGTGCTCCAATGACTAGGCTGGGGTGGTAGTGGATCTTTCTCAGAATCTCCTGTTGGAGCTATTCCACTCTGTATAAATAATTAATTCATCATTGGGCTAGAGTACAAGCAAGACTGACTATAGCACAGTAGTTTAGTCACTGATGTGAAAAACCAGGGTTCAAGTCCTTGCCCTAGAGCAGGGATTTGAAACTGTGTCTCCCATTTGCCAGGTGATGTGCTAACCAGGAGTCTGATGGTCAGAGGCACACACTTTAATCCTAGACACGAGAAACCTTATGATGAAAGTTTTGTTGACTGTGAGCCTTTCCCATGAAAAGCTTTGGTTTTGACAAATCAGTTATATTCTGATGAAAACATGTTTCATCAAAAAATTCCCAACCAGTTCTACTTGTGCCCCTATATATTTGACTCTGAAAAGGATCCAGATTACAGATATAGCTTTTCTGGTCTTCTTTCAAATTGGGACAGCATCCCCCCCTCTGAATCCCAGTTATGTTACATTATCTCTCCAAAGGAGACTCATCACTTGTTGGGATATGTCAGTGTTTAGACCCTGAAACCTCTTCCTTTCAGAGCTTCCACGGGTAGCCCTCAGAACTCGTTTGTTTGCTTCTCACATGTTGGCTGAGTCACTCTGCCATCCCTGTCTCAGATACATCCCTTGGTTAGCAGTAATGGATTTCACTGTCCCCTGGCCCCTACATGGAAACAATCAAACATCTCACACTACCCTTCTTATTTTTAGTCACTTACCACTCTAAATCCAGCATATACTCTTGCTTTGTAATCTCTGTTCAGATCACTCCCTCTGGAACACTGGTTCCTGCTCTCTTTCCTCAGACTATCCTCTTCTTGGGTGTGGACCTAACCATAAAGTGCCTAATTATGTATTTAGTGCGGGGGAGTGTGAATCTTTGTGATGATCATACAATGAGAGTATCCTTGTTCCACCCTTTCCTGTCTTGTCTTTTTTCTTACCATCTCCAGGGATGAAGCAACCCCCAGCTTCCCCCAACATTAGGGGGGCACAAAGGAAGCAATTTAGGGCAGGTCTACACTAGAAGTACTACGTAGGTACAGCTGCACTGATGCAGCCTTGTCGCTGTAGCATCTCTGGTGAAGACGCTCTGTGCCGACAGGAGACACTGTCCTGTCAGCATAATTACCCCACCTTCGTGAGTGGCAGAAGCTCTGCTGGCAAGAGAGCGTCTCTCACCGACACAGCACTGGTGTGGACAGAGCTTAGGTCACTGTAACTTGTGTTGCTCAGAGGGGTGTCTTTTTCACATCCTGGAGTGGCTTAAGTTAAATTGACTAAAGCAGTAGTGTAGACTTGCCCTTAGCAAAGACAAGAGGGTGTGTATTGTGTATGGAGCCCTATATAGGGAACAAGACACTAGGTAGGTGAACATGGTGTCCTACTCCAGAAGCAACTAACAGGCTCAAATGGCTTTGCCTAAAAAGCTGTGGAGCAGCGAAGGGAAAGTAACTTAAATAACAAGTGCACTGAGTGCCACACTGGTTCTTTCTTGCTTGTTCCAGGACAATGGGAAGGCAACATGTGACACTGAGAGATTTAGGATATTAAATCTGGCCAGGAGGGGTCGGAGTCTTGGCAAACTGAAAAAGGTCCTGTGCTGAGGAGCAGTAATCACGTTTTCCTCATTCAGGCTGGGGATTGGGTAGAGGAACCTCCTATTAGAGGAAGTTAATGATTTATAGGGGGGTGGGAGGAAAGATGGTAAAGGTAATCACAGAAATATTCAATTGTACTACTCATGGAGGAGGGAAGAGCCAAGCTCCCACAAGCGGATGCTAAGAGGGAGAGAGCTCTTGCTCCCGCTCCTGTGCATAATTGATGTCCCACAGCTGTGGTTTGCATTGATTTTGGCTGAAAATGGCAAAAAGCATCTTTGGCTCCAAATTGCCTCTTCCAAGCCATAAGCATCACCCTCACGATCTAACCTCACTCCCTTTGCAACCTCACTATTTTCTCTCAATTCCAAAGTCCTGGGACAAAATTGTGAAGGGAGTATTATTTACTCCTGAGGGCATTCTGTGCAAAAAAATTTAAAAATTCTGCACCAAAAATATAAAAATTCTGCGCACAATATTTTAAAATTCTGCAAATTTTATTTGTCAAATAAATATGGAGGCTCCAACATAGCAGTGGGAAGTACAGACTACTGGCTGCACAGAGATGGGAGATAACTGTGCAGCTCCCCTCTGGGACATGGACTCAGGGTTGGATGCAGCCTCACCACTGACATAGCACAAGGACCAGGCCTGCCTCAGAAACATCCCAGGGCCCTGCCCCTCTGTGCCAGGTGCACCAAGTGTGGAGAGGCAGGCTCAGCAAGGCAGGATCCAAGTATGGAGGGCTTAGTGTGGGGTGATCCAGGTGTGGGTTGAGAGGGTTCTGTGTAGGGCAAACTGGCTGTGGGCGGCTCAGTAGGGTATCTGGGTTTGTGGGGGATCTGGATGCACAGGGGCTTGTTGGGGAGTTCTGGGTGTAATGGTAATGGGACTCTGGAGGGGTTGTGGCATGCAGTTAAACATTTTATTTCCTGTTAATAGAGAATCCTGATGTTCAGGGTTCTTGCTATCAAAGTAGCTCATTTTTATGCATCGTTATCTGCAAAATGGATTCTCTCCTTTAACATTGTCCCATGGAGACGCACACAAATTGAAGGCAGTAGGATAAGTGGCTCTAAAATATTATTAGATTTTTGGTACAGTAATTTAATATTCTGGATTATTTATTTACTATTGCTGTTCACTTCTTCCATGGAACTAAAAGGAACATATAAAGTTCAAGGATCTCATGTTTTTTCACCTCCCACAGTAACAGAAGAAATGTCATGCGTATAATAATAACCTCCCCACACACTGAAAGCTGAATTTTCTGTAATAATTGTGTTAGTAATTTTTGAGAGTATCCTCAGCTTATTCTTTGCACCAAGGAAGAACTTTGGACGAAGGTTTTTGTTTTGTTTTTAATTTTAATAAAATATTTTTCTATTGTAGTTCCAAAAAGCCAATACAATGTTAAAAATAAAGAAAAATCAATAGTAATAACTGAAGTTGTTGAATCCAATGACAAAAGCTGCCTCTAAAGTTAGCATTTTATGGGGTAACAAAGAGAATGCAAATTGCACAGTAGAGGAATATGCCCTCAAAAAACATACTTAGAGCACAGCTGTTCAAAGAGTAATTGTCTTTTTCAACATGGCAGCAAAATGCATCACGTAGCACACCATGAAATTATAAATTATAGATAAGATTTAATTCATTATAAAATGTAGGCTTACTTTATTTTGCCATTTACAAGGTATGAACTTCTTGACTGGTTATCTTTTTCCAAGGCAAATCTTCCTGTGATTAGATCAGGCCTTTATAGCCTCAGACTAGTTCCAAAAATTTAAAATGACAGCACCACACAAATCTGAAACCAAGTTACAATTTTAAAATTTCAAAAGAGGGAGGTGGAAAGAGAAGACTGTGATACAGCAATAGCTGGTAACTGTCAATTCTTTATTAAAAGTACCTGTGATAAGTTCACAGGTACTAGCAGGAAAGATCAGTACTTTCACCCAAGTAATTATTACACCATTATCATAATCTCATATTGCAATAAGGAATGTAATAAATCTACTTTTGATCTACTTGGGGAAGATACTTACCCTCTCTATACCTCAGTTCCCCATCTGGTCTTCTAGGTGCTACTGTAGTACAAATAGTAAAAAACAACAGGAAGCATTCCCAATGCGTCCGAACTCCTCCCACTCTAGTGTATCTCAAAAGATCTACAGGAGAGGACTCCTCATATTAGGAAAATCCAAAGATTCACAGGAATGGGGTCCTGCCCAAGTAGATTTCCTAAGTTAGACCGGAGTAGGTTCCTTGGTTGTGCAGGTCTCTATGTCTGGTTAGTGGATGCACTGATTTACTGTATCTGAGCATGAAGTCTGCAGATCTGGTCAGCACTGCTGCCGGCTTCCTAAGCTGCTTCCGTTCCTCTGGCAAACCTCATAAGAAGTGACTGGATTTAGACATTTCTAGATATGCTTTTTCGACTCTCAGGTTTGGCCTTGCAGACTAGATCTCATTAAGATCTTGCCAATAAATCTTGTTTGAAGTATTCCAGACAAGCCAGTAGTCAGGATCCGGTAGTAAAGTAGTTGCAAGAATTGTCACATAATGATTAATACTTATTATTTCTATGTCCCATATTTTAAAAATGGCTTCTTGAAATGGTCTCACACCAGGTTAAAAAAAAAAAAGGCTTGCCACAGACCACATACACCAAGTTCAAAGCTGAAAGGACTTTTATGGGGGATTTTAGATAGGAATCAAAATTTGGTTTATAACAGAAACAGTGTCTGCCTTTTCAACATTCTCTGTTAGTTCATCTTATAGATAGGCAGAATCTGAATACCTTCAAACTTTGGGAAAAATCCAAACTATGCAGCTCAAGTCTACCTCTAATATGAACAGATGCTGAAATTCTGATGAGGAGGATAGAGATTTATGGGACATGTTCTCACATTCCCCTCCTTTGTGTTCTTTGTGGGAGGAAAATAAACATGATCCTAAGAACTGATTAAGCCTGTAGCTGTAGAATTTCTGTGACAGGTGATCTTAATGGTCTTTCCAGAGTTAGTAAGCCACATCAGTTGTTTGTATAGAAAATTCAGCTTGATTGCTAAAAGACACACGATCATATTTTGGAAGACACCAGGGATGTTTAACATATCTGAATACTTCAGTGTTGTTCTGGCTAATGAGATGAGCCATGCTCTGTGAATACAAAGGGTTGGGAAAAGATCCTGGTTGTCCACCAAATCCAGCAGAGATGGATGAAGCCGACCACAGCAAGAACAAGGTGGCAACAGCAAATTTGTTCTAGAGGAAAATGAGAAAAATCAAGTGCCATGCATTGCATTAGGCTGGCCTGATACGTCATCGTTCCCAGCAATGACCAGGTTTTATTTCCATGTACATGTCTGACTACATATCTGGATACACCGTCCTGCCAATTCTCAACAGGCTTTTGAAGGTATTGCCAAAAAGTAGCTTTAAACATGTGCTTCAGGAAGAAAGGTCATATCTCAGATAATTCTAGTCCAACTTCGGAGGCTTTTATTTTCAGTAGACACTATTCAGAATACTGGTGTAGAAGCAGATGTTCCCAGGACAACCATGGGAATTTTCTGGGCATGTTTAGTTGCCCGGGAAAAGGGGATTAAGAAGAGATGGTGCAGCAGTCACTCTCAGCATGAGTTAGCATATTTGAAGCTCCTATGCTTACAAAGTACGTTCGGAAGGGTAAAGGTTTAAAGACAGTCTTTTTCCATTTTAGTATTTGTTTTCACGTTGATACAAAAATGGAACGAAACCATTCAGTTACAGCATTGGTAAAATATCTGTTATGTTCTATTGTCATTAGCTGAGCTTGACAGGAGTTTAGCTCCCCTGTGAAGGAGTGGATAGGGACAATGAATGATTTTGAAAACACAATGTTAGTGCTTTTGCAGAGAGCCAAGTAAATAAAGCTCTAGTATTTATTGAAGGAACCTTGTTCGAAATCAGTTTGCCACTGAACAAATGAAAGAAGATTCTGTGGTTCCGTGTACTATGGTCGCAGGAACTACAAACACAAAGTTTCCATCTATATGTTAGCAAGGTGTAAGAGTTTGCCAAACTCTAAGCTGCACAATGACTTTGCTACAAAACATAGATCTGTGAACAAAAGAAAAATATAAGTAAATGTATTTCAGTACAACTGGAAATTTTCAAAGCAATGGCCGCAGTTACTAAACATGGAATCTATTCACTTTTTTAATGTCGTGTCAACATACTGGTTATTCTGCCTCAAAATATTTGCTTTTTCTAAAAATACATTGTTTTTTAAATGATCAGAATAAATATTTTAAGGGTCACCAGGTAGGATTTAACTAAACTATTCCAAAATATATTCACCCTCAGGTCAGCCCAAACATGGAAAATTTCAGCCCAAGAGGGAAACATAACTTTCCCATATGCCTAAACCAAAATTGCAAATCTGAATTCTCCTGTATCTGGGGTAAATCTGGATACAATTCATGGTTGGCTGTGAGATCCAAAATGGTCAGAATCAAAACCCTGTACCCCGTGGAGGATTAACACACAGGCCCATGACACCGTGCCTAGGGGCCCCAGCCAATTTGGGGCCTTTGCTGGAGTTCTGGAACCTGTGTAGATGTGGGGGGGTCACTGGCACTGGAACTCTGGCCCCGCCCCTTGTTCCTCCTTTTCCCCCCGGGGCCCTGCCTGCTGGCTAGGCCAGAAGCCAGAGCCAGGCCATGGCAAGAGCTTTCTGGGGAGCTCTGGACCCTCCACCTCCCTGGATGGAGGGATGGGGGGCCTGAGAACAGCCCCCGGCCTGTGTCCCCGCCCTTTGAGGCGCGTTCCCAGGGCAGGTGGAGAGTCCATAGCTCCCCACAGTAGCCTGTTCTCCCTGGGCAGCTCTTACCACGGCCCAGCTCCAGCTTCTGGCCTGGCTAGGGGGCAGGGCCTTGGGGGGAATAGTAGGAGAAGGGCCCCATAGCGAGAGTGGGGCTAAGGCCCACCTCAGCCCTCCACTGGGAAGAGTATGGCACCGCTAGCGGGGCTGCACTTTGTGGTGGGGGAACTGATTTCCTGCTGCAAAGCACAGCCCCTGCTGCTCCATGCTGGCCTGAGGCTACTATGCCCATGTTAAAAAATGCGTAGGCATGACCACCCTGGCTCCCCTGGGGTGTGGGAGGCCCAATGTTCTTTGTGCTCAGAACCCCAATAAATCTTAATCCGCCTCTGCAACACCGACAGACCCCAGTCGTCAGCAGGCAGGATTGAACCTGGGATCTCTGGAGCTAAATGCGTGAGCCTCTATTGCGAGAGCTAAAAGCCACATAGCCTTAGCTAAGGCTGTGGAGCAGACTCATTAATCTCTCTCTAAATGGTCTTGGTCCAATAGATGGGACAGAGTACTACACCCAGGAGGTGTGTGGGTTACACCTGGACCAAACATACCTCTGAATGGGTAAAATTTGCATCCGAGCCTTAATTTCATGGATGCAGCCTATTTGTTGTCATGAGAAAATCACAATGGATGTAAAATTTGTTACTTGAACCATCATTTTCACTGCAGAAGAAACTACAGAAATACAGCTGGTATGTGTACTTACACTTGCCCATCTTTTCCAGACACGACTGTAATGTTTTCTGCTCCCATAGTGCCCCTGCAGATACACAGGGGATGCTTTTCTCAGAAAAACTCGACTTTTGAAATGTTCCCCTGAATTTCTGTATCAATGTAGTTTGCAGAAGTGTTGCTAAAGGAAAAAATATGCAAGGAAAGTGATACTCCATGTTCTTCAACATAGTGAAAAGAAAATTTATCAGCATAGTAATGCATCACTGGGCAACCTTCTTTGGGACATGGGAAGAAGGATCCCTTTTTTGAAATAAGAACATCTATTAATAAGTATTATTTTCTTTTCATCTCAACTTTTATAATATTTGGAGTCAGGATACCTTGGTTCAGTACTTAATCCCAGTTTAGAGGTGCTCTTTAAAAATCAGAAGAGGCAGAAGTGCTTGCTTCTGAGATCAAATCATTTCCCTATTATTTATGGATGTAGTTGACCCGTGAGACAGGATGGTCTGGTTAAGTCACTGGACAAGAACTCTGGAGACCTGAGTTTAATTCCTTGAGCTGCCATGGGCTTCTTGGGTGACATTGGGCAAATCGTTTAATCTACCCTGTGCCTCAGTTCCCTGCCTATAAAATGGGGATAGTAATTCCTTACCCCTAGAGGTGTTGTGAGGCTAAAAACCATTAATAATTGTGAGGCACTTAGATACTACAGCGATGAAGGGTCACATAAGTACCTAGATAGAGACTACAACAGAGAATAGTGATGAAATAAACTGGTTTTGGTCCCCAATCTTGATATCTGATCTGCATGCATGTGGGCCTTCTGCCTATGTAGAGTCCATTTTAAGCCAGTGGGGCTCTGAGGTCTGACCATGTTGATGAGGACATTACTAACCATAAAAAAAGATGAGTGCACATAAGCTGAGTTAGTTTTTAAGTATTTATATTTAATTTCAGGAGGAAAATATTACTTACCACATTCAGACAGTAGAATTTTGTTGTTCATGAGTTATTGTGAAAAGTGTTCTTGCAGCAATAGCTATTTAGACATTAGAATGATAACAGGGCAAAATTGGGCATTGTGATCATTTCTATTATTTATTCTGCCATTCATGGAATTACTTTCCTCTCTGAACTAAATTGCATAGAGTAGGAAAGAGCACTGGTTTTATTCTAATGCTGAATTATATCAAATTTCCAGGTTATTCTATAATATTGCTTCAAGGAACAATAAAGCTTCTTGTTGATCAGCACTGAGATAATCATTCCTTTTGTGAACAGATGGGGGGAAAGGATTACAGGCTGTATTCCCTATATAATTATCCCTCAATTGCATTACCAGAGTTCATTCATTAACGACCCAATCCTGCCAAGTGCTGAACATCACCAGTTCCCATTGACTTCCTAGTTTTCAGCACTTAGCAACTAATTTAGGCCCTGAACCATGAGTGTTTATATCCTGCATAAATGTTCATACAATCCTGTGCGTCTGTGGATGTACTTTCATTTATATAAACATCTAATCACATATGAAATCATACTCAGGCCCTGCCTCACTGATACCTGTTGACCATGAGTTCTGTTGTGAGCATTGGGCCTACAAATTGACCTGAATTATGAACTCAGCTGTAAAAAGTATGTAAAAGTTCATAAGATGTTACAGTAACATATAACAACAAATGCTGATGGGAAAAGATACGAAAAGTAGATAGAATAACTGAATTAGTTTTTAAACAAAAAGGCCTACTGATATAATTCAAGAACTGTGTTGAAATTAGGATTGTTAAAAATAGGAGATGTAGATCTGGAAATTAATGAGTTAAAATTGGTATGCTGGATATTAAGCTAATTGGTGGACAAAATAATAAGGGGCAGGGCTATTCCACCCATTGCTCCTTTTTGGAACCTCAAAAGAGAGAGATTTTATGGGGAATGAAAAAACAAAAAGAACAGATGGAAAGAAGAGAGGCTATTGGAGCAAGCCTCACAATCATGGCTGCCACCCCACCATTTCTGGGACCCTGCCTTTCCTCATCCTGATCCTCAGACATGTCCTGGCTAGAATGGGCCAGAGAGAGAGGGACCCAGATCATGTTGCCATCCCTATCAGCTCCATCTGAATCCAAAACACCATCTGGGATGACAGTTATTGCCATCTTTGATACCATCTAAAAGACTATCAAACAAGGGAAATTTTCCCTTCTGAAATTGGACTTTAACAACAGCAGCAACGACATCTCCAGACCATCTCAACTAACTTCTCTTTTCCCCAAAACAATACTTATTACCATCTTTAATACCATCTAAGAGACTGCCAACAGGGGATTTCTCCTTTTAAAAACTTGCTCCAGCTAAAAAGACAGGGAACAAAGGATGTCGTTAAAATGAAAGCTTTACTTAATACTTCACATTTCAAATGCTTTAATTGTTTTTCCTTCCTTTCTGTATCTTTAGTAAAAGTTTAAAAGGATTTTTAATTGCGTGTTTGCCATAGTGCGAAACAGGCTGAGGTCTCTATATACCAAGCATCGGACTTCGTTTTACACTTGTTTAATGTTGAACAGTGACTCAGTTATGTTAACATCATTAGCTCATCTAAATTAATATAACAGTTTCATTGGTTAATTACGTATTTTAAATCCAATTATTTTCTTTTTAACTGTTTTAAGTGTACTTCCTTTTAATTGAGTGTTCCCTTGTTCCAGTATTTATATGAGAGTAAAAATAGGAGTGCGTGATTTTCTTTCTCATCATATTATATGCTCCTATTATTCCCTCTATTTAGTCATCTCTTTAAACAGTACTAACTCTTTTAATCTCTCTTCATG
This sequence comes from Lepidochelys olivacea, assembly GCF_965140295.1. Lineage (NCBI taxonomy): Eukaryota > Metazoa > Chordata > Testudines > Cheloniidae > Lepidochelys > Lepidochelys olivacea. The sequence continues at coordinate 111,883,250 of NC_140417.1, forward strand.
TGGATCTTCTTCTGTGTCTGCTGCTTCCTGCAGCTCCTATTGGCTGGGAATGGCGAACCGTGGCCACTGGGAGCTGCAGGGGGCAGTGTTCCCTCTAATTTCTGACAGGCCGTGTGTGCAAAAAATTTCTTCTGTGCAAATTTTTGAAGCAGAGGTCAAATTTGTTCGCCATGAGGCAAATGCGCCCAAGCGAGTAAAATGCTTATACATTTTAAAAAGTTTTAATTTGCAATTTGTGATGATAGTTTTACACCATGTTGTTTTATAAATGTCTTTTTTAAATACTTAGAAAAAGGAAATTTAAGCATTCTTCATGAAGCAGAAGTTAGTTTTAAGCATTACGCTTTATGATCTTTTTATAGACAATCACAAGCATATATCAAGCACATATTAATCATGATCATTATCAGTCCATAGGCTTCTGTCCATTGATGTCCACTTTCACCTTTCATTCTATACACATGTCCGAAAAGATTTTGATAAACATATAATAAAGACAATTTAATAAGTATGCCATTATGTCAATTTATATGGGTTTTCAGATAGAGACATCATAAGTAAAAAAAGAAAAACAAGAGTTTGTGTTTTAAATTTAAAATATTCCTAAAAAAATCAATAAATGATTATCAGCCAAGAATAAGATATGTAATTACAAATGCATTTTAATTTCTTTATTGGTAAAAATGTCAAAGACGGCTAAACTAACCTTACTGTTTTTCCCTGCGATCCTTTTCATTTGCCCATTCAATATAAACTCTGTTCAGATCTATCAGTCCTCCATCCAGCTGGTAACTCTTAATGCACATCAGCATGTCCAAACGATCTACTTGTAAACAATTCCATAGTTTGTTTTTTAGAGTGTTCATTAAGCTAAAGCCACGCTCACAGTCTGTACTTGATGCTAGGAATGTTCCTCCAATATCCATCAACTTTGCAAGATCCTGAAGCTGTTCGTTCTGGTGAGCAAATGTCACCATATCCGGAAAACTTAAAACCAATTGGCTTTTGATTCTTTCGGCTACTGCAAACTTGAAGTCATTGTACTGACTGATTATAACAATCTCTTCAGCAAGAAAGTCTTTGTATTTTGAACATAGGGATTTGACCTGATGAATTCCAAAAGTGAAGTCACACTTAACTATTGCTGCACAGTCAAAAGCGGACTACTCCTGGACTTCATCCTCTGGACACCTGTCTGCCAAATGTGCACACAAGTTGTTTATGAAAGTTTTATTATGGAACTGGTATCAATTTCATTATTTTCTTGAGAGCTCATATCTAAGAGAGCCTTAACTTTGTCACTCCATAAGACTGAATCTCCAAGGTACTGTCTTCTGATCTTGTTCAGTTTACCTCGTACAAGGTGAAATGCTTCAAGAGGTGTAAGGCCCCGTTCTGGAGCAGTGTGGATAGTGAAGCCAGCTCCGACAAAACATCTTTCATAACTTCTAATGTTATTCGGTATTCCATGGTATTCAGCTTTTTGTGGCAGTATTTAGAAACTGGATCAGTATCTTTGTCTTGCTCAAAATATTCCAGAAGAGGATTATAGTTGCGAATAATTGCTCTAAGTGCAAAGTGCCTAGATAACCAGCTCACTTCATTGCGTGGCCTGATAGCCACTGACTCACATTCAGAAGCATCCACTATTTCCTGAAATTTGCATTTTCTCCTAGATGACCAACAGAACACCGTGTGGACAGTTCTCATTAAGGTTTCAATGTCTCTTATCAGCTTGACCTCTTTCCATACATCAGAAATTCCCAAGTCTTCCCGGTGTGCAATGCAATGTTGCTGGACTAAGTGTGGAATATCACGTTTCAGCTGAGCCGCCACACCACTGAGTTTGCCCAACATCACAGAGGCAACATCAGATGTGAACATCACCATTTTCATTAGATCAAGTTGGTGTTTTTTATAAACTCTTTGATTGCAGACACTATTGAAACAGCATCATATTCTTGCAATCATAATAGTCCACCAAACGAAGTTTTATAGTCTGCAGAATTTATGGATCTATATTTAAAGTAGAGTATCAAGTATCTGTTAATGGATATATCAGTGCTTTCATCAACAGCTAGAGTATGAAACATTGCCGATGCTATTTCATGCATGAGGTCATTTTGGAAAATTAAAAAGCATAATTTTTACTTTTCCAGCTTGCTGGTATGTGCACATACTTTTCCATATGGTCATTAATATCCTGAACAGAAAACATTGAGCTGTTCATTTTAATAGCCAACAACACACTGTCAATAAGTACCTTGATTTCTTCTGGGTTTGAGTGCTTGCATTCAAGATTAATTTGCCTCCCCTGCTTTTCAGCTGGACTTTCAAGAATCATGCTAAGCAATCCGCTCTGTAAGGAAGGGTTTTCGTTTCTAAGTCTTGTAACACCATCTATATGAGACTTACTTGAAAGATGATGCTTTAAGAAATCCAACTTCCATACATTGTTCCACATTCTTCCTGTTGAAAATTCTCCCGAAGCTCTGGCATCTCGACAATATACACAAACCACTCCATTGTCCTCATCATATGTGAATATTTCACAAAGTTTGACAAGCATTACACTATGTGACTTTGGTGTAACCATCTCTATAGTCTCATACAGCCATCCAGATTTAAATGAAGTCTCTGTTCTTTTTACGCTTTAGACCTCTAGACAGTGACATTTTGGGATTGATTTTTTTACCAGATTGGTTTATTTAAAATTAATACTTTTACTATATGGCTACTATTTCAATGCGCTTAACAGCATGACTCGACAAAAGGGCAAATGGGAGATCATTCAGATCAGGATACCGGAAGTTTGTGCATAGCTCCGATCATGTCTATGCATCTGCGGCAAAAAAATGCGGGGAAATGGTAAAACATCATGAGTAAATGTATGAAGTCCAATGCCTTTGAAAGATTTCAATCACGAAAACAACACTCACCTTTGTTCATTTCTGGGAAATCTTTGCAGTTCCTTAGCAACTATGGCCAGGCATTTTGACTTATTCGCACGTACTTGAGTTTGTACACAGCCAAATGAACAGACTACAAGGAGATGTGTAGGTCCCGACTGTCCCGACATGATCAGCGTTCCACGTTCGAAATGCTGGCGGGGAGAGGTACGATTCATTGCCCTCCTTCTCCCCCACCCCCCTGCCAGCTAGTAGAATCTGGCTTTGTTGATAGATGGCGGGCGAACTATGTCAAAAGTCGCCTGTAAATGATATTTCGGCCTGGCTCCGATGTAGTATTTCATTTTTTGTGCACGTGGTATTTCACCATGTGCGTGGGGCTTAGGATCTGTGTGCGTGTGCACACACACAGAGCTTAGAGGGAACAGTGGCAAGGGGCCGGGCCTGTGGATGGTTAACGTCAGCAAAATGTCTCGCGGCCCGCAATCACATTACCCTGATGGGCTGCATGTGGGCCGCAGGTTGCCCACCACTGGTCTAGATAATACTTAGTCCTGCCATGAGTGCAGGGGACTGGACTAGATGAGCTCTTGAGGTCCTTTCCAGTCCTATGATTCTATGATTGTCTTCGATCTCTCTGTAAAGCACCAATTTCCTCCCAAATTTTGATTAAAATATGTATTTTTGTCTAAAAGCTTCCATTTTGTTAAAAAGCCACATTTGGTTGAAAAAAAGAGTAGAGATGTGTAGCCCATAAAGCTAGCTTTGGCATTTGTTTTATTTAGCAGTAATGCAAGGAACCTACAGACATTGGCTTCAGCAGTTAGCATAAGGCTTGAGGCCTGTGAATTTTGGCACACATAAATGGCCCAGCAGTCACTTCTGAGTTTTGGGAAACTTGGAATAGTATTTCAAGGGGAAGTTTGTACATACAGAGATCAGGCAACCACAGAAATATGAGCTAAAACCGGTTTTTGGATATTTTAGAATAGGAACATCTGCAGATGTCTGATTTCAAGAGTGTAATGGCAACGAACTGACATATATGATGATAAGTTGAGATCATTAATATCCTAACCTATAGGAGAAGGGCATCCCAATATTAGTAGGGTGAAGAAACATAAATAAGGAAGAAGGGAGAAACCCTTACTGAATATACATTAGGCATAGTGGCATCAGCATATCATATTGTACAAGTTAAATCCCAGCCTGTGTGCAGGGAGAGAGGCCCTCTTTGTCTATGATCACATGATCACATAGGCTTAATACTATCGCGTGTGGTCGGTATTGTGGATTCATAAGATAGCAGTAGTTCCTGTGCTTTGTTAGGTTCTTCCCTCTTGCTGAAAAAATGTGCCACGTCCCATCTGATGAAGTAGCCTATGGTACCTGTTGTTCTTCCGATGCCTCTTTCCCTTCTCCTTGCTTCCCCCTCAGCATGTGTTCCAAGACTGCGGCCAATGAAATGGACATTGGCAGGACAGTATTCACATTTGTTTGGTTGATGTATGAAAATGAAAAAAGAGCATAAATATGTTTGTGCTGGGCCAAGAGAGTGCCAGGGAGAGGACTGCGTTGGGAGCTAGATCTTCTGACCCAGCTCCCGGCAAATGTCTGTCATGTCTGTGCCACAAATGTGCAGTGTGTGAAAATGTTAGAATATATGTGGGACCTGTAAATTAGAGATACAAGCCTAGTACAATGGCCTGATGCTCAGGGCCCAATCCTGTGAGGTGATGTATGCCTTCCCCCATTATGGACTTTGTTATGACCAATTTACCCCCAACTCATGCTATATCATGACCCCCCTCAGTACTTCCATGTCTTCACCTTCCCCTGCACAAGCACACTACCATCGTCTCTAAGGCACTGGCTAGCCTGCTTCCCACTCCTGGAGTCTGTGCAGGGACAGCAGAATGACCCTGGTTGCCCTCCCCAAGCCCCTCTTCCCCCAAGTCCCATCCCCATCCTTCAGGTCAGGGCTATGAGGCCTGGTGAGGAAGTTTGCGCTGTACCCAGCCTGTGGATAAAATAGGCCTTTATTGTACAGGGATGTCAGTCTGAGCCCTTCCACCAGCTCTGTTCATATGCACACTAAGTAACACCATGTAATTTAAAAGCAGTTAAAAAAATAGTGTATGAGTCATGTTCCATACCTCTCACTCCTAGCGAAGGGCCTGTCCGCTTCATTTGTGTGAGGAGACACTGCCACCTAGTGGCTTTTTGGGTTAATTGTCCGCCTTTTTCATAGTTTGCCCTTGGGGTGTATGCTGCATGTTTTGTGGTGGTGTGACCCAGATTTGGCAAACACATGCTTAACTTTAATGGGACTCTCAGGCACTTAAAGTAAAGCCTGTATTTTATCTATCTGTAGGATTGGGGCCTGTGCGAGGTAGCCACGTTTATGTGGTTATCAGCTACTGCATTCAGCATTCCCCCTCTTTCTGACTGTGCCAAGTCTGATCTAAGGATACCATTGGTATTTTCTTAGACCCATCATGTGAAAAAGCTTTAGGGTCTGTAAAGAAAATAAAACCTGATGTAAACTCCACCACATGGACTGTATGTCAATGGGTCAGCTCCACACAGCCTTGAATGGTGGCTAAATAAGATATTTTTACCTCAAGAAGGTCCACAAAATAGATCAGTTCAGCCCCCACAACACGGATATTGTTTGCTGCTTCAGTGTACAAGGCATTTGAGCCATCTCTCTAGTCTACAATAATGCAGTTCATGTCTTCCACTTGATACGTGAACTGTGGATATGAAAAAAAGAGGATGGAAGGAAATCAGCATGAGTTAAAAGTCAGGATTCAGGTTATTAGAACTAAATAATTAAGTAATGATTGAATTATATTGTGCTACGGCAGAGGGTCTCGTCTCAAGCACTGAGGGCTGGATTCTACAGCTATTATTTATGAAATTAGCATATGCTTGTGCAAAAAGCCCCATTGGCCTCAAATTCTGCTCACGTTACTAATGTGACTAATCATATTGAAATCCCTGGTCCAACTCGTGGGCACTGTACTGCAACTTTTCCACTGAAGAGTACCTCATTTTGCAAAAAGAAAAGGAGTACTTGTGGCACCTTAGAGACTAACCAATTTATTTGAGCATAAGCTTTCGTGAGCTACAGCTCACTTCATCGGAAGCTTTCGTGAGCTCTAGCTCACGAAAGCTTATGCTCAAATAAATTGGTTAGTTTCTAAGGTGCCACAAGTACTCCTTTTCTTTTTGCGAATACAGACTAGCACGGCTGTTACTCTGAAACTTCTCATTTTGCAAGTAATTCTATTGATCAGTGGGCTACACACAGAGTAAAATATACATACCACTGGTAAGGGGGACAGAATGAGTATGTGAGTAGGTGAGCAGGATTTGGCCCCCGGTTATATATGCAAAAATTTTCCACATAACTATAAAGCAACTCAGCTAAGATTGTTTTTCAACATTATTTTTTATCCTATATGTTTCTAATAGCCCCTCAGAAGCTCAAATCTTTGTGTGTTTCTATTTAGAAAAGTGGCAGTATAATAATGACACAACTGCCTCATCAGCTTACTTGACTAATGAAGATAAACTTTGAGTACTTTTTTACTCCTGTTAGTGGAGTGAACACATCACAAAACAGTGAGGCAGGATGGTCCAGTAGTTAGGGCATGACACTTGGACTTGGGAGACCTAGGCTGAAATAGCTGCAGCACCACTGACTTCCTGTTTGACTCTGGGCAAGTCACTTAGCCTCTCTGTGCCTCCGTTCCCCTTCCCCCGCTGAGGATAATAGTGTGACAGGTTGGATCACAGAAACCCCCTTGAGGCTGCCAACTGATGTGCCAAGACTACTTCTGCCCCTGCCTTCCCTGCGAGCTTCGGACTCCAGAACCCTGGCTGGTTGTGCCAGACATGCTTGCTGGATACAAACACAGACCCAGGTCTGAACCACGTCCCGCAAACTGCAGGCTTAACTGAAAGCAGCTTAAGAAGCGTTCCTGTCTCTAACACTCAGATGCCCAGCTCCCAATGGGGTCCAAACCCCAAATAAATCCGTTTTACCCTGTATAAAGCTTATACAGGATAAACTCATAAATTGTCCGCCCTCTAAAACACTGATAGAGAGATATGCACAGCTGTTTGCCCCCCCAGCCCCAGGGATTAAATAACCCCGAGTATATATTAATAAGTAAAAAGTGATTTTATTAAATACAAAAAGTAGGATTTAAGTGGTTCCAAGTAATAAGACAGAACAAAGTGAATTGCCAAACAAAATAAAATAAAACACGCAAGTCTATACCTAATACATCAAGAGAGCTGAATACAGATAAAATCTCACCCTCAGAGATGTTTCAATAAGCTTCTATCACAGACTGGACCCCTTCCTAGTCTGGGCACAATTCTTTCCCTTGGTACAGCCCTTGTTCCAGCTCAGGTGGTAGCTAGGGGATTTCTCATGATTGCCTCCCTTTATTCTGTTCCACCTCCTTATATATCTTTTGCACAAGGCGGAAATTTTTTGTCCATATCTGGGTTCCCACCCCACCTTCTAAATGGAAAAGCACCAGGTTTAAGATGGATTTCAGTACCAGGTGACATGGTCACATATCCCGTGATACCCCAAGCCTTCACTCCTCCCAGACTGACTCACAAGAAGGCCTGCAAGCAAACAGAGCCATCTACAGTCAATTGTCCTGGTTAGTGGGAGCCATCAAGATTCCAAACCACCATTAATGGCCTGCACTTTGCATAACTACAATAGGGCCTCAGAGTTATATTTCATATTTCTAGTTTCAGATACAAGAATTATACATACATGCAAATAGGATGTCCACTTTCAGTAGATTCTAAATTTTGTAAGATACCTTACAAGAGACCTTTTGCATGAAGCATATTCCAGTTAGGTTATATTCACACTCATTAGCATATTTTCATAAAATCATGTAGAGTGCAACGTCACAAATAGTACTTCCCTTCTCACAGGTATGTTGCGAGGATGAATATATGAAAGACTCTGAGCAGCATACATGCAAAATTGTGGTGCACCCAGCATGGAGGGGTAGGACTTCAGGTTTTTTGGAGGTAGGCATGAGGCAGGCTCTGTCCCCTCAGGCAGAGCAGAAAATGTAGCAACCTGCTTGCATAGTTTTTCCTATTGTTGTTAGTTAATTGTTCCCGTTCTTAGTGAATTCCCCAAGGAGCGTAAAACAGGTGTAAAAGTTTTAAGGCTCTTTTACATTGTGAGAGTGGTGTAAAGGAGTCTTGCTGTAAATGACAGTAAGGGAATCCTCAGCTAGGAAGATCGATGTGCTTTCTCGCTTTTTTCCTGTGCCAGAATGGCACAGTGGGGTTAAATTACAGCTCAGGATCTATTTTACCGACCCATTTAAAAAAAAGACTTTGAGGGCAAATCAAATGTTTATCAAACAGTCAATAAAACATCAGGACAGGCAGAACTAAGCACTTTCCAAGGTAGCCAGCCAGGATTGTAACTGGAACGCAGAGTATTGGTTACCAAGTATTTGTAACTTAACTTTCTTATGTATAGGAAATGCTAAATAATTCTTGACTTTTTTCTGTATTGTAGTTTAAATAAATTACTAATGTAATTGAAACTGGTGTGACTATATTGCGTTATTTTGACAAATAAAATGTGCAGAATTTTTAAATTTTTAGTGCAGAATTCCCCCAGGAGTAGCGTATAAAGAGCTTAATGAGAAAACAGAGCTGACCATGTTTTGAAGTCCGTACATTTTAGCTAGAAAATACATACCAAATATTTTAGAAAAGGAAAGCTGAAATTTCAAGTTGAAATGGTATGACTATGAGATAATATTCGTATTATACCCTGCATGTATCTATTATCTAGAGGTAGTCTTACTGATGGTATATCCATGTATCATGAAAGGAATTTTCCTATGTGTTCAGAAATTTGAAGCTTTGATAGTTGAGGGATTCGTAGCTGAAATTTCCTGTATTAAGAAAGAAAAGGAAAAATAAAAAGATCTGTATATCTTACTGTGGCATGTATTTTTATGTGGAGGCAGTGTGGCCTAGTGAGTAGAGCATGGGACTGGGACTCAGGAGAGTTGGGGTTCTATTTCCAGCTCTGCCACTGGACTGCTGGAGGACCTTGGGCAAGTCACTTCCTCTCTCTGTTCCTTAGGTCTATGCATAAAAGTTAGCTACGTCGTTCAGGGCTGTGAAAAATTGCATTCTGTGTGTAACATAGGTAGGTCAACTTAGTGCCTACTGTAAACGCAGCTAAGTCAACAGAAAAATTCTTCCATTAACCTAGCTACTGCCTCTGGAGAGAGTGGATTTCCTGCAGTAACAGAAAAACACTTTCCGTCAGTACAGTGTCTACGATAGAGCAGGATAACTGCAGCATGTGTAGTGTAGACATACCCTTAGTTTCCCCTTAGTTTTGAGATATACTGCCATATCAGAACTAGGTATTATCAAAGGAAATACCTTCAAGCTGATAGACTGACAGGCACCTGTTTCCCCCACTTTTTGTTTGTTTTGTTTTTTTAGGAAAAATCAGAGAGACAAGAGGGGGGACCTGACTTTCTAACTATTTCTTTTTTATCTTAAAGACTCTCTAGACAACTGGAAAACTGCCAGTTATCACATCAGAGACCCTGGGTATCATTTGATTAGTTGAGAGGGGAAGCAATATTTTAATTATTTTTTTTTTAATTGTAGCTTGTTAAGGCTGATTAAATTTGAATACTTCCATAAACAGTTGTGAAAAAAGATGACTTGAAGTACTCAACACTTCCATGCCTTCAGCGAGGAGTTAAGAGAAGTCAGAGGATGTATCTGAGACCCTCACCAAGTCCTCCAGGGAAAACCAGACCTGGTAATCCTGAAGGGTTTTTAAGGTGACACACAACCAGGAAAAATAAAACTTTAAAAATCCCACTTTTTAAAAACTAACACTAATAAAAATCTTTTGAGCCTTTTTATTCATCATAAAAAAACAATAAAAAAGACACCCACCTCACTATTTTTTTCCATTGCCAGGTAACCATTAAATTACTTGAATTTCAATTTCTCTTTAACACAATTAGGTTTGGCTTTCTTTGGTGAGTCATTTTTCTTCTGCCACCAACGTAGTCTCCGGTCCAGCAAATGCATCGCAAGTACACACTGTGCTGCAGATGGGCCCAAGCCAGAGCCCTCAACCCAAACACCTGCTACGTCTTGAGAAGGTCAGATGCGAATTTGGATACAAACTTCACCCAGTGCTGGCTGGTTCTTAAAATAATTGATGGGACTGAGACATCCTCCATCTCCTTTCTACCCTCCCAATGAGGACTCCTCACTTTCTCTCTCTCCCTGCCAGTGCAGCAAACCTCTTCCAGCTGTCCCTTTCTGCTTCCTCCTGTCTTCCGCTCCATTACTTCCTCTGATCATGCCTGGTCTCCTGTCACTGTAGTTGCCTCTGTTGCCTCCTTCCCTTTCCCACTGCATGTGGTTCCAGAAAGCTGGCCCAGCCACCTCTCACTATCTATCTGAGCAGCCTCTAGAGACACAGCCTCCTCATACTTTCCCTGCCCAGCTGACCCTGCACAGGAGGAGCCAAAGTCACCTCCAAAGTCACCACCACTTTAAAAGAAGTCGATTAGAGAGATTTGCTTCTCTTTAGATCGGGGAGCTGAGAAGAGCTGAATCAGATTTGAAATGGTACATGAGTCCATTTCTAGAGAGAAGGGGTTCAGCTTTCTGTTGAATACTCCTAGCAACCACACTGAAGTCCCCACAGCGATTGCACTGGGAGTAAGACTGGGTCCCAAAGCATTCCGAATTGCTCCAGTGGTGTTCCTAAGAAAAATAAGAGTAATAGATAGAGCAGACTTCATGGCTCTATCACTCACACTCGCCACATCTGGGAGGAGAGGGGAAAGACCTGAGAATCTCTGCCATGCAGAGTGCACAGCACGGGGATTGCACTGGTTCCTCTGTTCCCCTATAGGCGAGGCAGGAGTTGCCCTTTATTGCAGACATGTTGACACAGAACAAGCCCACATCTTTTTCTGGTGTTAACAGTGCACTGACTAAACAAGGCGCTCCTAAGAAGAATAGCTGTGTTACTTTGATGCAGCAAACTCTTGACATCCACTTAGCCATTTCTAGATATTCCTGATACACGGCAGATCACTAAAGACGACAGCACTATAACAATAAACTTCTTCGGGGCTGAGGGCCACATCTAGGTGGGGAAATTGTATGCAGGGCTGGGGCAGGGGGTTGGGGTGCGGTGTGCAGGAACGGGCTCAGGGCAAGGGATTGGGGCAGGGGAGGGGTGCGGGGTGTATGAGGGGCCTCAGGGAAGGGGGTTGGGGTGCAGGAGGGGTGCGGAGTGCAGGAGGGGGCTCAGGGCAGGGGTGCGGACTGCGGGAGGGAGCTCAGGGCAGGGGGTTGGGGTGCAGGAGGGGTTCGGGCTCTGGCCAGGCGCCGCTTACCTAAAGCAGCTCCGGGGTGGCAGTGGTGCGCACCGGGGCCAGGGCAGGCTCCCTGCATGCCTGCCCTGACCCCAGGCCGCGCCGCTCTGGGAAGCGGCTGGAACCATGTCCCTGCACGGCCCTTGCCACGCCTCCAGGTACCTCTTCCGAAGCACCCATTGGCCGCGGTTCCCCGGTCCCGGCCAATGGGAGCCGCGGGGGGCGGTGCCTGAAGGCAAGGGCAACGCACGGAGCCCTCTGCCCCGCCCCCCCCTCCCCAGGCCCCAGGGACGTGGTGCCGCTGCTTCTGAGGGCAGCGTGGGGCCTGTGGCCGGATCCAAAGCCCAGACGGGCCGGATCCAGCCTGCAGGCCGTAGTTTGCTCATCCCGATGTAGGGCATGTTACTAGAACTGGTATTTCTGGGGAACTTGGTTTACTGTCTGCTAAAAGCTAGTGAGCTATTTAGAAATGGTCTTCAAGTGCTGTCAGAGTAAACAAGAATTAGGTTTGAACACTCCTCAAGAGACTGTAACCTGGTGGAGCTCTACCTTCCACATTTTTAGATGTTATTTCTTTAGAGATGACTAAGGTTTGGGTCTTTGGTCTAAGAGGAAGAGAAGCCAAATGGGAAATACATGTAGCCTATGGAACTCATAGTTACAAGTTTACTGTTGAGGCCAAGACCTTAGTAGGAAATTTATGTGAATAACAAGAATATCCAGAGTCATATTAGTGAGGAATTTAAAGAGAGTTTGGAAGGGATATAAACTTACATACTTCCGAGAATAAATCAACTTTTAACTCATGAGAGTTAGGAAGAAACCTCCCCTGCAAGGTAGTTATCCCAGAACTGCTTAGTGCAAGGTTTCTTGTATCTTTCTTTGAAGCAGCTAGTAGTGGCTACTGTCAGAGACAGGATACTGGACTTAATGGGCTTTGGGTATGATCCAGTATGGCAGCTCCTATGTTCCAACGACCTGACTGGGAAGGGTTTAGAATCTGATTGGCCCACATCTTAAATCAAATATCTGCTTTTATTAGCCAAAAGGCGTGAAGTGAATGTACTAGTGCCCAGAGCAATGCACAGCCTGGGGAAGTGGTGAACTCCTAAAAAAAAATAAAATAAAAAAAGTTGTAGTCTTTTAATTTCTATAGTTGTTTTAATATAGTAGCAATACAATGACCATATGTGGAAGTTGCCATTTAAAAGTCACCATTTACCAACACTTATCGCTGTACCTGCAATCCTCCAACTAGTTCCTGTTCTAACTAGAGGAAAATAATACAAATGATTGGAAACTATGATAACCAAGGTTAAATAATGAATTTTTAATTGTGGCAACTATGACTTGTATGTTGTTCAGAACTCTTGACAAGTGACTGGTATAGTAGATTGTATGCTTTAGAAACACATTTGGGATAAGAATGAAATTTGAATATTGAAATGTAAATAGGGTGTATGTTGAGACCTGACATTGTTTAGTGATATTCAAAGGAGTCATTCCATTGACTTCAATGAACTTTTTGATCATGCCCTTAGATACTTGTAAAATGTAGTGCTTATATAGCTCAGAATGCTTTATTAACAAAGATTCACATCTGCGTGTACTCTTTGGTATGTCAGGATTACTTACTGAAGAAAACTATGACCCAAATATTTAAGATGAATGTCTGGTTTATATTCCTGCATCAACCATTTTGCAGGAGCAATGTGGGTTTGCACAAAACTGTGTGCACACTTTTAAAAAAAAATTGGACCTACCTCCTTTACTGAGCCACAAAACCTGCTTTGCATTAAATTCCAGCGTAACAGGAGTAAATATAGATAACCATAGATGGCCACTCTGCCTATTGGCCTAGATGAAAAGTCAATCAAATGTCATTAATGGGCCATACACCATAACTCAAAAAGGCTAGATCCAACAGGATTATAGATTAAAGCCAGGCTATTAAGCACCACACAAATTAGCCTGGAATTTAGCATTAATGACATTGCTAAATAGCATACCAGGAGTAGGAGAGAGACATTTACTCTATTAAAGAAGCTGTAATGGAGGGAAAAGGAGCAGACAGATGGTGCTTGTCAAATTCCAATATCAGGTCCTGTCAAGGTTCCTCCCCCACTCTGAACTCTAGGGTACAGATGTGGGGACCTGCATGAAAAACCTCCTAAGCTTATCTTTACCAGCTTAGGTCAAAACTTCCCCAAGGTACAAAATATTCCACCCGTTGTCCTTGGACTGGCCGCTACCACCACCAAACTAATACTGGTTACTGGGGAAGAGCTGTTTGGACGCGTCCTTCCCCCCAAAATACTTCCCAAAACCTTGCACCCCACTTCCTGGACAAGGTTTGGTAAAAAGCCTCACCAATTTGCCTAGGTGACTACAGACCCAGACCCTTGGATCTTAAGAACAATGAACAATCCTCCCAACACTTGCACCCCTCCTTTCCTGGGAAATGTTGGATAAAAAGCCTCACCAATTTGCATAGGTGACCACAGACCCAAACCCTTGGATCTAAGAACAATGAAAAAGCATTCAGTTTCTTACAAGAAGACTTTTAATAAAAATACAAGTAAATAGAAATGAAGAAATCCCCCCTGTAAAATCAGGATGGTAGATATCTTACAGGGTAATTAGCTTCAAAAACATAGAGAACCCCTCTAGGCAAAACCTTAAGTTACAAAAAAGATACACAGACAGAAATAGTTATTCTATTCAGCACAATCCTTTTCTCAGCCATTTAAAGAAATCATAATCTAACACATACCTAGCTAGATTACTTACTAAAAGTTCTAAGACTCCATTCCTGGTCTATCCCTGGCAGAAACCAGCATACAGACAGACACAGACCCTTTGTTTCTCTCCCTCCTCCCAGCTTTTGAAAGTATCTTGTCTCCTCATTGGTCATTTTGGTCAGGTGCCAGCGAGGTTACCTTTAGCTTCTTAACCCTTTACAGGTGAGAGGAGCTTTCTCCTGGCCAGGAGGGATTTCAAAGGGGTTTACCCTTCCCTTTATATTTATGACAGGTCCCAATCCTGCAATGGCTGCTGGGCAGGCTGATCCCAGCATCCCCACAGAATTCCAGTGAAGACAGTGGAGCTCTGATGGGGACCAAGGGACAATCCATATGGAGCTCATTGCAGGTTCAGAGCCTAAACATATCCTCCCTTATGCCCCTCCCCTGACACGAAATAACCAAGGCGTTGTCATGGCCCACATTATAGTTTCATGGATTTCAAGGCCAGAAGGGACCATTGTGATCATCTAGTCTGACCTCCTGTATAACACAAACCACAGACCTTCCCCAAAATAATTCCTAGAGCAAGGTTTTTAGAAAAATTTCCAATCTTGATTTAAAAAATTGTCAGTGATGGAGAATCCATCACAACCCTAGGTAAATTGTTCCAATGGTTAATTGCTCTCACCATAAAAAATTTACACCTTACATCCTTGTCTGTATTTGTCTAGCTTCAACTTCCAACCATTGGATTGTGTTATATCTTTATGCTAGGTTGAAGAGCCCATTATTAAATATTTGTTCCCCATGATAGGTACTTATAGACGGTAATCAGGTACCTCTTAACCTTCTCTTTGTTAAGATAATTAGATTGAGCTTCTTGAGTCTGTCACCATAAGGCATGTTTCCTTCTCCCTTAATCGTTCATACCTGACCGTATGTCCTTAAGTATCCCTAGCACTAGTGGTGAGCTGGAGCCGGTTCGCACCGGTTCATGCGAACCGGTTGTTAAATTTTGAAGTTGTTAACCCGCTTCCCTGCAGGGGACGCTGAGGCTTTGACGGGCTCCGGCTGGGAAGTGATGTAATTCCTCCTCCGGCCACCGGGGGCGCTGCGCTGCGGGAGCCATGTGGGCTGCTGCCTGGCCCTGGGCATGAGCCCTGTTGCTGCTGCTGCTCTCCTGGCCCTGGGGCTCCCAATGCTGCTTGGTGGGTCTGGGCTGCGGCATCCTGCTCTCCCCTTGAGTACCCACCACCCTGTCCACAGCCAGCCCCTGCCGCACCCCCAGCACCCCCTGCCCGCACCAGCCCCTGTCTCCAGCCACCCCTGCACCCTCTGCCCGCAACCAGCCCCTGCCGCACCCCTGCCCTGCCTGCAGCCAACCCCCGTCTCCAGCCACCCCCGCATGCCCTGCCCTGCAGCCAGCCCGTGCCGCACCCCGTGCCTCCAGCCAGCCCCTGCCCTGTCTCCAGTGAGCCCCGCACCCCCTGCTCTTCCCCCAGCCAGCCCTGCACTCCCTGCCTCCCCCAGCTAGCCCTGCCCCACACCCCTGTCTGCAGCTGGCCCCATGTCCACTGGTGCCCTGCAGTTCCCAGGGCAGTAACCCTGCACACCTGCTTCAATGAGGGGGGCAGGGAGCAGCTGGGACCCACACATGTGCACACCCTAGGGTGACCAGACAGCAAGTGTGAAAAATCAGGACGGGGGTGGGGGGGTTATAGGAGCCTATATAAGAAAAAGACCCCAAAATCAGGACTGTCCCTATAAAATCAGGACATCTGGTCATCCTAGGAAACCCCAGGGAGTGGCGGGGATCCACACATGTGAAACGGAGCTCATTTCTAGTTCAGGCCCATCTTTTTAAAAAAGAACTTTAGGCAGGGTAAACATACATCCGTATTTTCCCAGACAGGTCAGGCTTTTTGGTTCTTAAATCGCTGTTCGGGAAAATACGGACGTATGGTAACCCCGTTGGTACAAAAAATACATACTGGGGCATATCCCTTAAATCAGAACTTTTTATAGGGAACCGGTTGTTAAGATTTTGGCAGCTCATCACTGCCTAGCACCCATACACTACTGCAGCTTACCAATGGACAGGCTGAAGCTATGTATTTTAGGTCCACCATCTTGGCGTAGAATGTAGCCTCTTCAGGTGTCTGAAGCAAAATAGGGCCACAGCACATCCTCCACCCCTAGCCATGAATCAGATTGAGACTAACTCTGCAGTTGTTACCCTTCTTTTGGTTTCCCAACTATGTGTGCGGTTCCATGGGCTAGTGCCAACCCAAATCTCATTATTTTGGGAGTGTTCTATTTAAGACAACTAGAACTGGTTCAGACCAGCTTTTGTGGGGCACCACTCATGTAAACCCTAGTGAATAGTAATTAATTATTTTTAAAGAACCCAGAAGTGTGGTAGGAGCCCCACTGTACAAATAGAGTCAATGGCAGGTTGCTTGGTGGTATATCGTCCCCTTGAAGAACATTGCATTGAGCAAAACTCAAACTTCTGAAAACCAGAAAATGCACAGCTCAGGGTTGCCCATGCAGCTTTAATTTGGCCCTCTTTCAGAATTTCATATGGATTTTAGAGCACTTCAAAATTCAGCTCTTCTTATGCTCCTAAGTAACTTAGACACTTTGCAATGGGGGCTTAGGCTCTTAAGACACTTAAGTGCCTTTGAAAATTTTACCTATAATGACAATATCACAATCTTGTGTCCAAGATCTAAAGCAAAGGTTTATACTGTACAGTTATTCCTCTAATTCATTACTCGAGATATTACACCTCAAGCCTCATTGCAGGGAGCTTAACTCCTGTCGGCTTTTCTAAAAGTATATGAGATGAATTTTCAGTGAGTCCCTTACTGCTGGGTGGCAGTCAGTATGATTCCACAGTTCCCACTTCACCACAGAAAGCATCACAAGCCAAGATTACAGGTAAAGCGGTGGCCAGCCGGAGCATCTTCATTTATTAACAATTCAGTCAGAGGATTTACTAGAGCTGACAAGCATGAAATGAATTCTCCATAGTAGTTTATTAATGCCAGGAAAGCTTGCTCCACAGAAGCCAATAGAATTTGTCTGCTTACAGTATTAACCCCTGGTTTTCTGTTCTCTCATCAGTCTTTCATTCTTATTCCCGCTTCCAAGTTCTACAGTTGTTTCTCTAATAATTTGGATGTCTTCCAAAAACAAAGGATCCCTTTTAGATTTTGCTATATCTGGTTCATAATGGATTGAAAACCATAGCCAGGATTACTGTGTGAGATAAAACAGGATTCCTGCCTCCCCAGCCAACCTGCTGATTTTAACAGCTCCACCTCTGGTGTGTTTTCCATTAACCCCTACAGCTGGTCAAAGCTTGGAGATCAAACATAAGATCTGTTGTGCCAGTGCATCTTTTGGAAAGTTGCTTCATGGTAAGAAGATTTTTGGGGGACAGAGGAAACACTACAAAGACACCCTGAAAGTATATCTTAAGAAGAGAGACCCCATGAATTGGGAAGAGACCCCATGAACTGGGAGTTGGCTGGCAATAGACTGCAATGGCATCACATCATACATCAAGCCTCAGTCCATTTTGAAGAGAATCGCCTTGCTCAAGAGGTGGAGAAATGGTAGAGGTGGAAGGAAAGTGTACAGCATCCCAGCCAGGAGTTGTGCTGTCTCCAAGCAACCACCTGTCACATAGATGGAAAAATCTGTAGAGCACGGATTGAACTCCTCCGCCATCTTAAGTCTCATTAGTGACTCTTTTCCCCCCTGGCAGATATCATCCTGGTATCGAGGAATAACTGACGACGAGGACGAGAGACAATATGAAAGTTAGAAATACAGATTAAGGAACTGAAGAGTGTCACATGCAGAGGAGATTTTAAATCACCTCTGGAGAAATATTTTAAGGATGAGGGACACTTGTTATCTTAATCCAAATTTCAAGGTATAGGTGGTTTTATCTAGACGGCAAAAGGGAGATGAGATACATTTTTGAACCACCCATTGGGGTGAAGTCCTGATCCCATTGATGTCAATGGCAAAACTCCCATTTGCTTCAGTGGTACCAGGATTTCACCCTGGATCTTTACTCTGAATTCTGCCTTCTCTAAGGGAATGAAAGAAACGGTTACAGTAATAATGTTTTTTCCCAGTTGATTTATGACTGTTTTTACTTTTCTCAAGGGTCAGCTCTTGTATAATTGTTTAGCCTATAATTTTCGATAGCTAGTTATAAACAATTTTGAGAATAGATTATGAAATATTGTATGAGATGCATTTCGCAGATCAGTGGGCAAGGATAAGGCTATTTCAGGGTGAGGATAGAGATTCTAATCACACTCATTTTAGAAGACCTCATGGAAGACTGATGATATGAGGCAAATGAATTGTAATCATGAATGACAGATTTTATTATGTGGTCTTAGAATGACTTTATGAGATGAAAATGGAGGTTCTGCCTGCAGACCTTGGATATAATGTGTGTGACCTATTGACTTGGTTTGTTGAGCTTGTTGCTAATTTTAAAAAAAATTTGGATCAGTCCATATCATGACATAATAAGTTGTCATGCCTTTAGGAAGGGATTGTGTATATATTTTAATTACTTAGGTTCTTTCAAACAAGAGTAGTCATGTTATGTTACTTGTGTAACATTAGTTGAATAAGATGGCTGTATCATCTCTTTTTTACATCCTGATTAAAGTTTTTATCCAACTGTATATATGATGTATTTGGAAAAGAATAGTCTTAAGACCAGGAGTCAGAAGATCTAAGTTCTATTCTTGGCTCTTCACAGATTTCCTGTGTGACATTAACAAACCCACTTAATCTCTCCCTCTCTCTGTCTCCCTATCCTTAAAATGGGGACAACAATACTTGGGCCAGTTCCTTAGCTGGTGTAAATAGACATGGTGAAGTCAATGGATCTATGCTGATTTACACCAGCTGAGACTCTTACCTACTTAACTAGGAGTTTTTTGATACTTTCATGTAGTTAGGTGCATTTGGATTGGGTGGGTCAGTTTCTCCTTTTGATGACACCAATTTTGCACTGGTATAATTCCATTAACTTCAGGTAAGTGACTTCTGATTTACACTAGTATACTTGTATGTGTGTGTGGTTTTTTATACTCTTAACTTTTATGGTGGTTAAGGACTAGATAGTGTCTGGCCCTATGCACAAGGGGAGACAGGGTTCAACGAGCTTTTCCCGCATATGCTTGCATAGGGACCAGACACAAGCACAGCCTTCGTGCTCCCCAAACATATGGACTATTCCACATTAATGCTATTAGCAGCCCTGGCTTCCCCAGAGTGACAGGTTGAGAGCAGAGCACAATCGGCTGATGCTGGCCAGTGGAGCAGAGAGCTGCAGAGGGAAAATGCCCGCTATAGCCTAACTAAGGGTGGTAGAACTGCCACTCCAGTGCCTGTGCTTTTACTATCCCTGAAAGTGCCAGGTCCTGGACATTTCTGGAAAGTCTATTAAATAAATGCGATCTGGGACATCAATAGGGTCAGACACAGGAGACAGTTAATGCTGACAGAAGATCCCAGAGACCGTTAGCTTTACAACACTCTGTATTGAGAAATGAATGTAATTTGTAACATCTTCCTGTAAATGAAGCTTATATCAGCTCCAGAACACCATAAATTTATTTTGCAGACCAGCTCAGTCGTGTCTGGAACAACTCCAGGTTATGATTTTACTTCTGTCAAACCAAGCATTGCAATTTAAAATGAATGCCTTCGGGTTTAAACATTTTTGAATTCACTAATACTGCCATATTTGCGATTAGGAAGGAAGGGTCTATGAAGAACCAGGTGAAAATTCTTTAAATACAACACTGAAACAAAGGAGTTATTTTAAACTTAGCAGAATTATAATGACAGGATCAGAAAGCACAATGCTATTTGAAATGTAAACCAGGTGGGCATGGAATGTTGCAATCAGCCTAGCAAGCAGTGGAAAGAATTACAATACTGATGATATCTACAAAGTATAACTGCATACTTGTGTAATATGAGTCCTATGCTGCTCCTCTTGAAGCCAAGTGGGAATTTTGCCATTGACTTCAAGTAGAGCAGGATGTAGCACTGTATTTCTATATTGACTAACATCTGATTTACTTGTGCAAATTTGAGGGGTGTGGAGGTGACTGGAAAATAAATTCATTATTCAAAGGCGAATGCAATATTCCTTCCTATCTCTAAAAGCCTGTGTATCGGACCAGACTTAGGAAAATATACATGCACACCCTCAGGGACTCGTTCACCTGCACATCTACCAATGTGATATATGCCATCATGTGCCAGAAATGCCTCTCTGCCATGTACATTGGCCAAACCGGACAGTCTCTACGCAAAAGAATAAATGGACACAAATCTGACATCAGGAATCATAACATTAAAAAACCGGTAGGAGAACGCTTCAGCCTCTCTGGACACTCAGTAAAAGATTTAAGGGTAGCAATTTTGCAACAGAAAAGCTTCAAAAACAGACTCCAACGAGAAACTGCTGAACTTGAATTAATATGCAAACTAGATACCATTAACTTGGATTTGAATAGAGACTGGGAGTGGCTGGGTCATTACACATATTGAATCTATTTCCTTAAATTAAATATCCTCACACCTTCTTGGCAACTGTCTAAATGGGCCATCTTGATTATCACTACAAAAGTTTTTTTTTCCTGCTGATAATAGCTCATCTTAACTAATTATCCTCTCACAGTTTGTATGGTAACTTCCAACTTACCTGTATGTGTGTGTGTGTATATATATATATCTTACTATATGTTCCATTCTATGCATCTGATTAAGTGGGCTGTAGCCCATGAAAGCTTATGCTCTAATAATTTGTTAGTCTCTAAGGTGCCACAAGTACTCCTGTTCTTTTTATCCTGATGCAGTAGCTTTCCATTTTTTTGTCCAAAAGGAAATACCTTTTAGAATACATTTTGCTGTCAGTTCAATTCAGAACATTTGAAATACACACACAAAAAATAAAACAAAACAAAAATATACACACACGAGCCTGCTAATAAACATTTATAAATTAAATGTCATTGACATTATTGCCAAAATATTTCAGAATAGCACTATAGCAAATCTCAATCTTATCTCATAGATCTCCTACACTGCTCGCTAGTTGAACTGTATGCTGAACGGAGGAGATTTAAGTTTATAGGACTGAATTCTGGCCTAATGGAAACCCTGTGTAAGACACTTGGAGTCCATGGAGATGCATTTGTGCAGGTGACTGTGATTCTTAATATGTCTTATAAGTATTATATGGAAAACAAACTATATCAGGGAAAAGTTTTGTATACAGCAATTGAATGGTCTGGCTCTTTCTGGCTCTTGACCTTATTACTATTCAAACTAAGTCTCTGGTGGTGATGTAAAGATTGGTAAAGTCCAACATTTCATGTAAGGTTCCACAGGCCTAGAATCCAGGCCTGTAGAGCTGCAAGGCAGCTAGCATCATCTGGCTGCTATCCAGCTGTAGCCAACTTGTATCCTACTGCCATTGATCCGCTGGGGTCACAGACTATGGGAAGTCCCCCCTCAAGGGGTATGATAGGCAGTAGTCTCATGGTTCCTGATTGGCTGCCTGCCCTATATAAATGCAAGGAGCGTTCCAGGACATGTCCAGGCAACAGTGCAGGTTTCCTGTATATGCAGTGACCACTTCTGCTTCCTTTTCTGGAAGTCCTGGCTTTGACCTCAGTTTGATTTGTACTTTGCCTTGTGGCCCAGACCCTAAAACCTGACTCGGATTCTGACCCTTGGTATTGATCCTGGTCTGGAATCTGCCTCTGAACAGCTCCACTAATCCCAATCTCAGGTTTGACCCTGCCTTGACCTTTGGTCCAACTGCCCTTGTTAGGATCCTGACACTTAAATTGAACTGGATTACTTGGGGTAACAGTACAGGAAAGGCAAAATGCTGCATGAAGCAGGTCTGCAGATGAGATAAGCCCGTAGTAATTGAGAGGAAGCACCACAGGTGTGTGGCCTATTTCCCTCATCCTGCACCAGGATATCCCTGCGCCAGTAATACTGCTGACATCATGGGACCGATCTACTCCTCCTCCCCACTGCTTTTGACAATATGTCACTGCTGAGGCAACTTTCCAGGAAAACAACTACAAAGCTCTGTATTCTCCATAGGCAGAATAGACCACCTAACTGGGGAGTGATTAGTGACCGTCTATCAAGCATAGAGCACCAGTGTAGGGCAAGGACACATGGTCAGCGAGGCAGGCCTGCAGAATCCCCTGAGCCATTAGTGCAGCAGTCTGCAAACTGTGGGGCATGTGGAGGAATGTTCAGGGGTCTGCAGATGGGCCCAGGTGAGCCCCCACAGGGGGCGGGGAGGGAGTGCCATCCAGCCCTGCTCCGCTCCCAGTTCTGCTCTGGCTTGACCCTGCGGCTCTGCTCCTTGCTCAGCATCGGCCCCTAGCCTTGCCCCTGGCCGTGGCTCCGCCCCTGGCTTTTTCCCCCAGCTGCGGTCTCAGCCTCCGCCCCCTTACTGCAGTCTGCATCCCCACTCCTGGCCCTGGCTTCGGGGACAGGGGTAGCGGGGATGGGGTAGAGGGGAGGAATGACTCTGAAAAGTTTGGGGACCACTGCATTAGTGACATCAGCAGGAGTCTGAGCCTGCCCCAGATCTGCTTTGCTGAGAGATTACAGGTAGAGCCTATATAATCTCTTCCCCCATCCCTTGCCACTAGATATTTGATCCAGATATTCCAATTGATTCCAGTGCGAGTTGGGTCTGGCCCTAGAAGACATGTAGTATGTGGCCAAGGAATTCAAAGGGGCTCTTGTTGCTGGTATGTTAGTAATACTCATTTATCTCTTTGAAAAAATTCCTTTTTGCCCTACTGCAAAATTGAGTTCAAAGGAATTATTTTTGCCGGCCACCATTGCTTCTTAGAGTAATAATTTTCCATGTGCACTAAACCTATCAAGCAGGTAAAGTGGCATTTTTCCTAATCTGCTGTTTGCAGCAGAAAATAAAGCTGGCAAACAAGTTAAGTGCCTGTTTTGCATATTGCTGCTGCTGTAGTAAGTACAATGGCTTCACCACCATGAAGTTTTGAGTTTGTGCAAATTACACTCTTACATTCCCCCCTCCCCCCTTATAAATGGTCTCTGCAACAGTTTTTGCATTGTGGTGAAATTTGATTGGACTCTCTCAAAGAGATTTTTTTTCCTTACTAAGTTGAAAAAACACCTTGAAGATCAAAAAAAATTTAAATTACTTATACAGCGCCATGGGCATGCCTGACACTTCAACGGATTACAGATCTCTGCCCCACAGAGCTAGCCATTATAATTCCTGATGCATGAGTGTGATTTATTTTTAATAGAGCAGAGGTTCTCAAACTGTGATCCGTGAGCTCCATTCAGGTGGTCTATAGATAGTTCCCTCTAAGGCGCATGCCTGGGCGGCCACGCACAAGAGAATGAAGGGCCACCCACCTAATTAGTGGAGCCACGCAGGCATGGCTCCATTAATTAGGTGCCTGGACCCTGGAGAAGACGCACATGTAAGGTGAGGTGGTAGCCTTGGGGGGAAATAGGGAGTAGGTGGCAGGGGGCAGTGGGGTAAGAAGAGAGGGTGGGGGGAATTTGGGATGTGCAGAGCTGTGGTGGCCAGAGAAAGAGGCGACTTTCCCCACCTCCAGGGCTGCGGCTGCTGGGGAGAGACCCCCCTCCTTCCCAACCCCAGCTTGTGGGCTGCCACAGAGGGGGAAACCCCCCTTCTTCCAAGCCCCAACTCGGGGGTTGCCACGGAAAGGGACAGAGGGAAAGACCGGCCCTCTTTCCCAGCTCCAGCTTGGGGGCTGCTGCGGCGGGGGAGAGAGGGCACATCCATCGCATTAGAAAGGTAAGACTACTGATATTAAAATGTGAGTTGTGTGCTTTTATTTCTAGAACAAAAAAACCTTAATTTTTATTAACTTTTTTTATATAGCACTTTTATCCAAAGCGCTTTACAATAGTTAGCTAACAGTACAAAAACATTTGGTGAGATCATTAAGCAGTCCGCTGAGACCCTCAGCAATTTTCAAGTGGTCCGCGGAAAAAAAAAGCTTGAGAGCCACTGACTTATATGAATTCACTTTGTGGTAGAGAACATCTTCCATGGGAGAATGATGTTTTAAAGGGCCAGGACTGTAAGCTCATGGATAACTATAAGTAAACTTAATTGTTGAGATTTTCAAAGCAGTGTAGCGATCTAGACATGTATTGTCCATTAAAGTGGAAGATTACAATTAATGGAAGATATAGGTCTGAATCCCCTAGACTGCTTTGAAAATCTCTACCAGTGTGCATTCAATTCACCAGGGATAAATCTGGCCCCATGTGATGTGATCTTTAAATATATCTCATTTTATATTTTTATTTTTCCAGCTAAAATTGAATATTTTCAGAAAAAGACATGCATGGAATATTGGGTTTAAATATTTGTACTGGAGAGGCAGTTGAAGACAATTGGGTATTAAAAGGATTTAGACTAATCTCTGTTGGTTAAGGCAGTTTCCCTAGAAGCTGACTGGGGGGAGGGATAGCTCAGCAGTTTGAGCATTGGCCTGCTAAACCCAGGGTTGTGAGTTCAATCCTTGAGGGGGCCATTTAGTGATCAGGGCAAAAATTAGGGATTGGCCCTGCTTTGAGCAGAGGGTTGGACTAGATGATCTCCTGAGGTCCCTTCCAACCCTGATATTCTATGACTGTTTCTACTGCAGTCAAATCTATTGTAAATGTGCTGTTTTGTCTGGTAACAGCATAAATGCTAAATGAGAATATCTGCATGTTGAAAAGTATTTGTTCTCAGTGGCTTTATCTGGCAGTGATATGATGTACTTTTTAAGGGTTAACTTTCGGGCATGAGAGAGATAAATGACAGTGGATATTCATGAATATCTTTCAGTGAGAATCTCCAAGATCTTCATGCTCATAGTTTTCTTTCCGACCTGTTAAATAAATGGGGAACAGATTAGCATAATTCTGCTCCGGCCCTGCGTACTTTTCTGACGAGGCTCATAGAGTTCTAGCCACTGCTGAGCTAATGATAGTAGCCTTGACCTGTTCACGCACTTCCTTCCCCAGCTGTCTCTGTGCCTTCTCCCACATCATTCCTAAGCACCGTTCTAAGGGGATCCATGACTTTACCCATTTCTATCATGACACCCGCAAAACATTTTTCAATTTTAATTTGTATTTTAAGTGCCACCACCCTGTGCCTTTTCTGAGGAACCATGTATTCTTACTGCTGTTACTCTTGTCCTTCCTCCTTCATTCCCACCCTGCAGTGTACTTGCCTCCCTTGGTTGCCTGAAATTAGACTGTAAACTCTTTAAAGCAGGTAGGTCATTTTATATGTCCTGTGAGGCACTAGCTCACTTTTGAGTGCTGCTGAATAACATTAATATCCTTAATTTACAGATTTTTTTATATGGGGAGTATTGCTATGTTTACCAGCCTTGTATTGCTTGTTTGCTGCACATTGGATAACTAGATTAGTTGCCCTCCCTTCACATGTGTGTGGGGTAGTATAGAGAAGTGGATCTCAACCAGGGGTCCAAGGCCCCCTGGGGGAGCTGCAAGCAGGTTTCAAGGAGGTTGCCAAGCAGAGCCAGCATTAGACTTGCTGGGGTCAAAAGCCAAAGCCCTGTTGCATGGGGTAGAAGCCTGGCCCCTGAGTGTCGTCACCTGCGGCTGAAGCTGAAGCCTGAGAAATGTAGCTTTGCGGGGGCCCCTGTGGCATGAGGCCCCAGCAATTGCCCTGCTTGCTACCCCCGAACACCGGCCCTGCCTTTTATATGCAGAAAACCAGTTACTGTGACACAGGTGGGCAGTGGAGTTTTTATAGCATAGTTGGGGGTGGGGCGTAAAGAAAAAGGTTAAGAACCCCTGGTATAGAGTATTTGCCTGATGGTTACCTGGAGCCCAAGCAGGTGTGCTTAATACTGACCATGAGACTGATGCAGATGATAAATCTCCTGGTAAGCATCCTCCTGAAGAAAGTGAATGTAAAATCCTTTGTGAACAACATGTATCTTGACTTCCTTCATTAGCTGAATGTCCCCAGGATGCTTTCTGATGAGATACTATTGTCTTTTGTATAGTAGTAGGGAATGTAACACAGGCAAAGGGATTTAAAAAAACCTCATTGTACAGCTTCATATTAAGCTGTTAAACTGTATGATTCATTTCACCACACCCTTTTAGAATTGTAGCAATACACCCTAGTACCACCTATGTGCATTGTAGAAAGGTGCATACATAACATAGTGTGGTGATGATTCCTGACAAGAACCAGTTCCCACGTCATCCTATCAGCAGACTTCCAGTACTGTGATGAGTTTTCATAGCATTTGGAAATCACAGAGCAGCAGCTGACAAGTTTGTTCACATGTCATCCTTTTTACAGGTGACTCAGTAATAGGTACTACTATAATACAAATAACTAACACTAATAATCACAGCTCTATCAATCACACCTAGCATTGAGTAGCATAGTTATGAATCTTGATAGCCTAGATGTTTACAGAATAGGTCATGGGTTTAACTACTGGAGGAGATGAAGAGGATGCTTCCTGCTGAACTTTATAGTAACCTCACAACTCAGGATTCCCCCCGCTTCTGCTGCAGTGCCAGAATCCATGGCTACTGCAGACAAGCCAATGATTGCGGAATGGAGGAAGTAGTTAACAGGGAGAGGCAAATCTGTGCTATTTCACTGAGTCTCTAGACTCCCACAAGCCAATGGACTACTGAATTTGTTGGTAAATTAGACATGGAGGAATCTGAGTTGCATGAGTGACCTAATAACTTTAGCAGGTACTGGGAGCATTTGGGAGGTGCTCAGAGATACTGTGATGAAGTGAGACACATGAGTACCTAGACAGATGAATTAAACAACTAAAAGACAAAGGTTAATCAAACAAATAGGTAAAGTAAAAAAGGAGGCATAGTTTTAAAGGGTTCAAAACTGAGCTGAAGGAAAAAAAAATCTTGGGCTGCATCCCATTGTCTATTTAGCTTTTGAGTATTTTGGGGCAGCGATATTTCTTCATGTATGGTCAGTGCTTAATAGACTTTGAGGTTTTATATAAATAATTACAGAGGAAATGCCAGTTTCCATCGCTCACATCCTCAGTACTCCATTGCAGTAACAGGGGCACACCTAGCCTCCAGCATTTACCTGATGACATTTTGCTTCCTTCACACGTGACTGCTGACTGCCCCGCAACCACTGACTTAATGGTCTTGCTCCAAGAGTGCTTGGCCACAACATTTCTTGTGATTTATTGTTACTAAAAATATGGGAGAGCCAACTGTCGTGGAGTTTGTAGTCATTCTACGGATACTGCATTGTGTTTGGCTCAGACGGGATTGCAGACGGATGCCACTCAACAGCCAGCAAAGCGTGGCACCTTCCAAAACGGAACAGAATGTGGTAGAAGTGTGTAGGCCAGAGGTGGGCAGACTGCGGCCTGCGGGCCATATCTGGCCTGTGGGACCCTCCTGCCTGGCCCTTGAGCTCCTGGGCGGGGAGGCTAGCCCCCAGCTCCTCCCCTGCTGCCCCCCCTCCCCTGCAGCCTCAGCTCACCGTGCCGCCAGCGTTCTGGGTGGCGGGGCTGCAAGCTCCTGCCAGGCAGCGTGACTGCAAGAGCCGCCGGCCTGCCCTGGTGCTCTAGACTGCACGGTGGCATGGCTGGCTGAGGCCAGGTGCTGCGGCTGCCAGTTCTGGTGCTCTGAGCGGCATGGTAAGGGGGTGGAGAGCGGGGGGGGGGAAGGGTTGGATAAGGGGCAGGGGGTCCCAGGAGAGTGCGGTCAGGGGACAGGGAGCAGGGGGTGGTTGGATGAGGCAGAGGTTTGGGGGGGGGGCTGTCAGGGGGCAGGGTTGTGGATAGGGGTTGGGGCAGTCAGGGGATTGGGGGGGGTTGGATAGGGGGTAGGGTCCCGGGGTGGTGGTTAGGGGCGGGGGAGGTCAGGGGACAAGGAGCAGGAGGGGTTGGATGGGTCAGGCGTTCTGAAGGGGGCAGTCAGGGACAGGAAGTGCGAGGGGGCAGATAGGGGGCAGGGGCCTGGCTGTTTTGGGAGGCACAGCCTTCCCTGCCCGGCCCTCCATACAGTTTCGGAACCCCGATGTGGCCCTCAGGCCAAAAAGTTTACCCACCCCTGCTGTAGGCCCTCTCGTTCACAACGGGAAGAGCCACAATTATGCCATGTGGGGCTAGGGACAATTAAAGAAGATGAAACTTCCTGATTTCAGTATGATATGCCGATGTCATACCACCAAGCATCTCTGGCGAGGCGACAAGAAAATTTTATATATGGAAATGTGGTAATAACAATATAGCATGTGCTACCTGTTAAATTATGTTAGTATTTGCAGCATGTTATAGGAACAGACAATCATATACCAGCCATAGATACATGTAAATACCTACCTTTAAATTACATCCCAGCTCATAGACCCAACGCTTTGCTTAGTATGTCATAAAACAGATCCATATAGGCCCCTATAAAAGCATTTATTAGACACTGTTAGAAGATGTGTGCCCATACAGAAAGCCTGCTGGATGATGATATATCAACTCACAGAATATCCTTACCGAATGTTGGGATCGATGAGCAATACATGGCAAACTGCTAGGCACAGTTGTGTAGGTCCTCTGAGCAAGGGAGTTGGGGCCAAACAGCTCATTTAAGACTTTTTCAGAACTGTTGGTTAGGTCTAATTTTCACTGTTATAGTCATGCCTCCAATGAGGTACATGTTTATACCACCACCTACCGTTGTCTAAATTACATTGCAGATAGGATTATACAAAAATGTAAAATCTGTATCACTAATGGTTTCCTCTGAATGACTGAACTATAGCAGATATGCTTATTGCCAGTGTTGATACCTGTGTATTACTCTGACTATTGCCAGAAGCAATGTTTAGCATTTACAGGCAAGGTTTGATTAAGGTTAAAGAGGTGCAGATCCTGTAAAAATCTCTGGCCTTCAAAGTGAGCACTTCTTCCCAGTGATGAGAAACCTCTTTCCCATGACAACAATGGAAGTAAAGTTACTTTGGAACAGTTGAGTTTTGTGACACCATGTCTTTAAAAATAACATTGGGGGAAAGAAGTCAATATGGTTTGATGGTTCCATGATTTGTAGGTATTTAACTAAAGGCTGCTCCATATGCCGCATTCTCCACTGACCCTAAGAATACTCCTGTTACGGTCTTCCAGCATTGCCTGCAGATTCTCTCACTCTACAGTCTGCGGGTGAGAGTTGGAGATATCTACTCCCTTTTACTGACTAGCGATAAAATAATAGGACTATTTTAAGCTCTCAGACATCAAGGTAGAAGTAGATGTACTCAGCCATTGTAATACCAGCAGCACTGTCAGTCTGTCACTTAGGAGTTGAGTGTCTGCTGTTTTAGGGAAGGGGATGAGATCAGAGGAGCATTTTCAGGACCTTTTGGGGACAAAGGCATCTACTGAATCTTCATGTGCAAAAAATCCAGAACTCTTCTGCCTGTTAAATACTCAAAATCTAATTACCGTGCAGCAGAATTACGCAAACCACCCACCTGTCCAGGCACGTGTTGAAGCAGTCTGGAAATAGTATTCACCATATCCTTGCTTGTGAACATATTAGAAATAGGTCATCTTCCTATCATCCAGTATGTGTTTCTGCCAGAGATGAGGAAATTGGCAGCCTATGTGGATTAGGTCAATGTTATCAATTTCCTCTGTAAAGAGTGTAATTTGGCATATGATTGCTAATACTGTATTCTGGCTAGCAGACTGAAGGTCAGGTTTTCAATGAGGTTGGCATACAATTATTTATGCAAAATATCTTGCACACAGCCATTAAAATTTCACAGTCAAGTAACTGCATAAAAATGTGTCTAAATAACTGTTTGCACATACAGTTCTTGATCTGCATACACAATCTCACTAATTGCAAATATATACTAGATGTACAACCACAAATGCATTTTGTGCATACAATGGCATAAGCTTTCTGGAAATCACTGAATGTTTGTCCCTATGAAAACTCAGTGATCTACTGCACATGACTGCTGTATTTTCTTCACTGCATAGAGTCTAGGCGGGCATATGTCATAAAGCTTCTTGCTCCTCCCTTTAAAATCCACCATTTTCCCACTCTTGACTTTCCCCTCCCCTCTCTCTTTGGCTCCACTTTTGAGTTTCCCTCACCTCCTTCATCTACCTCTGGTCCCCCACATCCTCTCCTCCTAGGAGGATGTTAAAACAGCAGCTACTTAAATTAGACATTTTAAAATCAGCAGGTCAGTATAATTTTTATGCAAGAGTTTTAACATTGCTGGATGAAGAGCTCACTGGATCATGTATTTTGGTCCTCAGTAAGTCTGGGGACGTTTGAGAAGACTGGAAAAAACCTTATGTTTTGCCAGTGTTTAAAAAGAGAAAACAGGAAGACTCAGGTAATTATAGGTCTGTCAGTCTGACATTGATCCTGGTGAAGATAATGGAGCAGCTGATACAGGCTCAATTGATGAAGACTTAAAGGAATGGAATATAATTCATGCCAATCAACGTGGTTTTATGGAAAACAGATCCTGTCAAACTAACTTGATATCTCTTTTTGATGAGATTACATGTTTAGTTGATAAAGACAATAATGTAATATACTGGGACATCTGTAAGGTACCACATGACATTTTGATTAAAAAACCAACAACCTAGAATGATACAAAATTTACATGGCATGCACTAAATGGATTAAAAACTAGCTAGCTGATAGGTTTCAAAATAAAATTGTAAATGGAGAATCCTCATTGAGAGGGTGTGTGTCTGCTGGGGTCCTGCAGGGATATGTTTTTTGGCCCTACAGTATTTAATATTTATCAGTGATCTGGAAAAACACATAACATCATCACTGATAAAGTTTGCAGACAACACACAAGTTGGGGGAGTGGTACATAATGAAGAGGACGGGTTCCTGATTCAGAGGGAGCTGGATCTTTTGATAAGCACAAGCAGACAGTATGTGTTTAATATGGCTAAATGTAAATGTATACTTCTAGAAACAAAGAATATTGGCCATACTGGGGACTCTCCTGAGAAGCGGTGTGTCTAAAAAAGATTTGGGGCTTGTGGTGGATAGTCAGCTGAACATGAGGTCGCAGACATGACAATATGGCCAAAGGGCTAATGTGATCCTTGGATGCATAAACAGGGGAATCTTGACTAGGAGTAGAGGTTATTTAATGAGACACCACTAAACCTGAAACATTTATTTACCCAGGTTTTCACACATTTCATGGGTTGTCTATACAACCAATATATATCCCTTGCCTAATGCTACTATAAACGATATAAGTCTCCAGATGGAGACATTATACTACACCTATTACAGGATAAATCTATGGGTTGGTAGTTCATGGGAAAGCCATAATGGCTTGTGAATGTGACAGGTGTCACTGATTTAGTGCTCAGTAGTTTAGTGATAATATTGTGCATGACAGCATTTTAGTTACGTACTTTGATATGCTTGTAGGGTCATGTTCAGGATTCTATTGACCTATACTTTTGTTTTCTTGAAATGACTGTCATGAGGTCCACAGACTCTTCTATGATGTTTGTATTAATTTGTCTTTGCATCTGTTTGTCTTGATTCTAGCCTATGTGCTTCAAGTAGAAGTACTGTATATGCATCCCAATGGCCACAGTAGACATGTGAATTGACAGTTGATGTCAACAATGGAGAAATATCATTGTATTCCACCTCGCACGTAACTCATTGTGAGCTCACCAAACTGCATGGAAACTTTTAAAAAACACCATAATAGATGCTCAAATTTAATGTATACCCCCAATCAATAATAATAATAATAAAAAAAACAAAGTAAGAGGACCGAAATGTGCCACCATGGCTAAACAGAGTAAAAGCGGGCAGCTAGAGGTAAAATGGCATCCCTTAAAAATTGGAATTCAAATCCTAATGAGTAAAATAGAAAGGAGCATAAACTCGGGCAAGTGAAGCATAAAAGTACAGGTCAAAAAAGAATTAGAAATTCAATTAACAAAAAACTCATATAAACCAAAAAAATAAAAAAAATTAAGTACATCCGAAGCAGGAAGCCTGCCAAACAATCAGTGGAGCCACTGGACAATTGAGGGGAGCTCTACGGGAAAGGAGCACTACGGGAAAACAAGGCCATTGCAAAGCAGATAAATGAATTCTTTGCATCAGTCTTCACTGCAGGCGACGTGAGGGAGAGTCCCACACCTGAGCCATTCTTTTTAGGTGGCAAATCTGAGGAACTGTCCCAGATTGAGATGACAGTAGGGGAGGTTTTGGTTCAAGTTCGTAAATAAAATAGTGATAAGTCACCAGGACCAGATAGTATTCACCCAAGAGTTCGAATTCTGAAGGAACTCAATATAAAATTGCAGAACTACTAGCTGTGTGGTATATAACCTATCATTTAACTCAGCTTCTGTACCAAGTGTGACACCAATTTTTTTAAAAAAAGGCTCCAGAAGTGATCCTGGCAGTTACAGGCTGGTAAGCCTAACTTCAGTACCAGCAAATTATTTGAAACTATAGTAAAGAACAGAATTATCAGATGCATAGATGAACATGATTGGTTGAGGAAGAGTCAACGTGGCTTTTGTAAAGGGAAATCATGCATCACCAATCTATTAGAATTCTTTGAGAGGGTCAACAAACATGGACAAGGGTGAGCAAGTTGATATGATGTACTTGGGCTTTCAGAAGTCCTTTGAAAAAGGTTCCCTCACAAAAGGCTCTTCAGCAAACTAAGCAATAATGGGGTAAGAGAGATGGTCCTCTCATAAATCAGTAACTGGCTAAAAGATAGGAAACAAAAAGTAGGAATAAATAATAAGTTTTCAGAACATAGAGGGTAAATAGCAGTATTCCCCAGGAATCTGTATTGGGACCAGTTCTGTTCCACATATTCATAAATGATCTAGTAAAAGGAGTAAACTGTGAGGAGTTTGCAGATGATATAAAATTACTCAAGATAGTTAAGTCCAAAGCAGGTTGCGAAGAGTTACAAAGGGATCTCACAAAACTGGGTGACTGGGCAACAAAATGGCAGATGAAATTCAGTGTTGATAAATGCAAAGTAATGCACATTGGAAAACGTAAACCCAACTATATATACACAATGATGGGGGGGGGTCTAAATTAATTGTTACCACTCAAGAAGGAGATCTTGGTGTCATTGTGGATAGTTCTCTGAAAAATCCTCTCTGTGCAGCAGCAGTCAAAAAAGCTAACAGAATATTAGGGACATTTAGGAAAGGGATAGATAATAAGACAGTAAATATCATAATACCACTATATAAAACCATGGTATGCCCACAGCTTGAATACTGTGTGTAGTCCTGATGGCCCCATCTCAAAAAAGATATATTAGAAATGGAAAGGCACAGAGAAGGGCAACAAAAATGATTAAGGGTATGGAACAGCTTCCATATGAGGAGAGATTAAAAAGACTGGGGCTGTTCTGCTTGGAAAGGAGACGACCAAGGGGGATATGCTAAAGGTCAATAAAATCTTGAATGGTGGGGAGAAGGTGAAGAAGAAAGTGTTGTTTATCCCTTCACAAGAAGCAAGGGTCACCAATGAAATTGATAGGCAGGAGGTTTAAAAACAAGCAAAAGAAAGTAATTCTTCACACAACAGACGGTCAACCTGTGGAAGTTGTTGCCAGGGGATGTTGCGAAGGCCAAAAGCATAACTGGATTCAAAAAAGAATAAGAAGTTCATGGAAGATAGTTCCATCAGTGGCTGTTAGCCAAGATGGTCAGGAATGCATGCTCTGGGTGTCCCTAAACCTCTAACTGCCAGATGCTGGGACTGGACAACAGGAGTGGATCACTCGATAATTGCCAAGTTCTGTTCATTCTCTTTGAAGCATCTGGCATAGGCCACTGTTGGAGAGCTCACCTTAGGGAGAGCTCAGTCTCAGCAGTGCACTTTAGGAAGAGTTCAACAGTCCCCCAGACCTAGCCCTTCCTATACACCCCTCAATTAGAACCACCAGACTTGTGGAGGCAGAGAAGATGATCCAGCCCATAGACCTTTAACAGGGAAAGTAGGAGAAAGATGAGCTCTCTTTGCGAATGCTACCTGAGAAGAACTCTAAGATAGTAAAACCTGTAAATATTCCTGGTTTGGAACAGAGGGGTATGTAGGGCCAAGTCCATCACTGATGTGTAAACTGTGTAATTCCATGTATTTCAGTGAGCTTGCAGAGAGTTAGCAGACAAACTGTACAGTTACCTGCTATGATACAGGGAACTCTTATTATCAACAAACGTCAGTATCCAATTCCTGGAATTTTCCATCGGGGTTCTGAGCTATACACATTTCAAATACAGCCTCCTATTAGGTGAAGTGACTGTGGAGTACTAGAGCTGAGGTGCACTTAACATCTTCATGTTGTGAGGAATTTGTCCTTTAAACTGGAGATTACAGAAACAGCATTGTGCTGCAGTTTATCTTGAAATATGTGACATGTGCCCTAACTGATTAAATGGTGATGGCAGTATGGTGGATTTCAAGTACATGAATGTAGCAGTCTGCAGATGGGCAGCAAAAAGTTATGGCTTAGCTGATATTTATTGTATTGTCAGTTTTATTTCAGAAAGACATTACTCTATATACAGTACAGACATAGTGAAGGACAGATCCTGCAGCTCTAACTCACTCAGTACCCTCATTACAGTCTATGAAAGTTGTGCCTAAGAAAGAAATGCAGGATCAGGCCATTAATGAATATTTTCAACATGTGAATGTCATGTAGCAGTAAATGGAAAAAAATTGCAAATAGTTTGTGTAATCTCTCTCATCACATACAGAGTCAAAATGGTCTCATATTGGCTTGATCAAGGGAAGAATCTTAACAGGAAAATGAATATTTCAAGAAAAATATACTTTTTTTTTTGACAAGGGCAAAATTTTAAAGTGTTCATGACTGTGATCTGATTTTTAAAGATTTATTTGAAATACTCCTTCCTGTGCATCAAGACAGGCTTTTTTCACTAATGGAAAAATCAAACTGTGCTGATGAATCAGAAGAGCTCAGTCTGTCTTTCTGAGCATCACAAGCCCATGAAGGCCAGGCTTCGCAGTAAGATTTTTCAGGAGGAAACCCAGCCTTCTGCAGGTCACAAAAAAGAAACTTAACTCTTTGCACCAGAGAGCTTCAAAACCACTTGAAGTGAGGAGGAAAGTTCTTATAACTGTATTCCTCACATTTCTAGCCATGACTAGTCTTCATTCACTGCCACTGATCTTATTATGGATTAAAGACTGGAATCATGCCCATTCCTCTGTATTCAACTGGGAATGGGAAAGTCTGAACTGGCTTAAAAAAATTACAGAGTGTGCATGCAGATGATCATCTGCAGTTACTCGGGACCCACTGCAATTTAAGTGAAGGAGGCTCTCTTTGTTTAGTTTTGGGGGAAGATATGGAGGGTGATTTTTTTTCCTTTTTTTTTTTTTTTTTTTTTTTTTACCTGATGAGGCCCCTTCATTGCCCTGTCTGGTCTCTGGAATGGAACCATTAGCTCAAGAGATGTCATTAGGCTGCCCATACCCTATTCAACATGTCCCTTGGCTTTGTTTCATTGTACAGTGCAAACTCATGAATGCAGTGTGATATATTTTGGAATGTTGTTGATATGAAACTTGATCTTCATATAGGCTCTGATAATTTTCTTATAAAATAAGAATGCCCATTCTTCATAGGGACAGAGTGTTGCTAGAACACACCTACTATATGTTGTTTCACGTTATTCCCGGAAGTACATCTAATATCAGTGCCTGTAAAATTTAGAAAGGGAAATTAAAGATGTACAAGTTTTAATATGAAGTATCTGATTAAAAGTGATGAAATAAAAATGATTGTACGAGAGAGAAAACATTTTATATTAAATGAAAAAGTGTAATAAAAAATTAAGCCTGTTTGATATCCTGTTTAAGTTGTGTTGTAGGGTACAGACCAGCAGATGGCACTAAAGTTTTCCTTTTACAAAACCTCCTATTGTGAATGATAACCAGGACTGCCCAAATTTTCTACTCTACACTAACAAGAATTTATGAACCATAGAAAGAAGAATTTAATGACTGTAAAATCCTGATCTCAAACAAGAACAAGCCTCACTTTCAGTGTGTCTGTTTACTGTATTTAGTTTGATTTGTCTGAAATATCTTTATACATTCCATCCTGCTTGGAAGTTTTGGGCCTGTTTACACAAACATTTAGTTTTCAGCAAATTGGGGTGTAAATCTATCCTGTACCACCCTGCTACCCACTGACTGTTCGTGTGGACACTGCTGAAGCACACTACAGTTTATTAGTGTGCTTTCATCTACCCTGTTCTCTTTTTTTACACTAATATTTAAGTAAATTACAGCATTTTTGAACTGTAAAGGCAAGCAAAGCCTGCAGCCCTCTTGCCCTCTGTTAAGAGCTGATGTAAAGAGCTGCATAGTGAAACCCATTTGCAGTGCCCAACATCAAGAAGTTTTATTGATTCTGCAAAACCCAGTAACTAAATTCTTAAATATCAACTTCTAGAATTTTTTTTACATACATAAAGACATAGAGCACTATCATGACACCCTTTTCCAAATAAGTTGCTTAGGACTTTAAACACTTAAAACGATGAATTGGAAGAAATGAAGCAGCTCCCACATCAGGTTTTTAAATAAAGTTTGAACAACTCAGCCTACTTTTGAAGCATGAGTGACCGACAGGTTTGCCCTGTAGGTGAGATTATAGCAACAGTAGAGACTGCTGGTAACTGGTAATCAATTTACAGGAGTGGATGAAAAATCACAAGTGGTTGGGGGTTGTAAATATTCCTCTGAACCTGTTTGATATTTTAAAAAAATGAAAATGAATGAAATGTGATGCATTTAGTACCCTTTAACAAGAACGTAAGTAGAATTTTAGTGTTTTTGAGAATCGATGAAAATAGTATTGCTAGCTCATGTGTCAAGGTTCCTTCCCCACTCTGAACTCTAGGGTACAGATGTGAGGACCTGCATAAAAACCTCCTAAGCTTACTTTTACCAGCTTAGGTTAAAACTTCCCCAAGGTACAAATTAATTTTACCTTTGCCCTTGGATTTCCACTGCCACCACCAAACTTTATCTGGGTTCCTGAAAAAACAGAGTTTGGACCCATCTTTCCCCCCAAAATCCTCCCAATCCTTGCACCCCACTTCCTAGGGAAGGTTTGGTAAAAATCCTCACCAATTTGCATAGGTGACCACAGACCCAAACCCTTGGATCTGAGAACAATGAAAAAGCATTCAGTTTTCTTACAAGAAGACTTTTAATAGAAATAGAAGTAAAGGAATCCCCTCAGTAAAATCAGGATGGTAGATACCTTACAGGGTAATTAGATTCAAAACATAGAGAATCCCTCTAGGCAAAACCTTAAATTACAAAAGAGATACACAGACAGGAATATTCATTCTATTCAGCACTGCTATTTTCTCAGCCATTTAAAGGAATCATAATCTAACACATACCTAGCTAGATTACTTACTAAGTTCTAAGACTCTATTCCTGTTCTGTCCCCAATAAAGCATCATACAGACACAGACCCTTTGTTTTTCTCCCTCCTCCCAGCTTTTGAAAGTATCTTGTCTCCTCATTGGTCATTTTGGTCAGGTGCCAGCAAGGTTACCTTTAGCTTCTTAACCCTTTACAGGTGAGAGGATTTTTCCTCTGGCCAGGAGGGATTTTAAAGGGGTTTACCCTCCCCTTTACATTTATGACATCATGTGTAAAAGAAAGACCCATAATTCCAGCTGAAATCAATGGATGCAAATGTGTGGTTCAGCATCTCTGAGAATCAGACCCAAGGCATCTCAAGTTAGCAACTCCAAAACTGGGGTGCCAAGTGGCTACTTTTGACTGTTTGGGCCTTAGAATTTTTATTTCTGGCCCGGTAACCAGTTACCTTTTGATAGCAGAAGATGGTGTTAAACTTAATTGCTTTTCTGTGTATGGTATATTGCACATATTGCCACAGAGAAGGCTATTTGCCTTGGCCTTACATCTAAAATAAAAACGGAATTAGCAATTTAGAAAAAACCAAACAAAAATACAATGTATAATATCCCACCAACAAGAGGTTGACAAATCCCCAGCTAATGTGATGAGATTTATAGGAATTTGGTTAGCTGACCAGCTGTCATTTGTATTTTAACTGAGAATATGCTAGAGCATGCTGATCAGAAAAAGTAGAACTACTGCTATTTATATCATTGCCAAACATGCTGTGATGGGAGTGTGCACCCCACACAGGCCCTGAAAGGGTTAATGTGGGCTTGAGAGGCTGCAC
The DNA here is from genome assembly GCF_965140295.1 of Lepidochelys olivacea. Taxonomy (NCBI): domain Eukaryota; kingdom Metazoa; phylum Chordata; order Testudines; family Cheloniidae; genus Lepidochelys; species Lepidochelys olivacea. The sequence continues at coordinate 111,921,768 of NC_140417.1, forward strand.
CTGGAGGGAGAACCAGGCTTAAGTGAACATGAAGCCCAGCTGGGTAGGAGCAGGTTCCTTCCTATAAAGCCAGGAATTTTAGAGCAGGAGGCTGGCTGGTGTGAGTGAGCAGAAAATCCAAAAGGGAGAATGAGACTTGGAAGAAGGGTCAATCCTAGAAGAATTATGGGGGAAAGAAAGCCTGAGAGTGCTGCGTAGGAAGAAGCCCAGGGAAGCAGCAGCAAGGAGTGGGACTGAGCAGAACTTAACTGCATGTTATAGGGTCCCTGGGCTAGAACCCAGTGTAGAGAATGGGCTGGGTTCCCTTACCAGCCATTGGGAAGTGGCACAGGATTGTTGGAAACACTAGCTGGCCCACAGGGACTTTGTTACAGTGGAAGGGGAGGACTATTAAGTGTATGTCTACATTGCAATTAGACACCTGCAGCTGGCCTGTGCCAGCTGACTCAGGCTCATGGGGGTTGGGCTGTGGGGTTGTTTAATTGCACAGTAGAGGTTTGGGCTCAGGCTGTAGCCCTAGCTCTGGGGCCCTACCATCTCACAGGGTCCTAGAGTCTAGGCTCCAGCCCAAGCCCAAAGGTCTACAGGGCCAGCTGCGGATTTGTAATTACTGTGTAGACATACCCACAGTGGCCTGGCCAGAGGGCCGAGTCAGGAAGAGGGAGCGTTCCGAGTTGTGGGGGGAGTCACAGCATGAGTAACCGACAGAAGGGGGAGGCCAGAGTTGGTAAAAGCTGATCTCCAAATGTAGAGATAGGAGGTGCTACCCGTGGTGAGTGTACCTCTTCACACTTGCCATGAATGATTAGACCAGTGGCTCTCTAACTTTTGTACTGGTGACCCTTTTCACATAGCAAGCCTGTGAGTGTGACATCCCCCCCCTTATAAATTAAAAACACTTTTAAATATATTTAACACCATTATGTATAACTGGATGCAAAGCAGAGTTTGGGGTGGAGGCTGACAGCTTGCGACCTCCCCATATAATAACCTCGCACCCACCCTGAGGGGTCCTGACCCCCAGTTTGAGAACCCCTGGATTAGACCTACCTGATCCTGCACTCAGTGTAGTCAATTATACTACTGTATCACCATCTACTTCAATGGACACAAGATTAGGAGCCTCTGTTGTTGACTCTCTCTTTTGGCTGTGATTTTTTTTGTTTATTCCATTGTCATCTGGGGGAAATGGGGATACTAAATGTCTTTTAAATGCGTAATCCTACAGTCATTTCTAAGGGAAAACACCCTGAAGTGTTTTGCCTGAGTAAAGGCTGTAAAATAGTTGTCTGTATCTCTAATTGTCTTTAGCTGAACTAACAGCAAAATTATTTATCATGTTAGACCTTGCCGTCAAACTAGGAAATCCTCACCTCAGCTTTTCTTTCGTTAGCATTGGCACTAAAGGCCTCACCATGTTCTCCTCAGGTTCATGTAGACAAAAAATCCAACTTTTGCTAATATTTTTAATTGGATAATACTGCTCATATCACTCATTTGAATTTTATTCATACGCTATTCAAATACTTTTTTTATTTAACATCTATTACATGTATACTTTACATGTTTGGGCTGAATAGCTACCCGTAAATAATACCATTGGAAAAAAGACACAAGGAACACTTGTAAATGAACAATTTAAACACATGCATACTGAGATTGAATATTAATAACAGGTTTTCACCAGATTAGGAGTCAAATCCTAGTCAGTTGATTCTCATGGCTAGTACAATCAATGACAATGACATTATCTGAATAAACAAGGCAGGAAAATCCTAATCCCAGTACAGAGAAGGCCCAGATTTATGTAATTTTCACTTTCTTCCAGTTCCATACCATGTAAATTACACCATTTTAGCCACCTTGAGGTTCTCTGACATAACTTATATCTCCTTATACAACACCTCTTAATTTGACTCAGTTCAGCAAAGGACTGGAGCACTCGCGTAACTTTAAATAGGCAACTAGTTTTATTGAAGTCACTGCGACTACTGATATGCTTAAAGTTAAGCTTATACTTAAGTGTTGTGCTGAATCAAGGCCTAAAAGGATTCCCATGAAAAAACACTTTAATATTAATTATGAAGTCAACTGTCATCATCAACTTTAACAGCAATAGTTATTGGTAATGGTAATAATTCCTATTTTATAAGACTAAGTGGTTTTAGAATATGTTTTGGGACCAATTCTGCAATCCATACACGGACAAAACTGCTATCAAACTCTCTCCCTCCATCTCAGACACAAGGGGGGGGGGGGGTCAATTTTCAAAAACTGTAAGAAAATATGGGTTGTGGAGCTTGGATACAGTATTTCACTGGGGACAAATAGATCCACCCTCCCCATCACTCCCCTGGATTCCTCCACATCTGTGGAGTACCCTGGGCAATGGACCTGCAGCCCTGAGGCTGAAGTGGCAATCATGGATCATACAGCATTGGGTGGGGGAGGATTTCTTAAACTTAAACCCCAAGGAAATCCTCATCAAACAGCCCAGTTACTTATATATGAAAATAGGATTTAGTCTGTAATGTTAACTGATGAGAATTAAGGTAGTGATGGTGGGGGGGTGGATTAGAAAACATGTACCTACTAGCAGAGTGGCTTTGTGATTGCTGCCACTCTATAGAAGTTATTTTGTACTTTCATCTTTGTACTTCTGGGTTATGGCCTGCTTTATGAAGCTTGCACAATTGAGCTTTTAAGGTATAAATAACCATATGGCATGTAAATATCTCCTGCTGGCAGCATAAGTGTCTGTCTTAGAGGAGACCCAGGCTATTACCTTTCCTAGTAAGAGGAGGAATATGATGAAAGTGGATACACAGGGAAAATGGTACACTCAGAATGGAGTTAGTTATGGACTCTACTGTATCTGTACTGGCTTGTGTGCCATATTCAGAGATGGTAAAGGAACAGCCTAGGCAGGGATGCCTGTTGAATATGAGAATGGGATCACTGCCAAAACAGGAAAAATATTATTTTTGAAGTAACCAAATGCCCACATTAATAAACAGCAAAAGGAGAATCTTTGTTTTCCCAACAAGAAATATGAAGGGTGATAGCATAACAACAAAGGCTTACTAAAATGTGTGTAGCTAAAGTACTGCAAAGACTGGTTTCTGTGACATTTAAATCAATCTTCTGTAAATTATTTATTTGCCTGAAGACTTTTGTGATAATTTCTGCAAAAAAGAAAGATACATGCATGTTAATTTGAAATATATGAAACAAATCCTAATTGTGAGACTATTCTTTATAAATAACTTAAAAGGGCAAGGACATGGTCACAACCTCCGCCATATGTCAGCTGACTTGGGCTAGTATGTGGCCAGGAGTATTCACCACTCTCTTTAAAGAGGTATACTAGATATTGTTGCTGTGTGTGCTCTTTCACAGGAGTCAAAAACAACATGCCTGTCTTGGGTACAATACCTTTGGGAACTATTTTCAGAGTATCAGCCATGTTAGTCTGTGTTCGCAAAAAGAAAAGGAGTACTTGTGGCACCTTAGAGACTAAACAATTTATTTGAGCATTCGATGCATCCGATGAAGTGAGCTGTAGCTCACAAAAGCTTATGCTCAAATAAATTGGTTAGTCTCTAAGGTGCCACAAGTACTCCTTTTTTTTTTGCGAACTATTGTTTTTGCACAGCTCCTGTTCCCTTGTCCCCAACACATGGGTATGTCTACATAGCAATTAAACACCTGTGGCTGTCCTGTGTCAACTGGCTTGGGCTATGGGGTCCCAGAAGGATGTCCCCTAATGGGGTCCCAGAGTCCAGGCTCCAACCCAAGCCTAACATATACACTGTAATTAAACAGCTCTGTAGCCAGCTGATGCGGGACAGCCACAGATGTTTAACTTCAATGAAGACATACCCACAGTGGCCTAATGCCAAAATCTTGCCCTTGAATTTTAAGAAGACTGAATTTCTTTGTATCATATGTAATGTACCAGGATACCAAATGAAATTTATTTTGTTTACACATCATATACAACATCCTATACATAGTGAAGTATGTAACGTTCCCAAACCACCTCAATCAGCTTTAAGATTAGTATAGCTACATTGCTATATTTAAAGTTGAGCATTTCTGTTAGGCATCTCATTTTGAGAGTTTAATCTCACTCTGTGTATTTATGTGGCCCCTGTCATCATAGTATATGAGCATCTGCCAGCATTATTATTCCCGGCCTTGCTTGAGAGTGTACATTTTAGATCTGTTTTAGACCTCTGAGAAATCAAAAAAGTAGAAGTTTGCATTTTACAAAACTTTGTTTTACTTGCTCATGATAAAGTTAATGAATGAGGTTCAAGGTTACCATCCTTCCAAATAAAGCGTTATGCAATAAACTACTCTGGCACAAACATTTTTACTGTTCATTAAAACCAATGTACATACATCCAAATAAACCATATCTTGTCACTGATGCCACATTTTTTCCCCCTAGTGGCAGTTGTATCATCAAACAGTAGCTAGACCAGACTCCAAAATACATCAACCAAAACCCCTTCACTCCTGAAAATGAGACCCTTAAAGTATTTACCTGCAATGTGTTTGTCCCCTACTTTTAAAAAACTAATATTAAGAGTAGTAAAATTCACAAATTCACAAGTGCTGAATAAATAAAGCTAATGTAACACAAACTAACAGTTATGAAAATTGAAGAAAAGGTTGATATTTAGAAGAAAATATGCAGTCTTCTCTAGTCGGTTTCCATAAAGAACCCTATGAGTTTACAACATTCAGTAAGTACATGAGAGTTGTCCTCCTCTGTGGCCCAATTGCAACATGTCTATTTAAATAAAGGTTGCTCTCTAGGATCAATGTAGCTCATCCTCCATGGTCTGTTCAGCATTCAAGAGGCTAATATTAATGGTGGCCCTACAACTAAATCCCTGCATCTTTTGCTGAAAATTTCTCAGTCTTAACAGGTAATTTTTTTCTGACTTTCCTTTTTCAGTGAAAAATGGGGCTCTTGGCAGTTTGCAAATGGTGGGCCTAAAATTAATGGAAATTAGGAGCGCTCAATAAAAATAGCATACCATCTGCAGAAATTCAATTTCTGTTTGAAGAGCTTCACAAACATTTTCCAAGTCATCTTCTTTGTAAATTTCCAGTTCTTTTTTTATTCTGTTTCAATTAAAAAAACAAAAGTCATATCCAAGGCTAGTCAATTGTATTACTTACTGTTTCATTCAAATTTGGTCCAAGCCTGCAATCTGCTCAGCGTTCGCAGACCTTATCCTCCCTGCACAGATCTGATTGCGTGATCAAGAGCTAGATTTGCAGTTATGATAGACCTGCATGTTCAACACTGCATAACTCCTGGAGATTATTCATCACTGGCAGTTGTGGTAGTGATGAGAAGAACTTTAGAAAATAACAATCTCTGGGTTTGAAGAAAATATATCCAGAATAAGTGCTGTAACAGACAAATGTGAATTATAGGGCTATAAGTCTATTGCTGGGTGTGGTGATATCATAAACTCTGAGAGGATTATAACCTCATAATTAAAAATTTGTCTTTCTTTTAATACATGGATTTGAATAATTGATCCAGGCCCTCCACAGGTTCCCACTTCTGTTGCCTCCATAGTTATCGCTGCTGTCTCTCCTCTGTGTTATGTTTGTTCCATGCTGTCCTCTCCTTTGCAATATCAATAGCATATGTCAGGGGTTCTCAAACTCCTCCACAGTGTGGCTCAATTTCAATAGAGTGAGTCTCTGATTATACCTCCCCTCCTGTTCACTGTGCTGTGCCCCATTTCTCCTTCCATTCTATGTCACATGATAGTCCTATGGCCACTGCGGCAATTGCTTACCTGGAAAAATAGTAGTATTAAAAGTATCTTTAATTTTTAAAAGTGTTTGTAGCTAGATTGCGATATGCATTAGCAGCTGGAAATAAGGAGGTGCCAGCACCTTGTGACCAGCCACCTCACTGTGTGGACCACCAGAAAGTGCTCTGCAAGCCAACAACGGTTCAGAGTCTGGGAACCCCTGTGTTAAAACTTTCTTAAACTGAAGGGCCCTAGGTCTTCACATTGAGTTTCCAGGAGGGATGTTATGGAGAATGAAATTGGTCACTGTCATAATTATTAAGGGAAGGGTAAACCCCTTTGAAATCCCTCCTGGCCAGGGGAAAGCTCCTCTCACCTGTAAAGGGTTAAGAAGCTAAAGGTAACCTTGCTGGCACCTGACCAAAATGACCAATGAGGAGACAAGATACTTTCAAAAGCTGGGAGGAGGGAGAGAAACAAAGGGGTCTGTGTGGCTGTCTATATGCTGTTTCTGCCGGGGATAGACCAGGAATGGAGTCTTAGAACTTTTAGTAAGTAATCTAGCTAGGTATGTGTTAGATTATGATTTCTTTAAATGGCTGAGAAAAGAATTGTGCTGAATAGAATAACTATTTCTGTCTGTGTATCTTTTTTGTAATTTAAGGTTTTGCCTAGAGGGATTCTCTATGTTTTGAATCTAATTACCCTGTAAGGGATCTACCATCCTGATTTTACAGAGGTGATTTCTTTACTTCTATTTACTTCTATTTCTATTAAAAGTCTTCTTGTAAGAAAACTGAATGCTTTTTCATTGTTCTCAGATCCAAGGGTTTGGGTCTGTGGTCACCTATGCAAATTGGTGAGGCTTTTTATCCAACATTTCCCAGGAAATGGGGGGGTGCAAGTGTTGGGAGGATTGTTCATTGTTCTTAAGATCCAAGGGTCTGGGTCTGTAGTCACCTAGGCAAATTGGTGAGGCTTTTTACCAAACCTTGTCCAGGAAGTGGGGTGCAAGGTTTTGGGAAGTATTTGGGGGAAAGGCGTTTCCAAACACCTCTTCCCCAGTAACCAGTATTTGTTTGGTGGTGGTAGCGGCCAATCCAAGGACAAAGGGTGGAATATTTTGTACCTTGGGGAAGTTTTGACCTAAGCTGGTAAAGATAAGCTTAGGAGGTTTTTCATGCAGGTCCCCACATCTGTACCCTAGCGTTCAGAGTGGGGAAGGAACATTGACAGTCACAAGGACAAAACTGTCTAATTGTCACTCAGCATCAAGCTCAAAAGGCAGCCCCTACAAACACAGAACCTGTGACTGAGTTAACCTCTGGCACAGAAGCAGTTAATAAAGCAGATTCTTGTCAACAAAATTCTGAATTGTGGCTGATCCTGATTCAGAGGAAATGTCCGCTCCAAATATTCCTGTAGACTGGATGGAGCCATTGAGAGGGATTTGACTTACCTAATACTGTCTCCAGAGTGGCCTAAGAGGCCATGACCAGAACAACAGATGCACTGTTCATCAGATAACTAGAGTCTGTGCAGCTCTCACAGAAGCAAAGAGAGCTATTCACAAGTGAATAATCCTCTCTAAAGGGGGTGGGTTCCCATGGGGAATATTAAAGTTTAGGAAATAAGCAGGCAATTAGTCCTGTCAAAGGTACCAGTCCAAACTACTGTGCATCACCCATTATATTTACTTAGTTAGACACTTAATGGACCAAGAGATAAGCTAATCCCAAACTTTTAGTGGCCTGATGTACATGAAGCGTAAAATTATACTGTAAGCCCTGTTATGGGTGCTAGCAGGTAGAGAAACAGAAGAGAACTGCAAAGTTCGGTTAAGTCCACTTCCTATAACAGAAGAACAATATCAAAGGGTCATGATGGATATTTTGAGTCTACTATATAGGCAGACAAAAAGGCAAGAGGTATCTCCTGGTGCTAGTGAAATATGCCAGCTAGTCCCTTACAGCAGTAGCCTTGCGCACTGCTGATGTTGAAAGAGAGAAACTGATAACCTTTAAGTGTTTCATATATTGGGTGTTAGAGGATATTGGTGAATTAGCCTACTATGTATATATAGATGATGTTTCTTTAGCCAGCCTAACATGGGCAGAGCATCTCTTCCACATGCGGCAGTGATGCTTCTCATAAAAATGGCTTTGCTAACCGTGAAAGAAAAAGTGTAACCTTGAGTTGATAGAATTAGCTTATTTGGGACACAGAGTTAGAATGGATGGATTTAATAACAGAGACTGAAGTTTGTTTCATTTTTCCCCATTAAGGTACCAAAAAAGGCAAACTGCAGAAAGGGATAAATTTGAGCTGTATATGATGTGTGAGGTCTCTCTGTTTAGAGAAGGGTTACAGAAGCTTACAGAAGCATTTCTTTGGAAACGAACTGCATACATACATGTGTTCTGACAGAAAAGGAAGATATAAAAGAGAGTTTTAAAGATGGTCTACAGCTGTGGTCCACAAACTTTTTAGTACTGCAGTTCCCTTACAGATATTTTAAAATTTGGTGGCTCCCTATATCAAGTGCCTTTTGTTTTTCTTTTTTTTTTTCTTGACACAGGATACTAGAATCAAGATGGACTCTAGAGTTTGGATGGTGTTTGTGACTTTAACTATACACAGTTTGTTTAATTATATAATCTAATCTAATCTGGGTTTTTAAACCTATAATTTGAAACTATGGAGGTTTTTTTCATGGTGTCTTTGGACAGAGCCTAACATTTTAGTGGAAAAAACAGGCTGTTCTGAACTGCATAGTTGCGCAATGCTTGGTTGAATCTCTGATAGTGCCAGGTATTAGTTGTTTTCCAAGTTTAAATGATTTCTGTGTTTAGTTTTCCTGGAAACAACTGCTGAAAACGCAGACACACAGAAATAACTTAAACCAAATGGAAGCAGCACTTTCATAGCTTTATCACTGAGTTCTTTGTACTCTCCCCTAACAGAAATCCAGAATTCCTGATTTGTCAGATTTGAAAATTTGACGACAGTTTTTAACACTCGACAATTCTAAGTGATTTTCTTGAGCTGAGATATCTAAGGTTAGAAGTGAGTCAGCTGTTACCAAGAATGGCTTTCAAATGCAATCGATCTGGAGAGTCGTGTTCAACTTCAGGAAAATATTCATCAAAGTGGGAATACAGTCCAGACAAATGAGTTAATATTGGGTCGTTAATTCCATTTCGATTACTTTCACTTTGTTCTTTTTAAAAGTCTGATAATATTGGAAACCTCTCGCTAACTCCCTTTTCAATGTGGCATCTTCAAAGACAAACTTTCTTCATTAATCCCCAGATTTTCTCTTTCATATTTAGTATATTTGCATGCCTACCTTGAAGTGTTAGGTTCAGTGCATTCAATTTGCTAATATGTCCACTGGCTAACCCAATGTAATAAAAAAGTCCAATTACATATGTAATCTGCAAGGTCTGTTTTCCCCAAGGAGGAAAATTCTGATTTCATCACACAATTCAAAACCACCTGACTTTGCTATGAAACAAAACTTGAATGTGGTCAGTGCCCATCTGTTCACAAAACATACTAAAAGAGTGTGTGATCACCAAACACTCTAGTTTTCTGTGATTTTTTTAAAAAAAATCTCCATAAGAAACATAAAAATCCACGTTTTTTCTGTGATTAAAATTAAATATTGAATTTCAGTTTCCCTAGCCACAATATATATAGGTATCAGTTGAACACAATGTTATTGATACAGTAGAACTCTGTTTGTCTGAGCCTCCATTATCTGGCTCTCCGTATTAACCAAGCTGGGGCTGACAGCTGAGCCCCGGGATAGCAGGGCTCCCGCCATCAGCCCCAGGGTGTTTAATATGGAGAGCCGGATAATGGCGGCTCAGCTAAATGAGGTACTACTGTATGTGTTTTTATTTTTTCACAAAATGTAAAAACTAAAGATTCTCTGCAAAAAATGCAAATTCTATGTTTTTCCATGGCAGACGGATGTCTAGGATCCCTGGTGATCACTGCCCAGGATTTTATAAAATTAACAATTTTAATAACCATATTGAGAGCCTTATATACTTCAGTCTGCAAATTCTTCAATGCCAAAGCTTGGTGATGAATCATACAGAATGTCCAAATTGATGCTGGTGTCACTTTCTTTAATCATGCTGCAAAATCCCTATTCTTTCCAGTCATGGCTGCAGCCTCCTCCCCACACAGCCTCCTCCGCACACAGCCTGATTTAAGATCGTCATCCACTATGAATTTATCACTGATCTTGCATATTTTCTCACTTGTTGTTTGAGTTGGGCTTTTTTGCAAAATGAAAGTTCAATTATTGTACCTGCTGTGACAAATTTCATATAACGCAGAAGCTGAACTATGTTGGCTATGTTTGTGGGTTCTTAACTTGTACTTACAACTGGTCTTGGCCGTTTTCTGTGCGATCATCAGTGTGCCAAGGGGTAGAATTATTTGACATCGGAATGGTTTTCAATGCCATGGCTGTTTGTTCCCCAATCATAATTCTACACATCTGTGGCTGCTGGAAGAAAAAGGCTCTTGCCAACAGTGTGTGCTTGTTTTGCATTTTGCAATTCACTTGGCTACAACGTAAGATGCTTCTAAGGCTTTTTGAGGAATGATTGCTTCTTTAGGCACAATTTTTTTTTAAACACTTTCATTCTTCTTGTTTCCAAAAGAAAAAAATTGTGGCTCTTGTGTACAAATTCCAGGTATTTATTTTCTAAATGTCTCTGTATTTTCTCTGACCTCAGATTTTCATTTATTAACACTTGAAAACAAATTACACATTGTGTCTGTGGACTTTCCACAGTAATATCAAGACACAAAAATCCAAACATACTGTAACTGTCATCATATTATCTACTTTTCTTCCTTTTTCAGTTTAAATTTATTAAAATAATCATCATCTTCAGCCAAACATTTGCTACATGTAGGATTCATACTCGATAAAAATCATTCCATTATAAGGATAAGATGCACTTCAATTATAGAACCATAGGGTTAGAAAGGACCACAAAGGTCATCTAGTCTAACCCCCTCCCAAAATGCAGGATTTGTTGTGTCTAAACCAACCAAGACAGATGGCTATCCAGCCTCCTTTGAAAATCTCCAGTGAATAAGCTTCCACAACTTCGTGAGGGAGTCTGTTCCTTTGTCCTACTGTTCTTACAGTTAGGAAGTTTTTCCTGAGATTTAATCTAAATTTGCTATGCTGTAGATTGAACCCACTGCCTCTTGGCCTGCCCTCTATGGCAAAAGACAACAACTTTTCTCAATCTATTTTATGGCAATTTTTCAAGTATCTGAAGACCACTATCTTATCCCACCATGTCTCTTCTTTTCCAAACTAAACATACCCAGTTCCTTCAGCCTTTGCTCATATGGCTTGCATTCCTTCTCTTTGATCATCTTTGTTGCTCACCTCTGGATTCTTTCCAGTTTCTCTACATCCTTTCTACATATATTGGTGACCAGAGCTGAGGCCTAACCAGTAGCGAGTAGAGTGATACTGTCACCTCCTGTGACTTGCATGCTATGCCTCTGTTAATGCAACCTAAACTTACATTTGCTTTTTTTGCAACAGCATCACACTACTGACTCATGTGAGGTTGTGATCCACCACAACTCCCAGATCCTTCTCAGCAGTGCTGCTACCAAGCCAGTTTTCCACCATTTTGTTTTTTTCTTCCCTATGTGTAGCACTTTACATTTGTCTTTGTTGAATTTCATTTTGTTGTCTATAGCCCAGCTTATCAAGATCCCTCTGAATTTTAACTCTATTCTTCAAAGTATTGGCAACCCCCTCTAGTTTTGTGTCATCTGCAAACTTGATAAGTATGCTGTCATAAATATAAAGGGAAGGGTAAACCCCTTTGAAATCCCTCCTGGCCAGGGGAAAGCTCCTCTCACCTGTAAAGGGTTAAGAAGCTAAAGGTAACCTCGCTGGCACCTGACCAAAATGACCAATGAGGAGACAAGATACTTTCAAAAGCTGGGAGGAGGGAGAGAAACAAAGGGTCTGTGTCTGTCTGTATGCTGGTTTCTGCCAGGGATAGACCAGGAATGGAGCCTTAGAACTTTTAGTAAGTAATCTAGCTAGGTATGTGTTAGATTATGATTTCTTTAAATGGCTGAGAAAAGAATTGTGCTGAATAGAATAACTATTTCTGTCTGTGTATCTTTTTTGTAACTTAAGGTTTTGCCTAGAGGGGTTCTCTATGTTTTTGAATCTAATTACCCTGTAAGATATCTACCATCCTGATTTTACAGGGGGGGATTTCTTTATTTCTATTTACTTCTATTTTTTATTAAAAGTCTTCTTGTAAAAAACTGAATGCTTTTTCATTGTTCTCAGATCCAAGGGTTTGGGTCTGTGGTCACCTATGCAAATTGGTGAGGCTTTTTATCCAACATTTCCCAGGAAAGGGGGGGTGCAAGTGTTGGGAGGATTGTTCATTGTTCTTAAGATCCAAGATCCAAGGGTCTGGGTCTGTAGTCACCTAGGCAAATTGGTGAGGCTTTTTACCAAACCTTGTCCAGGAAGTGGGGTGCAAGGTTTTGGGAAGTATTTGGGGGGGAAAGATGCGTCCAAACAGCTCTTCCCCAGTAACCAGTATTAGTTTGGTGGTGGTAGCGGCCAGTCCAAGGACAACGGGTGTAATATTTTGTACCTTGGGGAAGTTTTGACCTAAGCTGGTAAAGATAAGCTTAGGAGGTTTTTCATGCAGGTCCCCACATCTGTACCCTAGAGTTCAGAGTGGGGGAGGAACCTTGACATATGCTCTTTCTACCTACATCCAGGTCACTAATAAAGATGTTAAACAACACTGGACCCAGAACAGATCCCTGTGGAACCCCACTTGAGACCTTCCTCCAATCTGACATAATTCCAGTAATAGTTACTCTTTGTTTGAGGTTGTTTAACCAATTATGTATTCATTTAATGGTAGTTCCACCGAGCCTGCATTTCTCCAGCTTACTTATCAGAATGTCATGTGGGACTCTGTAAAAAGCCTTGCTGAAGTCCAGGTCTATTATGTCCACCGCATTTTCCCCATCCACCAAATCAGTTAGCCTGTCAAAGAAGGAAATCAGCCTGGTTTCGCCTGATTTGTTCCTGGTTGATCCATGCTGGCTGCTGCTTCATCTTCCACGTATTCACAAATTGAATGTTTTATAGATTGCTCTAGTAGCTTCCCAGGTATTGAAGTCAGACTGCCTGGTCTGTAGTTCCCCAGCTCCTCTTTTATCCCCTTTCTAAAGATGGGGCATTACATTAGCCCTTCTTCACTCTTCCAGGACCTCTGCTGTCATCCATGAGTTTGTAAAGATTATTGCCAGTGGCTCTGAGATTTCTTCAGCGAATTCCTTCAGTACCCTCAGGTGAATAGCATCCTGCCCCGCTGATTTGAATTCATTCAGATTGGTCAGAAGATCTCTTTACTTATCTCAATCTGCATCCTTTCCCCTTTGTCTATGGTAACTTCACTTGTCGTCCAGTCATATGTTATTTTTTGTGAGAAGACTGAAGCAAAGTAGGCACTGAGCAGCTATGTCTCCTATCATCTTCCATTACCAGCTCACCTTCTGCACTGAGCAGCGGACCCACACTGTCCTTGGTCTTTCTTTTTTGCCTGGTATATTTTGAGAGCCCCTTCTTGTTGTTGTCTCTAGAATTTCTTGCCAGCTGTGACTCATTCTTTGCCTTGGCTTTCCTGATTTTGTCCCTATGTGCTCACGCTATTCCCATGTATACTTCCTTGGTGACGTGCCCCTTCTTCCATTTCCTGTATGTATCACTTTTGATTTTTAGATAGCTGAAAAGCTCCTTGTGCAGCCAGTGGCTCTTTTTATCCTTCCTCTGCATCAGAATAGCTTGATGTTGAGACAGCCCCCTTTGACTCCTTGTCTTCCTAATTGGCCTTTCCATGGGACCTTGCCTACTATTTCTCTGAGTCAGTTGAAATCTGCCTTTCTGAAGTCCAGTGTCTTTGTTTTGCTGTTCTCATGTCCTCCTTTCCATAGGATCTTGAATTCTATCAGATCATGATCACTACCTCCCAAGTTCCCAACCACCTTCATATTCGCTACTAATTCATTCCTGTTTGTCAAAACCGGATCCAAAATGGTTGACCCCCTAGTTGTTTCCTCAACTTTCTGAATCGGAAAACTGTCCTCTACCCATGGTAAGAATTTGCAGGACGTATAATGTTTTGCTGTAATAGTCTTCCAGCAGATCTCGGGGACGTTAAAATCCCCCATTAATACTAACTCGTGTGTTAGCTAATCTTGTTACCTGCTTGTAGAATGACTCATTCACCTGACTTTGTGGCCTATAATAGACCCCCACCATAACATTGCTACTGTTCTTTTCCCTTGTTATCTTCACCCAGAGACTTTGTAGGTCTGTCTCTCACTTCCCCTTGAGGCTTGGAGCAAGTGTATACATTCTTGATGTACAGCGCAACACTCTACTCCTTTTATTCCCAAACCTATCCTTTAGGAACAAGCTATCTCCCTCAGTGCTGGTACTCTAATCATGGGAGTTGTCCCCACAGTGTCTGTAATGCCCATTAAGTCATAATCTTCTTCATATACCATGTTCTCCATACTCCTTGTATTTGTATATAGGCGTCGAAGATATTTTGCAGACTGCCCTGTTGCTTTTCTTTTTGCCTTTTTAACGCAGTTGTGATTTCTAGTCTCTTCTCCAGAAATTAGCCCCTTCCCCTTTTCTTTTTTACTTGAGCCTAGATCCTCATCGGACAGATTTTTGTCACCATCCCTGATAGGACCTAGTTTAAAGCTCTCATCAGGTTAACCAGACAATATCCAAAGATGCTTTTCCCAGTATTTGATAGATGGAGCCCATCCCAGCATGGTAATCCTCTTTCCTGGAACATCAGCTTGTTGTCAAAGAAGCTAAAGCCCTCTTGCCAACACCACCTGCGTAGCCGAGCATTGACTTCCACGATTCGTCGATCCTTTCCTGGGCCTTTTCTTTCAATATGGAGGAGGAACGAGAACACAACTTGCACTCCAAATTCATTGATCCTTTTTCCCAGAGCCCACATAGTCTGTACTGATCTGCTCCAGGTCATTCTTGGCAGTATTGTTGGTGCCCATTTGCATAAGCAGGAAGGGGTAGAGGTCCCAGTGCTTGATGAGTCTTGGCAGACTTTCAGTCACATCCTGAATTCTAGCTTCAGGCAAGCAGCACGCTTCTCAGGATTCCCGGTCTGGATGGCAGATGGTGACTCTGTCCCGCTTAGGAGGAAGTCCCCGACCACTACCACCCTTCTCCTCCTCTTGGGAGTTGGCTGGGTTCTTCCTCAGCCCTCTTTCACCATCTGGTAGTGCTGGTGCTGCTGCAGGCACTGGAAGTCTCTTTGCCTACCACTCCAGCAAGAGGCCTTCAGCAGAGACTTCCTGCTGAACGCTTCCCCCAGGAGGAAGTCTCTCTGCTGAAGGCCTCCTGAAGGAGCAGAGGGCACAGGAGCTCCCAGCCTCAGTGGGAGCAGCAGCATACGCTACAGAACCATAGATAAGGTACAGGAAATTTTTAAACTCAGTTTAATAGTCTCTTAATTAGAAAATAAAATGGGCATATCTACTATTTTTTTTCCCATAAACACTTATGGCTTCCCCGTGAATCCTTCAAGGCTCCTTTTGAGAGCCAAGGCTC
This sequence comes from Lepidochelys olivacea, assembly GCF_965140295.1. Lineage (NCBI taxonomy): Eukaryota > Metazoa > Chordata > Testudines > Cheloniidae > Lepidochelys > Lepidochelys olivacea. Next base: position 111,937,248 of record NC_140417.1, read on the forward strand.
AGAGTTTGGGAGGCACTGCTCTAAGAGGTAATATGTACTGCACTGTAATAAAATGTAATGTATAGCTCACAGATCCTTTAGAAGGGAGAAGTGGTACATTTAAAGGTCTAAGCCTCAGATTCTGATCTTGGTTACATTGATTTCGTAGAATATCCGGGTTGGAAGGGACCTCAGGAGGTCATCTAGTCCAACCCCCTGCTCAAAGCAGGACCCCCAATCCCCAATTTTTGCCCCAGATCCCTCAATGGGCCCCCTCAAGGATTGAACTCACAACCCCGGGGTTTAGCAGGCCAATTCTCAAACCACTGAGCTATTCCTCCCCCCTAAAGATTTGTCTACAACTCTGGCCCATTTAACTGAGGCTATTCCTCATAGAATCATAGAAAATCATATTAGGGTTGGAAGGGACCTCAGGAGGTCATCTAGTCCAACCACCTGCTCAAAGCAGGACCAATCCCCAATTTTTGCCCCAGATCCCAAACGGCCTCCTCAAGGATTGAACTCACAACCCTGGGTTTAGCAGGCCAATGCTCAAACCACTGAGAGTAACTTCATTGTCTTTGCTCCTAATTTATTACTTTCTGTATTTTCCTCTGTTAGCTTGATATTAAAAGCCTAATTTGTTTAATAAAAACAAAAGCATAGTTTGTTTAACATGGGAATAGGCAGGCACTGATTGCTTTCAAAGTGAACACTGCTATTCTTGTCTTCTGGAGTCAGGTGAAATTGATGTGTCTGATAGTCTGGGTGCAGGTCTTGAGCTACAAATGATACCATGGCTGTGATTCATGTGAGGAGTCCCAACTCGCTTTGTGGCACCAGTACTGAGGGTAAAATAACTGAGACCCAAGCAATAATTTCACCCATATTTGCTTATCTGCCTCTCGGAGCTATTATGAGAATTAACTAATTGCTATCTGTGAAGTGCTTTAAAACTGTCAAGCACTAATTAAATAATTACTTATGCATTTTATTTTAAAAGTTTTTCTAAAACTTTTAAATAGTCAGGTGGAGACATTTACATTTCTCAGAGTTTGGGGGGCAGTGGTAAGTCATTCTCATTCAAACGGAGAGGTTAATTTTACATTAATCAATTGATTCTGCTTTCAAGTCTTCCTTCTTTCTTATTTAGAAACTAAATAATTACAGTATGTGCCAGGAATATTATACTCACAAAACAGGAGATGTCTGTTAGGTTATAGGCTACACAATCAATGCTGTGGAGACGCCTGAGTTAGTGAATAAATGATGAAGTTTTACCAGAAAGAATACAGAGACAATGGAAATATTCAAAATAATGCTTAACCTGGAAGTAGATTTAGCTTTCTCATTTTAGTAATCAGATCAGAAGGACCTTCATACCAATCTTTTCACTGTCAAATTAGATGTGCAAATCTATGGAAATATATTATCCTGACATTCTCAGTCACTTTTAGAAGTAAGGCGTACTTCTCACCAGAACAAGGCATAATAGGACATTTCCCCCTCCCCCAGCATAATGACAACAGTTCTTTAAAAACAAAGAAAATAAAATATAAAGTTGGGCCACAAGATTCTTGCTCCAATAATGTAGATGAGTATTCAGAGAATTATTAGGTTAACCACTTACTTTCCAAATAAGCCAATATTTATATAAAATTCTATTATCCCCCTTCAAGTATGTCGTCTTTACTCACCTGAATTTGTGTAAGCGCTACACAAAACAATTCAGTTGTTTTATTTTATGCTGAAAATCATCAAAAAGCGATCACCAACTCAGTCTCACTGAGCACCTGATTCTGCAGGCTTTTCCTCACATTGAGTGGTACCTTATTGAGGATCCAATCTAATGCCCACTGGAGTAAATGGGAGTTGGATCAGGCCCTAAGAGTATGTCTATACACTACTGCCAGGAGTGAACCTCCCATCACCAGGAAGACAAATTAATACTAGTGGGGCTTGAGCTAGCAAATAAAAATAGCAGTGTGGACACTGCAGGTTGGGCTCTCATGTTTACCTGTCCCCCTAGGCTTCAGAGCACAAGCTACAATGTTTACACTGCTAGGTCAAGGCTGTCTACCCGAGTTTGGAGGCTCGCACCCAGTTGCAGTGTAGAGGTACCCTAAGTGACTAGCCACACTGACTTCAGCAAGGCTACTCAAGATGTAAATCAAAAGAGATAGAAATACCTTACCTCAGATTAGATAGGTTACGTGCCTGTCACTTGAGAATCTAAGTGCTGGTTCCATTGTATATAAAGTACTAATTAGGACAGAATATGTGAGCAGTATCCATCCAGTTATCTTTAAAAATATATTAAATTCTTAGAAAATGTCTGGAGAATGGTTACAAAATGTAATTTAGGTATGACTGGAATACCCTATGACAAATCTTAAGAAATATTACATGAGGGAAATAGTGTTTGAAAGATAAATATTCAGTGGTCAGACAAGGGTGAAATTCACCGCTGTTCACAGAGCCTGCAGAAGGCCTAAGCACCACTTACATCCCGGGTAATTTGAGTGTCTTAACTGGGTCTTAAATGACATGTTGGCTTTGTGCTGGCCTTTGGCATGTTGGTGAATTTGACCATAAACAACATAACTTTTCTCATTGCAGGATAATAGTCCAACTCATGGACATGAATTAAGGAGAAGTTTGCGGGATGGGCTTTTCCTCTCCAAGGCTTGTTGAGTAGTTGATTTTAATGGAGCTATAACAGATTACACCTACCAAGGATTTGGCTCATAGTATTTATAAAGCTCCCAGGCAATGTATTTAAGGCACTGCACAAATAGAAACAATCACAGATTTAAGAATTACAGTATAAATACATCAAGATTATTAATGTAATTTAATATACCATTGGTTAAACTCTGGGCTAGGTGAAAGAGTTTGTCACATACTAACACAATATTTAACAAATGTTTAATTTCAGTTAAGTTGCTGCCTGTCTGAGGGGCACATTTCTTCCCAATACCTAAATAATCCTTCATAACTCCTATTGGGGTCTCTTTTTAAGGAAGGGAGTGGTTAAAGCTACAAACCTCAGACTTCAAAGCTGAAATGGATAAGTATCTGGGGACTGATAGCATTTATGGTTATACCTGCTGAAAGGCAGAGGAAATCATAGATGAATCAATGGTTGTTTCAATCCAAATTTCCTATGTTTCTACTTGCATAAAGAAAATTGCTCCCAAGCAGACTTTAGATGTCAACATTTACCCTATAGCAAATTTTATATCTGAATTATAAACCCCAGAAATTGGGGTTCATAATGGAAACCATGACACAATTCTAACTATAATAGCCTTACTGGGCAGTGCCATAAAAAAGTGTTCGGAAATCAATGAGCAGATTTTCATTAAAGAAACCCATTTTGCATCACATATTACTCCAGAGATTGATATTTCCTGCTTATAAAATTTAACATAAAATTTAATTGCAAATATTTTCTCAAAACCACCAGAATCAGGCCTTAGGCAATCCACTATTAATATGAAGCATTTGTTCAGCTCTAGTGGACATATTTCTTGTATGAATTATGTGAAAGAAGGCATCATTTGCTCCTTCATGGTTTCAGTAATGAGGTTTCTTTTCCTGTAATATGAAGCATAAGAAGCAGTACTAGTTCTTTTCTAATTAGGTAAGTAAACAAAGCCCCAAACTATTAAATAATGTAAACTGACTGTGCATTTTGTTTCTGTTTCCAGGCTTCTTAAATAGTATGGAATTTCAAGCTTCAAAGACATAATTTATCCTCTACATTCTCTTATATAATGGACTGGTTTCAATTAGAAACTGCCCCAGCCTTCTCAGAATCACCTTTTAATTAAAAATCCTTTTAGCCTGTTTGATGTGTGGCAACACACAGTTCTAAAGTAAAAGTGTAAAACAAGTTAAATAATAATAACCATGGTAAATAATTAAATAGAATATAACAGAGGCAAACCCTGAACTCAAGAATGTATTAGTACCAGTTAGAGGCCCCTCTCTACTTAACTCTGAGTTAGGATTTCATGTTTGAGAAACATGAGGAGCGGAGTATTTGGCATCTGAGAGTTAAATGCAAACTATAGGTAGCAGATACCCATTTTAATCACCCATTCTAGGTATCTCATGATTTAAAGGCAACTCCCCTTTGAAAAAGCTCAGTTTTACTCTAACTGTTGCCTTGAATATGCATCCAATTCATTGAGACTGTTGATTTTTTTGAGGCTGCTTTGAAGCAGAGAAGGCACTTCGGAGAGAAAGAGAGAGACTTCTGTGCATGAGTTGTAAGTAATTTTGGGGTAGGAGCAAAGGCATGCTCTTGTTTTTTTACCTGATGATATATCCAGCAGAATAGTGGTCACTCTATGAGGCATGCAACATACTAGTTGTAATGATCTGTGAGTGACACCAGGAAGTTATTGGAGTGTTATATATCGTTTTTTAAATAAAAATATTCTTGTTTTGACATTTTCAGTCTTTTTTATAAAAACAATTTTTGTTAGCTTTTCCCTCCTTTGTTTTGCTTTTCCCTTTTTTCAGTGGAAAAATGGGAAAAGGGGGAGAAAGTGTGTACATGGGGGCGGGAAATAAAAATGAAAGAGGATAAATAAAATTAAAATGAAAACCAAAAACTTAAAATCATTTTGAAATTTTTTGGTAATTTTTTTTTCCAGAAAATTAAAGTTTTTCTTTTAAAACCCTTGGAATGAAAATCATTTTGAAATTGTTTGTAGCAATTTTCAGTCACTTTAGACTTTTTGTCATGAAGATGTCTACTTAAAGGCCATCAGGCCAATTTTGCATCAGAGTCATTGAGAGACTCCAGGGAAGCTGACAGGCATGTGAAGCATTCACCCTAGAATGGTAACAATTTGGGATGACATTCTGGAGAAGAAAGAAAAGGAGTACTTGTGGCACCTTAGAGACTAACCAATTTATTTGAGCATGAGCTTTCGTGAGCTACAGCTCACTTCATCGGATGCATACCGTGGAAACTGCAGCAGACTTTATATACACACAGAGAATATGAAACAATACCTCCTCCCACCCCACTGTCCTGCTGGTAATAGCTTATCTAAAGTGATCATCAGGTTGGGTCATTTCCAGCACAAATCCAGGTTTTCTCACCCTCCACCCCCCACACAAATTCACTCTCCTGCTGGTGATAGCCCATCCAAAGTGACAACTCTTTACACAATGTGCATGATAATCAAGTTGGGCCATTTCTTGCACAAATCCAGGTTCTCTCACCCCCCTCCCAAAAACCACACACACAAACTCACTATCCTGCTGGTAATAGCTCATCCAAAGTGACCACTCTCCCTACAATGTGCATGATAATCAAGGTGGGCCATTTCCAGCACAAATCCAGGTTTTCTCACACCCCCCCCACCCCCATACACACACAAACTCACTCTCCTGCTGGTAATAGCTCATCCAAACTGACCACTCTCCAAGTTTAAATCCAAGTTAAACCAGAACATCGGGGGGGGGGGGGAGGAAAAAACAAGGGGAAATAGGCTACCTTGCATAATGACTTAGCCACTCCCAGTCTCTATTTAAGCCTAAATTAATACGCCTAAATTAATAGTATCCAATTAATTTAGTATTAATTAGGCTATTACCAGCAGGAGAGTGAGTTTGTGTGTGTGGTTTTTGGGAGGGGGGTGAGGGGGTGAGAGAACCTGGATTTGTGCAGGAAATGGCCCAACTTTATTATCATGCACATTGTGTAAAGAGTTATCACTTTGGATGCACTATCACCAGCAGGAGAGTGAATTTGTGTGGGGGGGTGGAGGGTGAGAAAACCTGGATTTGTGCTGGAAATGACCCAACCTGATGATCACTTTAGATAAGCTATTACCAGCAGGACAGTGGGGTGGGAGGAGGTATTGTTTCATATTCTCTGTGTATAAATAAAGTCTGCTGCAGTTTCCACGGTATGCATCCGATGAAGTGAGCTGTAGCTCACGAAAGCTCATGCTCAAATAAATTGGTTAGTTTCTAAGTTGCCACAAGTACTCCTCCTTTTCTTTTTGCGAATACAGACTAACACGGCTGTTACTCTGAAATTCTGGAGAAGATCTTTGAAGCCAGCTGAGGCATGGCTCACTGGAAAGCCAGTTACCAATATTTCAAATTTTGAAGTTGTTTCTGATTGCAAAGTTTTCAAATGGAACAATTTTTCACTTTACCAGCATTTTTTTGTAATTTTTTTTGTAATTTTCAAAATGTATGAATTTTCTTTTCTTTTCTCCTTTTTGCCACTGAGTGCAGTACTAGGAATAGTGTCCAGATTTGTCTTCTCACACTCATTCACTTTCCTTTTTCCACTCTGTGACTCTTCAAAACTTCATCCACTTTGAAAAAGTTACTAAGTAGCAAAATAAATGTTTCATTTTTCCTTTTGCTGCATGTAATTTTCCAAAGTGGAGGACATTTTGGAAAGTTTAGAATGGAAAAAGAATACATTTTAAAAAATGTGGAAGAAAAAAAAAGCAAACCAAAACCCTAAACTTGTTCATTCTGTTGCCTCCAGTAGCAAAAAAGGGAGAGAAAATGGGAAAAGCAATAATTGAAAATACTGAAAATTATTAGATTTTGAAAAAATTAAACAAATCTAAAATTCAATTCAAGAAAAAACAATTGTTTAATTTCATTTTGAAATTTCACATAGAAAAAATGAAATATTTAATCAAAAGATATTTTGCCACAGAAAACTTAATTTTTGATAAAACATTGTTCTTCAGCAGGAAAATTTCAGTTAATTCTTACTCTGAGGCATGTTAGGCCAAGAGTGTTGCCAGTCAGTGAGCTAGATCTTCCAGCAACACTCAAGGCATTTCTTGAAACCTGTAAATTGTTTGTCCACCAGAAGCTGCTGAAGGGTTTTGAATATTCATAGTAGTTCCTGTGGAGGTTAACTGATGGGCAGAGTGCAGGTGAGGTGATTGAGGTGTACGATGGAACTAATTTAACGCATACATGATACATGCTTCAGTTTCTGAAGGCTCAGAAAAAATATTATTTATTGGAGATAAAGAGTAAACAGACGGTAGCAGCAGCAGCATCTGGCAACAGACCCACTACCATCGGTGGTGCACAATGAAAAGACTATTGTTGGCAATTCTGGTAGTTGTATCTAATCAACAGGAAGTTGAGTGCCTCTTGCCCCCAATGTGTATTGATGATTTTTGAATTCTGAGTCAGAGGCATTCCTTTGAGGCACATACCCATGGGTGAGGATTCATGAAAATACTGCATTTGGAGAACACTATTTTGTTTCAGTGTTCCTAATATCTCAGAAAAAGCCAAAAGAAATTTTAACAAAAATTTAACAAATTTTCCCAAAACTTATCTTTGAGCATGAGAAATTCCAGCCTTTTTTGGGAAAACTTGTAAGTGTTGGAAGCTACTATTTTGCTATAACCACATCAGTGCTTTTTATTTAAATTGCGTGTGGCTGGTTCCTATATCTCAGGCATGTTGTGGAGCATCTGCTCATCTACAGCAGCTCCATCAGCTGCCTGAATCACCAATGAGTGGGTTTTTTTCCTGACTGTGTGTGATAATTGGAGGGATTTTGGAGAGATTTTATTAAACCATCGACATGTTACAGAGCATTTTGCTGAGCTCCAAGATGAGTCACTGTAATTTGAATTACCTTGCTATACTTTTCAGCTGAAATGTAATATACTTTAAGATATATACTTAATTGTAATGAAGATTCTTCCTTTGCCAGCTACTTTTAATATTGATTTTTGAGCTGGGCCTAAGTATGTGATACAATAACAGACTTAGAGGACAGACTGGGAGCTACATATATCAGGTTTATTGATGCCGTCTGTGTCTCCTTTTCTTCCCTTTTCTAATGAGGCACTAAAAAATCTGTATTTTTACCATTTACAGAGTAGTGTGGTTTCACTGTCTGTAAAAGGTAAACAAAAATGTTTTGATTCTTTCATTTTGTAGGCAAATCTACGTATGTTACCCATTATTCTTGTCAAAATATCATCCTTTGTATACTAAATATTGTTTCTAAATACTATTTAGAAACAAAGGCTCCATTCCTACAATGGATTCTGCATAGGCAGCACCCTGTTTTCAAGCCCTATCTTGAAGGCCAAAAAAGTTTTTTTTTTTTTTTTCCCCCCCAATCATGTTAGTTAAATCACATTAGCTTAACATGACTGAAAATCTCTAAGATGTGGACTAGCAAGTTTGAAGGCAAATAACACTGCTTCAGAAATGTTAGTATCTTAACAGAGCTTTTCAGTCATGTTAAGCTCACTTGGCTGAACTCACATGCCTGAAAAACACACTTTTGGGGCATTTGACTTCAGTAGGGTTCCATGCAGGTGCAAGGGCATGCCTGCCTAGGATTTGTAGGATTGGCTTTATCAAGACAATGACCTCTTTATAAAATATTTCATTTGAAAATGATACAGAATTAATGGTCAGAAATTTTTGACTGCCTGTGTTTGGGGAAAAAAATAGTGTACCTCCTGTAAAGAGTACAGCTGTGTCAGAATGACACTTAACAGATTTTGTCTAAATCAACATTTGAAGGAATATACAAGTTAAATTTCAATAATGAACTAAGAAATATAATAGTCATTTAGTTTGTTAATCTTTTTCTAATCCTTTGTAGTAAATTTTTTCCAAGACAAGAAGTTTTTAATTAGTATTTTTCTTCTAAACTGAACAATGACAACAAAATGTCAGGTTTTAGTCAGCCCATCAACTAATGTGGAAGTGCATTTATTTTCTTGCTGAGTCAGCTTTGTGTCAGGTGTATTGAAATTAAGCTTCCTTCATTCAGTGTTGAGAGTTGTTAATCTAAAATAGCTTATTTATTTTGAAGGAAGAGCCAGAAAGAGTCATTCTTAACATGCAACTATAGAATCGAAAGCAAGTAATCAAGGTAGCTTAATAATTAGCAACTTAGCCAATAATTCATAACTTGAGCTATAACATCCACTCTTTTTTCTCCTTCCGTATTTCCTCTTAGAGGCCCAAATGTAGAGGTGAGTGGGTGAATCCAAAATAGCGTAAGCTAAAGTAATTTACTCTTTAACACCCTCCTGTTAGTTGCTTTTCTTTCAACACTGCTCTCTTATGGCTCCATATTTATATTAATAGAATGTAAATTAAACCATCTTTGATTCCCTTTCTATCTTAGCTCAGTTGGCCCAATTAAGTTGTAATATGTCAGGGTTGTAAGAAACACACTGGTAAACGTGTAATGAGTCCAAGTTGTTGCAACTACATGCTAAAGAGCCAAGATGAAGATGTAAGCCAAACTATCTTAAACAACTTTGGACTCACTTTGCGCAGAGCGGCGTTTAAGTGTGAAATGCTAAAACAGATTTTATGTAACTGTAGTAGGTTTTTTAAAGGATTTCCTAAGTCATAGAAAAGCAAACGGTTACTATTTTAGTAGTCGTAGTACTTTATATATCTTCTAAACACTATGCAGCCAGTAGCTAATTAATATAAACTTATTGCAACATAGATTTTTATTTTATGATCAATTAACCAGCAAATCTTATCATATTTCTTGTTGATTTGATTTCTTTAGGATGCTTCATTGATTAGTATTCATGACTATTTAATATATTTTATCTTCTATAGTGCCTTCCATCCAAAGTTCTTACAAACACTTTACAAACATTGATTGAACCTCAGAAGACCCCTCATTTGCTTATTACCCTTATTTACAAATGGGGAAACTGAGGCACAGGTTAAATGATTTGCACAATGTCTTTCAGTGAGTCCATAATTCTAATTCTTGGTGGTTCCTGACTTTCAATGCAGACAGATTTTCCAAGAAAACTAATTATGCTAGGTTGAATATTAAGTGATGTTACAGCACTAAATTACTCTGAGAAGTGTATTATTTAGAAGGAAGATGACAACCCCATACATCAGAAAAGCTAATGCATCACCATGGAATTAATAATGTAAAAGAATGAAGTCTAACACATTCCCTTATGGACCAGCAGATACTATTACTATTTACATTGTGTCTGGTGTGTACATGTTGTACAAAAGTCTTTTGCCCCTGTATGTAGCTTTCCAAATTAATTAATTCTCAAGGGTTGAAAGGGTTAGGAAATAGGGTTGTGGTTGATTTTCTATGAAAACTGTTTTTCAACAGAAAATTGGGTTTTTGACAAGCAAAATTTTCCTGGAAACGTTTTTAATTGAAAGAGTATAGCTGCAATCTTTCAGTTTTCAGCTGAAAAGTCAAATTTCCGTGGAAGATTTTGATGATGACAAATGTTACTTCATTTTCATCATAAATTTCTATGGGGAAAAGAAAACTTCAGATGAGCTCTGCTACAAAGAAGTCCTTTCTTTGCTTTGTTAAAGGGTTCTTACGCCCAAGGACAATTTCATCAAGCTCAGAAAACATTATATTAACATGTCTTCAATATTTTTGTATTGAAAAGTCATGGTTTCTCCTTGAAAGATATTGCAGAATTTATATTTGCATAAAAGGGTAAATGTCACATTTAGGCAAACTAAGATAGATGTCAATTTCCAGAACCGGGAAGTCCCTTTTTTTTTCCAGAAAGTGAGTAAGATGGAAGATCAAGTACTCACATAGAGCAGAAAATGAGTACATGGTCCTCCATTTTACTTAGTCCATGAGAGAACCAGCCATACAGGGATGCTGATGCACCTTTTATGCACCAGAGGCGTGACTCCACAGTAGCTTCATTCGAAGACAATCGCACTTGGGGAGGGTGGCAGTGATCAGGGAAAGTAGATCAAATTTAAATTTTTGTGACTCCAGTGTCCTCAGACCACTGCACAACTGGTGCAGAGGAACAAGGATCACCATTCCATTCTGTAGGCTGAAACAGCACAGCAGGTAAGGCAGCACCCACCCTCCCTCCCCTTGACGTGAGATGGTCAGGTGGAGTTTGAACCTGCTGTGGGCATTGTGCTAGTCCCTGCTTTTTACCGGGGCTGGGAAGGAATTTTTCCCTCACCATCATATTGGCTTCAGTGGAGTGGGGGGGTTTTCGCCTTCCCCACAGTGGGTGTCAGGGAAGGCCTATTATGGTGAGCAGAAAAGGTGGTAGGCTATATGTCACAACTTATTTTGTAAGTGTGGGGCAGATGTTCAGTGCAGGTACTCGATAGGGAAGGCATCCAGTGAGCAGATAAATGGCCTGGTAAAGGACTTAAAAAGGAAGTGCTGGTTAAAGGAATGGAACGGGGCAGGGAGTTTGGGGCTCCTATGGTTGGAACAGCAGGGAGCCAACCCCCCTTTCTTATAGCCCACCTTAACCTGTCTATGAGGGAGCGTTTATGGTAAGGTTCTGGCAAAAGATGTGCTTGAGGGACCTGGCTGGAAAAAGAGGGGGAGCTGGTGGAAGCCCCCTGGGTAATTACGGAATAAATAGGTGGTTGCCTGCACTGTACACTTTTATCTGCTGGGTAGTCCCAGACATCTAATAATAAAGTTGTGGCCTGATTAAATCCATATCAAGTGTCTCCTGTCCTTCTTTTTGGTATAGCCAGACAACGAGGAGCAAAGTCTTTGACTTAACTGGATGTCATAAGTAAGGGCAACAGGATTTGTTCTGTAACACACACTAATTATTTTTTCAGACTTCAAAGGGAATAGTATGCAGAAAAAGTTAAAAGTAGGCCCAGTGTAGCTACCATGATGTTACAGGAATGATCCAAAATCGTAAAGGCAAAGTTTAAGTTTGAAAACTAAACTACACAACTGATGGTCATTACCTTAAACATTCAATGTCAGTCTGAGGCTTTTCACTAACTTTGACTTTTTCTGCTTCTAAACATTTTGTAATGTCTTCAGCTTCATGTAGTTGTTCTTTAGTATCTAAAAATAAAATAACAATGTCCTTACTAATATATATTAATCATCTGTATTCACATATAGCCTGCATTTTATAAGTTCACACATTCTAATTATTGTGGAAACTGCTATGAAGGTGAAAATATTAGATCACAGTACATGAAATTAAAATATTTTACAGTTGTAGTTACCATACAATTGTAATCTTTCAAGCAATTGCAAAATCTGCAGGATGCTTATAGTATCTGTACATTAAAATTTTAACTCAGAAAGAACCATTTATGGCATTTCTTCCCTAATTCCCCAACTACTATTACATATGCATTATGTAAACAATACACATACATTCTGGTTATTTCTATTTTATACCGAAAGCTTTGTAGATTTAATAAAAATAAAAGATTGGCTTTATTATACTATTTTGGCCAAATCTCAGAACCGGTACTTCATCCTCATCCTCCTTGACATGTCAGCTGCCTTTAACATAGTCAGCTGGTTTTTTTTTTCTTGAAATCTTGTCCGCCTTTTCTTTCCATGACTTTTTTCTCTCCTGATTTTCCTCCTACTCTCTAACTGGTCCTTCAGAGGATCCTCTTCCTCACCCCTTCAACTTTCAGTGGGGGTGTCACAGGGCTCTGTCCTTGGTCACTTTCTCTTCTCTGTCTACACCTTATTTCACCTACACCTACACAGTAATCTCATCTGTAAACACAAATTCAACCATCTCTATGTTGATGACTCACAGATCTATCTTTTGGCTCCAGGCCTATCTCCCTTTGTCCAATCTAAAATCTTGGCCTGTCTCTCTGACATCTGCTCACCGATGTCTAGTCATCAGCTTAAGATCAACATGTCTAAAACTCAGCTTCTTATCTCCTGCCCATTCCTCCGAGCCTTCCTAATACCTCTTTTCTCAATCATTGTGGACAACATTGCCATCCTGCCTGTCACTCAGACCTATGTCACGGGCATCATCTTTGACTTGGCCCTCTTTGTAGGTCCTCACGTCCAGGCTGACTAAATCTTGGTGATTCTTTCAGATTTTTCTCTGGCCTCGACAAATGTAGTCTTGCCCTGCTCGTCTCCGTTCCAAATGCTGCTGCCAAGATCATTTTTCTGTCCCGTCACTTTGACCCTATCACTCCTGTCTTTGCATCCCTCCTCTGGCTCCCCCTTCTCTATTACATGAAACATAAGGTGCCTGTCTTAACTTTCAAGGCCCTTCATAGCCCATCTCCACCCTAGTTATCTCTCAGTCGGTATTGAGATGTTGACTCCCACCTCCAGTCGCCCCATGATGCCATCACCAACTTGTACAATTTTTAAACAAGCCCTTCATTCCTTATTACATGCAGTTCCTCGCAGTTGGGAGGGGGAAATCTACATCATTATCTTCCTCCAAAACCCTCCTTAAAACTCATCAACGATAGCTTGAGCAACAGTAGTAGTGAAGTTGCAGCCGCACGGTCGGTGACTGCTCGAGGATGTATGCAGGGTTCTGGCAGGCAGGAGTAGCTTGTGCAGACACCAATGCTGCTGCTGTTACTCAAGCTAGCTTTGATTTCATATCTGTCTGTATATGCTTCAATCACACCTCCCCATGGCAGAATACAAATACTCTTATGTGGTAAGTTCTTTGGGACAGACATCATCTCTTTGTTCTGAGTTTGCACAGCACTTACCACAGTGGCCTCCTAGTCTATGACTGGTTTCAGAGTAGCAGCCGTGTTAGTCTGTATTCGCAAAAAGAAAAGGAGTACTAGTGGCACCTTAGAGACTAACCAATTTATTTGAGCATAAGCTTTCGTGAGCTACAGCTCACTTCATCCACTAAATGCATCCGATGAAGTGAGCTGTAGCTCACAAAAGCTTATGCTCAAATAAATTGGTTGGTCTCTAAGGTGCCACTAGTACTCCTTTTCGTTTAGTCTATAACTAGCTCTCCTAGGCACTACCGTAGTACAGTAAATAATTATGATGGTGAATGGACTGCAGTGTTAAACAAAATGGGACAAAAGTTGGATCCACTGAACTCTGCTCTATTTGAAATGTCACACAAATAAACCCATTTTATTACTAGATCCTAGTATATAATAGTCTAGATGACAGGCTATCAAGAGGTGTTACAGTATACATGGATCAGAGCTGTATTTCAAACACCAAAGTACTTTGGAGAAAGATTGTTTCAGTATTATAAAGAGAGAAGAGGTGAAAAGGAAGGTGAGGTTGGAGAAAGGAATAACGAAGACAAAAAGCGAAAGGAAATGAGGGAGAGGGTAGATAACTAAATTACTATCAATCTATCCATAAATGATAAAAATAGTCTGGAAGAGAGTGACACCACTGGTTCAAATTTATAAGCCTCAAATTTGTCTTTTATGGCCCCTATCCTGCTTCCACAGAAGACAATGGTAACACCTACTGTTTTGACTTCCGTGAGAGCAGGTTCAGACCCCAGATTATCCTGAGTTATCCGATGCTCCTGCTTTATTTTATTTCAGATATGCACCACCGGCACACGGATAAAAACTTTTACTTTGTCACCTTTTGTTGGTTCTTTCATAAATCAAGTTACACACACACAAATATATATATCTCATGTCCTCATTCTAAATCAATGCAGTATTATATCTGAAAAGATTAGCAGGATAAACAGCTTATCATTAAAGCTAGATGAACAATGGCTTTTTTTGGTTTTCAAGAAAAAGTTTTCGGTCAAACCAAAAACGACATTTAAAAAAATTGTTTGGTGAATCTAAGTTTGAAAATTTTTATAAATGTATGTGTTTTACCGCAGTGATAAGGGCACTCCCCTGGGATGTGGGAGACCTAGGTTCAATTCTTCCCACTGCCTGATGTGGAGAAGAGATTTTAGTTGGGGTCTCCCACATTTCAGAAGAGTAGTGCACTACTATCACTGGGCTATGGATATTCTAGTATGCGTTTTTTTTCAATCTCTTCTCTTGAAGCTGTGTTCTACTTTTAAAAAATTATCACTGGAGAAGGGACTTGGGTGTCCCTCCCCACAGGCGAGTCCCTAAATACCAAGCTATACATCCATTCTAACTCTCTTTCCCTGTCCCCGTGACTATCCATTGTCATTCTAAGTAACAGTTCATATCTTTCATTAAGACAATGAATAGTCATTGGGACAATCATACTTCTGAAAAAATATCTGAGGGGAACTATTTGTCAAATATGTTTGTCAAATCACAAATGATTATCATAATAAGTGATTATCAAACACATTAAATACCTTTGAGTTTGCTCTGGAGAGTAAATAAATCCTGCTTTAATTCATTCTTCTGCAGCTGGAGTGCATTTAACTGAACATTTTCATGTTCCATTGACTCCATTTCTAAGAAGAAATATATTTTAAGTTAAAATGTATTACAGTTTTAATCTTGATGGTATAATCTTAAATACTCTTTAATTACTTGTAACCGTCTTTGGATATTCTAAAAGGACATTAGGCTAAAAATACAATTAGACTTATAAAACCTGGTGTACAAGAAATTACATATGGACAACTCTATTAGAATTATATGTATCTACAAAGAGGGAATACAAGGAACAGGTGCATGATGAATTAAGTCTGTCAAGTCAAACTGTCTGCAGAGAAATTTTTTTACCCCTGTTGGCTATTCATGTTCCTGGAACTCTGGACTTTATCGCCAGATGGGTGAGTTGGGTTCACCTGGAGAAATAGGAACTGAAACGGTCCAAGTAGCCATTGCCTTTGTTACTCGTGTGGTCTGTGGCTAGCACAAAGAATGATTGCCCAGTCAGCAAGGAAGAGGAACAGGAAATGCCGTGGTTAGACTACCTGCTATGATCTTATATTCTGTATTTGAGCTCAAAGGGTCATAGGATCCTGTTTGAGACAATAACTATAAAGGACCAATCTCATGAGGCACCTGTGCATGTAACTCCCGTTGAATTTAGGAGGGCTTGTAGGATTCAGAGCTAGGTGGTCAATAATCATTGAGGATTTATGTGGTCCATTTAACATGGTAATGCAACGTGCACCCCCCTATACTTCTCTGTTGGCTATGACCTCCTGGATAGCTGTGCAGGAGTAGATGCAGGTATCGCAGAGCTTGTACTTCCCTGCATAGCACAAATGAGTGGGAGAGAGTGTACTGGGCAATATAGCCACACCAACACACTGTCCCTTATTCAGGGCAGATCATGTCTTACAATCTAGCCCGAAGAGAAATATCCAGCTAGGAAGACAATAGGTTTAAAGCTATTGCTTTACTCAGTTATGTTTTAGTCATTTGTATTCTCTAGCAATCCAAGATAAAATAGTTTGACATAAGACATACCGTTTTTCAAAATATTTGCCTTAGTTTCTAAATCACATATTTCAGTCTTGACTTTTTTCCTAATCAAAAGCTCTCTGTTACATGTTAGTCCATACTCATTGTTAAAATCTGTGATTTCCTTAATAAAATTCTCCTCTTCTTCAATCATTTTCCTCTTTGTATCTGACTAAAAAGGTGGGAAAAAAATACATAGAGAAAAATAGAATCCTTGTTAAAATAATCGAGGTGAAATACAGTTTTGTCCCCTTATAACTATGTAAAATCAGTATGTATTCTATTTTGTAACCTGGAAAAACAGGGAAATGGTCTAGCTCTCCATCATTACTTCTGTTGCATTAATCTTACTGTTTTGCTCTTGTGACAAAATGAAAGGAGTGTGTTCTATAATAATAGTGCTGTATCATTAGTGTTAGAGGCCACATTATGCTATCAATTTTTAAGCATGTGTTGAAATCAATGGAGAGTTCTGCTTAAAATCAATGGCACAAAATGGCCATTATTTTTGGTTCTTTAAATTGCTCATTAAGGGTGAAATTCATCCCTTTGCAGAAGTCCAGGACAAGGCCACTGCACTATTTAAGCTCCCAAAATATAGCCTAAGAGAGCTGACTCTGTTAGGGAGTCTGGAATATGGAGTTTCTCAGTGCCTTTTAGAAGTAGGTCCCAAATTTAAAGTATTTGCTTTTTCAAGGAAAACTTTAACTCATAGAAAAATACATTCATATAGTCAATTACAAGATTAAATTCCATTCAAAGCTCTTATCTGAATACTAATTTAAGTAAAAAGTGAATTCCCTTGTAAACAAGAAGAGATAACCCATGTATCAAATCTAACTGGATACAGCTGATATCAAATTCACGTTCCATCAGAGGATAGGAATTTTGCCTTTATTGCTAAGTAGCATTACTATAATATTTACAGTATTCCTATTCTGTCCTATATGTCAGAAGGGGAATATGCTAGACACTGCAGTAATACTACTAAATTGTAAAGACAACTGAAAAGTTTTTAAAGGTAATCCAGGAGGTAGATTATCTAAAATCATGGATTAAAGTTTGGAGTGAGAGTCTGAATTTTTGTGTTCTAATTTGTTAGAACCAAAACAAATTTTAATCATTCAGATTTTCATACTTAATTAGTGTCCAGTTTTTTTCAAAATATAAATCTGACTGTAGTCATACAGTATTTTGTAAAACTGAACTCCCCTAAATAGTATAACTGGAAACATACAAAGATTTTGAGAAAAATACTCCTTTGATTCATAAGTTCAACTTTCTTTTTCTCTAAGATGTCTTCACGTTTCTTCAAAAGTTGTAAGTAGAAGAGCTTTTCAGACAGCTGTTGAACCTTCAAAGAGAAGAAAAGATTATTGGTGATAAAAATAAGTACACATGATGGATAGGTCTTGCACATAAAGTGCCCTATCCAGAAAAAAAAGTCTGCATAGCTGCTGGACCATGGAAGCTTAATGGGTCTCCTTTTCTCTTTAGCTTGCAATCTAAACACAATTCTTCATAGCAGTCTCTCCTCTTTAGAGGCTAAACTCAGTGCTGTTCCCAATATAGAGAATGGAGTCCTTAACTCTCATTTTTAGCCAGAAAATTTTTCATTTGGAATGGAGAGAGACTCAACAGAGCATACAATCTTTTAAATAGCTTAACATAGGGGTGAGTTTTTCTCTATCTAACCAGATATCATTAAGTCAGGCATAGATTAACTTCAAAGGGACAAAACCCCAAAGTTATTGTGCTCTTCTCTGAATGTCTGTGGTTAGCCATAGAGAGCTATTTATGCTAGCTATTACCCTGTGCCTCTTCTACTATTGACGATGAAGTAGGGATTAATGGTCTCATAAATTTTCCCAGTTTGACTGTGAGAACTATCAGGCAGAGGAGAGTAATGAAGGGACCAAGCTTTGGGCTGAAGACAGTTCTACTATAAAACCCCAAATAAACTAAAAACCTTCCTTCTGCACACATTTGTATTTTTGGATTTAATTTTTTTAAACAGTACTTCAACTGATGAGGTAGGCTGCTCAACTAATTTGTGCATACCACTCAAGGAGAATTCTTCCAGATTTTGCAGCACAACCATGGTTGGAAATTTAAAACTAAGCAAGCATAGGGGGAAAGAATATGATAAGATACAGGAGCAGATAAGTAGGGAGCAACTAAGTTATTGAAGGATATTAAAGGCAAGCACCAGAAGCTTGTATCTGATGTGATGGTGAGTGGAGCCAATGAAGGGACTCAAAGAGAGGGGATGACAAGGGAGCAAAGTGGCTGTCAGGAAGCCCACAGAGTATGGGATTGCAGTAGTCAAGAGGAAATATGGTGAGAGTCTATATGATAGTTTCAGTGGTGTGGATGGCAAGAAAAGGCCAAATATTAGAGATATTATGGAAGAAGAAGTAACAAGATTTAGAAACTGTCTACATAAACAGGTTGAGAAAGGGTACTGTCAAGATGATATGCCTGAATAACAGAGAGAATGGTGGTAGTGTCAACAGTAATGTAGCTCGGGCAAAATTAGGAGAATTTAGAAAAGAAAACAATGGGCCAGATTTTCTCCTCACATACCAACCATATTTTAGTGAAGGTGTCAGGGAGCTTGTTCCTCCAATATCAAGAGCTTTGGGATAATTTATTGTTAAGTACTGATTCAAAGCAAGTTACTAATATTGTGCTTCTGTGTTTATATTACTGAATATAACCAGGCATATTGTAGTTTCTCCAACCCCAAAGTGCCTTCATAATCTATTACTTTGCAGTAAATTTTTTTAAAGAAATCATTGAGCCATGAAAGGCAAAATGCTATAAATCAAGTTCTAATTACATGCTACCTGGTTTTACAGAACAGAAAAAAATTAATATTTCCTATGAGCATTCCCTTGACCACAAGCAGTCTCTGTG
Organism: Lepidochelys olivacea; assembly: GCF_965140295.1. NCBI lineage: Eukaryota > Metazoa > Chordata > Testudines > Cheloniidae > Lepidochelys > Lepidochelys olivacea. Next base: position 111,956,301 of record NC_140417.1, read on the forward strand.
AAATAGATGTCAAAACATTTTTGAACTCTAAGGCTCATCTACTTATTTAGGCTTGGGTTGGGATGCAGCCGGGGGAGAGGGAAGAAATGACATACAGTTATTTGAAGGAGGACTTTAGTATTATATTATTTCTTAGTAGTAGTTTGATTATATTAATTGCAGTAGATACATTGAGAATTTGTAGAATAAGCTAAATTTTAGGTATTGAAAAATAATTGACAATGTAAATAATCTCACTAGTCAATGTATAATCTTTATATTGAAATATTATTTGATTGAAATAATGCATTTTGGCATTTCCTTTATTGCCTGCATCATCTCCTTTTGATAAATGAATTAATTTCAAACTAAACAAGCAAGTAAAATCTACTATTGTACACATTGGTAAGAATATAATTAATTTTTGATGTATAAAAGACAATGGAATCAATTAGGATTGCATCTTCACCTTTCTCCAGTAGTCATGTACAGCAATTGTTTTACTTTTGAGTCCTCTGATACCTACCATACAAACCACAATTATAAACCAGAATTAATCAGTAACAAATTAGTGAATGCATCCGATGAAGTGAGCTGTAGCTCACGAAAGCTTATGCTCAAATAAATTTGTTAGTCTCTAAGGTGCCACAAGTACTCCTTTTCTTTTTACAAATAAAATTGTGATTCTCATAAATTAATTTTATAAGCAGGACTACAGGGGGTTGGTTACCTAGCAAATATCACACATTCCAACCTTGTATTGATTAAAGACCACTTCCTATTGTAGATCCATATTGGGTTCTGATCTATGAAACCGTTATGCACATTAGTCCCATTGAAGTCAATGGGGCTGTTGACATGCATATGTTTAACTGTTTGCAGAATCAAGATCTAAATTTGTAACTAGTAAATATTTCTAAACAATTCTGTGGATTCTTTTCCCCCCTCTAACATACCTTAATCTATTTTAGGGGTTTCTATAGCACCTGTCAAAGTAGCATTGAAGTGCATATGTAGAACAAATGCACTGGCAAACCACACAACAGCCTAAATTTTTGAAGAGATAGGTATTACCACCAAACCATTAATTCACCTCACCAAATGAATTAGTAGTATAATAAGTGTTGGTAAAATTAGGAGTCTGGTAGTAAAAGTCAAAAGGGGCACAAAGCACAATCCAGAAGATTGCAAGATTTATCTCTAACATATTTCTGTTATTTTATAGGTAGAATACTAGAGATAGCATAGGCCTGACTCTAAAAGGAGCCTCTGTCTGCCTCCTTACTATGCACCTACAATTTTGTAGGTGCAGATATTTAAGAGCACAGGTGACATCATTTAGACCTTATTTACAGGCACAAACAAGTGGGTGTCGAACATCAATTTCACCCACAATTATTAGTACTGACAAAACTGAGAGTATAAAGAGGGAGTACATGTCTCAAAACAAGGCTCCACATCTACTATATGGAAAAAGGGATTAGAAAATGTAAAAGAGTGAGTGGTAGAATACTAACTGGTCTGGCTAGAAAGGTGGTTCTGTCTACAATGGCACTAGCCAAACTATAAGTGCACTCTTTGTACATGCTAGACGGTGAGTAACACAAATAGAATTGCTGATGTGTGGATGAGGTGGAAACTCTTAAGGCCTGATCCAAAGCTCACTAAAGTCAATTCTGGGACTCTTGTAATTTACTTCAGTGCACTCTAGATACGGCCGTCATTGAATGGAAGTGGACAGTGAAGCGCGTATGTGAACGAACTCCATGTATCTTAGAGTGGTAATAAAGGAGAAGGAAGGAGTGTTCTACCTTCTACATCAAGACCCCAAGCTTGTAAAAGGAACCAGATTAGACCCCTGAGCCCATCTGGAATCCTACTGAGGCCCCTGGGGCTCCATGCAATCTCAGGGGTCAGTCTGAATGGTGAGCCTTATAGGACTAGGATCAAAATGGCAGGCCGATGCTCTTGTGACGTGTTCAGATACTATGGCGATGAGCACTATAGAAATGCCTACAAATACATACATAAAGCAAACACTATGATAAGATTAACACTACGTGAAGTGTAGTGCTTCAAAGTGTTCATGAACAATTTATTAAAATTACAGCCCATTTACCAATAACAATAATTAACATACTATAAGTATTACTACTCTACCTTAGTTTCTAATTTTATTTTTGCTTCATTCAGTTCTTCTGTTGTTTGCTTAATTTTTTCATGACTTCTGTTTATGTCTAATTTAACTGCAATACAAAATGAAACTTTAAACACATGAAATCAATTTGTGAAAGTGAGATTCTTTTAACAATTTGTTGCTTGCAAGATAGAGTGGTGTAGAAAGATGACTTCAGTAGAGACATATAATTGCTAGACTTCTAAACACATCGGTTTTCCTATAATAGCTACTGTCACTGCCATCAGTTACTAGAAGCGGAAATCGACATTCAGTTGCAAACAAACGAGTGCCTAATTACTACTTTAGGGTGGACAAACATGACCTTTGCATAGATAATTCAGATAGCTATCTTTGGAAATTTGATTTAAATTAAGGGTTACCTGTTTTACTGTATAGTAAAGTACCTTGTTGATACTCTGCTACACCATGACCTACTGATTAAAACAACAGGCAGGGAGACAAGATACAGGGGTTCTATTTCTAAATCTGCTGGTGGTTTTATGTGAATCTTGGACAAACTTCCTAAAGTTCCCACTGCACTCCAAGCAATTACATTTCCTGAAAGCAGATTTTGTAGAGTTCAAACTACAGGTCTAGACTGCAGTATTGCCAGACCCAAGCATTTACAAAATCATGATTTAGCCCCCACCAATATTATGAGGTCAGCTTAAAAATCATGAGATTAAAAAAAATAGCAGGTCCTTTTTATTCGCCTTCTGGTTTTGAGCCTTTGGGTTTGTTTTTAATCTTTCCTCCATCATCAGGAGGGTAGAAATGTACTCTTTAAAAACAAAACAAAACAACAACAACAACAAAAACGAGCGAGCACTGAGATTTGCTTGTAATAACATGATTCCAGGAATTGGGGCTTTAGGAATAACAACAAATATCATGACTCTCGTGATAAAAAATTATTTGTTGGCAAGGCTGTGCGTGAGGATGATACAAGCCTGACCCTGCTGTATTCAAACACAGGAGAAGGGAGGTAGGCTCTTTCAAAGCAAGCCCACATGTGTCTATCACAGGGCTGTCCTGAGGCCCTATGGAGTTCACTATAACTATTGAAACAGGAGGTGGTGAGAGAGGCAGGAACTCGAGTTATTGGGCTCAATACAGGAGTGACTGGGTAACTCTGGCCTGTATTATACAGGTGAGACTAGAGACTCTGAAGGTCCCTTCTGGCCTTATAATCTAGGAGTCTATATACTCCAGGGGAAAGGCTCAGCCAAGATTTACTGGCCTTGCTTGAAACCATCACCCCCACCACGAGATGGGGGAACCACCACACTGCCCTTCAGGGCTCTATGGGAGCCAGGGAGTCATGTGACCACAGGCCATCATTGCTGCACCAGGCATGAGATGGCAGCTGTGTGGCTGACCTTGGTGCATGAGGCGCCGCCTCTCCTCTGCTTGCTGCTCCGTGAGGAGGATTTGCTGGAACAGCGAATCCAGGCTCATTTCTGTCTCCTTGGGGGGCAGGACTTGGGGTTATTTCCCTGTCCCTGGGAGGCTTATTCACCACTTCAGAGGCCCCTCACAGGGGGGTAGGGAGCTCTTCACGGAGCCTGACTCCTCCCCCTTTAGCAGCAGCCTTGTGCTCAGTCCGTCACACCTACTCCCCCTCCCCACCTGACCACCTCAGTTCCTACCTCTGTACTGGGGTTTGTGCAGCCGAGGAGAAGCCGCAGAACCAGCCCATCAGGTGGGGAAGCCTGAGGTTAGAGCAGAGGAAGGAAGCTGGGTTGAGGGGTGGGAAAAGAGGAGCCCAGTAGTACAGGTGGCTGGATAGGGGAGACTGGTGGTTTTGGGGGGCAGTAGAGGGAATAGAGATTGGATGGAGAGAGCGGGGGAGTTAGCGGGGGAACTGCTGGTGGAGAAGATTGGATTGGGGGTGGGGCAGAAGGTAATCTTAACACATAGAGGGAGGGGTGGTAGTCATGGTTGCACAACATTTCAAAGTTAATGGGATGAAACAGAACTTCAGCAAAACGTTATGTTATAGTCAAGCTACTGTTAAACAAAATAAGGCTCTGATGAAACTTGAAAACATGAACCTGACCCATCTTATGTAAAACTGAAAGGATTTTTTTTTAAAATTGGTGCAAAGTGAAACAGAGGGAAGAGTTCACAAGGGTGAATTTAGGAAAGTGTTTTAGTAGCGAAGCTTCCTACCCAAAGGCCAAAGGAAAAATGGAAACTATGAGTGAAGTGGGAAACTTTTGGCAATTCAGATAGCTATTTCTTACCTGAGCCTGGTGAGCGAACAAGTTATTTTATAAAAATTCAAGAGAAAGAACTACAATATCCTGGGATCAAGGCGAAAATAAAATGAAAACCATTCTTTGACGTTTTCAAGACTTTACTGCTATGGTTGCAACAGGGGCTTTCATGTTTCAAACTGTGAGAAAGCTTCTGTATGCCAGGATGGTGTTCCCTGTCACATATTAGAAGAGCTGCTCTTTGTGGCGGGGCTCCAGAGTCTCAAATTATGGGAAAGGAACTGTTCTTCATAAGAGAGGAAGCCAGAATCCAACAATAGTGCATTTCTCGATATCTGAGAATGCCCAGTAAGCCCTTTTTACGGCTCTGTTAAAGAAGTCTTGAAATTAGGATGGGGGAAGTGAAATAGTCTTTAGAGTTCAGCTTGGTAGCTGTGACTTGGGCCTCAGTTCTCTAAACACACACATGCTTAAGTCCACATAGTAGTCTCATTGAGTTCAGTGGGACTACTCGTGTGCAAAGTTAAATATGTATGTAAATGTTTGCAGGGTCCAAACTAAATGTTATAGAATAAAAGTAAAATGCATTCCTGTTTAACTAGAGCCATGCAAAGAATAAGACCTTTTGTAACTTGTTGGTTTTTCCCAAAGGTGGCTTTAATTTTATTTTGTAGGTCATATCGGTGCATCCTAATCTTAATCTATATCTGTATTTTAATCATCATGCCCTAATCAGGTCATGTCTTTTTAATGTACTTCAGAATTAGTAATTGCCTTTTGTAATCAAGGTGTTGTGCCAGTAGTAAAGTTTCCTCTACAAATTCTAATTTGTGTAGGAAAGGGGCGGGGGGGCAAAGGGGGAAGAGATTTTGTTACTAAGTAGTGCTAAGCGTAAAAACACTTGTCAATTTAATTGCATGTATTTTTAAATGTATAGTGTCAGATTTTTTCAAAAACAATTGTGATAGCCTGAAATGTAAATTTGGAATCTCTGCCCCCCAATCCTCTAAATATTTATAAATATTTATAAATTAAAAAAAAGTTAATGGAACCTTCAGGATGTACATGAACTCTGAGTAGCTTCTTGCTCTTACTCTCTTCTCCCTTGTTTATTGTTCTAATTCACTGCAGCATGTCTAAAATTAGGTACTGATCTTGTGTACATTTAAGCATGTGCATAACTTTAGAAAAAAAAGGGGGGAGGATGGGTTGGGATTTTTGTTTTTCTAATGTTCCACGCTGTGGACCCCCTCTTTTTATTCGTAACAGAAGTCTCGAACACAGCCACACAGAGATGCCATAGTCTTTGGCCTTTAAAAATATTCTCTATCCAACCAAATGTCACATGAGAAATTCCTTGCCTTTCATGCTAGGATGCTGGGGGACACAGAATGTGGGTCATTCTCCCTATTTTGATTGTTTTATGACAGTGTAAGCGGGGGAATAGTCCCACTATTGTGGGGAACTTTCCTGGCTTCTGCATTACCGCGGTGAAGTGGGCTAGCGAAAGGATCTGAGTCCTCGCTCCCACTTCCTTTACCCAGTGGCCTCCCTGCCCTTGAGGACTCCCCTTCCACTCTCCTGTCTGGCAGAGTCCTCGTAACCCCAACAAGGCTGGGCCCAGGATTCCTGGGGGGCTTGACCCCCAACCCTGCTGTGGTCACCTAGGACAGGGGCTAGGGTGTCCCCACTCCGGGGTATTCTCTCTGCACTGGCCACTTCTCTGACCCACTGACCATTACATACAATTTAAAGCAAATGCAAGTTATTTAATCAACAATTAATTTTAAAAAGAATAAGGAAAAATGGGAAAGTTAAAGGAAACACATCATCCCGCTCTGTTGCAGGGAACATCACAAACAGTGTCTCTGGAATGTCAAGGCAGTTCAGTCTGTTCCTTGTAAGTCCCAGGCCGCCTTCTCAGGCCCTGGCTGTGCTGTAGAGATGCTGTGGGTTGGACGCTTGCTCTGGTGGTGGCCACACGCTCTCACACTCTAAGTGGTAGGACCCTTCTTCCCAGTGTCGCCCCCGCCCTGTCGGGGTTACGATCCAAACCTGGCCTGCAGAGCCTCTTGGCTGAGGCGTCTCCCTGTGCTGGGCCCGCTGCCCAGGGTCCCCCTCACTCTCCCCAGCTGCTCACCGCAGCCAGCTCAGGACTGCTCCAACCCCAGCTGCACCCCTCTGTCTCATGACTGCTGCTGTTGCTGCTCTGCCTCCAGCTCCATGGGCTGTTTCTTTGGCCCTTCTGCCTCTGGTTGCTACAGTTCTGCTCCCAGGACAGGTCTGCTCTGTGGGCTGCTTCTGTGACTCTGCTCCCAGCACTGACCTGCTTTGTGGGCTGCTTTTCTGGCCCCTCTGGCTCTGGTTGCTGTAGCTTTCCTCGCAGGGCAAGTCTGCTCTCTCTGGGCTGTGCCTCTGGCTTTGGGGCTGCAGCTCTGCTCTGGATCTGGTTCAGCTCTGCTCCCCAGCTCAGCTTGGGCCCCTGCTTTCTCCTTAGGTTGGCCCCACTCTGTCTGACCCAGGCAATTCCAGCTCACACGGAGGACGGGACCTCTCTGGCCTCCTGACTCCTTGATTAGCCTGCCCACCTTGTCATTCAGGCTGACCTGGAGCATTGGCCTCTCCCCACTGTTCCTGGGGACTATCTGTTTCAGGGTCCTGATTTTCCATAGATCATTCCCCTTTTCGTACTGGGAGCTAGCCAACCAAAACACCCCCACTGAATGTTAGTAAGGAGGCAACTGTCCCCTTACAAAAGTCTTCTTGGACAGAGTTCACCTCTGGGAAGAAGCTACAAGAAGGTGCACATTGGTAGCCTTGTGATGCCTCTAGTGCCTTGTGAGGCATGAACCTGTTAAATGTTGTTTTAAAAGAAATAACCTTTATAGAAAACTATTTTTGGTGGGAGTAAAAGGAAAATAAGGCTGTAGTAGAACTAGGTGAGGCAGTATGGCCTTCTTCTAAAAATTATAGTAGAAAGATAGAAAATACAGAAGCAGGGAATAGTTTATAAATACATTTCTTCTCCTATTTTGAATACATTTAATATTTGTTTTTTCCTAGTCATTTTTCTCTTGTTTACCTGTAGCATTTGGACCGCCTGTCCCTCTTCTGATTACCCAAGAAGTCCAGCTGTCCATTTAGTTACATAAAAGGCACAGCTAATGCTCTTAAAACGCTTTTGAAAGAAACAGAATACTGAATAATTTCAATGTGAAACCAAAGTGCATTAAAGTGGCTGGAGGTCAACAAAGTGCTACTGAAATAGGTGCTTGACATTGTGGGGGCAGGGGGCAGTTTTTATTCCAGCGCTTCTCTCCCCCTAACCCGCCTCTCTTCAATCCCATGCTGACTGCTTCTTTGTGTCTACCTCCACCTTCACTCTTCCCCACCTATTTAATAGAATAGGGCGAATTCTTCCTTATGGTAATTCTACTTACTTTATTTTGTGTTTGTTTTCAGTGATGAAGTCCCAGCTGTACGCTGCTGGGAGTTGGTGCTTAAGTGTGACATTATAAAAAATGTGGTTTTGAACAACTAAATTTTAACCCAGCATAACTTACTCCACTGACTTCAGTGGAATCATTTCTGAGTTGCACCAATGTGAGATCAAACTCAGTGTTTTGGCACAAATGAAATGAAAATTAAAAAACAAAAAACAAAATTAAAATTAATTTTACACTGAGCCGTGCTAAATAGGAACATCAACTAAGTTACATTTATGACTGGTACAACATTGTTACAACACAACAAGCATCAGATAGTAAAACAGATCTCTCATCAATGATGATGGCCAATAAAAGGATGAGTGACTAAAATAGATACGTCACAGGGTTTCTGGCCCCAGTAAATGACATAGATCCAGTTTCCTTGTGCCAGAACCAGTGTTCCCACTTCAGCCAATTAAGAGGGTAGGGCACCACTTGGGGCTATAAAGGATCAGGGAGTCAGAGAGAGAGAGACCTGATGAAGCAGAATTGCCTGTGTGAGAATCAGGTGAGAGCTGCTGGAGACCAGGGGACTGGAGGACCTGGCCTAGAGTTACTGGGGAGTTGGAGGAAACTGAGGCAGGTGCACTTGTTGTGCTGCAGCCTGCTGAAAGCAGGTGCTGTAGGGCAGTGGTTCTCAAACGTATTTGATTGTGCCACCCTTCTTTGTGTCTAGTAGTTTACGCGCCCCTTTCCCCCGGGCGCCTGGCCAGCAGCCACCGCTCAGTTCTCAAGGCAGAGCAGAGAGCAGCAGCTGCTGGCTGGGCACCCAGCTCTGAAGGCAGTGCCGCCGCCAGCAGCAGCGCAGATGAGAACCCACAACATGCATTGGCTCCTTGATTTTCTTCTGCAGCACAGGTTAAAGCATGGTCTAATCATATACCCCTCTTCATCCCTTATACTATGGACTGCAAGGTGGGATGCATAGGAGTCAGTGCTCCAGCTTTAAATCCATTGGAGGTTCCCCTTCTCTTGGATGATCCCCAGCAGGGGCTTTGTGAGTAGGTTCTGCTTTCTTTGTGTTGTCTGATCACGGAAAAGGACTAGAACATGGCAGAGAATCTGCTCCAAAGTTTTAACTGTTGCCCAGGGACCTATTTTAATATTGTGTTTGGCCTGCAGGGTGAAAAGCTTAAGCACAACTTGTATGCAGCATATCCTACATCTGCAGAAATACCTTACAAACATGAAATACTGGTGTTCTTCATTTAGCTTTGTCTTAGAAAAGTTAGAAGTACAATTTTAAAATCATTTTCTTCCAAACAAATCTATTGATTGAGCAGCCGGTTCAGTACTACTGTCAAATACAAATACAGGACTGATTCTGCTTGCATTCACGTCAGTTATTTCCCCCAACTCCCCTCACCCCCATTTTCTTGAATAGAAGCAGGATTGGGCCAATGGTAAATTCTACGGAAAGAAATACAGTCATATCAGACTCCATCTTGTGGCTGTGAATGGTAATTTCAGGGTGCTCTTTATGCCCAACACCCACATGTTTGTTTGTTAATGTTTAAAATAGTGCTGCCAAATCAGCAAAATAATGTTTTGTCCAAATGATTGGTTAATTCAACTATTGCTACTGCGGTTGTTAAGAGTGAAAAATATTTATACTTCCAGTAACATTTTGTGATTTTACTTTGAAGTAATTGGACCAGATTATTGTGCAGATTTATATCCTGTGTAATCTCATTGATTTATGTAAGTGTCAGTGAAGAACTTGGCTCATTGTTTTTCCAGACTGAAAGTGTTCAGTATTTCAAAACTGAAGTAAATAAAATGACATCACTACCTAATAAATTGTTAGTTATTGCAGAGAAACAAAAATCTACAGTAGATCTCTGAATTTAAGCAAACAGGCTAATATTAAATAATAGCACCAGGAAGTGACTTTAATCCTCCAGTGAAGCTAACATTGTCTGGGGTAAGAGTTATAGCCTTTTGCATTTTGGTAGGAATGTAAACAACTTTTCAACAGATGTCCCTTATAAAGGAAGCCAGCTATTAGCATTGTGATATCTCTGTTTGAGTCTCACATCCAAGATTTTGTGTAATTCCATCTGGAAAGTCTTCATTGGATCCCATCCCTAGGGGTTATAAAGTGAAGATTATTTTTTTTTAAATATAAGCCTTCTATTGTCTTTTGGTCATAATCATACAGCACCTGCTTTATTTGCTGATTGGTAATTGTGCTCGGTAAAAGGTCTTTACACTGTATGTCTCCAATGCTTTTGTAATTTAAAAGGTAGTTCACCTGTCTTCTTTGCTAGACTTTTCTCTTAAAACTTCTTAAATCTAACCTTCCTAATAATTTGGATATTTGACAACTGAGGCCTTCCTTTTTAAACATTTATCAGAGCTCTGAAATTTTTTGGCATGTGTATAGTAACATATGTAATGAAGGAAAAATATGACTAATCTGTCATGTAGTAAAAAACTAGCAAAACAAAAAAGGCTTTGGTTTAGTGTTGCAGCAAACTTGTTTAGTTGTTAGTCTGGAACTACAACTAAAACTACAGTTTGGTTTTAGTACACAGTAGATAGGACTCAGTTGTTTGAGGAAGCTATCAGCTGTCCATTTTCACAATGGAGAGACGTAAACAGTGGGGTCCCCATCCCCAAAGGAGCTGCACTGGGAGCTGTGCTGGTCAACATATTCGTTAATGATCTGGGAAAGAGAGTGAACAGTGAAGTGGATGATACAAAATTATTTAAGATAGTTAAATACAGAGCTGACTTCAAAGAGTTAGAGGGGGCTCTCACAAAACTGGGTGAAAGGGCGACAAAATGGCAGATGAAATTCAACACCCCCCCCCACCCCGCTATAATGATGGGTTCTAAATTACCTGTTATTGCTTAAGAAAGAGATCTTGGAGTTGTCATGGATAGTTCTCTGAAAACTTCCACTCAATGCATAGTAGCTGTCAACAAGGCTAAAGAATGTTAGGCATTATTAAGAAGGGGCCAAAAAATACAATGCCACTATATAAATCCATTGTATGCCCAGACCTTGAATAGTGTGTCCAGTTCGGGTTGCTCTACCTCAAAAAAATATAGTGGAACTGGAAAAAGTTCATAGAAGGGCAACAAAGATGAGCAAGGGTATGGAACAATTACCATACAAGGACAGACTAAAAAGATGAGGACTATTCGTCTTAGAAAACACTCAGTTAAGGAAGATATGATAGATTTCTATATAAAATCATTAATGTTATGGAGAACGTGAATGAAGAAGTGGTGTTTACCCTTTCCCACAATACAAAAATCAGGGGTCACCCAATGAAATTAATAGGCAGCAGGTTTAATGCAAACAAGAGCAAGTACTTCTTGCACACAACACAATATTAACATGTGGAACACATTGCCATGGGATGTTGTGAAGGCCAAAGGTATAACTGGTTTCGAAAAAGAACTAGATTAAATTCATGGAGGATAAGTCTATCAAGGGCTGTTAGCCAAGATGGTCAGGGATGTAATCTCATACTCGGGGCAGCCTAAACTGCTGACTGCCAGTAGCCAGAAGGGGAAGACGGGATGGATCTCTAAAGAATTGCCCTGTTTTATACACTCCCCCTGAAGTTCTGGTACTGTCTGCTGTCAGAGATAGGATATGGGGCTAGATGGACCATTGGTGAGACCCTATATGGCTGTTCTTATCCTTAAGGCTAGAGAAGAAAGTCCCAGAAAGCTGAAGGGTATCATTTTGAAACTTAAGTTCTTTGTAGCTTATGGTAGTCATAAAGAGATGGGTTCACCACTTGTTTTGTTGTTTGTTTTTTATTAGCATCAATACTGTTATTGTGGGTTCTGACCCTGTAAGATACTGAGAGCTCTTAAATCCCATTTAAATCAATGGGAGTTAAGGATACTCGGCACTTTGCAGGATTGGGCCCTTTGTTATGTGGTGTAAGCTTGCATTAAAACAGACTTAAGGAAAATATTCATTTTGTTTAATGACTCAAATTGAGCAACTTTAAATATTTTACCATATCCTTTGTAACCCCATTCCATTTCTTTGATCCCTCTTTACCTGTCTGTTGCATGTTACTCTGTTTTTTCCCCGGAAATCTGGTTTCTTTTTCAGCATCTATTGGTTATACAATCCCGCCTTACTTTATATGAAATATAAATCCTAGTGGGTCTTGAAATATGTATTTAATGTTAATACATCAAGATAAAAATCATTTTATGCTTTCAGTATTTAAATTGACAGTAACCTTTATAGAATATTACTAGATCAGCATCTGTCATTGTCTTCTCTAAGGCAGTGGTTCTTAAACTGTTTTTTTCGTGGACCAATTGAAAATTGCTGAGGGTCTCGGTGGACCACGTAGTGATCTTTCCAAATGTTGTTTGTACTGTTAGCTAACTATTGTAAAGCACTTTGGATAAAAGCACTATATAAAAAAACCACCTCAATAATAATTAACTTTTTTTGTTCTACAAAAAACCTCATATTTTAATATCAGTAGTCTTACTTTCTAATGGGATGGATGTGCCCTCTCTCCCCTGCCGTGGCAACCCCCGAGCTGGAGCTGGGAAGGAGGGGGTCTCTCCCCGACAGCCGCAGCCCTGGAGCTGGGAAAGGTCGCCTCTTTGTCTGGCCTCCACAGCTGTGCACATCCCAAATTCCCCCCACTCTCTCTTCTGACCCCACTGCCCCCTCCCACCTACTCCCTATTCCCCACAAGGCCACCACCTCACCTTACATGTGTGTCTTCTCCAGGGTCCAGGCATCTAATTGGTAGAGCCATGCCTGTGCGGCTCCACTAATTAGGTGGGTTGCCCTTCACTGTTTCATGTGTGGCCGCCCAGGCGCGCACCTTAGAGGGAACTATCCACGAACTACCTGAATGGAGCTTGTGGACCACTGGTGGTTCACGGACCACAGTTTGAGTACTTCTGCTCTAAGGTATTTCAGAAGATTTTCAAATGTTTTATCATAGTTCATAAAGCCCAACTTCTTTCTGATACTTCAAATGCACCAACAACATGATACATATTAGATGGTTAAAGAAAATAAATAAAACATCTTAATTTTCACAGTCATAACAAAAGTGGTATTCAGAACTAATTTAGATAATTTTTAAACCCTTCCCATAATTTCCATTAAAGCAAAAGGAGTTAGTTGGCATGATGAAAACAACTTGAATGCAAAAAACAAGAATTTCCTATTTTTTTATAATAATAATTGTGTCTGTGCTGAAGGCTTTCATCAAATTAATCTCATAGCCTAATATGCCATATTTCCCCCATAAAAATTTGCCAATTGATTTATAACTTCTTAAGTAACAAATTTTACATCAATATTTACAGCATTCAATATATTTCTTTCTATAAGTACAGAAAAGCACAAATACTGTAGACCTAAGATAACGTTTAATGGTCAACTAAGGTAAAACAGGCAAGTTTTTTAATGGCAATGGATGAGTCAACCTCTGAATTTAGTAATATGTCTTTTCTCTATGGGAGACCTAGTAGGGGATGAGACAGTATGTACCTGTAAGCTTAATACAAAGGATCTGAGTTATTTGTCTAGAAGCTGTTCTTCCCCCCCAGCTCTCTTTAAAAAAATCTGAATAGCTCTTAGAAAACTTATCTAGCCTTCCTGAGGAAGCTGGTTAAGGCCTTTCCTATCTGTTAATTGCAAAAGATAATCTGAGAAACAACAGGATAATCCTGAGGTCTACATAAACTGTGCCCTTTCCCTTTTGATATGACTCCTTTTTGGGTGCAGGAGACCTTACTCAGAGTAGATTTGGCAGTGGTCACTCATGCTATCAAAATCTCCCTATTGATGGAGATACTGTTTCTGTGATTCCATCTGTTTAAAAAAATGTGATTGCAATTAAAAGAGAGCCTGCAAACTGTATTCAACCTATGCTTATAAGGGATTACTCCTTTTTTTATGATGCAATTTTCAAAGGCTTGCATGGGCACAGATAACTTTTTGCATGCTCCATCTGGGGTTCAATGCAAAGGCAAAGCAATTAAAAAATTTATTTTGAGCAAAATATCACAGCGAGATTAAACTGGAATTATAAAATGTTCTGGATACATAAACAATTATTTACTTTGTGTCCCAACTGCTTCTTTTCAGAAGCGTCAGCATGTCCGCTCTCTGTTCGTGTGAAGTGTGTCTAAATAATTTTTCTGGTTTATTTTTTTAAAGATTATTGAAAGAAAGTAACAGAAAAGTGAATGGTAATGAATAGCAAAGCAAATGTATTGCTTTCTTGTGAAATCATTACATCTCTCTCTATCTGAAAGTTAAATCAGACAGTTTCATATTCTCTCTCTGTCTGTTTTTTGAATACCTCATCTTTATTATCTCTGTATAATTAAGTAGGTATACACATTATTTTCATAGAAGTTTTAAGTCAATGATTTTTTTAATCAGATCATCTAAATTCTGTTATTTTAGTCAATCACGTTTCTATGGATAACTGTTTTTGCAACTAGTTGATGAAATGATTAATAAGACTGCACTTTAAATTTAAAGGCGACTGTTGTGTGTTAAATGCCATTGGGTTTCCCAGAACTGTACAAATAAAAAACAAACAAAAAACTCTGTCCCTTTCTAGAGAGACATCAGAATGAAAGGGCAAATCCTGCATACGTGCACATGATTAACTTTACGTATCTGAGTAGTCTAATTAGAGACATGGCTTGATTATGCTGAGCATGCCAGGTTAAAAAGAGTTTGGGTGGGACAATCTGTGCAGAATTATACCATTGCTCTTCAAGGTAATTCCAGCCTTAGTGCACAAGAAGCTTCCCCTTCCCCAGTAACCGACCCGAATCACTGTTATATATTCTTCTTGGTATTTGTACATGTGATCAAATGCAGTGTCTGGACTGTCCATACTCCACTGGATGAGACTGAAGTTTTTGTCTGAGCTGTTTATGACATCTCAGCACTTTTTGGGTAGAGAGGTTAATAAAGTGCATAACCTCTCCAGCTTGACTGTTGTCAATTCGTTGTAGAATTTATATTCTGGCAAAATCATTAGTTAGCAGTTTGGCACGTCCAATAGGAGTTACTTCTGTATCTGAACACGCACTGTCATGTGGTCTTTACTTACTTTGAGATGGATGTAGGAATCTCTGGGCAGAGATTCCCTGCTTATTGTTGGCAGACCTAAAGTTTCAAAAGTACCTTCCAGGATATATTCACCAATGTTTTATGTAAAATTTGAGACAGTAATGAATATTATATGGGAAGCCTTAACAGCTTGTTTCTATCTGCGATAGGATTCAAACCAGGAACCAAGTATCCTTAGAACAGATGAAACCTTGAGTAAAAATTGGAATGCTTCAGTTTTGATTATCTCTAGATAATCTTCCTTTGTAGCCAAGAAACTAAAACTGTCCAAAAGAAACTAGATCAGCTCCTCACAACTAAGCCACAACCTTTACTTATATTAGAGAAACCATTATTCAGTCATTGGGCATCACTTGATAGAACAGACAGATATTTTTAGACAGGATGAACAACTCACAACTGTCTGACCAACCAAGGACTGAGAATGATCTAATTTTAGGAGAAGGTTCAGATCTACTACAAGAATTTGATTAGTTTAATTAAAATGACCATGTTGAGAGCTTGGAGAATAACTACCACGTAGCTCAGTGTGCTCTGGTAGTATACCTACTGCTTGCTGCTTCTGGCCTCCCAGGATTCTCCCTGTGCAAGAATATCCTAATTTTGTGAGGTGGCATGGAGCTGAGTTAAAGGTGATGAAAGAATTCTTCAGAAACAGTATGTTGGCAAGTTTTACTCTGTTTAAAGAGTTTTGATCACCTTCAGGACCCAAGACTTCCTGGGACCATACTGCACCTTAAACTGTCCTTTAATTGATGACCAAACTCAAAGCATCTCTTATCTAGAGCATATAATTTTGTTAGCAAGGACTCTCAGATCTGTCCTGCCACAAACCATGAACCCATAATCTTGGTATATTAGATCTTGATAAACGTCAAGAGGATTTCAGACCCCCTTCTCAGTATTGTTCTGAAGCAGACATGAATAGCTATAGTACCAAATGTTGTATTATAGGCTATATTTTTTCTCATCTATTTTAAATACAATTTTTTTCTTATGGAGGCCTTATCTGTATGTCACCCCACTGATGTGCCTTGAAACTGTCAGTAAAAATAAATGTATTTCCAAAGTGTTCAGAGAGCTTTATTTAATCCAATTACTCTCATTTGCTGAGGTCAGAGGATCTGCCATTGTTTGAAGCCATGTGTGATTAGATCAGAGGTGGGCAAACTACGACCCGCAAGCCACATCCGGCCCTTGGGACCGTCCTGCCCGGCCCTTGTGCTCCTGGCCTGGGAGGCTAGCCCCTGGTCCATCCCCCGCTGTCCCCCGTCCCCTGCAGCTATGCTGCTGCGCGGTGCAGCTGCCAGACTTGCTGCTCTGAGCAGCATGGTAAGAGGGTGGGGAGCAGGGGGGTTGGATAAGGGGCAAGGGGTCCCAGGAGGGGGTGGTCAGGGGACAGGGAGCAGGGGGTGGTTGGATAGGCGTGGGAGTCCTGGGGGGCCCATCAGGGTGCGGGGGTGTGGATAGGGGTCGGGCAGTTGGGACACAGAGTGGGGCTGGGTTTGGATGGGGGTGGGGTCCGGGGGGGGCTGTTAGGGCTGGGAGGGGGCAGTCAGGGGACAAGGAGCAGGGGAGGTTAAATGTGTGGAGGGTTCTGAGGGGGGCAGTCAGGGGGCAGGAAGTGGCAGGGGGCTGGAGCCAGGTTGTTTGGGGAGGCACAGCCTTCCCTACCCAGCCCTCCATACAGTTTTGCAACACTGATGTGGCCCTCGGACCAAAAGGTTTGCCCACCCTTGGACTAGATGGAAAACATAGATGAGTGGGAATGTACTGATTACCTCTGATTTCACTGCATTTTGGACAATGTCTCCCTCATTTCTTAATCCAGAAAACAGAAAGTTCTAACTGTTTCGATTTCATTCCATTTAGTAAAACTTCCCAACAAAACCTATGTTAAAATGGAGTTAAGGTTGAGAGTATATATAAAACCAATTAATTTACCTGGACATTCTCAAAGATTATTCAGTATAACATATACTCTATTTTCCTTCAAAATTACAGCACTTTGAGTCCTGATTAAATTTTCTTAGAACCTCTGCTTTAAGTGCAAAATTAAACTCAACGTTTACAATGGCATCTTCCAACTGACCCATCATCACAATCTAAATTAGGTGATTCTCAAAGCCCATGACTATTCCAGGCAGCATGAAGATTCCTTCCCACAAAGCTCAAGACTGTTGGAATCTGTCAGGGTTCCTTCCCCACTCTGAACTCTAGGGTACAGATGTGGGGACCCACATGAAAGACCCCCTAAGGTTATTTTTACCAGCTTAGGTTAAAAACTTTCCCAAGGCACAAACTTCGCCTTGTCTTTGAACAGTATGCTGCCATCACCAACTGATTTAGACTAAGAACAGGGAAAGGACCACTCGGAGTTCCTATTTCCCCAAAATATTTCCCCAAGCTCTTACACCCCCTTTCCTGGGGAGGCTTGAGAATAAACAAGGTGAGCACAGACCAGCCTTGGATTTTTAACACCCAAAAAACCCAATCAGATTCTTAAAAAATAGAACTTTATTAGAGGAACAAAAAAAGATAAGAGAACAATTCTGTAAGATCAGAATGGAAGATAATCTTACAGGCAGTCAGATTCAAAACATAGAGAATCCCTCTAGGCAAAATCTTAAGTTACAAAGAGACACAAAAACAGGAATACACATTTCTTCCAGCACAGAGAATTTCACAAGCCAAAACAAAGAAAACCTAACGCATTTTCTAGCTAGCTAGCTTACTTACTAACTTTACAGGAGTTGGAGGGCTTGCATCCTTGATCTGTTCCTGGCAAAGGTATTACACAGGCAGACAAAAGACTTGTCCCCACCTCCAGATTTGAAAGTATCTTGTCCCCTCATTGGTCATTTTGGGTCAGGTGCCGACCAGGTTATCTGAGCTTCTTAACCCTTTCCAGGTAAAAGGACTTTGCCTCTGGCCAGGAGGGATTTTATAGCACTGTATACAGAAAAGTGGTTACCCTTCCCTTTATATTTATGACAGCATCCATTTAGTCAAACAATGTCCATTTTGACTGCTCACTTACAGCATTTCGAAAATGTCATGGAAAAGTTCAAACACAAAAGCAGCCGCGGCCTATTATGCTGACCAATATTGTCTCATTGTTTTCCTCCTCCATCTGTTGTATCCATCTGTTGTCACCTCTTCTCTTGTACTTAGATTATGTTTGTGCCAGGGACTGTTTTGTTTTCTTTGTACAGTGCTTAGCACAATTAGATCTTGATCCATGGCTGGGACTCCTAGGTGATACAATAATACAAATAAAAAAGCAACACCAGAATCTGTAGGTCAAAACTTTTCAATTCAAATCTGATATTTGGTGCTTGGAGTCAAATCTCAGTCTTTAATCAATTGAACATCATCAGTCTTTCAGAGAATCTAAGGTAGTGGTTTATAATTTAGAACTGATGGTGGAAAGTTTTGAAACATTTTCACCTACCAAGTAGCGCATCAAGCAAGAGCAGAACAGTAAAAACTCAGAAAACCTTAACTGATGGTTAAGTACTTCAGCAGTAGATTGAGGAGGAAAAGAAGGAAACCAGAGAGAAAAATCAAGAATCCTAAACTGCTCAGAATTATATTTTCTAAATCTACCAGTGTGTTACTAACTGGAAAAAAAGTTAATGCTCAGGTGGATTTGCTCAGCAGAAAGACAATTCATTCAGACAAAATGCAGCACAAGAGAGCTGCAACTGCTGAGGAATTCTAGTAACACATTTAATGATACCTGATCTTATTACCAAGTGACTCAGATTCTTCAGCTTTTATAAAATCCATTTTACAGCAGTTAAAAACGTATTGGGTTTTGCCCAGCTCTTGGTTTATTGACTCCTACCCAAAAAGAAAAGTGTAGAAAGTGTATCTAATTTACCTCAGTTTAGCCAAGGAGGTTGTGATTCTCTCTGGTGACATATGTGGGTTAACTTGCTCTCTTGTAACAGAAATATCTGCTCTGACATAGCACAGTGACACTCAGACCTCAGTGGTTCAGGAGCCAAATTAGCGATCAACATTACCTAGAAGAGCCAGAGTAGTGTGAATTCAGTGTTTCATTTTCTATTTTCATGTATAAGAATTATTCTCACAGCAAAATGACTGACCAAGTATTATTATTTTATCAGCTACAATTGGTTAATAACATAGTAAAAGCATTCTGATTGGTTAATAATTAAATCACAGTGTTTTAATGTCATGTGCTGCAAAGAGCCACAGGAGACACTTTAAAGAGCCACTTGTAGTTCATGAGCCTCAGGGCTTGTCTATACTTGCAGCTAAATCGGCACTGCTGCGATAGATGCAGCGGTGTCGATTTAGCGGGTCTGGTGAAAACAACCTAAGTCTATCGCAGAGCACTCTCCTGCCAGCTTCTGTACTCCACCTCCCCAAGAAGCATAAGGTAAGTCGGCAGGAGAGCATCTCCCATTGACACAGCGTGGTGTAGATACTGCTGTAAGTCAACCTAAGTAAGATACTGCTGAAAGTCAACCCTAACTTATGTAAGTGAGGTAGTGTAACTTAGGTCGACTTACTCGGACTGAGGGCTGGTTTACACTAAAGCTGTATCACTGGCCTAGCACATGATGACTATATGGAATACCAGCAGCTAATACTTTGTCACAGGCAGGTGTTAATTGCCTATAGCAGTACCAGTTAAGAAGAAAAGTGTTTGGGTATGGCAGGGGAGCAAATAGATAATGCAGACTCCTAAAATCCCAGAAGATGACCTGAACCACACAGTTTCTAGTCTGTGATTTAAAGATTACTTTGTGGTGCTCCCCAAGTTTGTGAGACACTTCACCACTACCTGCCCTTAGCCTGAATGAGCCTTTTCTGTGTTTGCTGTGGGTCAGCTCCTTGAAATCAACAGCTTCTGGTAGTACAAGCACTAGCTGCCAGGCCTCTGCAGGTCTCAGTCTCTCTGTGTAGGTAGTGCTAGGCACACACGAATCCTCACATCCTTGGATCATTATTTGTAATATCTTGCCCCTTATCCTGTGGTTTCCAAAGGAGCAATACACATCAGCTCGTAAGTTTCAGCTCAGGATCAGCACTTCGCTTAGCATCATAGCATGTAAATACCTTGATAATAAACCTATTCTTGTTTTCACTATAAAAGAGTTGAGATTCAAGAAATAGTGAGTAAGGATATTGGAAACACATGATTACATATAAAACAAAATCATAACACACTTTCTAGAGACTAACCTTAATTAACAGGTTAACCTCCAGCCGAAAGAAGTTTATCTCACCCAAAGTTCTTTACAGAATTTTCCACCAAGGCTGGCTGAGACCCCATTTTCATGAATTCAAACATGCTGTCCTTTACTTTGTAGGTACAGGATAACAGGGTGTCTTCTTTGCCTTCTTGAAATACCTCCGAAGTTCATTATCTTTACTCATGGACAGGATAACCCCCGTGGCTTGTTTTTTCCCATGTGCTCTCCTGTTGACTTCATATCTCTTCAACTTTTACTTCATATGTAAATGGACATCAATTCTGTTAGCTTACAATGTTTAATTTACATCCTGACAGAGAGATACATGTTTCTTAACTCCTGTCTGAGGGAACCAGTCTGAGACATGTCACCTTTTGGTGACCTGTTTCCACCTTACATGCTTAAGAACATAATTTTTTAGTATAGATACATGACTCCTTACATAGTATTTGTATAAAGAAAAGGAGGACTTGTGGCACCTTAGAGACTAAACAGTTTATTTGAGCATAAGCTTTCGTGAGCTACAGCTCACTTCATCAGATGCATCCGATGTAGCTGTAGCTCACGAAAGCTCATGCTCAAATAAATTGGTTAGTCTCTAAGGTGCCACAAGTCCTCCTTTTCTTTTTGCGAGTACAGACTAACACGGCTGCTACTCTGAAATAGTATCTGTATGTTTCACAATGATATTGATGATGAGTGTGACACCAGCTTTCATTTGAGACCTCACATGACATTCTTTGGTGTCAGGAATCAGGAAATTCCTGTAACCCCGCCGCACTCTGTTGTCATTTGGAAGTAAGAAGCTCTTGGGTCACATATATAAAAATATTATTTCTGATCCTATGGCTCAAAACAAAAGTCTTGCTTTTTTATTTTTGGATGACTCACTGGGTGAATGAATATTGGTCATCTACTCTCCTCTTTTAGCTGTCACCATGGCCATTAATGAAAACAAGATACACAGCCTCAACTTATTTCTATATTGCTTCTTCAGTTCTCCAGCAGGTGGTCTTAGAAATGGGGCAGCTTATTTCCTCTCAGCCTAGATATCAGTACCAAGCATATCAGTTTGAGGGCATGCCTTTTCTCACACAAATTTGGGAAGATGAAGTTCTAAAGTCATTCCTGAAACGTGTTACTGCATGATAATATGTTACTGTTCAGCCTGTTTTCTCCTAAAATATCTTGTCAGAGAAATTAAAAAACAGATTAATAAATCAGGTCAGATCTACTCTGTATATATTTCCTCCAGTCCTGTCTTGCCACATTCAGATCACTGGTTTTGCAGTGAAAAGATGGCCTAAATTATACATAGCAAATGAGAGATTCTCCAAACCTGCTAGTCCTCAATAAATCCTCAGATCATATTTGCATTGAGCTAACTAATCTGCTACTGATACTAACAGTCAGCTCTATCAATATTTTTTTTTCTTCATGATGTTGCCTCCACAGAGTCTCACATGCCTAGTCATAGAAACTTTTAAAGCAATAATTGTCAGTTATATGGTGTACGTAATTTCCTAGAGCCCTACATCCCATAGATGGACATTGTGAAACCGCAGTCCTATGCAACTACAGAATTCCTTTGTTTGTCATTTGGAGTAGTAATGGAACAAACTTCTCTTTCCCTCCATCATATTAGATGCATAGGTCCCACTGTAAATAGCTTTTTAAAAGTTGCATTACGTTTATGCTGAAAAGTTTCTGGTTTATTATTTTATTTTATTGAATTTTAAAAATACTTTTGGTTAAGATGATGGAATTTAGAAGCTGATTCTCTTTCCTCATGATGTTCTTCAGTTCATAGAGGCATGAAAAATTCCCTTTGTGGCTTGGGGGGAGGAAACTCAGCTTTATTATTTATTATGAACAGTTATATTGCTGTAGTGCCATGTTGGGGCACCACTGTGCTAAATGCTATACAGACATAGAAAATGACAGTCCCTCCTCTCAAAGAGTAAAAAGACAGTATACAGTAGGTCAATAAGACAAACGAGTTCAGAGTGGGTAAGAGTGACAAAAATAGAGTGTAGGCAATTCAGAGCCAGTAAAAAGCAGTAATCACAGCTTGTCACCTCCCTATCTGTTATCAAGTTGTAGTTTACTGTGTGCATTATGGAAGAGGTCAGTTTTGCAAAGGGACTTGGAGGAGGATAAGGTGGTAGCCTTAGGGATTTTGACTAGGAGGTTTTCACATTCATGGAGGGGCAGCATGGGGGACAGTGCAGAGAAGTGGCCAAGTGGGCAGTCAGGGCTGACATCATTGGCAAAATGAAGGCCATCTGATGGCTCAGAAAGCTGGTGGAGCTAAATGGTAAGCCTTCAAAGGCAATAACAAGAAGTTTGTGTTTGATGCAGTGGTGGATACAGTCCATGGAGGGATACAAAGAGGGAGGTGAGGTGGTCAGAGTGACAAGTCAGGAAGATGATACTAGCAGAAGGATTTAAGGGGGTAGAGATGAGATTGCAATGAGTTTGGTATCAAGGCCAGAGAGGAGGAGTAAAAAAAAATGTTATGTAAGTGATTCAGAAGCTGACATCCCATTAAAAGTAAGTGGGCTTCAGGTCTTAAGGCACTTGAGTACTTTTTGAGTCTTAAGGCATTTGAGTACCTTCAGTGTGCCCTTGTTGCCAAGAAGGCCAATGGCATTTTGGGATGTATAAGTAGGGGCATAGCGAGTAGATCGAGGGACGTGATTGTTACCCTCTATTTGACATTGGTGAGGCCTCATCTGGAGTACTGTGTCCAGTTTTGGGCCCCACACTACAAGAAGGATGTGGAAAAATTGGAAAGAGTCCAGCAGAGGGCAACAAAAATGATTAGGGGTCTGGAACACATGACTTATGAGGAGAGGCTGAGGGAACTGGGATTGTTTAGTCTGCGGAAGAGAAGAATGAGGGGGGATTTGATAGCTGCTTTCAACTACCTGAGAGGTGGTTCCAGAGAGGATGGTTCTACACTATTCTCAGTGGTAGAAGAGGACAGGACAAGGAGTAATGGTCTCAATTTGCAGTGGGGGAGGTTTAGGTTGGATATTAGGAAAAGCTTTTTCACTAGGAGGGTGGTGAAACACTGGAATGCGTTACCTAGGGAGGTGGTAGAATCTCCTTCCTTAGAAGTTTTTAAGGTCAGGCTTGACAAAGCCCTGGCTGGGATGATTTAATTGGGGATTGGTCCTGCTTTGAGCAGGGGGTTGGACTAGATGACCTCCTGAGGTCCCTTCCAACCGTGATATTCTATGATTCTATGATTCTATGATTTTGAAAAAAATTTTCACAGAGAGTATTCTAGTTAAGATATAAAATGATGAGGGTCTGAAAAAGAGCTTTGATTGTCTGGACAGACAGAAAAGGCTGAATTTTTGAAATATGGGGATAAACATGGCAAGGTTTGGACATGGCTTAGGTGTATACTTCTAGAGAGGGCTGAGTTGATGATTATACCCAGATTATGGGCCTGTGTGATTGGGAGGATGATGGTGGTTGAGAAATCGAGGAGAGGGGAAGGCATGGTGGAGGGAGATTAAAAGTTCAGTTCTGGATGTATTGAGCTTAAGTTGTCAGCTGGACATTCAGTAAGAGTTGTCCGAAAGATAGGCTAAGATGTGGAAATGGACGGAGGAAGGCAGGTCTTCATTAGAGAGAGATTTTCAAAATTGTCAGTACAAAAATGACATTTGAAGTCATGCTTACGGATAAGAGGACTTAGAGATACAGTGTAGAGAAAGAAGAGCAGAGAGCCGAAGACTGAAACTTTGGGGACATCCACTGAAAGAGAGAGAGAGGAAGAGGAGGACCCACTAAATGAAGGCAGTCATGTCTTCAAGGCCTTCTCACAAAGAGCCCAAAAGGCTCCAGAACACTGTTTTATAATCCCCTCCTGCAAGATGTTATTGTAGCTCAAGAGTCTGGGAGATCTCCTAAAACGGGTAACTTCAGGCATATGTAGTATGGCTGCCAAGACTCTTGGTTACAAAGTATGATGTGAAATCCTAGGATGAAGGATTCATCCTCTTGTAAAGAACCCCTATAAAGACCTGTCAAAGTGGATTCCACTTTGGAATATATTGTCTCCACAGTATCACAATGACCCTCCCTTCCTCCTCTCTACTTCTGATCCCAGTTGTAAGTAGATTTGGGAAGCAGGGAGGGGTGGGATATTTATGCCATTTGTTTATGGACCACAGAGGGGATTTTATATGTACTGTAACTGCCAACTACTGCTTAAGAAGATTCCAATGCTAATTCTACAGCGGAGCTTTGTTGAGACAGAACATGAGTTACTGTTGGTAAGTAATCCCTTTTTATACAAGTTAAGGAGTTGTTTCGTTTAAATCATATTTTTACACTTCCTTCCTTCCTTCCTTCCGAGTTATCATTGATGATCTGTGCTACTCAGAGCACTTAAAATCACAATCTTTTTAAAAAATATGTCTATGTACTGGTAAATGTGAAGAACACATATTTAGTTTGGTTTTGTGATCTCTAAGGCCTTGCCTACACTACGAAATTAGGTTGAATTTAATGAAGTCAGTTTTGTAGAAAGCGTTTTTATTCAGTCAATTGTGTGTGTGTCCACACAAATGCTCTAAGTGTACGTAGTCGGCGGAGTGTGTCCACAGGACTGAGGCAACCGTCGACTTCCGGAGCATTGCACTGTGGGTAGCTATCCCACAGTTCCCACAGTCTCCGCCACCCATTTGAATTCTGGGTAGAAATCCCAGTGTCTGATGGGGCTAAAACGTTGTCGTGGGTGGTTCTGGGTACATATCATCAGGACCGTCTTCCCTCCCTCCCTCCGTGAAAGCAAGGGCAGACATCATTTTGCACCTTTTTTCTTGAGTTCCCTGTGCAGACGCCATACCACGGCAAGCATTGAGCCTGCTCAGCTCACTGTCACCATACATCTCCTGGGTGCTGGCAGACACGGTACTGCATTGCTACACAGCAACAGTACAGTGCAGTATGACTGGTAGCCGTCATCGACGTAGTCCAGGGTGCTCTTTTAACCGACCTCGATGAGGTCAGGGGCGCCTGGGCAAACATGGGAGTGACTCAGCCAGGTCATTTCCCTTTTAAGTTTCGTCTCATGGCGATTCAGTTCTACCAGCAGTGCACTGTCTTTTAATCTGCAGCCAGCAGAAGACAATGGCCAGAAGTCATACTGCACCGTCTTCTGCTGAGCACCCAGGTGAAGATGATGGCTAGCAGTCGTACTGCACAGTCTGCTGCCAGCAAGACGTATGAAGATAGATGAAGTGGATCAAAACAAGAAATAGACCAGATTTGTTTTGTATTCATTTTCTCCTCCTTCCCTCCATGAAATCAACGGCCTGCTAAACCCAGTTTTGAGTTCTATCCTTGAGGAGGCCATTCTATTTCTTGCAAAGCGACCCCCTTTGTTGATTTTAATTCCCTGTAAGCCAACCCTGTAAGCCATGTTGTCAGTCGCCCCTCCGTCCACCAGAGCAACGGCAAACAATCGTTTCGCGCCCTTTTCTGTGGATTGCCCGAGCAGGAGCAGATGCCATAGCACAGCAAGCATGGAGCCCATTCAGCTCACCCCAGCAGTTATGACCATTGTAAACACCTTGCGCATTATCGTGCAGTGTATGCAGAACCAGCACCTGAAAAACCAGGCAGGGAGGCGATGGCAGCGTGATGATGAGGACATGAACACACTCTTCTCTAAAACTGCGTTCCCCCGCAATTTGGAGATCATGGTGTTAATGGGGCAGGCTCATGCTGTGGAATGCCGATTTTGGGCCTGGGAAGCAAGCACAGAGTGGTGGGACCGCATAGTGTTGCAGGTCTGGGATGATTCCCGGTGGCTCCGAAACTTTCGCATGCATAAGGCACTTTCATGGAACTTTGTGACTTGCTTTCCCCTGCCCTGAAGCACAAGAATACCAAGATGAGAGCAGCCCTCACAGTTCACAAGCAAGTGGCAATAGCCCTGTGGAAGCTTGCAATGCCAGGCAGCTACCGGTCAGTCGGGAATCAATTTGGAGTGGGCAGATCTACTGTGGGGGTTGCTGTGATGCAAGTAGCCAGCGCAATCACTGAGCTGCTGCTATCAAAATTAGTGACCCTAGGAAATGTGCAGGTCACAGTGGATGGCTTTGCTGCAGTGGGATTCCCTAACTGTGGTGGGGCTATAGACGGAACCCATATCCTATCTCAGGACCGGACCACCTGGGCAGCCAGTACATAAACTGCAAGGGGTATTTTTCAATGGTGCTGCAAGCACTGGTGGATCACAAGGGATGTTTCACCAACATCAATGTGGGATGGCCGGGAAAGGTTCGTGATGCTCACGTCTTCAGGATCTCTTGTCTGTTTAAACAGCTGCAGGAAGGGATTTACTTCCCAGACCAAAAAATAACCATTGGGAATGTTGAAATGCCAATAGTTATCTTTGGGGATCCAGTCTACCCCTTAATGCCCTGGCTCATGAAGCCGTACACAGGCACCCTGGACAGTGGTCAGGAGCTGTTCAACTATAGGCTGAGCACGTGCAGAATGGTGGTAGAATGTGCATTTGGACGTTTAAAGGGTCGCTGGCACAGTTTACTGACTCGCTCAGATCTCAGCGAAACCAACATTCCCATTGTTATTGCTGTTTGTTGTGTGCTCCACAATCTCTGTGAGAGTAAGGGGGAGATGTTTATGGCAGGGTGGGAGGTTGATGCAAATCACCTGGCTGCTGAATATGTGCAGCCAGACACCAGGGCGGTTAGAAGAGCACAGCAGGAAGCGCTGCGCATCAGAGAAGCTTTGAAAACCAGTTTCATGACTGGCCAGGGTACTGTGTGACACTTACGTTTGTTTCTCCTTGATGAAAACCCACCCCCTTGGTTGACTCTAATTCCCTGTAAGCCAACCGCTCTCCGCCTTCGATCACAGCTTGCTTGCAAAGGAAATAAAGTTACTATCATTTAAAAAATATGTATTCTTTATTAATTGATTATAAAAATAGGAAGATAACTCACAAGGCAGCTCAGGTGGGGTGTGGGAGGAGGGTAGGAGGGAAGGAAAAGGCCACTTTAAAACTTGTTGAATGCCAGCCTTCTGTTGTTTGGGCTGTCCACTGGGGTGGAATGGTTGGGTGCCCGGAGCCTCCCACCCCGCGTTCTTGGGTGTCTGGGTGGGGAGGCTATGGAACTTGGGGAGGAGGGAGGGCAGTTAAGCAGGGGCTGCAGTGGCAGTCTGTGATCCTGCTGCCGTTCATGAACCTCCACCAGATGCTGGAGCATGTCCGTTTGATCCCGCAGTATCCCCAGCGTTTCCTCATGCCTCCTCTGATCTTCCTGATGCCACCTCTCCTCATGTTCATTGGCCACCGTCCTGTGTTCTGCTATTGTGTCCCTCCACACAGCTCTGTCAGTGCCGGATGACTGCATGAGGACAGAGAACATGTCATCGCGCATGCGGTTTTTTTGCCGCCTTATCTGAGATAGCCTCTGGGGTGGAGGAAGGAAGGAGGCTTGAAACATTTGCAGCTGTTGGAGGAAAAAAAGGGAGTGAAGTATTTAAAAAGATACATTTTACAGAACAGTGGCTGTACTCTTTCACGGTGAACAACACTATTCACATGAGATTTTGGTACAAGGTCGCATTTTGCATCTTATATTGAGTGCCTGCGGCTTTGGTGTTAGAGATCACAAATGCAGTGCCAGGCAACAGAATTCAGCTTGCAGGCAGCCATGGTAAGCCATAGTCTTTTGGCTTCTGCAAACTTCATAACAGCAGCCCTCTCCTCTCCCATACTAAGCAAAGCCCGTTGAGTTGGCCATTTACTGCTGCAGTTTTCCTGTTAACGTGCAGCAGCAGAAACCAAACTAATCCCCTCCCACCATCCAATTCTCTGGGATGATCGCTTTTCCCCTCCCCCCACCGCGTGGCTGGTATCAGGGAAGATCCCTGCTAGCCAAACGCAAACAGCTCAGCGCCAATGGCCCCCCCTCCCACTGTGTGGCTAACTGCGGGGAGGATTTCTTTTCAGCCACAGGCGAAGAGCCCAGTAGGAACGAGCACCTCTGAATGTCCCCTTAATCAAATTCCCCTATTTCAACCAGGTTACCATGAACGATATCACTCTCCTGAGGATAACACAGAGAGATAAAGAACGGATGTTGCTTGAATGCCAGCAAACACCGGGACCATATGCTGCCAGGCTTTGTCATGCAATGATACCAGATTACTTGCTACTAGCGTGGCGTGGTAAAGTGTCCTACCATGGAGGACAGAATAAGGCTGCTCTACCCAGAAACCTTCTGCAAAGGCTTTTAGAGTACCTCCTGGAGAGCTTCATGGAGATGTCCCCAGAAGATTTCCGCTCCATCCCCAGACACGTTAACAGACTTTTCCAGTAGCAGTACTGGCCACGAATGCATCCCAAGTCCTCAGGGCTACTTAATCATTAAAAAATGCTTGCTTTTATAACATGTATTATATTTAAAAAGGTACACTCACCAAAGGTCCCTTCTCCGGCTTTGTTGGGTTGGGAGGGTATTTCACTCAGGGTGATAAAAAGATCCTGGCTGTCGGGGAAAACTGTGTGCTGTGTGCTCTCCCCAAACTCGTCCTCCTCCTCATCTTCCCCATCAGCAAAATCCTCAGCCATGGTGGTGAGTATCTCATCCTCGGAGTCCACGGACAGGGCGGGGGGTAGTGGTGGCGGCCCCCCCTAGAATTGCATGCAGCTCAGCATAGAAGCGGCATGTCTGGGGCTCTGTCCCGGAGCGTCCGTTTGATTCTTTGGTTTTCTGGAACGCTTGTCTGAGCTCCTTAAGTTTCACGCGGCACTGTGTTGCGTCCCTGCTGTAGCCTCTGAGATTTTTTGAAATGTTTTGGCATTTCGTCTTTTGGAACGTAGTTCTGATAGCACGGATTCCTCTCCTCATACAGCGATCAGATCCAGTACCTCCCGTTCAGTCCATGCTGGAGCTCTTTTTTGATTCTGGGACTGCATGGTCACCTGTGCTGATGAGCTCGCCTGGCCAAACAGGAAATGAGATTCAAAAGTTCCCGGGGCTTTTCCTGTACACCTGGCCAGTGCATCCGAGTTCAGAGTGTTGCCCAGAGCGGTCACAATGGTGCACTGTGGGATAGCTCCCAGAGGCGAATATCTTCGAATTGCGTCCACACTAACCCTAATTCGAAATGGCTATGTCGAATGTGATTGTGTAAAGAGTTGTCACTTTGGATGGGCTATCACCAGCAGGAGAGTGAATTTGTGTGGGGGGGTGGAGGGTGAGAAAACCTGGATTTGTGCTGGAAATGGCCCACCTGATGATCACTTTAGATAAGCTATTACCAGCAGGACAGTGGGGTGGGAGGAGGTATTGGTTCATATTCTCTGTGTATATATAAAGTCTGCTGCAGTTTCCACGATATGCATCTGATGAAGTGAGCTGTAGCTCACGAAAGGTTATGCTCTAATAAATTGGTTAGTCTCCAAGGTGCCACAAGTACTCCTTTTCTTTTCACTTATATGTCCAACACATATAGTGCTACAGTCTTTCCTTCCATTATGTAGGAAATATGAATGATAGATATGTATACACATCTGCAAGAAAACAACTTCTTGTACGTGCCACTCAGCAATTGATTTTACATTTGTATTTCACTTTTGTATCTGAAGTATGCTGAACTTTACTCACTATAAGCCAGATTCATTCTTGGTGTAACTCCAAAGACTGAAGTAACACTGGGGTGAGATTTTGCCCTATAGATAAAGGTATATAACAGTTTTTTAAATGATGAACTATAAAAAATTAGGCATAGAGTGCCTGTTTAGTGTTCAGGAGACTGATTTATGTTTCAGAGTTTTGACATGTTTTTCCATTTCACATTAATGTGTTTATTAGTTCTTGCAGGAAATCAATTCAGTACCAAAAGCTCATTAGTCTGAATATACATTTCTTAATTAATGTGTAGTTCTCGTAACTCTAGTGAAACTTTTCAAACTTTGAACGTGTCTGGGCAGTAGAATAATAGATTTGTTGTTTTTTTTTTTAATTTGAAAACATAAGGTGAAAAATTAACACTTTCTCTGTCTCTTTCCCTAGGTGGCTCCTCTACCTGACTGCAGGCTTGTTTGCCATCAACTGGTGTCTGGCACCCATAGAGCAATGCAGTCAGCAGCAGTTGCAGGGAATCTGCTCCCAGATGCCCCTTAGTACAGAAATGGGATCCAGACTCTGGTGTGACTGGTGAGCTATTGAAGGGAGGATGATCGTTGAGAATGGTTCAGGCCAGGTAGTTGCTGGCAGAGCACCCCTACAGAAGAACCTCAGAGTTAGGTTTGTTCATCGTAACTGTGAAATGTATGTAACTTTGAACAAAACGTGATGGTTATTCTTTCAAAAGTTTGCAACTGAACATTGACTTAATACAGCTTTGAAACTTTACTATGCAGAAGAAAAATGCCGCTTTTAACCACCTTAATTTAAATGAAGCAAGCACCGAAACAAGCACAGAAACAGTTTCCTTACCTCGTCAAATCTTTTTTTTAAATTTTTCCCTCATTGTTTTTAGTAGTTTATGTTTAACATAGTACAGTGCAACGTTTCCTCTTTTTTTGGTCTCTGTTGCTGCCTGATGGTGTACTTGCGGTTCCAAATGATGTCTGTGATTGACTGGTCAGTTTGTAACTCTGGTGATTGTAACTTCGAGGTTCTACTCTATCTTATGGTGGAGGTGGAGAGGACGAAGGATTGGAGGGAAGGCTCCTAAAAAAGCATTCTGATTAAGAGGAAAAGTTGCTGAGCAGAGAAGTTTCTGAGTGGAAAGCAGAAGCTCAGCAGGTCCTAGGTAGGGAAATAAAACAGCAGGGCTGGAAGTGCACAAGGCAGCCGATGAAGCAGTTGTTAGAAGGCTGGGAAGGAAAGGAACAGAACTAGTGTTTTTCCAGTAAATTGTTTCAAGCTCGGCTCCCTCCTTCTCCTTCCTTCTGCCCCTTTGGATACAAGGAGCCTCCCATAGAACCTCCCAGTTGAGTAGTTTTTGCCGAAGTCTGGGTCCTCTTCCTGAAGGAGAAGGTGGTAGGCAGCAAATCCCCTCCATCTGTTGCTTATCACCCTATTCAGAACTACCAGATCCCACTTCCCAACACACAATACCAGTTCCTTGGATGTCATAGGATTGCAACCAAGAAGTGGAGCCACCTAAGGGAGAGAGAAAAGGTAAAAATAAAATACTTCAACTTTTTTTTTTTTTTACTTTCAGGAATTAACTAAAAAACCTACAATTATTGTTCTACTGTCCAGGAGACTCCCCAGAGTTTGAAGAATTTCATTAGGAATTAAAGCCACACTTGACGATAGTACAAAGGACCTTACTTAAGAGCACTATAAAGAGAACAATATGCAGTTCTGCTCTATTCCACTATACATCTATATTAAATTGCTATTTTTCTGATTTGTGATCAGGGTGTATAGCTCAAAAAAAGCATGAAAAACCCACTTTTTTCTATTGACTAATAATACTTATACAAGTATGATAGACGTGCAATATTATGATTAATACAGCTCAGCCAAATTTTGTAGCCATTCCACACACAACTCCTATGGGTTTTGCCCGCATATAACCATTTGCAATAAGAAGCCCATTTATTTCTATATTTTGTTTCCTCTCTTTCATGTTCTCTAGTCCTTAGATTTAAAACTGCTTTTCTATGAAACAAGACTGGAGGTTGTATTTGTTCAAACTTCAACTAAGCTACTGAGTGTCATATTTTAGAAGTAATTAGAAACCGTTTGTATTAGATGTGAACCTGTCATCTGACTTTCCTTTTTTCAAACTTTGTGGAATTCAGTGAAAGTTGCTGTGCTGAGACTCTTCTGTCCACAGAATAGGTACAAGACAAACAATGACAGCACAAGTTTCTACATACTGCTCCACAAATGTGCCACAACCTTCATTTAGCAGCACCAACTATGAGAGGGTTGTGGCAAGTCTCTGTGACAAACCCATTCTTGGCCTCTGTGCTAAAACCACCAAGATTGTCAGTTAATGCCAGTGATGTTTTGCAGTGGGTACTAGACTGAGATTACCAACACTTTTTCAAAGACATAACCAAACAGCCAGCAAATGGAAAACCTTTTGGCTACCAAAAACCTGAGCTGGATTCAGACTTGCATCCTAGAGGCGAATGTCTGATTTTCTATTATTGACCTCTTTTGACATTCCATTGCCCTCTGCTCTAGGATTTACTTCTGACAGTCACAAATGAAAATGGTTAGTTAGGACTAATTCCAAAGAAGTAGAAGATACTTGAGGGAGCCTTTTATCTGCCTGAGATTTGTTCAGGTTTTGTTAGTAAACATTTGTCAGCTGTGACATCCACATAACAGGTACATCCCAGGTGGAAGTTCCTTGCTCTGTCTAAAAGGCAGAGATTCTTCCTCTGTAGAAGAGTTCTAACTTCCCCCCTCCACACAGTATAAGGATTGAATAGTTAGTTTTATTTTGATTTTTAAAAAATCCTCTCAATAATTTAAAATGACCGTTAACCTGTCAAATAGTCACAGTTTCAACTTTTCACTAGTATAATCATGTCTGTATTGTAGTGGGCTATTACAGCTGTCTGAAAAAGTATTGTTTGATACTGTAAGCATGGACAGTAAGCAATAGCTTGAAATTTGTGCCATTTAAATCCTTTCAGATTTGGCACATCATTTTTTATTTAATTCAATCTGCTTACTGTAGAATAAAAAGAGTTTTGAACCATTACAACAAGAAACCTTTATGTGTGACCTTTATATATTCATTTATATAGTGGCAAGTATATCATTTTGACATTTATTTTCAATATTAATTGTACTTATTGATTGTTTTGTACAAATTGTAAATTTATTCAAAATATCATAGTAGATGACAATATTTTGGTAGGTTTCAGAGGAGCAGCCGTGTTAGTCTGTATTCACAAAAAGAAAAGGAGTACTTGTGGCACCTTACAGACTAACAAATTTATTTGAGCGTAAGCTTTTGTGAGCTACAGCTCACTTTGTCGGTAGTGATGCACAACTATAGAAAATGGTCACAGTTGCATTAAAAGCATATTTCTGTTAAATATTTTAAGAGAAATTATAAAATCTGTAATTAATAAACTAAAATACCCTTTGCAGATGTTTTGACAAGGGTAAATGGAATGGCAAATCGTTTTTGTAGCATTGCTGTGAGTGTCACTATTGTTGAAGCAGAGAAGGGTATTGCACATAAATTCCTATCTTGTGCAACTATTGGCAAGAAAGAAATAGGAAGCTGCATTCTGGGTGATGTATGCCCCTATAGGAAAAGTCTTTTGCGCTGGAATCCTGCTTACAGATCATATTCCACATACACCTACACATTAAAGACAAAGTTTAGTCAACTTTCTTAAGTCTGTGCACAGCTTCACTAGAATGTTGATGTTGTCTGTTGAAAATTCCACTCAACTTAATGTATATAGTGCTAACAGAACATTGGGAGAGCTGTAGTTTATAAAGTAACAAAAACTCACTGTGCATGCACAAAATACTGATTTTTTTAACCCCTTTTCACTCTCTGAAGTTGAAACTGATGTTCATGTACCACTGAAAGGCACATATGCTACTTGGAGATTGTAGAAACTTCAAATCTCAGAGGGACAATCTCCTCCTGAGACACTGTAGTGATTTTATATATATATATATATATATATATATATATATACATACATACACACACACACACACACACACACACAAGAAATAAATGATCCTACAGTTTTTCCAACTTGAAAATGGCTGAACTATTTTTGGTCACACTTTTTAAAAAATGATTTTAGACCGAGCACAAATATGCCAAATTTCAGCCCCCAAAGTAAAAGTCTGAAAAAGTTTAAGCATCTGGAAATGGAAAAAATTGAATTAATATAGAAATCTAATAGCATTAGTGTCAAGGTTCCTCCCCCACTCTGAACTCTAGGGTACAGATGTAGGGACCTGCATGAAAAACCTCCTAAGCTTATCTTTACCAGCTTAGGTCAAAACTTCCCCAAGGTACAAAATATTACCCCCGTTATCCTTGGAATGGCCGCTACCACCACCAAACTAATACTGGTTACTGGGGAAGAGCTGTTTGGACGCGTCCTTCCCCCCAAAATACTTCCCAAAACCTTGCACCCCACTTCCTGGACAAGGTTTGGTAAAAAGCCTCACCAATTTGTCTAGGTGACTACAGACCCAGACCCTTGGATCTTAAGAACAATGAACAATCCTCCCAACACTTGCACCCCCCCTTTCCTGGGAAATGTTGGATAAAAAGCCTCA
Organism: Lepidochelys olivacea; assembly: GCF_965140295.1. Lineage (NCBI taxonomy): Eukaryota > Metazoa > Chordata > Testudines > Cheloniidae > Lepidochelys > Lepidochelys olivacea. The sequence goes on from NC_140417.1 coordinate 111,990,802, forward strand.
CCAATTTACATAGGTGACCACAAACCCAAACCCTTGGATCTGAGAACAATGAAAAAGCATTCAGTGTTTTACAAGAAGACTTTTAATAAAAAAATAGAAGTAAATAGAAATAAAGAAATCCCCCCTGTAAAATCAGGATGGTAGATATCTTACAGGGTAATTAGATTCAAAAACATAGAGAACCCCTCTAGGCAAAACCTTAAGTTACAAAAAAGATACACAGACAGAAATAGTTATTCTATTCAGCACAATTCTTTTCTCAGCCATTTAAAGAAATCATAATCTAACACATACCTAGCTAGATTACTTACTAAAAGTTCTAAGACTCCATTCCTGTTCTGTCCCTGGCCAAGACGACTACAGACAGACACACAAACCCTTTGTTTCTCTCCCTCCTCCCAGCTTTTGAAAGTATCTTGTCTCCTCATTGGTCATTTTGGTCAGGTGCCAGCGAGGTTACCTTTAGCTTCTTAACCCTTTACAGGTGAGAGGAGCTTTCCCCTGGCCAGGAGGGATTTCAAAGGGGTTTACCCTTCCCTTTATATTTATGACACGCCCCCCAAATCTCAGCTAGGGTGAAACACTGGCTGGGATTTCTTCCTGGAGCTCTAGGAAAACAGAGTTAATAAGACACATGCATCTCTAAATATACTACCAAGTACATAAAGACTAACAATATTTTCCACATCTCAAGGACGATTTTAACCAGTTGATTCTGGGAAACTTTCACGGGAGAGTGCATCAGCCACTTTGTTAGAAGCTCCTGAGATGTGTTGGATGTCGAAATCAAAATCTTGGAGAGCTAAACTCCACCGAAGAAGTTTTCTGTTAGTTTCTTTGACGGTGTGAAGCCACTTTAGTGCAGCATGGTCGGTTTGCAGGTGGAAACGCCGTCCCCAAACATATGGGCGTAGCTTTTCCAGAGCGTAGACAATGGCATAACATTCTTTTTCAGTGACTGACCAGTTGCTTTCCCTCTCAGACAGTTTTTTGCTGAGAAACACTACAGGGTGGAATTCTTGATCAGGTCCTTTCTGCATTAAAACTGCTCCCACACCACGCTCGGATGCATCTGTGGTTACTAGGAACGGTTTGTCAAAGTCTGGGGCCCTTAGTACAGGGTCAGACATGAGTGTCGCTTTAAGCTTGTTAAAGGCCTTCTGACACTTTCCGGTCCACTGAACAGCATTTGGCTGTTTCTTTTTGGTTAGGTCTGTCAGTGGGGCAGCGATTTGGCTGTAGTGCGGTACAAATCGTCTGTAATAACCGGCCAAGCCTAAGAAGGATTGAACCTGTTTCTTTGACTTTGGGACAGGCCACTTTTGGATAGCATCCACTTTGGCCTGTAGGGGGCTGATAGTTCCTTGACCCACCTGGTGTCCAAGGTAAGTCACTCTGTTTAGGCCTATTTGACACTTCTTAGCCTTAACAGTTAGTCCTGCCTCCCTTATGCGCTCAAGGACTTTTTGTAGATGTTCCAGGTGGTCTGCCCAGGAATCCGAAAATATGGCCACATCGTCAAGGTAGGCGACTGCATATTCTCCTAATCCCGCTAGGAGACCATCTACAAGTCTTTGGAAAGTGGCGGGTGCATTTCGCAGCCCGAAAGGGAGTACATTAAATTCATACAGCCCGAGATGTGTGATGAAGGCTGACCTTTCCTTGGCAGATTCATCTAGCGGTACCTGCCAGTACCCCTTGGTTAAGTCCAAGGTAGAGATGAACTGGGCCCTTCCCAGTTTCTCTAATAGTTCATCTGTGCGTGGCATGGGATAGTTGTCTGGGCGAGTTACAGCATTTAGCTTACGGTAGTCCACGCAAAAACGTATTTCCCCATCTGGTTTGGGAACTAGAACCACTGGAGATGCCCATGCACTTTCAGAGGGGCGGATTACACCCATCTGTAACATATCCTGGATCTCCCGTTCTATAGCAGTTTTAGCTTGAGGAGACACCCGGTAAGGTTGGACCCTAATTGGGTGAGCATTACCTGTGTCAATGGAGTGGTATGCCCGTTCAGTCAGTCCTGGGGTGGCTGAGAACGTTGGCGCGTAGCTAGTGCACAGCTCCTGGATCTGCTGTCGCTGCATACGCCCAAGGGTCATGGAGAGGTTCACCTCTTCCACACCACCAGCACATTTCCCTTCGTAGTAGACACCTTCAGGCCACTCAGCATCGTCTCCTCCCTGGGCTGTAAACTGACAAACCTTTAATTCTCTGGAATAAAAGGGCTTTAGAGAATTAATATGATACACCTTAGGCTTTCGGTTGGAGGTGGGGAATGCTATGAGATAATTAACAGCTCCCAGGCGCTCCTGGACCACGAATGGCCCTTCCCACGATGCTTCCATTTTATGGGCCTGGAGCGCCTTTAAGACCATGACCTGGTCTCCTACTTTGAAGGAACGCTCTCTGGCATGTTTATCATACCAGGCTTTTTGCTCTTTTTGAGCATCCTGTAAGTTTTCTCTAGCAAGGGCTAAAGAGGTTCGGAGGGTGTTTTGTAGGTTGGTTACAAAGTCCAGAATGTTAGTTCCTGGAGAAGGTGTAAATCCCTCCCATTGCTGCTTCACCAACTGCAATGGCCCCTTAACCTCACGGCCATATACAAGTTCAAATGGGGAAAACCCTAAACTGGGATGTGGTACAGCTCTGTAGGCAAAGAGCAACTGCTGCAATACTAGGTCCCAATCATTGGAGTGCTCATTTACGAATTTACGTATCATGGCCCCCAAAGTTCCATTAAACTTCTCCACCATGCCATTTGTTTGATGATGGTAAGGAGTGGCAACCAAGTGATTTACCCCATGAGCTTCCCAAAGGTTTTTCATAGTTCCTGCCAGGAAATTAGTCCCTGCATCTGTGAGGATGTCGGAGGGCCAACCTACCCTGGCAAAAATGTCTGCTAGTGCCTGGCACACACTTTTAGCCCTGGTGTTGCTTAGAGCTACTGCTTCCGGCCATCGGGTGGCAAAATCCATGAAAGTCAGTATGTACTGCTTTCCTCTGGGTGTCTTTTTCGGAAAAGGACCCAGAATATCCACAGCTACTCGCTGAAATGGAACTTTAATGATGGGGAGTGGCTGGAGAGGAGCTTTGACCTGGTCTTGGGGTTTTCCCACTCTTTGGCACACCTCACAAGACTGGACATAGGTAGAAACATCCTTGCCCATTCCCTCCCAGTGGAATGACCCCCCCAAATGGTCTTTGGTCCTGTTCACCCCAGCATGGCCACTAGGGTGATCATGGGCTAAGCTCAAGAGTTTGGCCCGGTATTTAGTTGGAACTACCAACTGTCTCTGAGGATGCCAGTCTTCCTGGTGTCCCCCAGAAAGAGTTTCCTTGTATAAAAGTCCTCTTTCTACAACAAACCTGGATTGATTAGAAGAGCTGAGAGGCGGTGGGTTGCTCCGTGCCGCCGTCCAAGCTCTCTGGAGGCTTTCATCTGCTTCCTGTTCGGTCTGGAACTGTTCCCTTGATGCTGGAGACATCAGTTCCTCATGGGATTGTGGACCTAGGCTTGGTCCCTCTGGAAGCGATATAGGGGATGGAGCTGTTTCTGTTGACTGTGAACCGCTCTCCGCTGGTGTACTATGTTGGGATTCAGGCTCCGGCTGAGCCTCTTGTGTAGGGTTATCGGCTGCTGCCAGTTCAGGTTCGGTGGGGCCCTCTGGTGTTGAGGTTGCAAGTACTGGATTCAGTGCTGACACAGGGTCTGGTGTTGGTTGTTTGGCTGGTTCCGGTTCTGGGACTGGTTCCGTCTGGGTCTCTGGGACTGGATCCACTACTGCTGTTGCAGACATTGGCCTGGGGTCCAGGTCCATCACCTCTGACTGGGTCCTGATAGAAGTTTCCGGAACAGAGCTAGGCCTCACGGCTTGTTTAGCCTGGTTGCGGGTGACCATTCCCACCCTCTTGGCCTGCTTCACATGATTGGCCAAGTCTTCCCCCAACAGCATGGGGATGGGATAATCATCATAGACTGCAAAAGTCCACATTCCTGACCAGCCCTTGTACTGGACAGGCAACTTGGCTGTAGGCAAATTGAAAGAGTTGGACTTGAAGGGTTGAATCGTCACTTGGATCTCTGGGTTGATTAAATTGGGGTCCACTAAGGAAGCATGGATAGCTGACACTTGTGCTCCGGTGTCCCTCCACGCGGTGACCTTCTTCCCACCCACACTCACAGTTTCCCTCCGCTCCAAGGGTATCTGGGAGGTATCTGGGCCTGTGGACCTCTGGTGTGATTCCGGTGCAATGAACTGTAATCTGTTGGGGTTCTTGGGGCAGTTGGCCTTTACATGCCCCAGCTCGTTACACTTAAAACATCGTCCAGCTGACGGGTCACTGGGGCGAGGAGGGTTGCTGGAGAAAGGGGTGGTGGGACGATAAGGGGTCTGGAGGGTTCTTTGGGAGGTAGGTGGGGCTTTGGGCGGCCCCCGGTAATAGGGTGTGGTCTGGGGTGGTCCCTTCTGGTCTCCGCTCCAACTGCGACCAGTTTTCTTCTTCTCTGCCACCTCCACCCATCTGGCTCCAATCTCTCCTGCCTCAATTACAGTTTTGGGTTTCCCATCTAGGATGTATCTTTCTATTTCCTCAGGAACACCCTCTAAGAATTGTTCCATTTGCATTAGGAAGGGCAAATTTACTGGAGATTCAACACTTGCTCCTGATATCCAGGCATCCCAATGTTTTACAATGTGGTAGGCATGTCGGGTAAATGACATGTCTGGTTTCCACCTTAGGGCTCTGAACCTCCGACGAGACTGCTCGGGTGTTATCCCCATTCTGACTCTCGCCTTGGATTTAAACAGTTCATACTTGTTCATGTGTTCTTTAGGCATTTCAGCTGCCACCTCAGCTAAGGGTCCACTGAGCTGCGGCCTCAGCTCTACCATGTATTGGTCAGTAGAGATGTTGTACCCAAGGCAGGCCCTTTCGAAGTTTTCTAAGAAGGCCTCAGTATCATCACCTGCCTTGTAGGTGGGGAACTTTCTGGGATGGGAAGTGGTACCTGGAGAAGGATTGCTAGGGTTTGTTGGTATATTCTGCTGGGCCTTTATCCTCTCCATCTCCTCCACATGCTTCCTCTCTTTTTCCTTCTCCTCCTCCTTCAGCCGCATGAGTTCTATCTGTCTTTCATGTTCCCTTTGTTTTTCCTCAGCCTGAAATTTGGCTAATTCCAGCTGTAGTCGAGCTGAGGATTTGGCCATTCTAACCTCTCTGTTTTTAACTAACTCTACACCCGAGGTTTAGAAATAAACAAACAAAACTTGGCTGTAAAATTTTGCTGTGCTGGAATAGAATACCTATTCTCTGATAGTGATTGTCAGCCTACAGAAAAAGACAATTCCCTTGTCTCTGCTCTGGGCCCAAATTAAAGCAAAAAACCTCCAACTACTTGGAAACCTGCTTACCCAGCCCAAAGAAGAAAAAAAATTTCTTTTCAAACCTGTGCTCCTTGTAAAACAAAAAAAAAATCAAAATCCTAAAAAAAACCCTGCCACTTTTGTCTCCAGGCAAATGGGTAGAGCACACACCCCCTATTTACTTTTAGAAAGAAAAGAAAAAAGAAAAAAAAAAAAACCTCTGGGTTGGAAGACTGTGAATTTCCCTGCAGGAGTTAAGTACCCTGCCTCCAGGCAAGAAAACCTGCAATTCACAAGATAATCCCCTTTTGTCTCTGCTTGGCCACAAAGCAGAGAGAAACCAAGCTGCTTTCAGTTTCAAAGCTGCCTTCTGGACTTCCTAAAAATTCCTTTTTAAAATCTGTATTTCTAGTTCAAAAAATCTCAACTGGATCTCAAAATGATTTCAGGTTAATCCCACCACTGTGCCACCATGTCAAGGTTCCTCCCCCACTCTGAACTCTAGGGTACAGATGTAGGGACCTGCATGAAAAACCTCCTAAGCTTATCTTTACCAGCTTAGGTCAAAACTTCCCCAAGGTACAAAATATTACCCCCGTTATCCTTGGAATGGCCGCTACCACCACCAAACTAATACTGGTTACTGGGGAAGAGCTGTTTGGACGCGTCCTTCCCCCCAAAATACTTCCCAAAACCTTGCACCCCACTTCCTGGACAAGGTTTGGTAAAAAGCCTCACCAATTTACATAGGTGACCACAAACCCAAACCCTTGGATCTGAGAACAATGAAAAAGCATTCAGTGTTTTACAAGAAGACTTTTAATAAAAAAATAGAAGTAAATAGAAATAAAGAAATCCCCCCTGTAAAATCAGGATGGTAGATATCTTACAGGGTAATTAGATTCAAAAACATAGAGAACCCCTCTAGGCAAAACCTTAAGTTACAAAAAAGATACACAGACAGAAATAGTTATTCTATTCAGCACAATTCTTTTCTCAGCCATTTAAAGAAATCATAATCTAACACATACCTAGCTAGATTACTTACTAAAAGTTCTAAGACTCCATTCCTGTTCTGTCCCTGGCCAAGACGACTACAGACAGACACACAAACCCTTTGTTTCTCTCCCTCCTCCCAGCTTTTGAAAGTATCTTGTCTCCTCATTGGTCATTTTGGTCAGGTGCCAGCGAGGTTACCTTTAGCTTCTTAACCCTTTACAGGTGAGAGGAGCTTTCCCCTGGCCAGGAGGGATTTCAAAGGGGTTTACCCTTCCCTTTATATTTATGACAATTAGAATGAAAATACTTGTGGAATCTTGAGCTTATAGGCTTAACATTGTAGGCTTCATTACACATTCCACCAAAAAGGTACGGTACTGTATGTGCGTTCACTTTCAGATACGGCTGTGATAGTGCAGTCTAATAGACACATTTGGCACCCTTTTCTTTCTTTTTTTCCCCTGCATCCCAGGTCTTCAAACACATTCCCACCACAATGGAATATTTTCCTCAGTAGTGTCTTGTCTCCTACTGATTCCTTTCTTTCAGTTAATAGCAACCAAAAGATGCTGGAACCTGCATCCTATTGGTACTTCTATGTCATTCCATAGGAGACCTAAGATGAAGAATAACCGTATCAGTGTTTCTCCTTATAAACCGTTTCTTATTATTTTATTTTAATATTAAAGCTCCACCAAGCTACAAGCTCCAACGAAGATTGTGGCCTTCCTATGTTAGGCACTGTGCATGCACATAGTAAGAGAAATTGGGCTGCTTCAAAGCACTTACAATTGAAATGAGCAAGACAGACAAAAAATAGGAGAAAGAACGCAGTATATATCCCCAGTTTACAAAGGGGGAACCTAATCCACAGAGATTTAAATGCAAGGAGTCCAGTAGAAAAAGGCAAACTCCCCCAATACTGTATTTTGAAAAGCTCCTTTTGGAAAACAGAAGCTAAGACAGAGTTTTGTGCAAGACATTTTGGTTGTCTGTTTGGAGGCTCAAGCCTGACTATTCCTGTCTGTTTTTTCTTTTTTCTGTTTCTTAGGCACTTTTTGAGGAAGAAAAACACTACTTAAATGAGGTGTTTTGGTGCTTCATAATACCCCTTACTATGCTTCTGTCAGTCTGACCAATCTTACCCAAGATTACACAGATTACAAAATAAACACGTTCAGAAAGAGATATTGTTCAAATTACTTTATATTTTAGCAGCTTTGTGGGCTCTCCTGCTTGCATTCCCTGGTAGGTATCAAGATTTGACTTTCTTTCTTTCTTTTTTTTTTTTTTAAAGTCTTGCTCCATCTTGTTATGAATGGTGACCAATCAGATAGTTAGCCAATTCAAACTTGGAGAGGCCAGTACTTCAGAGGGGTGAGTACTTTGCTGCAGCTTTAAATTTAATATGAAAATCTATATTTTATCTTGATATTTGTTTGTTTGTTTTTGTCTCTTCAGCCATAGTTTCTTGTGCTTTCTTCATGATCTCAGTTATTGTATGAAATTCAGGAATGTTACAACTTACTAGAGACTTCCTATGCTTTCTCACTTGAGGCTAGTAGATTCCTAACCTTTATTCAACTATAAACAATGCAGCTCAATTGGCTCTCTCTACACTACAGAACTTGCTGTGTTCTGAAACATGGTGTTTAAAAAAATACATGCGGGGTTCCAGTTTGGAAGAGACAGAAAATTAATTTTCAAGGCTTGGTAATGTATTTGTTTTTATTGTTTTTTGTTATTTAACATTCATATTATAGTAGTGCCTAGACGCTGCGGTCAGGGTCATGGCCCTATTGTTCTAGGTGCTCTACAAACACCACAAAATGCACAGTCCCTACCCTGAAGAGCTGTGTTAGCTGTATATTAAATAATTGTTCAAAATCAGAGGTGATGGGTAATATGGTGTAAATGGAGACTCAGACTCTCTTATTAGACTAGATTTAAAGCCATTACCCATGTGTAAAGAAATCTCAGTTGGTATATCTTACACAAACAGGAGTCAAAAGAAGGTGTAAGTTTAAATAGAAGAGGGTGCCTATTTTGACTTATGTTTTCTTAAATGCTCCGATCAGTTGCTTCTTTCTGTACTCCTTTATTTTGACTATTGGGTGTGTAAATTACAAACTCTCTTGCATTCAGTTAGATTCACTGGACGAAGTTCAGAGAATATATGTATGGGAATGTGTGGGTGTATATTGCATGGTGGTAATTTGTTCTAAAACTACCTCAAGACAAGAGGGAGTCTCAGGCCTGATCTACACTTCAGAGTTACAACACTACAGCTGTGATGGTTAGAGGTGCAATTTGATTTTTTTTAAAACCAAGTTAACTATTCTAGCATAAGCCCTCGTGTGGGTGCAGTTGTTTTTACATCACGGGTATTTTTATGCATCCACATTAGGAGAGTTTTGCTGGTTTAACTATACTGATATGGATAAACCAGAAAAACTTTGAAATGTAGAGAAGGCTTTAGCTGTGTAAAGTACATATTGACGGGGAGGATGGAAGATTTAACATACATCAATTTTGACTCATTCTAGACCAGGGATCTCAAACTCAGATCACCGCGAGGGCAACATGAGGACTAGTACATTGGCCTGAGGGCTGCATCACTGACACTTTTTCATATAAAGGTACAAAAGCCTGCACCCGCCCCGCCCCGCCCCCCCCCCCGGTCCAGCCCTGCCCCCACACTAGCCCTTCCATGAGGCCCAGCACCTGCCCCTCCTCTTCCCACCCCTTCCCCGCCCCCATTCCAACCCCTTCCCCACAGTCCCCACCCCAACTCCACCCCCTCCATGCTCCTATTCCAACCGCTTCCCCAAGTCCCCTCCCCTGCCCCGCCTCTTCTCTGCCTCCTCCCCTGAGTGAGCGGCTCCCCGCTCCTCCCTCCTGGAAAGCTCGGCGGGCCACAGCAAATAACTCGGTGGGCCACAGCAAATAACTCTGCGGGCCGCCTAGTGGTCGCGTGTTTGAGACCCCTGTTCCAGACTTAGACTCACCTCTAAATTTGGCCCACCATGTTTAAAATCCATTTCTGTAGTGTAGATGGGGCCAGTCAGATCTTGTGTCGTCAGAAGGAATGCAAGTCTTCCATAAGTAACAGCAGAGAAAACAAATTATTATATTAATGCCCAGTAATTTAGGGGAGAAAACAGGGGACTGTTTTTCAGAGATGTTCCCAATGACTTCAGTTGGTGTACTGAAAATCAGACCCTGTTTCTCTCATGTCCATTGGTAACTAACTAAATCTAAAATGAGTAATCAGAAAAAGGATACAGAAATTTGATCTTATTTGTATATGAGAAGGTTCTTTCTGCGGTATAAAATTAACAAATAGAAACAAAATATACATATTTTAATTCAAGGGTCACTGGCACATAATTTGGGCCCAATATTTAGGTTTTGTAAGATGAAAGTCTTTAAGAAAGCCTAAAATTGACATAAATATTTTCATGACTTTAAAAAAATTTCAGTGAAAGCTGTTTTTTTGTTGAGTTTCTTTGCCCAGAAGTGATTACAGAGTTACCCAGGAAGTTGTACAAATGATATTCTTCATGTGAATGAACTAGCCATCCTGAAGCAAAGGCATAAATGGTATAAATTGGCTAAGCTCCATTGGTTCCAAAACAGTAAAGCTACGGAGTCAAAAAACATAGAACATAAGAACAGCCATACTGGCTCAGACCAAAGGTCCATCTAACCCAGTATCCTGTCCTCCGACAAAGGCCAGGTGCTTCAGAGGGAATGAACAGAACAGGTAATCCTCAAGTGAGCCACACTGATTTGCACCAGCTGAGGACATTATTGTTAGGTAATCACTTCCATTTTATCTCTTAACCTATTTTAACAGTGTACCTTCTTAAAATGTACAAAAAAGAGGTTTTGATCCTTGTTAGCTTTAATATCCCATATTTGCTTTATGAATAACCCTTTATTACTAACACTAAAGGAGGCAGATTTTCATTTGTGTTTGCATCATGATTATTTTAAAATAGCTAGGTAGTCAATAGGTATTTCAATAGATTAAACTATCTATGCATATTAGGAATAAAGTCTCAAATTTGCAGTTTAGAAGATACCCAACTATACCTGTTCAAATGTTTTCTGTATCTGCGATAAATACGTTGATTCCCTTGCCTGTAAGTTTCATTTACATATGAGTCCATATTTAACATGTCATCATCTATATTGTTCCTCTTGTATGTTTAATTGCTTTACAGCAAGTTTTTGTTTGCTTACTATCACTGTTTGCATTATTCATTTTCATGTATTGTTTTATTGTAGGAGCATGAATTACTTCCAGTAGCAGCTAGGGGGCTCTATCAGTCCACCTTTTGAGATAATAAACAATAGAATGGTATAGATAGACTATCTGTCTAAAACATACTTTTTAGCCTATATATTAATGTACTGTATATACTAGCTAAAACTAGTGCAGCTAAAATCGTATGGTTTTTAAGCCTTATAAGTGGCTAGGATTTTTTCACGTTTTAATTTCTCTGTCAAAGTAAATAGATACCAGTTTTATGTTTTCTTCTGATTTTTACTACTCCATATTTCTGAATTCTGGTGCAGTGTTTCAGTATCGTTATCCCATATCCTGTTGAAATTCAAAACCAGCTGATGCATATTAATGGGGTCTATTCTGTCATGTATAAGATCACTGAAGAACACAGCAACTTTTGTAGTTAACTGGCCAGATAATATTTAAAGCACAGCATTTCTGGTGATTGTAGCTGGCAACTGTGAGCTTGGAAAAACTATTGGGTGAACAAGCTCACTTAAAAAAATTGTTCTGTGAATTAATAAACAGTGCAGGCTCAATTAAATCCTATGGAGGAAAAAAGCACTGAAATGGAGGATCTAGAAGCTTCATCGTCTCTTCCCATACACTCTGAAGGGTTGGGGGGTGGGGAGGAAGGGTATGGCACTTAATGGTAATACTCTGAATCAGTCTTCCTGTCTTTGTGCTCTGTTTGTTCTCTGACACTTGTTGAAAGCACTAAACCCACTTAAATGACAGGTTCAGTAAAAACTCCATCTTGTTTCCAGGCCACAAAAGCCCTTTCAAGGCTTCATAAACTCCTCAAAATTGACTTTTTGGGGGGATAGTGCAGGTTTTTGTTGTTTGAAGGATGGACAGCATTGTTACTTAATCTGGCCTTTACAAAGGCTAAATGTCTTGGGCCAACTCTTTATGACTTATTCAAGCAACTACTTGTATTGCCTTCATGGAATGAAGGTAAATTCAGGACAAGTAAAGCAAACTAAACTCCCTCCCCTTAATGATTTCTGTATCTTCTTTCTTCTTCTTCGTCTCTTTCATACTGTTGGAAGAAAAGTGCCCGTAAAAATAGTGTTTTCTGGATCCTTTCCCACTAGTCTTTTGTTCTCCCTCACTCTGTATCACTCATTAATTCAGCCTCAGATTCACGCCACCTGTTCTTTCCCAAAAGAATTACATTTAAAAGTTCATGACATTGTTCTTTTCCCCAACATACTTCCGCTCAGCAGCTCTATCAGATCCACACTTAATAAAATTTATATTTCTCATGGCTCAATGGCTTTGACTTCAGTATTTTCATTCAAGTTCACTGCATGAAATGAGTCTGTGGCAGGGATGACAAACATGTGGCCTGCAGGCTGGATTCAGCCCAGTCAATGTATTAATTCAGCCCTTACGTCAATTTACCATTCCATTGTCATCGTGGACTGCTGCCAGCAATAGCAATTGACACAGTGCTCCAGCACTATAGCTTTTGCACATGGAAGCTGGCTGCAAAGCAAAGCTGACTAACATTTTAGTCAGTTTAATTTTGCAGATGACTCCTTTTTAAGTGTTTGGTGTAGAGCGACCATTCACTTACGTATGGACAGGGATGCAGAAGGAAAGCCATTAAGATTCTGCATGGAACAAGTACAGAATGTGCCTTTATGTTTGTAACACTGACCCGTGGATTCCATTTGAAAATGTCCTTTGGCCCTCAGCACAGAATGAGTTTGATATCTCTCGCCTACTGAGTGCATCCAGTTTCATGCAATAAGGTGAGTCTAACCTGAAAACTAGAAAGTTAGTAAATTTTGAAGGATCTCTTTGCCTAGACTCACTTTGAAAAAAAGTTTTCTGAAGCTTCCCTTCTACAGTTGACTTAGTATGTCAAACAGTCCCCTTATGATCACTACGTTTTATCTTAGTAATAGTTGTTGTTCTTTCTTTATAGAAAAAGAAAAGAAAAATATCCTTTGAATGAAATTAGAAAATGTCTATGAAATGTAGGTGCCTGGATTAATTTTTTTTAATTGACATAGATTTAAAAGTTAGCAAACTGAATGAAAAGCTTCACTTTGTTATAAACACTTGATAAAAATGTATCAGCCATCACAGACATAGCTTTAATAAAAAACCCTTAAAAAGTGAAGTACCAACAGCAATGCCAATAATCAGGGCTGCAACCAGGATAGGGCGAGTGGAGCAGCTGCCCAGGGCACAAAGTTGTGGGGGTGGGAAAATGGGGCGGAAACAGAGGCAACACCCTCGATTCACTTCAGCGGGGCACCCAGTCTGTTTGGGTTGGGAGGGGCAGCCAAAAAATCTGGGGGGTACGTGACCCTACACCCCCCCCCACACACACACGTCGCCTCTGGGTGAAAAAATTACCAAAAACACAAATATGCTTGCGCACCCCAGGCACTAACATGCCTAGTTACAGCTCTGGAAACAATCGACCATCCTTGAGGACCAAGAGGCAGTCGAGTCATCATCATGGAGGCTGAAGCTCACAGTGAGCTTGGTGTCTGCCTTGTTTCTAAGGGAACACCAATCCACATCTTAAAAACCAGCATTATAATTGGTAGCATTGTTGTCAGTCTCCACAGAGACAGAATAAATGTGGAGTCTGGCGAATTGCTGAATTGACAGATTGGACTGGATTCTGGTACACCAGTGTAAATCCCAGTGTATAACTGGGAGCAGAATGTAACCAGAGGACTGAATTCCCCCCTCATTTCTAGAGGCAGTCTCTTCAGAGCAATATTTTAGGCATGTTAGGAGAGCCTTGTGGTTTGACTGCCCATGCTATTCCTGTTCTGTAGATAATGGGACATCAGTGTCTAGTGTTTTCAGTCTGGTACCCAAGCACTAAAAAAGAAAAAAAGGTGACTTGAAAACATGATTTGTTGCAGCGTATATTTAAACAATACTAATAAGACATGACAGGCACTTCATTTCAGTAGGGGTGCATACTGTGAGTGCCTTCTGAGGCATGAGGCCAGTGTGCAAGTGACTTTAGGTATCCAAGAAATACAATACTCTCTTACAAAGGTTCTATAATACCTGTACCGCTGGATGGCTAATAAGAAATTAAAATTACTTTAAAACTAAGGGGGGGAAAGTGATACCCAGAGATTTACTAAGGACAAAATTAAGTCAACAATGGTACATTAATGACAGGTTTCAGAGTAGCAGCCGTATTAGTCTGTATTCGCAAAAAGAAAAGGAGGACTTGTGGCACCTTAGAGACTAACAAATTTATTTAAGCATAAGCTTTCGTGAGCTTCAGCTCGCTTCATCGGATGCATTCAGTGGACTGATAGTTTAGTGTCCTTTTTCTTTTGTAGAGAAGCAAAGTGTGTGTTGTAAATGGCTTGTCTAGTTTTTGTAAAGTCCAGCCATGAGGAAGTTTGTGTGGAAGGTTGGTTTTTTATGACAGTATCCAGTTTTGAGAGCTCATTCTTAATCTTTCCCTGTTTGCTGTAGAGGATGTTGATCAGGTGGTTCTGCAGTTTCTTTGAGAGCGTGTGGCACAAGCTGTCAGCATAGTCTGTGTGGTATGTAGATTGTAATGGATTTTTTACCTTCAGTCCTTTTGGTACGATGTCCATCTGTTTGCATTTGGAAAGAAAGATGATGTCTATCTGTATCTGTACGAGTTTTTTCATGAAGAACTCTAAGTGTAGAAAGAGTTCAAAAAAGGTTTAATCATTTCTGTTACAGTGCAGAAATCCTTGTAATTTGCAACTAATTTTCTTATATACACTTATATGCAAAGAGTCTATGTGAAGGGGAGCAGTTAGATAGAAAAAAAATTTATTTAGCGCTGTGGCTTCTGCCTTGGCTTTGTTTTCAAAACATAGAGTTGGGCTGTTAAATCTGTTTGAAGTAATGGGAGTTTAATCTTTTTCACCTTTCATGGGCTAGTTTTTCAGTGTTCACCAAAAAGATGTGAAAGAAAAGAACAGTACTTACAGAATATCTGTAAAACTTTGAATGCACAAATTTCTAACTGGCTTTTGGGGGTTTCATAATCATGTCAATGACCTCCTATATCTGACTTTTAACATTATTGTCAAATATAAATTCAATTTCATAATAGTAGCAAGACACTCTGGAAAAGTATTCCCTGGAGGATCATTGCTCCTCTTATGTGGTTAAGTTACTCAGACCCATATCCACAAAGGCATTTAGGCACTTAACTAACATAGAAATCAATGGGAATTAGGTGTCTAAAGACCTTTGAAGATCTGCGCCTCAGCCTTTAACTTCATGGTTTAGAACGCCATCCAAAGTAAGCGGTCATTAACTCAGAAGAGCCCTGTTACGTTATTTCTTATATATACACCACGTAATACTGTTAAATATACTACATAACAGTAATATCATATCAAGTTGTTATATTTTTGTGGTGGTTTTGCAAAGAATGAGCCTGATTTTCTTCTCACCTGCACTTATTTTACTCTGGTGTAAAATCTCTTTATTTAAGTTATTCTTGATTTATGCCAACATAAGTGACAGGTGAATCATGTCCGCTATGCCGTAAGATATTTATACCATCTGCATCATACACATTATGTTGTGTGATAATGTCAAATTTGGAAATGAAAAGAATAAACCTCATCATCCACTCCAATTTGTACTGAAATATTTGCAAGGCCAATTTGCTCCACTGTTTTAATTATCAAGTGTTTCAAAAGCTAGAAATAATAATTTGCTGAACATGACACTGTAAATGTAATTGCTAAATTAGTGCAATGGACTCTGAGATTTAGCGATAAATTAAAATATTAAGGACTGAGATTTAAAAAATCATATGTTATGACTATTTGCTCTCAGTATCATATTATGAATATACCTTCTGTAAAGTATGCAGAAGTTAATAGATTTTTTTCCACCTTAGAATAATATACATTTCTCACCTCTGAAATGTTAATCCTTTGTGAGATACCAATTAGTTGCATTGTGGCATCACAAAGATTATGAAAGGTTTCAGAGTAACAGCCGTGTTAGTCATAAGCAGCAGGGATGGATGAGATTCTGGGGAATCAAGATTCCCTTTTCATGCAGATTTGCCTGTTCAAGAAAGAGTGATGGAAGAAAAAAATGGGAAAACTTCCTATTTAAAAATAATTCTGCCTCTGTTATATTTTCTATATTTCCCAACATATGCCAGTGATTCTGAGCTTGTCTTAATGACAAAAAGTATCCTACAAACTTGTTATAAATGGTCAGCCTGACTCACTTTCTTATAAAAAGAAACCAACAAAATTCACCTTAAAGAAAAGAATATTCTTTAGCCAAATGGGAAACAAAGCTTGCTGTCAAAAATACATCAGGAAGTATACTTATTTTTGTTGTTGTTGGCGTTTATCTCAACTCCAATGTATAAAAGTGGAGAAATATAAACACTTGAATCAGGTTTTGCTGTTTTTGAAAACCTGAGAAAATCTGGAGGCTAGCGGTATTTTAGCTTAATTACATTTTTGTTGGGTTTCTGGGGAACTCCATGTAGTAGCAACTGTGGGGAAACCACTAAATAGCTCTCTGTTTGAACCATCTGTCATGAATATGTGACATATGTTTGCTTTGTTTATTCAGGAGCCAAGTGTAAATTGATACACTGAACTAGAATTCTGTCCAAATGGTGGTATATATGGACTCATCTAATAAACCTGTGTACACACAAATATCTGTAGATCTATGAAGTTTGCTAGTAATTTGCAGTTAATTGAAAGTGCTGCTGTTTGCTTGTTTACAGACTGTGCTATAACCAAACTAAGCACATTATATACAAGGTGGGTGACTTTCTATTCTGTAAGTACCTGAGTTGTATTTGAATGTAGAACCCCAATATAAAATGGAACTAAGGCCTCTGCTCCTCTAAGTCGTCTTTGTACTATAAAGAAGAAAAGTGCATTTTTATTACTTGATGATTGCCTGTTCTGTTCATTCCCTCGGAAGCATCTGGCATCAGCCACTGTCTAAAGACAGGTTTCAGAGTAGCAGCCGTGTTAGTCTGTATCAGCAAAAAAATCGAGTACTTATGGCACTTTGGAGACTAACAAATTTATTAGAGCATAAGCTTTCGTGGGCTACAGCCCACTACATTGGATGCATAGAATGGAACATATATACACACACATACAGAGAAGGTGGAAGTTGCCATACAAACTGTAAGAGGCTAATTAATTAAGATGAGCTATTATCAGCAGGAGAAAAAAACTTTTGTAGTGATAATCAAGATGGC
Source organism: Lepidochelys olivacea (assembly GCF_965140295.1). Taxonomy (NCBI): domain Eukaryota; kingdom Metazoa; phylum Chordata; order Testudines; family Cheloniidae; genus Lepidochelys; species Lepidochelys olivacea. The sequence continues at coordinate 112,007,699 of NC_140417.1, forward strand.
CCGTTTAGACAGTTGACAAGAAGGTGTTAGGATACTTAACTTAGGGAAATAGATTCAATATGTGTAATGACCCAGCCACTCCCCATCTCTATTCAAACCCAGGTTAATCATATCTAGTTTGCATATTAACTCAAGCTCAGCAGTTTCTCATTGGAGTCTGTTTCTGAAGCTTTTCTGTTGCAAAATTGCTACCCTTAAATCTTTTACTGAGTGGCCAGAGAGGTTGAAGTGTTCTCCTACCGGTTTTTTAACGTTATGATTCCTGATATCAGATTTGTGTCCATTTATTCTTTTGCGTAGAGAGTGTCCGATTTGGCCAATGTACATGGCAGAGGGGCATTGCTGGCACATGATGGCATATATCACATTGGTAGATGTGCAGGTGAATGAGCCCCTGATGGTGTGGCTAATGTGATTAGGTCCTATGATGGTGTCACTTGAATAAATATGTGGACAGAGTTGGCATCGGGCTTTGTTGCAAGGATAGGTTCCTGGGTTAATGTTTTTGTTGTGTGGTATGTGGTTGCTGGAGAGTATTTGCTTCAGGTTGGGGGGCTGTCTGTAAGCGAGGACTGGTCTGTCTCCCAAGATCTATGAGAGTGAGAGATCATTTTTCAGGATAGGTTGTAACTCTTTGATGATGCGCTGGAGTGGTTTTAGCTGGGGGCTGAAGGTGACAGCTGGTGGCGTTCTGTTATTTTCTTTGTTGGGCCTGTCCTGTAGTAGGTGACTTCTGGGTACCCTTCTGGCTCTGTCAATCTGTTTTTTCACTTCAGCAGTTGGGTACTGTAGTTTTAAGAATGCTTGATAGAGATCTTGTCAGTGTTTGTCTCTGTCTGAGGGATTGGAGCAAATGTGGTTGTATCTTAGAGTTTGGCTGTAGACAATGGATCATGTGGTGTGTCCTGGATGGAAGCTGGAGGCATGTAGGTAAGTATAGCGGTCAACAGGTTTCCGATATAGGGTGGTGTTTATGTGACCATCGCTTATTAGCACAGTAGTGTCCAGGAAATGGACTGCTTGTGTGGATTGGTCTAGGCTGAAGTTGATGGTGGGATGGAAATTGTTGTACTCCTCGGTTTTTTTTGTCTAAAGACAGGATACTGAGCTAGATCGACCTTTGGTCTGACCTAGTATGGCCGTTCTCATGTTAAATTTTTATATTTCATAATTAAATATTTAGTAGAGGGCCTTCTGGGTGTCTCCCTGGTCTCCCCCTATGCTTTAATTCCTACATTTGCAGTTGGAGACTGCAAAAATAAGACTGGGGTATATGAACAATCATGGCTTTCATGTGGGAACGGTATGAGGTACCTACTAAAGCATGTCCTGCTTTCCTTTGGCAACCTATTTCTCATTTCTCTGGAGCCCAGGGCACCCCAGGCTGACTGCAGGGGGGGAGTTTTCCTCCTGGACAGGAGGTGAGGAAAATAAGTTGCACGTTTTAACTTTTGAAGTAGCCAGGGTGGGAGCATGTATTTGAGATCGCAGCAGATGCTTGTTTAAATAGGTCTGGTCCTTGCTGCATGGGTCCCTGTTTGCTTCCTCCCACCGCCCGTGGAAGGGAAGAGGGTGCGCGCCGCTACCCAAGTCCGGACTCCACGCTGGAGCCACGTCCAAAAGTTTCTTTTTCGAACAGCAGGGGGGAGTTGATTCGTGTGTGTGCAGAAGAAGGAGGCACCTTTCCGCAACCACCCTCCCCCACCCCCTTTTTGGCGGTGGGGGTGGGGCGGAGGGGAAGGAGTGGGAGGAAGAGGCAGTTTGGGGTTGGGGGAGGAGGTTTCGTCTCATCAAAGCGCAATCAGGGTTCACCGAGTGACTCCCACCTTGCTGTCAGCAATTCATTAACGAGTCCGGCGGAGGGGATCCGGAGCGGAAATTGTCCCGGCGGCTCCGGATTTACAAAACCGAGCCCTGGGGCACAGCGCCTGGCTGGCACCTTTCGGTGTGTCCCGGGAGGCGAGGAGCGCTGCTGGTGGGGACGGCCCTGATGGGGTCAGGGCCGGAGCAGCTGCCCCCGTGGGTGCTTTGATCATCTTGGGGGCGGGGAGGGGGGGGCAAAAAAACAACCCCCCCACCCAGCCAAACTTTCAGAATCCCCTCCAGGCGATGCACGGCTTTGCCTCCGATGGAGCCGCCCGGCAGCTGCACCTGCCCGACTGTTATCACACCCAGCGCCGTGTGCGTGATCAATAACTCCGTCTGCTACCCGCGCAACAGAGGGGGCCCGTTGTGAGCGCATCCCAAAGCCCCGCTAACCAGCGCGCCCGCTCTGAGGGCTGCCCGGCCGGGTCCCCCCCCCCCGCCTGCACCGCGCCCTCCGGCAAGGGAGAGACGAACCCCCAAAGCTCGCGGGTTTGGGGGGTGGCGGTAGATTCCTGGGGGGGAGAGGCTCCCACTCGGGGTAGCCAGGAGCTGTGTAGACACCATGACCTGCAAGCTCTCTGTGTAAGTGGAAAATCATTTATTTTGTGTTCAGTCCGGAGCAATCTTTGATGGAAGCCAGGCTGTGGGACTGGGGTGTGTGTGTGTGGGGGGGAATCTCCTGGATTTTTTTTTCCCCTCCCTGTTTCCGAGTCCCTCCCTGGGAAAAAAGCGCTGCCCACCCAAGGAAGCAACCGAATCTCCTTCTCTGCCTCTGTCTGGCTCACACGCACCGCGTGAGTGTCTCGCTCTCTCCTTGAAGCGACTGCTTGTGTTTTCAGGTTGCTCGGACCTGAAATCTAAGCGAATAATCTCAGCGTTCGCGTAGCTGCTGGTGCTGGTGATGTTATTGGTGAAGAGGAGGCGAGGGGGGTTTCCTTCCATTCAATGGGTCTGAAATCAGAGTCTCTGGACCGCCGTTGTTTTGGAATATCTACATGCTGAGCCTCTTTGGGGTGGCACATCAGCTCATCGGGGTGCACCATCTGAAGAGAACAAGATGTTTCTTGCTACCTTATACTTCGTTTTACCCTTAATGGGTAAGTTGCCGGCGTTTACATTCGCTCTCTTTACAGGGCTTCGTAACGCAGAAGGTTGCGTTTATGAGATCCGATGTCTGAGGTCTGGTTTAAGGTGAACGGGGAAGTTGCCAGTAGTTTTGACGGATTTGAATGAGCACAGACCACATTTAAAGCGCTCTGAGATTTAGCTATTGCCTGGATAGCCCGTTATTAAATTGGGCTCTAGTAAGTTAGAGGAAAACTTTTCAATAGTCGCTTTTCATCTTAATAACACTGTGGGGTGGAGGTGTCATCAGTGAGAAGAATGATTGATTGCATCGCTTACCTGAACGTGCCTCCCTGCCTGGTTGCAGATATTGTAACAATACATGTTTACTCTGTGTGCGTAGTGAGGAAGGGAAGGATTTTACTGGCGTTGGGAAGTGGAGAAGGGTGGCTCATATCATTCGCTGTTTCCTTCTGCAAAAAAGGATCCGACGTGTCGAGAAATGTGGGAACTGGGGGGGGGGGGGGGGGAAGGACATAACAAGCAGCCTTTAAAAAGTGACTTCAGTAAAAAGAGCCAGTATCAGTCGGCTAGGAGACTTCTCCGTTCTCGGTTCCTCATGAATGTAATTGAAATCCCAGCAAAACCCTTATGGGAAGCCAGGGCAGATATTTAACCCCTCCGTGGAACATAGGGAGGGAAGGGTTATTAATTAAATGAGGGCTGATGTAAGGAACAGTGAATATTTTACCATGCACATTAACCCTCTGTCTTCTCTGCGGACTTCCCGTAAAGAGATTTGAAGGCGAGCCATCCCCTTGAAACCTCATTTATCTTCCCAAACATTCAGAACAAAGCTCCTGGCTTGGCCGCGGGCTGAGTCAGCTAGGGAGCGGCTGCCTTTGGAAAGGGGTCGTGCGTTCATTTTGTAGGGCGGTGGGTTGCTCTCCCCAGGTTGGGCTGGCACGGAGCCCAGTATCTCAAAACGAGTTTGGGTTTTTTTGTTTTTGTTTTTGTTGGGTTTTGTCTCTCTCTCTCTCTAGACGTACTTTTGTCCGCAGAAGTGAGCGGGCTGCCTGGCGGGGACCGCCTGGACTGCGTGCGAGCCAGCGATCAGTGTCTCAAGGAGCAGAGCTGCAGTACTAAATACAGGACACTGAGGCAGTGTGTAGCCGGCAAAGAGAGCAACTTCAGCCGGGCGACCGGCCTGGAGGCGAAAGACGAGTGCAAAAGCGCCATGGAGGCGCTCAAGCAGAAATCTCTTTACAACTGCCGCTGCAAGAGGGGCATGAAGAAGGAGAAAAACTGCTTGCGCATTTACTGGAGCATGTACCAAAGCTTACAGGGTACGTTGCGAAACCCAGAAACAGCCCACTCCCCAAAGGCAGGGTGGTTTCCCAGCCCCTCTCAGCCGCAGCTAGCCACAACCGCGGAGACTAAACGGAGGGCCTGACCTCATAATTCACATTGTGCTCTTCAGCTGAAAAACTGAGGATCTTTCATCCGACTCAGGAACAGCTGCTGCTGCAGCCTCCCGTTGTTGGGCAATCCACAATAAGGGTTTCCTCCAGAGGACCCCGGTTGACCTTTCTAAACCAAAGTCAAAAGATTAGGGCATTAGCAAGTGCCAAAGCGCCAGGAACAATCAATCTGTGACTTCGCCCTAACTGAGGAGTTTAAACACTTGTTAACTAGATCTCACTTCACAGGGACGCAGTGGGAAACGAATTAATTAGCTCCTGGGTGTAAGGTAAAAGTGTAAATATAAGAAAAGGAAGAACAAGATACAGCTATGTGAAAGCGGATTTGGTACTTTGCATAGCATGCAGAGGAGAGAACAAGAAGCAATGGTCTCAAGTTGCAGTGGGGGAGGTCTAGGTTGGATATTAGGAAACACTATTTTACTAAGAGGGTGGTGAAGCACTGGAATGGGTTACCTAAGGAGGTGGTAGAATCTCCATCCTTAGAGGTTTCAAAGGCCAAGCTTGACAAAGCCTTGGCTAGCATGATTTAGTTGGTGTTGGTCCTGTTTTGAGCAGGGGATTGGACTAGATGACCTCCTGAGGTCTCTTCCAACCCTAATATTCTATGATTCTATGAGAGAGTTGCAAATGGTATGCCAGTGTTAAATGATAGGGTTGACTTTATACCCATTAAAGTCCTTGTCAAGTCTCCCAGTGAGTCTACTTGGAACAGAATCAGGTCCTTAGGTAATATTGCTATGTATCACCCACCTGGATTTTGTATTGCTGAAGAACCCCAAATGCCTTCTGAATTCAGTGGAAGTTTAGGGCCCCATCCTGCATGTCTTGTGGGCCAAGTTTGTCTCAAACATCCATTCTGAAGGTGCTTACAGCTTTATATTGCTCCCTGGAAGCCATACAGTATGTATGCATTAGCCAATGAAAATGTCAGGTGGAATATTTTAATGGCTTAATATATGTCTCTTTGTTCCAACTTTCATAATAAAGTACATTTACTGGACATTTGCTACATTATAAATCAATTTCCTTCCCAACTGTTTTTTGTTAGAAGCACTTCTGCTCTTTCTCTTCCAATAATGAGTTGATGAAAGAAACTTCCTTTTCCCCTCCCCCCATCTCTTCTCCCTCTGAAGATAGGCAGTACTTGTGATGCCACAGACTGTCTCTTCTGATTTGTGACTTCATTCCATGCTGAAGGAGGGGAGGGAGTTAATGGCAAGAAATGCTTCTTTCTTTCAAGTGTTTCCATCTTCTCCCATGGGGAGAGAAAATAGCATGAGCAATAAATGGGAAGCCCCTTGTAATATTAGAGTAGTTTTCTTTTTAACCCAATCTAATTATTTTGAGTATAAAAACAATGCCATCATGTGAAGTAACAAAACCTCATCCCCAGAATAATGTGTAAAAGAAACCCAAATCTTTTGTTGTCTTTAGGAAATGACTTGCTTGAAGATTCCCCCTATGAACCAGTTAACAGCAGATTATCAGACATATTTAGGCTAGCACCAATCGTATCAGGTAAGCAGATTTAATATTCTTTAAGTGAAACGTGACTACATCACTTCTGTCAAGTTCGGTCTATGTGAGTTTTCTGAGTTTATGGAGTAATCCTCTTCTGTAAGTACAGAGCAATGTGATTGCTTTCTGGATCTGGGAAAGTCAAGATATGGTTACGGTTCCAAAATATTTGGAAAAATACTAAAATTGAAGAGGGTAATTTCCCTCCTCCCTCCTGCCCTTGTTTTAGCACTTGTTTTCAGAAATTGACCAATTTACCTGTAGGTGGCAATCTGATTCCCTGTGTATGTAATTTACAATACAATGCCTTGTTGGAAATGTGGCTATGTAAATTACCTCCCATTAACTTTAAGGGAGATGGTGGGAATATCATATTATTTTATGTTTTTTGTCTTTGTGTTTAAAGAAGAAGTTTTAGGATTAAGAATTGTCTCTTTTAGTTGGATTAACTGTCTTAGTTTTCAAAGATCCTTTCTTTCATAGCAGTTTTGCTTTTGAAAAAATCTGCTATGTAGTTGCCTTGAGCATTTTCTTGTACCATTCAGACTATACTGTTTGTATTTCCAGACTTCAATATTTTTGGTCCCAAACTAATATAATTTATTGGAACAATGGATTTTAGACAGTGAGATGTGTTACAGAAGAAGTCATTATTCTTGTTTCTAGTTTCCAAAATGTCTGTAAGAATGCAGTCTGTATAAAATACCTTCAATTATATAGTGATATGATGTCAGCACGTTGAATATAGTATCATATATCATAATTTATATACAATGTAAACAGTTAATCTTGCAGCTAACTGCCTTTTTAAGGAAAGCAGCTTTGTTAATCACACTCTGAAAGAGAAAAGGTCGAAGGAACCAGAGCAACAAGAAACTTGGGGTGATTTTTCAAAAGAGCCTAAGTCCCATTTTCAAAGGTGACTTGGGATGAATAAAATTTTCAGCAGTGCTTAAGTAAGTTAGGAGCCCAAGTCTCATGGGAAGTGACTGGATTTTAGGTTCTTAAGTGCCTAAAGGTCAGAATTTTAAAGATATTTAGGTGCCTAAAGAGGCAGATACGTACCTACGCACTTTTGAAAATCCAACTAGGAGTCTAAATTCAGATTTAGGTACCTAAATATATTTAAAATTCTAGCTCTGAGTTACTTTTGAAAATGGTATTAGGTGTCTAAATCACTTAGATGCTTTTGAAAAAAAATGCTCTTGGTCTAGAAAGCTAGTAGTAGGAGAGACGGAAGGGACAGGAGACAACAGAGTCCTGCAGGAATCTATTGTCAAAAAATACAAAGCCATTTCATTTTGGTGTTCTGGTAGCAAGCCACCTAAACTCTGTTCTTAAAGTTTATGGTTGATTTACTTAAGACCACATTTTGGTCTACCTTGAAATTCTTCTGATCTGAATGGAAACATCTTTTGTTACAATTTTTCTTTTTTCAATACATTGTTTCTTTGCCAAGGTAGTTTTTAAAAATGTGTTAGATTCCTCAGCTGCTCTGCAACAACAAATTATATACACTGTTCCAACAGCTGTAATGATTCCTACAGCCACCATTTATGATCGTGGTGCACAGGCTGAGTCTGAATCCTTGTGTACTTAAAATTCCCATTGTCTCCAGTGGAAGTTTTTGGGTGTGCAAGGATTGCAAAATTAGATCCAGAGAAGTAAACAAAATTTGAGTTGCATTGTCTTATATTTCATTACATATAGAGGAAAAATGCCAGTATTTAGTAAATGTTTAAGGAAAAATTAGTAGGAAATATTTGTATTGTTAAGATTGTGATTTCTATTGTATATTATAACTTTTTGAAGCCTTATATAACTTTTTTCATGTCTGCATTTAACCAAGGTAGCAGAATTTATACAGGATTCTCAGATCTTGATTGTTTTCTTTTTTTCTGATTTGTATTAGCAGAATTGCCTGTAGGCAAGGTTTTCATATCTCGTCTTCTGCCAAACCTGGTCAGTTTTTATGTGAAATATAATTAGGTTCATATTCACCCTCATCAGGTTTATGTGGCTATCAATTGAAGGCAGAAGTTTGGCTCCATAGCTTTTGTAACTTATTTTTGTATATAAATACATATGCTTTTTACTAAGTGTACAGTCCAGAACAAGCTTTTTAGTCACTTATCAGAAACAATTATTATGACTTTCTACATTATTTCTATTTTACAAGACATGGACAATAAACAAAAGTTTGACTGAAAATGAATGGTCCATACACTTCATCCAGCATATGCATGCCTAAGAAATGGAAGTGTGAGATTTTTTTTTAAAGCACTTGCCCTAATTGTCAGTATTAGTCTCATATTACATAACCCAGGAATGATTTTAATTTGTCCATTCTGTATTTTCTTTTCTGTAGGCAATTTCCATAGTGTTTTGTTCTCTAAACCACATGGTGTTGTCAGACAGTTAAAACTTTAAAGTAAAATGAAGAACTTCTTTTAGTAGGGTCTGTTACACTTGGATTAATTACTGTATAAATAATATTCAATCTGAAAAATGTCACTAATGTAAAAACTAAAAAATTCCAATGCTTTTTAGTAATCCATTTATTTGTTTATGGACCCAAAGGGTGTCTCATTGTGATGAAGTCCACGACAACTAAATTTTGCATTTGTACCTCTAATAAACCTGCAAAGAAAGCCTGCATTCTTGAAAAATAAAAAGGGTAAAGTGGAGAAGTGGGCTCAGTGGGCGCAGCTGACTTAAATTATTTTTTTCCCCACAAGTCCCTTCCATAAAAGGAAGCCTATGACACACCATCCTCCTAACTCCAGGCCTGTGACTCTCCTCCCAGGTTAAGGCCAGGACCATCTGACCTTATAGATCCAGACCTCAGATTTGTCAGCCATTGTTGTCACAATGTGAACATGCAACAGAATCTGAGCCTTGGTGCTGGGCTCATGTAGGTTTGTTTTAGTAATCATGTCCAGTTCTGGAGCTTCTCTGTTTCAGTTGTGAAATGCATGCTAAGATTAGGGTGACCACCTGTCCCTAATTGGACGGGACCGACCCGAAATGTACATTTCCAGTCCCGGTCATGGGTTGAATGACTCCGGGTCAGCATTTGTCCTGGATTCCCTGCATGCCTGTATGAGGATCAGGGCAGTGCCAGCCTCTTCCTAATGTGGCGAGGGGAGGGGAGGCACTCAGGTGGGCCTTGCCCCCCCTGCCATGAGGCCTCCATGCTAGGCCAGAAGCCTGGCAGTAGTAAGAGCCACCCAGAGAGCCCAGGCCACTGCGGAGAGCCCTGGACTCTCCATCTGCCCTGGGCAGTGCTCCCCGGGGAATAGGGACATGGGTCGTGGCTGCTCTTGGGCATCCCAGCCTGCTGCCCAGGGCAGATGAAGGGTCCAGGGCTCCGCACGGTGGCCTGAGCCTGGGCGGCTCTTACCGCTACCTAGCTCTGACTTCCAGGCTGGCCAGAGGGTAGGGTCTGGGGGAAGAGGAGAGGTAGGGGGTGGGGCTACTGCATGTGTCTTGGTTTTGCATTTTGAAAAGGTGGTTACCCTAGCTAAGACGCAACTTTGTAAATTAGCCTAAGACCTGGGTGCCTTTTTCAGATAATAGCATGTAGTTAATTTAAGGGTTTCATTAAAATTCCTGTTTTTTGGCTAAACCATAACTGCTTTTGAGAGACACCTTTTGGGACATTTATCCCCATTACAACTATAGTGAATATACAATTGATGAGGTTTTTGGAGATTAGCTTTATACTGTTAACCTCCATGCCTCAAGTGTGATCTTTCATTAGTATCTCAAATGTTTAACTTATTTAAAATTCAGTGATTTCATCTTCAACACAGAACAGTTTGGCCTCCAGCATGCAATGACTAGTAACCCACCTCTTAAAATGATATTTGACGTTGTTCCTTACAACTGGAAATATAAACTCTAAAATAAATATTATAATTTTTGTATTCATAAAAGCATAACTACGTATAGTTGAAGAAATATTTACAAAAGAGATGGTTTCTGAAATGCATCATTCACAAAGTAGAGAGCCAATGAAGCAGAACAAAACGCTTAGGGCCATTTCTGTGCAGTGGTGTAAACAAAATACATAGTGGCAAATAGAAGAATATTTAATTCTATTCCTTCAGATGACCTAATGTTATACACACACAACATTAAACTCGACTTGCGAGTTGAATGGTTAATCACAAACTCATTACTTTGTTAATCTTCGTATATCCTTTCTCATTTATGTATTACTTTTGGAAATATATACTGATTTGCTGCACGAGGCTCATTCTACAACAGTGGTTCTTAAACCATTCATGGTCCAGGGAGAATTTGCTGGTGACTTGTGGAGAATTGGTTGGTCACACACTTCTGGCTCCTTATTGTTTCCAGCTGTTAAATCACATTCAAAGATCCCTAAAAATAAATAAATACTTTCCTAATCTTTCTTTTTCATGTAACTGATCGCTGTAGTTACAACATGGATGTTACATAAGTGACAACGTGCATAAGAGCAGGGGTTCTCAAACTTCATTGCACCACGACCCCCTTCTGACAATAAAAATTACTACGTGACCCCAGGAGGGGACACTGAAGCCTGAGCCCACCCAAGTAGGGGGACCAAAGCCTGAGCTCCACCACCCTGGGTGGGCGAGCCGGTCAAAGCTGAAGCCCAAGGGCTTCAGCCCTGGGCGGGGGGGCATGTAACCTGAGTCCAGCCACCCATGACTGAAAATCTTGGGCTTCAGCTTTGGCCCCAGGCTGCAGCAAGTCTAATGCCATCCCTGGTGACCACATTAAAATGGGGTCGCGACCCACTTTGGGGTCCCAACCCACAGTCTGAGAACCGCTGCATTAGGGGGAAGGTGTCCATGAATCAATCTTTTATAAGACATGGGTCACACTGTGCAAAAGTTTGAGAACTTTCTGTTGTAAAAGATGTCTAGAAGTTTGTAATTTGACAAACATGGTGTTTTTAGAATTTATTAGAGTATTTTTTACATAAACTTATAGATTTATAAAAGCGGAATTTAGGAGACAGCACATTATGCTTCAATAAGAATCTTTAAATTCCATATCAGCAACATAGCATGTAAAGTTTACGTTTGATTTGCAAACTGAATCAGCTGTAAGTACAAATAAAGCAAATTATTTTCAGTAAGAGATGGTCTCTAATGTATTAAGAAGCATAAGGTTATAAGAAGTGCTGGAGTTATCACATTAATTATGCACATCAGTGAGATAGTTTAATAATCTCATGTATGCTGTAACTGGAGAATGTTTAAGTACACCTCTACCCTGTTAGGGGAAGTTAACCTAGTTAGCATATGTGACTCCATTTTGGGTTTCCTCTCGGCCATTAACTAGAAGCGAGCACATCACGTACCAAGGGAGGATCCTTCAAGGTGGACAGCTGGACAGTTTCAAGATAAGAGAAACAAAGGAGACAAGAACCAGCCGACGTGCCTGAAATAGTTGCTAATTCAGCTTTTTTGCATGGGGAAGGTGGCTGCAGGGGATTGGTAATAGATAAGAAGAAGGCCTGTTTATTGGTTTAGGCCCCCCCAAGGCACACAGGCAGGATGTTTTGGCAACGGTATATAATCTTTGTGTAACCTGTAATCGGGGTCCCGTTCTGCTTAACAGAGCGGTACCACGCTCAAGCGTAATAAACCTACAAACTTTGAGATACTCTGCAGTCTGTCTTTATTTGGATGCCTCAGCCTAGAAACGAACTGTACGTGTCCTAACTGAAATAATTTGTAACAATGTAATAATAATGCTGTCCTCGGGAGTCAAAAAATCTTACCGTGTTATAGGTAAAACCACGTTATATCAAACTTGCTTTGATCCACCTGTGTATGTAGCTCCTCCCCCCCCCCAGAGTGCTGCTTTACTGCGTTATATTGGAATTCTTGTTATATCGGGTCGTGTTATATCGGGGTGGAGGTGTATTTTATAGTGGTAGGTTAGATTCTGGCTCTCCTTCCCCCGATGCTAGCACAGGGAATCAAACACAGGAGGGACTGGGGTGTTGAGCAGAGAATAAAGAATGGGTTGGTGGCATTCTCCCTCCAATTTCATAGCTTCAGAAGCCCCTTTCTAGATATCGTGTGTGGCTGGGATTCCCAGGTGAGTAGGTCAGTGATGAGAGAGGAGAAAATACATTGCAATACACTTCCCTCAGGACCTGGTGGAATTCCATCCGGAAATCCACATGAGTTAATGCTGCTGTGAGCATTAACAGCAATAAAGAGACAAGGTGGGTGAGGTAGTATTTTTTATTGGACCAACTTCCAATGGTGAGAGAGACAAGCTTTGCAGCTACATAGAGCTCTTCTCCAGGTCTGAGAAAGATACTACAGGGGTGTTAAGGGGCCACTTCCCCTTGAATGGTCCCTTAGAATTTTTGCAAACTGCTATTTAGCTGTGACACACTTAGTGCCTTTCCCTGATCTGAAAAAGAGCTCTTTGCAGCTTGAAAACTTGTCTCTCTCACCAACGGAAGTTGGTCCAGTAAAAGAGATTACCTCACCCACCTTTTCTCTCTAATATCCTGGGACCAGTACGGCTTCACACTGCATACATTAACAGCAATAACAGACAGACCCATACTCTTCTTCTCCCCTTGGTTCTTCATATGAATTTCCTGGTGCATTAAACACAAAAGAAAACAAGTTTAAAGCTCAATAGGGTTTCTATATATCACCCTTTCTCCCTTTGCAAAATCAGGTTTCCCTACCTATAGAGGGGAGAATTGAGAGGAAGTGCCATCAGGTGAACGCCACAGAAAGTTCAGCGTTGGTTTTCCCAAATTTTCACAGTCATGACTGATTTCTTCCTTTTTTTTTTTTCCCTCTCAACATTTTAATATGTTTGAGTCCATTCTCCCTGACCCCACATTTCTCGGCTGTAATTCTTCTAACAATGTAAGTTAAGTGTATCCATCAAAGGAAAAAGATGCATCTTGTAATTATTGTTTTATACTTTCTCTATGAGACAATCTTCTTTCCTTTTATATAAGCCCTACATTGCCTCTTTCTTCCTTTTTGTCAAAAAAGATAAGTTAGTTTCTGTACCCTAGCCAATGTGACACTTTCTCCTTTTGGATCCTGGTGTATAATAAATTAACGGCTTTTCCTAGTGACTTAATATTGTGTGACATACCCAAATCCTCCAGCCTAGGGCCTTTAATCCTGGGTCCATTTCTAAATGTGTGTGTATATATACATATCACATATTATATACTTTTTTTTATTTAACATTACCTGTTCTTTTTGAGAAATCTCTATAAGAATATTTGAGATTCACTGTATTTTAAAAAGAAGTATGTTTATGGTAAATATGTATTTGCTCGTATGGTAAATATTAATAAATATGTTTATTGGTTTCTCTTGACAGCTTAAGGTACACCAGTTAACTGTTATCTTTTATACTGTTGCCTTTTTAAAACATTTTAAAAGATGAGGCATTTCATATTAGAGTTACTTTCACCCAGTTTCAGATACAGTGAATCAGTTGTTATTAGGTTAATAGGAGTCTTGCAATTTACTTCAGAGAGGGAACAGGCATAGTACATCATAATATTTTAATTGATTATGTTTCCTATTGTAATTTTTTGGCTTGTGTCCTATTTTTTTGATGTGCAGAGAGGTCTTTTGGGTTTTGAGCACCATAAAAATAAGAATGCATTATTAATTATGATTGTACTTGTCTGATCACAATACATAATTGTATTTTTATGTGTGAGATGATTTTTGTATTAATCAGAGTAATAGTCCCTGAGCCAGTGTGATGTTGGTTACACTGGTATAAATCTGAACTAACTCTTTTGTCTCCAGTGAAGTTTTGTGGCTGTTTTCCCTGTCCAAGTAAAAAGCAGGAATCCATTTTAGTGGCATTTAACAAAGGAAAAACAGTTTAATAAAAAAAGCTAATATAAAAATACACAATGACATTTTGTCTGCACATTCGCTTTGCAGAGACAAGGTTTGGTTCCAGTGAGATTGCAAGGTATCGAGGGTGCATAAATACTAGTTGCTGAATTCTACTTCTCCTTCCTGTAATCAGATTGGACCACATACGAAAGAAAATCATGGTGATTGTTGACTCTCTGAAGCTCTTTGAGTTTCCTATTTTGTGTTTTCCTCATAGGATGAATCTGACTCTGATAGGGGAATTAAGTATTCTTCTGAAGTACTGGCCAACATAGGGTCTACTCCTGTTTCCATTGACCTCAGTAGAAGCAGAAGGGGGCTGTCTTTCCCAGTTATTACTCATGCAGTGCTTATGGGGCAGGTAGATTCTTCTCCCTACCAACAGTCCAGCCTAACAGCTTCATGAACCTAATACACCATAGGAGGTAACGCAAAGGCCATTAATAAGGGGAGGGAACCTCCAGTAACATAGCTGAGAGTCTGTGCAGGTAGACCCAACATCTTTATATATGCTGTGGAGAAATGTTTTGTAGGGACTGCTTTTGTAGGGCCACTAGGGAGACCATTTTGGGAGGGCCAGTTGAGAGACATAAACATAGCCAGAGGTTCTGTGTACAAGGTGGAAATCCTTGCAAAGTGCCACATCCTCTTTTTTCCATACCCAGGTATAGTAGCTGCTTGCTGGCTTCATGGAAGCATTGGGCCTTACTTCAAGGTACAGGGAAAACATCTGTCCCCTTACCACTTCACATAAATCTTCCAAGAAAAGCTTGTTTACTCAGCCTATGTATGGTGGACAAGACATCACTCTAACATGTCAGTCAGTATTCTTTTTTGCCCAGAAGACTATCAGGTACTTTATGATTATAAAATTGACATTTCAATTTAGAAAGTTTCTCTTACTGGCATGTTTTAAATTATACTGGAAAATTCGTACTCTAAATTATTCTTGTCAGCCCAATTCCAACTGAGAATTCTTCGCACGCTTTTTACACTCTCTTTTTTGTTAAGGGCTGGATTCTCTCACTTCTGTTCGTGTTGAATAGTACCTTCCTCCACAAGTAGTCCCACTGATTTCAACGGGATTATTTGGAGAGTGAGATTGTCAAGGTTCCTCCCCCACTCTGAACGCTAGGGTACAGATGTGGGGACCTGCCTGAAAATCTCCTAAGCTTATCTTTACCAGCTTAGGTCAAAAACTTCCCCAAGGTACAAAATATTCCACCCTTTGTCCTTGGATTGGCCGCTACCACCACCAAACAAATACTGGTTACTGGGGAAGAGCTGTTTGGAAACGTCTTT
Organism: Lepidochelys olivacea; assembly: GCF_965140295.1. NCBI lineage: Eukaryota > Metazoa > Chordata > Testudines > Cheloniidae > Lepidochelys > Lepidochelys olivacea. Next base: position 112,022,844 of record NC_140417.1, read on the forward strand.
CCCCCCAAAATACTTCCCAAAACCTTGCACCCCACTTCCTGGACAAGGTTTGGTAAAAAGCCTCACCAATTTGCCTAGGTGACTACAGACCCAGACCCTTGGATCTTAAGAACAATGAACAATCCTCCCAACACTTGCACCCCCCCGTTTCCTGGGAAATGTTGGATAAAAAGCCTCACCAATTTGCATAGGTGACCACAGACCCAAACCCTTGGATCTGAGAACAATGAAAAAGCATTCAGTTTCCTTACAAGAAGACTTTTAATAGAAATAGGAGTAAATAGAAGTAAAGAAATCCCCTCTGTAAAATCAGGATAGTAGATACCTTACAGGGTAATTAGATTAAAAACATAGAGAATCCCTCTAGGCAAAAACTTAAGTTTACAAAAAAGATACACAGACAGAAATAGTTATTCTATTCATCACAATTCTTTTCTCAGCCATTTAAAGAAATCATAATCTAACACGTACCTAGCTAGATTACTTATTAAAAGTTCTAAGACTCCATTCCTGATCAATCCCCAGCAAAGGCAGCATAAAGACAGACAGAGACCCTTTGTTTCTCTCCCTCCTCCCAGCTTTTGAAAGTATCTTGTCTCCTCATTGGTCATTTTGGTCAGGTGCCAGCAAGGTTACCTTTAGCTTCTTAACCCTTTACAGGTGAGAGGAGCTTTCCCCTGGCCAGGAGGGATTTCAAAGGGGTTTACCCTTCCCTTTATATTTATGACAGAGATAGAGGAAGGGAATAGAGAAGTCAGTGAGACAGTCATCCCAAGCTCTCTGTTCGCAGTAGCAATTTTAGATTGGCACAGGGCTTCTAGCAGCGAAGACCTCAGCAAGAAGGATGGTATGGCACAAGGTGTCTGCAGGCTGTGCTCTGTTGTGGGCACAGGCAAGCAACCACTGAAGCCCCAAAAGCAGGCAGTGCTGGTGGTTGTGGACAGGACATGTCAAGTGTGGCAAGGGGAGAGGAGGAATGAGAGAACAAACCACATCTGAGAGATTTTAGTCGCATTGTTTAATTGACTACTGTAAAGCACTCAGATAACACAGTGATGAGGGTGGTATAAAAATGAGGGTGCACTGATTAGGCATATTCCTGTGGCAGCCTCCACCACAGGACTACTGTGGTGCCCTGGCAGACTTTATGCTTCGTCCCTTGATGGAACTACAAAGAGAGAATGGGCAATAGGAGCAGCACCCTGGAGTGCTGTAGCTCTGAGTGGCATAGTGAGGTGCAATTTACAGCATGTGTTTCTAGTTCTCAGTCTTTAATGTTAAAATCATTATAAAATTCATTTTAGAGCACTGTTTTTAAATGTGACTCTTAGAAATTATTTTGACAGTACTAGTAGTATCTGTCAGCTGTTGACAGTAAGTTAAAAATTCTGATGTAAAGTGCTTGTGGTTTAATGAAGACAGACAAGAATTCTTATATTGTAAGATGGAACTTATTTGTCATAGGATAAGATAATGTATGTTGGGGATTCATCTCAGTTGAGCTTCAGGAAAGAATGTGGTTACAGTATTTAACTTCAAAAGTATGATCTCAAAAGTTTTTGTTTATAAAATAAAGAAATTTGCCAGTGTAAACTTGGTCATATATTTTTACATTAGTATTTTACTGACTTTTAAAAAATACGTATTTTGGCACATTCTATCATTTTCTGTGGATGAAACTCATGCAGTAACTTAAATCATTGCTGTTGACATAGTTAGCTCATTAACAGATTTTGTTATATTTTCTCAATAGTTCTCTAGTTATGACATGTAGTGCATAAAGCAATTTTTACACCTTTCAAGCTATTGTCCTGTACAAAGTGTACTCGAACTACAAATGTAACATGAGAGATACATCACACAGTTTAATGGCACAGAGAAGGCTCATCCTATATAGAAATTTGCAGAAATGATGGGTTGTAAAGAGAGTTGGAGATATCAAACAATTTGAATAGAGCCCATAAATAAAGATGAATTTCTGCATTCACTGGCTATATGATTTTATCACTGTCTGGTGTCTGTAAAGTACATTTTTCCATTAAAGTTTTGTCATGCAACTGATGAAGTTCAAAAGTGTTCATGCTTTCACACTCTTCTTTTTAAATTCTATATCATAGGGCCCAGTGCTAAAACTCAGGATGACAAAAACAGAGCTTCTCATTTCTCCTCTCCTCTTCCATCCCAATAGATAATTTCACTATTCTGCCTTTTCCTCAGGTTCACAACTTACATGTCATTGTTGATGCCTCTCTCTCCTTTACTCCTCGTATTCAGACTACTGCTAAATTTTGTAATTCTGTCCCTTTTTCCTTTACAAAATATCTAAGGCTTATTCCTTCCTTTCCATCCCTGGTTCCAGATATCATGTCCATATGTTAGTAAACTCCTTTGACTTCATTAATGTCCTTCTCTCAGGTCTTCCTGACCCTCATCTTGCACCCGTTTGATATGTCCAAAATGCCTCAGCCAAAATTTTCTTTCTTGTGTATGACTCTAAACAGAGGTGATGTATGGGGGGAATCATGTGCCCCCCAGATTTTTTGGTTGCTGGGTGGATGATCTGCGGGGCTGGTGTTGCCGCTTGTGCCCCCGAATGTTCCTCTACATCCCTCTGGGGCGTGCTCCATAATTTGAAAACCTCTCTCTGGCAGTCATGTGCCTGCTCCCATGAACCTTTAAATTGTGCTTTCCCTGTGCTATCAACAGTTAGGTGTTGTCTCTGAACATCCCTCCTCTATTTTCTGTGACCCTTTGCTGGCTCCACATTCACTCTATCCTTCTTTTTTTTGTTTTTTTGTTTTTTTGTTTCTTTTCCCTTTCAAGGCTCTGCACAGCTCTGCCCTTTCTTTCTTATAACTGGTCCCCCACAACTTTCCTGTTTCTTCTCCTGTGCTGGCCCTGCACCTGGATATCCTTTCTTGTCTGCCAGCCAACCCTCCCTTTCTTCCTTCAAAGCTTTCCTTGACACTGCTGTTTTCAGAACCTTTAAGTGATTCTCTGATTCTCTAGGAGCAGTTTCAAATGTAATTTAAAAAACAAAGCAAATGTGATGTGTACAGTTCTACCCAAGCAATCCCATAACTCATTCCTTCCACACACTCCCTCTTGTGCCTGTCATATGCGTTCTTCTCACACTCTTTGTATATTGCTACTATTCTTCTTCTTTTAAATCAAACCTACAAAAATATGCTAGAGATCTCAAAAACCAAGTGAGGATGCAGCTCCAGCCCCTAAGAGCATACAGTCTAAACTCAGTATGACACCACAATTGAGGGTCATAAACAGACACATGGAGACAAGGGGGATTAGGACAGAAAATGAAAAGGTACAAACAATAAAGCCATGTGGCTATTCAGGCACATGGCCATCCTGACAACTATTTATTTTTGGTGTTGTCGCGCTTCCTCCATCATTCCTCATACACAAAATGAAGAAGTGAATTTTTGGGACAGATGACAATGTTACATGGAAGGCAGCTGAGTGAATGGATTTCAGGAGTGTGTCTGGTGTTCATATAAGCCTTGATTCTGCAAAGACTTATGTATCTGCTTGACTTTATACACGTGAGTACTCCCATTTGAAGAGTTAAACATCTACCTTGGTATTTGCAGGATTGGGGCATTATAATCTGCCTTTTTGGGGCATGGCCTGTCTTATTCTGTGTCTGTAAAGCACCTAGCCCTTTGGGTGTTAAATAAATAAAAATGCAATGGATTTAAAATGTATAGATAAAAAAGTACAGTTTGTAGTTAAGTGTTACACTAGGCACTTGACAGGTTTCAGAGTAACAGCCGTGTTAGTCTGTATTCGCAAAAAGAAAAGGAGTACTTGTGGCACCTTAGAGACTAACCAATTTATTTGAGCATGAGCTTTCGTGAGCTACAGCTCACTTCATCGGATGCATGCCGTGGAAACTGCAGCAGACTTTATTTATACACAGAGAATATGAAAAAATACCTCCTCCCACCCCACTGTCCTGCTGGTAATAGCTTATCTAAAGTGATCATCAGGTGGGCCATTTCCAGCACAAATCCAGGTTTTCTCACCCTCCACCCCCGTGAGAAAACCTGGATTTGTGCTGGAAATGGCCCACCTGATGATCACTTTAGATAAGCTATTACCAGCAGGACAGTGGGGTGGGAGGAGGTATTTTTTTCATATTCTCTGTGTATAAATAAAGTCTGCTGCAGTTTCCACGGCATGCATCCGATGAAGTGAGCTGTAGCTCACGAAAGCTCATGCTCAAATAAATTGGTTAGTCTCTAAGGTGCCACAAGTACTCCTTTTCTTTTTACTAGGCACTTGAGTGTCACAGGATTCCAATATATTTTAATAGATTAAAGAGAGGGGGGAACAATTTAGTTATTTGACTTAGTGAGCATAAAGATTATGCATTTGGATTTAGAAAATAAAAAAAATCCAGAAGATGTACAATTATTTATAAAACATAAATATTATAAGTAGCAAACTAGTATTTGCTAATGCCATTTCATCCAGTATGGGGATCTTATTTTCTAGATACATTATCTTGGAAGAATATTTTTAGGAGAGAAGGATAAATTTGAGATTTTTACAATTTTTGCTATTAAAGAAATTTTGAAAGCAAAGTTATGAAAGATTTTATTTGCTGTTTTGCTAGTAATCCCAATGTATTGTTCAAATATAAAGAGATCACCAGTTAGAACTTGCAAATAGATTAGGAATCTATTCTGCAGAGGAATAGCTTGTCATTATCATTTAAAAAGCAGATTAAAATGTCTGTTAATATTGTTTAGTGCAGTATAGGAACACAAGTCTTGGATGTTAATAACAATGGAGATTACTTTATTAAGCAAATTAAAAGCAATTAAATCTGAACCACAAAAGCTTTTGTAAAATAAATACCTGATCAGAAACCCAATCCTGTGGGCTTATTCACATTCCTATTGCGGGACTACTCACAGGCCTAAGTGCTGCAGGATATGAGCCTGACTACAACATCAAATTGTCATTATTATTGATGATCATTTATATGGCCCTGTAAATGTATATGATACTGTACATTAGGATCCAAACAGACAAGTTCTGTCCCCCAAAAGACCTACTATTTGCCCACACTAGTGAAAATAAAACATGACAGAAGAGCAGAAAGTGTCCCTATTATAAAAAATTCTATTATAAATTGATAAATCTACTTGTCAAATTCTTTAAAAGTCTGCATAGGTAAGGGCTGCACGTATTATTCCCTCATGAAAATTATGGGGGTTTATACATAAATTCATATAGATGGAAAAAATGTGTCACTTCTTTCACTGACAGTCACTTCACTTAATTTTAGTTTTCCAAAGAGTGAAAAGAAGACTGGAAAACTTGCAGTGTTCTAATGATGCTTAAGACCTGATGAAGTAAGCTACTTTGATATTTTGAGAGGTCAAATTGTGTGTGTTTCTAAGCAAGCATTCCCCAAGGCTGATGATGAATGAGATGTCTCTTCCTGTTTTCAAATTTCCCACCTTCACAGCAGAAAATTAAAGGGGACTCTGCAAAGAAGCCCAGCATGTTAAAATGCACTTAATCTTGTCTATAATTTGGTGTTAAAACTGTTGGAGGCTTGGGTCTTTTGCTCAATTTTAAAAAGCAGTCTAGGTTTGACAGCCTTGCAGTGCAATTAGTAGGTGAAGATCTACATACAATTATGCCTAGGCAGAAGGAAAAACAATGTTTTCAAAATGTAGGAAATGTGGACTAATTGTAATTCTGATTTGGGGAGTCATTTAGCTTTTGGTCCTGTTATTTAGTCCCTTTCTACTATAAACAAAATACAACTTTATTTCCAATCCACCATGACCTTAAGTCTTAGAACACTACAAAAACAACAGCTGTGAGAAGAAGCATAAATGGGAAGAAATGCCTTCTCCTCAGTTCTGTTAACTTATCATTCTAGAATTGTTATAGTTTATTTAATTTGTTTTTTGCGTTTTTAAGGAAGAATGTGGTCAAGAAAAGTCTCTTCTTGACAACCCCGGAAACACTATTAAGCTATTTCTTTATAGAACAGGTATGGCAGAAGCAGAGCTGAGTAAAACTACAGCATTGCCCTGCCAACATGTCTCGTTGCGGACCTTAAGGCACAATCCTTAGGAATGGAAGGGTAGTTCAGTCTCCATGTCTATATGGTTCTTGGCTGCTTTGTTGGGACTGACAACATGGGGACTGATCATAATAGTGACTTCTGAAGCATGGACACCCATCCTCTAAGCAATGATCATCACCGACTGATTCCATGTAGATTACTACACTTCTATATAATGACTATTTTTGGTTACTGCCTACTTTGACTCTATTTGAACCAGTGACTTAGAGGTGAAAGGCTTCATATCTTTCATGATTCTTTGTTCATTCCTTGAGTAATCCAGAGCGATGAACAATGAATAATTCTGTTACATCTTTTTTATTATTTACAAAATGTGTGTTATGTGGTCATTTACATTACAATGGTAACTGTTGTGGGGAAAAGCTGTATGTCACTAATTATGTTAATCTATAATAAATCAGGAGATGTTTACAGTTGTGAAATTGTCAATTTTTGGGTTTCTTTCCATTGCTCTGTGGCAGATTTACAGTATGTAGGTAACTTTCATTAATGATGATTGGGATTAAGCTTGTAAATTCCCTATGCTATCAATAGGAGAGTATTCCTTTTTCTTTCGTTTATTTTAGATCTTAAACTTGATAGATTATGGTAATACTTCAGAGGAAAATGTCAGGATAAAAATCTTGTATAAATCAACGTGTCCAAAGCCAACAAAACAAAAATTAATGATGACTCCACTTTTCCTTGTTTCAGAATTAAATATGTAGTGTTGCAGCTGTAAGTAGTTACAATTCAGCTTTTTAAAATGAATTTGGGAGATTTAAGCATGTGTATTTAACCCTAGACAGAACAAAACAAAAGTCACATCTGAAAGGTAATCAATAAGTGACTATACCTAGGACAGTGATTTGAGGCAAAAGAAATTGATTTGGTAAATGGCAATCTTTTCTCCAAAGATGTACTCACTGGGATCTTTGGAAAACAATCACACCTTCCTGTAATGCAAGCAGTATGCAATATCTGGCCTTGGTATAGTAAACTTAAGTGAATTAAAATGCTGTCATTTAAAGTAAACCCATTATTTACAAGATACAGAAATAATTTTTTCCACAAATGTATAAAACTGGATAAACAGCATTGTCTCCATTAATAGCTAACCAGTCTGAGAACACTTCAATCTCTCTAGTCACGCAATTTCAGACATGAAGGTCGCTATCTTAAAACAAAAAAACTTCAAATCCAGACTCCAGCGAGGAACTGCTGAATTGGAATTCATTTGCAAATTGGATACTATTAATTTAGGCTTAAATAGAGACTGGGAGTGGCTAAGTCATTATACAAGGTAACCTATTTCCCCTTGTTTCCCCCCCCCTCCCAACGTTCTGGTTAAACTTGGATTTATGCTGGAAATGGCCCACCTTGATTATCATACACATTGTAAGGAGAGAGGTCAGTTTGGATGAGCTATTACCAGCAGGAGAGTGAGTTTGTGTGTGTGTGTGTGGGGGGGGTGAGGGGTGAGAAAACCTGGATTTGTGCTGGAAATGGCCCAACTTGATTATCATACACATTGTAAGGAGAGTGATCACTTTAGATAAACTATTACCAGCAGGAGAGTGGGGTGGGAGGAGGTATTGTTTCATGGTCTCTGTGTATATAATGTCTTCTGCAGTTTCCACAGTATATAAATTAGTTAGTCTCTAAGGTGCCGCAAGTACTCCTTTTCTTTTTGTGAATACAGACTAACACGGCTGTTACTCTGAAACCTGTCAAATAAATTGGTTAGTCTCTAAGGTGCCACAAGTACTCCTTTTCTTTTAGCAGAAATCTTCTACACTTTCCACAGTATGCATCCAATGAAGTGAGCTGTAGCTCACGAAAGCTTATGCTCAAATAAATTGGTTAGTCTCTAAGATGCCACAAGTACTCCTTTTCTTTTTGCGAATACAGACTAACACGGCTGTTACTCTGAAACCTGTGTTAACTGAAGGACTCAGGATTGCTTTGTAAGAATCACAACTGAAGCATGTAGACTGCTTTAAGTGACTAGTTTCAGTCTGTAACCAGAATAAGAAATATCTGTAAATGGGCTTAGAGTTCACCAAAAGGAGCTACTTTAAACATTTCCTATTCTTATAGCTGCCATGGAAAGAATTCTTTGTAACAGATAGCTACAGTATCTGCATAATGGGTTACACTTCTTTTGTGGCAAAAGGTGTCACAGATAGATGAAGAAAGAAAAGGAGTACTTGTGGCACCTTAGAGACTAACCAATTTATTAGAGCATAAGCGCTCTAATAAATTGGTTAGTCTCTAAGGTGCCACAAGTACTCCTTTTCTTTTTGCGAATACAGACTAACACGGCTGTTACTCTGAAACCTGATAGATGAAGGTGACAATTCATAATGTTCCTCACAGTACATGCTGCATCTTAAACAAGATCAGAGACTCACAGAGCATGTCTTACAGAAAGAAGTGTTGTTACTTATCCTTCTTGGTGATTTTCTACATCTTTAAAGGATTTTTCATATTTAAAATATGTTTTAACTCAAAAGTTTTGGAATTTGAAATTTATTTTACAAATCATCCTTTCCCTAAATCTTCGCTAATTGCAATGGTCTAATTTTTCATGACAGCTTTGTTGTGAGAGATGCTATTAAACATTGATAATTTCCTTGGTTTAGTTCTAAAAATTCCTATTTTTATTAGGAATCCTTTATGTGAAAGGGAAACTCAGTTGTGTGGTGGGTGGGTTACGTTTTTTTTTAAAATGTGGTGACTTCTTAAATGTCTCTTACTAGTGTACAGTAAATGCATTTATTCAAACTGTTTGTTTTTAGAGAGTAGCAAAAGTATTTAAAATACACATCTCTCTGAATCTTCCTGCAGCTACTTAAAAAGGGGCCATGGCCAGCTGCCAAGTAATACTATGTAGTATATATTCAACTAGAGGAGATCTCTCTGAGGATTTTTTACCACTGTGGGGACTCCTGCTGTTCACATTACTTCTGAATAGTTTGGAATATCTTTAATTTGTTTTAACGATTTGAGTTCCAATTTGCATTAAGGGCTCAATGTGTGCTTGCACTGGGGGATACACAGCATTTTTGTTTGATAGGAGAAATACAGGACTTCTCCATTTCACATTTTTAATGCAGAAATTAGTATTGTTAGTATTTCTTCAAGGCAGTTTTTCTGTGCTTCTAAAATTAGCACAAAAAGTTGTACTGGTTTGTATAAATTGTGACTTGAGTTCATTCTTTTGACAGCTTTGCCCTTAATTGTTTGAAGGTTTCAGTAAGAGATTGGCAGGGTTCTAACTTCCTTTCCTCCCAAGTAGCTTTGTGTTCTGCTCCAGTTGAGCAGATAGGGTTACCTTCTGATTCCTGTGCATGCCGGGCCTGACTATATTAATGATTGGCTATCCTGGTGAAGGCTGGATTGCTGTGGCTAACAAAGGCTTTTGAACCCTTTATGGCTATATAAACAGGGTCATGAATTTGGCCCACAATGTTTTCAGGAATGACTATGTAGATAAGTTACATGCGTACATATGCAACTAGAACAACAGATATTCTTTTCTTAGCTTGGTCATATTTATATTTCAAAGTAGCTTTTTTAATAGTAAAGAACCAAGTCATCCAATATATAATATAGTGCAATAGCTGTAGTTTATACTATATTATTTTTGGTCAACAAATTTTTATGAAGACATTTGTAACCATGTAAGGACAAATGTTCTCAAATCAATGTACTGTAACTGGGTCCACAAACAAAATCAAGTTCTGCTTCACGACATTGATTCTGCTGATTTTCCCGTCAGGTCACAATGGAACCAATTTCAAAGGTTAGTTGTTGCAGAGTTTAGAACTAACTCTCTGACTTCCTTCAGTTTCTTCATTTCCACAAGCACCAGTGGAATCCAGTCTGCTTCCTGTGTTGAGCTTTGTGTTAAAATATTTAGGGCTGTGTTTTAGCTTAATGTATTTCTTTAATGGGAAGCTTGTAGTTAGCTTTTTCTATTTTTTGTTAGGACTTTGTCTATTTGGATTGGTCAGGGTACAGCTCTTTTTTATTCCTGGGTCTCTCTGAGGTTCCCAGGAAATCTGCAGTACTGGCTTTGAGAGACTCCTTCTCTCATGTATTGTGCAGGGGAGCATCTCTCTGCAAAGTCAGAGTTGTGGTTTTTGTTGTTGTTTTTGGCTTTTTTTAAGAGGCAAAAACTCCCACCCTGAAGCTGTCTATATATATGGCTGTGTGGAGAGTACATACACTGCATGCCTCCCTAGCTGGGGTATAAATAGAACTATAGACAAGAGGCACTGCTCAGGTGAGTACAGTAAAGACACAGCAGAACCTTAGGGTATTTACCTTGCTTGGCTCCCTACATGTCCCTCTTCGACATTGGTGAGGCCTCATCTGGAGTACTGTGTCCAGTTTGGGGCTCTACACTACAAGAAGGATGTGGAAAAATTGGAAAGAGTCCAGCAGAGGGCAACAAAAATGATTAGGGGGCTGGAGCACATGAATTATGAGGAGAAGCTGAGGGAACTGGGATTATTTATTCTGCAGAAGAGAAGAATGAGGGGGGATTTGATAGCTGCTTTCAACTACCTGAAAAGGGGTTCCAAAGAGGATGAATCTAGATTGTTCTCAGTGGTACCAGATGACAGAACGAGGAGTAATGGTCTCAAGTTGCAGTGGGGGAGGTTTAGGTTGGATATTAAGAAAAAACTTTTTCACTAGGAGGGTGGTGAAGCACTGGAATGGGTTACCTAGGGAGGTGGTGGAATCTCCTTCCTTAGAGGTTTTCAAGGTCAGGCTTTACAAAGCCCTGGCTGGGATGATTTAGTTGGGGATTGGTCTTGCTTTGAGCAGGGGGTTGGACTAGATGACCTCCTGAGGTCCCTTCCAACGCTGATATTCTATGATTCTATGATCTGCCCAAGAAGTGCTTTCCCCATTAATACTGATATTTTTAGCAGTGTAGTGTCCCATTGCTGGAGCCTTTCTCCATCAAAGCTGCTTCTTCCCTCTGCTGGAGCCTTTCCCCACTGCCTTCCCCTTCCAGAACCTTTCCCTGTCATGTTTAGCTATACACTGCAGTGTGGACACAGCCTGCTTTTCACCATGTCATGTAGCTATACATACCCTATATGCTGCTGCCATGTAGACAAGAGTCAGTGCTTTTGGTGCAGTAAGCACTGACCTCTTTTGGGGTAGCCTTTGTTAGTGCTTCTTTGGAGAACTTATAAGACTCCTGGACCCCCCATTTCCTGAACTATTTCCTGAATGGAGTAGACTGAGAATCTGCTATTTGAACACAGAGGAGCTAGAGGGCTCATCTGATGCCGAATATTTCACGACAGAGGAAGACTGTGACTCTGCAGGGGAGGATTCTACTTTTCTCCAGGCTTTACACGAACAATCCAGGTCAGCTAACTTTGTGTTAGAAAGTAGTCCAAAAATCTACAAGGTACGCATCTGAGGCCTGGTCTACACTACAGGGTTAGGTCGAATTTAGCCGCATTAGGTCAATTTAAAAATGACACACAACTAACCCCGTTCCGTTGACCTAAAGGGCTCTTAAAATAGATTTCTGTACTCCTCCCCGACAAGGGGAATAACGCTAAAATCGACCTTGCTGGGTCGAATTTGGGGTAGTGTGGACGCAAATCGATGGTATTGGCCTCCGGGAGCTATCCCAGAGTGCTCCATTGTGACCGCTGTGGACAGCACTTTGAACTCCGAGGCACTAGCCAGGTACACAGGAAAAGCCCCGGGAACTTTTGAATTTCATTTCCTGTTTGGTCAGCGTGGCAAAATCAGCAGGACAGGTGACCATGCAGTCCCCCCAGAATCGTAGAGCGTAGAATGTTTCTACGCTCCTCCCTCATCTCCATCCCTGAGGTTATCGCAGATTGGAAGGCAAAAAAAAAAAATGCACTCGCGATGACATGTTTTCCGAGCTCATGCAGTCCTCCCACACTGATAGGGAACAGCTTAATGCATGGATGCATTCAGTGGCAGAGGCCAGGAAAGAATTAAGTGACCGCGAAGAGCGGAGGCAGGATGCGATGCTGAGGCTAATGGGGGAGCAAATGGACATGATGAAGTGTCTGTTGGAGCTGCAGGAAAGCCATCAAGAGCACAGACCCCTGCTGCATCTAGTGTATAACTGCCTACCCTCCTCCCCATGTTCCATAGCCTCCTCACCCAGACGCCCAAGAACGCGGGGCGGGGGGCTCCGGGCACCCAGCCACTCCACTCCAGAGGATGGCCCAAGCAACAGAAGGTTGTCATTCAAACAGTTTGATTTTTAGTGTGGCTACAATAAGCAATGTGGCCTTGTCCTTCCCTCCTCCCCCATCCCACCCAGGCTACGTTGTCCGTTATCTTATTTTTTTTTAATTAATAAAGAAAGAATGCATGGTTTCAAAACAATAGTTACTTTATTTCAAAGGGGAGAGGGTGGTTGGCTTACAGGGAATTAAAATCAACAGAGGGGGCGGGTTTGCATCAAGGAGAAACACACACAACTCTCACACCGAAGCCTGGTGAGTCATGAAATTGGTTTTCAAAGCCTCTCTGATGCGCAGCACGCCTTGCTGTGCTCTTCTAATCACCCTGGTGTCTGGCTGCTCAAAATCGGCCACCAGACGATTTGCCTCAACCTCCCACCCCGCCATAAACGTCTCCCCCTTACTCTCACAGATATTATGGAGCACAGAGCAAGCAGCAATAACAATGGGAATGTTGGTTGTGCTGAGGTCTGACCAACCGTGCCAGTGAGCTTTTAAACATCCAAAGGCACATTCTACCACCTTTCTGCACTTGCTCAGCCTGTAGTTGAACTGCTCCTTACTACTGTCCGGGCTTCATGAGCCAATCGGAGCAAGGGGTAGGCTGGGGTAGGTGCAACCATGCAGTACTGCTGGCTGGGAGAACAGCCTGAGGCAGCTCACAGGAGAGCAGAGTTGCAGTAGAAGTGGTGAAGCCATACACCATGCCCTGGAGGTTGCTAGGAGCTAGGCAGGGAAGACGTTCCCAGAACCTCCAGCCAAGCTACATGTCTGACGAGGACAGCTACCAGTCCTACTTCACCATCTGCTGCAGAGTTGCAGGAGAGAAGGAAAGCAGGGTTGCAGCGGAAGCAGTGGAGCCGTACACCATGGACAAGGACAGCTAGCAGTCCTACTGCACCATCTGCTGAGAAGGCATCCAGGAGGACCAGAACAGATTCCCCGAGCTCGTTGCTGTGGAGCAGAGTTGCAGGAGAGCAGTGGAGCTGTACAGCATGGACAAGGACAGCTAGCAGTCCTACTGCACTGTCTGCTGCAAAGGCACCCAGGAACTGCTGCTGTGTAGCAATGCCAGCTGCTGCAGGTGCTTCCGTGTCGAGTGCTTGGAGGTCCTGGTAGGGCAAGGTACCTCGGCCAAGGCAGAAGAGCAAGTGCCCTGGAGCTGTTACATGTGTCAACCACAGAAGTGCTATGGGGTGTTACAGTGACGACCGGACTGGAATGTACAGCTGCAAGACTTCTTCACCAGCGACAAAGGACAGGAAGATGATGCACCTAAAATCTAAAAAGGTCCACACATTTCCCAGAGTCACTAACCTTGATAACAGAACGTCAATGATTGCACTGGCTACTTGGATCACAGCAGCACCCCCCAGTAGACTTGCCCACAACAGCAGCTGTGACAGTGAGCTGAGCGGGCTCCATGCTTGCCGTGGTATGGTGCCTGCATGGGTAACCCAGGAAAAAAGGCACGAAACGATTGTCTGCCGTTGCTTTCACAAAGGGAGGGGCGACTGACGACATGTACCTAACACCACCCGCGACAACATTTTTGCCCCACCAGGCATTGGGAGCTTAACCCAGAATTCCAGTGGGCAGTGGAGACTGTGGGAACTGTGGGATAGCTACCCACAGTGCACTGCTCCGTAAGTTGATGCTAGCTACGGTAGTGAGGACACACTCCGCCTACTTAATGCACTTAGTGTGGACATTCGCAATCGACTGTATACAATTGAATTCTAAAAATCGACCTAATTTCATAGTGTAGACATGCCCTGAGAAGTACATGAACCAAGAACATCTGTCCCCTAGGGATGCAGTGTCCAGGCACTCTATTCTGGACCAGCTGATGAAGGTGTGGCAGATCCTCATACAGTTGTCCTAGTCTTAGAGGTAGTGCATCATCAGTGAGTACCAAAAAAAAAAAAAAAAGTACATTCTCCTTGAGGATGCTGCCAGCTACATCAAAAGACAAGATTTTGGTGGCAGAATGGCCACGGCTAGAAGGAAGACCCATCCATACCTATGGTACTGTCCTGCAAAATCCTGAACAGCCATGATGGGACTCATTTGGATGACTGATTTATCAGGTGACCTTTATTGTCAAAGGTCAGGTGGAACAATGGAGTATAAGCCTTCTCATTTACAAGAGAAATGCTAGAAGCTTAAAAAGTTAGTTCATGAGGATGTAGAGCTGGCTTGGGATGAGATATGGGGACTTTTAATCTGGATGAGATGATGGTGAGAGCTGCTGCTGGAGAATGGATGCCTGTAGGTACCTGTGTTCCACCAGGAGTTCCAGAGAAATCATGAAGACCTGCCTTAAACTGGAGAGAACTTGTTTGGAGAAGAACTATAGGCTTCCTAGTGGAAGACAAAGGAGGAAAAGGCCACACTGGTTCTGGTTCTGGGGATTGTATCTCATCCACCACATCCTTCAAGTGAGGGGTCTGCTTTAGAAGTCTACTTTCATGTTGATTGGCTTCAGAGGATCTCATTTCCCCCCTGCATTGGGTGCTTGGCCTCAACAGCACCATAAGCTGAAGGGTCTTAAGCCCCCTCTCAGCGAGGACCAAAAAAGAGAGTGAGAGTGTGTGTGTGTGTGTGTGTGTGTGTGTGTGTGTGTGAGGTTCCAATGTGTTTAGTGAGCCTGCCACTATCAATAGCCTGCCAGAACTCCTCCTTGTTGAAGGGAGCCTGGGAGTCTTTTACCCTCAACTGAGACACATGCATCATGAGCCTTTTTTGATAGGGCAACAAACTCAAGATTTCAGAAAACTCACGTATTCCCCCTCTCATCCCCATTCTATTCATGCCCCTGAAGAATACTGTTGGGCTCCTTATATTAGAAAGAGATGCTGCCGTGAATCCATTCCTCCTGGCAAAGAATGACATAAATCCTCTGCCATTGGGCAAAAGAAGAGAAAAAGTGGTACTCCAGATGCTTCCTGATATTCAAAAAGAAGGGAATTTAGAGTGACAAGGAAGAGAAGCTCTGTTTAAAAATTTTCTCTCTCACCAACAGAAGTTGGTCCAATAAAATTCATTACCTCACCCATCTTGTCTCTCTAATATCCTTGGACCAACACAGCTTTGTATAGATCATTTTTCTGTGTGGGCTCATTCAAGAGCATAGTGGTGGTCTGGTTTCACCCACATGGTGGTTTTGGGGGCATTTAGTGCACTGTATGAATTGTGATAGATGTGTATAAGACTCATGGATCTTGAAGGGCTGTGGGGAGCATGGATCGTCATAAGAATGGAGATGTGTTAATGTATTGCATCTGCTGTTATGGTAAGCTCTGGTGCTGCTTTGACCTGGTGTGTCCTAGTCTGTAGGGAGCTTGCTTCTGATAATGAGATTGGGGGGTTGCTTGAAGGCTAGAAGAATGGGTTCAGGAAAGATTTCTTGTTGGATGTGGTCCCCACAGAGTATGAACTGTATTTGTTTAAGGATAACTGTGTGGGTTCCAGTGTGGGGTGGTAGGTGACAATTAGGGGGTGGTGGTCAAAGTTTATTTTTTCTACATTGAAGCAGGTTGTCTTAAAGTATTTGGGTGGCCAATTCAATGGTACAATCTATTTCTCTGGTGGAGTGTCCTTGTTTGGTGAAGTTGGTTTTAAGTGTGTTTAGATGTGTTTCCTGGACTTTCTTCTTGAAGTGTATTTTGTGATATCTGAGTGCCTGGCCATAGTTAACAGATATTTTGGTGTGTCTGGGATAGTTAATAGATCTATGCAGGTAAGTGTGGCAATCCATGGGTGTCTGTGTATAGTTGTCTGTAGGGTTCCATTGTTGAAGCTGATTGTGGTATCCAGGAAGCTGATGCTGGTGCGGAAGTCTTCTAGGGAGAGTTGGATGGTGGTTGAATTTGTGTTGGAAGTCTAAGAGGAAGTTTAAGTCATTTGTTCAGTTGATGAAAATATTATTGGTGTATCTCAGGTATATCATTGGTTTTGCGGTGCATTTGTCCAGTCTGAACAAATGGACCCACCCACCCAACTCTCTCTAGAAGAGTCTTGCACTAGCATCAACTTCCTGGACAACATGATCAGCTTCAACAATGGAACCCTAGAACCCATGAAGAGGTTGGCATACCGGGGAGCCATCCTAGTACCCATGGACAAAGTGTTGTTGAATGTAAAATTGTTATAGGTGAGAATGAAATGGATGGGTTCAGGGTGGAGATCTGAGTGTTGTTCATTGTCTTATAAATATTTGTGGTTGGCAACGATGCTGTCGTTTGAGGAATGTTGGTGTATAGGGAGGTTACATCCATGGTGGCAAGAATGGTATTCTGTAGGAGGTTGTTAACTTAAAACCACTTTCACCAAACAAGGACACTCCACCAGAGAAGTAGATCGCATCATGGAACAAGCTACCCAAACACCCCGAGAGAATCTGCTTCAGTACGGGCGGGGGAGAACCACCTCTGACTGTGTCACCTACCCCCTCGCACTAGAATCCATATGGAGTATCATTAAAGAATTACAAATCATACTCAATGGGGACTACATCCTGAAAGAAATCTTTCCTAAGCCCCTTCTTCTGGCCTTCAAACAACCCCTACCCCAACTTTGTTATGCTCAACATCCGAAGCAAGCTCCCCTTTGACTAGAAATACGAACTCAAAGCAGTTCCAGACCTTGCCATAATAACAGATGCAAAACCTGTAGACAAATCTCCACTGCTACAATGATTAATACCCCCTGCACCACACCTTTCAAGATCCATGGGTCCTACATATGCCGATCACAACATGCGGTATACCTCAGTGCACTAAATACCCCAATAATAACTCTGTGAGTGAAACCAGGCAATCCCTATGCTCTTGAATGAACTCTCTCAGAAAAATAAGACAAAAACACCATCTCACCTGCGGTTGAACACTTTTCACAAAATGATCACTCCATAACTGACCTCTCCATCCTTGTCCTCAAAGGAAACCTGCACAACATCTTCAAAAGATGAGTCTGGGAGCTTAAATTTATAACTTTGCTACACACTAAAAATCATGATCTTAATAAAGATACTTGATTTATGGCTTATTACAGCAATCTGTAACCTACTAACCCCCTCTTTTTGTTCTGACTGAAGAGGTTGTAATGGGCCACTTTACTTGGAATAGTTTCTTCCTATATGGGTTAACTACTTATACTAAACAATTTGGTCCACCTTCTGTTTAGCTGTGACACGGAGGGCAAGTCTACACTACAAAATTAAGTCTTCTTAAGTTATGGTGACATATAGCCACCACAGTAATTAAATCAATTTTTCATGTCCACACTACCCTTCTTCTCTCAGAGGTGTGTGTCCTCACCAGGAGTGCATCCACTGATTTAGCTGAGAGCTCCCCACAATGCCCCATGCTATCAGCTGCCATGATCTGACAGCCGGAACAGTCAACACAGTGTCTGCACTGACACTGTCTTGACCTAACTACATTGACTGAAGCACTATGCCTATCACAGTGGTGAAGTTATTACATTTGGTGGGAGCAACGTTGTAGTGTAGATGCTTTCAGTTACGTTGCTGTAACTCTGTAGTGTAGACCAGGCCTGAGTACGTTTTTCAGACCTGAAGAAGAGCTCTGTGTAGCTCACAAGCTTGTTTCTTTCACCAACAGAAGTTCGTCCAATAAATGATATTACCTCACCCACCTTTTGTCTCTAATACCCTGGGACCGACACAGCTACAAGAACACTGCAGAAAAGAAGGGAAGGCTCTTAGCTATCCTAGAACTCAGGGAACTGAATTAATATCTGGACAAAGAAAAGTTCTTAATGGTTACCTTGGGAGTTGTTCTATTTTTCTTAGTAGATAATGACAAGGTACAAGTTCTGGACCTTGCAGTTCCGGGGATACTTTCCAAGCAGTGGATGTATCTCAGATTTATCATCGCGTACTTCCAGTTTTGTGTTTTGTTTCTTGGAGTTACATCAGTTTGGCCACCAAACTGAAAAATCAATTATTTGCCCAGCTATAGTAGCACAGACTATGCTTTATTCTAAACTGCCCATGAATGGAAAAATTACATATACCCTTGTCCCAAATGGTTACATATCTAACCTCAGTCTAGTTGCAATAACCCTTTTTCTAAGCAAAATATTAGTTCTTAAGGACACCTGAATCAGAGGAAAACAAATGATGACTTGCAAGTTTAAATCTGTAGCTTTGCCAAGCAGACACAAATAGTTGTGGGAGAGGAGAGGTGTGGGTTCAAGTATTTGTATATATGTATCAAGTGTTGTTTTTAAGTTTGTGTGTGGTTTACAAGGCTTTTTTTTTTTGTTTAAATGCTTTAGTGAAGTGCAGAAAATCTTATGTGAGATCTGGTCTTTAACTGTATTTCAGTTCTTGGATGGTGGAAACACTGCAAGAAAACCAAATATCGTGCCACTCTGGCCTTATAAATTGCTCCTGGAAACAACAACAAATCCTTTTATGTAGGGAATTGGAATTCACAGCACTACATCATGATAAAATGTTTGTTATGGACTTAAGATATGGACTAAAATGACATAGATCTGAGTTTGGGTTTTATACAATAGCTACAGAAAAGAACGTAGAGAATTTATCTCCCATCCTTAAAGAGAGTCTCTTATGTGTTCTGTAGGCCTTCAACTCCCATTAAGTGAATGGAAAGACTCCAATTTACTTCCATAAGAGTTGTCAGGTCACACATGCATATATAAGTCCTGTTAATTTCATTGAACCAGATTTTGTAGTCCTTATTCAGGCAATACTTCTACTTGGATCAGAATAGAGTTTTGCCTGAGTAAGGAGCGCAAAAAAATATAGTCCATTGGCAGTAGTGTGTGTGGGTGAAACAATTATAACCCATAACTAATTAACTTATCACTAATGTATAACTCATTACATTACCCCAAACTGTACATACAGATTCAAGTTAAATGTTTACAATATTTTTTCTTTGATACTTATCATTTTTATCATTGTAAAACTTGTTTTAATCACTTTTTAAAAATAAATGCTATAAAGCTTTGATAACTTTTCAGTATCTTTCAATAAGCTTTCTCGACCCTGCTTATTTCTAGAAAATGTATGCTTTATAAATACCCAGTGCACCAATATTTAAATGGCCATGTATTATCTGGGAAAACTCAAGCAGAGAATCAGCAGCTCTAACTATAGGAATCAATCAGCATAGTACTGCAAACGAGGGACCTCTTGTTACCTCTAAAAGAGCAGAACAGCATGAATTTTATAACTACTGAGTGTACTTCCAAGTTAATTACCATTCAGAGTCTAAATAAAATAATTCTCCAGAAAAAATTGGGGATGAAAAATTTTAGCGGCATATAAACATCCTATTTATTATTTATCAAAATATAACTGGAATTATGATCAGCATTATGTTTGAGTCATAAGTTGGGGGAAAGAGTATCTAAGTGACACTATGAGTAATAAATGTTTACAGTAACATGACTATGGGACTTTCTGGGCATTAAGCAAAAAGACATGGTTCTTCTCTAAGTGAAGTGATGGAAGCATCATTCCTTGAGAAACTTTAAAACTATGCTGGAAAACATACTAGAAAGTATATTGCAGGGAAGAATACTACACTGATGGATAACCGCACTGATTTGATCCCCACTTTTGAGTCCAAGTTGTTTCGTTGAGGAACCAAAGAATACCTCAGAGCATGGGTTCAAGTCCTTTTCTGAACGAAGCTCTGAACCAAGGTGGAGTAATTCTCTTTATGAAGCAGAAAGGGAGATATCCAGAGTACTTTACACACTATCCAGTGAGTCATTTCTTTCCACTGATTCTTATTTTTGGAATCTTCAATCCCTCCAGTGACTCTAGTTGCATTTTGGTGAGAATCAAGTGACCAAATTTTCCAAGCACAAAGGCACAAGTGGACCTTTTGTGTGGAAACTGGAACATGCTTTAGTTTCCTTCATTGATTTTTTTTTAAACTTTTTTTCCCCTGTTAATTGTGTCAATCAGTTGAGGTTTCTTATGCTAACTCCATGTGAGTCCAGGTTAAACTTTGAAACCTGAATAAAGCAGCACAATGCCAATTGTATTTTAATCAATAAGCTCATACACAACTCTTTCATAGGGTACTCAAGTTTTGTTTGTATATGTAATCATTGCTATAGAGTTGCACCAGATTTTTAATATTCTTATGTATTTCCATCTTCTCTTACTTAAACATTGACTCAGTCCCATTGTGTTTAAAAACACAATGCTTCAAAAGTATCTTTTCTTGCTTTTTAGTTTCTTTTAGCCCTGCTTTTGGAAAAATCACATTTTTCTCAAACAATTGACTTGATTGTTGTGTCAAGTACATTATATTCCATCTTGCCAAATAGTCATAAAATGTGACTGATGTGGACAAACTGAGTACATTTAGAAGCATAATCTGTAAGAAGATGAGGTGGAAAATATATTGCTTTCAACAATACAGAACGCCCTTAAAGATTTATAAAATGGCAGTGTTTAATTATTTACTTCCAACTGGCTTTGACAAAAATGTCAATCTTTTTAAACTAGTGAGGTAGGAATTTGCAATGTATTATGTGATGCAACTTACCCCTAAAAAGGTCATGTTTTGACACGAGGAAAAAAGAAAGGGCAACGCAAGGGTACACAATTAAGTTGTGTTCCCCTAACTATCCATCTCTTTTTATTTCCAGTGTCAGAACCTCTCAATTTTTCTTTCTGTCTGAAGTTTTATGATGGTGCTATTTATTATTACAATGTACAAGGGCCTCTCTTTGAGAGAATCATATAGATGTAGGACTGGAAGGGACCTTGAGGTCTTTCAGTTCAGACCCCTGCTTTCAAGGCAGGACTAAGTATTATCTAGACAACCCCTGACAGGCTTTTGTCTAACTTGCTCTTAAAAATCTCCAATGATGGAGATTCCACAAGCTCCGCAGGTAGTTTATCCCAGTGCTTAACTACCCTGGCAGTTAGAAAATTTTTTCTAATGTCCAACCTAAACGGCCCTTGCTGCAGTTTAAGCCCATTGCTTCTTGTCCTATCCTCAGAGATTAAAGAGAACAATTTTTCTCTCTCCTTGTAACAGTTTTCAAGTACATAAAAGGTTATGCCCTTCCTCAGTCTTCTCTTCTTCAGACTAAACAAACCCAATTTTGTCAATCTTCCCTCATAGGTCATGTGTTCTATATCTTTAAACATTTTTGTTGCTCTTCTCTGGAATATGGCACCCAGAACTGGACACAATACTTCAGTTGAGGCCTAATCAGCACTGAGTAGAGCGGAAGAATTACTTCTCGTGTCTTGCTTACAACACTCCTGCTAATACATCCCACAATGGTATTTGTCTTTTTTTTTCCCAACAGTTTTATACTGATGACTCAGACTTAGCTTGTGATCCACTATAACCCCCAGATCCCTTTTTGCTTCCTAGGCAGTCATTTCGTATCTGTGCAACTGATTGTTCCCTCCTAAGTACAGGACTTTGCATTTGTCCTTATTGAATTTCATCCTATTTATTTCAGACCATTTCTCCAGATCATTTTGAATTTTAATCCTATCCTCCAAACTCCCATCTTGGTATCATCCACAATCTCTATAAGTGTACTCTATGCCATTATCTAAATCACCAATGAAGATATTGAACAGAACCGGACCCAGAACTGATCCCTGCGGAAAGGGTATTTTATAAATGTATTGTCATTAGATATTCTAGTTTGTAGGGTTTCAGAAGCATAGTGTGCTCTAGAATATAAATACTAGGAAAACAAGGAATAGTATATAAATCCACAGTGGTAGGACCCCAGTGGAGGGGAAGGTTCTTGAATCTTTCTGCCTAACTGCTGCCATCAGAAGAGGTGAATTGAGCCACCTGATACCTCTTTCCCTGAAGAAGAGCTGTGAAAAAGAAGGGAAGCAAGCTCTACAACTCCCATCAAAAGACACTGTTGGGAGACAATCACCTTTTTGCTACCAATAGCAAAAAACTTCTGAGATCAGTGAGGCAGTCACCTTTGTTCCAACTCTGATAGTCTATGAGTCCTTGTCCCAGAAGAAATCCTGCTGCAGCAATGATAGATCTTCAAGGGTAGGAAGGGCGTAGTGCACCTGTTTGGGCAGGTAGTGTTACAAAGAGAAGGAAAAATATGGGACCTGATTTAAGAAGTGGAGATCCAAACTGTCTGGACAAGACTTGGATCCAAAACTTTACAGTTTGAGGGTTTGCTTTATCGCTAAAATATTTTCCTTAGTATTCTCTGTCCCCATCTTAATTCACATTTTATTTGCTATTTTGACATCTGCTGCATATTAAGCAGACATCTTCAAAGAGCCATCCAAAGTGATGCCTAGATCTTTCCCCCAAAGGCTTAAAACTAATTCATATCCTGTCAAAGTGTTACAAGTATTTTAAACTGTTCCTTCCAATGTGCATGGTATTTGTCTACATGAATATTATTATTATTTGTACTACAGTAGTGCCTAAAGGCACCAATCATGTTTGGCATCCAGTTGTGCCGGATGATGTACAGACATATAGTAACACATGGTCCCTGCCCTGGAGCCACTGAATTTCATTGGACCTGATGATGCTCAGTTATTTAGCTTGCTTAGGATTTTTTTGAAGTTCCTCACTGTCTGCCCTTGTATTGACTAATGTCAAGTTTGTATCCTCATCAGATTTAAATAGCGTATCTCCAAACTGGAATCCATAAATATTATGGCGAGATTTCATAAGTTCTTTGTGACTTTCTCAGGGTGCCCAGGACTGAGTCATATATTTACTCCTGAGAGAGACTGAGTTGCTGATGCTTAACTAGGTGTCATTTCCCTGACCCCTCCAGCCGGAGCTACATCAAACAGTCTCCTCTCGGCAATGCTAGCCTCAGTTTGCTGTAAAGATTAATAATAGGTACACCCTAGTTCCCCAACCCTTTTTGAGCATTCCTCTGTGATATCCAGCCCCTGTCACTGGCTTCTCAGAAATACCAGGTTTGCTATATACACTAGCTTGCTTGGTTCAAGTGAGGATCAGCTGCATAAAATCACAGCACTGAGAAATATTTATAGTGAAAACAATCATAAGCTTTGATAATAAACTTAAGATTTAAGAGACAGTGAGCAAAGATAATAATGGAATCAGAAAGGTTACATATAAAACAAAATCATAACAAGTTTAATGTCTAGAAAGCATCATAACTTAATGGGCTAACATTCTGTCTAAAGCAGTCTGTTCTCACCAAAGCCTTCTCTAGCTAGAAGCACTGTAGGGCAGGTTGGGAACCCATGAATGTAATCACAGTGTCAATTATTTCCTCAGGTGCAGGATAAAGAGGTGTCCTTTTGCCTTTCCTTATCCTCAAAACTCATGGTTGGGTCCCCAAGTTAGGATGACCCCTCTGGGTTTTATTCCCTGGTGTGCTGTTTGCATGTTGACTTGGTATGAAAATAGAGCTTCCACTGTGTTGGTTTACAATACTTAATTTACATGTGGACTGGGGCAGACAGGTGAATATACGTCCTTTGTCCAGCAGAAACCTATTTGTCAACCCTGCCTTGATTCAGACTTTAGAAACCTATTTTAATTATACATATATAACTTTTTACATAATGTCTGTATATACATTTCACAACAATATTAATGATCAGCATGATTCTGGCTTTCATTTAAGATCTTACATGATATCGTTTATGGATAAATCCCATGAAAGTGGGACACTAGATGTAGTGAGTTTGTCAGGCCTGTTAGGAGTCGCTGTCACAGAACAGTGAACCTCTTGCCATTGAGGGGGTCTTAGGGTCATGTTGTGCCATGGAGGAGCCCATGGGAGTACAATGCTTAATTGGCTTTGCCTCGTGACTACTGGGTATTCACATTTAATAATAACTTTTGAGGAACATTACAAATACTCCTAACACAAAAACGCAAGTGATTGCCATATATTGTTTGTAAATCTTTGGTAACACACTTTGGGATCATTCTGGATGAAATGTGCAATATAAAGGTAAGATCGTTATCAATATAATTATCAATTTTATTGATAAAGCTACTTTTTGGAGGCTACTGAGGGCTGGGACATGTCAACAGGAATTTGCTGCAGAATCAATCCAGTCAGTACTTCAGGATTTTAGGAACCGTGTCTCAGTATTTAAACTTTAATTGCCTTTGACACCCAGGGACTCTGACTAGACAGTACTTTTGTACCAAGCCATCATCAATAATGTTTATTGACATTCTTTTATATTTTTAAAATTGCACATTAAAATAAAAAACTAATCAGGAGCAAGATACTCTGTGCAGTGAGTATCATTAGACATACAATTTGAATTCAGGCTTACAAGCTGTAAACATTAACTAACATCTTTGATATACCTCATGGGTTCTCTATAGGGAATATATAGATGTGATTTAAATTAACCAGTTGACTCATAAATACAACAAAAAGAGCATTTTTCTTGAAGTTTGAAAAATAAAAAAGGATTTGCAAAGTAGTCAGTTTCACCCTAGATGTGATTTGAGACATAACCACTATACTGGGGAAATACTTCCCTACAGACAATAGATTTTGAACATACTTTGGAATGTCCATTTCTTACTCTGTGTGTGTGTGTGTGTGTGTGTGTGTGTGTGTGTGTGTGTGTAGGAGTAGGGGTGCGGGGTAAGGAGGAGGCTGCACATTGTGAAGATAAATGTGTTTATTAAATGCATTTTGTTGAGGGCTGTCACGCTCCTGTATGTATGATATAATGAAATGCTCAACTTAGTTTGTTAAATAAACTTAGTATAGTAGTGTGTATTCTGGGAGATAGCTTAGTCACCAGACTTGCCTGTTGTTTGGACCACTGGTAGTCTGCAGAACACTCCCAGGTAGTCTGTGGTGCTGCATCAGTCTGTTACACCAGTGTAACACCTGCCAGACTTCAAGCAATGACCGACCACCCTTCCTGCTGGTTGGTATCCTTAGAGTTTGTTTAATGAACTAAACTAAAAAAAATCACCTTATGCCTTGTGCTTCACATCTATCTTTATTGGGTGTTTCTTTGATGTAATTGCAACGATTAAATCTGTGGGTAACACAAAAATGCATGGGCAGAGAATGGTCTTGTAGCCAGGCCAAGCTTCAGTGACTTCAAGAGATTAGAATAGTGAAAGCTGCAAGAAAGAGAAGGAAATTAGATTCTAGTAAATGTAAAATTGTACATACCCAGGGCAAAGAAATAAATAGCACAGATATTAAAATGGGAGGACCTGACCAAAGAGACTGTCATCTTAATTCTATCCCAATATATCTTTTTATGTAAGCAAACAATTCAGACTCTATTGCAACAATAATCAGGATTGTGATTTTGGAAGGTAAAGCTGAGTAATGTGAACCAACTCTCTCATGGGCACCACATGAAAAAAATGTGTAAACCACTTCAGTAATATAGTCAGGTAGTTTACAATTCAACTTTCAATATGACCTTAGCAGGGACTTCAGAGAAAGTAATCTATGTTGCTTTGCTAAACTAAGATAAATCATCAATGGTTGTTAAGAGGGAGTGAATTTAATATATTTTTATATTCTGGAGATTTTAATAATACAGCCTAAAGTATTTGTACTTGAATTTGTTATGCTTGAATTAAACTTATATTTGCTTTAAAAGCAATTCAATTTAAAAAGTTTTAACACTACATTTTACATCCATTTAACATAGTACTACAAATTCCAAATTGAGGTTTCATGTTCTTCAGGGTATGAACAAAAAAAAGAGCACTATATGTACATATATGTATTTTAAAAACATTTTAGTGGTTAATTTTGACTGTCTGTAAAGTTTCTTATGAACTATACCAATGAAACAATCATGCCTTTTTAAAAACTTACTGCTTAGAGCTGTATCATTTGTTTTATTTATGTCTATAATCTATTGACAATCAAAGTTTTGAAACAAATACAATTTAAAATGTGATTAGCATGTGTCTTGGTAGTTTGACTTTTTTCTGTTCTTTGTGATCTATTTTGTCAACATTTTCTTTGAAGCGGGGGGACGCTACCATTTGCAGGCCTTGCAGAAGGGCTGTATTTTAAAGATTTGAAGGAGGAAATCATAGAGCCCTGGCAGACTGGCCCTGCATTTTGTACTGTAGTGAAAACAAGAAATGATTGGGAGTTGATGTTCAGAAAAATACAAATTGGGAGTGATGCTAGCAAAATGTCTAGAAAATGATTCATGACAATATCAGATTGAGATGGTGGAAAAATCTTCAATTGTACATACTACTAGGAGGCAGAATAAGTACAGAAGTAAAGAAAATGGCAAGTAGAGGCTTGTTCCTAATCATAAAAAGTGAAGGGAGACCAAAAGTAGAAGAAATGGCGAAGCTGTACACAGCATGTATCAAAAACAAGAGAATTCAGTGAAGCGAAAGTAGAAGAAAACGGTCATAATTGGTTTCCATAAGATGGAAAAAAAAAAAAATGAATTGAAGACCTAGCACTTTTCTGACCAGAATTTTTAACATTTCCAAGATGAGCAGGCTTTTCAGGAAAAAACTACTTTCGAAAACATGGAAAGTCACAGATACTGGGATTGCAACCAAGCAACCCAGTAAGCAAAAAGCTGACTGGTTTTATTACATTTTTGAAAAAATCAGTCCTGGGTTCTGTCTTGTTTTAATGTCATGCCTGGGGTTATGGTTTTCACTTTTATAGAACCTTTTATCTTAAACACTTTCATATTCTATGAGAATTAATTAAGCCTACCCAGATGTGGTAGGGAATTTTGGCACTCCCTTATTATATACACATGGACAAGTCATACAGCCTCGTTGCCTCAGTTTCCCAAATGGTATCATCTGGATATAAGGGTTAACCATTTGTAAAAGGTCTTTGAGATCCCCAGATGAAAAGCAGAGCATTGTTCTCTTTCTGCAGCAGTGATGGTGCTGGGGGTGGGGGGGAGATTGAGCATCATGAATTTGTTTTTAAAAATGAAATAATCCCCTCCAATCCTATATTCAAATATTCCAGTTCATATCTTGTTTTAAAATGTATTTTATTTAGTTCCCCCCCTTCCCAAAATAAATAATAATGGGGAGGGCAAAGACCAACAAAAAAGCAACGGAATGGAAAAGGGAGGTGTAAATAATAAAAGGGAAGAAGGGGGGATGGGAGGGAAAAGGAGAGTGATCTGTTTCCTTCCACTAGGAATTAAAGATGTCTAAAAGGTTAGGTCAAATCTTTTCAGATTTGCCTGAGGTCCATCTTCTTCAAGATGTTATCTGCTGTTTAGCTGCCAGGTCAGTCAAGTTGCTATGTCACACTTCTGTCCTTGGAGGCAATCTGCTCTTCTCTCTAAGCAATATGAGTTGTTGGCCACAAGCACAGCTGGAGAGAGACCCAAGCTTTTCATGAGCTAGAGAGTTTCCAGGATGATGGGGATATATTCCAAAACACACGTCTGGGAAGTAACTTTAAAGGAGGTATCCTGAAAATCATACTGCCTCCTTCTAGTAAAAAGGACAGTTCCAAAATATGTTTGTCAGTGTGGCTCCAGGAGATCCACCCACATCTTTAGCGGCAGTCTGTTTTTAAGGCTCATGCATTGTAACCTATACTGGGACGAGTATGAACAAACTCTAATTTTCTGCTGAATCAACCTTAATTGTAGATAAATAATAGAGTTTTAATGCTTTGAAAGACACTTTCTCATTGGCTAGGGTTCAAGGATACACAGAAATCTTTATTCCTGGTCAGGCACAGGCAATCTAAATTAGGGAGGGTCTTTTCGGCCAGGAAGTTGTTAATTGTTCACCTATTCTTAGTCTAAAAGATATTTTACCTTCTTATACAAAAATATTTCCATAAAATACTTTCCTCTAGATACCTCAGTGCTAAAAGAACAATAGACACTTAAAGTTTCTTTCCGTAAAGGCAGATCCACAGTGGTGTTGAAGAATTTTGAAGCTTGATTTGTAAATTTTTTTTCGAATCCTAAAATGTATTGGCCTCTGGGCGGAAGCCTTCTGTGAGAAAGCAGAGTCTTTGTGCTGGGGTGCTCTGCAAAAATTGGGGTGAGTGGAACAGAATTCAATTTCCAGGCTGCAAGTAGTGATTGAACTGCCTGTGAAGCAGTTGTTAGAGCACCTCCCTTGGGATGTGTATGTGTGTGTGTAGGGAGGTGGTGGTGGTGGGGGGGGGGGATTGGGTTACACTTACTTAATTTGCAAGTCATCTGACCCTGTTTTCCTGACAACCCTCCTCTGGGCTATTGCAGATGCTCTGCAAGGCACAGCCAAGGATGTACAGGGGTACGGACCCTGACTCTCTTATGACTTGTGTCTGAATTGCCTTAGTTTTGCAGAGCAGCTATTTGTTCAGCTGCCTTTCAGGCTGTAGGGGGAAGTGAGGGCAACATAGAGTGGATTTGCGGCTCTGGATCATAACCTCAAACTGCCCGTTCCTTTTCTTCTGTAATTGTGAGGTGAGGTTCAACAGCTCTTGCATCCTGGATGATACATGTGTGAAATTATTCTTTCTTTTCTTTCCTTCATAGCCCTTTTTTCTCTCCTTTAAATTAGGTAACTTTCAATGACTCCCTTTTAATGAGACTGGCTTCTTGTAGGAAGCTCAGAAATGAGTTTCTTTGTACAATGGGACTGCAGCAGCAGAGGACCTTTTTTCTAGGTTATAGTCTATTGTATTTCAACAACTTTCCATTTAATTTGTCAGTCTTAGTTTTGTGCTGATAAAATTAACAGTATAGTATCTGGCTCTTGGAGATCAGGGATTGTTTTTAAACAGAAATTGGGCAGCAATTTTCTTTGAGAGGATTACTGTGAAAATGGTTAAACTTTCAAATGAAAAAAAAACCCATTATCAATTGCATGAATTTTTCAGAATATCTAGATTCTGTGTGCTTCCCGGTAAACAAATTTTATAGACTACACACATTTTCTCACTGATTCCCATCTACTGCAAAATATTCCAGTGTATGATATGCATTAGACTTGGGCTCATATGCTATTATTTTGGAATTCCTTTTTTTGTTAATAAAGCCAGACACCAGAAGAGGTGGCTTTATTTATTTATTTTTACTGTGACGTGTAGCTTTAATATTCTTGCAGTGCATGATATGTCTAAACCCCGTGTTATGTGGGCTATTTGAATGAACATGTTAAGGAACACAGTTTATTTTTTATGATATGTTTATAGAGTTATTTTGTTCCCTTAATGATTTCTCTAATCAAAGCAATCATTTTTGCATTTCCTCCTCACCCCCACCCCATCTTTTTAAAGGTGAATTTACTTGTGGCACATGGTGTTTAATTTACTGAATTTGAGAATGTGGTGTTTCTATCCATCCACAGATCAGTAAAAACATCCTCCCTGATCAAGACACAGATTGTAAGAATAAGAATGGGGAGAGGGCCGGGGGGTGGGGGGGAGACGGAGGGATAGCTCAGTGGTTTGCGCATTGACCTGCTAAACCCAGGGTTGTGAGTTCAATCCTTGAGGGTGCCATTTAGGGATCTGGGGCAAAACTTGGGGTTTGGTCCTGCTTTGAGAAGGGGGTTGGACTAGATGACCTCCTGAGGTCCCTTCCAATCCTAATATTCTGTGAGAAGGGTGTGCAGTTTCCATACTAATTCAGTCTTTGGCCTTTCTATTGGGACTATAAATAGGGTGAGAATAACACACAGATGTAACAAATAACAGTAACTTACTAGGCAGATGTGATGCAGTAGACTCCACCGTGAATAAAAGTGGGAATAGCCCTCTGGCAGAGAAAGCTAGGGATTTGTCTACACTTATCTGTGCTGCTGTAGCATTTCCGTGTAGACGCTACCTATGCCAAAAGGAGGGGTTCTCCTGTCCGTGTAGGTAATCCACCTCCCCAAGAGGCAGTAGTCCAACCGTGCTCTGGACCCAATTAAATGTGTGGTATGTGAGATAGGTGGACATATACTGTCCCAACCCAGTATTACTTTAACACTTAAAATCTATTCCAGGGCTTGACTACACAGTGTGTTAGTCTGCACCAGAGAGGTGTAAATTCTAGTGCGCACTAGTGTGTCACGCATTAACTGGACCAGGTAGACCTTACTGGCCACACTAAAAGTTTCCTAGTGCATGTTTATGTAGTCCCGTTTCAAACAGTACGATGTTAATATGCACTAGGGAACTTTTAGTGCATGCCAGCAGGGTCCAATCAGGCCAGTTACTGTGGGACACTCAATTGCACACTTGGGTTTACACCCCTCTGGTGCATGTAGACAAGCCCCCAGTGTCTTTTACACCTCCATGTCCTGAGGAATAAAGCCAGACCCTAGAAGAGGGGATATATTTTCACTTTGTGAGTGTAACTTGTTTGAAGCTGGGTGAAAGCTGTGCTGTGGACCAACTAGTACTATTTGTCAAATGGGCATTTGCCCAGTAGGAACTGGAGTAAGAAGTGGGTTCACATAAGCCATGGATATATAAAATCTCATAATCATAATTTTCAGTCATTGCTCACCTGACCCACACTTTAGTTGGTGATCTAGGACAAAATCCTCACCCTATTCAAGTCAATGGGAGTTTTGCCATTAACTTCAATGGGATCAGAATTTCACCCCTAGAGAGCAACACTTCTGCATCTCAAAAAAGAGTGAGTGTATCCCTAGAGCATCCAATGGCCCGTGGAAATTTTGGCATTTTCAAAAGACAGAAGTTTGTTAGGTGGCTTTGTCAACAAGTGAGAACTAGTCTAAAGAAAAGTCAAATGTTTGCTTTAACAGGACTTGCAGGAACCCCATTAATAAGACAGTTTTATCCCTATTGGGTTCACTGTTCACTGAGTTCTTTGAAGCCATATTATTCATTGTAGTAAACACTACACCAAATAGTAAATATTTGCAGGAAAGGCTTCTTGTTATATTGAAGGGGCTGGAATGGGAGGAAAAATGTGACTACATTGTTTGTAAACTAGTAGCTGCATCCTCTCAGAGTTTACCAGTGCCACATGCAGATTTACTGATATCTTTAGTACTGTACTATATAGCTATATTATTATCCAGAAACTCAAGTGCTATAACAATACTGTGTAGACTAATACTAGTCTATGGTTATGGACTGAGTTAGTAAACTGTTACACATGGATTTCAAATGCAGTCAGATTGAGTCCGTATCTTTTCTCCTTTATCTAATGAAACAAAGCAGTAGACAAATAAGGAGGAGCAGACACACTTAACCTATGTGGCTTGTACAGTATGCTAATTATTAACTTAAACACAGGCCAGGGGTTCATGGCTGTGCAGAACAGATTAAATCATATTGGAATAGGAGTCAAATTCTACTTAGAGATATGCAGATGGGACACCTAGTGGAGTGCATCTCTCTGTGGGCAGATTTTACCCATTATTGTTTTTGATGAATATCACATTTCTTGATATTTTTATTTATAACTAGCAAAATATTTATTTCACTTATTGGGATAAGTATTAGCAGGGGAAACTTTGAAAATGATGCAGAAATGTATCTGAAATTTACCTGAACATTTTTGGCTTGAAAATAGGAATAGGGATCAGAGTAAACTTGTCGTCCTGCCTCAAATCCCGAGAGAGAGAGTATGTTTTAATACTTCCTAGAAAGATATCCATTGTATCTGACCTCACAAAAAGGCTGAGACGTATTATGGCTTCTAATGACTGAGACAGCCCATACCTGAGACAGCCCAGTTTTCGCTACATAATGAGAGCTTTCCATTGTGGATCATTGGTTGTTCAATAACAGTATCTTTCCTCTAAAAACTCACTAGAACAGCCCTTCTTGAGCAATTGCCAATACATTTTGATTTTATCAGGTACAAAAATCTTGTGATATTTCTCATATTTCCAGTCCTTGCCCCAGACAAAGCCAGAAAGTACAAGGGCATGCCATTTTAAAAAATATTCTACAGTAGGCTTTATCGATGTATATTACACATACATTACAACCACCCAATGACATACCAGAAAGGTACATACATAGTTCTTAAACATCATGCCTGCATTTGGTACTAAATTCTGCCTTGTTTGGCAACCTCAGCAGAGTCTCTAAGGATTGCCATGCTTATTGGCAACATCTGCAGAGAGCTCATGTCTCTTGAGGTCTGGGTTTCATCTCAGTGATGTGGCAGTATGTGCAAAGCTTGCAATGCCACTAATACTTTCAAATTCATCATTCATTTTAAGGGATTGTATATGCAAAAAGCCTTGACTAATATTCCAAAACCAGATCTTTGCACTGGGTTAATTTGATTTTTTTTATTGGACCAGCTTTACTGTTAATGACCATTCTTTGAACAACATAATCCTAAATTATTTGCTTGATTGAGACTGATTTAGTACTTTATATAAGAACAAAGTGAAGCATATGGACTGGAGTTTATAAAGTGCCTACTTATAGTAGAGTACAAAGAAGACACTATTTTTACTTTGTTCTTGTACAGGTTCCTCTTCTTTTTTGGTCGTAGTTGAGAGCTCCTCTAGCATATATGGTATTTCTGCAGTTTGAGTGGTGATTGTGCTCAAAAACTCAAATTTTGGGAAATAAATGTTTGAGTTTATATATTTGTAGATTATAATCAATGACAACATTTGGTATACATCTTGCTGGTGTGCAAGGGGAGGGAAAACCAAAAGGACCCTCTTCCACTTCTGCACTCGTGAATTTAGTCAAGTAGAATTCCCCTTTGCACACAACAGTCCACTGGAGGATATGCCTGGCTAAAAGGAAGGAAGCATACACTGTTGAAATAGGGCCATGTTCAGTCCCCCAAATGTGTTGTATAGTGTATCTCCAGACTTACTTTTTGGAATCCTGTGATACTCTGGCAGAATTCGTGTTACACTGAATGCACTGGTCAGCGGCACCGCTTATCTTCCTACTAGTGCTTCTACCAAATACAGGTGTAGCACAGAGCAAACAACAGTATTTCAGAATACATTTATATTGGATCATTCTGTAATCTGTAAAAATAAACAAACCAAAATGGAGTTTTTCCTGAATAAGGACTGCTGGATTTGATGCATAGCTCTCATAATGCTATAATGATGATATTGCTGTATATTGAAATGATAGATTACATTAAAGGCTCAATTCTTCTCAGATTGAAGTGAATGGGAATTTTTCTATATACATCAGTAGGAGAAGAATAGAGTCTTTGGTTAAAAACAAATGGGCCATATTCTCTCCTGCCTTACACTTTCTGTTGTAATTACGCCTGTTTAAAGTGAGTATAAAACTCTATCAAATCTGAACAGAATACACAAGTTGCAAGGCAGTGGATACTCAAGCCCAAATGTTTTAAGTTCTGATTTCCAAGGGCATTATGGAAAAGGGGTACTGGAGAAATCTACACTCTCTGTAGCATTGACTTGAAGAAGAGGCATTCATGTTTCTCTTCCTTTTGCTGATTTACTTTGTTTTGTAAGCCTTTCTATGGAAAGAGAGATGCCTGGGCATACTACTGACCTAGATTTCACTGTCTCATCCTGATCCTATGAAATCATGATATCCATTTCTGACATTCTCATGAGATTATTCCATAGTGTTACCTAAATTTGAGGCATGCAGGTGGTGTCACCAATATCTGGGAAGCTTCTGCGTTAAGTACATGAATCAGACAATGAATACATTTTAAATTTAAATATCCATCAATAATAATGCATTTTTAAATTGTTCATTCACTTGAAAACGTGTGCATCTTTCTTTTGAACAGAAGGAAATTTCAATGATTTTGTTGGCATATAGTAGAGAAAGGAGATGTTTATTGTCTGTCAGCTATCTATTAATTTTTCTATTAGCACCCATAATGCTATGGTTTCCTCCACAGACTTGCTTTGTAAGGCATACATTCCAACATGCTATAAGTTACATTATAAGTTACATTTAGCTGAAGTCAAACAAATGAGCAAAAGAGAAAAGTTGCTGAGATTGTTCCTTTAATAAAAGAGCTTTTGTG
This sequence comes from Lepidochelys olivacea, assembly GCF_965140295.1. Lineage (NCBI taxonomy): Eukaryota > Metazoa > Chordata > Testudines > Cheloniidae > Lepidochelys > Lepidochelys olivacea. The sequence goes on from NC_140417.1 coordinate 112,057,159, forward strand.
GTGATGTATTTCTTTAGGGAACCTTTCTAGTTGATGTAAGGCATCTAGATGGCTTTAGGTGTAATATATTCTATAAATCAGCAGTAACTACTACCAAGAATATAGATTGTATTTTTATGTTAACGCGGTATACGTTCGTATTGTGAAACAATCTGTGTGTGCAAAACACATGACGGATTTATCATTTGAGATGGTAAAGCACTTACATTTTATCTGATTTTTGCAAGCACTATTTGAGTACAAAGAATAGATTTAGGTTTATTACAGCTATTACTAATAGCTTGCCACACTTTGTGAGATTTGCTGCTGTATTGATAGGATTTGCCAGTCAGTAACAATGATATGCTGAATAAGCGTAATCATCTTAAAATCCCTGGCTATCAGAAACTTAATAAAAAGAAAAGGAGTACTTGTGGCACCTTAGAGACTAACAAATTTATTTGAGCATAAGCTTTCGTGAGCTACAGCTCACTTTATCGGATGCACGAAAGCTTATGCTCAAATAAATTTGTTAGTCTCTGAGGTGCCACAAGTACTCCTTTTCTTTTTGTGAATACAGACTAACATGGCTGCTACTCAGAAACTTAATAGTATATTTTAAAGACTGAAGCAGCAAGCAGTCAATTGTCACACATTATTATATGATGACGGTTTTCTTATTGGGAGATATCAGGTTTATGAACTCTAAAGAAAGTAAAAACATATTTTAAAATTATTTCCTCTGCTGTTATGTAACATGATGTTTACACAGACAGGTACTGTGAAATAATGCCTGAAACTGTCTGATCACAGTCTCACTCTTCTGCTTCTGGGTATAAGGTAAAATTACTGGGCTAGATCTACAGCTGATATCAATTTGTGTATCTTAACTGAATTAATTGTATAGATTCAGTCTTTGCTTGCAATCTTAAAGATCAAACAAAGAATTTCTGTATTTAGCAAATATGATATCAAGACTACCATAATCAGTAGCTCCTGATGGAATACCAGCATATTGTAAAATGAAAATATTTGCAATATTTTATTTTAATTCTCACCTAAAATCCAATCAGTTTAACTAATAAGGGCTTTGTCAAGGTTCCTTCCCCACTCTGAACTCTAGGGTACAGATGTGGGGACCTGCATGAAAAACCCCCCTAAGCTTATTTTTACCAGCTTAGATTAAAACTTCCCCAAGGTACAAACTATTTTACCTTTTTTCCCTGGACTTTATTGCTGCCACCACCAAGCGTCTAACAAATATAACTGGGAAAGAGCCCGCTTGGAAACATTTTTTCCCCCTACACCTCCTTTCCTGGGGAAGGCTTGATAAGAATCCTCACCAATTTGCATAGGTGAACACAGACTGAAGCCCTTGGAACTTAAGAACAATGAAAAAGCAATCAGGTTCTTAAAAGAAGAATTTTAATTGAAGAAAAAGTAAAAGAATCACCTCTGTAAAATCAGGATAATCAGATTCAAAACATAGAGAATCCCTCTAGGCTAAACCTTAAGTTACAAAAAGGCACAAAAACCGGAATATACATTCCATTTAGCACAACTTATTTTATCAGCCATTTAAACAAAACAGAATCTAACGCATATCTAGCTAGATTGCTTATTAACCTTTTACAGGAGTTCTGACCTGCATTCCTGCTCTGGTCCCGGCAAAGGCAACACACAGACAGAGAGAACCCTTTGTTTTTTCCGCCCTCCAGCTTTGAAAATATCTTGTCTCCTCATTGGTCATTTTGGTCAGGTGCCAGTGAGGTTATCGTTAGCTTCTTAACCCTTTACAGGTGAAAGGGTTTTTTCCTCTGGCCAGGAGGGATTTAAAGGTGGTTAGCCTTCCCTTAATATTTATGACAGGCTTAGTTCAGAATCTTTCTTGAAGAAGACAAAAGAAAAAAATAGAAATCTACCTCTGTATATCATAAGGGCCACACAAATTCCACCACTGCAAATACTGCTATTTGTATGTGAAGATAAGACTCAGAGATGATTATCTTGGAACTCCTTCTCCTTCTCTTGAAGTATCACTCTGATGTACAGTTAGAATTTCAGTTTGTGAACTATTTCATTATTTCAGATTGTGTAGCACATACTGTTATGCTGCATAAATTGTACAGAGTATTGTTTAGTTTCTAGACCACTTTAAGCTGTGATTTTAACATCTGAAGTAAATCAACCAATTGTCAAACAGTTGGTTACAGTTAGTTTGCATACTTCATTCTCATAGTTAAAATGTTCTAATATTGTTTTTTCTGGCACTTTAGAAAAGTCATAATGAATTTCACAGTTATGACCACCTAGCCATAAAACATATCCCTTTGATGTTATCATAGATGTGAAACATGACTTATTTGCTAGCTAGAGTGTGATTTTTTATTTTTATTTTTTTTATATATATCCAATAAATATTGTTTTAGTTTTCTGGTAAAAAGCCTGAATTTTCATGTTTCTGTAAAACTAGCAAAAATTGAGTGAAAGAGAACCTGTCTGTGTATACTTGTGTGTATAAGTTGTTATAGTCATATTTATTCATATGTGCTGTGCAATTCTCCAGAGATATTCCTATCTCAATAGATTCCTCAAACTTGAATGCTCAGGGACGTCTGTAGTTTCAAAGTTTTAACCTTAGGATACTCATAGGAGCATCTTGTGTACTCTTGACTTGGTGACATGAGATGGCCTTCTGCAGTTCAAAGTCCGTGCCTTTCCAGCATGTACAGAGGAGGACTTCCTGGGAACCATCAGTGTTTCACAAATTGTCTGTGCCTGTCAGCATCTACCTAATCTATGTATTTATGTGCCCCCCCCCATCACCATAATATCTGAGTCTCTGTTCTAGTTTGTAGCAGTGTTCTTTTGGCATCCAGCAGCTCTTTCCGTGGTATCTTTTTCTTTTACTGTCTTGATGAGTTTCTTGAAGAAATTTATTTCTGGTCAAAGCCCCACCATCATTAATGAAGTGCTAAAGTCCCTCTAAAGGTTATGAAATAATGGTGTAGGGTCTGAAGTCTCCAAGAGCACTGGCAGCTTGTGCAGCATCCATGCTGAAATGGAGCTGATATATCAACACAAGCTCACAGTATGTGTGAACTTTACGGTGTAGTGATGGATTTTATATTAAGTATAAGAATTATGTGGTGCTGTGAAAAGCACACTACATTCTCTTCAACAGTGGTGATCAGATTCCACCTCAGGGAGCCATGCTGTGTGACTGATGCCCTTCTGTACAAGTGGGGTGTGAAAAAGTCCACCAAAATACAACTGGAGACTGTAGAAAGTTGACCCATCCTTTTGTTTTGTTTGCAATGCAATAGGTTCTGTTGTTACAGACAGACAGACGTGGGTGGTTTTTTGTTATTTTTGTATGATTGCATCTCTCACTGATCCAGTTTAAAATCTCTCATTGATCAGCATAGCAGAGGTGCAGTTTGAAGGTCATCTGAAAACTCTCTTTGGGGGATGAGATTTTTCAGTTCATTGGCTGCCTGAAAGAATGGGGAAATAAAATCATTTTGGGATGACCCAAAACAAAATTAAATTTTTTTTATACAACCAAAAAGTTGAAAATACTTCGGTTTGTAGTTTAAAAAAATTCATTTGAGTTGAAATGAAACATTTCATTTTTATTTTTAAACTTTTTAACAGTGTAGCAATGTTGCAAAAGAAGTGAACATCATTCTAAGATATATTAACAGGAGTGTTGTAAGCAAGACATGAGAAGTAATACTTCCTCTCTACTCCATGCTGATTAGGCCTCAACTGCAGTATTGTGTCCAGTTCTGCGTTCCACATTTCAGGAAAGATGTGGACAAATTGGAGAAAGTCCAGAGAAGAGCAACAAAAAGGATTTAAGGTCTAGAAAACATGACCTATGAGGGAAGATTGAAAAAATTGGGTTTGTTTACTCTGGAAAAGAGAAGCCTGAGAGGAGATATGATAAGTTTTCAAATACATAAAATGTTACAAGGAGGAGGGAGAAAAATTGTTCTTCTTAATCTCTGATGATAGGACAAGAAGCAATGGGCTTAAATTGCAGCAAGGTTTAGGTTGGAGATAAGGAAACATTTCCTAACTCTCAGGGTGGTTAAGTGCTGGAATGAATTGCCTAGGGAGGTTGTGGAATCTTCATCATTGGAGATTTTTAAGAGCAGATTAGACAAACACCTGTCAAGAATGGGCTAGATAGATAATACTTAGTCCTGCCATGAGTGCAGGGGACTGGACTAGATGACCTCTTGAGGTCCCTTGCAGTCCTATGGTTAACCTTCTTTTATAAAATGGAAGTACAATTCAAAATGAAAAGTCATTTGGTTGTTTTGAAAATGTGTGTGTGTGTGGAGGGTTTTGTTTCGTTTTTTGTTTTTTTCCAGAACAATCTGGTGAATTTGCGAACTGTTTTGTTTGACTGGCAGAAAAATTTCATCCAGCTCTACTGGACAGTGATAAAAATAACAGTCTGATGCTTGGAAATGCTGAACACCCACAACTTCAGCTACAAAATCAGACTTTTTTTTTTTTTTTTTAAGAGATCAGATGTCCACTGACCTTTTAGTCACTGAGTCTGCTCTGGTGAGAGCCCTGTGTCTGTAGAAATCTGGCGACTAGATTTGTCCTTTAAAATGAATAGGAGAAGGAAATCAATTATAGAGGTGAGCTCTCAGTGCAACTAAAAAACCTTCAATTAGACAGTAGTGTCAAAAAGATATGTGAAGGCCAGATAAACATACTATGATGTGCAAACTCATTTTTTCTTTAGTGACCTTTTCTACAGTAGCTCTCAAGCTGAAGATAAATTGAAGATGGCATTGTGCTCTCCCTGATTCAGAACACTGTATGGAGTTCTCTTATCACTGAGAGAGACACTGTAGTAGTGGGACATGTCATTGTAATCATCTTCCTCCTCTTCCTTTTCCCCAGCTCCATAAAGAAGCACTTAGAAAGAACTGGCCCACATGATTGCCTAAAGCTATCCTGTCCTGCCCAGCTTCAAATCTTAAGGGGCCACCATTTTTTTACATTATTGCCAGAAGAATAACTTTCTGAAAGTTGTACTCCCAAGCATTCTGCTGGTATCAGTATGAACAGAAAACATTAATCTCAGTGGTACCCATTTACTGTTTCAGAGGACAGGCATGTATTCCAAATTACACACAGTGTCACAAAAACCCCATTTGGCATTAACTGGAATCTTTGTTGGCAGTCTAAGCAGAGAAGCCAAAGACTGAATGGCCACAGAGGATGATCTATCCACTTGCCACCTGAGATTGTCCTTCCAGGAAAGACTGATGATGTCTTAATTCACAGTAGAATGGTGGACCTGAAATAGTATTTTTTTCTGAAATGTATATTGGGGAAAAGAGAAGAGGTCTTAGTGATTCTTACTATAAACACATCGGAAGTTGAAGTAGAGGAGTGTTTGTTTGGGTTGGTTTCCCACATGCAATGAGTGAGAGGCAGTTTGTAGATAGTATGGAAGGTGAAGATGGTCTTTGAAACAGGGTCAGAATTTTGGTGGAACTTAAACTAACGAGTTACAACATTCACAGGTAATCTTTAAACTTTATTCTTAGAATTTTTCAGTGTCAAGTTGTGTTTTAATAACTACATAGTTTCTAACAAGTTTTCTTTGAGTAGCTGATATATATTTAATGCTTTAATTTTGTCGTAAGTTTTTATTTGGGACTTCTCCAAAAGTGCAAAACCTCTCATTTTTTAAAAATCTTTTTATTTCCCCGATGTCTGTCTGATTTATATTAAACTCCATGAGGGGAAAAAACATCCTGAAGCAAGATGCCACCTCTGAGAAATTTAAGACAAAGGATTTCTTTTAGTAATTTAGAAGGCCAAATTTATGACATGCAGTATGTCCCGGCACAGAAGAGTATGAGGACATGAGCAGACTACTCGCATTGCAGATCACAGTGTAGGTGGGGAGAATAGCCACAGCAATGCAGGGCTAATACTTTCCCTTTCACACAAGGTCAGGAGTGGGCAAGCAAGGATGGAGGGGGGGCTGGAGTCTTACTTCTACCCTCCTCCCAACATACCAACCAACACAACTGAAATTGAGCCACTGTTGTGGGGAAAGTAAATTGTGCCAGCCAGGTAAAGACTGATGCAGTTGCATTCTCCACTGGAGGAAGAGGAAACCAGAGACTAAATTGTGCCTCTGTGAGTCTGCTGTGTAGTTGCACTGCCTGTTTTACTTAAAGCTCAGGCTAACTCCACAATCTAGCCCTTAATGGTTAGGTGAAAGTGCTTGAGCACACTGATCATGCAATGATCCAGCATTTCCATAGTACTTTTGTAAAACATGAAGGTGCAGATTCAGTGTTAATTTTAAAAAAATGATAGAAATTGGTCTCTCTATATTAAGGGTGTATGATCCAACATGTCCTGGTTAGTCCAGGTCATCTTCTCATTCAAATCTCACTGGAAACATATTCATGGGTTTTATGTCAGTCTTTGGGTATGGGCTCTGTAGTTCTGTCACATTAAATATTGCAGCTTTTTTTTTTAAAAAAAAGATTAAATTAAACTTTCATGAGATATTACTGGTTGTTAGGAACATGACAGAATCATCTAGAAATCCGTTTGTGCTATTTGTGCCAAATTATGAAGCCGCATTGATTGCTCTTGGTGTGTGTGTGTTTATCACTTTTGGCTGGGCATAATCCTTCCATGTTTCCACAGTTTTATTTCCCTTACACATACACCCCTTCCCAGCTGCCATCACCAGCTCAGTAATCACCCTCTAGCCAGTGTGTGGAATGTGCAGTTTCTGCGGCTGCTGGTAATACCTCTCAATAGCCAACAGACAGGACACAAGCAGAAATGTTTGGCATCCACTTCCTAACACTCTAGCTAGCAAGTTTGTACCACCTGGTACCCACTGACCCAGAGTTCCCTGCTCGTTCTGAGGCCCAGTGCTCCAACAAAGAAGCTCTTTGTGGGCCAGATTCATTGCTGATGTAACTCCACTGAAGTCAGTAGAGCTACAAAAGGGAAGAATTTGGCTCTGTGCTTTATACTTCATACTGCGAGCAAAGCAAAACACTGAGTAATATTCGGTATTGCTTCACTGAGATTTTAGTCACAGCTGCAGGCAGAGTTCTCAGCTTGCGTGGAAATCTGAGATTTCATGGATTTTTTTGCTTTCAATCTGGCAGCTCCCAGATTATATGGATTTCTCTGCTCTGCCTCTTACACATCTCATTGCAGAGGAATCTAATTTGGAGTGCATAAAAGCTCTGATTACACAGGGACTGCAAGATCTGGCTGGTGGAAGAAGGTTGTTTCTGTTCTCACAGGAGCTCCTCATCGCTCATGATGATTTTTTTTTATTGAAAGTTTGGTATTAGTTTACTTAGAAAATGTAAATGTGAATTCCCTTTTCGTGATGCCAAAGCATGTGTTTTTACCATGCCAGAGATGTTTCTCCATTATTCCATTAAGTAGTAGGCAATCAGTGTGGCTTTCATATTTAACTGTGTTTATGTAAATACCCCAAGCGGCTTCTGTGATGCATGAATATAAACAATAATAATCCAGAGGTTCTGTCATAAATATAAAGGGAAGGCTAACCACCTTTAAATCCCTCCTGGCCAGAGGAAAAAACCCTTTCACCTGTAAAGGGTTAAGAAGCTAGGATAACCTCACTGGCACCTGACCAAAATGACTAATGAGGAGACAAGATACTTTCAAAAGCTGGGAAGAGGGAGAAGATCAAAGGGTCTGAGTCTGTCTGGGTGAGGCTTTTGCTGGGGACAGAACAGGAATGGAGTCTTAGAATTTAGTAAGTAATCTAGCTAGATATGCGTTAGATTATGATTTCTTTAAATGGCTGAGAAAATAAGTTGTGCTGAATAGAATAAATATTCCTGTCTGTGTGTCTTTTTGTAACCTAAGGTTTTACCTAGAGGGATTCTCTATGTTTTGAATCTAATTACCCTGTAAGGTATTTACCATCCTGATTTTACAGAGGTGATTCTTTTTTACTTCTATTAAAAGTCTTCTTGTAAGAAAACTGAATGCTTTTTCATTGTTCTTAAGATCCAAGGGCTTGGGTCTGTGGTCACCTATGCAAATTGGTGAGGCTTTTTTTTACCAAACCTTACCCAGGAAGTGGGGTGCAAGGGTTGGGAGTATTTTGGGGGGAAAGACGTTTCCAAACAACGTTTTCTCAGGAACCCAGAGAAATGTTTGGTGGTGGCAGTGGAAAACCAAGGGCAAGGGGTAAAATAGTTTGTACCTTGGGGAAGTTTTAACCTAAGCTGGTAAAAGTAAGCTTAGGAGGCTTTCATGCAGGTCCCCACATCTGTACCCTAGAGTTCAGAGTGGGGAAGGAACTTTGACAGGTTCTTCAATTTAAAATTCTTCCATCAGCTTTCCCTCTCAAAATCACCGGTGATGTTTCTCAAATGTTTCATTCTGTGGACTACTGGCAGTTCATGGATCATAATTTAGAAACTGATATACTCAATACAGGTGCCATTTTATGCTTATTGAGCAAGTGGTATCATATTTTGAACATTTTTACCCACTGTCCCATATTCTCTGTTTAGGACATTGAGAAATACATGACTGTATTTTGAGGCAATTTCCTATATTACAGAAAGGTGGTTGTAATAAATACCCTAGATTGCTAGGATGGTTGACTTGGGTGCATATATCATAACCAAAGTCTGTGTTCATCCAAAACAGTATTTGCATTAAGATAACACAGCAATCAGCACATAATCAAAAAAGGACCAGATAAGCACCTAATATACAGTAATCAGTGGGTATTGAATTCATATTTCCAAGTATAAAGGTATGTAAGTGTCTTTCACTGACAGGTTTATAATACAGGTCAAAGTAAAACAGATAATGATGATTTCAAGACTTTTGCATTACTTACAGATGTAACATTCTCTTTGAGGCAAATCCAGTTCTTCGTTCCCCTCATGTGGAGGAGCTGAAAGCCTGTAAAACAACCTAACTAACATGGTTCTGTTGAAGAGGAAGTGGGGGAGAGGCTGCAGAATCCATTCCAGGGGAGTTGTCCAAAATACAACCCTGTGGCAAAGCACATACCTATGTGGTCAATGGGAAGTGATGATGATGTGTTCATACAGTGGCGAACGACAGACTAGAATGATAGAAACAATTATTTCAGGGTCTCAAGAGAATGATTTTAGTTATGTTTGTGTCATACTTGATTCGGGAGGAAGATTTCTCAATTTTTCTAAAAATGCACCATTTTGTCTGGAATGTTGTAGCTACATGTCACTTGCTATGGATGGATTTGTCTGACTTCATGTCAAATCAGTGCTTATCCACAGAAATCTAATTTTGTTGGGGTTTTCTACACAGAAGGGTGTATGCTGGTGAGTGTCAGCTGGCATCTCTGCCTCCACATCTGTATCTATTTCAGTCCTCTCAGAGGACAAAGACACAAATTTGATGTTTTTTTCTTTTTTCTTTTCTTTTCTGGATCTAGATGATGGTCATAGTGACTGGCTGGTGACAGGATCTGAGAGGTCAGATTTAGGGCCAAAATTAGTTCTTTTATAGATGGGTCAAACTCCATTGAATATACAGCTGTACAGGAAATGGCTGAATTTGGGCCTTGGAGTCTGGATGGATGACTTCTGAGTAGAGATGGAGGAAATTGGTTTGACTGAAAAAAGAACTGACTTGCAAAAAATATTAATGTGGGTTCAGTTCAAGTGCAAAAAAGTTGAAATAGCTTTTTTCAAATTACTAATACAACAAAAACCCTCTTCTTGTCATAGACCTGGCCCAACTAGAAGTAGAATGTTCCAGAAATCTCAGAAGACAGTTCTTTATGAAAAACTTCTCAAGCACACCAAAGCAGAGTATCCTTGGATGACAGCCATCAGCTATGTTCCGTCATTTGATATAGAAATAGTCTTCATGTTCATCTCTAAAAGCATAGACCTCTATCAGTAGTGTTTAAAGGAGAATCTTTCACTGTCAGTTACAGATACGCTTATAGCTTCTAATAAGACAGCCACTACACTCAAGAAAACCTCAAATTAATTAATTCTACTCTAGCAGGTCTGACTCTGATTCAGTATCAGGCAGTGACGTTTTGCCTTTCTGTGGTTTTTTTTTTTGTTTTTTTTGTCTCTTCCCTCTCCATGGAACATGTGTGTGAGAGATTGGGAGCTGTAATTTGTTTTAACTTTAGGGCCCAATACAAATTCCATTTAAATTACTGGGATTCCTGTCATTTAGTTTAATCCGAATTGGATTGGGCCTTTATCAGTAGTGTCTAGGAATAATCAAACTAATGTAAATTAATACTGTTCTGAAACCAAATAACAGCTTTTACTTGCTCATGTACTAAAATATCAGCACTGTTTATCCTTTGAATCCTTAAAGAAGACACACACGTGATGGGGGAGTCTGTAGATTTAGGAAAACACCACAGCATTGGTTTACACTTGGTTCTCTTTGAAAGATAATCTTTGCCAGAATAAGGGTTAGAATCTCTGGTGTGTGTGTCTATTTTTTTTTTAAATGAAGCTTTAATTGTACAATAACTGATGGTATTTGCCTTGGAAGGCTTCCTACACATGCTTAAGAAGCAGGTAAATGGATTTTGAATCCCTGCAAAAACATATCCCAAAACAAAAGCAGGGTATTCCTTAAAGGAGCAAAGTAGCCTCATGATGCACCATATGGAAGGAATGTATGTGTAAACTCAACCATCTCTGACCCCCAGGTGGAATCCCTTCAAACTTGTTTCACTTGGAGATCTAGAAGTTCTAAAGCTAGCTCTTAAATACAAAAGCAAAAAATGTACGCATTTTTTCCCAAGCACTAATGATGTCAAAATGTAGTAATTATTAGCTTTCATGAAAATTAGGGCTACTTATCTAATTCGTAAATCATATAGTTCTCTGGTGCAGTAGCAAAAACTAAATGACTTTAATGTAAATGAAATCATTATACAAACCAAAGTAACTGCAAAATATGTAGAAATTAATTTATTTAACCATATTTTTAAAAAAATCAATAAACTGCTGGACATTTACTTCTCAATTTTTGAAACGGTTCTCAGAATTAGCTAAATGACTGCCATTATCTTGAGTGGGAGCCACATGTCTAAAATCTATAGGCAGTGCTTTGAAAATTTGAGGGTTAGTCCTTTCTTCTGCTTGTTTCCTTCCAATTACTCTAAAATGTTTTCATGTATTTGGAGGACTTCAGAAGACTGACATTGTGTAGTTAAAACACTACAATTTAGCACTTGTGTAAGTTACCATTTCCCGCAGAGAAAAAGGTTATAGTTAAAAATACATTGTGTATTTGATGTTGCAAGATTTAAGACTTCTGCTTGCTCACAGTGTAACCATTGAAAAGTTTATTGTCCCTTGTCAAAAAGTCATTTTAATTTAATTTTTGAAACTTGAATCTAAATCTGAGAGCATGCTTCCTTTATAATTATACATACTTATCTGAACAGCATATGGTGAAAATGTATAAGGCTTTCCAATATAAAAGAATAGAACAGGAACACTAGGCTTTTATAGTGATTGCACCTATATGGGGGCTTTATAAGCTTACAATTTGAATCATTTATAGATGCACACTCAACACAGTTCTAAAGTAACTAGCACTGTGGGTTTTTTGCTGACTAAATGATAGGCAAAGCAATTTTCAACAAATGTCTCCCAGTAGGCTGTCATCATAGAAGCCTTGTAATATTGCTTTTCAACCTTAGTCCTGGCAGCTATCCAGAAATTATTACATTTATACCAAACTGTTTTGCACCAGGCACTTGCCCTTTTACTGTATGGGAACAGAATGAACTTTAAGGTTTACCTTCCTTCCCTCCAATTGTTTTTGTTGCAATATTTTTTTGTCTGTTTTTGCTTGCTGGAACATAAAAAATTATCAAACACTAAACAGATCCCTTTCTTGTTACTTTCAGGATTGTTTTAATTTGATTCTGTAGGGAGAGATTTTGAAAGGAACAAATTGGAGTTAGATGCCCTTCTTCCATTTGGGCCTTTGAAAATCTCCACTAGTTACAGTTAATTTCAGAGTTTGAGTATTACACAAATAAACTGTACTTTGTAATATTTAAATTGTATGTTTAATTTAAATGTATTTGATTTAAAAGCCATGTTTAAACTGTAGTGGGTGGATTTCAAGTGATTGTGTGGTGACTTCTATAAAAACTCTTTTATGGTTGTTACTTAATAAATGCATTCAGTTAGCATCTGTTACTATATCACTGAAGGGTATGAAGCTTTTAAAAAGTTAAATAGAAATGACTCAAGGATGTAGGGTTTGGAGCCGTATTACCTTTAAGCTATAGTTCAGGGTCAAGGCCAACTCAGAAATAAATTTGGGTTCAGACTTGCTGTCACTAGAATATCACAAGCTTTTAGTGTCTCATTTAGAGCATGTTTGAAATGGAAAACCAGTTCATTACAAATTTAGATCCAACTTGGAACCCAAACCCCAAGAAATCAAAAGAATTTGGAATTGAGGTTCTCATTTTAGCCAATTTCTAAGTACAATTGTGCTTTTTTTTACTAAGTAGAAAAGCTTTTTAAAATCATACAATGAGACTATTTGACTAGATTCTGTAACCTTCCTTTTTTCATCATTATACATTGTGCTCAGTATTTTGAAGATTGGGTTTATATATGTAGTGTGTAGTAACAGACATATTTAGAAATACATAGTACTTGACATTAATTTTCTGTCCTCACATAATGAAAACGAAATTGTAAATTCTTTCAAAACTTGCAGGAGTCAAAAATCTAAGCACTGTTCACAAATATCCACAAATTCTGCCCTATGCAAGGTATTTGAAGACAAGTAATGCTAGATATATCTTGTTTTACAGAAAGCCAGCTGCCTGGTCAGTGCCCCAGTGAATTAATTTTCTTTGTTTGTGCAAGCCTTCTCTGAAATTAACTGCAAATGGAAGAATTTGCCTTTCCATGGATCTTTAAGTTTTATTTATGTTGTGGTTTTCTTGGTGGTCCTCAGACATGAAAATAATTCTTTAGCTTAAGAGGTAGTTCATTCGAACTATTGCCATGTTGCTTCACCTACTCTCAGGCAGCCTGATTTCAAGCCTTCCCTTCTACCACCAATGAGGTTTGGGAGGTATGTTGTCGAGTGTATAGGACACTGGACTGGGAATCAAGAGACCTGGATTATGTTCCAAGCACTGTCACTGATCTGGTATGTGATTTAAATTACCTAGATTAAAAGTGCTACATATGAGCTGCTATTATTTTTAAAGAGCTGTTGGAGCACGAGAACTGGACCTGGAGTCCCCAACCTCCCAGGTGAGTGCCTAAAGCATCAACCTATAGAATTATTCTTGCTTGCTCACTCAGTCACTCACTCGCATGCACGCATTCTCTCTCTCTCTCTCTCTCTCACACACACACACCCCACTGACCCTTTCAGTTTTTATCCAAAGTGGAACAGCTTCAGCAGAGAGATCAAGGGAGCCCCACACCACAGTATCCCATATCTCAGTGCTCAGACACTCTGCTGAGAAGTGGGAGACCCCTATTCAAATCCTTCCCCCCCAGCCCTTCAGGTAGAGGGGGGAAATTGAACCTTGGTTTCCCACATCCCAGATGTGTGAGCGCCCCACTAGGCTAAAAAGTATAAGGTGGGGACCACCTTCTCCTCAGTGTTTTGTATTGAATAAGGCAGGTGGCAAGCAATGGCTTGGGAACCTAACCCATCTGACTCCAGGAGAGAGGTTCCTGGTTGTGGATCACAAGCAGAGATAGGCATCTCCTTACAGCCTGGAGTTAGGTGCCAAACTCCGTGAGAAGGATGGGGCGTAGGACTCACTACTGTCATTGGCATCTCCCATTGGCTAACTTAGGTGGGTCCCCACCTAGCATGCTGACTTTTAGGTGCCTGTCTCTCCCCATTTAATGGTACAGGGAGTCTAGGCACCCAACTCAAACTTTGTGGATCCTAGTGTTGTTCCTGTGGTTTTATTGGGCATCTAAAAGTTAGTCACCATGACACCGAGCATTGCAATGCCGAAGACCCCCTTGTGGATCCAGGCCTAAGAGATTTTATGGGCAGCCAGACTCTTTAAAGGTAACCTTATAACAGACATTTATGACACAGAAGAAGGGAAGTGTTTCTTAATGTAAACAGGAGAAAATTAAGTTTCTAGAGTTACTTTTTTGCTTCTATAAATAACTAAATAGTAGTGTTGTTTGAAGAGTTTCATTAATTTCCCGTTTAGATGAAACAGACTAATTGTCATGTTCAGTTCCTATGCATTATTCCTATCATCTATAGGGGATAGTTAGCCAAGCATGGCTGGGAAACAAGGCAAAGTTACAACAATAAGAATTTCACATAGACTATTAACTTAAAACTTCCAAGAGGCTTTATTAGTTGCAGAGAGAAGGGTCAGGTCTCTTTGTGGATATATCTCATGCTGGCTTTTAGCCTAACAGCTTTAAGGGACATTAGCTTGGAACTGAGCAATATAAGCAGAAACACGTCTGTTGCTGCTACTCGGTGGGAGCTCACAGGTGCTTGTAATAAAATTGGTTATAAATCGTTTCATTAGTTTGCAAAAAGCAGATTTCTTAGAATACTGTACCTTCATTTGCCAGAAATACTTACTTTGTTTTAGACTGTATATATGAGTGAAAATGCTAATAGAAGTTTGCTTACAATTAATTAAGATGAGGATATATGGCACATACAATGAATATACCGCATTTTTTCCATTTGCATGCTGAATACAAAAGATAATTGGAAAGGAAACAATATGGCATTTAATGCATCTATTCTTTTTAAAAGTGGCACATTTTCCAAAAAAAAAAAATAGATATCAGCCTTCTAGAATTATATAATACTCTAGACCCATGAGTAAAACTAATCAGATATGCCACATGCCCTCATTTTGTAAGTGCAATAGCTCATTTGGCTGTTAGCAAAGCCTTGCTTAGTGATGCATCAATAACTAGAAACTGTCATTGTCTATATATGAAATAACACTTTTCTCTCTCTTGCTATTTTGTTCCTTGGGAAAAAAAATCACATATCACATTTCATCTGTAGTGGAGTATAAACATATTTGGACACATCAAGATGGCTATAGACCATTTTTTAAACATCAGAAAGTAACTATAGAATTTTTAGGATTGTAATTATGAAAATGTATTTTTACACAATAGGCAAATATGAGGGGTTGTTCACGCTAAGGTAACTTTTTGCATTGCACAGAGTACTTTATACTGTGCAATCTGAAATTAATATACGTACAGTTACCACACAGTTGAGAATATATATTTTAGAAGCATGAGAAAGGGGTTATTTCATTATAAACAATATATTTATGCATATTACCCTGTTAGAAGAGCCTCAGCAAGCTGTTCACCAGTGAATTTAGCAAACAAGTCTTTCCAAGCTCATAGCTTTCACCCATTAGTCTGGCAATGAGGAGCAAGTTGCAGTTGGTGCCAGTCAATGGCTAAGCCTCCAGAAAGCACCAAACCACTCCCAGTACAGAAACAAACAGAGCAGAAAATGTTGCTATATCGTCCTATTTTAATATCCTTTTCTTGGCAGATCATCATAGCACAATTGAAAGACTACCTTGTTATAAATAACCTTTTATGGGAAGTTTCAGATAAGAACGAGGCAGCAAGTCATGGAGCTCAGCTGCTAGATTTTGTCCCTAGCTGCAAATGAAGTAACTAGGATAAGTTAATTGTTGTCAGCATTCACCTTCACAACAGACCCATATTAGACAGCATTCATCAAGATGGCTTCATTATTAGAGATCAAGCTGACATAGAGCTTGGCTGGCTTGTGCATCTTTCTACTGGAACAATTAATACATTCATTTTCTGTCGGTCATTTGAAGGAATAACTTAATGTGATGAAGATTAATTTAACATATTATTTATTTGCCCCCTTATTTTTGTTAAAGTAAATTCAGTGATTGTAATAAAAGGCACTAGATAGTCTCTGCTGGAAATGGAAGTTTTCCACACATAAGATACAGTGTGGACATTGGCAATATAAACCTCCCTCCCAGTTACCTGTTAATGTGTACCTCTGTGATACAGAGGACTACTGGTGCCAGCTGGCAAGGGGTTCACTGTTCTGACAGCAGCTCATAACAGGCCTGACAATCTCACTAGCACCCCGCTTTCATGGTAGTTAGCCATAAATGTTTTCATGTAAGATCTTGAATAAAAGCCAGGATCACACTGTCTGTTAATATTGTTGTGAAATGTATCTACAGATACTATCTAAAAATCATATTTGTGTGATGAAAATATGTTCCTAAAGTCTGAATCAATCCAGGGTTGACAAAAAGGTTTCTGCCAAAGAATGTATATTTACCTGTCTGCATCAGATCACAAGTAAATTAAGCATTGTAAGCCAACACAATGGAAGTCGAATTTACATATGAAGTCAACAGAGGAGACAAGACACCAGAGATTCAATCACACAGGGTTGTCCTGTCTCTGGGGGCAAACAATCAACTTTGTGTAAACTATAAGGAGAGTGCAAAAACACACTCCTTCATCCTGCCCCTGAGAAAGTAAATTGGACAGTGCGCTTGCATTCATGTTGTGGAAGAATCAACATGGTTTTTGTAAAGGGAAATCATGCCTCACCAATCTACTAGAAATCTCTGAAGGGGTCATCAAGCATGTGGGCAAGGGTGATCCAATGGAAATAATGTACTTAGATTTTCAGAAAGTCTTTGACAAGGTCCCCTCAAAGGCTTTTAAGCAAAGTAAGCTGTCATGGGATAAGAGGGAAGGTCCTGTCATGGATTGGTAACTGGTTAAAAGATAGGAAATGAAGGGTAGGAATAAGTGGTCAGTTTTCAGAATGCAGAGAGGTAAATAGTGGTGTTCCTCAGGGGTCTGTACTGGGCCCAATCCTATTCAACATATTCATAAAGGATCTGGAAAAAGGAGTAAACAGTGAGGTGGCAAAATTTGCAGATGATACAAAACTACTCAAGATAGTTAAGTCTCAGGCAGACTGTGAAGAGCTACAAAAAGATCTCTCAAAACTGGGTGACTGGGCAACAAAATGGCAGATGAAATTCAGTGTTGATAAATGCAAAGTAATGCACATTGGAAAACGTAAACCCAACTATACATATAAAATGATGGGGTCTAAATTAGCTGTTACCACTAAAGAAAGAGATCTTGGAGTCATTGTGGATAGTTCTTTGAAAACATCCACTCAATGTGCAGCTGCAGTCAAAAATGCTAACAGAATGTTGGGAATCATTAAGAAAGGGATAGATAATAAGACAGAAAATGTCATATTGCCTCTATATAAATCCATGGTATGCCCACATCTTGAATATTGTGTGATGATCTGGTCGCCTCATCTCAAAAAAGATATACTGGAATCGGAAAAGATATAGAAAAGGACAGCAAAAATGATTAGGGGCATAGATCAGCTTCCATTTGAGGAGAGGTTAATAAGACTGGGACTTTTCAGCTTGGAAAAGAGGTGACTAAGGGTGGGTATGATAGAGGTTTATAAAATCTTCACTGGTGTGGAGAAAGTGAATAAGGAAGTGCCATTTACTCTACTTGCCATTTACAAGAACTGGGGGTCACCCAATGAAATTAATAGACAGCAGGGTTAAAACAAAAGGAAGTATTTCTTCACACAACACACAGTCAACCTGTGGAACTCTTTGCCAGAGGATGTTGTGAAGGCCAAAACTATAACAGGGTTCAAAAAAGAACTAGATAAGTTCATGGAGGATAGGTCCATCAATGGCTACTAGCCAGAATGAGCAGGGATGCAAAACCATGCTCTGAAGTGTCCTTAGCCTCTGTTTTCCAGAAGCTGGAAATGGTTGGCACAGGACGGGTCACTTGATGATTACCTGTTCTGTTCATCCCCTCTGAAGCACCTGGCATTGGCTACTGTCGGAAGACAGGATACAGGGCTAGATGGATGACCATTGATCTGACCCAGTATGGCTGTTCTTGTGTAAAACAGGATCTCAACCAGTCTTGGTTGAAATGCTGCAAAAGGCATTGAGATGCACTTCCTTAGACAGAAAGTTAGCCTATTAAATTTAATCTGTAGAAAGCGGGTTGTGTTATGGTATGGTTTTATATATAATCCTTCTCTTTCCATTATCCTTACTATCCTTTTAATCTTGATCTTTGATAATAAACTAATGTTTTTTTTTTTGGTATAAATATCTCAGTGCTGTGAAGTTATATTAGAGCTGATCCTGAGTTGAATCAAACAGGCTGATGTGTTTAATGTTCCTTTAGGAACAGCATACCTGATATTACTGTGAGTGTTCTATGGATAAGGGCTGAATACCACATGGGGGGGGGTGCTTCAAAGGGGCTCAGGGTCTGGGGTTGCACCTAGTGTTAAGCTGCAAGGCAAAGTAAGGGGCATAGCCCGGAGGAGATTGTTTCAGTGGCTAATAGATGAGAGGCGTCCGGGAGCTTGACACCCAGTTAAGCACAAACAAGTCTTCCTCTCACTGGAGGCAGGGGAATAACAAGGTAACCTACAGTCCTGGGAACCCTGAGAACCATTACAACCACCTGTACAACTGAAATGGCAGCTCATTTTCCACAGGTATCTGTTCCTTGAATTTTCTGTGTAGACTGCCAACAGAGGTGCCATCTTATTATTTGTTTCAATAATTTTGTGTATCACGCCTGCATCTAGAGGCCCCAGGATTCCAGGCACTTTACAAAACACAGACTGTACCTTCTCCCAAGATTTTACATTTTTAAAAGAGAAGACAACCCAAGGGAGGAGTACTATCTGAATTTCACAGGAAGAACAGAAAGGTTAAGCAATTTGCCCAAGGTCACACATGGAATTCATGGCAGAGCCACAGTTTGAACTTGGGCCTCCTGAGTCCTGGTGTCGTAGATTAACCATTAGACATTAGGCTTTTTAATTGTTCTGAGACTGGAATTCCCAAATAGATTCTTGCAGTTGCAGTGCTTTTGTCTGTCACTTACGTCTTATGGGATGATTCTGTGGACAACTAGATACTGGGTAACATGTTCATCCTTTCTGATGACATAAATGGCTGGAAAGTGAGACCTAAGAAACTGTTATACTCTAGGTTAGCATTTTTAGATGGTGCTCATAGGTCCAAATGCAATGGCATTTTCTTCTAAATACACCATCTCATGAAGAGGCTAGTAAGCATGCAGTTTTCTAAAACTGGCGTAATTCAGAGCTGGATTTTAGTCCATCAGTACACACTATGAATTCATGGTTTCAGAAAAAGAAGAGGAGGACTTGTGGCACCTTAGAGACTAACCAATTTATTAGAGCATAAGCTTTCGTGAGCTACAGCTCACTTCCTCAGATGCATATCGTGGAAACTGCAGCAGGCTTTATATATACACAGAGAATATGAAACAATACCTATTCCCACCCCACTGTCCTGCTGGTAATAGCTTATCTAAAGTGATTTCCAGCACAAATCCAGGTTTTCTCACCCTCCACCCCCCCACACAAATTCACTCTCCTGCTGGTGATAGCCCATCCAAAGTGACAACTCTTTACACAATGTGCATGACAATCAAGCTGGGCTATTTCCTGCATAAATCCAGGTTCTCACATCCCCCCACCCCCATACACACACAAACTCACTCTCCTGCTGGTAATAGCTCATCCAAACTGACCACTCTTCAAGTTAAAATCCAAGTTAAACCAGAACATCTGGGGGGGGGGGTAGGAAAAAACAAGAGGAAACAGGCTACCTTGCATAATGACTTAGCCACTCCAAGTCTCTATTTAAGCCTAAATTAATAGTATCCAATTTGCAAATGAATTCCAATTCAGCAGTTTCTCGCTGGAGTCTGGATTTGAAGTTTTTTTGTTTTAAGATAGCGACCTTCATGTCTGTGATCGCGTGACCAGAGAGATTGAAGTGTTCTCCGACTGGTTTATGAATGTTATAATTCTTGACATCTGATTTGTGTCCATTTATTCTTTTACGTAGAGACTGTCCAGTTTGACCAATGTACATGGCAGAGGGGCATTGCTGGCACATGATGGCATATATCACATTGGTGGATGTGCAGGTGAACGAGCCTCTGATAGTGTGGCTGATGTTATTAGGCCCTGTGATGGTGTCCCCTGAATAGATATGTGGGCACAGTTGGCAACGGGCTTTGTTGCAAGGATAAGTTCCTGGGTTAGTGGTTCTGTTGTGTGGTATGTGGTTGTTGGTGAGTATTTGCTTCAGGTTGCGGGGCTGTCTGTAGGCAAGGACTGGCCTGTCTCCCAAGATTTGTGAGAGTGTTGGGTCATCCTTTAGGATAGGTTGTAGATCCTTAATAATGCGTTGGAGGGGTTTTAGTTGGGGGCTGAAGGTGACGGCTAGTGGCGTTCTGTTATTTTCTTTGTTAGGCCTGTCCTGTAGTAGGTAACTTCTGGGAACTCTTCTGGCTCTATCAATCTGTTTCTTTACTTCTGCAGGTGGGTATTGTAGTTGTAAGAAAGCTTGACAGAGATCTTGTAGGTGTTTGTCTCTGTCTGAGGGGTTGGAGCAAATGCGGTTGTATCGCAGAGCTTGGCTGTAGACGATGGATCGTGTGGTGTGGTCAGGGTGAAAGCTGGAGGCATGCAGGTAGGAATAGCGGTCAGTAGGTTTCCGGTATAGGGTGGTGTTTATGTGACCATTGTTTATTAGCACTGTAGTGTCCAGGAAGTGGATCTCTTGTGTGGACTGGACCAGGCTGAGGTTGGTGGTGGGATGGAAATTGTTGAAATCATGGTGGAATTCCTCAAGGGCTTCTTTTCCATGGGTCCAGATGATGAAGATGTCATCAATATAGCGCAAGTAGAGTAGGGGCTTTAGGGGACGAGAGCTGAGGAAGCGTTGTTCTAAATCAGCCATAAAAATGTTGGCATACTGTGGGGCCATGCGGGTACCCATAGCAGTGCCGCTGATCTGAAGGTATACATTGTCCCCAAATGTGAAGTAGTTATGGGTAAGGACAAAGTCACAAAGTTCAGCCACCAGGTTAGCCGTGACATTATCGGGGATAGTGTTCTTGACGGCTTGTAGTCCATCTTTGTGTGGAATGTTGGTGTAGAGGGCTTCTACATCCATAGTGGCCAGGATGGTGTTATCAGGAAGATCACCGATGGATTGTAGTTTCCTCAGGAAGTCAGTGGTGTCTCGAAGGTAGCTGGGAGTGCTGGTAGCGTAGGGCCTGAGGAGGGAGTCTACATAGCCAGACAATCCTGCTGTCAGGGTGCCAATGCCTGAGATGATGGGGCGCCCAGGATTTCCAGGTTTATGGATCTTGGGTAGTAGATAGAATATCCCAGGTCGGGGTTCCAGGGGTGTGTCTGTGCGGATTTGATCTTGTGCTTTTTCAGGAAGTTTCTTGAGCAAATGCTGTAGTTGCTTTTGGTAACTCTCAGTGGGATCAGAGGGTAATGGCTTGTAGAAACTCGTGTTGGAGAGCTGCCGAGCAGCCTCTTGTTCATATTCCGACCTATTCATGACGACAACAGCACCTCCTTTGTCAGCCTTTTTGATTATGATGTCAGAGTTGTTTCTGAGGCTGTGGATGGCATTGCGTTCCGCATGGCTGAGGTTATGGGGCAAGTGATGCTGCTTTTCCACAATTTCAGCCCGTGCACGTCGGCGGAAGCACTCTATGTAGAAGTCCAGTCTGCTGTTTCGACCTTCAGGAGGAGTCCACCTAGAATCCCTCTTTCTGTAGTGTTGGTAGGGAGACCTCTGTGGATTAGTATGCTGTTCAGAGGTATTTTGGAAATATTCCTTGAGTCGGAGACGTCGAAAATAGGATTCTAGGTCACCACAGAACTGTATCATGTTCGTGGGGGTGGAGGGGCAGAAGGAGAGGCCCCGAGATAGAACAGCTGCTTCTGCTGGGCTGAGAGTATAGTTGGATAGGTTAACAATATTGCTAGGTGGGTTGAGGGAACCATTGCTGTGGCCCCTTGTAGCATGTAGTAGTTTAGAAAGTTTAGTGTCCTTTTTCTTTTGTAGAGAAGCAAAATGTGCGTTGTAAATGGCTTGTCTAGTTTTAGTAAAATCCAGCCACGAGGAAGTTTGTGTGGAAGGTTGGTTTTTTATGAGAGTATCCATTTTTGAGAGCTCATTCTTAATCTTTCCCTGTTTGCTGTAGAGGATGTTGATCAGGTGATTCCGCAGTTTCTTTGAGAGCGTGTGGCACAAGCTGTCAGCATAGTCTGTGTGGTATGTAGATTGTAATGGATTTTTTACCTTCAGTCCTTTTGGTACGATGTCCATCTGTTTGCATTTGGAAAGGAAGATGATGTCTGTCTGTATCTGTACAAGTTTTTTCATGCAGTTGATAGATTTCCACTCCATACGGCTAAATGCAGTGCCTTGCATAATGACAGGTTTCAGAGTAGCAGCCGTGTTAGTCTGTATGAATTCATGTGTATTTTGGCAGCCATGAATGATGTGATGAATCTTATAAATCAGAGACAAAAAGCTCTTCAAGAAGAGTTGAAGCTGTAGAACTGAAGATAGGAGTGCAAGTCTGTCAAGGTTCCTCCCCCACTCTGAACTCTAGGGTATAGATGTGGGGACCTGCATGAAAAACCTCCTAAGCTTATCTTTACCAGCTTAGGTCAAAACTTCCCCAAGGTACAAAATATTACACCCGTTATCCTTGGACTGGCCGCTACCACCACCAAACTAATACTGGTTACTGGGGAAGAGCTGTTTGGACGCGTCCTTCCCCCCAAAATACTTCCCAAAACCTTGCACCCCACTTCCTGGACAAGGTTTGGTAAAAAGCCTCACCAATTTGCCTAGGTGACTACAGACCCAGACCCTTGGATCTTAAGAACAATGAACAATCCTCCCAACACTTGCACCCCCCCTTTCCTGGGAAATGTTGGATAAAAAGCCTCACCAATTTGCATAGGTGACCACAGACCCAAACCCTTGGATCTGAGAACAATGAAAAAGCATTCAGTGTTTTACAAGAAGACTTTTAATAAAAAATAGAAGTAAATAGAAATAAAGAAATCCCCCCTGTAAAATCAGGATGGTAGATATCTTACAGGGTAATTAGATTCAAAACATAGAGAACCCCTCTAGGCAAAACCTTAAGTTACAAAAAAGATACACAGACAGAAATAGTTATTCTATTCAGCACAATTCTTTTCTCAGCCATTTAAAGAAATCATAATCTAACACATACCTAGCTAGATTACTTACTAAAAGTTCTAAGGCTCCATTCCTGGTCTATCCCTGGCAGAAACCAGCAGACAGACAGACACAGACCCTTTGTTTCTCTCCCTCCTCCCAGCTTTTGAAAGTATCTTGTCTCCTCATTGGTCATTTTGGTCAGGTGCCAGCGAGGTTACCTTTAGCTTCTTAACCCTTTACAGGTGAGAGGAGCTTTCCCCTGGCCAGGAGGGATTTCAAAGGGGTTTACCCTTCCCTTTATATTTATGACAAAGTCTAAAACTACGAATTTTAATACCTGTTTTTGCAGTATTTTCAGAAAATATAGAACCATTGTGAAAAGAAGTTCTAACAACGGCTCTTAGATGGCTCTTAATTTCCAAGCCCTTAGTGCTGTTGTTTGCAGATTCTTTCCTGGATCTCCAGTCCTACAGCTCCCATTATGTATGAACAAGAGTGAGTGGAAGTTCTGATTAAAGTGATGCTATCAACTTAAAAACCACACTTCTCTCTGAAAATGTGTTACTATTGTTACAAGTAACACCCAAGATAACTATAATTGAAAGAGATTAGAGGAAAAATAATTTCTCTTGGGTTTTCCGTTTGTTGACAGCATTTTTGCGCTGTCATTTTCACTGTTTCCCCTCTCATCAGTTTCTCCTTTTGTTGTGTGGGTCTTTCACACAGCAGTGGGGAGAAGAACATTCCATAAAAATATTGGCATATGATTGTAAAATCACTGGCAGGGTGATTCAGGGCCAAGAGTAGCACCTGAATCTACTTTTTACTTATATTTTGAAGTTGACTCTGCCTCTTAAGTACCATCATATATGTAAAAGGCTCTTAACCAAAGTTCTGACAAAATGGAGAGATTTAATCCAACATTCTTTTAAACCTGTCAGCATCCTTGATACCCTTGATCATGGGTTTATTAACCTGCCCATGGGCTGTGGTTGAAGTAGTCAGGATGGTGCCTGAGTGTTTCCATTCTTTCCTCCAAGAGAGATCCAGGAGGATGGTCTTGGCTAATTGTTCATTCATTCTCTCCCTGTCTCACTTCCATGGTGTTCCTCAGGGATATATTCTGTCAGACAGTCTGTTCAACATGGACATGAAGCTGCTGGTGAGACAGTGAGACTTAGGCTGTATCATCATTATGCAGATGACATAAAGCTCTCCTCTTCCATCAAAAGCAGATGGTGCAGTGTCTTTGCTTTCCTCGTGTCTAGCCAAGATCAGAACTAGAATGACAATTAGATGATTGAGGTTGATAGAGATGATGCTGGTTGTCTGGGGGAATGGCATAGTGTTCTTCCCATTGGCGGGCGGACAAGAGGACAATTTAGGAATGGAATGCTTTTGGATACAAGAATGCATTCAGATTGTTAAGGATTGTTAAGAGACATCAGTTGCCAGAAGCACCTTTTTCATCTGTCTGATTAGGTGATTATGATCATTTCTCTCTGATATGGATTATTTATGCCTCTGATATTATTATTGATATGTAGTGTACATGGGGCTTCTCTTAAAGGCTATTTAGAAACTACAGCTAGTATAGAATGTGACTGTTCACATTCCTTGGTGGTATTAGCTTCAGGGAGTATACATGACACCAATTCTTCAAAGAGTGCACTGGCTCCCTATTCGCTCATGTGCCATTCAAGCTGCTGATACTGATTTATAAAGCCCTGCTTGGGAGACAACGTGTCTGATGATGCATTGCTATGGAAGTTTAGTTACCTGGGGCCTTTTTTGCTGACAGTCCCTCAATTCTAATATCTGGGGACTGAAAAAAATGAAGCTAACTACAAACTACCATTGAAAAATTTGGTTTTAATATGTAAACTACCTGCTATCACTGGAAAGAAGATGGTTCTTCTACATGGAGTGCTGGAGTGAAACAGTAATTCAAAGCAGGGATAGAAAATCTTCCCTCACTTCTATGCTCCCTAGCCCCATTCAACCTCTTCACCTGCTCCAAATTCTTACTTGCCTCAGACAAGCGGGCATATGGGATTTTGAAACCCCGATTCGGAGAGCAGCTGCCTCTGTTGATTGGAAAGGAACTGATGTGGATGATGCTATGGACTCTTTTATATAACCTAATGCAAAATGTTTGGATGCATGATAGGGTGTGGACATAAACTGCTTCGGACCCATCTTCCTGGAGGGTTCCAGGACTCTTGGTGCCGAGACTTGCACTCCCATGCATGGGGATCTTCCGGGGTAATTTGCCTTCCCCTCCAGCCGGAGGCATAAATATGAGATGGGGTAAACAAGATCTGCATCAGGGTTCTGTTGTTCACAGGCACTAAACATTTGTGAGTGGTAAGAAAATACACCTTCTGTTATTTGCTACTCAAAGTGAAATGAAAATATCTCCTACACACAGGCAGGAAGATATTATTACAACTATGGTAATGTTGAAACACATTTTATGCATTATTGATATATATTAGAACCTGATGAAGCTTTCCACTGATAGGGTTAAAAACAGAAATAAGTGTAGCTATACCAGTCTATGCCAGGTGAGGATCTGGCCCAAAGGGCTTCTCCCAGTGGAACCCATAAAGGCTGGCTAGAGCATCCAGTACTGGATGGCCATTCAGGGCAATGGATGGGTTGAGCACTGTGGTTGAATACCTTTGCAGAGACAGTAGCTCACGTGGGCATTCATGATAGATAAACCTGTCTGAGGACCCCCATTGTATTACAGGGCAAAAGTGGCGTTAATGACTAGGCTCACCTGAACTAGTCCATGTTCACTACTGAGAACAACGAGTGTTGTGTGATTCTAGTCCTTTGTGTCCCTATACTCTCAGCACAGTCATTGTGCTGACTGGAGGACAAAGAGAAAAAAATCAAGGTGCAAGAGGGCATACAGACCCCATGCTGTAGCAGCTGCTAAAGGGTTAATGGGGAGCCAAGCTGCCTTCTCAGCTGGGGCTGATTGGTGGTACTGCAGTAGCAGGGAAGATAAAAAGGCTGCAGGGTGTAAGGAAGGGGTGGCTGCCAGAGAGGCTCAGAAACCACTGAGCACAGGAGCCTTCATCAGTGAATATGCAGGAAGCCACCCAGGTAGGTAGACCTCCAGAAGAAGAGGATCACAAAAGTGAGTCTGGGAAACAACCTACAGGAGAGGCAAGATAGGAAGCAGTAAGGGATTAGGAGAAACTGGTTCCAGTTACTTCCCACAGGGTTCCTTGGACTGGAACCCATAGGAGTGGGTGGGCTTGGGTTCCCCTACCAGCCCCAGCAGTTGGGTTAATAAAGCCTGAAGAACAAAGGACCCTGAACCCCAAGATGCTGGAGACTGACGACCCTTTACTAAAGTTACCGGCCTCCTGACTTAACAGCCTGTCCCCTCTTGAGAGAGGGGAGAGACTGTTAATGATCCAGGCAGAGGGCTAGAGTCACAGGAAGGAACTACCAGACATGGCATTGAACAGCGATTGGCTAAACAAAGAGGAAACTGAGGCAGATTTGCCCTAACACCCAAGTCAGTCATATGGGCGTGTCAGCAGCTGAAAGTAGCCCTGGGCACAAGGCCATATTGACACCAGGAAAAATGCATTTTTATGCTGATACCTATCTCATGTGAGCTGTTGTAAATCCCTTATATAGATAAGGGGAGTCAGAGTGAGGTAAAATTACCTCTTGCCTTGTCTGCACTGAGATTCTGCTGTGAGGTGGCTTTTTCATGTTAGGGGGTTTCAGTATAAAAAACTTTTCATGGATCAGAGAGGAAGTTGTTTTGCCTATAGGGCTGAACACAGTAGTGTCTTAGCTGGGATTATTGAAAATGGAGTTTCAGTTGTGCAGTTTTGGTTGTTGCCATTGCATATTTGGATATTTGTTGTTGCCATTATAGATTTGTATATTTTGTGAATAAAATAGGAAAAAATACTGAGTTTGTGTGACCAAATTTTGTTCCAGCAGGAACATGACCCACTGTCATGCCCCCAATGTCTAGTTCTGTTTAGCAGTGGGGCAACAATATAATACTGTAGTCATTTTTCTCTGCTGTGAGCCCTACAGAAACTAGTTTGAAACCTTGTTGAATTTGTCCCTTTATATTTCTTTGTTTCTAATGTTGACTGATGCAGTCTGCTAACCTTATACTAGTGCATTATAATTCAACCCACAGAAGTTCATAAGAATCTATCACACGCTGTTAAAGTGGCTGAATAATGAAGGGTTGATGTTCAGTAGTCATAATCACTTCATTGTGCTTTTCTTTTCATTCTATTTGTCTACGTGCATTAGTGCTTGACTGAGCATTGATAAGGATGAAGATGTTTGGGTTAAAATATTTGTAATGTCACAGCTTTTGGGGGATATACCTATGGAACAACAAAATAAGAACATCTGTTTGAAGGGCAATATACATTTCTAGATTTTATTTATTTCCTTCCCTTTGTTGTACAAGTAAGTTGTTTTTTTTTTTTTCCAGTGTACCAGAATGTATTTTGGTACATATTACAATATTGCAAATTGAGCGGTGTGAGTTTTCTTTTGGAAATGCCATTGCTTTTTCTGAATGTTCACCTCTGCCCACTGCTTTAAAAGCTTTGGGCTAAAATGTTATTGCCTGAACTGATCAGATGTTTGATCTAAAAGAACTACTGAATACCTACAGTGGGTTACCATAAGGAATATGCATTCCTTCCTGTTCAACGAAAGGAATGCTCTGAATACAGTATTATGGCAACTAATGGTTCATGTGAGAGACAGATATTTACAGTATGAAAGTTTCATGTCATGGGCCTAATCATGCAGTCCATGTTCATGTTTCATATGTCTTCATTTGTTTGGAAATGGCACCTACTCTGTAGCATCCTCCAGATGTGCCAATCCTCAGATTGGACGCATACATGGCCAAGAGCCTGTGTTGTTCAGACAGGCAGACTCATCTGCTGGTTAGATCATGGGATTATGCATCAGAAAACCAGAATTCAGGTTCTTGTTGTACCACTGACTTTTTTTTATTACCTCTTTGTCTCCATTTCCCATCTGTACAATGGGAAACAATATATCTATACAGATTTATGTAAACAATTATATAGCTTAACGTACACATTCATATTTTTAATATACACATTTTTTAAAGTTAGAAAATGGTGAATGATGCATTTCTTAACTACTAGATGTTTAATTTTTATTTGGATTTGTGTTAATCTCCATTCAATTAAATTAACAAAATTTAATTAAATATTGAATTAAAATAAAGAAAAATAACTTTATAAAATTGTTTTTTATTAGTTAAATAAAATTATCTTAAATGTGGAGGATACCTAAGAAATAAAAAGTAAGTTTTTAAAAACATGTGTTGCATTTAAAACTGATTTATTAAAGGTAGTATTATTTGTACTTAGTGAGTTGAACTGATAGTTTTGGCCATCATATCTTTCAAGATTTTAGAACTAGTAGATTTAATCCTCTCACACTTAATTTTGATTAATAGATTGCAAGACGAAAACAATGCTTGCTTTTTTCAACTCCCAGTTGGCTTCTCAACTTTGATTGAACTAGTCATTGAATTGAACTCATTGAATAAACTGAAAGGAATAATATATTCTCTCCTGCACCTGCAGAAGAGAATATTGCTATCAAAAGTTGATTGAGCACTTCATCACTTCCACCGGTTCAGTGGTTTCATTTTTAAAAAACTTTGGAAGCAAACATGCATTGCCTGAATATAGATCTTTATTTTATTTAAGTGATTTTAATAGATTATAGTAAGTTTAGACCTTAACCTACTTCGTGATAATTTTAAGTTTAATTTTAAATGTTCATTTTTAAAAAGAAAATTATATTTAATGTAAAATAAAATCAGATTTAAATCATGAAATATTTTAAAATCATTGATTTTTATCCACCCTGTATTGAGCTGTCCATGTGAACAGTTCTGGTACACTCTACTTAATGTACTTTGCAGTTTACACATGCTATCACAGTGATAGATGTGTAGTAATGTTGCCTATTGAACTACTGGAAGGTGTTCAAATACTTTGGTGATGAGTGAGGTATGAGAAGCTATACAGACTAGATTAAAATGTCTTGCAGATATGCTGTTCCTTACATTATAAGCTAAGAAAAGTTACGTTTACTTGTGTTATCTAAGAATTTATCTGAATCAGATCTGCCTATGAATCCCCCTGCTGTTAGTGCAGGAATATCTGGTCAATACAAATACAAAATACCAGAAAGAAAAAACTCAAACACCTTAATGAAATCTACACAGTATTGAAGACACTTAAATTCTGATACAGCTTCCTAGAAAAAGGCAGTAAGGAACAGAAAATCAAACAGACCCTGTCTAACTCAGTGTAATATGACATTCTAACATTTCTTTTCTCATAAATCTCTCTCTGGAGGATGGGAGCATCCTGGGGGTTTTCTTTGCCAGTCTTCCTGATATATATTGAAGAACAATTTGGGAAGCTGACATGTAGTTTGTTTTTTGTTAATAGATCATTTGACATCTAAGGATAGTATTTTATTTTAAAGGTTGAAGAATGTAGCTGCTGATCTAATGGATGCTTCTTGGTAAAATTGGTATTGTAATCTGTTTTGGCAAAGTCCCATATTTTCCTTCTGGTATCATAATCATACATTTTATTGAAGCAAATATCACAATGGGAGAAGCAGGTTGTCAGAATAATTATTTGCTGTTAAAATTTAGAGGTTCTAGATTATATTAGTGCTGAAATTTTCTGCATATTGAATTGCATTTGGCATTTGGGTCACCAGCATGAGGTGTCAGGCAGGCAGAGATGCGCGACTGCATGGGGAGGAGGTCGAGGGTTCAGATCTTGTTGAAACTTGTCATCAGCATAGAAGTGGTGTTGGATAATGTGAGAGCAAGTGTGCTCGTAGAGAGTGGAACTGGGGAGGAGAAGCTGGTGAAATTATACACCAAAGGAGTGATGGAGATCAAGAAGAGAACAATGACCTAGTGGAAGAATCCTAGGAAGGACAGCAGTGTTAGGAAGAATGAGTCATCACCTGTTGTAGATGCAGCAGAGTGATTAAATGGGATGAGTACAGATAATTAGATGTTATATTTTTCCAGGAAAAGGGCAATGCTGATTTTACTAAGAATATTGTCAATTGAATGTACGGATCAAAACTTGGATTGAAACTGATTTCAGGAGAGAGCTGGAGTTGAGGTAGTAGAAATTACATGCTGAAGAAGTTTGGAGAAAAAAAGTGTGCTATAACTGAAAAGACAAGTTGGGACAAAAGAGTATTTTTTTAAGGTAGCAGACCTTACTCCTAATGTACTCAATTCCCACACCAGTTTCTGATTTGAGGAGAAGGTCCTTTAATAATTAGTGGAGCCAAAGTGGGACATAGCACCTTATCTGTTGTTGCAGTTCTCAGCGGCTTAGACATTTCCTCAGTTCCCTTTACAGATTTAATAGTTTTGACCCTATGTCTAGAATTCTTCTTCAACTTCAAACTATGTATACTTTATTGTCTTCCGATGAATAAAAAAGGGATATCAGCTGTTGCTGTCAACAAACAGATAAATAACATTTTAAATAAGCATATCAACACTCAGACATTACATAACAAATATAATAACTGTCATCCAATGTTGCAGTTTAAATAAAACAAACTCAAACTGTTCTACAATGCCATTTAGTGACATTGAGGCGGGCACGATTTTCAAAAGTGACTAGGGACTTTAGAACTCAATTTCTAGGTACCCAACTGGAAACACCCTAAAAGGGTCCGATTTTTAGAAGGAAGGTGCTCTGCACTTTCTGAAAATCAGCCTCTTTTGGAGTGTCTCAAATGGAAGACCCTTTAAAATTTAAGCACATAAAATGAATAGTTGTTTTTGAAAACCTTGGTCAAGCTTCCAAAGTCATAAATGTAACTATTACAGCATTTCTCCATAATAAGTTGCTTGTGTATGTTTGTTTGTGCTCAGAGTTATCCTGTTCATATACTATTTGCTCATATTGCTTCCCTCTGAATCATAGTTTTTTTCTAATACATTATGAACTGGCACCCATTCTTTGCAGGAATTACAGTCCTTAGAGAGAAATATGCACGTCACTTTAAATTGATTAGAGGAGGACATTCTAGAGTGAGCATTTAAATGTTCAGGTTTCTCTTATATCATAATATACCCTGCAGGACTTTTGAACGTGTAAGATAAATCCATAATTCACTCAAAGACATTAAATATTATTTTTATCTTCAAATATTGGGAGAGAAATCATTTTAAAAGCTTATTAAAATGTTATGTTTTAAAATATATTCATATAATTTATATTATCACTGATGCATAACCTTTCAAATGAATAATTCACAGTCGTGACTAGTCACTTTTGATAATCTATGGTGGTATGCGGTGTTGGTGTTCTACTGAGAGATTAACACTTATGGCCCAAGGAATAAAACTGAAAAATCCAATTCATTTGTTTGCCTATTCACAGTGACAGATATTTTCTTAAATTAAAACCTATTAGTTTGAATTCAGAATCTTAAAATTGAATCAGTTCTAGCTCATTTTAGTCTTATAAAACATTATGATATATCATGTATTGCAGCCACAAAAGCAGTCAGACTATTGATTTTCAGCAACAGTTTTGCTATCACAGACAGAGAAGAATGTTTCTAACAAATATTAAGGAAAAGAATGGTTTGAAAAGGCTATTTGGAAGATGCAGGAAATTAACTAGCCTTTGCCTGCTCGTAATTGGATATTATACTTTTTCTTTAAAGTATGTGACCTTTAAGAGGTCCTTGGTTGCAAATTAAGGTTCCACAGTTAAAATAAAAATAAGTAACAAACGTTAATGCTGCTACCACAATATTAATTCAGACATATGCACATACTGTCTCTTTTATGGTACATTTAACTACAAATGATAACATGTTAAGATGTAATGTTTACCAGAAAAAGTAGGAATATGTCTGCAATATATGAAGTACAGCATAATTAATCCTGTTGGAAGTTTAACTTTTGCATTTCCTCTCCATTGTCTTTTAAGTGCCCAACCCTAAAACTCTATTAATGTTTGTTGTTGTTGTTTTGCACTTAGTTTCTATGTTGAGGATGGTGGGTAATGTACTGAGTGTAGAAATATCTGAGTTATTTGTGCAGTATTTACAAGAAATGCAAGGGAGGCAACTGGAGAACCAGTTCCCATCAGGTTTCAGAGGAGCAGCCGTGTTAGTCTGTATTCGCAAAAAGAAAAGGAGTACTTGTGGCACCTTAGAGACTAACACATTTATTTGAGCATAAGCTTTTGTGAGCTACAGTTCACTTCATCAGGTGCATTCCCATCAGGACACTGGAGGAAAGGATAGCTTTGGGAATCCCACTTCAGCAATAGGGGAGAGGGCTCAAGGCATGCCAGAGAGAAAAGGAAGGGTCTGGGGTCCCATTTCTATATCCTCTCGTTACAAATCTCCTGGACTGTGGAGGCTTCTGCCTAGGAAGAAACTTGAACTGAAGAGAAGCTATATCTTCATGGTAAAAAAAAAAAGAAAAAAGAAAAAAAAAGTGTGTCTTTACAGTGAGATAAAACTACCCGTTTGTATCTCACTGAAAAATCTAGTGAAAAGGAGTCTCTGTAGTTTTTACTGTGATGTAGTTAGGCAAGGTTAAATACACTTGAGGGGGTATTGTGTTGGCCTCATCTAGGTACATCACATTAAAAACTGAAAATGCCTGAGGATTGTCTCTGCTAGGGATATAACAGCAGAATAGCTAACGTGTTAATTATCCTATTGTAACCCCCCTTCTTCCGACCACCCCCCCACTGCTTTTTGTCAAGGAAGACATAGCCTGAATGTGTGAAAGAATGATCTCATATTTAAAAAGACATGTCTGGTGGGAGAAAGTAAGGGGCCCAGAAGGCATGGCTAGTGGATGATAGGCTCTAGGTAAATAAAACAGTAGTCAGGCTGCTTCTTGTCTTTAGAAAGTGTGCATCTCCCCACATTGCACATGCATGCACAGTGAGTCTCTCTGGAAGAAGACAATAATTTTAGATATTTCAAATGGTGAGAACGTAGGAATTCCCATTCCAGATGAGGGATCTGGGATCAGACCTATGGTCTAGTCCAGTATCCTCTCTCTGACAATGGCCATTTCCTGAATAAGACCTATAATATTTAGCATGTTCATTTATGGTCTAAAGAAAAAAGTACAAAAATGGCATTAATCAAGTTTTTCATTAACACCAAAATCAGAATGACAACAAATATAAAGGCTAAATGACTTGGAGAAATAAAACCAGGAGGTAACTTACAAAAGGTTAGGATTCAATACTAATAATTGCAAAGAGAGGAAGTAAACCACATAGCTATACACTGGAAGGCAGCTTTATAGGAAGCAACAAGTCAGGTTTTCCACTGAATGCATCCGATGAAGTGAGCTGTAGCTCACAAAAGCTTATGCTCAAATAAATTGGTTAGTCTCTAAGGTGTCACAAGGCCTCCTTTTCTTTTTGAGAATACAGACTAACACGGCTACTCTGAAACAAGTCAGAGATAGCGAGAGATCAGGGATCAATACTAAAGATGAGTTTGCAGTGCAATACTGTTGCTTTGAAAAAACAGGCAGTACTCTTCTGGGAATTATGCTCAGAAATATATCATGTAAAAACTAACAGTTCCAATCTCCCCAATGTGGAATTTCAACTTGCAGAATTTCCTTTCAGGTTTTTATATGGCGGGGTACCCCCTGTGTTTTGCCACCCCAAAGGTGAATTCTGAGGCATGTAGGATGTGAGGTACACCCTCGCTGAAACTGCTGGCCTCTCTTCTGCCCAGTGGCCCCACTAGCTCTTGGAGAAGCCATTCTTCTAGAGGCTCCTCTTACAGCTGCCCCTTCAAGGTGCAGTGGGGGAAGCAGTGCCCCCTTCCAAGAGCTTGTTGGAAGAATTTCCACGGGGCTGAGGAAAAGGGGAACATTCCACAAAGATGTAACTCCCCTTCCAGAGGCACAGACC
Organism: Lepidochelys olivacea; assembly: GCF_965140295.1. NCBI lineage: Eukaryota > Metazoa > Chordata > Testudines > Cheloniidae > Lepidochelys > Lepidochelys olivacea. The sequence goes on from NC_140417.1 coordinate 112,091,341, forward strand.
CACCCCCATGCACACACTGTGGAGGGAAGTATGGGCCCCATAAATCCTAGTGTTGCCGTAAACAGCCCTCTAACAACCATAGTGTATCTGGAATATTCTGAACAACTGTAATCCCAGCACTTAAAACATTGAATAACGAGAGAAAATAAGAGATGATACAAGAATTGGGCAATAAAACATAAAAATCCGTGGGTCAAATTTATAGTTGAGATAACTGAATTGCAACTCGTTTCCGTCAGTGGAGCTGTATCTGTTTATGTCAGATGTGAATTTGGCCATAAATGAGCCTGGTTAGGCAACTCAGAAAAATACATAATGTAGTGCATGATCACAGTGTATAAATTACTTCAAAGATATAATGTGAATAATCCCATTTCCTTATTGACAGTGATTTGCCATTAAAAAGATGATATATTCCAATAGTAGAACAATTTGGTATCTGGTATACAACCATTACTTCCTATTTTTATATGAAGAAATGTATTATCTGACATACATATGAGAGGTAACTTTTGGCAAATGTTGACCCTTTTTATGGGGACCTCTATACACAATGGAACAAAAAGTAGTGGCCTAAAAGTGAAGTTTGAAAAAGTTGAGGCTGTGGGTCACAATACATTCTCTAACAGAGAAACTGAGTATCAGACTAATTTTGACTGAGGGAGGTGGTCAAGACCTTCAAGAGAAAGTTAGCTGTTAGTGGGACTGATGAATAGAGTAGTCCTGCAAAAGATGTTTCCATTCTTTTATCCTTTCCTTTGTCAGATGCTCTGAAACACTTCATATTCGAGCAGGCTCCCTGGATCATGCTGAACAGCAAAAAATCTATAAAAGTAGGATTCCATAGTATATGCTGTAAATAACAATACAATACATTGGGTAAAATGCCAAGGGTGTACTTAAGGACTGGATTCTGCTAATATTAATAAATAATTCAAAATGTGGGGTTTTCTTGTCATTTTTTCATGTCTGCTAAAACATTTTGATTTAATTACAGCAAATTTAATAAGGGAACAAGTTTGTCTATACATAATTACTCTAATAAGTAACAAAAAGGAAACCAAATATTTTAATCTGTTTTCTGAATCTGACATGACATCCAAAGTCATTTGAAAACAAGAAGCAGAGGAGATAAAAACAGATGTTGTTATATATTTTGTGTTAAGATCTTATAATTATTCTGCCTTTCTTTTCCCCACTCCCCACCTCTCATAGATGTTATTTCTGAGTGAAGTCTCTGATAAATGCTTTAAGTGGAATCCTCTTCCTTTTATTAAAAAAATGCTATATTATTTGTGAGTCTGGTCTCATGTACTTACATCAGAAATAAATGTATAATTAACCCTTTTTCATGATAAATTACAGTTAATTTTTTTAGGATTAGTGGAAAGTAGCATAACAAAGGGCAGATTTAGCATTCACAGTAACCATCACATGGGACCTTTAACACTCTTACAGGATTAGTGGAGGCAGTGATTCATCCTGTTACCATGCACACACAAATAGTGAGCAGCTTCTGACCATCAAAGAGGCTTTCCTAATTATCAGCTTTTACAAGTGAGCATAGAAAGATTAGAATATAAGTATTAGTAAGATGGCTTTAGGGTTCTTTAGCAAACAAGATAAAATGTACTCTCTCCTCCAGCGAATAGTTGGATTTTGAATGAAATTTTGCATATTGTTTGAGATACCATATTTAGGAAGATCATTAATTAAAAGACCTGGTTTCTGAGAAAGTGTGGTAGGGTCTGTTCTCCCCCCTGCTTTTGTGAGAACATTATGTATATTCTCTAAAATCTTGATTTTTCTTCCTAAACTGAGCATTCTTCCTTTATAGAAGAAAATGCCTGGGGCTCTGTTATGGGTTTTAAAAGAAATGGCCATTTGAGGGTGGGGAAGAGGAGTCAAACTTGAGAGGCAGTGGCTGACAGCCACTGTGCCCCTATGGTACTGGCAATTAGGTCAAATTTAGTTGGGTATTTAAATGTAGATTTGGTCCCTACATTTAGACACTCAGGAACATTCAGAAGAAGAATTCTTTTGGTTAAAGACTTCTGAATTAAAACTGAACATAATAAGTTTTTAAAAGATTATTTTAATAATCCTATTAACAATGGTAATTTTCCTCCTGGACTTTCTTTTGTGTTTCTGTAATTAGTACCTGTCTTTTAAGTTATGAAGAGAAAAGTCTTCATTTCTTATTAGAAATGAATTTACCACACTTATCTGTGTTTTGAGTTTGGGCTTTTTGTTTTTGGTACCTCGGCACAATGATGTCATGAGACCAAAATACACGAGAGAGGAGTCCAGAATTAGGTTAATAGAAATTAAAGGTAGAGATAGAATGAACCTTTTAGACACACTGTGCTTTCCCCTTCCCTTTCTAAGTACAGGATGTAAATATTAGATGAATAAGTATTAGAAAGCAAGAATTTTCAATCAGTTCATGGCACTAACACTGTAGCATTGGTAGTATAATCCATAACCTGTAATACTGTATTTCAACTCTGCTGTATTCAGTTAGGGTTATTAGGTACTGGCCCATGTTGGGGGCAGCATAGAGCTGCGTTTCCTGAGTATTGGTTAATGAGGCATCACAAAAGGAGGGAAGTGTACTCACTGCTACACCCATTAAAATGCTGAATGTTCCTTTTTCCACAGCTGGTCAGCTCTGCTGGTTACTTCAGAGATTGTTTAAGTCAGGAACATGGCTCTTCTCTGACTGAAAATCAGTATTGTCTGGAATATCAATGCTTGTGTCTATGTGGGTTGTGCCATCTGTCTTCCCCCACATACTTTTTTCTTTCAATAAAGCCCAGTCTATGCACAGTATATACAGTGTAGTATTCAGCTGTACACAAAAATGCGTACGTATATGGGTTTGAGCCATTCATGTGGTTAACCATGTACTTGAACACATCAATTGTGGTATTGTAACAAATCCTGAGTAAGAGGCTGCATGTAATTGCACTTCCCCAAGAGCAGACCAGTGACAAGATTCCAACTCTCTGAGTCACTGTCTGGTCTCTGGTTCCCCCCATGCTCCAAGAGAGGAGTGATCTCAGTCCTATACCTGGCCCAGTTTACTTCCCCGCTCCATGGTGTTCTGCTGTACTGTCTGCCATATTATGGGGGTAGAGCCAAGGTTCTACCCACTTCTGTCCCCTAGCCTCTGTACCCTTACCCTGCTGATTGTACATTCTCTGCTGGTGGTGGCACTTGACAATCTGTGAGCAATGGGTCAAAGACCACAATCTTGATCTTCACGTGCCAGGATGAAGAACATCAATCTTAATGACACACAAGATAAACAAGCATACGACTGCAGAAAGTCATTAAACAGTTCCAGTTGCTCAATAGCTCTTAAAATCCCGCTAAAATATATGAATAAGCAATGTGACTCAGTACTTAAGTAAAAAGGAAATCAACAACTTTGGAATTCAGCAAAAGAAACTTAAAGGAAATGAGACCTACAGGACTAGATCTGATCTTAGAGTATCCAGAGTAACTTCACTGATGTCAATGGAATCATTCTAGACTTCCTGCTTTGTGATGGAGATTAGAATATGACCCACAGAGTTAGAATTTTATTTTGTTTTGTATTATGCAGAATAAGTGTGTTTACTTGGCGGCGGGGCGGGTGGGGGACTGTAATGTATGCTGGATGTGCAAACTAGCCTGTTTGTGCTAAATATATCAGAGAACTTGTTCAAGAACAATTTATCCATAGGTAGTTTGCCATTATAATGTTTTCAAGGTCAGTTTCGTCTTGCGTTCTCAGCTGTATAAGTGCCAGTTGCACCAGGGCATCTTTAACTTGTGCACTCAGTTTGGTTTATTTTCAATTTTTGCATTAATCAACAGGTAAAATTTGCTTATTTGCAACATATCCATCCCATTTTGCATATTACCCTTCTTCTTTTGGACTTCTACACTTCTATTATATTTCAAACAAGCATCTGATCATGAGGTAATAAGTCCGAAAGGGAAGTATGAATTGATTGTAAATTGGGACAAGCTGAGTTCCACTATTTTAAATTAAATGAAAGCTAAATTATTCAGTGTCTGTGCTCTCCTTCAGTAAGACCATACTACTATGACTCCCTAAATGGAAACTCTCCAAATCCTGCATATGGTAAAATCTGAACGAATATAAATGTGAGTCCTGCATATATTAAGCTATTCATTCAAGACAATGCTAATGCTTTTTCTTCTATCGGATTACAAATTTTAGCATCAATTCTGCAAACCTTTCTTCACATATAGAACATGTGCGTAACCTTTAACACATGTATATGGTTTTGTAGGAGCAAGGCCCTTGTTTTCACCTCTGTTAGCATTGGTGAGATGCCGGACGTGTAATATCGCTAAAGCTGTTTAGTGTCAAGGGGCCATTGGTGTGCTCCCCTATGAAAATGCACTGTGCTGCTAAATGCTTCTCTTTGGATAGAAATTGTTCATCATTAATAATCTGTTTGATGGATTATTAGTGCCAGAGTAGACTGGCATCTGCACTTTGGACATGATGTACCTGATTGTGCTAGCAAACTCTAACAACATGTGTCAACTACTGTAATTATCATATTGTCACTGTTTTCTACAGATGTAAAGATACATAATTCAAGCTGACAAGCCCAAAGATTTTATTGGAATGACCTATGATACCCTAACATCTCATTAATATAGAGCCAAATGCACAATATCAATTAACTATAAGATATAACCTCAGGGCTTCTTACCATTAGTAGCAGTTAAAAATTAATAATGCAACAGAAGTTTTTATTATTTGATTTTCCCACAGTGTGAAAACTAAAAACTTCAAATTATAAAACCTTTTTTTGTAAAAGTGTGTATTTTAAAAATAATTAGTTCCTTTTGTATTTTTTATTTTACATTAGTGTAGAGCATATGAGTGAATAGCATTTAAAATGAAGCCATTGTTTATTCACAAATCAAATAAGCTACCGACAGCTGCCCTAGTGGCTTCCTCATTCAGTTAAATTAATGCCTAGGCCTTGCGGGGGAACAGTCTTCTGGGGAGAATGTGGGCATTTATTTTCGATTCCCATTCAATGTTGGGTCTTTTAATGTCAGATCCTATTTAATGTGCTCATGTTATGTTGAAGACTGTGTGCAGATTTATTCTATGGACCACTTGACAGAATTCATACTATTGAAGTAACATACTTGAAAAATAAAGTCTTTACATCTTTTTGGAGATAGCAGAGCACAATTCTGTCTTTATTTTAATTTAAGAACTACATAGTACAGAGAATAACTTCTCTTACACAATACTGTGTAGTTTTTAACCAAGCCTGAGTCTTTTGACCTTCAGACTCAGTCCAAGTCCTGTGTATTTAATCAGGATTTTCTTGAGTCTTAAAAGTGCTCCAATAGAACAGTGTTAGATGCAGCACAAGAATCTAAAGGGGTCGTGTCAATAGGGTTCAATTTTTTTCCTTTTTGAGGTGCTAGGAAATGTTAAAATATCTTTTTTGATGCTGTTATATTTGTCATGATTAGAAAAAATAACTTGAAGCCTACTCGCATGTGGAAGAACATGTAAAATTGAAGATGGGGAGAAGAACAGTACTATTGAAGTCCATCTAGGAAGAAGGCCAGTCCTCCTCACCTCATCCCCGTTAGCTGCTGGTTCTGTCCCTTGCTCATCTTAGGACTCTGTCTTTTGTAATAGCCTTTGGCTAGTAAATGATAAATTTGAAGCTTCATCCCTTCTCTCTCTCTAGCTGCTAGAAGGGAGAAGGATATTTTTCTCTTTTCTCCAGAGTATCTTATGAGCTTCAAGGGGAAGTGTCTGCTAACGTTAATTCTACCACTCCTCCTAGAACTTTGTGGCTGCTCTGACGGTGCTCCCCATAAGGCTTTATGGAAATATATTTATGAATATACATGACATAACTGGAATATGTTCTATGCTACATATGCCATGTAACATATCTATGTAAAGGTTATGATCTACTGAATCTATTAATCCCATTTGTATGCATGTATCATTTTTGTATTCGAAGTTATGAATATTGTCTGTGTGCTGGCTTGATTTCTAAATAACCTTAGTAGAGCATTTGGTCAGTTCCTGGAGAAAGGAATTCCCAAAGTTAAGTGCCCAATCAAGAAGCATTTAAGGAACAATGCATCTTGGAATTCTCCAATCCACATAAGAAGCCTTCCTGGAGACATTCAAGATACCATGCGGGCAATGGCTTCTGCCTGTAAAAACTGGGAGTCATGCATGGACATGTGACTTGCCCAGGTGACTCCAGAACTCCATCTTGGAGCTGCACTTTGCATAGGAGAGAGGAGGGGCTCTCCACCCACAAGAGAAAGTCTATTTAAGCCTGTGGGAGACCCCTCCATTTGGTCTTCAGCTGGCTAAGGAGGTAGCCTCTCCACCCCCAAGGATACCTGAAAGAAACTGGAACAAAAGACAGTAACTACAGGGGATGTGAGTGATTGCTGGACCCAGACTAAAAGAAGATTAGTCTGTAAAAGGCAGCTTACTGGAACTGGTGAGGTTTTGTCTGTATTCAGATTTATTAGACATAGACTTGCAGATTTTATTTTGTTTTGCTTGGTAATTCACTTTGTTCTGTCTGTGACTACTTGGAACCACTTAAATCCTACTTTCTATATTTAATAAAATCACTTTTTTACTTATTAATTAACCCAGAGTATGTATTTATACTGGGGGGGGGGGAAGGGAACAGCTGTGCATATCTCTCTATTAGTGTTATAGAGGGCAAACAATTTGAGAATGGGGGTATTTGATAGCTGCGTTCAACTACTGAAAGGGGGTTCTAGAGAGCATGGATCTAGACTGTTGTCAGTGGTAGCAGATGACAGAAGAAGGAGTAATGGTCTCAAGTTGTAGTGGGGGAGGTGTAGGTTGGATATTAGGAAAAACTTTTTCACTAGGAGGGTGGTGAAACACTGGAATGGGTTACCTAGGGATGTGGTGGAATCTCCTTCCTTAGAAGTTTTTAAGGTCAGGCTTGACAAAGCCCTGGCTGGGATGATTTAGTTGGGGATTGGTCCTGCTTTGAGCAGGGGGTTGGACTAGATGACATCCAGAGGTCCCTTCCAACCCTGATATTCTATGATTCTAAGGAGAGAGAGGACAGATCTTTGCTACTCTCCCAGAGGTGGATTTACCATGAAACAAACAGTGCAGTGGCACGGGGGTCCCAATGACAGGGGGCCCCCAAAATGTAGGACCAATCTCATCTGACAACCTGCCCCCAAGTCCCGGCTGGTGGCTCAACAGGGCTCCGGCAGGCAGGCTGCCTGCATTCCATGGCCAGTGGCTCCATGCTGCCCCCGGAAGAGGCCGGCTGCAGGCATGTTTCTGCATGTCTCTGATGGAGGTGGGGGAGGCAGCTCCATGTGCTGCCCCTGCCCCAAGCAGCGCACGGAGATCTGCTGCCCCCTACCCACAAAGGGGCACGCAGTGATGTGCCAGCAGCAGTAAAGGAGGGCTAAGGCCCATGTTGCCTCTCTACCTTCACACTGTGCCACTCCCAGAAGCGGCCAGCATGTCCCTGCAGCCCCGGGGTGTCTGTGCATTGCCCCTGCCGCCTCTGCAGCTGCCATTGGCCGGGAACTGCAGCCAATGGGAGCTCTGAGGGCAGCGCCTGCAGGCAGCGGCGTGCACAGACCCCCTGGTGTCTCCCCCCCGCCCTGCCTAGGAGCCGCTTCCAGAGGGGTGTGCTGGTCACTTTATGAACCGTGCCGCCCAAGGTAAGCACCACCCCCCAATCCCTCTTGCACCCTAACCCCCAGCCCAGAGCCTGCAGCCCGCACCCAAACTTCCTCCCAGAGCCTGCACTCCTCACCCGCTCCCATACCCCAACCCCCTGCCCCAGCCCAGAGCCCACACCCAAACTTCCTCCCAGAGTCTGCACCCCTCACCCGCTCCCATACCCCAAACCCCTGCCCCAGCCCAGAGCCCGTACCTCCTCCTGCACCTCAACCCCAAGCAAGGTACCTCACTTTATTTTCATTTACTTCCTGTTTCTTATGATATAGGAGGAGGAGGAAGAAAAAAAATGAAAAATGGAGGGCGGGGAGGGAATAAGAGAATGTTCTTTTTCTTGGCTGGGTCCCAAGGGGTCCCCCCAAAAATGAAGCTGCTTACAGGGCCCCACTAACTCTAAATCTGCCACTGACTTCTCCCCTAACTCCATGTTCTGGTGCATCCTCACTGAATGACCCAGTTTTTGCCTGTGCTGATAATGGTGTTCCAAAATAACAGCCACATGACTGACATGGTTTTTTAGAAATATAACTGCCGCCCCACATGGTTCTCACTAGCAGCGATGAAAGGGACGGGGACATTGACAGTTTTATTGTTTTGCAGCTTTAGCAAAACTATGAGCAGCAGATGAGGTGCTGACGTGTTTTTCTACAGACTCAACAAGGCAATAAATATTCCATTGATTTACTTTCAGTTCACATTTGAAAGGCTAGCCTTGCAAACATAAGGCTTAGAAACCATGTTCACATTCTTTTCAATCCTGAGCGCCTAAAGTTAGGTTTCTAAATTAATATGCAGGCACCTAAATCAAAGTGGCATGGTTTTTCAAAGCACCCACTGCTACTATTGACTTCAGGAGGAGGTAGGTTTGCTGAACATTTTCAAAAATTATACCACATCTATTTAGGAAACTAACCTTAAACAGCCAAGTTTAACATTTTACCCTTTATAGATAATATGTGTGCGTGTGTGTGTGTTTCCCCGTTAAATCTTAAATTCTGTAGAAATTGAGGGCTCCCTCCCACTTCTACACTCGTCAAGAAAGCAGTCAGCATCCCAGAATGGATTTGTTAAACCCTTATTGGAGTATTTATTAACCTTGTTTGTTTTTTAAATATTGTAAATATGCCCTTAGAACTGGTGACAGGTTCACCATGTAAAATAATAAATAAATATTGGCAATAAGAAAAGGCAGAGTTAATATTTTAAGATTTTTGTTCATATATATTGCAAAATTTGAGCATTTTATGAATCATATAGCACAGTTCCGATATTCTGCACATCAACTCAACATTTTGAATTTTTTAAGAGTCTGCTTTGATTTTTAGGTTCTGATTTGCCCACATTTTTACTCAATAATTAAAGTGAATTTCTATCCCTAATGAAGTCAGTGGGAGTTTTGCCATTTCGACTTCAATGGACGCAGAAATTCACCCTCGTAGGATACATTTTAGAAAAATGTCATTCTTTCTCTTGCAACACAAATGTAAATTTAACAGATGTTTGAATCTGCAAATCAATGATTGTAGTAAGGGTGACACAGTAACTTTTGTACCAGTTACTGAGCTTGATTCTGATCCTCATATGCTGCACACTGATGTAAATTAGGAATAACACCATTCAAGTCTTTAGAGTGATACCAGTGGAAATCAAGTATAAGTAAGCTCAAAATCAAGCCTTCTCTCTTTGTCTGACTTATTTACAATAAATCAAGCTTTTTTTGTTAGATTAAAATGAACACTTTCTCTTCTAAATGTTTTTCCATGTTTCTATTCATTTACTTTGAATGAAATATATATATCCACAAATAATAATCTGATTGCTATTCTCTGTTACACAAAATTCATATTGAAATCCCTGGAACTGCATTTGAGTGAGAGTTTTATTTGTCCCAAGTTACCTGTGCATTATCCTCTACTTATTAATACTGCATACTTTCACACACACCATTTACTGCCTCCCATAACTCTTCTCTGCACCTTATTTCGAGAGACATTACTCTTTTAGTCACAAAGTTACATATATGCCACAAAAATTTGGTGTTGCTCTCTTCTGACTGTTGAAAATTGTTACATCAAAATATAGAATCATGGAGCACAGATTGCAGAAAGAGTGAATTACACCAAAGGAACAAATCCTGCTTCATTTTAAGTTTCCTGCATGTATAATTATTTTGTGCCCCCCACTGTGGGTCTTTGTCACACACGGTGCCCCACATCTGGGCCTGGGCAGGCTGAGACATACGCTGCACTCCTTTGCCTGCATTCTGGCCCTTTGGTCATGCTTGCTCTGAAGGAGACCACAATCTTCTGTGGCTTTAAATGTTGATCCTTGAGTTCTGTTTCCTTCAACAGTGCCAGCCAATAATATTTCCCATCTTACATTAAACAATAGTAGACTTTTTTTTTTTTTTTTTACAGAGCAGAGAGACAATAAAAAACACAAGCTGGTTAAACACTTAAGGGTCTTGCTCCATTTCCCATTAAAGTCAGTGGGAGTCTTTGACTTTAATGAGAGTTGGATCAGACCCGAAATGCATAAGACTGGACATTGCAACAAGTTTTCTCAAGTCATCCTTGACTTTCATTACATAGGAATGAAGTAGAATGGTTTGACAGCTTCCATCATGGTAAATGCAAATGACTCAGTCTGTCTTAACATGTCACAACTGCAGTATCTTGGGGTGTGACATTTATCCGAAGAGAACATGTAACAGGCCCCTTTCCCAGTTTGGACTGGATTGTGACAGTTATATTGCAGTCCTGTATATGGATGATAAAAAACACCTTATCTCAGGAGGAGCACTGGAGAGCACCTTTGGTGCTACTGTGCACACAGGAGGTGTGTGGTCTGCTCTGTGGACCAGTGAGTGAGAGCGCATAGGTCCACCCTCCCTTTCACACTTCTGGCATTCTGCTTCCTAGTAGCAATGAGCAGTCCCCATGTCCTCTAGAGTTGTAGAAAGTGCTACTGGGAGAGGTCCCTACACCACCATGTAAGGAATGGAGGAGGGAGGCTTCTTGCATATCCCTCTGTGCCTGTGCAGGGTGCCTCACAATCTGGCCCTTTATCAGCTTGCTGTAGGATACTGATATTTAAACCCCAAAAGGAGAGTTGATTACAAAAGTCAAAATTTACATTAGCCCTTGTTCCAAACACTCTTCTGTTTGCACACATATGTATAATTTTAGTCTTTCCTGTTGCCTAATGTACTGATTTCCTTTAAAAAAATATCTCTTTGGTATCTATCTTCCCACTCATTATCCCTCTTATCCACCTGTTTAAACACAACACCAGGGTCCTTACTCTTGACACATAGAAAACAAATCCCTTGAACATTTTTTTTAATTAAACCCCTCAAAATAGACTGAATGGAATAAGAAAAAATTCTTGAATACATTTCCATTAACTGCTGTTTTGTAACATTAAAGATGTAAGCAATGCTTGTCTAGGAGCAGACTCAATTGGCATTTTATTCTGTGTTTCACTCAGATAGTTTGGCCATCTATTTAAGAGCATAGTCTTTTGTCTGCAGATGAATAGAGAATTAAAAATCCAATATAATAATGATATGCCAAGTAAAATTAAAGTTGGACAGGTTAGGTAATGTGTGATAAGTATGGCTATCCTGTAACTCTGCTCTTGATTGGATGAAAACTCAGACTCAAAGATGGCCACCCAGCTTTGCACAGCAATACTTGGAAGGGCATTCTCTGCCTCGAAGGCTGGAGCTCACGCGGGAATAGATGTATTGTGTGACCTCAGAGGCAGAGGTGGAAGTTCAGAGTGTGATACCACACCTGAGAAAGATGGTAATGGTTGTCTGCATTCACTGAAGTGGTAGTTAAGGATGAAGGTAGGATTCCTGAACAAAGAGTTCCTATTTGGATCTTCTGTCTGAGGAATAAAGAATGAGAGAAGGACAAACCCTTAAATGGGCAGAATCACACAGGCTGTCTCCTTGGGGAAACAAGGTTAGATGCAGTGTAGCTAATACAGCTTCATGTAGAAATAGATGAAGATAAGGAAAGTATTTTTTTATTTAGTTGTGTTTGTATATCTTCTTCTTAAGAAAATAAGAACAACCATACTGGGTCAGAACAAAGGTCCACCTAGCCCAGTATTCTCTCTTCCAACAGTGGCCAATGCCAGGTGCCCCAGAGGGAATGAACAGAACAGGTAATCATCAAGTAATCTATCCCCTGTCACCCATTCCCAGCTTCTGGCAAACAGAGGCTAGGGACACCATCCCTGCCCATCCTGGCAAGTAGCCATTGATGGGCCTGTCCTCCATGAATTTATCTGGGTCTGTTTTGAACCCTATTATAGTCTTGGTCTTCACAACGTCCTCTGGCAAGAAGTTCCACAGGTCGACTGTGCATTGTGTGAAAAAATACTTCCGTTTGTTTGTTTTAAACCTGCTGCCTATTAATTTCATTTGGTGACCCCTAGTTCTTGTGTTATGAGGAGGAGTAAATAACACTTACTTATTTACTTTCTCCACGCCAGTCATGATTTTATAGGCTCAATCATATCATAGTCCCGGTTTTATTAATCTCTCATATGGCAGCCATTCCATACCCCTAATAATTTTTGTTGTCCTTTTCTGAACCTTTTCCAATTCCAACATATCTTTTTTGACATGGGGTGACCACATTTGCAAGCAGTATTCAAGGTGTGGGCGTACCATGGATTTATATAGAGGGAATATGATATTTTTTGTCTTATTATCTATCCCTTTCTTAATGATTCCCAACATTCTATTAGGATTTTTGACTGCTAGTGCACATTGAGTGGATGCTTTCAGAGAACTATCCACAATGACTCCAAGATCTTTCTTGAGTGGTAACAGCTAATTTAGACCCCATCATTTTATATGTATAGTTGGGATTATGTTTTCCAATGTGCATTACTTTGCATTTATCAACATTGATTTTCATCTGCCATTCTGTTGCTCAGTCACCCAGTTTTGAGAGATCTTTTTGTAGCTCTTCGCAGTCTGCCTGGGACTTAACTATCTTGAGTAGTTTTGTATCATCTGCAAATTTTGCCACCTCACTGTTCACCCCTTTTTCCAGATCCTTTATGAATATGTTGAATAGGATTGGGCCCAGTACAGACCCCTGAGGGACACCACTATTTACCTCTCTGCATTCTGAAAACTAACCATTTATTCCTACCCTTCGTTTCCTATCTTTTAACCAGTTACCAATCCATGAGAGGACCTTCCCTCTTATCCCATGACAGCTTACTTTGCTTAAGAGCCTTTGAGGGGACCTTGTCAAAGACTTTCTGAAAATCTAAGTAAACTATTTCCACTGGATCACCCTTTCCCACATGCTTGTTGACCCCTTCAGAGATTTCTAGGAGATTGGTGAGGCATGATTTCCCTTTACAAAAACCATGTTGACTCTTCCTCAACAAATTATGTTCATCTATGTGTCTGACAATTTTGTTCTTTACTGTAGTTTCAACCAGTTTGCCTGGTACTGAAGTCAGTCTTACCAGCCTGTAATTGCCAGGGTCACCACTGGAGCCCTTTTTAGAAATTGGTGTTACATTAGCTATCCTCCAGTCATTTGGTACGAAAGATTTTTTAAATAATAGATTACAGACTACAGTTAGTAGTCCTGCGATTTCACATTTGAGTTCCTTCAGAACTCTTGGGTGAATACCGTCTGGTCCTTGTGAATTATTACTGTTTAGTTTATCAGTTTGTTCCAAAACCTCCTCTAATGACACCTCAATCTGAGACAGTTCCTCAGATTTGTCACCTAAAAAGAATGGCTCAGGTTTGAGAATCTCCCTCACATCCTCAACCATGAAGACTGATGCAAAGAATTCATTTAGTTTCTCCACAATGGCCTTATCATCCTTGAGTTCTCCTTTAGCATCTCGATTGTCCAGTGGCCCCAATGGTTTTTTAGGAGGCTTCCTGCTTCTGATGTACTTAAAAAAATTCTTAACTATAGAATCATAGATGTGTAGGACTGGAAGGGACCTCAGTAGATCATATAGTTCAGTCCGCTACACTGAGGCAGGACTAAGTATTATCTATACCATCTTTGACAGGTGTTCGTCAAACCTGTTATTAAAAACACCAAAGACGGTGATTCCACAACCTCCCTAGGTAATTTGTTCCAGTGCTTACTATCTTTAGTTGGGAACTTTTTTCCTAATGTCTAACCTAAATCTTCCTTGCTGCAATTTAAGCCCATTACTTCTTGTCCTATCGTCAGTGGATAAGGAGAACACTATATTGCCCTCCTCTATAACAACCTTTTATGTACTTGAAGACTGTTACCATGTCCCCTTTCATCTTCTCTTCATCAGACTAAAACCCAGTTTTTTCAATCTTTCTTCATAGGCCATGTTTTCTAGACCATTTATCATTTTTGTTGCTCTTCTCTGGACTTTCTCCAATTTGTCCACATCTTTTCTCCAGCTGACACCTTATCAGTTGCTGAGTAGAGTGGAAGAATTACTGCCTGTGTCTTGCTTACAGAGCTTCTGCTAATACATTCCAGAATGATGTTTGCTTTTTATGCAAAAGTAGTTTGTGATCCACAATGACTCCCAGATTATTTTCGGTAGTACTTTTTCCTAGGCAGTCATTTCCCATTTTGTATTTGTGCAAATATATTCCTTCCTAAATGTAGTACTTTGCATATATCCTTACTGAATTTCATCCCACTTATTTCAGGCCATTTCTTCAGTTTATCAAGAACATTTTAAATTCTAATCTTGTCCTCCAAGGTGCTTGTAACTCCTCCTAGCTTGGTATCATCCACAAACTTTATAAGTACGGTCTGACTTAATTTGCAATATTGCGGAAATTTCAGATCCCACAATATTAGGCTTCCAAGGCAATTTTGATTTTAATTCACTCTGGCTGTCAGCCTTCTGTGTGGTGGGGCTCTGGCTATCAGCCACAATTAACAAAGGTCCATTATTATTTTTCTACAGTTTTTCATGTCTTGTTCACAACTCAGCTGCAATTATTTGACAGTCATCCCAGGAGTGAAGTGGGGCCTTATTTATAACTGTACTCTCTCTGTCATTATCCAAGTCATTTATGAAAATATTGAATAGAACTGGATGCAGGACAGATCCCTGCAAGATCCCATCAATATGTGTGTCCAGCTTTACTGTGAACCATGGATAACTATTCTCTGAGTATGGTTTTCCAAGCAGTTGTGCACCTACCTTATAGTAAATTAATCTAAGTTATATTTCCCTAGTTTGCTTATGAGAAGGTCACGTGAGACAGTATCAAAAGCCTTATTAGTGTTGAGATATATCACATCTGCTTCCCCTCTATCCGCCAGACTTGTTACTTTGTCAAAGAAGGATATTAGGTTGGTTTGACATGATTTGTTCTTGACAACTCCATGTTGCCTGTTTCTATCACCTTATTATCTACTAGGTGCTTACAAATTGATTCTTTGATTATTTATTCCATTATCTTCCTGGGTACTGAAGTTAAGTTGATGGGTCTATAATTCCCTGGGTTGTCCTTATTCCCCTTTTTATAGATAGGCACTATATTTTCCCTTTTCCAGTCCTCTGGGATCTCTCCCGTCCTTCACGAGTTCTCAGAGATAATCACTATATGTGCATACAAAGTATTTATCCTGTTTTATTATGTATCTACAGTAGACGTAATTTTCAACGTTCATCTGAGACACCACAGATTTTTTTCCCCTTTCCGGTAAGGGGAAATAACTATCATTCCTGGGAAATCATTGTGCAGTATCTGTTGGTTAATTTTTCTTTTATAATGGTGATCAGTATAGTTCACAGCTGTGTTCTATATACAATTATGAATCTGATCATTTTTTGTTTCAATCTTTTCACCTTTTGTCTGCTGTTTTGTAATTTTAAAGAACAGTAATTAAATAAAGATGAAAGAAGTATTCTATATAATTCTACAGGTTCAAGGAAATAACCTAAATTCCTGCGTTTCATATTCAGACAAATTACTTGTATAGTTGGAGTGGAATACCATTTTAACTATCCCTCTAAAAAGTGAATCCACTACCATTCTTTTATTGCAGTCAGCTCTTGAGTTTGCAAGTAAAATATGGTAATACCAAATACTTGCTGCTGCTTTAGATGTTGGCAAAATTCAGTCAATTAATTGTGCATGCAGTTTTAGAAAAACTGGGTACAAAATCTATTGATAGGTGTGTCTTATTAAATATTACAGTGAATAAAAATGTACAGCACACAATGTGACCTAACATAGCCCAAAGTAGTATAGCACATGCAGTATGCATGCAGTTATGCAGGTTGAGAAATAATGTCTGTTTGTTTGTACATTGTCTGCAGTTCTTTTTCATCTCTACTGTAATATTCATGTATAGAACAGTGACGATCCAAAGTGCTTTACTAACACTGTTATAAGCTGTAGTGATTTGGTCCACTCTAAGAGGCAGCAAAGTTTTGGTTTTTTTTTTTTTTTAAGGTAACAGATTTTAGTGCATATGAGCACACATGTACAGAAAGGGCCCAGTCTTGAGCTCCTCACTGAGTCAAAACCCCCATTGACTTTGAATGACTCCATTGGAATTTTTCTCTGAATAAAGACCTGAGGATTGGGGCCTGTATATTTTGCAAGGCATTTGAAAGCAAAGGCTGTCTTTTATTGGTGAAGTACTTTTCACTCATCATATAATTTCAACCCCTGTCTTCTCCCATTGCTGCTGTTTTCCAGGAGCATCATCAGCCACCCACAACTACAACGGGGCATGATTAACAATATAAGAAGCCTGTAAAAGAAATACTTTGAAGTGTTACGAGTGACTCTTAGGCTGGCTATAGGCAACTGTACTAGCAGTTCAAGAACTGATACTGATTCTTTGTGTTTTGGCTGATGTTAGGTTTGGTTTTGTTCTTGTGAACATCTCCTCTGTCTGAGGCAACTGATTCTTGAAGCCATAGACATCCAGCATGCAGGTTTTCTATATTCTGGATTTTCTTTCCAAGATAAAATCCACTGCCACTATGTAAACAATTTTACATTGTGATTTAGAGCACTTCAGTTTATTTCCTCCCCTCCCTTTTTTTTTTAAAGCAAAACTCCTTAATGATATTTAAACCTGAGTGCCAGATGTGAAGGTTACGTATACACATCCCTTGGGAAATTAGCAGTAATTTCATTTATAGCATACACTGTATTAAACTGCTATTCTCATTCTCTGCATTCCCCTCCCCGTCGTCTCTTATCCCCCTCTCTGTATTCCTCATTACTAGTGACCACAATGTTTTGGTGTTCACACTCTAATGAAGTAATGTAAGGACAACATTATCAATTTACTTGGTTTCGCAACTGAACAGTGTAAAGTCACTACAAATATCCTTAGTAATGCCACTTTATAAAAGAGCTGCAATAGCCAATCTACAGTAAAGTTGAGTCATTCCATTGTATACCCAGTGTTGCGTGCATGCATGTGTGCTCTCACACATACATGCCCTTGACAACAATAAAATACCCATTAGAAGTCCTTTTAGCTTCAGACATGATATGTTTGGTATGTGGCCAGCAGATTTTTTTTTTAAAACCAAACTAGAGGTTGTTCAGACAAGCCCTCTTAAAGATAGGTCTTCATGTGACAAATGGGTCATAAGTTTGAAATTTTTTCTTGTCATGTCCTAACTACAAAACAGTTCGAGAAACTTCAAGCTAGCTTTATTTGAACAGTTTTGGTGAGAAGTGGTGCATGGGACCAAATATGAGGGATTGAAAGGCATACTAAGGATGTTCAGTGCCAAGTGAGGAATATCAGAATGTAAAATGTGAATCTGTCTGTCATAAATGTAAAGGGAAGGGTAACTGCCTTTCTGTATACAGTGCTATAAAATCCCTCCTGGCCAGAGGCAAAACTCTTTCACCTGTAAAGGGTTAAGAACCTAAGGTAACCTTGCTGGCACCTGACCCAAAATGACCAATGAGGGGACAAGATACTTTCAGATCTGGTGTGGGCGGGGAACAAAGGGTTCTGGCTGTCTGTGTGATGCTTTTGCCGGGAACAGATCAGGAATGCAAGCCTTACCACTCCTGTAAAGTTAGTAAGTAATCTATCTAGAAAATGCGTTAGATTTTCTTTTGTTTATTGGCTTGTAAAATAAGCTGTGCTGGAGGGAATGTATATTCCTGTTTTTGTGTCTTTTTGTAACTTTAGGGTTTGCCTAGAGGGATTCTCTACATTTTGAATCTGATTATCCTGTAAGGTGTTTACCATCCTAATTTTACAGAGGTGATTCTTTTACCTTTTATTTAATTAAAATTCTTCTTTTAAGAACCTGATTGATTTTTCATTGTTCTTAAGATCCAAGGGTTTGGGTCTGGGTTCACCTGTACCAATTGGTGAGGATTCTTATCAAGCCTTTCCCAGGAAAGGGGGTATAGGGCTTGGAGGGGATGTTTTGGGGGAAGACGTCTCTAAGTGGTCTCTTTCCCTGTTCTTTGTTTAAAATGCTTGGTGGTGGCAGCATACTGTTCAAGGACAAGGCAAAGCTTGTACCTTGGGGAAGTTTTTAACCTAATCTGGTAAGAATAAGCTTAGGGGGTCTTTCATGCAGGTCCCCATATCTGTACCCTAAAGTTCAGATTGGGGAAGGAACCTTGACACTGACGAACTACCGAGGAACTACTGGTGGGTCCAAATATCCTGAGACAGTTTCCCAGTGTGGTAATGAACTTTACAAAGCTTGATCCTGTTGTCTCAGCAGTGCACCAATGCACCCCTGTTGCAGCCTTCCTGAGATATTGCAGAATCTGTTGCACTTTCCCGGGCTCTTCAGCGCCTAATTGTTCTGAGCACCAGCACCTTTGCGGAATTCACTGGGGCAGATCTGTTTGGTCGGTGCACTGTCAGGAGACTAGGTGCTGGAGCCACTGATTTTTGGAGGTACACAAAAGAGAGCTCCTATTCCTGCAGAACTTCCTCTGGGGCAGCGCAAAGAACAGAAGCTGTGTTCTGGGTACACCCACCTCTGGCTGCTCAGATATCCCTCAACACCCACAGAGCCCCATCAGCACAGTGTTCATTTGGAAGGATTTCTGCTGTCTTGGGGGCAGAGGGAGATAGTGCCATACAGCCTCTACTTCCTCTCTTTCTGAGCTTTCTGAGCTCTACTTGTTTGACCACCTCTGTACTATGCAATGCAGGGCTGGGTCTAATTTTTCTTTCTTGCCCATTATTTTCCTTTTGTCTTTTCTAATCTACACTACAGAGAACCACATTTTAATAATAAAATACGGCCAGATACAACTTCTGTTTATCATACAAATGCAGCTACAGGCCAGGCTCAGTATTAAAATTTCTGTAAAGTAGTTGGGGCATAATTTAGACAAACTCATTTTACCAGTTTAGTAAATTAAAATTCTATAACAGAGGAGTTGTTGGTCCATTATTGCTATCGACGCGTCTTTTTGCTTTCTAAGTATTTTAGCAGACCATATTAAAATTGTTTAGAATTGAATATGGCATGTTTTTGGGTATTATCTATTTATGACTGGATGTATAGTGGTCCTTACCACTTTGGAGTGTTGTAAATGCATGATATGTTAAAGACAATATAGATACTTTCTAAAATGGATATTGGCTGTTGATCTCTAACCCACTGGCAATGCTTATATTTACAAATAAATAAACACAACATAGTCTGTCATATTATACAATACTGTATATAGGTTTATTGCTTATGGATCATTGCGCTATCACTGACAGTTAATCCATGTTCAGTTTTTTCAGGTTAGCTTGCTGAACATCTGTCTCTTGCCAATGTAAGAAAAGGCTGAATCTAATATGGAAGTAAGGGTCTGATCCCATTATCCATACTCAAGCAAAACTATCACTGACTTCGAACAACTCATTACCATAGACTTTGATAGGAGTTTTTATCTTAGTAAGGACTGTGGAATCAGGCCTTAATAAATACTGAATACATCAATTAAAGTAAATAAACATGTAGTCCTATAAATATATTTATATCAATATTTATTTTAGTTTAAACTTGTTGACTACAACTAGTATACTTTAAAAATATTGTAAGGAAGGAGGGTCTTGTGGTCAAGACCCTGGACTGGGACTTGAGATCTCTGTTCAGTCCTCAGCTCTGCCACAGATTTCCGGTGTGATCCTGAGCAAGTCAAAACAAATCTCTCTGTGCCTGAGTTCCCTGTCTGTAAAACGGTGGTAGAATACTTCTCTACTTCTGTGGGGTGTTCTGAGGATCCTTGTTAAAATCATTAGTGTTTGTGAGGCACTCAGACTGTGGTGAGAAGGGCCATGTAAGTACTTTGACAAGGAGTGACTGAAGCACTGAATATGAAAAAACGATGTTTAAATAATGTTTGTCTGACTCAAATCAAAGAGAAATTAGATGAAACCCCCACCTTTAATTCCATGTGCTTTTTGAGCTTTTCCAGTAGCATAAGTTAGAGAGGGCTTAATTTTGCACTAATAAAATGCTGTGGATGGCTGGGGGGCGGGGGAGGAGGGGAAATCCTGCTGGGACAGGCCAAAATTTGGTGGAGACAGTGAGTGGTGAAGACTAAACACCCTCTTCCCCTTTCTTCCAACTCCACTGATGCCTCTCAATGAAATATGTATGCATTTGGTGATCCACAATCATGTAATGCATGGCTGGGCTGAGAGGGTGCCAGACTTGAGGAAGCCCTCTCAGCAGCAGCATTCTGTAGCAAAATGTCAGGTAGCATACGACTAGTTGGCAAATAAGTTTAATGCCATCTGAATCAATTTTAACTTAGGATATGTCTACACTTGTAGCTGGGAGTCTGGTTCCTATTTCACATAGACATACTTGCACTAGCTGTCATGGAGCGAGCACACTAAAAATAGTAGCGTAGCTGGGGTAGCACAGACAGTAACAAGAGGCGGCACAAGCTAGCCATGCCATGTCCAAAATCACTTGAAGTCCACGAGTATGTACTCAGCATGGCTAGCCCATGCTGCCGCTTTCTATGGTCCATGCTACCCGGGCTACACTACTGTTTTAGCGCACTAGCTCTAGTCAAGCTGGCATGTGTATATCTGTGCAAGCTGAGAATCACACCCCAGCTCCAAGTGTAGATGTAGCCTTTCACAGATTTCTGGTAGTGCGACGGGTTATGGATGCTTGGATTTGGTCTTGGAACCACAGCAGTCCTTTGCCTTTGCCATCCTGTTGTCCCTGAGGCTGAAGCAGAAAGTACTGGCCAAAAAGAGCTCTTATTGATGTATGTGAACCAGTGCCCCTCCAGCCTCCACCCGTCTTTGTCCTGTGTGGTTGCTCTGTGCGTATGCAGGTTCCTCGCCTCTCTTCTGTACATCTGTATTGTCTCCGATAGAGACTTTTCCAGCCATGCTTCATGCCACCCTCCGTAGTACTGAAAATCCCATTCCTCTCCATCCCGGATGGTTTTTATAAACTCTATAAGTAGAAGCTTGTGAAATTATCCGCATACCTCTGGCCCTTGTGCAACTTTTTCTGAGGCCATGGTTTGGCCCAGAGCATATACGTTCCTTGGCTTTTGTCAACTGTATACAGACTTCATATCCTTTCAATGACTTCCTATCTTCTGCCATATCGCATTCAAGATCCTCATCTTCATCTACAAGGCCTTATATAATCTTACCCTCACCTATGTCCCGGCTCTGATTTTCCTCTATTCCAACTCCTGCTCCCTGTATTATCCTTAATCCTCTCACATTACTGCTCCTTTTCTCTTTTTCCTACTCCTTGCTGTTTACTTTCCACGATGCTGCCTTCCCCAGAAACCTCTCTTCTTCCTTATCTGAACTGTTATGCCATGTCTTGCCTTGCATTGTTTTTTGTCTGACTTCTTTTTGGGGGGGCAAGGAACTTAGTTTACAGTCTGCTTTTTAAAGGGCTGTGTAAACATATGGTGTTTGTGTGTGAATTTTATTAATAAAAGTCAGTTATTTGTTGTCCTAGATTCCAAGGTTTTCTTTCTTTTCTAACCAGCCCAGAATTAAGGTGTTTGTATAACCTGGAAAAGTATTACCAGCCAAATTGTAAAAAGAAAAGGAGGACTTGTGGCACCTTAAAGACTAACCAATTTATTTGAGCATGAGCTTTCGTGAGCTACAGCTCACTTCATCGGATGCATACTGTGGAAAATACAGAAGATGTTTGTTTTTATACACACAAATCATGAAAAAATAGGTGTTTATACTACAAAAGGTATTCTCTCCCCCCACCCCATTCCTGCTGGTAATAGCTTATGTAACGTGATCACTCTCCTTACAATGTGTATGATAATCAAGGTGGGCCATTTCCAGCACAAATCCAGAGTTTAACAAGAACGTCTGAGGGGGGGGGGGGGGTTAGGAAAACAAGGGGAAATAGTTTACATAAGCTATTACCAGCAGGAGAGTGGGGTGGGGGGAAAGAAAACGTTTTGTAGTGATAAACACCCATTTTTTCATGATTTGTGTATATAAAAACAAACATCTTCTGTATTTTCCACAGTATGCATCCGATGAAGTGAGCTGTAGCTCACAAAAGCTTATGCTCAAATAAATTCGTTAGTCTCTAAGGTGCCACAAGTACTCCTTTTCTTTTTGCGAATAGAGACTAACATGGCTGTTACTCTGAAACCAGCCAAATTGTGTTAAACATGGTTAACTTGGAAAGAAGAATGCTTTGAGATTTTAAAACAAAACATAAACATACAAAACAAAATATTCACTATATACATAAGAAAATCATTCAACCCTGTAACATAATTTGAATTTACTCCTAATGACCTGTAATTTTCTTCTTCTGAAATGTGCCCCCATTACATTAATCAAATTGACATTGCCATGATATATTATCCTCATTAGAATGGTGATTCTTTTGTTGCGGTTAGTTAACAATTCAGTATCCACACAGTCTAACCAGTGACAACACTATATAGAAAATTATAATTCTGTTTTTTTGTTTCAGGTGTGCCAGGAATGCCTTTGATAGAATCTGGCGTTAATATAATGCTATATTGCATTAATAGTTAAACAGAGCATATTCTAGAATAAGACCATATAACAGAGAATGTATAATAGGACATATTTTAGATATATTGAATAGATCTAGATCAAACATTAGTTTCTTTTATTGTCTAGAATTTGTTTTCACCTATAATGCTGGAAGCTAATTTGAATAAAGCATTTTCTCTCCCTTTTTTTTCTTGTGGGACAGATTCATAAACCAACGTTGATCTTTTAAAACCATTAGATTTTACCAACTCAATAAGGCTTGATAGCTCTGGCCTAGTAATTCAAGTATGTATCCAGCATGATTACTGTGCCACGTGATAGCAGTACCATTTTACATTCAGGCAGCCAGGTTTTAAATATTTCACAGGGCATTAGAGAAACTATTGTTGAATCCAAAAAATTAACTTGTATATTGCTTTTGGCGCTCTAGATTTCTCCCACTTGTTATTGTGTTTCTGTGACCAAGATCATGCTGTAGTAAATATGTTATAGGAAACTAACAAAAGTTTGGGGAAACCCATAGAATCAGACTTTGATTATGTATTTATCCAAGTTTGTTTGTTTGTACATAAAAAATCCATATGATACTCAAATGCAGAATACTGGTTCTTTTAATCATCTAGAGACTTACACATACATTTGGAGCATAGGAATATAAAATTGTTATCCTGGATCAGGTCAGCATTCCATCTAGCCCATTATCCCATCTCTGAGCATGGCCAATACTAGATGCTTCAGATGACATTGCAGTCCTTTTTACCGCCATTAAACTTCAGTGTGACAGAGTAGGTGTGTGTCCTGCCTGATGTCGAGCACAATTAATCTGTCTTTGCCAAGGATGGGAGGCAAGAAAAGAATTGGTAATTAAAGGCTAAATCCTGACTCCTGCTCAAAGGTTCAGTACCTGAGGGTTCTTTCTGAGAGCTAGGGAAGATGGTCTCCTCCCTCTGTTTAGATTTATGGATAGTAGAAATTTGTGTGCAGAAAGTGGCTGCAGACATTCCCAATATTGCTCTATGTGATGCTTAAAAAGCTATCCAATTCCTGTTCTGTGCTGGAAGAGCCAATGCCAAGAAGGGAGGAGGGCATTAAATGAGCTAGATTTTGATCTCCTTGACTAAAGCAGTAGAGTTACTCTGGATTTCTACCAGGTTACTTGCAAGCAGACTTTAGTCTCCTGTATCTTCAGATTGCTGTGATGAGAGTTTTAATCTCAGCCTTCCCAAGAAGTTGATACAACTTTTAGACAACAGCAATAAAGATGAACCATTTTCTACTCTATGGCACAGGAGCACTGAATACGATTCCTCCTAAAGCTGTTCTGCTACCTCATTTTTCAGAGACATGAAGATTGTTCACACATGAATTAATCATATTTATTAAAGTAGTGCATGGAGCCACCAGAAAATCGGACTCCTTTGTGCTCAGCAATGTACAAACATAGCATATGAAACAGACCCTTCCCCAATGATTTTATAGTCCAAATAGACAAGACGACAAGGTAGGGGAAAGGGATAGAACGTACAAGCAGAGTGAACAATGTGAGGGATACAAATGGTATGTTAGTCCCACGTTCTTTTGTTTTGTTGTTTAAATCCTTACGTTAGTAGAGACTTGATTTTTCCTTTTGATGTCTACAATAAACATGTTTAATCAAGGAAATATAAATGGCAAGAGAAGACAAGCATGCTTGATGCTTATAGAAAGCCTGTTTGGAGAAATTGTTCAGGAACAGTTCATCCATGTGAAAATATGATCCTTGTAAGACTGCCAAGATCAGTGAGGCCTGTGGTGATCTGATGAGTAAGTGCTGGTCATGCCTGGAGGTGCCTTTAGTCTCTGAACCCAATTCTTCAAAAAAATTAAAACATTTACACAGAAGAGAATGTTTATCATTAGCTCATTGAGGCTATTTGCTTCTTGTTTTTTTCTGTTTTCTTGGTGCCCTTTTCAACATCTATATACCCCTTTGTGTACCTGTCAGATTTTCTAAATATGTACAGATGTCAGAAGTGACCGTATTGGTTTGCATTATATCACTCAGGAAACAAGGCAACCAACCATTGTGGGAAGTAAACCGAGGCGCACGCAGGAATAGGTTCCACGCTTTTGTTTTAATGGCAAAGCTTTAGCAGTTGGCTTCACACTCCATAACAGTTAATACACCACTGATGGGCATCCCACCAGGTTACAGCTGTGTGGCTGCCTTAAGGGGACATACCATTCTCATGTCTCACTGAAATGATGTGATAGTTTAAGAAACTCATATACCTATGTAAAAACAGACCAGAATCCTGTATGAGAAGATTCTTGGGCTGTTATAAAGATCAAATCTGTTCACTGCTGGTCCTCCGCCGTACCTTCTGATTTGTCATTACCCGTTAAAATTATGTAAATCACTGAAACATTTTAGGTGCAAATAAAAGGTACCTGCTGTTCTGCCAAACATACCAGCTGCACTCAAACAGGTAATAAAAGAATATATTTTGCACTGCAAATTATAAAATTATAATTAATTATAATTATAAATTAAATTAATTATAAATATAAATTAATTAAAATTATAATTTTATAATTGAATTATAATTACAATTATAAAATTCCAGTCTTATTTAGTCCAAACGTGTCTTCATTCTGTAGTGTACCTTGAAGTTTGAATTTGCACACAGTTTAACATGCCTTACAGCATTCAAGTTTTCTTTGATCCCCTTGCTTATTAAAAAATGCAAATCTAAATTGCATCTTATTAATGCGTTTCTTTGTGGTAAAGCTGTGGGGGGTTAAAATCCCAGCTTCACTAATATATTTGGTGGAAAGTGCAAGGAGAGCGAGACTTTCTGCGGGCCATATTTTCTAATCAACTGTTATGAAAGATTTTTATTGTGTTTCTATGTCTTGCTCTCGTGGAATTCATGCAGATAAAGAGTAATGACATCTTTGTTATATAAAAACTATTTTCAGCCATGGGTAGAGATCCTTATTAATTTGCTGTAATTTTTCAAAAATGACAATGAGGAATCTTAGAAGGAAATTCAGAAAACATATTTCTAAATCTGAGAGAGATTTTCTGGATGGTGGTTCTTCTGTCAGCGGTAACTTTTTTTGTCATAAATGGAGAGGCTGTAATAATAAACAGTGGTCATTCATTTGTCCAGTTATATACAGTAGTTTTTAGATACAGTTTTCTCCCTTTCACAACTGGCCAAAAAACCTCTTTAAAAATACTGATATATTTACAGCTATTAAAATGTTCCTGACATTTCCTTTTATGCAACACTAGTCCTGTAACTCTATCTACCTCTGCCCTGGTAAAAGCTTTCTCTGCGTGTTTAATGTTTTTTTCTAAAGTTGCAGCATATTCCTGAGTTGCATCTTATGAATCCATTTAAATTGTTTAAAAAATGTATAATGCTCTATACAATTTTTAGATAACAAATGTACTGTACTTGTGGCGTTTTTAAACATGAGGTAAGTTAGATTTTGTTGCATTAAATACCAAGTTTCTTAATTATCATAATGCATCTCAACTATAGTACATTCTACAGTTAGTGTCAGCTTTTACAGAGACATTCCAGCAGCTAATGAAAGCTAGAGCTTTTGAGAAATATTTTACGTGTGAACCACAACCAGCAAAAGTCACCCTTTCGCTCTTTTACGAAGAGGCAAATATAACTTTCTCATGGAACAAACAGTCTAGGGAACTACTCGACTAAGGTCTCATGATAGTACTGTCAGTACTGGTGGCTTCAGTTCTAGGACATGCAGGCTCCCATCCTAACTCAGCTGTAGGTGACCATTTGCTGCATGCTGCACAGAAGCAAGGATGCCATCACCTATTCTCTTTCCCCCTCCCCCTTTCTCCTCTTGCTATCTCAGAATCCCCTGGGATTGCTTCATTTACAAGAAGCACACAGTGGTCTCAGTGGGAGGGTACCTCAGTCAGATAATAGAGGGCCTTTATTACAGGGTTGGGACAACTGATGGGATAGGGGTGTTAGGTTCGTGGTTAGTCATACACTGCGATAAGGATAGGCCTTGAGGTCTTCTTTGTCTAAGGACGGGTTCATCACAGCATGGAGCTCTGAACTTCTGGAAATGTGGGAGGACTTTACAAGGCACTGTGCTTGCCTTAAGTGGCTTTGGTTAATTTGCATGGGAGAATGGCTGGTTCAAAAAAGTTCAAAGTTATTTATCTGACTTGTAAAATTAGTATCTGTTTCCAATATATGAGACTGAACCGAAGATCCCTCTTCTATTATGGAAAACGTGAAGTACTCCAGAATCTTGTCCTATATTAAAAATTCAGGTACATTTTATTTTGCTCAGCATTTGAACCAATTAAAGTCCCAAATTATGAAATTTTATCCTTGGGTAAAGTCTTACAAATGTCAGTGTGTCAAAAATTCAGGCAAGTTGGGTCTTGTGCTTTACATCTTCTCTTCAAAAGCTCCACTGGGACATGAAGTCATGAACTGCATTCATTGTATGCAACTGAAAAATAGGACTGTTTTCCTTTAATCTTTACTATTATAGTTGTTTCATCCTTCTTGTAAAGTAGTGAATGGGTGCACCCCATTTGGCTTAAAGTAACAGATCTATCTACAGTTAATTTGTGGATAATATGGGTTTCTGCTATAGATGTTTCTTGATCCACACAAAGTGGTTATATTAATACTGAAACATTATTAATCAATAGTTAGCTCTTTAAAAATACATCAGTAAGACTAGCCAATAACCTTTAAGTATATATCAAAGGCCACAGAGCAATTTGACGTACACAAGTGGTCCATTAGAGAGTACTAGACATTTTAATTATTTTCTGTTTTTAGCGATAGTGAAACTTACAAAGCACATTTAAATGCCTTATTTTGGCATCAACAAATTTACAAGTCTGGTTGTCTTACTAACAGAGGTCCTGATTCAGGAAAACATATAAACACTTAAGTTCATTCTGCTTTCCTGAATTAAAGCCATTAAAAATGTATCATCTGAATAGTTTAAAGAGAGAGGCCAGATTCTACTCTCAATTGTGCAGGCAAACTGTAAAGATAGAATAACTTGACTGAAACACATAGTGGTGCTTTGGCTTCATACCACTCTCATTAAGTCCATTGGCTTCAGCAGACTTACTCTGTATTCACACCACTGTAGCAAAGTTAAATCTGGCCTATAATATATAATTTACTTGTAAATTCTCACAAAATTATTCTGTATTCAAAGAGTAAGGGATATAATTTTGGGGAGGGTACACTGTTTTTCATATGTAACAAAATAGTTGAATCCATACTTTAAGTGCAAAACTCACCTTGACCTAACTACTGATTCTTCAACAACACATGTATTGTTTCAGAGTAACAGCCGTGTTAGTCTGTATTCACAAAAAGAAAAGGAGTACTTGTGGCACCTTAGAGACTAACCAATTTATTAGAGCATGAGCTTTCGTGAGCCACAGCTCACTTCATCAGATGCATGCCATGGAAACTGCAGCAGACTTTATATATACACAGAGAATATGAAAAAATACCTCCTCCCACCCCATTGTCCAGCTGGTAATAGCTTATCTAAAGTGATCATCAGGTGGGCCATTTCCAGCACAAATCCAGGTTTTCTCACCCTCCACCCTCCAACACAAATTCACTCTCCTGCTGGTGATAGCCCATCCAAAGTGACAACTCTTTACACAATGTGCATGATAATAAAGTTGGGCCATTTCCTGCACAAATCCAGGTTCTCTCACCCCCTCACCCCCCTCCCAAAAACCACACACACAAACTCACTATCCTGCTGGTAATAGCTCATCCAAAGTGACCACTCTCCCTACAATGTGCATAATTAAGGTGGGCCATTTCCAGCACAAATCCAGGTTTTCCCACATCCCCCCCACCCCCATACACACACAAACTCACTCTCCTGCTGGTAATAGCTCATCCAAATTGACCACTCTCCAAGTTTAAATCCAAGTTAAACCAGAACATCTGGGGGGGGTAGGAAAAAACAAGAGGAAATAGGCTACCTTGCATAAAGCTCATGCTCAAATAAATTGGCTAGTCTCCAAGGTGCCACAAGCACTCCCTTCCCTTTTGCGAATACAGACCAACACGGCTGTTACTCTGAAACCAGGTAAGGTGAGCTATCACCAGGAGAGCGGGTGGGGGAGGGGGGACGACCCTTTGTAGTGATAATCAAGGTGGGTCACTTCCAGCAGTTGACAAGAATGTCTGGAAATGGCCCGCCTTGATCACCCCTACAAAAGGTTCCCCCCACCGCTCTCCTGCTGGCAATAGCCCACCCCACCTGAAAAAAGAAAAGGAGTACCCATGGCACCCCAGAGACTAACCAATTTATTAGAGCATAAGCTTTCGTGAGCTACAGCTCACTTCCTCAGATGCATATCGTGGAAACTGCAGCAGGCTTTATATATACACAGAGAATATGAAACAATACCTCCTCCCACCCCACTGTCCTGCTGGTAATAGCTTATCTAAAGTGATCATCAGGTGGGCCATTTCCAGCACAAATCCAGGTTTTCTCACCCTCCACCCCCCCACACAAATTCACTCTCCTGCTGGTGATAGCCCATCCAAAGTGACAACTCTTTACACAATGTGCATGACAATCAAGTTGGGCTATTTCCTGCACAAATCCAGGTTTTCTCACATCCCCCCCACCCCCATACACACACAAACTCACTCTCCTGCTGGTAATAGCTCATCCAAACTGACCACTCTTCAAGTTTAAATCCAAGTTAAACCAGAACATCTGGGGGGGGGGGGGTAGGAAAAAACAAGAGGAAACAGGCTACCTTGCATAATGACTTAGCCACTCCCAGTCTCTATTTAAGCCTAAATTAATAGTATCCAATTTGCAAATGAATTCCAATTCAGCAGTTTCTCACTGGAGTCTGGATTTGAAGTTTTTTTGTATTAAGATAGCGACCTTCATGTCTGTGATTGCGTGACCAGAGAGATTGAAGTGTTCTCCAACTGGTTTATGAATGTTATAATTCTTGACATCTGATTTGTGTCCATTTATTCTTTTACGTAGAGACTGTCCAGTTTGACCAATGTATATGGCAGAGGGGCATTGCTGGCACATGATGGCATATATCACATTGGTGGATGTGCAGGTGAACGAGCCTCTGATAGTGTGGCTGATGTTATTAGGCCCTGTGATGGTGTCCCCTGAATAGATATGTGGGCACAATTGGCAACGGGCTTTGTTGCAAGGATAAGTTCCTGGGTTAGTGGTTCTGTTGTGTGGTATGTGGTTGTTGGTGAGTATTTGCTTCAGGTTGCGGGGCTGTCTGTAGGCAAGGACTGGCCTGTCTCCCAAGATTTGTGAGAGTGTTGGGTCATCCTTTAGGATAGGTTGTAGATCCTTAATAATGCGTTGGAGGGGTTTTAGTTGGGGGCTGAAGGTGACGGCTAGTGGCGTTCTGTTGTTTTCTTTGTTAGGCCTGTCCTGTAGTAGGTAACTTCTGGGAACTCTTCTGGCTCTATCAATCTGTTTCTTTACTTCTGCAGGTGGGTATTGTAGTTGTAAGAAAGCTTGACAGAGATCTTGTAGGTGTTTGTCTCTGTCTGAGGGGTTGGAGCAAATGCGGTTGTATCGCAGAGCTTGGCTGTAGACGATGGATCGTGTGGTGTGGTCAGGGTGAAAGCTGGAGACATGCAGGTAGGAATAGCGGTCAGTAGGTTTCCGGTATAGGGTGGTGTTTATGTGACCATTGTTTATTAGCACTGTAGTGTCCAGGAAGTGGATCTCTTGTGTGGACTGGACCAGGCTGAGGTTGGTGGTGGGATGGAAATTGTTGAAATCATGGTGGAATTCCTCAAGGGCTTCTTTTCCATGGGTCCAGATGATGAAGATGTCATCAATATAGCGCAAGTAGAGTAGGGGCTTTAGGGGACGAGAGCTGAGGAAGCATTGTTCTAAATCAGCCATAAAAATGTTGGCATACTGTGGGGCCATGCGGGTACCCATAGCAGTGCCGCTGATCTGAAGGTATACATTGTCCCCAAATGTGAAGTAGTTATGGGTAAGGACAAAGTCACAAAGTTCAGCTACCAGGTTAGCCGTGACATTATCGGGGATAGTGTTCTTGACTGCTTGTAGTCCATCTTTGTGTGGAATGTTGGTGTAGAGGGCTTCTACATCCATAGTGGCCAGGATGGTGTTATCAGGAAGATCACCGATGGATTGAAGTTTCCTCAGGAAGTCAGTGGTGTCTCGAAGGTAGCTGGGAGTGCTGGTAGCGTAGAGCCTGAGGAGGGAGTCTACATAGCCAGACAATCCTGCTGTCAGGGTGCCAATGCCTGTTGGCATTGTTTTTTTTCTCTTTGTTGTTTTTCTCTTCCCAAAAATGCTATATCGTTTTTGTTATTTTAGAAGTGTTTATTGTTGTGGAGCCCGATTCAATAAGGTAAGTTTTTCTTTTGTTACTCTTATGTTCTGGGGCTCAGTCCTTTTACAATGCAGTGTTTCTGTTTAGGATAAGTATGTGCTGTGTGAACCAGAGTATTTTTGTTTGAATTTACAGCCAGATGAGACATCTTAAATTTTGTTCAAAAGGATAAATGGTGTATTTGAGACTGCCATACCAGTCGTCCTGTGAATGTCTATACTTGAGTGGGCTTTTTTCCCCGTGGCTCCTGTCACTTGGCCATGATCCAACATAAGCAATCTGCTGAAAATAGTGTGGGGTGTAACGCATTGTCATTCAATGCCAGTGAAATCTTTAGGTGGACATTAGTCACTGTTTCAGACATGGTAGCTTGAAGTGGAACCAGTCAATTATAGACGTAGAGGTTTTATGGCTATATTATTGCCATCATACTATCAGGTGTTCAGCAGTAGCGTTCTGTTTGATCAATCTCTGCCAAGACATTGATGGATAACCTTGTTCTTCAGATGTCAAATATGTGGGACTTCTATATTTTATGTATTTACTGACACACTAACCTACAGTGGAAACCTCTCCTCTCTACAGTAGTTTGCTTTAATAGATTATCATGATTCATGTTGTTTAAAGTCTCTTTGTTGCTTTTAATGGCA
Source organism: Lepidochelys olivacea (assembly GCF_965140295.1). Lineage (NCBI taxonomy): Eukaryota > Metazoa > Chordata > Testudines > Cheloniidae > Lepidochelys > Lepidochelys olivacea. Next base: position 112,123,174 of record NC_140417.1, read on the forward strand.
TTCTTAATCTCACTTTTTCCTCATGCTGTTGAAATGCAGGTGAAACCATACTATTTTATTGGATTTTCACTTAAAGAATGTGTGGAAAGCATCTTTGGTTTACCAAGACCTTGTAGAACAGCAGCTGGTGTTATTAATGGTGGAAATACACATACTGTGCCATGGTATAGAATGGATTTGGACAGTTAAGATTTTTTTTCATTTTACTAATATGGTGCACTTTTTACACCTCTAGTACTAACACTAATTTTAAAATTCAAGGTTTAATTTGGGTCCCAAGCCTTTAAATTGGCAGCTGTTTTTTTTTTTTTTTTTTTTTTACTAAATATATGAAGTTTATATGTATAGAATGAAGTTCTCATTACTGAAGCCTAGCATTTAGAAAGGTACAGATAGAACAGACTTTAATTTCTTTTGCAAGGGGAATATGTGAATACTATGACATAATCTATTTGTAAAACATTATAATAGTGAATGTTTATTGTCATTAGACATTCTACTAGTAGGAAAACATACCTAAGTTGCTAATAATCTTATAGCAACAGCATACCTCCAGCTGGGATCTCAGTAGAATGCAGTAGATATCATCAGCTCAGCTGAGTTCCCATAAACTGAGCATGGTCAATATTTTAACGGACTTCCAGAGAAAGCCTTGTTGTTTCAAGAAAGTGTTCTGGTGATTCACCAGTTTTGCAATAGTCCCTCTAAATCAGCACTGAACCTCAATACCCCAGTTTGATGGGCACTATGTTGGTGGTGGTATCACTCAGATGAGGCATAATAATTAAAGTCCAGGCAACCTGTGATTATTAGAGCCTCAGTAGTGCTTTTCATCTGAATGGGCATGTAGGCTCACTGTCCTGAAAAAAATTCCAAATTGAATAATAATAATGTGGTAACTAAATTCTTCCCGTAGTTTAGGTTGGAGAATTGCTCACTTCCCCTCCTAAAATCTCTTGGCCAGTGTTGCTGGTGCTGAGAAGTTGCAATTCTCCATTCCAAAAGTGGCTGTATTTCTGTGGTGTGTGAAATAGGATATAGAAATGTAAATTATAGTTATTTTACCTGTTGTTTTACTCATCACCAATTAAGAGGATATTTATTTTAATTTAGTGCCTGTAAACTAAAGTAATTAACTTCAGTTTATTATTATATTAACGTTGCCTAACATGTCCCATTATTTTTTTATGACTCTTTTTATGTATAAACCACTGATGGTCCTTTACTCTTGTTCCTTGAAGACAAGGAGTCTGGTCAGGAGAGTTGAATGTAAGGTCCGATTCAGGATAGCACTTAAGCACATGCTTAAGTTGATTTCAATGGGAGTTAAGCACATGCAGAATTAGGGCCAAAGGCCCTGATCCAAAGTCCACTGAAGTCAATGGGAGTAAAAGTATTGTCTGCAATAGACTTTAGATCAGGCCTTAAATAGACACATACAGCTGAGGCATGAAGATGGGATACAACACCAAGTCAGCTACTGAGCAGTGAAATTAGCACGTCAGTTCCCTGATTGTTTGTTTCTATCACCTGTTTTGTTAACTATTCTCTGAGGGAAGGGTGATGTTTTATATATCTAGGAGAAGTATGTTTTAAGGAGAAACTTTGAGAGGGGGTAATGGCATACCAGTTCGGGGTCACGGAGAGCAGCCTTTGGGGATCATTTGCTGCAGGGAAGAGGGCCCAGAGCTGAGAGTTGGAGAAGGCTACAAAGGGGGCAGGAGGTAATGCATGTTTTGTGGAGCAAAGAGAGGAGTGAAACAAGGCTAGAGCAGAGAGATAGGCAAGCACATGGTTTAATTGATTTGAAACTAGCTTAGCAACTGCAGGTTAATGAAAAACAAGAAAAATATATACAGATGGGTAATGTGTATCATATATCCCTCCCTCCCCTTCAATTATATTTTTTTTCTATACTATTCTGTCTTCAGCGTGTGCACAATAGAGCAGTGGCCATTGTTATTTCAACGCTAAGTCATTTGCACAATGTAATTCAAGTAATTTACTATATTCGAAAGTCTCTTCTTTCCCTGTCTTCCACTAAATACACCTGCATCAGTGCACCTTCTCTGCTTGACCACCGACTTTTAAGGTCCCAATACAAAGTAACTAAAGCATAGTCTAGCTCACTGAAGCTTATCAGTGAGAAATCTATGAATAGACAAAAGTAACCAATATCATTGACCTCAGTGGATAACTTACAATACATTACACTGCATTTATTTATATTCAATAGGATTGCATTGGACAAATTAGCAGGGAAAAGAACAACAGCTGGTGGTAGATTAATGGAATGCAAATCTGATTGTTCAGTAAATAGGACAGATAATTGCCACGATTAGCAATAGGAAAAGGGGGGATAATGCAGAGTCTCTATAGCTGCTATGGCATTTGCTGCCATTGCTGTTCTATGACTCTATTGCTCTCACTGCTGCCATGATTGCGGTCTTAGCCCCGCCTCTGCTGCTGCTGTCATGATGACAGCATCTGCTCCTGTCCCTGCTAGTGCTGCTAGAACTGCGATTTTAGACTCTCTTCTGCCCTTTACTGATATTCCTTTTGTCACGACTACTGCTGCATGTTCCTCTAGCTGACAAACTGAAGAAGAATTTTAGGGAAGGTAGGGCTTTCCTGTGGGTAGTGATGGAAAGGGGATTTTTTTCTTCCTCCATGTTTAATATTTTTCATGTCTTTTTTCATCACTTTGGCTGTTATTGTCAGGTTTGATTCTTACTCATTTCCCCAAGCCTCCCTCCTCTGATTTTTTTTCTTCCAAAATGAATAATAGCACAAAGTAAGTATGACAGCGTTCCTTTTAAAGACGTTCCTACTTTGAGTATTTGCCCCAGTTAGAGACCTCAGCAATGAGCAATGGCATAGGTGAACTGATGCAAACCCCTAATGTGGACATGGAAAGCTACTATAAACCGCCATTGGACTGGTGGCAGTTTTCCACAATTTCAAACTGGGGTAATGTTCCCTGGTGAAAATCAAGGCTTATTGAGTTTTGCCTGTCTGCACTAGGATAACATATACAACTAAGCTAGTGGGTGTAATCCCGAGCCTAATTCAGAACAAAAGAATAAATGAGAATGATCAAACAGAAATGCCAGTTTTGCCATTTATAGTATTTTTTTTCAGTTTCCTCCACGCCCGAACCAAGCCCTCTCCCTTCACCCTTTACTTTCTTCCCTTGTGTCTAAATGATGACTCTAAATGCTGCTGATCTCTTGGGGCTTTATTCAGACTAAAGAGTCCCGCACAGCTGAAGAGCCCAGGGAAGTTCCATGATTTTGCCTGACTCCAGACCTGCACAGGCAGCTTCTTGTTCCTCTCGCTTGGAAGCAACTGCATAACAGCCCTTTCCTTCCCTTGTGGAGATTGTGGGCCAGATCATGGCCCTTGGCTGCATCCCTTTTGTGATTGTCAGGAACAGTATGTGGTCTCTTTTCCAGGTGTTTGAGGCATTATGACTCAGGCATTATGACTTGGCTGGAGATGGCTGTGCTCTGGTCACCCTTGGCTGGATGAGCAGGTGCCCAAGAGGCTCATTTTAGCTGGCATAACTTAGAGCAGTCCTTAGCCTGAATGCCAATTCAACACTTCCATCACACCACAAAGATAAGACCCTGATTTAGAAGAATGCAAAAGAGACTTTGAACCATCTCTCCACCTCCATCCCAGGTCCTCCACTGAATGCAGTTTGATCAGATCCAGGGATCTGGCCCTGTGAGTCCACTCCCTTCAGCACCCTAGGGAAGTGCTGATTATACTCCATGCCACACTGAATAGGGGACTGGGTGGTTAATCCACAATTGACTGGCAGGCAGCTAGGGAGAAACTGACTGTCTAGTTCATATGTCTTATAGACTGTGTCCCAGCCAACAGCTTTGTATGAGTCTAGAGCTCTCAGAGAGCTGAGACAAGCCACTCTCCCTTGAATGGTCCCTTAGAACACAACTACTTATTCTAAACAATCTGTTCCAATTTGTAGTTAGCTGTGATGCTCAGAGTACGTTCCCAGACCTGAAGAAGAGCTCTGTGTGGCTCAAAAGCTTGTATCTCTCACTAACAGAAGTTGTCCAGTAAAAGATATTACCTCACCCACCTTGTGTCTCTAACATCCTGGAACCGACTCAGCTCAAACTACACTGCATACATCTGGAACTCTCAGTCAGTAAGGGACCCTCCTCTGATCACCTCTCATACTCATTTCCTCCTTGCTTCAGCACAGTCATCAGATGAGCTGGGGGGAAGAAATTCCCCCACAATAATTGTGGTAGGTTCCTGGACCTCTACTGCTCCCTTCTCTGCTCCCAAGCAGCACTTCGTCCCACATATCAGGTTCTGTTTCTACCCACCCTGCTTCATTATCAGGCAACCTTTCCCTGAATAGGTCAGCTAGTGTGTAGTTGAGGTACTTGCATTCTAACACTTAAAGCTGAGATATTAAAAAATAGGACCCAAAGTTAGGCTCATAGGGAGGGATTTTCAAAAGCACCTAACTGAGTTAGGAGCCTAAATTCCATTGGGAACTTTTGAAAATCCCATCCTGGAACTTTAAAGGAACTTATGAAGTAACTTGGGAACTTTTTACCTCTTCCATTTTATTTTATTTTATCATTTATAAATATTTTTATTAAGGCAAAGTTACAATAAAATGCTAACATACTACATCAGACATTACTTACTATTATTTATTCAGGATAATTGTCAAATAATCTAGCTAAAGATTCTGAGTTGCTAGCTGGGGAGCCCTCCTTCCCTGAGAATGCTAAAATGACCAAAATTCTGAATAACTATCCTCTTTTTGGCTCTTTTCTTGTGTACATACTTGATGTGAAAGCTTTTCCATTACAAAGACAGTCCATCTTGTACTACAGTACAATTCCATAGGAGGAGAAGTCACATTTTTTGATCAAGTGCAATACAAAGTCTTGCTGGTAACAATAAAAAAGTTATCATTCTGTTTAAAATGTAAATCCTTTACTGGAGCATGAAGTAAGCAGGTCAGGGGATCTCTAAGAAGCTGGCATTGGGGCATAAGATGAATCTCTTTAATAATTTCTTTTCAAAACCATCTAATTCCTGAAGTCAGTGGGAACTGCTGAATGCTCAGCATTTTTGAAAATCAAGCCACCCACTTTGGTAACCAAATATGGACTTAGGAACATGTGGTTGGGGTCCTGGTTTTGAAAGGTTTAGCTTGTGTTCTCCATTCATTGTATAAATTGGAGGACTTCTCGACCTTGCCTGCTGCTGCAGGTAGAATTCATCCTTTGGACTTCAGCTTCTCTCTCCATTTTGATATGCACACTCTGCTTCCACTATAGGAAAGACAGTTTTGCTGCTGAATATAGTTTTTTCCTTTTGTGTGAAAATTAGTAAAGCTGTTTTAATTTATTTATATTTGCCCAACGTTTTTAAGCATTCACTTTCCATGTGAAACTTTTCACACAGCTCTTGATACATGTTAACAGCTTTGTTGTATAATGAAATGTCAGTTTTGCCAACAAGCCGTCTTTGGAATGTCATTGTAGCATTAAAATATTTGTCTGGAAATTTCAAAATAATACAGCTCAGAGCTGGCCCTGTAGTTACATTTTATAGCAAATATGGTTGTCTAAATACAAAAAGTCAAAGAACAATAGGATAGTATCTGGCATAGTCACATAAGACATAATTAGATTATTATAATGTACTGTCTTAAGATGTCTATTACTAAATTGAAATCCAATTATAGTTTTATGGCATTACTGAAAAATGTTTGGATATTTTGCTTGTCTTTGTGAAAGATCATTTCCTTTTAGTATCTGCTCCACTCATATCAGACTAATTTTTCCAAACAAATTTGACCTTAGTTATCTTGGAATCAGTCTTATGTTAAATAAAACATATTTTAATTTTTCATATCCACTACTAAGTATGTTTCTTAGCATTTGAAAGATCGCATGAGAAAATAATTTACAAAATAATCCTTTCAATTATAAACATTTGTACATATAATATAGTTATGCCATCTTAATAAAATAAGAACATACTCTGTTTCACTGGTGTAAATCTGGTGAAACTCAGTTGAGCTCAGTGGAGTTCTGTGGATTTACGCAACTGTAAGTGAGAGAAGAATTTGATCCCTGATGTTCATATATAGTGAACATTAAGCTAGCTTGTCTAGAAAAAAATATCTGGGGCCAAATTCTGGTCTCAGTTGAAGTCCATGGAGTTATTCCAGATTTACACTGAGAGCAGGTCTGGCCCCTACTTTACAGTAATGGGCACCACTACAGATATAAAGCGGTTGTTAGTGTGCAAAGAGAAGGGCTTAGGTATTTCCTGTACTCCTGCCGTGAGAATTCAAATGCTAAGTTTAAATAATGTATGAACCTCAGATTTTTATAATTGATCATTGTATGATTTATACAGAGTAATTAGAATTAGGTTGAGAGAGAATTTTCAAAAGCCAGTTTCCTGTTAGCCAAAGCCATTAAATAACAGTAAGCTGCCAAAACAAAAATTAGGTGGGAACATAGCCACAAAGTTCAGAGTGTCTGCCCTGTATCTGATTTATAACAATCCTCATTACATCAACGTTTACAATACCTTCTTATTTGTAACCATAAGGACTGCTTGACTAAATCTAAAGTTTATTTTTCATGTGATTGTTTAAAATCTAATCAAACGTAACTGAAAAACTGCAAAGATTTAGTGTATAACAAAAGTAAAAGGTGCAGAAGGTTGAAAAGGTTAATTAAAAATATAATGATTGCATTTGCTGAGAGAGAACTATTAATTACTTCACATCATGTGACTTGGAAACCGTTGATGATAGATATAAATTTTCAGTGGTGTAATATGGTCTGTGTTTTTTTTTTAAAGCATACCTGTAACAGGAAAGGATAGGTATGGTTCATAGCTGATCTTGGAACCATTTTTGATTAGGGTTCATTTTTTAAAGAATTAGCAAGGATTTAGCCCCATATTTAGAAGAGCCTACTCAAGTGTTACAGCAACAAAATTCCCACTGAAGAGAATGGGAGCTTTGATTGAAAAAGGATGTCAGGATTTGGCTCTTCAATATTTCTAGTCTTCCAATTTTGCCCCAGCGGAGGTTTGCTTACAGCTTAATGCTTAATGGGGTTGTAGGTATGGGAGAAAAAGGGGCAGTAGAAAATTCACATTATGTAATATAATCTTTCTGAAACAGTGTGTATGATCAACAAAGTGAATTCTCATGTGTCAACAAGCACATTTAAAGGTACCACATCACTGGGAAAAGGAAAAAGAAGCTTGAAGGATCATTTACAAGGGTCACAACCTTGTATTATCTGATTTGCTATTATATTCATGCATGCTTTATTGGATTGGAACATAAATTTGAAAAATAGTGAGATCAAAAAGGATTGCAATACTAGAGCAAAGAGCTGGAAGCTTTTTCTTGTTTTATTTTGCTGGGGCAGCACTTTAGAGCGAGCCCATTATAAGAGGGAGAACAGTAGTTATGTTAACATGGTAATTAATCAAGGCTGAGGAAAAGAGGAAACAAGTTGTGAATTCAATTCTGCAGTAATAAAAAGAAATGTTGAAAGTTACCCTGTAAATTGGCAAGACTTTGGTAAATGGTCTCGCACTGTGTCTTGTGAACTTTGTGTGCAGTAAATCTCTTATTATGCAGACGATGTACATTGTAATATTTTCACATTTTATTCTGTATAACTGCATGCACAATTTCAGTCTTAATTCTGTCCACTTAGTATCTGACTAAATCAAATAATATATTGAATGGAATAGCTGGGCAGCATATGCAGTAACATCGGGTCACTTTGAATAGTCCAGGGGAAATTAATTAGAAGAGCTCAGCTGAAGCCTTGGGTCTGAGCATTCCACACCACAAAACCAGCCCCTGATTCAGTACAGTGCATGAATTGTATATGGAATGACCGGAGATCTCTTCTCCAGAGGGATTTATTTTGTATAAGGGCCTTCTGATGCATAATTCATTCCAGATGCTAGTGTTGTGTTACACATTAGGAGGAACTTCACATCCTAAATCCCTCTAGGTTAGGGTTGAAATCATTGGTGCGATACGTGAGAAACCATGACTGGATCAGTTAGCAGCTTCTACAAGTTTCTTTGTTTAGCAGCTTCTAACTCTGGGCAGGTCTACACTACAGAATTACTTTGGGGTTACTATGTTGCTGGGGGTGCAAAAAATCCACACCCTGAGCGATATAGTTATACTGACCTAAATGCCAGTGTAGACAGCTTTATGTTGGCAGGAGAGCTTCTCTCACTGACATAGGTACCACTTTTCGCAGAGGTGGCTTAAGTACGCTGATGGGAGAGCTCTCTCTCATCAGCGTAGAGTGTCTTCATTAAAGCGCTGCAGCTATACCGATGCAGCGTTTTAAGTGTAGAGCTGCCCTTTATCACTGTATCTCTCCCTCTCTGTATAAGACACCTTGGGGGAAAGAGGTAAAACTAGGAATAATGGGCCAAATTCTTCTTTCAGTTACACGGTTGTAAATCCAGACTAATTTCTAGTGAATCTAATGGATTTAACCAAGCTTTACTCTGGTGTGACTAAAGTCAAAATTTGGTTCAAAACCTGTATTCTTCAATAGTGCAAAGAGAATTATGTTTCCATATAAGCCTTCATTCTGTTCATAGCAGGGACTAAAAGGTGATCGTGCTCCAATGGAAATATGAACAAAGGCTTTATGGACTTGTCCCGAATCTTTCAGGACAGTGGGAATTTTTGCATTGACTTTAATTGGAGTACAGTCAAGACCTAAATGAGCACAGGTAACTTTTAAGTATTAGCTATGTTGGGATTCCTCCCCAGACCTTTTCCACTTGGCATATCCAGAATACTTCATCCGGTTCTGGGAGAACACTTTATCCAGTTTTCTGTAATCCAATAAATCAGTTCCACGTTGGATTTGTTGCTGAGATTCTTTGACATACAGTCAAACTACTCTTGAGTTTATCAGGTTCAAGTGTAGGGGATGGGTACAGGGTACAAATCCAAAGTACAAAATCATTAATCAGCTTATATACACATTGTAAAACAAACTGCCGCATGTGCCTTCGACTCCACATCATGTCCTGCACTCTGTGATTGGCTCATTAGGTTTTGTAGCCAAGCCCCATTCTAGAGCATGAGCTGTTCATGTGTTGCGTTACATTCTAGCCACAGATGCAAGCTATCACATATTGCTTACCATCGTATAATCCCTTTTTTCTACTAGCTACATCTTTTACAAATTTACAGGGCTACAAAGCTATTGTAAATTCATGCCTTGTTCATTATTCTGGGCCAAGCACATGAAACAGAGTTAAAAACTATATTCAACTTCATTGTGCAGTGATAAGTCTTCAGACCCTTGTTTCCTCTGCTTCCTTACCCTCCAGATTGCAGGCTAAAACAAAGGGGGCATTATGTAGACCATGGGCATATCCGGTGTTGCCAACTCCTACAGTTTTAACATGAGTCTGGTGACATTTGGTGCTTTTCTTAAAGCCCGGCTCCAAGAGACCAGTGATTGTGTGAGAATCTCAGCTTTATTTTTTAAGGTAAGTTTCTAGCCCTCAGGGTTGCAGAAAAAGCATGAAAATGTGACCTGCATGTGTATCTAAAGGCTGAGAAACGAGAAGACAAATAGAATCCCAAAATTCTAACATCCCATGATTTTTAAAGCCAGTCTCGTGATTTTTGGAGACTTGACCCATTATTTCTGCGCACTTGGGATTGGCAGTACATTATGTCTGAAGAGATGATGGTTTATTTGCCACCCTTGCATGCCACTGACAAGTGTCCCTTCACACCCCCTTCTCCGTCCTTATTCCTTCTACAAAATATGAGTAAATTGGTGCTGCGGTAGCAGCACCTTAATTAATGCAGGATCAGATTCTGCTCCTTTACTTATCCTGTTGGACAGTTTCAACCTTTGGCTTCTACATGCAGAGCTGTGCCACTCTTCTATGCAGGAACAAGCCCAAGGTAGTCACCAATAACATTTCACAATGTTCCCTTTCACCTAATTAACATTTACCGCAAAGATCGCAGTATTCCCTGTGCTAAGTACACTGAATAGCCTCATAATGCTAATTACTTGCAAAGAGCAATTGTAATTTTAATGGCAACCACTGTAAATTGCTGTTTATGTACTGTAAGAAAATTAAAATCTAAGTTTTGTTTATTCTAAAATTAATTTTGATACTTAGATTATCTGTTTTTTTGCAAAACACATCTATCAAAGGCAGGGAAATGATCTCAAATGTCCTTTGAGTTTGGTGGCAAAAATTTTAATAAGGGGCTCCCAGGATCTACGGAGCTCCTCTTCAAGCACATCACTGAGTTAATGGGCATTCTAGAGTCAACACCTTCCTGGACAGCCACAAAGCTTCACTATACACAGACTGAATACTAGATGCAAGAAGGATGAAAGACGGACAACATAGGGAAAAGGGAAGGATTTTCTGGCCTGAGTCTGTGATACCTGTAATAATGATAAAGAAAGTAAGATGTAAACTATTTGTCTTTTAAACCTAAAATGTATTACATAGTTAATATCCGACAAGAGTCAGATTACTGCTTGTCTTCATAATTTGCATTTCATAAAACAGAGACTAGCTGAAATTGTGGCCTTAAATGTTACTACCATGCAAATAAACTGCAAGAACTTTTACAGTAAGTACTGTGCTAACTGTTTGTACCTACCAAAGGAGTTAAGAATAATTACATGATACTTTCACAATGTAAAATAACACATAAGTAGGCTCAGTTTGTAAATTTTAAATTAAACGTACATGATTTAAAGGATCAGGAAAATCTGGCATTCATGAGCATGTTTGATTTATATGTTCATATTCAATGCAAACACTGATTCTGATTGCATACCAGTGTATGACTCTAGTGTAAGTATTCATTTCAAAAAAGTTGACTATGTACAATATTGTGATAAATATACTCTAGCTGGGTTCACAAGTAGCAAAATAGAAAGGGCAAAAGGCAATTGGCAAAATTCAGACTGTTGCAGCCTTAAAGTAAAAAAGTAATCTCTGTGCTATATTGAGAGGTGACACAGAGTAGCGTAAGTTACATGTTGGATATAAAATGTATAATGCATATGAGTGAGTGTAAATATCACAGTAGCTTTCTGAACAATTTCTGCCAAGTGCGACTTTCACTCAGCATAACTTTCACCACCGTTTTATTATCACTGCATTTGGCTTATGTACTTTAAGAAAATCATTAAAAATGTCACTTTTGATTTTTTTTTGTCCCCCGAGGTCCTAATCTTTAAAGCACTTTTTAATTTCATAGTAGCATTTACCATATTTGGACCCTTAATAAAATCATATACATGATTGTAAACAAAGATGTGAACATACTGCTCTATTGTATCTTGCTTATTTTTAAATAATTCTTTAGACTATAGTGAATTATATGTTTGTGTTGGCATGTATCAGTTCCGAACTCATCCACAAATTCATACCAACTGATTATCCTAAGACATCCTAATTTAAACAGTTTGATATAACATTTGCCTTCCAGGCACAAATAAGCATGTAATTACTCTGTAATCACGTCGTAATTAGTATGTACTATGCATATATTGCATAATTATATGCCCTACAGATAATGTGGTAATTATACTTGGATTTAGCATATAATTCTATATGCAGTATCACAGAGAAAAAAACTTTGAGTTTAGAGTAAAGGTTATAATTATATGCTAATGTAGTACAATATTTTAACATTATTATAATGTTAAGATTATCCAAAAACCAAACATTTGAAAGTGATGAAAATCGTTCTTATAGTTAGACATGCAACCTGAACTCTGTGGTGCTGGCTACTGTCTCCTCCATGGCAATATTGGCATATTTTGGTTTAGTATCTGTTCCAAGGACTTTGGAATAATTAAAATTATGTCCTTTTAATTAAAATATTATATATTCTATTGACCTGTCACAACTTGCTTCATCTGCATATGGAATTAGCTTTTCAAAAAACTATAATCTCTTGCTATTTATATAATTTTATGGCTCCATCCCCATAGTATCTGAGCACCTCAAAAACATTAGTTTATCCTCACATATCCATCAGATAGGGAGCTATGTTATCCCCATTTTACAGATGGGAAAGTGAGACACAAAAAGATTTAGGTGACTTGCCCAAGGTCTCACTGTAAGCCTGTCAGAAAGTTGGGAATCAACTTCAGATCTCCTAAGATCCAGTCCAGTATCAAACAAAAAACCTCCCTTCCTCTCTCTGAACTAAGTATACATGGTCTGGTGTAATATGATTTGAGTGATAGGGCCTGATTCTAATCTCACTTGCACTAGATCAACACTCTTTTGTTTCCAGTGAGTGTAAGTCAGATCAGAATCAGGCTAGCGATGCTGAAGGCCAATTTCCAGTCCAGTGGTATAAATCCAGAATAACTCCAATGAAATCACTGCAGTTCTGGATTTACACTACTGTAAGGGAGATCTGAAGTTGGTCTCTGTGGTCTGTATCTTGTGTTATGTTTTGACTATACGATCTCTCATCTAGATCTAGTGTTTAAACTTCAGACATTGAATGTAAGACCTGATTGGTCCCTCTGGTTTATAGTGGAATGTTGTATCTGTCCAGGTTTTGTATTTTATGAGGAGGATAAGACACAAACAATGGTAATCTATTTACTAAACAGGAAAGTGGGATGAAGAAAGGCTTGGAATGTGCAATGTAAAATTATTCTTCTGTGACGAGAACATATAGCTGGACTGGAAATAGATCAAGTGTTTGCTACTTTTGTGTTGGATCAGGCTTCAGAGATGTAGGTATGGGAGATTGTAGTATAATGCGTTGTTTATTTGAATCATACTGCCACTGAGTGACTGACCCTATAAAGGCTGATGAGTCTCAGCCCCACTTGTGCCACAGTCAACGCTCCTCCCCTGGTGCGGGGAAATGAAGAGGGTCATAAAAACAACAAGGAGTCTGGTGACACCTTAAAGACTAACAGATTTATTTGGGCATAAACTGGTAAAAAACAACAACACTTCTTCAGGTGCCACCAGACTCCTTATTGTTTATGTGGATACAGACTAACACAACTACCCCCTAAAGAGGGTCATGTGACCCAATCATGCATTTGGAGTAGAAAAGGCTCTGATAGAGGAGAGATTTCAGCAGCAGCCTGGAGAAGGCTGCTGTGGGTTTCAGGAGCAGGAAGGCTCCTCTTCCAAAGTGGAATGAAAGCAAATTCATAAATATCCCAGAATTTTGGCCAGCTCTACCTCGGAGTAGCTTGAAAGACTCCAGGCAGTAAGACCCGGGGAGGATGAATATATGAACTCTTGAGTATTTTATTCTGGAACTACATATGGTAATAAACCAGTCCAAGCTATTGACTACAAGAAAGCCTTTGTGAATTACTGAGGAGCCCTGAAACTGAGGCAGGGATGCTGCAGGCCACCCATGCTCTGGATGCAGTGACCCTATTACAGTTTAAGAACTTGCAACATTGTTTTGCTGTTCATGCTTGCAATTGAAATGATGCATAATGGGGAGTTATGACTGTTTCTTGGATCTGCAATGTTTGGTGGGTCCTGACTATTTATGGCAATTAAAATTATTTGTCGACCCCTAACTCCAATTTTCTTCTTTGTCAAATGGTTGGGTTTTTGAAAATTTTAATATTCAGATAAATTCTACTAAATTTGCATAATTCCTTACAACTTTCACACTTACCTTAATGAAGTTTTTAGTCTGTACTTTTCCATAGTTTTGTATCCTTGTGTTAGCCTGTGTCTTTAACGCTGATTGTAACCTCCATAGAGTTTGTAAGGTTCAGGGTGCACCTATGGTCCTTTTAAGATTATCTTGCTTGTCCTGTAGAGGTGAGCATGGAGTTTACAAGATGTGTAGGATGGGCTTACAGAGCTCATACGTGGTTCACTGCACATGTTAACCTTTCAAGTTCTGTGGACTGTGTACCTTGTAAACAATGTATTAGTAAGCATGTAGTCTGTAAATTCTGCAGAATGAGCACATAAACTTTTTACAGGTTGGGAAGTATGGTTGTTGATATGGTTATTGAATGGTATTTATAGAGTTTTTGGAGAACTGACTAAACAGTAACCTGTGTCTTCACTGTCTTCTTTCACAGTCGACAGTTTTTCCATGTTGCAACTCCATTGATTTTAATGGAGTTACACCAGGGATTAATTAGCCCAATATGCTTTTACTGTATTTGTTTTACAGGGAAGATAAAGTGCAATGCTACTGACTTTAGTCATCCTTCATTTTCCACCATTATAATTTTAACATATGCTCATGCACTTTCTCTCTCATTGAATTATGAGCCAAAGAAGCATAAGAGGTGGACACGTTTTCTGGCAGCCAAGATTTCTTAGCTGACAAATATATGCTCAAGGTCTCATTAACCGTGAAATAGATACAAACATTGTAACGCAATATAAACCTGATATATTTCTTATTTTTTACAGTGGAGCCAGCACTTTCAAAGGGGAACAATTGTTTGGATGCAGCAAAAGCCTGTAACCTAAATGATACCTGCAAGAGGTTCAGATCTGCTTATATAACCCCCTGCACCAGCAGTACATCTAATGAAATCTGCAACAAGAGGAAGTGTCATAAGGCTCTCCGTCTATTTTTTGACAAAGTTCCCCCAAAGCACAGCTATGGGATGCTCTTCTGCTCCTGTCGAGACATAGCCTGTACAGAAAGAAGACGGCAGACTATTGTTCCTGTGTGTTCGTATGAAGACAAGGAGAAACCAAACTGCTTGAATTTACAAGATTCCTGCAAGAAGAATTACATCTGCAGGTAAGATAGTACATGGCAGGGAAGTGATTAATGAGGTAGCAGGGAGAACCTTTGGAGCTGCTGAAATTGCCAAGACTCCAAATCAGAATTTCCACTGGGGAACAGGACAGTTGGGGCCGGGGGGACTTGACATCTTCAACTGAACAACAAAAGTCTGCATCTGGTTACAGTATATGTCTTCTCAGAAACTGTAACTACTCACTACATGATGGAATGATCTTTTACCCCCCTAGGAAAGATATAAAAACAGAAAGCTGTTTCCTACAAAATTTTGTTGGAAACCTTTCCTTTACGTGTCTTCATGAAGTGATGACTTAGAATATTTTTTTCATAACTGACAAGCTGCAAGAGCTGATGGGAAATTTTAATAATAATTGAACACTCTAACACTGCTTATGAATATTAGTGTAACTGTTAGTGGATAAAAGCCATAGCCAGGACCTTATTCACAGCCCTAGCATGCAGGTTGCTCACAGGGTTTTTCTGCACTGTCTGGGAATCCTCCCTCTCATGCTTTCAGAGCTGCAGTAGGCTTGGGACTGTTTTGTCCCACCTCGGTATCCCCACAGATATTTGTGTTTGACTGATGTATTCATAGTTGTTGATTCACTGGTCCAGCTCCCAGCCCTCTTCCTCCTCTGTGTACCTGGGCAGTGGGTGCCCCCAGAGGACATAGGTTTCCTGGGCAGAAGGGGTCCTCATGCCCTGAGCAAGCTCCCTGCACTGGTTCTGCTGCACACAGGGCCTTCTATACCTCTAGGAAACCTCGTACTCCCAGTTACATTCTGTATGTTTATATTAGAAAGCCATTGTACTAATGCCGTATTTTAAAAGTTATAAAAGTTAGATTCTCATTAATTGCCAGTGGATAGGTCCCAATGTGTATTACCCAAATGTTGTGTATTAGCAATGAAAACAAACATTTTAAGAAGTCAAGGATACTGTAGTAAATTATTTGAGTGTGTTTCATATATATTTTGACTGCCCTGGAGTATATTTTGTAGAAATAATTAAGATTTAATATGATTATGTGGCCTCACTGTAGTATTCTACTATTAAACCTTTGGGCTGGATCCTAAAGTGTGCCTGAGCTCTGCTCTGTGCACCTGAGAAGGTGGCATAAATAGCCTTCTTCCCTCTCTGTCCTTAGAGAGGCAAAGGGGCCAATTTGGAATAGCCTATCGTCTGCTCTAAGTTGTGTCAGTTCCAGTTGGAGTCATTGTGGATAGTTCTCTGAAAACATCCACTCAGTGTGCAGGGGCAGTCAAAAAAGCTAACAAAATGCTGGGAATCATTAAGAAAGGGATAGGTAATAAGACAGGAAATATCATATTGCCCCTGTATACATGCATGATATGCCCACATCTTGAATACTACTTGTAAATGTGGTTGCCCCATCTCAAAAAAGATTTATGGGATTTGGAAAAGGTTCAGAAAAGGGGACGCCAAACAAAAATGATTAGGGGTATGGAACGGCTGCCGTATGAGGAGAAATTAATAAGACTGGGACTCTTCCACTTGGAAAAGAGACGACGAAGGGGGGGATATGATAGAGGTCTATAAAATCATGACTGGTGTGGAGAAAGTAAATAAGGAAGTGTTTTTTACTCCTTCTCATAACACAAGAACTACTTCGTAGGTGGCAGGTTTAAAACAAACAAAAGGAAGTATTTTTTCACATGACGCACAGTCAACCTGTGGAACTCCTTTCCAAAGGATGTTGTGAAGCTCAAGACTGTAATAGGGTTCAAAAAAGAACTAGATAAATTCGTGGAGGATAGGTCCATCAGTGGCTATTAGCCAGAATGGACAGGGATGGTGTCCCTAGCCACTGTTTGCCAGAAGCTGGAAATGGGTGATAGGGGATAGATCACTTGATGATTACCTGTTCTGTTTATTCCCCCTGGGGCACCTGGCATTGGCCACTGCTGAAAGACAGGGTACTGGGCTAGATGGATCTTTGGTCTGACCCAGTATGGCTTTCTTATGTTGTAATGCCCCCCACAGAGCCATTCCAGCAGCTCACCGTCCCCAGAATGCAGCACACACTCTTCATCACGGGAGCAGGGAGTAAGTGGCATAGAGCAGGCTACATCAGCTTTTCAACACCCAAGGATTCCTATGCAAGGAAAATCCCCAGCTGCCTGTTAAGGTTAAGGTAGCTTTTGGCCCCTCTGCCATACTACTGGAGCCAAGGTTCTGGCCTCTACTGGAAAATGGGGCAAGGCCATTGATTCTGAGAATTATGATCTGTAGGGACTAATGGACTAAGAAGTAGAGAGGGTTCTCTATTCTAGTTATAATAACTATTTGCATTCAGAAAGTACATGTTCACCAGGTTCTCAAAATGCTTTCCCAAGGTTATTTGCCCTGATTTTAACCCTGGGTAATAGGGTTATATTATACCCATTATACTGATGGATAAAATAAGGAACAGTTAAATGACTTGCCCCAGGTTACATAGTAAATCACCAGTGGAACCAGGAATAGAATCCAAGAGTCTTGACTTTCAGGCATCACCACACAAACACATTGCTTCCTGTTAGGAATATGTACTTACAATACAGTATGTGCAAGGGGAGTGGAAAATTGTGGGGGGAAAAAAGGTTACGTTTCACTGGCCTCTAGCATATCCCATTAATGGGAGACTTAAATCCACAAACTTCTTCTTGAGCTCTTGTCACCATTGAGTGGACAGTATCATACTTGAGTAAATGTACAGTGAACCTCTTCAAAAGTTCCACCATTTTTGATTGATTCTAGAGTTTTCAGTGACATGGTACCCATCTAGAGGAGACTAAAACTAGAAATGGTAATGTCTTTCAGAACGGTCTGAGTCCTTATGGGCATCCACTGTAATTTGCTCCACTGCCCATATATGTTCTGTTTTACATCTTAATATTTAATTTTGTTTTTACTATTTTGATAAGCAGAACAGTTATTTTTGTTAGGATGAAATGTCCATCTCATAAATTGATTTGGATTTGATGAGATTAATGTGGTGATTTAGTCTACCCGCCATATTGCCAGGCAGAATTGATTTTTTTATTATTATTATTTATTACAATTCATAAGCCATCCCTGATAAATGTGATTCAAGGCTTGATCTGATTCCTGTCCCCAGGGACTTATTCCAAAGCCTCTCTTGGCAGCTACTTCCACTGCCCAAACTGTTCTCAGTTATGGGGCCAAATGCTACCCACACTTAGTCCCTGAGCTGAATGTCTCAGACAGGGTCAGGGAAGAGTTTTCTCCAACCCAGTGGCTTGACACTGTGCACTGCTACTATACCTTACAAACTGGGTTTCCGTGCATCCTCTATGTTTAGGCTTAGTCCTAGAACACCTGGCTTCCTGTCCTCTACCTCAATCCCAAGCCCCTTCTTCCTTGTGCATGGCTTCTCTAGAGTTCCATCCTGCCTGCCATACCTCCCTGAGCAGCAGAGCAATGGTATTTCCACAGTATTTTCAGCCAAGGTTCCACTGCATTCAGTGCCCGTGGGGTGGATTTATCCCATAAAGATTTTCCTATTACTTACGCTGCAGCCGGGAATATTTAGTGTAAGTGCTGCCATTACTACTTCTGTGTTTGTCGTCAGCTCTGGTCAAATGTCGTCTCAGCAGCTAAGTTGTTCAATAGTATTTTATTTAATCAGATTTCATTAATCTTGCCCTGATTTTATGCCTTTTATATTACATCACTGCACAATCCAGCTTGGTAAAAATTGCAATTACCATTGCCCAAAGCTACAACCAGCGCTAAAATGAAAATTGATTTCTTACCAGGTTTCCTATTGCGTTCCTTTGCATACAAATGTCAGTTCAGAAAGTTTGGGCTCTTTTCTGGCTCAGGGACCCATTGTTTTGGGGTGTGGGTATGCAGAGGCACAGCACTAGTGTGGAGCACACTGATGGCATTGTGGGAGCATACCAACGTGCAGCAGCACTTCTGTCTCCTTTCTGGAGGTACAAAATGTCTCCTCCCTTCCCAGTTGCAGATGACCAACTGGTGAAGACAGTCATGCTTGACCCACCCTCCCAGGCATTGTGGGGACTGATACTGACATTGTGTCATTCCCTGACCATGGTCTCATGGAGAGCAATACCCAATCTTATGGCTGCTCCATATGTATGTGGTGGAGTACTCTTCTATCCCTCCTTCTCAGGCCCCTCTATACAGAGCCAGCCATAACTGTCCCCATGTCTAGTGACATGGTAGTAGCAGGCTTTTTCAAGTACCTTCACGTTTTTTTCTTCTCCCAGCAGACTGGGAAGAAAGGCAACAGCTCCCCACTGCTAGTGTTGAGATTCAGAAATACCCAGTCCATGTAGTGGTACCAGAGCCTAAATTAAAATAATTTAAACCCATGGCCTTTAAGCACTTTTTTCTGACTCCAAGGTTTTTTTTGTTTTGTTTTATTTTGAAGGTAGAAGGAAAAAATAAATGAAGTAATACTTACAAGCACATATTTTAACCACAGTGAAATCCTCATTTGCGAAGAGTTGTTTATTTGCGTGTATATCACGCATATTTAAGCACTTTCAGTATTATTCAGGACACTGGCACATCCTTTTCTCAAAGGCCTCCTAAAATGCTCTCAGACTGTTTACATGGACAGCATTTGTTAATACAAATGTTTGGGCCTGCAAACACTGATGCACAAAATATCTAGTTACTATACACAAATATCTATTTACATGCTTAGTTTTGGACATCTTTGAAAATTTCACCCTAGCTATGCAGAACACTGAATCTGTCATAAAAACAGGATAAGTACAGGAAAACAACTGGGCCAAACTACAGATACTGTCAACCCATTACTGAGATGATAGGTTAATTAACTTAATTTCCTTCTTCATTGTTCAGAAATGTACATAATCAGCTAGACAAAATAAACTTTTGAACCATGGAAAGAGGGACCAGAAATGTCAGTAAATGCAGATAAGGTCTGGTTTATGTAAAGAATCCTAATTTTCAGTAAATGGCCATGATGTCTTAAAAAAAATGATCAGGATATCAAATAATTTTTTTTGTTACCACCTACCTAACTGCTACCTCTCCTTGCACTACAGCTCATGTACAAGTTTGAAACCCAGTCTTTCAGGCATGCATTAAAAACGTTAATACTAAAAATGAGCATTGGTAACTTCTTATTCATGTTGATAAACAGATCTTCTAAAGACAGTCATCATGCTGTCTGAAGCTGTCTAAAACAGTGTGTGGTCCTGGCACAGTTAAAACATCAAAGGAACCCTATTTTATGACTGCTTGAATCACAAATTGAAACTAGTATGTTTTAGGACATCATTTTGCTTAGCCAAGAACGGCCATACTGGGTCAGACCAAAGGTTGATATAGCCGAGTATCCTGTCAGCTAACAGTGGCCAATGCCAGTGCCCCAGAGGGAATGAACAGAACAGGCAATCAGCAAGTGATTCATCCCCTGTCGCCCATTCCCAGCTTCTGCCAAACAGGCTAGGGACACCAACTCTGCCCATCCAGGCTAATAGCCATTGATGGTAGGGTTGTCAGGTGTCTGGTTTTGAACTGGAACACCCAGTTGAAGGTTCCCTGGCGGCTCCAGTCAGCACTGCCGACTAGGCAATTAAAAGTGCAGTTTGCAGTGCTGCAGGTCTAAAGCAGGCTAATGCCTATCTGTCCTGGCACCGTGCTGTGCCCTGAAAGCAGCCAGCAGGTCCGGCTCCTAGGCAGGGGGGCCACAGGGCTCCACGCACTGCCCCCGCCCTGAGTTCCGGCTCCGCACTCCCATTGGCTGGAAACTGTGGTTAATGGGAGCTGGAGGGGCAGTGCCTGCAGGGGTTGGGGAGAGAAGCAGTGTCTGTGGGCAAGTGCAGTGCGCGGAGCCTCCTCCTCCCTCCCACCTAGGAGCTGGAACTGCTGACCGCTTCCAGGGCACAGCGTGATGCCAGGACAGGCAGGGAGCCTGCCTTAGACCTGCTGCGCCACTGACCAGGAGCTGCCCGAGATAAGCCTGCTCCCCAAACCCCTACCTCAACCCGCAGCACCCTCTCACATGCCAAATCCCTCTGCCTCACAACCCCTACTGCACCCCAACCTCCTCATCCCCAGCCCCACCCAAGAGCCCTCACCCACTCCCACACCCCAACCCCCTGCCCCAGCCCAGTGAAAGTGAGTGAGGGTGTGGGAGAGTGAACCACCAAGGGAGGGGAAATATAGTGAATGGAGGGCGGGGAAGGGGCGGGGCTAGGGTATTTGGTTTTGTGTGATTAGAAAGTTGGCAACTCTAATTGATGGACCTGTCCTCCATGAATTTATTTAGTTCTAGCTGAAGGACGCTATGCCACATTTCTGCTGCAGTTATAATCTACAGTATCTCAAGACATTGTTTTCCTTATATAATGAAAGTGTCTCTATTACTTGGGCTTTTTGAATAATATAGGTTTTGATTAGGTGCACCTTCCAAATCATTAATAAGGTTCTAAGCAGAGTAAAAGTGAATTGGACACATAATTTATTAAAAGAACAGAAAAGTCGCACAATATTAATCCATTCATACTGTACAATAAAGATCTGAAGAGAATTGGGAATATAGTAGAACAAAATAAGTCAACTCTTGTTAAAATAAGAATAAATTAAAGAATGTAAGTTTCTTATCCTCTACCTACCATACTCAAAATGGTCAAAGAAAGCAGTTTGGCTGATTTTTAATTGGAAGCAGCCAAAAAATAATTCTTGACTTGTTTCAGAAACTAGATGCTTTTTCCCCCCCTTAAAATAAATGAATTATACATCATATTTAAAGATCAGGTTTTGCAGTATTGTAATTAGCACCTCAGTGGTGATTAGGACTATTTGGTGTTATAAAAAATAAAATAGCCAAGTAATTTATATGCCCATGCAGCACCTAATTTAAACAGTATTTTTCCCTGATATGCATTGCATATTGTGGTACCGTTTTAGTGACTATAAACAAATGTCCCATTGCATATCTATGGACTGGTCCTTTCACATATAGGAAAAACTTTCCTCAGAATATGCAATAAAAAATATGCAGAGAGGATCAGAGAAGAGAAATATTTCCTAAATGTATAGTATATCTACACTATGTCCATGCACAATAAATACTTTACAGCTTTCATATATTTGGTGCAAGATATACTAATGGGGCTTGATGCTCAGACATCTGCTCCCAGTTGTAGATGAACACACCTGCACGCACTGTTTGGTGTTCCAATGTCTGCAGTTGCAGGTCACGATTCTGTGGTGTAGAAGCATAAGTCTTAAAATTTTGGTTTCAACAACCCATTCATGGAAATTAAATTTTGCATGTGACAGCTCTGTGATCTGTACGCACAAGTATACAAATTTTAACTGCAGATGTGTAAGTGTGTGTTTGTGTGTGCGTGTTCGCATGCATAAAACTGTGCACACAAAATGGAGTCTGGAATCACTAAAAATCAGATGTTATATTTCTTAGAAGTCTGAAAAAGTTAACACAGACTGTAATGATTATTTTTAAGTCCTTTACAGACTTAAGAAGTATTATTTACCCAATAAAGGAGCTACTACATCTATACCCAGCTTCTACAAGACATGTGCAAAACTGCAAGTGCATTTTGCATGCACTGTTTGAAAATGTGGGCTTTAATATGTAAAGTGACATTGAGGGTTTGTTTCTGTAGTACTTGGCATTCAGAACTCCTATTCCAGTAATCTGAGCGATCTCAGTGCGTATGAAAGGATCAGACATTTAGCAAACTAGGAAATTTCCTGCAGACCATGTCCCCTCATGAATATGGTGCCTGGGCAGCATTGTCTTCTAGTGGCTTCTTAAGCACTGTGGAGGTGTTTGTGTGTAGACGTTATGGTGGTAGGGAATCTTTAGTTCCATCCTGTCCCTTTTATTCTCCTGGTGCAAGGGTAATGGAGTCTAGCAGCTTGAGCGTTCTTAGGGTATAGCTTTAATGAGAATCAGGGATGTGCGCTCTGGTGGATTTTGATAGCTTCAGGGGAGGGAAAAAGGGGTGCTTATTCTTTCCTCATATTTTCTGTGTTTTAGAAGCAAAATGGGAAAATGAAAGAATCTGTTTCTTTCTCAGTTCTCCTACCCTTTATCTTTCCTCTTCCCTTTCTAGATTTCCCCATAACTATTAAGCCGCCTCATATCTCACTATTGCTATCTATCTGCCACGTTATTCATTCTCTCGTATATACTCTCAAGTCCTCCCCCAGCTGTACACCATTTCCTGTATTTTCTTTTCGCCCTCCCCCAGAATCCTGCCAAGTCCATCCCTCACTTATAGTGGAAGGGAGGAGAGCAGAAGCATGGATGTCAGCATCCCGTCTGGGCTGGTATCCCATGCTGGTATGGGTGCAGCTGGTTTGCTAGGCTGACCAAATGCCCACTGTCTCAGACTCCATATAGATCTAACTCTGTGTGGGAGGGGTCGCTTACGAGGGTGCTCATTGGGAGTTTTCATGGAGGACAAGGTAACAGCAGATTATCACTGTGAAGTCTAGAAAGTCAGAGTCAGCACGAAGCAATGGAAAAAGCTCACTAACATGGCTAAGAGCTCTCTTTGTTTCGAATATCACCAGGTTGACTCATCACTGGATTTTGTGGTCTGTTACCATCCAGTTTTTAAGTTCTCAGCTATTTTTGGCTTTTTTACACACACTGCTTTACAAATTACAACCAGGTGACAGCAGAGGCATTCAGTTACTGGTGATTGTATTATAGACCCGGAGTGGTCTCTGCAATGCATATATATATATATATGTCCATTTTTCACTCGCAGCTGGCTGGCAGCTGTTTCAGGTGGTTAGTCTGCTTTGGGTTTTGCAAACTGGGACCCCACAGTAGTTTATGTAAAATTGTCTGGGACCAGACCTGAAAAAAGGGACATTCCTGATTATCTTACACATCAATTCCTGATTATCCTACCCTACTTAATACAAAAAAAAAAAAGATTGTTTTCAGGGGGACCAGAAGCTAGTATGTTTTGTGGGGGAAATAGGGTGGGTTTCCAGAAAATTTTTTTGCTAGCCTGGCAAAAAGTGCTAATGCAGGTTCTGCAAAATAATCAAAAACCCACTAAATTAATGAGAAGTTAAGACTGAGCTATTTAATAGTGCAAAAGTCAGGAAACAGTCAGAGAGGTAAGGTCACCACTGTAATGTCAATTTTACCCACTTGCACATATTCATTACAGCAACGTCTTTAATGAGCAGCCTATAATAGGCTTAGGATTACTTTGTTTTTAGTAAACATAGTGTGTTTTACATTTCTTGCCTTTGAATGTCATTCTTGCAAGCCTCAAAACTAATCGACCAATTTTCAGTTGTTCTCTCATTTGTATATAATTCAACATAGACATGAACAATCCTTTCCTAAAGCGTGGCCAGAAATCCCTTTGGAATTTAACAACAAAACATCCAGCAAAACAAAAGAAAACAAAACATCCTCCTTCCCTAAGTGCACAGAACTGTTTTTGAGGTGCTAAAATCTGGCTAACCATTCCTCATTTATACTTTCTATGTTCTGCTCAAGAGGGTATTGAGGATTAGAAGCCTGTTGGATGATTGACAGTCTGGAGTGATGGAGCCCCTCTAAACAGCAAACAAGAATATAGTAATTATACAAACAGCTCAGATCTATCTTGCTGCCAAAACTTTCATACAACTCCTTGCTTTACAGCCAGGAGATCCTCTCTCAGATTCGTTTCGTGCTTTAAGAAGCAGCAACTAGATAGTATCTTCCAATTGAGGTCTTTTGTCAAACAATTCTGAAATTTCGGAGCAAAAGACTGTTCAGTCAAGTAGAACTTTTCAGGGATTCCTGAAACCCTCAGTAACCAAGGGAAATGAGTGTAGTTCTCCTCTCCCTGTGCTATAAAAAATAAAAGTTATATGTCTTAACATGGTCAAAGAACTATTCGATTTCTGCCAACTTCTGTTTTGTAAGATGTAGCTTTGGTGATGTCTCTGATACTGCTCAAGTCCTGCTATTACTTTTAGATTATTTTTCAGTATAAAAGCTAACAGTAGCATTCAGTATTCATTGTTACCTGTCTGCAGTGTCCCCACAAAATGGAAAGAAGGACTGAACTGAGTGGACAAACATACAGTCAAATGATTTGGGATACAAAAGATTGTACTTAGTATCCCTAGTATATCACTGTGTCTGAAAAGGTCACTTTTTTGTTTAAATCGGTGATGCAAGAATACTGCCTTTTTATTACTTCTACATGGAGTAAATAGGGATGTAGACTGTAGGTTAGAATCTTAATTAAAGGAATTGGAGTTGCAACAGTTTGAATTTGGCCCATTTTGTTTTGTTTCCTCATCACAGTAGGAACATTAAGCTGCTTTTTAACGTTACATACTGCGACATAGAAATCATAAAAAGAAAAAGAGTACTTGTGGCACCTTAGAGACTAACCAATTTATTTGAGCATGAGCTTTCGAAAGCTCATGCTCAAATAAATTGGTTAGTCTCTAAGGTGCCACAAGTACTCCTTTTCTTTTTGCAAATACAGACTAACACGGCTGTTACTCTGAAACCTGTCATAGAAATCATAGAATATCAGGGTTGGAAGGGACTTCAGGAGGTCATCTAGTCCAACCCCCTGCTCAAAGCAGGACCAATCCCTAATTTTTGCCCCAGATCCCTAAATGGCCTCCTCAAAGATTGAACTCACAACCCTGGGTTTAGCAGGCCAATGCTCAAACCACTGAGCTATCCCTCCCCAAGCTTAGTCAGAAATACCAGACTACTGCCCTAAACCAGGAAAGCATAACTTTAAGCAACACAAGCTATTACATCAAATTCATCCTTGGTGTAACTCCACTGAAATCAGTGGAGTTATACCGAAGGTGAATTTGGCCATTATGTAGGCAAATCTGCAGGCAGTGTTAAGTAAAAGAATGTCAACTGATTCTACGATTACACTATATTGGACTTAGTAAAGGTTATTTATATCACTCTACATCAGACCACAGTGAGAATATTTCTATTTGCAGCTCATATTTTAAAACAGCTCAATGACAATGTAAGCACTGGAACTAGTAGATGATTATCTGTTTCTCATCAGAGCTCTTTGACATGCACTTGCATATTTGTGAATTTCAGATATTTAAATTTTTATTCTACAACTTCACTTTCATTAATTTTAAATACTGCCATCTTTGTGTTCCTGCTACTGTTGAATAAAATCCAGATTTGAAGTAAGGTACTGATATCTACAGAGAATACAAAGCAAAGTTAGAACTGAGCTAGTTATGTGTGATTTTTTTATTTTCTTCTAGCTCTGAAATAAGTAACATAGAGAAAGTTTCATGCTGTATGTTCACTGTTCAGTATAGATTTACTGTACCATTTGACTGTGACCTTGCCTCGGATTAATATATGATTTACATTCATATATTCTTGGCCCTAGTTGCCATTATGGATATTTTCAGCTGAGACAAAAGACTAGATGAGACAAAAGACTGTTATATTTTCAAATCTCTACTTTTAAGTATTTTCTCATGGTAATAGGTAGAAATAATACAAACACAAGCATAGTTTGCAT
The DNA here is from genome assembly GCF_965140295.1 of Lepidochelys olivacea. Taxonomy (NCBI): domain Eukaryota; kingdom Metazoa; phylum Chordata; order Testudines; family Cheloniidae; genus Lepidochelys; species Lepidochelys olivacea. The sequence goes on from NC_140417.1 coordinate 112,149,571, forward strand.
AGATGGCAAATGCCTGGAGACCTAGACTTTGTTGATGATATTGAGAAACACCCATGCAAAGCTATAAAGATAGATACTTTTGCAAAAACAGAAGGACAAGTATAGCTCAAAATCAGTTATCTCAAAACTTCCTTGTAACCCGACATGGAACAGTAATATCATACTAGAAGGCAAAAACATAAAAAAAGTAGAACAGTTCCTTTATCTGGGCAGCACCAAGCTAGCCAATGGAGACCTCAAGAAAGATGTGACATCAAGGATAGGAAAGGCATCCACAACATTCACTAAGCTCAACAATGTATGGAAATCAAAGATATAGAGAATCAAACCTAAATTGATAATTTTCAACTCAAACATAATCTCAGTGCTAACATACATCTGTGAGAGCTGGAGATCTATTAAAATGTTAGAAAAATAAGTGTCTACAAAATAAATTCCTATGTAAGTGTGATGGGTCCCCGGGGTGCAACACAGACAGTGGGAGCGCTGAGCTCTTCAAACCCACCAACCTGGGCTGCCTCTCACACTGTTGTGATGCTGACGTCAAACTACAAGCCTCTGACAGGCACTGCACTCACACAGACATCCACAGGCAGGGGCACACCCAACTGAGTTGTATGAATGGTCCCCCAGCCACTCATGAACAATCAATAGGGAGGCTCCAGCCAATTCCCCATCCCCTCAGTCTTTAACCCCTGAACTGAACTGTCTTGCACTGGTCAAAAGCCTGACCAGTGTAAGTTCATTACCTAGTTCACCACTTCATCAAAGGAAAGTGGACATGCACCAGCCATTGTTAGCCTAAGCTGGGATTTCCCAAGCACTTTAGACAAACTCACTGGCAAGCATAAAGCATTAAAATAAGTGTATTAACTATAGAATGGTAGATTTTAAGTACATATAAGTGGTAGGCATAAAGGTCAGCGATAGTTACCTTAAGAAAATAAAAAGTAAACATTCTGTTTACATTCTGGGTTTGGTCACAGAGACCCCCTTGGGACTGTCACCTGATGTGCTGAAACTACCTCTGAGCCCATTTTCCCTGCCAGCTTGGGACTTCAGAACCCTGCCTTGTTGAGCCAGACACACTAGCTTGCTGCAAACACAGACCCAGGTCTGAACCACGTCCCCCAGAGCTGCAGACTTAACTGAAAACAGCTTAGCAAGTGCTCCTGTCTCTAGCACTCAGACACCCAGCTCCCAATGGGATCCAAACCCCAAATGAATCTGTTTTACTTTGTATAAAATTTATACAGGCTAAACTCATAAACTGTCCGCTCTCTGTAACACTGATAGAGAGATATGCCCAGCTGTTTGCTCCCCTAGGTATTAATTACATAACTCTGGGTTCATTAATAAACAAAAGTGATTTTATTAAGTATAACAAGTAGAATTTAAGTGGTTCCAAGTAAGAACAAAGTAAGTTACCAAGCAAAATAAAACAAAACACGCAAGTCTAAGCCTAATACATTAAGAAACTGATCACAGATGAAGTCTCACCCCCAGAGATCTTCCAGTAAGCTTCTTTCACAGACTGTACTCCTTCCTAGTCTGGGTCCAGCAATGACTCCCTCCCCTGTAGTTGCTGTCCTTTGTTCCAGTTTCTTTCAGGCATCTCTTTGGGGTGGAGAGGCCATCTCTTGAGCCAACTGAAGACAAAATGGAGAAGGTTCCAGGGCCTTTTATATTCTCTTTTGTGAAAGGACACCCCTTTGTTCTTACTGTGGAAAATCACAGCAGCAAGGTGGAGTTTGTAGCCACCTGGGCAAGTCACATGTCCATGAATGATTCAGCTTTTTGCAGGCCCACGGCACTGTTTACATGTTAGTTTGAACGTTCCCAGGAAAGCTCAGATGTGGATTGGCATCTCCCAAAGTCCATTGTTAGTTAAGTACTCCCAATTACTTGAGTAACCTCTTCACAACATGTTGGCCAGACTTCTTATGTGTTCCTTACAGCAAACACTTTAAATACAAGCAGAGAGCCAATGCTCATAACTTCAGATATAAAAATGATACATGCATTTAAATCGGATGAATATATTCATTCGATCATAACCTTTGCAAAGATATGTTAACTGGCATATCTAGCGTAAAACATATTCCACTTACATCATATTTACACTCATAAGCATATTTTTATAAAGCATTACGGGGTGCAGCATCACACACTCATTCTAAATCTCAAACTTTTAGTCTAAACAGGAGTTGAATCAAACAGCTTTTCTCAGCCTGACAGATGGTACAAGCAGGTTACAGTTCTTCAATACACCAGGTGGGACTACCTTCCAGCCTGGAACCAAACTTCCCCAATTCAAAATCTTTGTCCTCCAGACATTCTTTCAGGTGTTGAGTTGCTGGGAAAGAGAGATCAAATGATGTCACTTTCTCTCTCTTTATATATCTTCCAACTGCTAGATAAAATTTTTCTGTGGTGTGGGAGTCAATCAGTCCCCACTGGTCAAGCAGTCTCCATAGTGTATGTGCCTTCTTCAAGAAGACTCTGGGATCATGGATTCAGTGTTGATGAGCCATTAACGACCATCTGGCTATTAATGGCTACTCTTTTGTTGTAACTGACAGGCTGGTTGTGGGTGGTCCCAACAATACAACATATTTAAGTATCACATATAGCAATACTTCATAACTTCACATACAGCAATAGTACATGCAATCCAACAGGTTATTAGTGTTCAAGGAGATCAAGATTTACAGAATAATACCTCACAAGACATACTTTGTACAAAACATATATCACAGTGGTGAGTATTGCAGTTTCAGGGTGCTCCTTTGAGGTACAGAGTGTCCCAATAAGATTCTGGGCATTAGATGGAGAGACTTCATTGCCAACGAAGCAATCAGAGAAAATGCGAATGAGCAGCTTGTCTCCACTAGAATTAGAAGAAAGCATCGGGCATATTTGGGGAATGTACTCTGGATGCCAGCACACATACTCCTGCACGACGCTGTCAAGTGGAAACCAACTGGTTTGAGGAAATGAGGGAGCCGAAGAGAAATCTTAAGAACTACCCTTGGCAGGAGGACAGAACAATCTATCTCAAGTCCATAAAGCAGATGGAAGCAACAGCTAAATACAGAGAGGGATGGAAGAGACTGGTTTCTGCTCTGTATGCCCAACATTGGTGCAAAGTATTTTGTAATATATGGGTACAAAATACATTGATTATTTCTTTTATTACATTAAATGCTCATGTATCTTTGTATCATGTATCTAATTTGCAGATGATACTAAACTGGGAGGAGTGGTAGATACGCTGGAGGGGAGGGATAGGATACAGAAGGACCTAGACAAATTGGAGGATTGGGCCAAAAGAAATCTGATGAGGTTCAATAAGGATAAGTGCAGGGTCCTGCACTTAGGATGGAAGAACCCAATGCACAGCTACAGACTAGGGACCGAATGGCTAGGCAGCAGTTCTGCGGAAAAGGACCTAGGGGTGACAGTGGACGAGAAGCTGGATGTGAGTCAGCAGTGTGCCCTTGTTGCCAAGAAGGCCAATGGCATTTTGGGATGTATAAGTAGGGGCATAGCGAGCAGATCGAGGGACGTGATCGTTCCCCTCTATTCGACATTGGTGAGGCCTCATCTGGAGTACTGTGTCCAGTTTTGGGCCCCACACTTCAAGAAGGATGTGGATAAATTGGAGAGAGTCCAGCGAAGGGCAACAAAAATGATTAGGGGACTGGAACACATGAGTTATGAGGAGAGGCTGAGGGAGCTGGGATTGTTTAGCCTGCAGAAGAGAAGAATGAGGGGGGATTTGATAGCTGCTTTCAACTACCTGAAAGGGGGTTCCAAAGAGGATGGCTCTAGACTGTTCTCAATGGTAGCAGACGACAGAACGAGGAGTAATGGTCTCAAGTTGCAGTGGGGGAGGTTTAGATTGGATATTAGGAAAAACTTTTTCACTAAGAGGGTGGTGAAACACTGGAATGCGTTACCTAGGGAGGTGGTAGAATCTCCTTCCTTAGAGGTTTTTAAGGTCAGGCTTGACAAAGCCCTGGCTGGGATGATTTAACTGGGAATTGGTCCTGCTTCGAGCAGGGGGTTGGACTAGATGACCTTCTGGGGTCCCTTCCAACCCTGATATTCTATGATTCTATGATCTGTTAAAAGTAAAAAGAAAAGGAGTACTTGTGGCACCTTAGAGACTAACCAATTTATTTGAGCATGAGCTTTCGTGAGCTACAGCTCACTTCATCGGATGCATACCGTGGAAATTGCAGTTTCCACGGTATGCATCCGATGAAGTGAGCTGTAGCTCACGAAAGCTCATGCTCAAATAAATTGGTTAGTCTCTAAGGTGCCACAAGTACTCCTTTTCTTTTTGCGAATACAGACTAACACGGCTGTTACTCTGAAATCTGTTAAAAGTAAGTAAAACATTTTGAGTGAGATCAGTTCTGAGTTAGCTAGTTTAGTAGTTCCAGATGTTTAGTTCTGGTTGTTTGGCTCACCCGTTGGCTTCCGGGAAAGTGGGACCCACAAAGGTGACAGTAAGCAACCTTTATGCCCCGGTGATCCTTGGACTGATAATTGCTGGATCAGTCCTGAAGAACATCCTAGAGCAGCTTCAGGACTAGTTCAAGGTGTACTAGTTTCCTACAGTCCCGCAGGGATAGCCAGAGTGCAAGAGCACTCTGGCCACCCTCCCTTTTCCCCAGTCACACCTGCTTTGCCAAAAGAGGATGACAGAACTATGTATGGCAGTCCAGTGACACAAGGGATTTCCATATAGCAAGGGAATCCCTAATTGGCTAGTTATGCCAGCTTTCAGGCCTGTGCACAACCAGAGTGACATAAAACAGCCTTAACAGAGCTGAGGATCTACCCCACTATGTTTTCACCAATAGATTTCTCTGTAGACAGTCAATAGATTTCTCGGTAGAAGTACAAGTCAGAAGAGACCATAAATAGGTTTTAAGAGGGTTTGCACAGTCTCCAAACCATATAATAGTTTCCTGCGGGTCAGCTGCATTGCATTATAATTTACTCTAGTGTTTACAGATGATATTGCCACAGTCTTCTCTCCCAGGTGCTTTGATATTGCATCCATTCAGTGCTCACTTGTGATCCAGCCTTAGATAAATATGTAAGGTCCAGTGGTACACCCAAAGTACTGCAGTTGCATCAATATCCCTGGCTACTTTTTGAAAGAGACAATGGATTCCCTAGGTTCCCAGCCTGTAATTCATAGACACTCCTGGTTGCCCATCTAATGAAGTGAGAACAGCTGCATCCATAAAGGACTAGTTCTTTCTTAAGTAAAATTATTTCAAGAGACACTCTGAAAAGTGGACACCCGTAAACATGATGTAGTCATTTATATTACAAGCCACAGATTAAATAGCATAAAGAAATGAAATGAAAATATACAAAAGCTGCTTTATTAAAAGTTTTATCTAGTGGATTTGTTCATGTTATTGGAAAGCTTTGTTGCAGAGACAGGCTATAAAACTTACAAGCACCCTTTGTCAGGTAAACATAGCCTGAATGCAGTGCCAGATCTATTGGGAGACTTGAGAATGCTGCTTATTTTCAGTGCTTTCATTTCAGATGTTGTACCCTTTTGCTTCAGTCAATTTTGAAATGAACATATTGTTTCCTTAACTATAAAGTTGAAAAAAAATCTTTCTAACCTACAGTTAAAGTTTAACTCATAATTTTGTAGAAGATTCTCAAGCAAGTGTTTTGTTTGCAGTTGGGGAAATAGAAACACATTATATATGTTTAAAGGCAATGCAAGGAAACAGAACTCCACAACACATATTTAATATAGGTTTGATTTCCTGTGGAATGCTTTCCAGATGTTCTCTCAAACAGGCCTCTAGAAAGTATGGTCTGGGGTAATTTTTTGAAAACAGAAAGAAAATTCTGTTTTGTGTCACTGTACCAGAAAATTACTGTTCTAATGCTTTATTACTTTATCCTGTGTCCATAATTTGCACCATATTTTTGAAAATTGTTTTATTACACAGAAAGGTCAGTAGTATAAAATATATGTATTAACCTATTGCAAATAAATCATATTAATTTAGACTTGCATCTGAGAGTGGTAGTTTCTCTTAAGACCCAGTGGAGACATAGTTACCTTAAATTAAAATTTCACTAATACATGATCTTATGGTACTTAGAGGTTTAAACTAACACTGACAATCATTGGATTACAGTTCTGGTGAGTTCTTTTGTCTCGTTGTACCAGACATTGAGTATAAGGATATGTTGTGTCCCAAGTGATTAACCCATGCAAGAGAAGAGGAAATAAAGAAAAATTCCTACACTGCTGACTTGGCTTATCTTGCTTTGCTTAAAATGCAATAGCAAAACATACCAGGAGACAGGGAGTTTGAGAACCCCTGTTTTAGACTAATTGTTACTTAGGAAAAGAAGTATAGCTAATGCAAAAACAGAAAAACACATTTAAATGAATGTAGATATTGTCAATTTTAAAAGTGTATTTTGTATATATGTGTGTTTATGGAAATATTTGTGTTCTAATTGACTTTTTCACTGATGTTTATTTTACATAAGATGAAGTAACTTTTTTTTAAGATAAATTAAATCAGGAATGGGATATCTGTGTGTGACTTAATACATTAAATAAATAATAAGAAAATAGTTGAAAATCAGCTCCTGAAGTCCAAGGTTCTGTATGTTACTTGCAAGAGTAGGCGACTGCCTGTCATCAGCTAATGTGGAGAAACAGCATTCTGTACTCAGCTCAGGGAGGGAAAATGTAAATTCATTTAATCTTCACTGTTTGGCTTTTCTCCCCTCCCCAAAAAAGAAAAACACAAGTAAATATTTGAAGGGGACTCCCTTTCCCCCCTCCCCCAAGTCCCCCCAGAAAAACAAACACTAATTTCTTCTGTAAAGTTAATAGAGCTGCTGGTTAATTAATGTATATAAAGATATTTCATAAGTTTTTAAAAACTACTTAAGACCTGTTAAAATTCGTAGTTGTGCCCAACTATCCAGTAGTATGTGTATTTAAATAAGTAAATATAAGACCAGTTAAAAGCATGGAAGTTTAGAAGTACTGAAGGAAAAAAGTCAGCACAGATGGGTCAAAATAGAAACCACAGGTGCCACTGTAACCCCCTTTTTCTGTCTTTCCTTCTTTCTCCCTCCCCCACTTTTTTCTGGTGTTCAGTCAAAAACTTAATTGCTGTAATTACAGCTGCTGTTTCTACTTGCTCTGAGTTGACCAAACATTCCCTGATAAGGTGGCAGTAGAGGCTTTAGTCACTGTAAGTAAGTAGTTGCTATTTCAGCAGAATAGAGGGAGTGCAGGAAGATATTAACCATGTTCAGTAGCTGTTTTGAAGCTAGTTGGGAAATCTTTAAGGGCAATCATTCCTGTAAACTCATGCACGGGCGCACACAGCCTTAATTCGAAGCTGAAAGCCCTGACCAATCAATAGTGAGGTCTATTAGGGGTGCAAAACTGGCAGGCATTTTGAGCACCAATCAGATGCTCCAACTCAGCCCTGTAGGGAGAGGATAAGGCTGCCAGCAGTAACCCAGAATGAATCTGTGGGTTGGATCTCAATACACTTTCCTGTAATTTTACAGGTTAATTGGACCTTACTGGTGTGAAGCAGTTACATGTTAAGGTATCTGTAAACTCCTTAGTCCCAAGAAGGAAAATAAGTAATTTTTTTTTTATATAGCATAGGCTTATAGTTAAGGGGATAGGGAAGTTTGCTACTTGCCTAAAAGGCTGCTGCCTTACTCTTGTTATTCTAACAAGAATTAGAATTACTTAGAATTAAGTAAGATATTTGTGTGAATATCTATATTGTTGAGACACAAAGAATGACCTTGTGCCCTGACAAGTAAAGCACCAGTCAGAACCAACCGAGCCCTGCAGAGAGAAGCTAGAGCTACCCGGTTAACCCAGACTGAATTGGTGGGTTGGCTCTCAATATGTAATTCAGACTGTAATTTTATAGTCAGTGGGACTGAGACTGGGAAAATACCATAAAGGAGGAATTGTAGACTAAGGGCCAAATGTCTTCATTAATTGTATTACATCATTGAACCAAAGACACTGTGTGAGCCTAACTGCAACAGTAATTGTCAGTTTTTCTCATTTGAAATTGTGTATGTGCTCAATATTGTTGATGCTGAAACAATTGGTTATGTGGTACACCTAGCTGACTGGAGTGGGGGGCACTGAAGCCCCAGAGGTCTGACTGCTGTGAGGCCCCGCCACTCTGGGGCATGCGGCTGAAGCTGAAGGAGTCACAGAGGTCTCTTAAAGTCACAGAATCTGTGACCCCGTGGTAAAATCATATCCTTAGTTATAAGTTACAGACATACAAAGAGAGAGTCTGTGCACTGGCCAATGCCATATCCATACTCACATACCCAAAGATTTCATCGTTGGGTGGATCTCTCAACAAGTGGTCATCAATAGAGGGTTCCTGATGGGACCTTCCCAATGAAGTCTTCCCACTCTAGCCCAATCAGGGGACCTCATTTATCGCATTGTTCTGACCACATCTAACACCTTATGCATATGCATGAGGATTCCAACCCTCCTTTTTCTTATCTGTACTTCCACACCCCATAAGTTTTGGGGTGCTCTGATTTTCATAGGTTGTTCTCTTAGTTCCCTTTTTCCTTATTAGCATCTTATTAACATTTATGTCAACCTGTTTCCAGGGTAACCTGTGTTCAGAACAGAACTTTCTGTGATGTTAAATTAGGTGTCTTGAGGTCTTGACTTTCTGGATGGATACATTACAACATATATATTGAAACATCACCTATCGGCCCATTCTTTACTTATGTACCTAATTCACACTCATCACTCCTAAATACTTGTTAATCTTATACTCACATAGTCCTATCTTATTTATCTGTTCCTCACACATTCATTATATACAACGTAACATATGAGTTCACCATGACAATAAAACACCTCAATGATCAAATGAACTAAGTGGCTAGATGTTGCACAGTGCCACAAAAGAGGCCACTTGATGAGGGATAGCTCAGTGGTTTGAGCATTGGCCTGCTAAACCCACAGTTGTGAGTTCAATCCTTGAGGGGGCCATTTAGGGATCCAGGGCAAAAATTGGGGATTGGTCCTGCTTTGAGCAGGGGGTTGGACTAGATGACCTCCTGAGGTCCCTTCCAACCCTGATATTCTATGATTTGCTTCGTACAAGAGAGGAATGGTATATTTCAGCTTGGCTTTTCTAGTTTGATGTAACTGAAATCACTGTATACACATGTTCATGTACTTAGCCTGAAATTTTCCAGTATCAGAGGTATGCTATTCTTCTGTTTGAATTTTAATCCAGCACATCCCTTAAAGTGACTGTGTTGTGTCTGCCAAATGTTGTCTAGACACTAGAGCAGGTTTGGCTAATTAGTGTAGTCACCCGGCTGGCTTGACAGATGTCTGTGCACTCTGTACATTTCTGCAGCTGAGACAGAAATGGAAATGTAATCCATAGGCAATATCTCTGCTAAATCCAAATGGGAATCTATCGAGTATCCTTGCTAAGCTTGTCACATCTGGAAATTGCTCTTTACCTCATTTACTGACCAAACTTATGGACTTTGGGGAAATATTATCTACTTGCTATAACAAGTGAATAAATCATGTTTTTAGTAGTGTACACTCAAATACACCACGGATTCCTGTATGGTCTCATGCACTTACGCAGTTTTGAAATTCTGTCCAAAGGAGGTCAGTGGTACACTCCCAGTTTGCAAAAGGGAAGACACTAGTGGACTTAGGCACTTATGGTGTGGTTCACAAAAGACCCATTTTTAGGTACCTCTGCAATCCATAAAAGTCCCACTTGGGTACCACCTGTGTGTGCAGGTGCCTAAGTATTTTGCAATAAAAGTTCTCTAGGTGTCTATATTTCTGCCTCTCTGCATGCCTACTGCTGCCTCCCTCTCAGTGCCTAAGTCCTAGAGCAATTCACAAACCAGGGATGGTAGGTATTCAGCCACTTAAGTCTCATGTGGGGGCTCGATTTGGTAGCCATACTCAGAGGCTGCCTACTGGGTCAGGTCCCTCGCTCCAGTTCATACTCAACAGCTGGGCAGGGAAGACAGCATCCCTTAGCCTAGTAGATAGATTGTTCATCCAGGGTGTGGGAGACCTGTGGTTCAAGGTTCCCCTCCTGAGGGAGAGAAGGGATTTGAACAGGGATCATCCACCTCTTAGGTGAGTGCCCTAACCACTAGGCTATGGAATAGTCTGATGTAAGTCTGCCACAATCTCTCTTATTGAAGTTCTTTCACTTCAGTTAAATAATTAAATATCAATTGGGCCTATGAAAGAGCTAGAATGACTCTATAGCCCAGTGGTTAGGGCACTCACCTAAGAGGTTTCAAATCCCTTCTCTGCCTCAGGAGGAGGGGGACTTATACCAGGGGGCACCCATATCCTGAATGAGTACCCTATCAATAAGTTATTATGCTAAAGGTTATAAGGGAGGTCTTTCTCCTCCGCTATTTTGTTTTGCCCCTTCCCCCCCCAATTTAGATAGCTGAACACCTCTCTTCCCCCAATTCATGGTTCAGAAGAAGAGATAGACATGTCCCTGCAGCCCAGACTTAGGTGCTGAACTCTGAGACCTACCCTCTGGTCGGTATCTTCCATTGGCTAGCACAGACAATTGTTCCTGTGATTTTTCCAAAGCACCTCAAAGTAGGGAACTCAGCCTTGCAATGTTTAAATCTATTTGTGGATCCCACCCCACATACTTTTGAAAATCCCACTAGGTGCCTATCTGCATCTTTAGGCATCTAGGACCAGATTTTTAAAGGACCAGATGAAAGGTATCTGTGGTTCTTATTCAGGAAAGCATTTAAGACTTATTTTGCTTTAAACTTAATTTTAAGTCTGTTCTCAACTGTTCTTCTGAATTAGGGATGCTTTCCTGAATCAGGGCTGTGACATGGTCAGGCCAGATGGCTACAAAAGAGTGGTTGAAGGTAGATACATTAGTTCCAGGTTAAGCAGGTCCCTTTTCCCTGGGTAAAATAACAGGGACTATTCCAGAACACTCAGGAACTTTCTAGAACTAATTAAGGCAGGCAGGCTAATTAGGACACCTGTAGCCAATTGGGAAGCTGCTAGAATTAATTAAGGCTAATCAGGACACCTGGTTTAAAAAGGCTCTCACTCCAGTTAGTGAGGTGCGTGCAAGGAGCTGAGAGGGAGAGGGCGTGCGTGCGTGCGTGCGCTGCAGGAGGACCGAGGAGTACAAACGCTATCTGGCATCAGGAGGAAGGGTCCTGTGGTGAGGATACAGAAGGTGTTGGGAGGAGGCCATGGGGAAGTAGCCCAGGCAGTTGTATCTGTCACACAGGTGTTACACAAAACACTATAGACAGCTGTGATCCACAGGGCCCTGGGCTGGAACCTGGAGTAGAGGGTGGGCCCGGGTTCCCCATCCCCCCAACTCCCTATTGGATACAGGAGGAGTTGACTTGGACTGTGGGTCCCACCAGAGGGGAAGGTCCCTGGCCTGTCCCCTGACCCAGTAGGTGGACCAGCAGAGACTGTGGGGATTGTTCTCCTTCCTTTTCCCCATGCTGGCCAGTGATAAGGTTATCTGAGTGAAAGGCAGATTTAAGCCATAAAAGTGGCCAAACTGAGGGCTACTGTGAATCTCTGAGGCGAGCAAAATCCACCAATAAGCACAGGACCCACCAAGGTAGAGGAGGAACTTTGTCACAGGGCCTATATCCTATAGCTTCTTAATACAGTGAGTTAGAGAAGAAACTGAAAATAGACAATGGCAACTGAATATGTGTGTTTAGTAAAGTACACACTAATCATTTGTACTCGCAGGTACCAAAAAAATTACTCTCTTCGTGGAGATATGACCTGCTAATTCTCCACCAGAGTCTGGGTTGTAGCGTGTTTAATCCCATATAATTTTTAAAGTCTCAGTATTTCCTTTAAAACAGCATCACAGTTGGTACAATTTATGTGCTTTCTTCATGTGTGAACATACTCCTGATAGTGCCTCTGTCAAGGTTCCTCCCCCACTCTGAACTCTAGGGTACAGATGTGGGGACCTGCATGAAAAACCTCCTAAGCTTATCTTTACCAGCTTAGGTCAAAACTTCCCCAAGGTACAAAATACTCCACCCTTTGTCCTTGGACTGGTCGCTACCACCACCAAACTAATACTGGTTACTGGGGAAGAGCTGTTTGGACACGTCTTTCCCCCCAAAATACTTCCCAAAACCTTGCATCCCACTTCCTGGACAAGGTTTGGTAAAAAGCCTCACCAATTTGCCTAGGTGACTACAGACCCAGACCCTTGGATCTTAAGAACAATGAACAATCCTCCCAACACTTGCACCCCTCCTTTCCTGGGAAATGTTGGATAAAAAGCCTCACCAATTTGCATAGGTGACCACAGACCCAAACCCTTGGATCTGAGAACAATGAAAAAGCATTCAGTTTTCTTACAAGAAGACTTTTAATAAAAATAGAAGTAAATAGAAATAAAGAAATCCCCCCTGTAAAATCAGGATGGTAGATCCCTTACAGGGTAATTAGATTCAAAACATAGAGAACCCCTCTAGGCAAAACCTTAAGTTACAAAAAAGATACACAGACAGAAATAGTTATTCTATTCAGCACAGTTCTTTTCTCAGCAATTTAAAGAAATCATAATCTAACACATACCTAGCTAGATTACTTACTAAAAGTTCTAAGACTCCATTCCTGGTCTATCCCCGGCAAAGACAGAATATAGACAGACACACAGACCCTTTGTTTCTCTCCCTCCTCCCAGCTTTTGAAAGTATCTTGTCTCCTCATTGGTCATTTTGGTCAGGTGCCAGCGAGGTTACCTTTAGCTTCTTAACCCTTTACAGGTGAGAGGAGCTTTCCCCTGGCCAGGAGGGATTTCAAAGGGGTTTACCCTTCCCTTTATATTTATGACAGCCTCATGTTGTCATTTAAAGATGTAAGCGTTAAAGTATGAGAGAGGAAGGTTTTGTAGTTTGGAAGTTGGACTAGGACTCAGGAGCTCTGTGTTTAATTCTCTGCTCTGCAACAGACACTGTGTATGGCTTTAGGCAAGGCAGTGAATTTCTCAGTTCCGCATCTGTACAATGAGACAGTACTTCCTTTCCCCAGTCTTTGTTTTGTTTACTTCAAAAGTAAATTCTTTGTGGAGGAAGGGCAGTCTCTTGCTTTGTGTATGTACGGTGCCTAGCATAATTAGACTATAGTCTGGGTTAGGATCTCTAGGAGCTACTGTAGTAGAAATACATCAGCTGCAATAAAGAATTTTCCTATGCTGGGTGAAAATAATTCACTAGAATTAAAACTAAAGTGATAAATTTCCAGTGCCAGGAAGTGTTCCTCACTCTCTTTTACTATGCAGCACCAAGCACCATGATGGACATTTACTAAATGCTGAATAATAATTAGTAATTAAGTCCTTTGGAGACTTAATAGTATCCTGTTCTGGTCAGTTCCTCCTATTCAGATGTTTGATTTCGTCAAAACACAAATAATCGGATAAAGGTCTCCTTTAGGATGTCCCTCCCCCACAAAAAAGTATAGAAAACCATGTTAGTTAATGGATAATTGAAAAGGTTTATTCCTCATCCATATAATACATTAAAGGGGAAAACTGAGAAAACATTACTATCTTCTAAGTGGATGTGTGAAACATATCTAAACATATATAATATACACTCAAGGTTAGAGCCTTCAACAGTCCATTTTGGTCATGAAGACCCTCCCTTTTTCTTCACAACCTCTCCATGCATCTCTTTGAGCAACAGCTAGTGCCTTGCGTTTCTTTAGTTCCTACTTCCATGAGACTTCATGGTCCCTTCTCCAAATCTCTCTCCTTTTGGGGATGAAACTCTGGTCCCATTTAAGTCAATGGAAAAGCTCTCATTAACTTCACTGGGGCACAATTTCACCTCAGGTTTATTCCTTCTGTTATTTTTTTCCTATATCATTTCTCCAAACCCTTTGGGTGACATCCTGGGCTCAGTGAAGTCACTGGGAGTTTTTCCCTGAGTTTAAAAACTGCTAGACAATAGCTGTCCCTTTGATCACCAGTATGCATTGCCATACTTTTTCTTACTGCCACTCATGACTGTCCCTGCTTTATTACAGAGAGTATTGCTTCAGATGATCAACTGTGACAGCTTTTGAATATTTTAAGTAGTCACATCAACAGTTTTAAGAACTTTTCAAATGGTTCATTTCCATAAGTGTATTTCTAACCCACAAATTTCAAGTGCCTTGGACCTTTTTTCATCAGTGCTCTATTCACGTGTAGGCCGAGGTTTGCCTCCAAAAAATGAAATACGCAGAGAAGTTTTACATAACTCACTGAATACAGCGAAAACCTTACTGCTTTTAAATGTACAGTATTCATTTTATAAATGGCATACATATCCACAGCTGTGCAAACAATGCCATAGTTCAATTAACCAGCCTTAAAAAGGGGTGAAGTGGCAATTGCCTCAGATAATTTCAAAACATCAAAGAGCTTTTTAAAAATACTCCAAAAAGAAATGTATAAAGGTGTAATTAATATTGCTTAAAGCAACAGGGCATGCTAATATGAGGTGAGTCCATGTGAAGAATTTGTTTTTATGTACAAGACTAATTTTAAAAAATCCTTGGGGTCTTTTTTTTGAACAATATTTCAAAGCTTATTCATTTATCCCTCAGAATATTTGAAAGATCAAGATCATAAAGGAAAAATTGAACTTGTGTTCTTTCTATATTTTTGGCTGCTCCAAATATTTTTACTAGTGCTATTACTAGTACCACGTTTGGGGGAATTTTTTCCTTCAAAAGACTGTTTTGAGCAGATTTGTATAGGATTTATCAATAGGATCATTCTTATTTTATTTGGTTAGTAATACGCACAATATTTAAGGTACACTTTTCTGAAGATCTGCAGTTTACTTTGAGGAGATTTCATATGGCTACAATAGGACCATTTAATTTATTTTTTTCCCCCACAAAAAGGAGAGATTATTTTCCTTCCTTGGAAGGTGATTTTTTTGGTGGCGTGCTCAATTCCTTTTTTACGCCAAAGGAGAGGAAAAAATCATTAATACAGGCATGCGCATGGAGGATTTGTGATTTGGACGCTGCAAATTAATTCATTGTTTTGAATGTAGTTGTGTTATATATTTTACATTATACATGTGACTGCCTATATACACTATACATATATACACACACATCCTGCATGAATATAGTCATGTACACTAAAACACAAACACTCATATTACAAATGTCACTCACTATCCAAATTATCAAAATTCTCAGCTAGATACTAGAGAATTAGCAAGACACTTAACCAAATAGTGTCCCTACTCAAAAACTGGTTAGAACTGCCATACTGAAGGAATATGAAATTAACATAATATTCAGAGTACCTGTTGTCAAACATCTTTTGTATTAACCCATTGCTTATTATTAACATTTCCAAAAGGGTTGTTATCTCTACTAAAGGAGTTTTAATATGATGTACTATGCTTTAGGCAGGGCTTTGGTTGTCATTGACTAGGTTATTTTTGTATCTCAGTTTATTTAAAGAGCTGTATCACTGGTTTGGGCTAGCTGGTGACCATACTGTCAGCTGTCTTACAGTGATGAGAACATTTTGGGCCAGATCCTCAATTAGTGTAAATCAGCATTGATCAACTGAAATGAATGGAGTTACAATAATTTTCCCCAGTTGAGGATCTGGGCTTCGGTTTTAATTTCACACGTCACAGGACTTTTCTTTCCTCCGTAGACTCAGGTTTAAATAATCCGTAAATTTAGAGACTAAATATGTGTCAAAGCTAAGATCATAAGTAAAACGAGTTTGGTGGCTTAAGCTTAGTTTCCATTGGAAAGTAATCCACATCAGTATTTGGTACAATTAGTTGTCTGTTCAAGAGCGTTTAAGAACTAAGGCAGCATGGAAACTCAATTACTTTTGTCTCTAGAGAGAGACAGAAAGATCCTGCAGGTCAGGGAGAACATTTATTGGCAATCTAGTGCAGTGGTGCTCGAACCACAGCTGTCTGAACTATAATTGGCCTTTGAAAACTTAGACGTGCGATGCTTCTAGATTGTTAACTTTCATGACCACAAATATTCTCCAGAAATTAACATGAATTCAAGCTGTATGCACTAGGGATCAGTTGAGCACTTCTGAGCCTCCTCAACGGTTTACTACAATAAATAAATTCTTTAAACAGGCTGTACAGTAAATGACCAGTGTCGCTACATCCAGGGGGTTAGTTATGGGAGCTTAAAAACATTTGGCAATGACAGAGCATGTTAAGTGAGTTGTGGAGCCATGCACCTTGTAGTCCAAGGGAAAACTGGACTATTCTAAACATTGTGGCACCTGCCAATGTTTTTCAAGACTCTAATCTGTGCTCCTGCAGCTCAAAAAAAGCCTTTGTTTGGGGGTTTTGCCTACTTACATAAATAATGACATTTAAATCTGTGGAGGTATTTTAACACCCAGATACTACTCGTGGAACAATCTTTGTTCCCTGCCCACATTGTAAAGATTTTGTGCCACATGGACTCAGTATGCTTTCCTTACCCACAAGAGTTTAGTCTATATCCTGAAACATAATTTATAAAAATATCCTTATATGTAATAACCAAAGAAACTCCCAGTGGACTATCCTTCCCCTCCCAGAGTGGCAAAGTGAGGGTCTCATGGTAGTTCAGTAGCAGGTCTATGAACAGAACTCAGGTTTCCTTACTCTAAGCCCTCAGCTCAATCCAGTAGACTTCTGCTAAGTGCACATTTTACAAGGGCAAAATGTTTTCTCCAGTACTGTTACTCCATACATAATCAATGAACCACTTGTTCTAGCAGATACTGTGTTCTCTTAATACAAGATTTTCTTCCAGATGTCATACTCCTGCTCTCTAATCAGAGTTCGGAATCACAAAACATGAACCCTTTCATGATGGATTCTCTTGTTTGCTTGTGTTTGGTGGGAAATGCAGAGCACTCATTTTGGTATAAAGTGTATATTTCTGCATGCAGTGTCCTTCGCTGACTGCATACCTTAACCCTTCTCAGATCTACACTCCAAAAGCAGACAGGGACATATTTAAAAAGGGAATCTTACCAGTTTAAATGTGTTCTATGTATGTATTTAAGAAGATGAAATATTGACAAAAAAAGAAAAGTGCAAAAGGTAAGGCTGCCTGGAGGCTTGATTTTTAAAGATATGCATTTTTTTTCTTACCATGTTGCAGATCTCGCCTTGCAGATTTTTTCACAAACTGCCAGCCTGAGTCACGGTCTATTAGTAGCTGTCTGAAGGAAAACTATGCTGACTGCCTCCTCGCTTACTCGGGGCTTATTGGTAAGAGCTTTGCGTGGAGTGGGTGATCTCTGAGTGTTGCTTGCAAATGGAACAAAAGAATGACATCTTGAAGGCCTGCTGAAAACAAAAAATAAAGTTAAATATTACACCATGATATTGTAGGCAGAATCCCCCAATTAAATCAGCAGCCCTTTGTTTTGACTCTAAGATTCTTCTGGAGTAAATTAAGCTGTATAGTAGCAAGCAAAAGAAGGGCAGAGGATGAGGGAAAGAAATGTGCTTGACTGTGAAGAAAATTGGTATGGAAGCAAGTAGAAGTAAAGCTCGAAAACAAAGTGGTCAATATTGGACAGGCCCATTGAGTAAAAAAGTGAATAGAGTAAAAAGAGTAGGTGACACTAAAACTTGCCAGTGTTTGCTGTTATTAGAAAATCAGATGGTATTGACATATTTAGGGAACGCTTACCATGAATTGAAAAATGAGGCAGCAATAGACCAGATCAGTCTCATTTCACTTCCATCAGCTGTAGTTTTCACGATCTTCCTATGGCCCTTCAAACTGTTTTCTGAGATGCCTCTCCGTGGAGGTGAACTTATCTCCTGAAATCCTCTCCTTCTCCAATAATTCATTTTGCTCACTGCTACCTGCCTGACTCTCAACCTGGGGACGCTTATATGCAAGTCAAATTTCATATCCCACCCATGCTGATTGATTCCTGATTGGGAGAACTCATCTCGGGGAAGGGAACTTTTCACAGACATGTCATGGCTGGACAATAAAGAAAAAGGGGAGTGTTAAGACTGTAAAACAAACAAATTACAAAAATGGTCACTAGGTAAGGGATTTTTTTCAAGCTCACAGCCTGCACCTGCCATGATGCATTCATAGCCCCTTTTGTTAGGAGTGAAGGCCCCAGCCGAACCCCTGAAGCAGATCCTGCTGTTAAATGAATGTCTTCTGAAATACCGTCCAGAACAAAAACATGTACAGAATGGTCTGATCTTGCTGGAAAATTAAATTAAAAGCAAGTCCTTAAAATGAATAAGGTAAATTATACCTGGTGACTACTAAGAAAAGGCACGGTAGTTTTAAAGACTGCAGTCCAAGATTTATCAGAAAAAATAATATACAGAAAGCAAGCCATGGGAGCAGTGACTGATAAAACTTCATTTGATTCGAGAACAAAGAACTGAGTAGTGAAGAAATCAGATCCAGTCAATGAAATTAAGGGTGTAGCTGCTGGCAAGGAGTAATTCTTGTACTAATGGATAACTCTGGATAAGAGCTGTTGGCAAATTGTTACTGGGCCTAGTGACTTTTGTAGAGGATTTTATTGGATCCATTTTGCAATTTAACCTTAAGGATGACCCAGTTCATATAGAGAGGTGCTTTTGTGTTCCTGTAGGCAATGATATTGCACGAATAGTATAACACTGCATAAACACTTTCTGACACCAGGGATGTGGAATGGGTCCCTAAGGAAGTGAAATCAAAAGGAGATCTAACTTCTGAAGGGGAAAATAAACATTCTTCTTCTCTCCTAACAGCCCCCAGACACGTGCATGAAGATCGGAACTGACCAGTGTTATAGCAGTTTACACTTCTCAGCTGTAGTTCAGATAAACAAAGGAATGTACTAAAACAAACCTTCCTTGTTGTGGAATAACAAGATCCTGATTCTGATCTCAGTCAGACCAGTGTAGATCTGGAGTAAATTCATTAGCTTCAGTACAGAAACTCCAAATTTACAGCAGTCTAGATTAGATCAAAATCAGGGCCAGAGTCGTCCTACTGATATTGTAAAATATATGGGAAGCAGACCCATTTTGGTTAACTCTTTGTAGCAAGCTATTCCAGGTTCGTTCATCTAAATACCAGGCATCTCCAGCTAGCATGGTGAAGATAAAATACTGTTCATTAAAATAGAATGCTGTTTCATTTAGTTACTTCATAAGAGGTTGCATACAATTCTAAAGAGATGGCAGCAAGGTTTTGTAACCTCTGCACTGTTTGTTTCAGGAGCATGAAGATTCTCTATGGAATGTACAGTGGGTCTGCCTCTGCTTTCATGTACACTGATGAAAACTAGAGGCAACTCCACTGAAGTCAGTGGAATTAGAAGTAGAAGAAAGCTGGTGTAAATGAGCGTAGAGTCATGTCTATTGGCAGTAGGTGAGATGTTATACCAGTTAAATGGAAAACAGGTTGCATGGAGTGGTGGTTTTGGATTGTATTGGTATGATATACACAGTCTGAAAGTATATTTTAGAGGAAGGGATTTTTGGTTTTGTGTGGGAGCTAATGAAAATCAATAAATACAGGGTTTTGTTTTTTTTAAAAAAAGTGATAACCTGTAAAGAAAAAAGACATGATTGTTTGGTGTAAAAAAAGGTTGGAGATAGAAAGATGTGAAACCCAACATATTGGTCATTCCTAAGTTAAGCACACTGGTCCCGTCTCTGCTCCCACACTGATTTCATACAAGTGTAACTCTATTGAATTCAATATAAGATTTTCCATACATTTTCTGAAGCATTTTTCCTTATTTGTTTTCCACATCCTGTCCTTTTAATTTCCTTATGTCTCCCTGAAATTCCATAGGATTTTGTGTTAGTGAACGAGGATTGCAGGATCAAACACTGTAACATATTGCTAGGGATACCTAGAGCTAAGAGCCACTCCGTTACCTCTCTCACCATGGTCCTAACTGTCTTACGTATGAATAATTTAAAACCAGTTTATCAGTGCTAGAAGTGTGAATCTCAGTTACCCAATAAACTGTGTGTAAATCCTGCCAACTACACCACTGTAACATGCTGCTTATGAGCCACTTGTGCTAGCTCTCTGCCTCAGCAAGAGTGAGTTTCGTTGGCAGTTGCACTT
The DNA here is from genome assembly GCF_965140295.1 of Lepidochelys olivacea. Lineage (NCBI taxonomy): Eukaryota > Metazoa > Chordata > Testudines > Cheloniidae > Lepidochelys > Lepidochelys olivacea. Next base: position 112,169,804 of record NC_140417.1, read on the forward strand.
TGTATCAGTTCCTGCCCCAGCAGTCTGTCTTCCTCACGAGCAAGACAGCCTTGCAGGTCAGAATCAGTAAATTCCTGCCCCCAAGCTCCTCAGAGATGTTTCTCTGCAGTGTATGGCCCCTATCACTGTATATTCACAGAAGATACTAAGATGGCTGTTCTGTTAAAGAGTCAGTACATCACAGCTTGTTCATTTACTGTGGTAAATACACCCTTCTGCTCAAACACAGCACAGAATTTGTTTATAGTAAAAGTAAAACAAGTTTATTAACAAAAGAGAATTGATTAAGTGATACCAAGTAAAAGAGCTAAGTGTAGAGATGGTTACAAGCAAATAAAAGTGGAAACATGCATTTAAAAGTCAAAAACTTAATCTATCAAGATACAGTTTTGTTCAAGATGGCCTCTCTCACCCACAGTCTCCTTTCCAGCTTTTCACTTGTGGGGTTTGCCAGGACCCATCACAGAAATCAAACCACTTGGTTTCTTTGTCTCGTTAAGGTGAAGGACAAAGCGGGGGTGGGGGTGTCTCTCTCTGTTTCTTATATCCCAAAAGGGATTTCTTTGTCGTACAAGTCAGGAAGCCCTCTTGGGAATTCACTCTTCTGTGATTCCTTGGAGTGCAGGAGCCATGTTAATTCTCTGTCTCTCAAGTTCAGGAACAGGATAAATAACCCCAGCTGGTTTAGCTGGATAGCTTTGTTTACTGCTAATATTTAAAACGAGGTTAAACCCATATTCCGTTGTCTTGGGCAGGCAGACCTATGTATCACCTTTACCTAGGCTGTCTTGTCTTAAACATGTTTTAGTAACATCTTACAGAGGGAGTTTATAACTTCATACATAAGGTTAACACATGCATTTTACAATGATATTAATAACCAGCATGTTGTTAGCTTTCATATGATCCCTCACAAGGCATATTTTGTGCAGATATTGTTGCAGTAGTGTGTGTATACAGGAGAGCCTGAAGTCACAAGCACGTAATTCTGGATCTTGTTACAATTAGCTGATCTTTTGGCCTGGGCCCAATGACTCCTGTCATTCTGCATTCTTGCTGAGCTTCTCTTCCTTCTACCTTGCTGACAGTCCTGTTGTAAAGCATACGTGCTTAGCAATTTTAACAATCTCTGTTAAGCCTGGGCCAATTCCTGTAGTCAAATTTCACATGTTCAGGGTCACACCTTGGTTGGAGGAACTTAGTTAAACTTTTTTTCATTCTTAAAAGATATTCTGATTCGAGCTGGAAGATATGCTGAGGTTCAGGCCAGTTTTGCCTCTGCCTAATGCATGACTTTGATGCCTGCTCCAAATAACATGATACAACAATTGGACATAGTGACCACAACAGAGCTATTATGACCTATTTTACTCCCAACTGCCATGATTACCCTGCTTGCTTAATGTCCTTAGCAGAATTTTCAAGAGGCCATCTTACAACAAAGAAAAAATTCCACACACACGGGGGATAAAGGAATCCACCCCAGGAAACCAAACATATAATCTACTTGGGTTCACATCTGCCCTCAGGTTTGAATGACAGACTTATTTTCTGCTAGCTGCTTTTTCAGCCACTCTGTTTTTTCCAGTATATACAGTGTATATGCTGTATGTATACCTTCCTCATCCTGTTTTTCCTATAGTCACTGACTCTGATCATAGCTTGTCACATTTTACACTTTCACCTGCTCTTTACACCCACTTTTATGGCCTTATTACCTCTTCTTCTTGAAAGTCTTACCTTAGTGGCCCTTCCAACTTCCTTCATACCCTATTGTTTCTATTTCTTTATCAAGTATTTTTATCATCAGTTTTTCAGATACTCGTCTATTTTCTTTCCATTAAAAAACTCTGGTTTTTCATATTCTCTCTACATTACTTTCTTCTTTCCGGATCATAAATATCACATATTTGAAACAGTGGGCTGAAATCATCAAAGAAATAATGGGTAGATATTTTTCATTGCTTTATTTTAATTTAATAACATTCCTATTCTTATTTATCTACTGTTACATTTTCATAAATAGTGCAAGTGATATTTGCTGATTTTGCTCTATTCCCCACCTTCATTTCATAAAAAATTTGTTCTTCTTACACATATGCTGATTTTATGTAGACATTGGGTAATTATCACTACAACTTTTAGTTACAAATTGAGAGTAGATAAAGTGATTGCATTCAACTTCAAAAAGAAGGTGTGGGGGGGTGAGTCTTATCATTTGCAGCTAACTTCAGTTCTGCATAACTTTCAGGATTTCTTTAAGACCGCTTATAATGTTTGTTTTTCTTTGTCTTCCATTTCATTTGTGAAACAATTTAAATATTCCTGTCAATGTCTGAGTGACTGAAAGGCACTCACATAGTGCTGCACACATTGATGTGGTATTTGGCAGCCCCCCCTTTTTTTTGAGGATTATAAATTCTAGGCTCTATGGACCAAGTTGGCTCTTTCAGTCTGCACTGTGGGTCTCTAATATGTATCTTCATCCATTCCACATGCCCGGCTACCACTGACAATACATTTGCTCTAGTTGGGAGCAGAGAGAAGTTTGCCCTAAATCTCCAGGCTACTGGGTGTGGAATGTAGGTGCTGAAAAACTTATTCAGCCAACAGCTGCCCTCATTAGTGCAATTCTAAAGTAATTCTGTTGACTTTTGGGGTTGGAATCAATGGAGTTATTTCAGATTTACACCAAGTTCACTAAAAGCAGAAGGGGAATATAAACTTTTAAAAATACTTGAAGAATGAGCCATTTAAAATAATTAAGGGGATGATTGGTCAACCCTTACTCAAGTTTGTGAACGCTTACTTAGACTGGGAATGACTTCAATGAGTCTACTCATTTAACTAAGTGCTCACCAAAATGAATAAGGGCTGCATAATCTAGATCAATGGAGGGCATTTTCAGTGTTTCCTTTAGGACATGTAATGCATTCTTTATTTTGGTTTAGTTGTTGCTTTACCTGAGCCTGAAATGTAAATATTAGAATACTTATCCAATAATTTGTGCAAAAAAAAAATTAAAATGGAAGCACAGATACATGATCATAGGTTGTTGGCAATGTTTAAGAAATGCAGTCATAAAAACATAGACATTTAGGGCTGCTCAAGAGGTCATTTGGTCCAGCCCCTTGCCCTGAGGCAGGACCAAATATAGCTAGACCATCCCTGACAGGTGTTTTGTCCAACTTGTTCCTAAAAACCTCCAATTATGGGGATTCAGCAATCTCCTTTGGAAGCCTAGTCCAGTGCTTAACTATTCTTATGGTTAGAAAGGTTTTCCTAATAACTAACCTAAATCTGCCTTGCTGCAGAGTTATTAATAACTTCTTGTCCTATCTTCAGTGGACCTGGAGAACAATTGATCACTGGCCTTTATAATAGCCCTTAACATATTTTAGGACTGTGTAACGATGCTGGTTCTGTTGGGACCCAACTGAGAGTGCCAATTCAGGACAAATTGCTTCAAGCAGGGCAGTTACAGGCCAAGGCTGGGGTTTCTATGCACACCAAGGCAAACCAAACCAGTCAAACAGAGAAGACTTTGGTTCTACCCTACTGGCTAACCACAAGTCACACAAACAATTCCCTTAGACACTCCAGTTTCCCAGTATCATCACCAGTGCCACTCGTTATGGGGACAAATGGTCATGAAAACCAATACCCCAGTAAAAGAAAAAAGGCTCTCTCAATCCCAAAGGACCAAGCCCCAGACCCAGGTCAATATACAAATCAGATCTTACCCACAAATCATGCTGTTGCCAATCCTTTAGAATCTAAAATCTAAAGGTTTATTCATAAAATGAAAAAGATATATATGAGAGCAAGAATTGGTTAAATGGAATCAATTACATACAGTGCTGGCAAAGTTCTTGGTTCAGGCTTGCAGCACTGACAGAATAAACTGCAGGTTCAAATCAAGTCTCTAGAGTATATCCACAGCTGGGATGGGTCAACAGTCCTTCGTTCAAAGCTTCAGTGTAGCAAAATTCCTCCAGAGGTAAGAAGCAGGACTTAAGACCAGATGGAGGAGCTGCAGCAGTTTTTTTATATTCTTTAGCCATGTGGTCTTTCTTTCTTTGTTCCAAAGACAAGCTGTCCATCACATGGCATGGAAAAATCTCAGAGTTCTGTCCATTGGCATGTCCCTGCATACCTGCTGAGTCGCAAGGCGTGTCTGCCTTCTCTCAATGGGTCAGTTGTATAGCTGATGGTCCTTAATGGGCCATCAAGCAGGCTGGGCAGAGCTGACACCAACTTGTCTGGAGTGTTCCCCAGAAGCATAGCACAAGTTTGAAATACAGACAGTACAGAGCCAATATTCATAACTTTAACTACAAAAATGATACACACATATAGACAACATAATCATAATCAGCAAACCATAACCTTGTCTTAGACACCTCATTTGACCCCCTTTATACAAGATTTGGTGCCACTACATGACTTTGGTTGCAACAATGATCTATACGGTCCCAGCTTATGTCAATAACATGTCAGACTGTTATTAGGTTCCCTGCTCAGTCTTTCTTTTTTCAACACTAAACATGCACAGTTTTATCTTTCCTCATAGGTCAGATTTTCTAAACCTTTCATCATTTTTTATTCTCTCCCCTGGACTCTCTAATACTTGTGCACATCTTTCTTAGAATATGACACCAGGATCTGGACACAGTACTCCAGCTGAGGCCTCACCAGTGCTGAGTAGAGTGGGACAGTTAGCTCTCGTGTTGTATATGCAACACTCCTATTACTACACCCCAGAATTATATTAGCCTGTTTTGCAACTCCATCACACTGTTGACTCGTGTTCAATTTGTGATCCACTATAATCCAGCTCTTTTTCAGGAGTACTACCATTTAGCCAGTGATTCCCCATTTAATAGTTGTCCATTTGATTTATCCTTCCTAAGTATAGTACTTTGCAATTGTCTTTTTATTAGATTTCCTCTTGTTGATTTCAGACCAATTTTCCAATTTGTCAATGTCATTGTGAATTCTGATCCTGTCCTCCAAAGTACTAGCTACCTTGGCCAGTTTGGTATCATCCTCAGATTTTTATAAACATACACCCCACTACAGTATCCAAGTCACTAATGGCATTGACACTAAAAGCAGAGTTATTAGTAAATTGAAAGCTGCAGGAAATAAATTCTAGCTAGTTATGAAGATTAATTATATTGTTTCTGTGTTCCTCTCCTACCACACTGTGGGCAGAACCTTTCAGAACAGTGGAGTCTTGGTGTTAGCACCCCATTGAGATGTATGAGGAAGTTCAGATCTCTCATAGTTATTGTTTCAGACTGTCTGCAAACTCATGTGGACATCTCAGCATCAATTACACTACAGTCAAGTTTTCACACATTTCTTCACAACCATACCAGCTAGAATCTTTTTTTAAAAATAAAATAAAAATGAAAGCTGAGATTCTGCACTCCACACATGATTCTGAGAGCTAGGGTCTTGTGCACCAGGCCTATAGTGTTTATGTGTTAGTGTTAATATTAATCCATCCCTGTTTCTGTCTTCCACTAGATGATGTTTGTCACTTCTTTGGGTAATATATATAAGGGTAGGACATTACAAAGATTACTGATGGTACAGTGTGTTGCTCTTTGTTAATAGGCACAGTTATGACACCAAACTACATAGACTCCAACAGTCTCAGTGTTGCCCCATGGTGTGACTGCAGCAACAGCGGTAACGACATAGAAGAATGCTTGAAATTTCTGAATTTCTTCCAGGACAATACATGCCTTAGTGAGTACAATATTATAAAATGTCTTCAAACATACATTTATTCATGTTGCAACATGTGCTGTATGGGGTTGTTTCACCTAGTTTTTAAGTACATTGTGATACTTCAAGGCCACTTCTATGCATTTTGATAGATTGGATATGTAGTAGGTTTAGAAACTAGAACTAAAGGTAGCTGAGCAAATCTACCTGATGTTCAAGCTTGTAAACATGAGAAATTGTGGGAGATAATTCCAAATAATAGTGTTACATAATGTGGAAAAATTCATCTACCAACAGATTATATTTTGGGTGGCCATCAAGGAAGGTCTCTACCAGAAAATTGCAAGATCTAAATGGCTTGTGTATAATGTGAGAAATAGGCTAAAAGGGTTTTATACAGATATACATGAATTGGGATTTTATTATCAGTACTCTCTCAGATACTTGAAATTTGGTCACAAACTTCTCTCAAATGATTTTTTTCACAATGAGATCCTGATACAGCAATTTAATTGAGATTGTTACATTATGGTTTTAATAGCCCAACTTACTTCCAGTTGAGGGCCTCTGAGAAGTCAGTTTTGGTAGACTTCCTTTCCAAACTTCATTTTGCCAGCACACTTATAACTCAATGATAGGGAGCGCACACCAGAATTTCAGAGAAACGGTTTATTGCTGATGTAGGGCAATACAATATTTAAGGTAGTCAGGGGAGTCATACAGCACACAAACTTGGTCACCTCTTTTAAAAAAAAAACAGAAAGTTATATTAGCAGTGGGTCTGAAGTAGGGCATTCTCTAGTTGGGGATAGGGGAGTGATAGTGAAATTCCATCACTGGGCTATCAGAGACCTTGTACTTCTCTAAGACCTTGTCTCTAAGAATCTTGCAGTGGTTTGTAGGGTATGTGTAGCTACATGCCTCAGTGAAAAGCTCCCCACTGCCAGAGCCTTTCCCCACCTGTATTACACCCGTCAGAGCCTTTCACCACTGCTTGCTTCTTTCAGTGCAGTGGGAAAAGGCTCTGGAGATGGGAAGGCAGCAGGACACTACAGTGCTAAAAATAGCAGCGTGGATGAGTGAGGCTCTGCTTGAACATATGGAGAGCTGTGTAAGATGTATACCCTTGTGTTCAGATGTATAGGGCACTCTGCTCTATTCACTGGGTACTCTACGCTACTCACTTAAGCAGTGCCTCATTGCATACACTGTTATTTATAGGTTTCAGAGTAACAGCCGTGTTAGTCTGTATTCGCAAAAAGAAAAGGAGGACTTGTGGCACCTTAGAGACTAACCAATTTATTAGAGCATTTATTTATTTATACCTATTCTAGCTGGGCATGTAGTGTTAGTACTCTACACACCATCAAAGGTGTTGACTGCCCTAAGACCATTTTTATCTTTTGCCTCTACCCAACAGTCTCTCAACATGAAATACTTCCATTAAGCATCAGTTCTGTGTGCAGAACGATGACAGGGTTGAGCCCTATTTGTTAAAAGCCTTGGAAGGATTGCTAGTCAGGAAAGGTTAATGTAGATCATTGGTTAAGCAATCAATTCCAAGTGGGATTCTAAACGAGACAGGGGAACTGTATAGCATCCATACTTTCTCCAAGCTGCCTCTCACACATATAACATTTCATATTTTATAACATTTCATATTTTGCTAATTTGTAAGTGTGTTCATTAGTCATTACTATCATTTTACAAGTTCCTTTTAGACTTTAAGTGTACACCAATCCCTTTGTCCCTGCTGGAATAAAAAGTTTAATGACAATAAAGCAGTGACATTAGAGGTCACTATGAGAAAAATTATACTTACCCTCACAGGGAAACCTCTTCTTTGTGAAAAAAATTTAAATTAAAGGTGTTCCTGGTTTAGTAGCATTTCACAGAGGGAGAAAAAGTGTTCTCGTGTCTTTTCATAAATGGCCTTTCAACATGGGAGAAAAAAGCATTTGTTTCAGAACAGAGACTAAAGAAATCAGTTTTAATTTTTAAGTATAGTATTATTTACATGTATTCTGCTGTTGGAAAATGAAGAATTATAGGTCCTGGTCCTTCAAACACCACATGCATAACTGTATGAATGTGAGTAGTCCTGCTGAAGTAAAAAGAAATACTCACATGTGTAAAGTAAAGTGCATGTGTGTTTGCAGAATCTGGGCCTTACCTGAAAATGGCCAGCCTTTAAAAAGCCAGAATCCCACATTTCTAAGGCCTAAATGATAGTACATTTTGAAATCCCAACCAGTATTCCTTTAATTCTGTTATAACTCCCAACTGTGGCACCTTTAAAAAGAGGTTGGCCCATTTCAAATCCTAAAGTCCTTTATTAAACTTTATTTTTATTAATATTTTAAATGTTCTTCTAATACACACAGTGTTGCTTATTCTGCATACTATGACCTTGATCCTGCATACACTTGTGCACTGGATAATTGCACTGGGTTGAATGGGACTCAGGTTATCCAGCGCTATAAGTGTTTTGGAGGGTTTGGGCATACATACCAGATAGTGGAGTAGAGGGGAAGAACTGGTAAGCAAGGGGAAAAGACAGAGCAAAAGTGAGTTAATACAGATGATTGAAACAGTCAGCCAACTACTAGAGCAGTTAAGCGTTTGCCGTGGCATCTTACTCTTATTATGTTCGTCTGCTATGTTATAGTTATAAAATTCATGCACATTGTTACAAAAACATAGATACACAGAAGGAGGAAAAAAGAAAAGAGAGAGTTATAAGAGTAATTATAAGAATTATAATTTTATTTTAAATTATAAGAGTAATTTTATTTTAAAAACTAGAGGGTGCCTCCATATTCTCCTGTAGCTTCTCCTACAGCACTGAAAACAAGAAGCTGGCGCACTACTTACTTTAGGTAATTGTCTGGTCTCCTATGACATTTACTGTGTGAAAAATACTGCAGCTTACCTTGTTTAAGAGAGAATACTGGACAGGAAAATCCTTTTGTACTATTCTCACTTTGCCCCCCATCAATCCAACCAATTGTAATGCCTTTTTTATGAATCAGTCTCTGTTTGGTGGAACGCTAAGATCAGATTCTAGAATAAACTGCATCTTTCTAAGATGAGGGCTAAATGTAAATTATTTTATAGTGAGATGGATGCCAGTGAAGAGTATTGTTAATAACTTCCCCATTCAAGTCCCATGTGAAATTGTTTGGTTTCTTATACAGTGAGGTGGAATAAGAAATCCCTAAATCCATGCTGAATCCCCAAGGACCTGATTAAAAACTGTTTTTCTATTCATTTGTATAAAAAAAACCCACACACAACCAATTTACCCTTGCCATAAACACACTCTTTAATCCCATGAAATTGATAAACTTTCTAACCTTTATATTCTAAACTTTTAGTTTAAACACACTTCTCTCACTTTGTTTTGTAGATTTTGTTTGGAAACTGGTCATCTTAGTTAAACAGTCCCTTGTTTATGGGAACATTGGTTTTAAAAGCAAGCTGTGGAAATAAGTCAATATATTGGTTGCTATTTATGTTTGGCTTGTTGCATAACATAATTTATCAGAATTAGGACACAACATACATATTGTACTTTAAGTCTCACCAGTTAAGTTTTTTGAAGCTTTTGAATGCTAATTTGCTCACAGAAGATTTAGGGTTTTGAGCTTCCATAAAGAATGGCTGAAAATATTTCAGGGAGAATTTAGCAGTAGATAAACCTATGGCCCCAAAATTCACATTTCTGACATGTATTCAAAATAAATTGAAACTAGCTTTTCAATATAAATACGTGAGTTTGAACAAACAAGGACAAGATTTTGCATGGGAGAGCATTTTTGGAGTTATTTCTGTTCTATGGCATCAGGTTATTTTTAATGCCAATTCTGCTGTTTGTGGCATTGGTTTATATGCAGAATTTTCTCTATACTTGTTTTCTACAGAAAATGCAATTCAAGCCTTCGGCAATGGTACAGATGTGACTGTGTGGCAGCCAATCCTACCAGTACAAACCACCACAGCGACAACTACAACAGCTTCCAGATTTAAAAACATGGGTTCAGAGAGCACCAACAATGAAATATCCACCCACAATGATTTACCAGCATGTGCAAATCTGCAGGTAAGATTGTTTCGTAAGTGCTACATCGAGACAGCAATATAAATGTGCAAAATGGAAAGAAGGAAATTGTTATCGATATAGAATCTGTCACCCCTGCCTGCTGCATATGCAGATACCCAGATAGGCTTGAATTAATCTGTATTCTGCTCTGTTGGTTCTAATGTTGAAGTTATTTATCCCATATTTTGTAATATGTTAAACACTCTTATTTTAAATAAGAAACATAAATAAGAATAGGTTGTACTGGTACAGTAACCCAGGAACAGGACATAGTTATTTAGTGGAACCGCAGCTTTGAATATGAAATTGGCATTCCTGCTACCCAGCCAATATAGACCAAATAGAGATGATGCAATCAATCATTCAAATTCAAAGGTTCCACTGAGTGTGAACTAATGTACCTTGAATCTTCTTCTTGGCCCTTCATCATGTTAGTTACACCAACTTAGACTCATTTAGATTAAAAAGTGAATGTGAACATAAGCATGTACATTGGTATAACTGACATGGGAAAGGGGGAAATGATCTAGGTTACACACTCCCCTCTGAACTGGGCCCAGTGTCCTGCTTCAGTTAGTCAATTCATGGTGTGGCATTGAATCTAAATTTTAAAGAGGCTAAACACTTGCCCAAGGCCATAAATGCAGTTATCAGAAGATTACAGAATTTGGGCAGGAAAAAAACACAGAATTTTGGCAGGGGAGAACATGAGGTGAAAGAAAATTTAAACTGAAAACATCTCTGAGCCAGAGGATTTTAGAAATCCTGTATTATAAAGATTTCTGGTTGTTTAAAGATACTGACTTTGCTCAAGGACAGATCTGCTTGGCCCACTTTTAGTTTTGTCTTCATAGTGGGACAATAGCAATATTACACAAATTAACTGCTTTCAGCTTTGTTATTAAAGTTTCTATCTGACATGAATTTGGTTTTACACTGGACATCCAAACTATTGATCATAGGGTTAGAAGGGACCGCAAGGATCATCTAGTCTAACCCCTTGCCAAAATGCAGGATTTGTTGTGTCTAAACCAGCCAAGATCTGAAAGTCATTCTTTCCCTGTGAGATAGCTTTTACATTTTTCTTACTTATAAAATATTTGATTGTTGTATTCTTACTGTCAGAAAATATCAGTGTCCACATTTATTTCCAGGGACAATTTGTATATCTCAAGATTTTTCCAGCCTTTATTCTGCTTCCTCATTTTTCCTAATCATTTCCCCATCACCAATTCCTTTTAGTTTCTCCCTTTATTTGGCATGTCAAGTGGGCAAATTTCATATAAACCTAATACATTGCACAGGTGTCATTTACTTGGAAGATATATTGGGGTTAATGACGGTGATAACTGCTTTCTCTTCTTTTCTTTTTACTGTGATTTTGCATATCTATTTTCATTATTAGTCAAGTTTTGTAAGTAATTGCTAATTAACAAGGGATGTATTTACATAGGCATTAGTGACTTGATTTGAAAAAAATATTCATGTTAAAAAAGAAACACAACTATTAAAAAATGGACCTCTGAATTCTTGTGTTTAAAAACAAAAAAATCATGGAGAAAACATTAATTCACTTCATGTTATATTTAATAAGTTGCATTGATGAACTGAGTATTTCTTCCTTAGAGCAGGGATCATGTCTATATTCCCTGTTTGTACTGCCCCTAGCAGATCAGGGCCTCTCGGTGCTACCAAAGTACACATAATAAATATTGGATTGGAAATGGCAGACTATCTTAAATCCCATTGATTTCAGTTGGAGTTCTGAATGTTCAACACGTTTGAAAATCAAGCCGTTTTTCCAAGTAACTGAATTAGCCTCCACTGTCTTCCCTCCCTCCCTGCCCCAGTCCTCTAGCATTTTAAAAGTCACATTATCATCTCAGTCAATCAGCACTGTTTGGGGCAATATCTTCACTTCACAAGTACCACTGATACAGTAGGTCAGGAGTGACATAGGCGTAAATGTCTCTGTGGAGAAGAGTCAACCTCACAGAACTGACCTGCTAGTGTTTAGGAATGTAGCTATATCCGTTTTCAGAAGTACCTGAAGTTATCTGAACCAAACAGCTTTATCTTTTATGAGATGTAACATTCCAGTATCAGCACCTTCCTTGCCTCATAACTGAAGCCAAGCATTTAATAATGGAACGTTTAAAGCAATCAAATGAAGGTTACTCTGTTGGTTTTTATTGAACATACCTTTGTCAGACAATGTGGTGCTACTTTGAATATGACACTTAAAATTAAACGCTAAAATATCATAAAGGAACCAAGCTCGTGGAGACATTCTTAGTACATTTTGACAAGCTGTATTGTCCGTATGATCGCCTCCCATGAGGAGTGTTCCCTTGTAACATTTTCAGAACCTGCACTAGTACTACCGAGAGCACTCTAAGGGGCTTTGTTATAGTCTTCGTGTGGGAGATCAAAGACTCTTTTCCAAAAAAGAGAACACAGCATAAAAATTATGAAATGAAGAATTAAAGGCAAAAGTATCAATACAACAAGACAATTACATTTTAAGCGAAAATGAAAATGATCATTCAGATGATGTTAAGTCTTCAGATCATGATAGGTACAGGGTTGGGTTTTTTTATACAACACAAAGGGGGGTGGGGTGAGGAATGGATTGATTAGTATAAAATGTCATAGAAATGACTAAGTATTAACCTCCTGAAGTTGTAGAATATAGGGCATTAGGTAGCCTGCCAAACTGCCATGTCAGAAATAATTGGCAGTCATATTAGTAACAAGAATGACACTGGCTGAACTATTGTTGCTACATTTTTTCTGACTTCTTCAAAGAGGTCATATGGAAAAGACATTAATGGTTTAATCAATTTGTATGATCTCTGGTACACACACGTTTTCAAGGTGCTAGAAATGCTGGGGATGTTTAAACAAGCTATTTGATACTTGCTGCTTATCTAAAGTCAGTATTTACTTCAAATATTTGTTGGAGGTTTAAAATCATTTTTTGCGAGAGTGATATCATTTTAAAATTGTTCTTCATGTAAAATTACCACTTACAGAAACTCTCCAGGTTCTTGAATTATAATATTCTTGTCATTTCTTTTTCAAACTGAAATACTGAAGTGTTGACTTCTGATGGAAGCTTTTGCTTTAGGTTTTCTGCTAGTTTGCAAGTGAATTACTTTATTAGCATAATGTACTCTATTATGTCCCAAAATTATCTCAGTACTTCATGTTTATGAGGTGGATGCCTGACTTCAACAATACTTATAGGCACTTCAATATACCCTGCTTCTAGGGAAGTTCCCCAATGCATGCAAAAAAAAAAAAAAAGTGACCAGTGGCTAGATCTATGTAAAGTGCTCAGCACTTTATAATTGTTGCTCAGCACTCAAAGGATCAGGCCATAAAATATTGTGTACAAAACACACATGAAAAGAAGAAAAAAGAATGTTAGTATTAGTAGCTGGAGCCTTGTGTGCACAAACTGTTTTCAAATAATACTTAAAAAAAGCTTTCTCGTGGCTTTGCTCCGTGTTTAGTTCTCTTTCACTGCCATCTTTGGCACCTAGTCTAGTTCTTCTGCATAACCTGTTTCCAGCCCTTGGTGTGATCAGTTAGCAAATGTGAAAAATCAGGCCGGGGGCAGAAGAATAATAGGCACCTACATGAGACAAAGTCCAGAATATCAGAACTGTCCCTATAAAATCAGGACATCTGTTCACTCGAGCAGCACTCCAATCCAGAAATGTACCTCGCACTCCACCCAGCATATCTCCATTGGTGCTGTGAGTCTGCTCAAGATTTAGTATTAAATCACTTTCCCCCAATGTCTTTGGATGTATAGAGGGCCAAGGTGAGGCCAATAATGAAGTTTGGTAGGACAACCACCTCGAAATAAATGGCCATAGTAATATGATATTTAAATGCTATATGAATTATTGTATACATCTGATCTATGATGTGAGTAAATACAGAACAAGAAGAATTAATAATGACTCTCGTGGAGAGAGGTGGAATGTTTTAGTAAATATTTTGTAACTGAAGATTGTGTTAATTTAACAGAAATTGCTTTGTTTTCACTGAAATTTTGCACAACAAACGCCAGCTACTTCCCAATCAGTTGCAGGTTCCCTTAGGGCATTCATTATAAAGGCCTTGATCCTTCAAGCCTTTGTACAGCATGCTGAAGGGAGTGTGAGATTTTTGAGCTCCTGTACAAATGTGGACAGTGGATGCAAATATAATTCAGTACAAAGCATGGTCCTTCAGACTGAGGGCAAATAACTGTGGGGCCCCTTGTGCACTTGTTCTTGTACTCTCAAAAGCATATATTAAAAAAAGGCAGAAGGAAATGGGAATATTTCAGTAATGTCAACTTCAAGCGTTCAAAGATTGTCAGAAACAAACAATCATGATATTTGCTTAAAATAATGAAATTTAAAAAATAATAATGGGGGTCTTTTTAATTGCCTTCTAGTTTTTGAGTCTTTAAAATACATGTGAGTCACATTTTCAAGCTTTTCTCCTCAGCAAATGAGGGCTGCAAGCAACTTTTTTTAAAAAATGAAAGCTGAGATTTGCATGTATTCCCATGACTCCAGGAGCTGAGGCTTTAAGAAAATCACCAAATATTGCAAGACTTGTGATAAAATCACAAGATTTGGCAACACCGGTGTTTGAGGAGACTGGGGCCCTATGCACAATCTACATCATGCAAATGAAGCACTTAACTATACTCGTAGGCCAGAGTGTTGCAGGTGCTCATCACCAATCCGTTTCTGCCCAGTGCTTGCAGGCAGAATCCTGTCTATAATTATTTAATGTTTGCAAGTACATAAATGTTAAATAATGTTGCTATAAAATAGGTATTGGTAGAGAGTTTAAAGCTATAATGTAGTGCTCTGAATATCAAACTACAACAGGTGTGCAGCTTCATGGATTGGTAATTGGGTGGTGGGTGAACATAAATAGGAAGCATAGTGAGCATGTAGGTGTTTTGTTGATGTGGGAACAATACAAATGCTGAGGCTGTGCTCTGAATAAAGACACACTGAACTTTATTCCTCTGTGCTGAAGTACTTGCTACTTTGTCTGGCTGCTACCCTCACCTTCCAGCCCTTCTGTGTGGTTTCCTATTTTTTTTGCTTCTTTGCCATTCTGCAAAGAACAACCAAGGGGTGACTGTCTCTGTTCAAATGGCCTTCCAACTCTGTCCCTCAAGAAAACACTTTTTTGGCATTATAACCATTCAGAAAGTTCTAATCTGTGGCAAAAGATTAACAGCATGGTAATGGTCCAATTGCTCTGCCAGAATAAATTGTAAGAAAAACATTTAGAATATTGATTAAAAGTTTCATACTAGAAGATTTAAATTTACCTCCTGTATTTCCAGGATTAGCTGACGTAATGGGGTCAGTGTGCTGGCACAAATGATTTATAGAACACGTATTGGCAGCTTTTCTTCTCAAAAGGAGCATCTTTTAATGTGGCTCAGCAGCAATTCTGCTTTACCTAAAGAAGCCTTGTGTGCTTTGCATTTTCATATTAGTATCTGACAGTCGGAGATAATCTAAAATTTCATCATTAATCTAATTTGGACAGTATTGATCTGAATTCTGTGTTTTCCCAACAAAGAGGCTGATGTCCTACTCCCAACACATTGACCTCAATGAAGTTTTCTCCTGATTTACCTCAGTGTAAACAGAAGAATCAGAACTCAAGAGTTTCCCCCAATAGTTAAAATAGGTCCTATTTAGTTTCACACTTGCTTACTGTAGTGGTTTGATGTCTTCCTCTGAAGCGCCTGGTGCTTGCCACCAGCAAAGACAGAACATTAGACTAGATGGACCTTGTGTCTGATGCAGGATGACAATTTCCTTGTTCCTAGGTGTGAAAGCAGGTACATTGATACTTGAGACTAAATAATGCATCATGATTTCCAAAAAAGAAGGTAGTTTAGCGTAGACTTGCTCTTAACTGTAGCAGCCACAATTGTACAGAAGTACACAAAATAGACCATTTTAGCATAACTCTATCGAAGTCAGCATAATTAATCCATGCATGAATTTGGCCTCATGAGGCTGGTGGATAAATATTGATTTCTCAGTATGCAATATACTTTGCCACGGTCTATTGATTTCAACAGACCAATTTACACCAGCTGAGGATCTAGCCTGATATTACTCTGCATAGGAATTGATGTAATATATGTATGTTTGTGTGTCCATGTCAGGAGGATATTTAAAGGGGTGCTGGTTTTGCCATTAATGGTGCTGTATATTCTTATCTGGGAGTTATATATTATGAGAGAGTAGCAGTTGGTGGGGTTCACGTGACAAATGCAATTTGTTCCCAATTTCACCTCTCCAAACTAACCTGCTGTGTTTTAATAGAGGGCCCATCAACATATAGCCAATACCATTTTTACAGCAGTACATAGATAAATATCTAGACCCTTAGCTGGTTTAAACTGGCACAGCTCCATTGACTTCAGTGGAGCTACATTGGTTTACCTCAGCTGAGGATCAGTGCCCTAGAGCTCTTTTGAAAATCTGGCCCCTATATTTAATTATTAGTCCCAAAATGCATGAAACATTTTTAATTATATACTGAAAGTCAGGTTCAAGGAACTTCTGTTATAGAAAGAAATCGAGATGTTCGATTTTGCATAGTTCAATCGCAATTTAAATTATGTTTTTGTGAATCGTATGCTTTTTATTGTACCCAAATATGATACATATATATTATTGGAGTGCATAATAGTTTAGAGTTATTTCATCAGCAATAAAAGATTTTACAGTTCATTTTTTTAAAAAGTTTTAATAGTCTCAGCATCTTTAGTATATTATAATAATACAGCCTTTTATAGCTGACTGTAAAACTTCAGATTACAGTTTTAGGAATCATGCAATTTTGTTTTATAGTTTAATAATTGTTCAAATGTGAGGTTCCTAAAAACCAATTTAATGACTTATAAAAATACCATTTTACCAAAATCTACTGCACACCTTTAAAGAATACTGAAATTTCAACTGCTAGATATGGACAGATTATAGTTTCTATTCTCAGAAAGCAAATTACTCCCACTAAAAACAGATGTAACATTTGCAGCATTCCCTTAAGCCACAGTTGTTTCACCGTTTTACAGCAAAGTCTCCTCTTATAGGAATAATTGTAGAAATACGAAGCACAAGACTAACTGTGGATCAGAAAATCAGAACATTTCCAATCATGCCAAATGTGCCTATGCATAATTAGTGCTATTGCTTTATAAGGTGGTTCATCATATTAAGGGTACTCTTAATAATAGGTGACTTAATTTCTGTCTCCAAATTCAAATCAATCATATTCTTTCCCTTTAAAATACATCACTTACTATAACATGCAAAAAATGGCCTTAAAGATGGTGCACAGTATTATAATTTAATTTTAGGGCATAACTACAAGTAATAACAATTCTAATGTATCACCCTGTAATAGAAGACATATTATCATTATACTATGAACTGCAATTCTAATGTCCTATATTTGTGGAATATGTCAAAGTGTTTAGTATAAAGAATATTATTTGCTATTTGCTAAATAGTTTAACATTGGTTACAAGGTGTTGGACATGATTCTGATCTCACTTACACCAATGTAAATCAGAACTAATTCCAGTGACCTCAGTGGAGTTATATCAATGTAAAATGACAGGTTTCAGAGTAACAGCCGTGTTAGTCTGTATTCGCAAAAAGAAAAGGAGTACTTGTGGCACCTTAGAGACTAACCAATTTATTTGAGCATAAGCTTTCGTGAGCTAGAGCTCACTTCATCGGATGCATACTCGATGAAGTGAGCTGTAGCTCACGAAAGCTTATGCTCAAATAAATTGGTTAGTCTCTAAGGTGCCACAAGTACTCCTTTTCTTTTTATCAATGTAAAACTAGTTCAGGCAAATGGAGTTCACCTATCTAGTGTTCTCGTGGGATGGGGATGCTGGATAAAATCCTGGTTCCGTTGAAGTCATTATTATTTGTATTACAGTACAGTAGTGCCCAGGAGACCAAGTCATGGGTGAGGGCTTCATTGTGCTGGGCAGTGTAACCAACGGAACAAAAAGATAGGCCTTGCACCAAAAGAGCTAAGTAAACTCCAGTTGACTTCAATGGGGCCAAGATTTCACCCTATGTATTATTTGTTCAGTAAACCACTTGGCACATTTTGAGTGCCACGTACATAATAAATATTTTACCACGATGAACTAAGTTAATTTAATATATTCCCACAGAAAGCATATCAAATAGAAAGAGAAACACACACACATATACACAAAGTAAGGGAAGTGTATGCCTCAGGAGATTAGTAATTGGATATAGAGACATTCACGTCTAAGACTTTTAAGTTTGAAAATGACAAGCTTGGTAGTTACCAGAGCTGGTTGAAATTTTACAAAGTATTTCTCCACTCAAAAAAACCCTGCCTTTTTTTAGAAAGGATTTTTATGTGAAAAACTAACTTTTTCTAATTTTTCATTACATTTTTTATTGAAAAATAATGTGATTTTTAAATTTATTTTTAAATCAAGAGTTATCAAAGTTTATTGAAGTTTTTTATTTGCTGACCGTTTATTAAACCAATAGTTTCATTAAGCATTTTGTTTGACTTATCAATCAGGAAAAAAATTGTGAGTAAACCAAATTAAGTGTCTTTTTGGAACCCTGCATTATTATTATTACTATTTATGGTTGGTATTGTAGTAGCTTCTAGAAGCCGCAGCCCCATTGTGGTAGGTAGTGTACAAATATAGCGCAGGGAAACCCTTCCCCAAAGAACTTACAGTCTAAGACCTCAAGCCTGCAAAGACTTAAGCCCATGCTTAATTTTGTGCACTGTGAGCTGTCCATTGATGTCTAACTTTAGACACCACATTTGGCCGTTTCTGTTGTTGGCTGAATGAATGTTAAGAATATTATGGAGTTGAAAAGTCCTCCATTCAGGTATATGATGTTTTGTATTTCTTTTTTTTTTTTCCCTAGAAAAATGGGACAAATGACCTAATCTTACCTTCTCAAATGAAAATTGGTTTAGGATACAGCAACTCTCAAACATGCATCTTCATCACCTGTTCTCCACATACTCCAAAGCAAAACCTAATGAGCTATTAATGGCTTTGATTACAGTCCTCTTACCTAAACTGACAGATTCTGCAAAGTGATGGATGTTTTAACAGTGATCAGCATCTCTATCATATTACATCCTGGTCCCATGACCACATTTCCCCCTCCAGCACAAAGTTTGTAATCTTACTTCTGGAGTTCGAAATGTCCCCATCATACTGGCAGCCATAATGTACCAAGTACTAGAATGCCAGCCCTGAACAGTAATGTCCCTTTTTAAAGTGCTCTCTTATGCTATTGAAAAGATCCTCCCTTTTGAATAAAATGGAAGCAGAAGAAATCTCAACAGTAGTCATGGGGAAAATTACACTCTCAAGAAACAATAACCTGGATGAATCCTGTCTCTGTCTACGTGTTATCATTGCTTACCCATTAATTTCACCTTCCAATGACATGTACATCACCTCTCAATCCCAGATATTCTGCAACTCCCTTTTATCCCTTTTATCATTTCTACCCTTTCTCTATCTTTCTATCTCTTCAGCTGTTCTTCTCTTCTCCTTTCTCCTTGCAGCTCTCTTACTTTACCTTTGCGTATCAACTTAAGAAATCCGCCAGATCACACTATTATGAAATTCACTCCAGTGTTGAGGCTGGGTGCAGGACTCTCTGCACGCATGCCCCAAATGGGAGCTATGTGTAAGGGTGGGTTGCTTGCTGAGTGGAAGCAGTGCTGTACCTGTGTAACACAGGAAGGGTCTCCACACCAGTGCTGGCTAGGCAAGCCTGGAGAACTAATCCCCTTGGGTCCAATCCTGCGCTGTTACACTGGTGTAGATTTGGACTAACTCCATTATTACAGTGATGTAAATTCTCTTTGGGTGTACTTTATAACAGAATGTTATTGTTTATAGACATGATATTTTGTATCTGTCCTTATTGCACCTATACGTAGCTTATTATAAAATAAACTTTAGAAAACAAAAGCCCTTGGTATTATACAGAGGATAAGATGAAAATTCTTTCATTAAACACAATAACAACATGGGAATAGTTTCCTTCCCATAACCAGCAGTAAATGAAAGAAATAGAGAGGAATCCATAAATGACTAAAATATAATAAAAACTTAAAAACAGTCATTCTAAGCTATACATTGAAATTATTGTATCACACGCTGTAAAGGTAGCAGGGATAGATGCCTATATCTTCTTAGTAGTTGAGCCAGATTTATAGGAGAGAAAATGAAACACAGCTTTTTAACCAAATTGGCTAACATACACTCTTAATAAAAAGCATTAATGCTAACAAAGATGTGAACATAAATATATTTTTATTCTGCTTTTAACCTGTCTGCTCATTTTACCTATAGTCTTCGGTGCACATTTACAATCAAGAACTGGAAATAAATCAATCTCTGTTATTCCCTACTGACCTTTTCTCCTATGACTTCTAATCAGCTGCCTCACCTGAATAATAGATCTCTGTATTGCCCTTAAACCATTCCACTCAACCACTTTTTTCAATCTATTATTCAGTTCTGGAACGTAAGATGCTGTCTCCCATTTTAGTCCCTCACCTTCAAAATCAATGGGAGTCCGAAGTGTTGTTTATTTTATTCTTTCCTTTGGAGAATAAGATCCTAAATATTTCATACAGGATCCTGGTACTAATCAGTGGACTGGCCTCAACCTATTCTATCACATGTTAAACCCTCCTGTGTGAGCCACAAGTAAACAGACTGTTGTGCATCATGCAGGCTTTTTTTGTAATAGGTTCACACAGCATGCATATCCTGAAGAATTATAGGATTATCCTTCCCTATAGGTTTTTGAAAACAACATTAGGTAGTCAGGGCACTAATTTACTAAGTGCTGTATTTTACTGTGTATTTCTTCTGTTAGAGAGTTGTTACCTTTTCAGAAGGCTCAACTTTGTGCTAATGGCCAGAAATTCCAAGTTAGAGGAGCAGAGTTACACACACATACGTTTGTGTGCACCTAATTGAGGCACGCCAATCTTTGATGTATGTGTGTGAATCAGGTATGTGCATATGGTGAGTTAGATGCCTAGATGATCATGTGCCATGACAAATAGCTGATTTGTGCAAGCATGTTGGGTAATTGAGCTTATAAACTAAGCATGCACAGATGAATGCAACACAGTTACAAGCATCTAACTCTGAAAACCTAACCCTAAAGTTGTGTCTTCAATTTGTATATACATGCAAAAATTTACAATAATCATATGCTAAACAAATGTTATTGTTCATTGTACTCTTTACTATTGGCCAAAATGTGATGGCATAAAAAAAAAAGTTGAATGTGTATAAGTTAAATTCTTTAGGGTCTTTTGGGATTAATTGTTCTACATAAATGTAAATTTTATTTGTGCACTCGACTCATGTGCACCCTTAATGATCCAATTTTGCATACATTTGCATTCTTTTGCAGCAGGTTTGTGCGTGCAAGAAGCTATAGATGCAAATTTAGAGGGCATTTTTGAAAATTTAGCTTTTTTTTTTTTTTTTGGATACAGATATGAACCCTGATCAGCCTGTGGTATACTTGTCCCTGTTGCAGAATCATGTACTTATCAGGAGTCATCTGGCCCACAGATCATTGTAATGAAGATTTTGTTTGTGATTAGATGTGAGGATATAGTCATGATTATTGCAGATGAGGAATGAAGGTCATTATTTATAAATAGACAAAAGTGAACTGGTTCAGTTAAAATCAGCTCCACTCTATACCCAGAATGTGAGTTTAATGAGGGTAGTATACGGCTCAGGGATTGCTAATGGGCAAGGTCCTTTCACCGTTAGCTTGCTAGTCAAAATCCAGTCTAAACTGGTAATTAGCAACAGTTAGCATCTGAAGGCAGTTTGCTGGGTGGTCTGTGAGAGATGAATTTTGCTCCCTGGCAACTGAATTTGTGGTCAAGATCATGATTCATAACGGGCCTTAAGTATGCCAATGCCTAACTTTTAGGCACCTAGACAATCACAGGAACAACGCCGCGATCCACAAAGCCTCGGCTAGGTGTGTAGACTCCCTCTATGATGAATGGTGAGAGAGAGGCACCTGAGAATGTGGATCCACAAACTCAACATGATAGGCAGGAAACGGCTTATGCTAACCAATGGGAGAAGCCGGGGAAGATAGGCACTCCCCCACCTAATTTGTGTGCAGGGCCCAATCCAGTAGGCATGCTCAATTTCCACCTAGATCTACAGAAAATGGTTTGTGGGGAGTGCCTCCCTTATAACCTGTAGCCCAGTGGTTAGTGCACTCACCTGGAATATGGGAGACCTCTGGGTTGAGTCCCTACTCTGCCTGATGTGAAAAAGAGATCTGAGCAGGACTCTGCCACCTTTCAGCTAAGTGCTCTAACCACTGGGATACAGTCATCTCTCTTGCACATTTCATATTTAATTATTCAATTATTTAATTAAAATGGAACACCGTCACACGGAGAGATTGAGGAAGACCCCCATCAGAATATTTCATAAACTAGTGATTAGGACACTCCCCTGAGAGGTGCCAGATCCCTGCTGAAATCCCTTCACCTTATCAGGAGGAATGGGTCTCCCACATGCTGAGTGAGTGCTCTAACCATTGGGCTAAACATTATAAGGAAGATGGTCCTCCTTTCCCACAGCTGTTTTGTGTGAGTTAGGCAACCTCTGAGCACACCTACTGGACTGGGTCCCTTCTGTGAATTAGGCAGACGAATGCCTGTC
Organism: Lepidochelys olivacea; assembly: GCF_965140295.1. NCBI lineage: Eukaryota > Metazoa > Chordata > Testudines > Cheloniidae > Lepidochelys > Lepidochelys olivacea. Next base: position 112,192,462 of record NC_140417.1, read on the forward strand.
TTTCCCTGGTCCATGGATTGCTTTGGGTCTTAGGTAGGAGATAGGTGCATGGGCACCTAAAGGGAGGCAGCAATTTGCATGCTGAGAGGCAGAAACGTAGACACCTAGGAAACTTTTACTGCAAAAATGTAATCACCGAGCAAGTTTAGGTGCCTAAAGGGGTAGCCGGCAGCCAGGCAGGAGTTCTGTGGATTGCAGTGGCACCTAAAACTGGGACTCCACCTCACCCCCAGATTTAGTAACCTAAGTACCTTTGTGGATCCAGGCCCAAGTGTCCACACTACAAAAACCACTGCTACACTTAGTAGTGCTTTTTTGGTAGTTTCAACAAAGAGGCCAAGGACTAAGCAGAGTACAGAGATTTGAACTACCAGCTGCACCCTCCGGCTCTGGGTCGAGACCGTTGTGCTGACTGTGGTGTACTTGACTCATGAATAAATTGAAGAGTTCATTCTCCACAGCTGTCAGTCAAACACTTACACGCACATACACACACACATACGTATATACACCTAAAACAAACACAAACAAATGCCTTAAAGTGAATTTTTTGGAAGATACAGAAATATGAGTTTCAGAGTAGCAGCCGTGTTAGTCTGTATCCGCGAAAAGAACAGGAGTACTTGTGGCACCTTAGAGACTAACCAATTTATTAGCGCATAAGCTTTCGTGGGCATCCAGTGAAGTGGGCTGTAGCCCACAAAAGCTTATGCTCTAATAAATTTCTTAGTCTCTAAGGTGTCACAAGTCCTCCTGTTCTTTCTGAGAAATATTAGTGTAGCTCCTGCACATTCAGGAAAACATTTGCCCCAACAATCCTTTAAACAAGGTCCTCTTCAGGTAGTCCACTCAAGTCTCCACTGCAGCATGTATGTGCTTGTAGAACTTTATAATTTCTACCTAAGCCTCACAAAAAGGTGTTAAAATTTGATGGTATATTGCACCTTCAAAGATTTACCTCCTAGAGGCCACCAAGGAATTACAAAATCTCTGAGCACATGAGATCTTTCCTGTCCTGCAAGAGCAGCGAATCTCAAAGACAGAGAAAGGAAGCTGGAAAGAAATATCCGAAACACTATGGGATTTTATAATCATATGCTCATAAATCCTTGGCCTCTCTGATGAGACTCACTGCCAGAAGTGACAATTAGTGCCATTTTTTACATGTCAAGTATCAGGGGGTAGCCGTGTTAGTCTGTATTCACAAAAACAACAAGGAGTCCAGTGGCACCTTAAAGACTAGCAGATATATTTGAGCATAAGCTTTTGTGGGTAAAAACCTCACTTCTTCAGATGCATCTGGAGAAGTGAGGTTTTTACCCACGAAAGCTTATGCTCAAATATATCTGTTAGTCTTTAAGGTGCCACCGGACTCCTTGTTATATTTATACATGGAACCTATGCAATATATTAGGATTTCTTGATTTATAATACTTATATTTTTCTGCATTACATTATTCTGCTTTAATACAAGCCTTCCATCGTTTCTCTGGATGATTTGGGCAATGAAACAAAACAGAATTATTTGCTGTGAACATAATTTTGCATAATCTGATAATTATTTGCATAATCTGATTATTATGGACTCATAATTTTCCAAAATGTGATGCATAATTGCTAAGAATTTAAAATGCCCATTCATTTTGATTGTATGCATGCATGTGTGTGTGCAGTGAGCGTTTTAGTTGTGGCAAAAAGTTAACTATGTTGTTAACTATGCACTTTTTTCCCCACAGCAAATTTGAGTAATAAACATAGCAGATACAGGTAGATGTTAGAAAGTTATAGAGGGTTTTATCCTGCTCCCGTATAAGTCAATGTAAAAACTCCTATTGACTTGCATGGTGTAAGATCAAACTCATAAAGAATATGGGAAATAGAAAATCAGAGTATAATTGTGCAAACTCCTACTCTCACAAATATTTCCCACTCACTCAAATAGCTCCATTGACTTCAGTGAGGCTGTTAGTATGAGAGAGGATTGTTCATGTGTAATAATGGATACAAAGTCCTTGGGGCGAAATCCTGGCCCACTGAAGTGAATAGAAGTGTTGCCATTTACTTCCGTGGGCCCAGGATTTCATCCCTGACTAAGGGCTCAGTCCTGCTCCCATTCAGGTAAAATGATCAAAGTCCTATTGACTCCAATGCGGGTAGGGTGATGCATATGTATGCATATAAGGCCACTTCACTGCCTGGCATTAGTATGAAATTACAAACTCCAAATACTGCAGGCATCCATTTTATAGTTTGTTACAAAGCTGACAGGGCAGCTCAAGGGACAGCTTAACTAATGGGAGGGCAGTTGATAGGACGTATTGGACTGATTTAACATTTTATTTTGTCCTCACTTAAATCCTTTGGAACATGAGTATATAGTAGAAAATAAAATGTTCACAAAGAGTATTAGCATGATATTAGTTTTACTTTCACGAATTAAAGTGAGCTAGGGATTTAATAACCCAGAACGCCAATGGTAAGTATGAATGCCTCGCCGGAAAATGATGCGGAAAGATTCACTGAAGGTAGCATTATTCTAATGAAAATAAGAACAAATTATTACAGTCAGCGCTGGTAGCCTAACACTTCCCATTTATAAGACCCTGTTTTCAACGGCTTATAACTTTGCCAAAACCTTACCTGCTTGGGCTGAAATTTTCTATGTTGGATTTTTGCTTCTGGCTGATTTTTTGTAATGTCTATTACCTTCTCACTGTCAGAAAGTGCAGGTTGTTCCTGTTTGTCTTACCTGGATAAGTTTTATTTCATTCTTTAAAAAGTTAATGTCCCCTCCTCCTCTATAATGAGTGATTTTATTCTGAATGGTATTTTCAATGCTAAAAAACAGTTTAAGTACCTAGCAAGTGCAACATGTTCACTAAGGCCCCAGCTCCGTAGTTGTCTGTGCCTAATTGCAGGCTTAGGGCCTTAAAGCTGGATGGAGAAAAAGTGCTTTAAATAAAAAAAAAGCATTTCTATGTCACCTCATGGGGGTAGATTGCTTGGGACCATAAATGCAAAATTCAACAGTTGTTCTAAATCATAGTTGCTCAAGATTGAATTCTTTTTATAAAGCAATCCCTAAATCATGTTGGTGATGTAATAAAACTTCACAACAGGGATAGTCACATAAGTACAGATGTAGCAAAACAAATATACTTGCATTCAGGTGTGTGCGCATTCACAGTTGCCAATTTTACCATATAGATAAGATTACCTTACTATCTGCAGTTTTCCCATATACTTCCCTATACTTACTATAGAAAATATCTTGAATGCTTTCATTTAATTATCTCAGGTTTTCTCCAAGGGAATTGTCAAGTTTTTAAAGTTGACCGCTATATTCTATGTGTGCGCACGCGTGCTCACATTACGTACTCATGCACATACACGATTTACTATATGGTTAATAAATGCAAAAATCCTCAATAATTTAGTCTGTTAAAAAAGACTCGGTCAGGAGGTTCTCTAGACAAATGTTTTTGACAATTCTTTTCCCTCTAACATTTCTGAGTGAATGTAGCGCTCAAGAAAGAAGCGCTAATATCCATTGCGTAAGCCTGGCATCATGCTGGAGAACAGCATCTTGCAGAAGCACGCCAAGAGCTGCTCAGCTCCCTCCACAGACAGATGTTCAAACAAGCCAGCTTGCTTTCTCCTCCTGGCTGCAGAAATGCAAGGTGCCTCGCCTCTGGTCCTGCTGCTGGAGGGTGGAGGCAACTCCCTGCCTCATTTTCCCACTCTGCCTCTCCCTCCATTGGCAGTGTACATATCCTATAGCCAGCCTTCGCAGGCAACCGGCGTGCTTCCCGACCCTGCTCTCTCAATGCAGCTAAATCCTGACCTGCTATGCCACTCCTAAGTTTTTCTTAAGCAGAGACTCCCAATTGTGAACAATCATATCAAACTGTGCAGAGATTCTGTGATAAATGTGAATGGGACCTTGCTTGTGCGTAGCACATTTAATGTGTAATCTCTCACAGGATATGTGGGTACCTTATGGGTTTACTGAAAGCAGGAGTATCACTAGTGCTTAGACATGTGGGGTGAAATCCTGGGCCCCAGTAAAGTCAATGGGTTCAGGATTTCAACCATGGAGTTTTTTATTTGTATTTAAAATACGACTGTGGCTTTTAAACAGGACTTTAATAGCTTTATATTCACTTTTGTTTTCTTTAACTGAATTACAGTGCACAATATCTAGATGCTACTTATAACTGGTATATAAGTCACTGAGTTGGTGGCGGTAGAGAATCACTGGGAAGATGGGTTTTAATAATAAAATCCCAAAGTACTAGATTTTGGATTACATGGTTTTCGGTGTTATAGCTGGGGGAGAAAACACCCAAGCAGCCTAAGTTGTTAGGCTATTAGGCTAGCAAAAGTTATTCTCCTTATGCTTTTTAGTATTCTGCTTTTCTTCTCTGCCTTTCTTAATGCAAACATGTTTGCTTGAGGCATATCCGTAAAAAGACAATATTAGGAATGTTCCATACTATCCCCTAAAAATAGGAAACAAGAATCTAGGGCTATATGAAGCCATTTAACTCAGATAAATGAGTGAGTGAAAAGGGAAGCAAACCCAGAACTAGTTACTATACCACCATGTAAGGTTAGATGTTCATGGTAAGTCATTTTTTGCAGACTAGTCTGTGTATTGCATTCTGTACTGTGCTCACTCAAAAACTAACTGCTTGAAAAGGTGTTTGAAGATCTGTGTACCTGGCCATGCACAGTCAGGAAGGATTTGTTTTCCACAGAATCCTGAGACAGGTATCTATCCTGTGGTCGCACAGCTCTTAGTTGCCTTACTCCTAAAACTTGAGCACACAAATTTCACTCAAACATAAACAGCACGATGCCCTGTGTGGAGGGGGAAAGGGAACTTTGCAGGTAATCTGCCTTCCCTGGCCTTTATGAACATTCTGTGCCCAAATAAGAGAGGGTTATAGAAATAAGCCATGTTTCAGCTGCCTATTGGCATGGGAATGCACACACATATAAAAAGACTCACTATGTATTTTGTAAGATACTTACCATGTATTTTGCTCCTAGCATTGAAGACTGATACCAAAAATGTTTTGGTAATATCTACCATTAAAATGTACTTACCATACAAAATGGGATGATACTGTTAGGCAAAATGACCACACATGAATTCATGCTCCGAGGTAGCATCTTTGGGGCTGATTCAGCAAAAAAAAAAGTCTGACTTCTTCATGGTGAGAGGTTTCAGAGTAGCAGCCGTGTTAGTCTGTATTCGCAAAAAGAAAAGGAGTACCCCTGGCACCTTAGAGACTAACAAATCTATTTCAGCATAAGCTTTCGTGAGCTACAGCTCACTTCATCGGATGCATCGGATGCATCCGATGAAGTGAGCTGTAGCTCACGAAAGCTTATGCTGAAATAGATTTGTTAGTCTCTAAGGTGCCAGGGGTACTCCTTTTCTTTTCATGGTGAGAATCTACAAAGCTTAAATAGCATTACACCAGGCTGTGAGGCACAGAATTCAGAATTATTGTATGCTGAATTAGATCCTTATTTTAGTATACTCTGCTTCTGACATGCACTTTGCTTGTTTTCCCCACTGAAAGTAATTTATATTGCAGCATACTATTGTATCACTGTACTAATAAGAAAATACTATTGACAAGTGTGATAGATGCAGCTAGCAGTTAGTGAGTGCAGAAGAGTTAAACTGATTGCATTTTTACACTCCGTGCATTTTTCTGTTTATTGTTTGTGTCCTGCTGTTAGGAAAATAGGTTGGTTGCATAGTAAATCTCTAATCAACACTAGAAAAGAACAAAAAGAACATGTAATGTCATTTGTTATGAATATTTCAGGAGTGGGGTCAGCCAGAGGATGTTTGAGGAGATTTCTTCTGCTCTTTTTTTTTTTAAAACCTTGTTAATATGCTTATCACTAGCCAAGAATTTGAAAGGATGGCAAAGCCACGCCCATTAAAATGACCTGAAAACAAGCATGAAATATATGTATCTGTCTTAGTTATAGCTACATTGCTTATCACCATAGTATCTAAGAAATGTGGCCGGTAAAGTACATATTCCCTCACGAAACCTGAAGACCAGACTATCAGAGAGGTACTGGTTTGCCGAATCAGCTGCTCATTCTGTGCCTCTGACTTTTCAGGCTGAGTACTCCATTGCTCCCTTCTTTTCCCAAATTAAAACTCACTTTGATTTGGAACAGTCCACCAGTGGATCTCTAGCGCACATTGAATACCCTATATGAACACTACATTGTATGTGAAACAAAATCACTGCACTGCAAGCCATAAAATAGGTGGCCTCCCAAGCTCAGACCCATGGGGTTGGGGGGGCTTGGGGAGCCCAAGCCACACCATCCACACTATTGTTTTCAGTGTGCTAACTCAAGCTGAGCTAGCGCAAGTCTGTCTGCCAGGCTGGGAGGCTTGCTCCCAGCTGTAATGTAGACATAGGCTACGTAGCAATGCCGCGTGCCTTTCAGGGAAACAGCTAGCTGCTCTGCTAGCTCTGGTTCTCCTTCCCCTCCAGGAAGAGCATCTATCAGCTCTCTGCTGGGCATGAGGTACTAGTTCTTTTCTGAAATGGCCTGAGAAGCTTTCCGTACCAACCAGATGTCTCAGGACATTGGCTTGGGCACAGTGCCTTAGAGGAAGCAGGGGAGTGGTTTAAAACCCTGAGACTGCCCAAGCTAAACTAAGACTCCTGATAGATGTGCGGCATAATGAAAATTTCATGAGACAGAGTTCACGGGTGTTCAAATTCTTAAATATGAATCTTTGCTTTTCTACCATAGTAACTAGGTTCTTTACAGAATTAAGGGGCACATTTTACAAAATATAAAAGGGTAACTCAGCACAAGACTGATGACAAAGACAAAACTGAGGCAGCTTCTTAAGACTGGCCAGCATTTCTGAGTCCAACCAAACAGGAGTTTCTTACAAAGCCACAGTTATCAGTCAACCCATCTCAAACCTTCTTAATCGTTCCTTGTGGGATGGGCTTTAAGAACTGTAGTTAAAGTTACTGCTTGTTTTTATAGTAACAAAAGGAAAAGGTGTACAGTAATTTGGAGGGGTTTTAGATCAGTGAGTCAATTACTTGTAACTATTCATTCTACAGTCCGCAACAGATTACAGCTGAATGCATGAATCGTTAGCAGATTTGATTTTAGCCGGTAACACAGATCCCAGACCTCTTTTCTTGAGAATTTTTTTTAAACTTCATTTCCATTGATTTTTTTACGAGCCGAATCCTGCTCTCATTTCAGTCAGTGAAAAAAATCTCATGAACATTCTTATGGCAGGCTCAGGCCTTATATGAAGCCTGAAAATAAGTCTAATTTTGAAATATGCAGGAGAACCTCAGAGTTACAAACCCCTCAGGAATGGAGGTTGTTTGTAACTCTGAAATGTTCATAACTCTGAACTAAATGTTCTTTCAAAAGTTTACAACTGAACATCGACTTAATACAGCTTTGAAACTTTACGATGCAGAAGAAAAATTCTGCTTTTAAACTATCTTGATTTAAATAAAACAAGCACAGAAACAATTTCCTACCTAGTCAAATCCATTTTTAAACTGTTCCCTTTATTTTTTGTTGTTAGTTTACATTTAACACAGCACTGTATTGTATTTGCTTTTGTCTCTGCTGCCTGACTGTGTATTTCCAATCCAAATGGGGTGTGTGGATGACTGATCAGTTTGTAACTCTGGTGTTTGTAGCTCCGAAGTTCTACTGTAGCCTTATTAGCAAAAACAACAAGGAGTCCTTGTGGCACCTTAGAGACTAACAAATTTATTTGGGCATAAGTTTTTGTGGGCTATAACCCACTTCATCAGATGTATGGAGTGAAAAATACAGTAGGCAGGTATAAATATACAGCACATGAAAAGATGGGAGTTGCCTTACCAAGTGAGGACTCAGTGCTAACGAGGACAATTCAATCAGGTTGGATGTGGCCCATTCCCAATAGCTGACAAGAAGGTGAGAGTATCAACAGAGGGAAAATTATTTTTTATAGTGACCCAGCCACTCCCAGTATCTATTCAGGCCTAATTTGATGGTGTCAAGTTTGCAAATTAATGTGTTTTATTTTATCTTTACTCTGACTGAAAGGCTGCTTTTAATACCTTAGGGACAAACCCTGTTACCGGTGTACCAGGCATGGAATTACACTGTCCTGAGGGGTTCTTTGAGACTTGGGCTTGGGATGGCATCTACAGTAGCCTATATAAGACACACCTGTATTCCCCCAAATCCTCCTGCATCTTAAGGTACAGAATTTCCCCTGCCAGAACTTCACTCTACAGCTTGCAAGGGATGCGAGCCTCTTTATCTTGTATAAGATTTGGGGCTATTTTATAGATAAACAGATAATGGGGCTCCACATCATTTTTCATTTTTGTGTGTGAGTGCGTGTGCATCAAGACCATCAGTAGTGTCTGAGTCCTGACTTGGCTCCCCAGGTGAAGCACTCCTTTCCTGTGAAGCACAGCACCATCCATTGTTTTGTGTTCTTTGCTCTTTGTGCCTAAGAGTCGGGCAGGAAGGATTTTCCCTTTAGGATGTAATTACTGATATAAGCTTCCCATAGTGCACTCTTCTGCCTACAGGTTCTTTCCCTACTTCCCCTCCCCCCCAAAATTACTTGTGATTTAGTGATACACTATTGTATTATAGTAGTGCAGCCTATGCCAGTATTTCCATTAGAACCCATTTTTTCAGGTTTATAATTCAGCAGTAAAAATCCACTCTTCCAATTTGAAACTTGGCAGATAATGTCTCAGCCTGGAAGCTAATTTTTTTCCTGCAAATCCCCCTCTCCCTGCTCCCCAAAAAAGAAGGTGTAGTGTTGTTTTATTTTGAATTACAGACACTATCCCTTACACTTTGAAGGGAGAAAAGGCCACTTTAAAATACTTTTTTAAAATCCAAAGGAAGAAGGAACTTCTGTTCTATTTGAAGCAGGTGAATAAATGTATTAATTGTTGTTAAAATGGTCCTCATTAAATATATAGATAACTGTTCCCAAATTAAAGCTAGTGAATGATGATCAAAATTATTGAAAAGCTTTTGTTGATTTTGGATTCTACCTGATAATTGTTGATTTCACCTAAAAACAGTTGTTTTCTAAAATGCAGTTATACTTTCTGTGCTGCACTGGTTATGTTGCTTTTCAAGATGAATGTAATGGAAGAGGAACACGACCTTGTTCTCTCTTTTCATTTTGAGAGCTATATTAAGTCTTAAGAAAAGATAAAATGTAATCCTTGGTATACAGCAGCAGCTAATTAGAAATAGTAATGTCCTAAATGGTACAGTATTCTGTAACCCAAGCCAGGCATAGCTACTAGGAAACACACATGGGCAGTAGACAGAAGCTTGTATAAGGACTTGGATATCTAGCACATAGCAAGGAGGTAGGAAATATCAACGAAGGCCTTCCACAATTTATACTGTAAAACCCAAAGATATCATCCTTTGTTCTTTGGATCTCCACTTTCCCATTTGACTCAGTGGAAGGATGTGCTGAAAAAGAAATGCAAGATTAGGCTTTACTTTGGTTTCTCCTTGCTTGTCATGTTTCCCCTTGCGGCAAGCCAAAGAGGAGTGAAATCAGAATTGCTGTCACCAGAGAAAGTAATTTCTAATCTGGTCAAGTAGTACTCAAAATTCACTGCCAGAGTTTTATTTTTTCATCTAGAGGCTAGACTCACAAAAGGACTTAGGTGCCTACCTGCCACTTTCGGTGCCTGAATCCCAGAATCGGGCCCCACTGGGATTCACAAAAACCTCAGCTGCTGCTGCTGAACCCTGTAGGTGCCAAAACTTGCTCTGCACTGAAATTTTTGAGGTAAAAGTTCAGTAGGTGCCTGTGTTTCTGCCTCCGCACATATGCACTGCAACCCCACACCTAAGCCCCAGAACAATGCATGGACAGGGGATCTTCTCCATAACGCCCCTGTGGGACCCGACCCAGTAACCATGCTCAGAACTCACCTACTGAATTGGGCCCCTACAGACAAGTTAACAGAAAATGAGAAGGAGGATGATGTCCCTAATAACTTTTAGCCTGGTGGTTAGGATACACACCTGAGACGTTGGAGACCTCTGATTCCAGTCCCCTCTCTGCCTGACGGGGAAACAGGATTTGAACAGGGATCTGCCACCTCACGGGTGAGTGCCCTAACTACTGGGCCATAGGATATTCTGATGAGGGGCCCCCTCAGGTTCTCCTGTTGAAGCTCTTCCAGTGTAGATAAATTGAGGAGGGGAAAGGAGAGAGAGAGAGAATGACTATATCATTTGGTGATTGGAGCACTCACTTGTGAGGTGGGGCACCTGGATTCAGTCCCCCTGATCGTCTGACTTCAGGTTGATTTATAGTTACATTCCTTAAAGGAAATAAATGTTGTTCTGTTTGCATAATCTGGGAACTTTCCAGAACAGGCTTTGTGGCTGTAGCACAACACAGAAATTAATATATTTTTATTTTAAAATATTTTTATTGGTCATCTTAACATCTAGGTACAATTCTATTAGCAGAAGTAAAACACTTCAAAATATAGTATATTTTTTCCTAACTGTTAAGAATACACTGGTCAAAGTCCATATTTTCTAGTTAAGATGTACTAGTGTTAGTTAATATTAACAAAAAGCATGATCATACTCCATTTTTCTCTACTAGGATCATATGTGTCTTTTACATAGACCCTTGATTACTGACTTAATTTATATGTAAAAAGAAAAGGAGGACTTGTGGCACCTTAGAGACTAACCAATTTATTTGAGCATAAGCTTTCGAGAGCTACAGCTCACTTCATCGGATGCATACTGTGGAAAATACAGAAGATGTTCTTATACATACAAACCATGAAAAAATGGGTGTTTATCACTACAAAAGGTTTTCTCTCCCCCCACCCCACTCTCCTGCTGGTAATAGCTTATCTAAAGTGATCACTCTCCTTACAATGTGTATGACAATTGAGATGGGCCATTTCCAGCACAAATCCAGGTTTTCTCCCCCGCCCACCCCTTTTCCACACACACAAACCCACTCTCCTGTTGGTAATAGCTTATTTAAAGTGATCATTCTCCTTACAATGTGTATGATAGTCAAGGTGGGCCATTTCCAGCACAAATCCAGGTTCCCCCCCCCTCCCGCCCCTTTTCCATACACACAAACCCACTCTCCTGTCGGTAATAGCTTATTTAAAGTGATCATTCTCCTTACAATGTGTATGATAGTCAAGGTGGGCCATTTCCAGCACAAATCCAGGGTTTAACAAGAACGTCTGAGGAACGGGGGGCAGGGGAGAGGTGTAGGAAAAAACAAGGGGAAATAGGTTACCTTGCATAATGACTTAGCCACTCCTAGTCTCTATTCAAGCCTAATTTAACCGTATCCAATTTGCAAATGAATTCCAATTCGGCAGTCTCTTGCTGGAGTCTGGATTTGAAGTTTTTCTGTTGTAATATCGCAACGTTCATGTCTGTAATCGCGTGACCAGAGAGATTGAAGTGTTCTCCGAGTGGTTTGTGAATGTTATAATTCTTGACATCTGATTTGTGTCCATTTATTCTTTTACGTAGAGACTGTCCAGTTTGACCAATGTACATGGCAGAGGGACATTGCTGGCACATGATGGCATATATCACATTGGTATATGTGCAGGTGAACGAGCCTCTGATAGTGTGGCTGATGTTATTAGGCCCTGTGATGGTGTCCCCTGAATACATATGTGGGCACAGTTGGCAACGGGCTTTGTTGCAAGGATAGGTTCCTGGGTTAGTGGTTCTGTTGTGTGGTATGTGGTTGCTGGTGAGTATTCGCTTCAGGTTGGGGGGCTGTCTGTAGGCAAGGACTGGCCTGTCTCCCAAGATTTGTGAGAGTGTTGGGTCATCCTTCAGGATAGGTTGTAGATCCTTAATAATGCGTTGGAGGGGTTTTAGTTGGGGGCTGAAGGTGACGGCTAGTGGCGTTCTGTTATTTCCTTTGTTAGGCCTGTCCTGTAGTAGGTGACTTCTGGGAACTCTTCTGGCTCTATGAGCTGTAGCTCACGAAAGCTTATGCTCAAATAAATTGGTTAGTCTCTAAGGTGCCACAAGTACACCTTTTCTTTTTGCGAATACAGACTAACACGGCTGTTACTCTGAAACCTGTCATTATGCAAGGCACTGCATTTAGCCGTATGGAGTGGAAATCTATCAACTGCATGAAAAAACTTGTACAGATACAGACAGACATCATCTTCCTTTCCAAATGCAAACAGATGGACATCGTACCAAAAGGACTGAAGGTAAAAAATCCATTACAATCTACATACCACACAGACTATGCTGACAGCTTGTGCCACACGCTCTCAAAGAAACTGCGGAACCACCTGATCAACATCCTACACAGCAAACAGGGAAAGATTAAGAATGAGCTCTCAAAAATGGATACTCTCATAAAAAAACAACCTTCCACACAAACTTCCTCGTGGCTGGACTTTGCGAAAACTAGACAAGCCATTTACAACACACACTTTGCTTCTCTACAAAAGAAAAAGGACACTAAACTTTCTAAACTACTACATGCCACAAGGGGCCACAGCAATGGTTCCCTCAACCCACCCAGCAATATTGTTAACCTATCCAACTATACTCTTAGCCCAGCAGAAGCAGCTGTCCTATCTTGGGGCCTCTCCTTCTGCCCCTCCACCCCCACGAACATGATACAGTTCTGTGGTGACCTAGAATCCTATTTTCGACGTCTCTGGCTCAAGGAATATTTCCAACACACTTCTGAACAACATACTAATCCACAGAGACCTTCCTACCAACACTACAAAAAGAAGGATTCTAGATGGTCTCCTCCTGAAAGTCGAGACAGCACACTGGACTTCTACATAGAGTGCTTCCACCGACATGCACGGGCTGAAATTGTGGAAAAGCAGCATCACTTGCCCCACAACCTCAGCTGTGCAGAACACAATGCCATCCACAGCCTCAGAAACAACTCTGACATCATAATCTAAAAGGCTGACAAAGGAGGTGCTGTCGTCATCATGAATAGGTCGGAATATGAACAAGAGGCTGCTCGGCAGCTCTCCAACACCACTTTCTACAAGCCATTACCCTCTGATCCCACTGAGAGTTACCAAAAGAAACTACAGCATTTGCTCAAGAAACTCCCTGAAAAAGCACAAGATCAAATCCGCACAGACACACCCCTGGAACCTCGACCTGGGATATTCTATCTACTACCCAAGATCCATAAATCTGGAAATCCTGGGCGCCCCATCATCTCAGGCATTGGCACCCTGACAGCAGGATTGTCTGGCTATGTAGATTCCCTCCTCAGGCCCTACGATACCAGCACTCCCAGCTACCTTCGAGACACCACTGACTTCCTGAGGAAACTACAATCCATCGGTGATCTTCCTGAAAACACCATCCTGGCCACTATGGATGTAAAAGCCCTCTACACCAACATTCCACACAAAGATGGACTACAAGCCATCAAGAACACTATCCCCAATAATGTCACAGCTAACCTGGTGGCTGAACTTTGTGACTTTGTCCTTACCCATAACTATTTTACATTTGCGGACAATTTATACCTTCAAATCAGCAGTACTGCTATGGGTACCCGCATGGTCCCACAGTATGCCAACATTTTTTTATGGCTGACTTAGAACAACGCTTCTTCAGCTCTCGTCCCCTAACGCCCCTACTCTACTTGTGCTATATTGATGACATCTTCATCATCTGGACCCATGGAAAAGAAGCCCTTGAGGAATTCCACCATGATTTCAACAATTTCCATCCCACCATCAACCTCAGCCTGGTCCAGTCCACACAAGAGATCCACTTCCTGGACACTACAGTGCTAATAAACGATGCTCACATAAACACCACCCTATACCGGAAACCTACTGACCGCTATTCCTACCTACATGCCTCCAGCTTTCACCCTGACCACCCCCACTCTCAACTCTAGGGTACAGATGTGGGGACCTGCATGAAAAACCTCCTAAGCTTATCTTTACCAGCTTAGGTCAAAACTTCCCCAAGGTACAAAATATTCCACCCTTTCTCCTTGGACTGGCCGCTACCACCACCAAACTAATACTGGTTACTGGGGAAGAGCTGTTTGGACACGTCTTTCCCCCCAAAATACTTCCCAAAACCTTGCACCCCACTTCCTGGACAAGGTTTGGTAAAAAGCCTCACCAATTTGCTTAGGTGACTACAGACCCAGACCCTTGGATCTTAAGAACAATGAACAATCCTCCCAACACTTGCACCCCCCCCTTTCCTGGGAAATGTTGGATAAAAAGCCTCACCAATTTGCATAGGTGACCACAGACCCAAACCCTTGGATCTGAGAACAATGAAAAAGCATTCAGTTTTCTTACAAGAAGACTTTTAATAAAAATAGAAGTAAATAGAAATAAAGAAATCCCCCCTGTAAAATCAGGATGGTAGATACCTTACAGGGTAATTAGATTCAAAACATAGAGAACCCCTCTAGGCAAAACCTTAAGTTACAAAAAAGATACACAGACAGAAATAGTTATTCTATTCAGCACAGTTCTTTTCTCAGCCATTTAAAGAAATCATAATCTAACACCTACCTAGCTAGATTACTTACTTAAAGTTCTAAGACTCCATTCCTGGTCTATCCCCGGCCAAGACAGAATGTAGACAGACACACAGACCCTTTGTTTTTCTCCCTCCTCCCAGCTTTTGAAAGTATCTTGTCTCCTCATTGGTCATTTTGGTCAGGTGCCAGCGAGGTTACCTTTAGCTTCTTAACCCTTTACAGGTGAGAAGAGCTTTCCCCTGGCCAGGAGGGATTTCAAAGGGGTTTACCCTTCCCTTTATATTTATGACACGCCCCCCCCAAATCTCAGCTAGGGTGAAACATTGGCTGGGATTTCTTCCTGGAGCTCTAGGAAAAACAGAGTTAATAAGACACATGCATCTCTAAATATACTACCAAGTACATAAAGACTAACAATATTTTCTACATCTCAAGGACGATTTTAACCAGTTGATTCTGGGAAACTTTCACGGGAGAGTGCATCAGCCACTTTGTTAGAAGCTCCTGAGATGTGTTGGATGTTGAAATCAAAAACTTGGAGAGCTAAACTCCACCGAAGAAGTTTTTTGTTAGTTTTTTTGACGGAGTGAAGCCACTTCAGTGCAGCATGGTCGGTTTGCAGGTGGAAACGCCGTCCCCAAACATATGGGCGTAGCTTTTCCAGAGCGTAGACAATGGCGTAACATTCTTTTTCAGTGACTGTCCAGTTGTTTTCCCTCTCAGACAGTTTTTTGCTGAGAAACACTACAGGGTGAAATTCTTGATCAGGTCCTTTCTGCATTAAAACTGCTCCCACACCACGCTCGGACGCATCTGTGGTTACTAGGAACGGTTTGTCAAAGTCTGGGGCCCTTAGTACAGGGTCAGACATGAGTGTCGCTTTAAGCTTGTTAAAGGCCTTCTGACACTTTTCGGTCCACTGAACAGCACTTGGCTGTTTCTTTTTGGTTAGGTCTGTCAGTGGGGCGGCGATTTGGCTGTAGTGCGGTACAAATCGTCTGTAATAACCGGCCAAGCCTAAAAAGGATTGAACTGTTTCTTTGACTTTGGGACAGGCCACTTTTGGATAGCATCCACTTTGGCCTGTAGGGGGCTGATAGTTCCTTGACCCACCTGGTGTCCAAGGTAAGTCACTCTGTTTAGGCCTATTTAACACTTCTTAGCCTTAACGGTTAGTCCTGCCTCCCTTATGTGCTCAAGGACCTTTTGTAGATGTTCCAGGTCGTCTGCCCAGGAATCCGAAAATATGGCCACATCGTCAAGGTAGGCGACTGCATATTCTCCTAATCCTGCTAGGAGACCATCTACAAGTCTTTGGAAAGTGGCGGGTGCATTTCGCAGCCCGAAAGGGAGTACATTAAATTCATACAGCCCGAGATGTGTGGTGAAGGCTGACCTTTCCTTGGCAGATTCATCTAGCGGTACCTGCCAGTACCCCTTGGTTAAGTCCAAGGTAGAGATGAATTGGGCCCATCCCAGTTTCTCAAATAGTTCATCTGTGCGTGGCATTGGATAGTTGTCTGGGCGAGTTACAGCATTTAGCTTACGGTAGTCCACACAAAAACGTATTTCCCCATCTGGTTTGGGAACTAGAACCACTGGAGATGCCCATGCACTTTCAGAGGGGCGGATTACACCCATCTGTAACATATCCTGGATCTCCCGTTCTATAGCAGTTTTAGCTTGAGGAGACACCCGGTAAGGTTGGACCCTAATTGGGTGAGCATTACCTGTGTCAATGGAGTGGTATGCCCGTTCAGTCAGTCCTGGGGTGGCTGAGAACGTTAACACGTAGCTAGTGCACAGCTCCTGGATCTGCTGTCGCTGCATATGCCCAAGGGTCATGGAGAGGTTCACCTCTTCCACACCACCAGCACATTTCCCTTCGTAGTAGACACCTTCAGGCCACTCAGCGTCGTCTCCTCCCTGGGCTGTAAACTGACAAACCTTTAATTCTCTGGAATAAAAGGGCTTTAGAGAATTAATATGGTACACCTTAGGCTTTCGGTTGGAGGTGGGGAATGCTATGAGATAATTAACAGCTCCCAGGCGCTCCTGGACCGTGAATGGCCCTTCCCACGATGCTTCCATTTTATGGGCCTGGAGCGCCTTTAAGACCATGACCTGGTCTCCTACTTTGAAGGAACGCTCTCTGGCATGTTTATCATACCAGGCTTTTTGCTCTTTTTGAGCATCCTGTAAGTTTTCTCTAGCAAGGGCTAAAGAGGTTCGGAGGGTGTTTTGTAGGTTGGTTACAAAGTCCAGAATGTTAGTTCCTGGAGAAGGTGTAAATCCCTCCCATTGCTGCTTCACCAACTGCAATGGCCCCTTAACCTCACGGCCATATACAAGTTCAAATGGGGAAAACCCTAAACTGGGGTGTGGTACAGCTCTGTAGGCAAAGAGCAACTGCTGCAACACTAGGTCCCAATCATTGGAGTGCTCATTTACGAATTTACGTATCATGGCCCCCAAAGTTCCATTAAACTTCTCCACCATGCCATTTGTTTGATGGTGGTAAGGAGTGGCAACCACGTGATTTACCCCATGAGGTTCCCAAAGGTTTTCCATAGTTCCTGCCAGGAAATTAGTCCCTGCATCTGTGAGGATGTCGGAGGGCCAACCTACCCTGGCAAAAATGTCTGCTAGTGCCTGGCACACACTTTTAGCCCTGGTGTTGCTTAGAGCTACTGCTTCCGGCCATCGGGTGGCAAAATCCATGAAAGTCAGTATGTACTGCTTTCCTCTGGGTGTCTTTTTCGGAAAAGGACCCAGAATATCCACAGCTACTCGCTGAAATGGAACTTCAATGATGGGGAGTGGCTGGAGAGGGGCTTT
Organism: Lepidochelys olivacea; assembly: GCF_965140295.1. Classification (NCBI taxonomy): domain Eukaryota; kingdom Metazoa; phylum Chordata; order Testudines; family Cheloniidae; genus Lepidochelys; species Lepidochelys olivacea. The sequence goes on from NC_140417.1 coordinate 112,209,902, forward strand.
GACCTGGTCTTGGGGTTTTCCCACTCTTTGGCACACCTCACAAGACTGGACATAGGTAGAAACATCCTTGCCCATTCCGTCCCAGTGGAATGACCCCCCCAAACGGTCTTTGGTCCTGTTCACCCCAGCATGGCCACTAGGGTGATCATGGGCTAAGCTCAAGAGCTTGGCCCGGTATTTAGTTGGAACTACCAACTGTCTCTGAGGATGCCAGTCTTCCTGGTGTCCACCAGAAAGAGTTTCCTTGTATAAAAGTCCTCTTTCTACAACAAACCTGGATTGATTAGAAGAGCTGAGAGGCGGTGGGTTGCTCCGTGCCGCCGTCCAAGCTCTCTGGAGGCTTTCATCTGCTTCCTGTTCGGTCTGGAACTGTTCCCTTGATGTTGGAGACATCAGTTCCTCATTGGATTGTGGACCTAGGCTTGGTCCCTCTGGAAGTGATATAGGGGATGGAGCTGTTTCTGTTGACTGTGAACTGCTCTCTGCTGGTGCACTATGTTGGGATTCAGGCTCCGGCTGAGCCTCTTGTGTAGGGTTATCGGCTGCTGCAAGTTCAGGTTCGGTGGGGCCCTCTGGTGTTGAGGTTGCAAGTACTGGATTCAGTGCTGACACTGGGTCTGGTGTTGGTTGTTCGGCTGGTTCCGGTTCTGGGACTGGTTCCGTCTGGGTCTCTGGGACGGGATCCACTACTGCTGTTGCATTAGCCTGGGGTCTGGGTCCATCACCTTTGACCGGGTCCTGATAGAAGTTTCTGGAACAGAGCTAGGCCTCACGGCTTGTTTAGCCTGGCTGCGGGTGACCATTCCCACCCTCTTGGCCTGCTTCACATGACTGGCCAAGTCTTCCCCCAACAGCATGGGGATGGGATAATCATCATAGACTGCAAAAGTCCACGTTCCTGACCAGCCCTTGTACTGGACAGGCAACTGGGCTGTAGGCAAATTGAAAGAGTTGGACTTGAAGGGTTGAATCGTCACTTGGATCTCTGGGTTGATTAAATTGGGGTCCACTAAGAAAGCATGGATAGCTGACACTTGTGCTCCGGTGTCCCTCCACACGGTGACCTTCTTCCTGCCCACACTCACAGTTTCCCTCCACTCCAAGGGTATCTGGGAGGTATCTGGGCCTGCGGACCTCTGGTGTGATTCCGGTGCAATGAACTGTAATCTGTTGGGGTTCTTGGGGCAGTTGGCCTTTACATGCCCCAGCTCATTACATTTAAAACATCGTCCAGCTGACGGGTCACGGGGCGAGGTGGGTTGCTAGAAAATGGGGTGGTGGGACGATAAGGGGTCTGGAGGTTTCTTTGGGAGGTAGGTGGGGCCTTGGGCGGCCCCCGGTAATAGGGTGTGGTCTGGGGTTGTCCCTTCTGGTCTCCGCTCCAACTGCGACCAGTTTTCTTCTTCTTTGCCACCTCCACCCATCTGGCTCCAATCTCTCCTGCCTCGATTACAGTTTTGGGCTTCCCGTCTAGGATGTATCTTTCTATTTCCTCAGGAACACCCTCTAAGAATTGTTCCATTTGCATTAGGAAGGGCAAATTTTCTGGAGATTCAACACTTGCTCCTGATATCCAGGCATCCCAATGTTTCACAATGTGGTAGGCATGTTGGGTAAATGACACGTCTGGTTTCCACCTTAGGGCTCTGAACCTCCGACGAGACTGCTCGGGTGTTATCCCCATTCTGACTCTCGCCTTGGATTTAAACAGTTCATACTTGTTCATGTGTTCTTTAGGCATTTCAGCTGCCACCTCAGCTAAGGGTCCACTGAGCTGCGGCCTCAACTCTATCACGTATTGGTCAGTAGAGATGTTGTACCCAAGGCAGGCCTTTCAAAGTTTTCTAGGAAGGCCTCAGTATCATCGCCTGCCTTGTAGGTGGGGAACTTTCTGGGATGGGAAGTGGTACTTGGAGAAGGATTACTAGGGTTTGTTGGGATATTCTGCTGAGCCTTTATCTTCTCCACCTCCTCCACATGCTTCCTCTCTTTTTCCTTCTCCTCCAGTTCTTTGGCCCTTGCTTCCATAGCTCTCCTGTGAGCAGCCGCTTGGTGTTGTTCTGCCTCCCTTTCTTGTTCCTTCTTCAGCTGCATGAGTTCCATCTGTCTTTCATGTTCCCTTTGTTTTTCCGCAGCTTGAAATCTGGCTAATTCCAGCTTGTGTCGAGCCGTGGATTTTGTCATTCTAACCTCTCTGTTTTAACTAACTTTACACTCAAGGTTTAGAAATAAACAAAACTTGGCTGTAAAATTTGGCTGTGCTGGAATAGAATACCTATTCTCTGATATTGATTGTCAGCCTCCAGAAAAAGACAATTCCCTTATCTCTGCTCTGGGCCCAAATCAAAGCAAAAAACCTCCAACTACTTGGAAAACTGCTCACCAGCAGCCCAACGGAAAAAAAAAATTCCTTTTCAAACCTGTGCTCCTTGTAAAACAAAAAAATCAAAATCCTAAAAATAAACAACCCTGCCACTTTTGTCTCCAGGCAAATGGGTAGAACACCCCCCTCCCTATTTACTTGTAGGGAAAAAAAAAACTCTGGGTTGGAAGACTGTGAATTTCCCTGCAGGAGTTAAGTACCCTGCCTCCAGGCAAAGAAAACCTGCAATTCACAAAGCTAATCCCCTTTTGTCTCAGCTCTGGCTCCAAAGCAGAGAGAAAACAAGCTGCTTTTCCAGCAGCTCCAAAGGAAAAAAAAATTCCTTTTTAAAATCTGTATTTCTAGTTCAAAAAATCTCAACTGGATATCAAATTGATTTCAGGTTAATCCCACCACTATGCCACCATGTCAAGGTTCCTCCCCCACTCTGAACTCTAGGGTACAGATGTGGGGACCTGCATGAAAAACCTCCTAAGCTTATCTTTACCAGCTTAGGTCAAAACTTCCCCAAGGTACAAAATATTCCACCCTTTGTTCTTGGACTGGCCGCTACCACCACCAAACTAATACTGGTTACTGGGGAAGAGCTGTTTGGATGCATCTTTCCCCCCAAAATACTTCCCAAAACCTTGCACCCCACTTCCTGGACAAGGTTTGGTAAAAAGCCTCACCAATTTGCCTAGGTGACTACAGACCCAGACCCTTGGATCTTAAGAACAATGAACAATCCTCCCAATACTTGCACCCCCCCTTTCCTGGGAAATGTTGGATAAAAAGCCTCACCAATTTGCATAGGTGACCACAGACCCAAACCCTTGGATCTGAGAACAATGAAAAAGCATTCAGTTTTCTCACAAGAAGACTTTTAATAAAAATAGAAGTAAATAGAAATAAAGAAATCCCCCCCTGTAAAATCAGGATGGTAGATACCTTACAGGGTAATTAGATTCAAAACATAGAGAACCCCTCTAGGCAAAACCTTAAGTTACAAAAAAGATACACAGACAGAAATAGTTATTCTATTCAGCACAGTTCTTTTCTCAGCCATTTAAAGAAATCATAATCTAACACATACCTAGCTAGATTACTTACTAAAAGTTCTAAGACTCCATTCCTGGTCTATCCCCGGCCAAGACAGAATGTAGACAGACACACAGACCCTTTGTTTTTCTCCCTCCTCCCAGCTTTTGAAAGTATCTTGTCTCCTCATTGGTCATTTTGGTCAGGTGCCAGTGAGGTTACCTTTAGCTTCTTAACCCTTTACAGGTGAGAGGAGCTTTCCCCTGGCCAGGAGGGATTTCAAAGGAGTTTACCCTTCCCTTTATATTTATGACACTACAGTGCTAATAAACGATGCTCACGTAAACACCACCCTATACCGGAAACCTACTGACCGCTATTCCTACCTACATGCCTCCAGCTTTCACCCTGACCACACCACACGATCCATCATCTACAGCCAAGCTCTGCAATACAACCGCATTTGCTCCAACCCCTCAGACAGAGACAAACACCTACAAGATCTCTATCAAGCATCCTTACAACTACAATACCCACCTGCGGAAGTGAAGAAACAGATTGATAGAGCCCGAAGAGTTCCCAGAAATCACCTACTACAGGACAGGCCTAACAAAGGAAATAACAGAACGCCACTAGCCGTCACCTTCAGCCCCCAACTAAAACCCCTCCAACGCATTATTAAGGATCTACAACCTATCCTGAAGGATGACCCAACATTCTCACAAATCTTGGGAGACAGGCCAGTCCTTGCCTACAGACAGCCCCCCAACCTGAAGCAAAAACTCACCAGCAACCACATACCACACAACAGAACCACTAACCCAGGAACCTATCCTTGCAACAAAGCCCGTTGCCAACTGTGCCCACATATCTATTCAGGGGACACCATCACAGGGCCTAATAACATCAGCCACACTATCAGAGGCTCATTCACCTGCACATCTACCAATGTGATATATGCCATCATGTGCCAGCAAGGCCCCTCTGCCATGTACATTGGTCAAACTGGACAGTCTCTACGTAAAAGAATAAATGGACACAAATCAGATGTCAAGAATTATAACATTCACAAACCACTCGGAGAACACTTCAATCTCTCTGGTCACGCGATTACAGACATGAACGTTGCAATATTACAACAGAAAAACTTCAAATCCAGACTCCAGAGAGAGACTGTTGAATTGGAATTCATTTGCAAATTGGATACAGTTAAATTAGGCTTGAATAGAGACTAGGAGTGGCTAAGTCATTATGCAAGGTAACCTATTTCCCCTTGTTTTTTCCTACACCCCTCCCCTGCCCCCCATTCCTCAGACGTTCTTGTTAAACCCTGGATTTGTGCTGGAAATGGCCCACCTTGACTATCATACACATTGTAAAGAGAGTGATCACTTTAGATAAGCTATTACCAGCAGGAGAGTGGGGTGGGGGGAGAGAAAACCTTTTGTAGTGGTAAACACCCATTTTTTCATGGTTTGTATGTATAAGAACATCTTCTGTATTTTCCACAGTATGCATCTGATGAAGTGAGCTGTAGCTCACGAAAGCTTATGCTCAAATAAATTGGTTAGTCTCTAAGGTGCCACAAGTACTCCTTTTCTTTTTGCGAATACAGACTAACACAGCTGTTACTCTGAAACCAGTTTATATGTGGGCATTTCTGTGGCCCTCATCACAGTATTAGCTGAGTGCCTTATGCCCTTATTCTTACTGGCTTTTTCAAAATCTGTATTTTAAATTCACAGCGGGGATTAAAACTGCAAGGGCTTGTCTACGCGGAGATTTAATGCGCTGTAAACCAGGCTGTAAATCTGCAGTGCACTAGTTTGCCACGCACTCACTGGGCCTGTGGACCAGTCTACTGCACATTAAAAGTTCCTTTGTGTGTTTTGATGAACTACCATTTGAAATATAATGGCTAGCTATTGGGCTGTAGAGTCACACCCCGTCTTGCCAACCACTAAGGCTCTATGTAGACAAGCACTGAGATTATATTGTTACTTCAAGACTGTTGTTTTACTATTTGTTCTTCATTCCTACTCATTTATTATAGAGGCATGTTAACATGAAACAGAACAATCAAGAAAAGATTATTCAAACAGAAATATCCATATTACGTGTATAAATATAGATATATACTGTGTAACTTCTGCATTTGTCTATATAGGCACAGAAGCGGAAATCCAATGAATCTGTAGACACAGAACTCTGTCTTAATGAGGTAAGAATGTGGACCGTATCACAGTAGCACTTTATTTTTCATAATACAAATATCAATCTGAAATGTCATAATCCAGGACCCAATCCTGAACTCTTTCCTCAGACAAAAGTCCCATCAATATCATCATGGCTGGGTACCAAGTTATCATAATAAAGGGAGTTTTGCCTGAGTGAGGAGCTCAGGATTGGGTGCAAAGTGGCTGCTACCCTGGTACCATACAGTGGTGAGATAATTACATTTTAATTCCTACACAGTTGTTGGGATTCCCTCCGAGACCTCTTTCCACTTGGCTTCCCAAAAACTGATTTTGCAGGTCAAATAGTAATTAGTGTTGCACCTAGGAAGTGTAATTAGCTAGTAATCTGCAGGAACATGTAATCATATGGCATTTACCAAGTCCCAGAAATACAGCAGATTTCATTTTATGGCTGACAGAATACTGATTTAGGATAAATGAATTGACAGTTATATAATACATTAGGAGCTAGATTGACAGTCCCTGGAGACTTGGAACCTTTCCCTATGCTGTTCCACCAGCCTGCTTCAAACCTGACCAATAAGGACCATCCCTAGAGGTGGAAGATTGACTCTCATGGAAACTAAACTAATCTGTAACCTTTCTGCTGGCTCAGGGGTTAAAGAATATTCCTTGTGTACTGTCCCGTGTACCTGCACATAAACTGCCAATCTGCCCCTAATATTATCCTGTTATTTTACTGTGTATAATGTATAGCTGCATATTGTATGTAGCATTAGTACTTTTTGATCATGAAAACACATGGGCATATAACAATGCAGCAACTGGGAAAATAAACTAAATGGACATTGCTTCTGTTGCTAGGCCAACCCATAAACCTACTCTGATGGTGGTTCTTACCTATAGGAATCCAACAATACTTCATTTTCAAACAATGCTTGCTGTTGGCTTCACAAGACAAATTTCATAGCAAGTCCTGCATCTGCTTTTTAAAAATGAATTTCCAAGTTGAACACAGATCGCTTTAAAACAGTGCTTGATTTTAGAAGGTTAGATCTTCCAACTGGGTTCGCTCTCAAAGTGTGTCATTTTTATTTATTCTTTTTTTCCCTACCTGATTACTTTGATGGTGTCCCTTAAATGTGTTTTGATAGTTACAGTCAAATTGTATTTTAATACCACTGTCTTTTTGACATCCTGTTTTATCCTTCTCATATACTTAAATTCATAATGGTGAAATACATGAAATTGGAGGGGGAGAAACTGGCAGGATGAATTTTATTAAGTGCATCTAAATATATTACAGTATAATGAAAATGCTTAACAATGACCAAAGAAAGTGTTGTCTCTTGCAGAATGCTATTGGGAAGGACAACACAGTCAGAGTCTCCACAAGTCACATATCATCAGAGAATTCATCTGCTCTTCCTACAAGCTTCAGTCTAAGCACACTGCTCATATTGATGACAATTGCACTCTCAATCTCTTTGTTCTTAAGTTCATCAGAAACCTTGTAGCTGCATTACAAAAGGACACGTTAAAAAAAAAAATCTGTTCCTGTCCTCTGTTGTTTATCTGAAATTCCAGTTCTAGGAGCTGAGTTGAAGCACTCTGCTAAAACAGTTTCATTCAACTGGAATTTTTCTTTTTCTTTCTTTTTTTTTTTTTTAAGCTTCTTGTGATATTTAGGGGCTTTGTGAAATACTTGATGCAGTGCTACATTCCGAACCCAAAAGGCTTTTGGGCATGCAGTGTTATAAAGAGACAGTATGTAAATTTGCCTGTTAAGCAATCTGTTTGGATTTTTTATTATTATTTCAATTCTGGCCTTTACCTGAGAAGGAAGATGTCAGTTTTCTTAAGATCCTATTTATCTCATTTAACTATTTTGATTTTAAAATTAAATGAACATCAGACTAACGAGGATGCCAGGCTTTTGTCACATGGTGAATGTTCTCCCAGAGAGTGGACTTCATGAAATGTCTTCATTTGATAGATTGCTACTGATGTTTAACTTTTTCAGTGTATTAGCATTCTCCTCTTTAAATGTTTATGTAATGTAAGTGGTTCTGCATTCCCTGCTGAGAAGCCATTATAAGTCACATACAGGTGTAACGTACATCTTTTAGTTAAAATCTCATAAAAAACAGAGTGTAATAAACTTTTACCAGTACTTCTAAATTTTAATTACATTTAGCCTTAACAAGGGGTGAAAATTCCTTAAATTAACAAGAAGCAATCATTGTGAACACTTCATAATGCTAAATTTATTTACATTTACAAGGATATACATAATAGAAACAAATTTTGCTAAAGAGTTTCAATTGTACAATTGTTGGTCTTCTATACTTCTATTGTAATAATACAGTCTAGTTATTTTATTGTTGGTTTAATAAAAATGACATACAATTTATTTCATCTACTAAAACAGCATTATCTGCTTATATTTCCATAGTATAACAACTCTAAAAGTTAAGGGAGCTTTATGCCTTAGCTCTCCGATCACACCATTATAGACTGAAAATAGGACATAAAACAGAAATGTGAAATTTAAATTGTGTATCATTTCTTATACTGCTAAAATCAACACGTAAAGGCATTGCTGATCATTGCTTCAGTTATGGGCACAGTCATGCAAACCTCATCTATGTAAGTAGTTTTTACTCACATTAGTACTCCCACTCAAGCCCATGGGACTGCTGATATGAGTAAGGATTTGCAATATTGGACCCATACATGGTTTAATGGCAATATTTCCAGTGCACATGATTTAAACACTTTTGTTTCATTTGGTGACACCAACATCCTATGCTGAATCATGATGATTTTCTGTAGTATCTAGAAGGGATTTTTTAAAGCTTTAAATGTCATCAGATAGGCAGCATGTCTCCTAAGGGCTGTCTATATACCTGACTGTGGTGGCTTGGTGACTGTTACAAGCAGTTATGTTTAAATGATCAACTGTAATCTGTTTTTGTTTTTATTGAAAGTAGACGATCACTTTACTAGGTGTAGAGTTCATCACTCTGAATTTATAGTTTTACGCTGAAACCTACATGATCTATTCAGGTTTGGTTGAAATGTCCAGATCAGCTATTTGCAATAAAAATATAAACTAGAGATCATTGACTTCAGTGCTGCTAGCAATGTGAAAAATATACATCTCACTAACCAATTGTTAAACTATTGGCTGATCCATATTTGGGATTTTTCGTTTTACCAGGCTAATAAAAGCAGTGCAAAAAATTCTAAAAATCACTTTTGTAGTTTTGGTTATAGTCACATAACATACGATTCAAAGCATTCTCTGACAAACATCTAGAGTACTGCATTCCACTAAACATAGCAAAGTAGACAACATTACTCCTTAATTCTGCACTGATTAAAAAAACTTCACATTATTTTCAAAGGCATAGGAGCTGCTTTTGGAGAAGAAATATATAGTCTATCGTTACTACAAAATCCCCTGTGGTTGCTGTTGTTTTTCTTCTAAAAGCTAATCAAATTATTGAAAAATAGTTGCAACAAGAAAAAAAGATAACTAGATCCAAGATTTAAAAATAAATTATTTTATGTCAAAAAGAGTTGGAAGTATAATCTATTGACATGCTAATGCATACAGAATTATAATAGGAAAGTTTGACATTACCCAATTAAAAATATTTTCAAAACAAATCCATAAACATTAAAATGGTTAAACCCTTCTTTGATCAACAAAGGTTTCTTTTCAATATCATTTCTATTCAGCCCATTAAATGTTAAATAATATCTGGAGCTTTAACAATCTGCTAGCACAGTGCATACATTTTTTGAAGATTTTTATACATTTGTTTTTACTACAATATCTCTATGTTATCCTGATTATTATAGCTCTGAATCAGTGCGATTCAGAATAAAAGCAATTGATCACTTAACACTGTAAACAAGTCTCATTAGCATCTGATAACAAAAGGAATTGTTATTTGGCTTAACAAGAGTCATGTGTATAACACAGAAATAGACTACATTTTGAGAAGCTGGCCATGTCTACCACAAGCAAGAAATAGCACTCTGTTTTTTTCCTGGATAAATTTAAAGCACACTGGATTCTTAATTTAAAAATAAATTGCTTATTAAACAAGCCAGAGGAAAAAATTATGAGTCTGACACTTTAAAGAGGTTCTTACAGACATCACCATGCAAATATTGGTGGATTTTTAGCAGTTGGATATGGTGCTGACGATGTCAATTTAGCACGGTGACCTTGTCAACACAGTTATTTGCTACAGTACTAAAGTAAGCAAATCGTTTCATTTTTTCTTTCCCCTTACAGCTATCATAATTGCATGTACTGAGTGCTAGGCAAACACACACAGACTGGATTTCACACATTCATTCAGTGCATTTCTATTACCAGTATATCTACAGCAGTGCGAGCAGCCATCCAAATACAGGATGCACCTATTGATGACACCTAGGCTTTAATTTGGAAATGTAATCAACTCAGTTCTTTTTAAGTAAGCTATATGTTTAAATTAAATCATGAGTTAAAATAAAGATACACAAGCCATCCTTTTTCATTTAACGTAATGGAACAGGTAGTTTCATTAGAATGATTAGAAACACATCTCCACTTTTCATGTAAAATGTATCTGATCATTGTCTTTGTTTCTTTTTTTAAAAACAGCATGTTAAAGCGCTAATGCAGAATGTGTTGCTATATGGTCAGCATTTTGCACTATTTAACATATGTCTGCCTTTCTCAAGTTATTAATATACAAAAGATACAAGACTATGAGCTGCAGTAGATACTTGCAATTACTAGTAACAAAAACATAAAATATATGGAGGCAAATTTCACTCTGTCAAGTACAGAGGTCCTGCAGAAGGCCCTGTGCACCACTTTGGTCATATACTAAGAGTCTGATCTAAAAACTTGCTGCCAGGGCCCCTTACATCCCATTAAAGTCAGTGATTGCGGAGGGCACTCAGCACCTCGCAAGACTGTGTCCATGAGCCTTCCTTGGCGCATGGGCCCTCTTCCCTTGAGGAAGATTCACCTATATCGTGTCATTCAGAAGAGGCAGGTGATCTTAATAATTTGTAACATATTTTATAGGCTCTATCTGGATCATTTTTTCCAGTAATTTTTTATTCAGTGACATCCTGATAAGACCCATCCTTTTTGAAAATGAGTCCATTCATAACCTGAGGACTGTTGCCCTTTGAATCAGTGAACTAAGAATATGAAAAACCACCAGACCTGATAGGAAAATACTTTTACATTAGTTCATGGTCATTTTGCCTTTGCCCCTCCCTGTTTCTCCTTAGAAGTATTGCTATTTTTCCTCAAACTTGTGGTGTATCCTACTGCCCATAAAATTGTATGAGACATGACCAATATTATGGAGTGTAAACACCAGGAAGTAGATATGCCTTGAGTACATGCTAGGGGTAACAGTAGGCCAGGTCTAGAGATGGTTGAATTAAAAGTGACATATCCAGAGAGGAAAGGTAGATATAAACAGTAAGGAAGAAGAATGATGCTTAAAACACTTGCTGAGGGAAGTCAGTCACAGATCCGTCACATGATAGGCCTGTCTCATGCTGCCCGTTGGAATTCTTTATTGCTGACAGAGCAGAACACTAAAAGTAGGTGGATTGAGCCAGGAATTGTTATTCTGGGGAATAGCTCCTTTTAAAATGGGTAGCAAAAGCTGGGCAAGTGAGAGGCCCTAATCTGGCATGTATTATTTCTTTATTATAAACTATCTATGCCAAACAGTTCCACTTTATTTGCCTGTTCAAAAAATGCAACTATTTTGCTTTACTACATTGGTGGGAACTGACCCACTGAATGATACACATTTACTTACAAGAGCCCTGCATTAAAAACTGAAGCAGGGTTCCCTGTGATGTCTCCCAGATTCCAACGGCTTTATGCATACTCTCCATTTTGCATTGCATGAGCCCAAATAGAAGTGTGTTTGCTTCCAATGAAATTGGCAGGAAAATTAATCCAAAGATTTCTCATCTTTAAATATATGTTCTGTTTTGCCAGCTCACTTCCTTCGGTGATGTTTCACTTTATGGCCATTTCAGGCTCTCTTCAGTTCAGAACGTCATTCTCCCATGTTCGCCACATGACATTTTTTCTCTAAAGATTTGCCTCAGCATTTTCTCTGAGTATATCCTTTGCTTCTGTGAAATGTAAACTTGGTTGAGAGCAAGATGTTCCATGTCTCTGTTGAACCTCTTCATGCAAGAGCACTCAACTTTTTCTCTCCAGCTTTGTGGGAGAGACTCACCTCTACCAAAAGAGTCTGTGGTTTGTATAATCCTCTTGGCACTGTTTGTTTTGGGTAGAACATCTTAAAATAAAAAGCGGAATTTCTGTCCTCCAGGAAATTTTGAGATTTTAAAATTTGGATTCATCCTGAATTAGGGAAAAAGTCAAAATTTTGGAATTTTTTAGGAAGTGAAATAGCTTGTTTTGACCTTATAGAAAGATTTCATTTCAATAAAGTTGCTCTTTTGATAAAGTCAAAATGTTTCAATTTTGACTTTAATATTGTCTTCAAAACATTTTGACTTTTATAATTTAAATATAATATAAATGTCAAAATTAGAGTTATAATGAAATGTTTTGACCTTATCAAAATGAAACATTATGATAATTTCCAGCAGAAAATTTCAACAAAATCAATACATTCCCATGAAATGTTTCAATTTTGTAAAATCAGCCTTTTATGATGACAAACGTTACATCAGAAACATTTTAACCCGCTCTAGTTTTGAGGCTAAGGGTTGGAGGTTTTTTTAAGCACATTCTTCAGCTTAGTATAGTATCTGTCCATCACACAACTTAATTCTCTGTCTTTACTTGGCTATATTTTGTCTTTAGGGGAAGTTTTTTCTTCATAGATTATGTATAAAAAGTGGTGACCTTGGTAACCATCAGGCCAAATCCTGAAATCCTTCTGCAGTGTTTTTTTAATAGCTTGCCAAGGTAAAATGTCATTGATTAAAACCTTAGAAAGAACTTCCAAGGTTTGGCCGAGAGAGTTTGTAACTTACAGGAAAAAGAGCAGGGAGTCAACTAATTTCTCAGTGGCATTTATCAACATAGAGTGTGGTATCTAGTGTCATGTGATACCATTCAGCCGAGGTCTTAGCTCCTAATGGTATGTCTACACTTCAGTAAAGATCTGTGGCATAGCCACAGCTGGTCCATGTCAGTTGACTCAGGGCTCAGACTGCTAAAAATTGCAGTGTAGACGTTCGGGCTCAGGCTGGAGCCATGGCTCTGAAATCCCATGACAGGGGGAGTGGAGGGGAGAGTCTGAGAGCTTCAGCTACAGCCCGAGCCCAGACTTCTACACTGCTCCTTTTAGGGCCGCAACCCCCACTAACCCAAGTCAATTGCCTTGTGCTCTGACACTTAGTACTTCAGGGTTTTTTTTTATTGTAGTGTAGGTCTCTGTGCCCATTTGACCAGAGCAGCTGCAGCTTCTGCTGTTTTCCTTTGCCCAGGTATCAGTAGCTGAATTTTGTCATTGAGTGACTCATTGTTTATTACTGACTAGATAAAGCAGCCAAACCTGATACGCACTTGAGCACAGTTTTTGTCCAGTTTTCCCCTTTCGTTAAAACTCCAAAATACCTGAATTTTTCTGCACTGCCTTCTAATTCTCGTAGAAGGGAGAATTTGTAGAAATAGGGAGAAACTGGGTCATGTATTTAACTGTAAATGGATTTCTTCAAGTCACTCCCACCAAGGTGTCTCACTAATCCACCCTTCTCCCTATAGACCTCCATCCTGTGAAGTCCTGAGCATCTCCTGCAACGTGCTGAGCTCCTTCAATTCCTACACAAGTGAATGGGAGTTGAGGGGGCTGAGCACTTGATGGAATCAGGCCATATTTATCTTCAGGCCCTCTCCAAGCCGGTGGATTTAGGCATTGACATGGTAGATTAATGTAGGTAATTAGAGATGGTATCTTGGCATGACACGACTGTCCATGTTTGCTGGCTTGTGTTCAGTGGTTTTGAATGTGAGCACTAATAATACGCAGGTCTGTATGGCTCTATGATCAAACATGCTAGACAGCTGGAGAAGTCATTCAAAGACCTGCGGGTATAAGTACAATAAATAGCCAATTTTATTCTTGTCGTTCATCTCCTACTGTGTACATTAGTTGTGGTTGAATCCTTTGTTTACTCCTAATTTTCTCCTCTTTGTAGCGGGTGACGCCTGAGATTTTTTGGCTAATCTTTGAATGGTAAAGAGGGGCTTAAAAGGATTTAATAATGGGATACAGAGCCATTCACCTCTGCCACTGGTTTGAATCAGTTCAGTTCCTAGTGGACATCTGGCCACGTTACATAAACAGGCAGTTGTCAAAGGTCTCGCTTGAGAAGCTATACCCTGACTGGGCCGCGGAGCCTGAATTAACATGTCCCCCCTAGATGCAGGGCTAGTACAGTGACAGGCTAAGGGTGGGATAACTGGCATTGCCACTATCTGTGCTGTATGGTGCCTGTTCTGTGCCTTTACAAAAGACTTTGGCCTCCAGGGCTGCCAAGCCAGCCCTAAATTAACTTACAAACATGCTTGCATACTGTTTTTCCAGAAATTCAAACTGACAAATAAGCCCATACAAGCTTGCAGGCTCATTGGCACTCACCCATTATGCTCATGATACAGAGCAAGCTTATTAACCTGATGTTTAGTTTGCCCATCACGCTTGCCCTTCATTGTGAACCTTAAAAAATAAATCTACTGAGCCACAGGGAAATGTAGACTTCTTCAAGCACAGGAGCCATAAAGCAATTTTCAGAACAAAATCAAAGAGTTGGGCTTTTACCCGGGGTGTCTGAGTGAGCTAGAAGGAGTGAGGAGTCTCAAAGCCTTGGTGCAAGATCTCAGAAAGACACAAAAGTGTTGGCTGATGACCACAATGCTTAATTTAACTACAAATACTGCAAACTGTAAGGGGCCAAGAAAAAGATGTTAATACCCTGAAGCCTTAGGCTGGTAGAAAAAGAGACCCAAATCCTGCTTGTTTGACTCTTGTCTGTAGCCCCAGTGAGACCAGTGTGGGAATTACTCCCATGACAATGGCAAGCAGGAATTAGTGGCTGAGGAACCAACAGTTTCCAATAGCATGAAGAGAGGGGAAAGGGATTATTTTTTTCACATCTGATTTCTAAGGTGCTATGTTCCCTCTACACAATATTAGGTTATACACCTTATCCCTAACTAAATTAATCTGAGAAGACCCCTGTGTGCTAGAGATGGAATTCCATCATGCAACGTGCAGTTAAATATGAGTGCATCTTTCAGGGGGTCCAGACTCTTGTTTTATATGATCTGTAATCTGTTTATCACCATCTTCCCACCCTTCAAAGAAAAGCATGATGGGTAACAAAGTAATGAAAACAATGGTCCTAAACAGCACACTGCCATGGCTTGTTAGGCTGACAGTTCACTGTAGTCATTAGGCATATATGCAACGTGTCTTATCTTTCCCATGGACACGAAGCAGACTAAAGCCAAACGGTGGAAGAAATGGCTTCACAGCACTATGACATGGAAGACAACTGTTGCCAATTTGCCTTTGTTTCCCCGCCCCACCCAACGGTTATCGCCACTGAGTTTGCTTAATGGGGTTTATACGATGTTATGTGTATCATCAACTTGATATTGATATAATTAGCTGTGATTAATCCTCATGCTGGGAAGCTGAGGGAGTGTTTCTTTTAGCTGAGGGTATGTCTAAATTTGTGTTCTTTTTATATAATACAAGTTGACAAGAACTACAGCAGAGGGGGAATAGAATGAAGTTTGGATTTAAAGAATTTTTATTATTTGAGGTCGATAAAGGAATTGAGTGGGGATGGGAGGAGGGATGCAGGCTGAGGTAACTGGCAGCATTTGGAGCTAGAAGGATTGATTTTCACTGTGATTATAGTCTATACATTGAGAACAGCCCAGGTTATTTTTTCCTTTCCCTCCTCCTGCCTCCCTCCCCGCCAAAAAACCCCATCCAGTTATCCCTACTTCCCTTTTTGGAGGAGATTCTTACACAATTATTTACCTTATTATCGTGTGTAAATTCTCTATATGTTGTCTTATGGCTTTCCGTACGTCCCACTGTAGGTTATTATGTGTCAGGTCCTCTCACAGTCATTCTGCCAGGTACTTTGTTGTGTAAAAAACAAAAAACCAAAATCAACCCCACTGTTGACTGTTCCTGTTGACTTAGACTTGAGCTTAGGACAATGCTGTTTGGACTGTCTGGACTTTGGAAGTAACTTCTTGATGTTTGGATTTTTCTGTTGGCATAATGCTCACGCATGACTATTGTACATAGGCGAAAGAAAATCTCACCCAATAAACATTGGTTTCTCTTTTTATTAAAAAAAAACCCTGTTTTTGTGGTTTTGTACTGGTCATTTGTTTTGGCATGGCTGACTCCACAGAGGGACGGTTTTGACTCTAAAAGAAAAGCATTAAGGGTTTTTTTTTCATTCCTCGTGTTCTACATTTGACTATGATCTAGGAGACAATGTAATAAAAGATTTGCCCTTTTAAAGTCAGTGCATTTCCTGGCTCAAAAGTCCTCTGTGATACTGATATATGGTGGCCCACCAAAATGCAATGAGCAGGGAACATCAAATGCAAATGGTTGAGAGACAGGAGCAACAGCAGTCCTCTGTCCATGAGGCCTCTCTTTCACAAACACACAGACAGGATTAGGCCAGAAAAAGGGACATTTGATATTTTGACACAAAACAAGTAGAAGCCCGGAGATAGTCCTCTAGACACTCGGGACTCTGAAAAAGAATAAGAAGAGCATAGATGTCACTCCAAAAAATGGAAAAACAAAATATTTCCAGAATGAGGAGTGTCCTGAATTGGTAGAAGGAAGGAAGAAAACAAGTTGTAGGATACCACATTGCACATCCAGGTACAATCAGTGACCCAGTTAGAAAACGGCACCATTATTGCCTCAATCATCCATTTTCAAACTGCTTTAACATACCAATTTAAAAATATGCTGCAGGCCTCTCTATATTGCATCTGCACATGCCAGTATCCAAGTTAAAACAAAAGGGTCACTTCAGAGTGTCAGAGTTTAAGGCCAGAAGGGACCATTAAATCATTGCGGGAGACCTCCTGTATATCACAGGCCTTTGAATCTCACCTGGTCATCCTTGTATTGAGTTCAATAACTTGCATTCGACTAAATCCTATTTTCCAGAAAGGCATCCTGACTTGATATGAAGACCTCAAGAGATGGAGAATCCACCACTTCTCTTGGTAGTTTGTTCAATGGTTAATCACCCTCACTATTTACAAATTGTATCTAATTTCCAATTTGAATTTATCTGGCTTCAGTGTCCAGTTATTGGTCCTTGTTCTGCCTTTTTCCACTACATTAAAGAGCCCTTCAGTATCTGGTGTTTTTCCCCCCATGGAAGTACTTATACACTGTAATCAAGTCCCCTCTTAGTCTGCTTTTTCATAAAGTGCTCAATCTGTTTAACTTAAGTCTCTCATTGTCAGACATTTTCTCTATGCCTTGAATAATTTTTCTGGCTCTTTTCCTCACCACTCCATTTTTTGACATCCTTTAAAAAATGTTGACACCAGAACTGTATGAAATTTCCCAGTACTGGTTTCACCACTTGCATATACAGAGGTAAAATCACCTCCCTACAGCTACTCACTTCTCCCTTGTTCATTCATCAAAAGATTGCAGGAGCCATTTTTGCTGCAGCATCACACTGGACGAGCTGGAACTTTCATATCAGTTATGGGAATGCTCAACTGATGCTCAACTGTGCTGTCAAGCATGTAATGCTTAGATACTTTACCAGACAGAGGACAAGGTCTCTATCTCAACGAGTTTTTAAAATTTAAATTAATATAATTTGTGGAGACAGAGGCTGGGGAATGGGATGCAACAAAAAATATATCAACAGCAACGGTTAACACCTGTCCTATTAATGCCATACCCTTTGTTTTAATTTTCCCCCTATTATCCCCAACAACAATCTCTGTTTTGTGTCAGTCCCTGGAAAGTAGAGGCTAGAGATCACTTGGAAGACATTTGTTTTAAAGAAGAGGGAATGGGAATATGCAGTGATGAGCTGCCAAAATCTTAACAACGGGTTCCCTCCTCACCCCACGAGGGGGTTGTTGTCCACCCCCGCCCCCCGGGACTCCTGCCCCATCCAATCCCACCGCGTTCCTTGAAGCCCTCCTCCAGCCCCATCCACCCCCTCCCCTGTCCCCTGACTGCCCCCAGAACCGGGTAGGAGGGTCTCGTGGGCCACCGTAGTGGGTGCCCACCCCACCCCTAAGAGCCAGAGAGACCTGCTGGGGGGCGAGGTGGGGAGTCCTGGCTGTGCTTACCTGGGGCAGCTCCCAGGAAGCATCCGGCAGGTCTCTCTGGCTCCTAGGGGCGGGAGACAGTAGCTTGGGGGGAGCAGGGGGAGCGGCTGCTCCCCCACTGATCACATCAAAAGTGGCGCCTTAGGCGCCGACTCCCTGGGTGCTCCGGGGCTGGAGCCCCCACAGGGAGAATTTGGTGGGTGCAGAGCCCCCACTGGCAGCTCCCTGCCCCGCGCCTGGCCCCAGATCACCTCACCTCCGCCTCCTCCCCTGAATGCACCACCCCGCTCTGCTTCTCTGCCTCACCCCGCCCCCCACCCGCCCCTGGCTTCCCGCGAATCAGCTGTTTGGCTGGGGTTGGGGCGGGGAGGGGAGGGGACCTGCCGGTGGGTGCTCTGCACCCACCAAATTTTCCTCTTGGGTGCTCCAGGGCTGGAGCACCCATGGAGTCGACACCTAAGGCGCCACTTTGGGCCGGTTAAATTTAGAAGCCCTTTTAGAACCGGTTGTCCCTCGCAGAACAACCGGTTCTGAAAGGGCTTCTAAATTTAACAACCGGTTCTAGTGAACCAGTGGGAACCGGCTCCAGCTCACCACTGGGAATATGTCAGTCGGGGTTAGAGATGGGCTTCTGCGTCGAAAGATGCAGACACAATGGAGGGGAAGAGGACACAGAGGACTTAACAAGAATGAAGGGTGGCACATCTCAGTGCCTGGCATGCTGAGCAACATCCACTCCAGAGGTAAGTGGAAACAAGCTTATTTTAGATCACGGAAGAGCTGGATCAGTTTAAGTACCACTGATAGCCTCCCTCTCAAATCTTCTCTCTGGTTTTATTGACCCTGAGGTTGGGGATTAAACACCCATTGAAAAATTATCTTGTCAACATCTTAAAATAAAATAAAATAAAATAAAAAATTTACAGCAGAGGCTAAAAAAATCGTTGAATCATAGGACCAGTTGCAGCACTTAGTAGAATCGTACTCAATTATGACAGGTTAAAAAAATCTCTCCATTGGCAGTATTTTAGACAGGACTTCAAAAGAGAATTATCTCTTGATCCCTACATTCACAAACAACTAGGGATTTAAATGAAAGTTATAAATGGGCAGAGGAGGAGTTTGCAGTCTGTTGGTGACGATGCTTTTTGGAAGGCAACTAGACAGTCTAGTTGTTTCTGGGCAAAGATAGAAGACTGCATACTGCCCGCTAAAAATAAGGCTATGAGAATGGAGAGGGAAATAGCGGAAGGATGCGCTAACTTGGATGTAGGGAGTTCTTCTGTTTCTTGGAGACTTGGTCTCCAATGTGCTACAAAACCAGAAGGGGATTTTTAGATGCCTGTGACTTGGATGTATAAAAGTGTCCCTCCTCCCCCTCCACCCACACAAAATGCCCAACCCAAGCTATCTACCAGTCCTGACTCTTGCATAGGTTTTGGCAAGGAAGGCCTTTCTGCATTACAGTCAGCTTCATATTGGTTCAGTTTCATGTTCAGAGAGAGGAGTGCTATTTCCAAAAACAATTTTTGGTAAAAATAAATGCAATTTTTTTGGCACTACGCACGTGTATTTGGACCTGAAAATTAAGCACAACCCCATCCAGCATGGCCATAAACTTTTAACGATATTAATTACAGAAAATTACACAAGCCCAATCAGGAATGACCTAAAATAGTGCAGGTGTGGGGGAGGAATCCAATGTTATTGACGAAAGCTTCTTTTGTGTTAGCATGCTACAGGTTCTGTTTGATGTGGATGTGTAATTCACAAAACCTTTCATAAAAACACATTTATGCTTTGTACCATTATGAAATAAAGGCCGGTAGTCAATTGCTTTTGAAGTGACTGGGATACAATCTTCTGAACAGCTATTACAAATAAAAACCACCATAAGTGGGGTTGGCTAAACAGGAAATATTTATTCCCAGGTTTGCAAGTGCAGCACTTTACTCTTCAGATGGAAATTTAAGAAAATGCTAAAAAGAGTGAGCTAGAAAAGTATGCCACAGAGTGAGAAAAAGGAAACTATCATCTCCAAGCTAATGCAAGCTTTTTGTAGTGTCATTGGTTGTAAATATATTACTAATCTAACTGATTTATGCTACTCTCTCCTTTGTTGAATGCTGAAATCGGGTTACAATTAATAAGGCCTAGTTTACATCTGAGTCCAAAATTATTTGTGCACATAGAAGCTCTCTGATTTTTGGATGTTTTAACTGTTGAAAAAATGCACAATGCCGTAGGCTCTTAGTATTAATAAAAATTTAGATGACTTAAGTATTTAGAGTAGGTTATTAAGAATTGATTTTGCCATAACCCTTTATCATGAAGATAATGAACACTGATTGATTTCAAAAGAAGACAGGTGTCTCCTCTCAGATCCTCACTGCTACGTCAGTATTCTGATCTCCCTACCTACATGAAGGCCCCAGTGAGAGCTCTATGGGTGTGAAGAGAACAGAATTTGGGCACTGATGCCCACTGGCCCTCA
Organism: Lepidochelys olivacea; assembly: GCF_965140295.1. NCBI lineage: Eukaryota > Metazoa > Chordata > Testudines > Cheloniidae > Lepidochelys > Lepidochelys olivacea. Next base: position 112,230,379 of record NC_140417.1, read on the forward strand.
GAGCACATGCCTTGAAAAAGAAGTTGTCTTCTTAAAGCCACAGGGTCATGGTTGCTCACTTATTCATTGTCAGGGGGCCTGCATGGGTGTAAGTTATGGAGGAATTTGTCCCTCATCCTTTGACAACTTTAGAATTAGCACGTGGGGCTATAGAAACCTATCCCAGGGACATCAGTTTTAGAATTAATTTGTTTCTTCAATCATGTAAAATGTAAAAAAATAAGTTCTACAGTGAATAGGAAGACATTTTTTTCCTAACACACTTAACGTGTTGTTTTATAATTCTTTGATTTCATTAAACAACATTTTAACATTATCACTTATACTGCCCTGTTTTTGAGATCTCCAATTATACCATCAGCAGACCAGCTCCGTGCATTCTTCCTCCCCATTGTCTTCAAATGCCACCAGTTGGTACAGCCCAAGTGGGCACTGGAGGCATGCAGATGCTTAACTGGGGGAGATGCTCTTACAGGTATACATCTGGCACCAGGAACAGTTGTCCTGTCAGTTTTGGAGCTGCTTATGTATCTGACATGTGGTTAGGCTACAGATAGACTCTCTGTGCTGTATTATTCTCTTGGATGATCTTTTACCTTGACATAAAAATATTCATCACTACTAAAAAGAAGAGAAAGAGAGAGGAGGAAAAAAGAAACATATACTATAGTCCCTAAAATGCCTCTGTTTTCTGGCACATCAAATATTGTTTTGAGATTAATTCCCAAAGGGAGATTGTAATTACATTTTTTCCAATAGTGTCTATCAATGAGACATGCATGTACTCATTTGCAACACATCAATGAGTTCATTAAACATGGTGCAAACTAGCATAGAAGAGTGAAACTGAAACAACATTCTTCCACTGTTGAACTTGTATACTTGGACTTTTTTGTGATTATGGAGACCACCTACACTTGAAAATAACCTCACATTCAACACCCAATGATATTAATTTCACTTGATTTCATGTCCTAAGGTCAAAAACCTTAATCAGAGTTGCTATCATTAGCTCAGTTTCCTTTTCTATTAAGCGATTATAATCACTTATTAATGAGTCATGAAGTTTTAATAATTTTTCACTAGGATGAAATTGCTAAACATTAGTTATGATGCATACTGTATGGATGCTTTGTTTCACAATGTAAATTTTGCCTGATGTTGCTTTAAAAAAATCCCCAGAAAAAAATAACTGGTTACAAATGAGCATTTGAAATGGCCTTTTTCATCATATTTATAAACAATACAAAGACAAAGCAGGTCATTTTGTCTCATGTCTAAACTTGTTGCATCTCTGGGTCTTGTGACTTCTGCAGTCCTTCATCAAAAAAGATACCCACCAAGACTGCTTACTAAACAGGAGATAGAAGAAAATATCACAGCTTTTGGTTTTCCTTATTTTGATTGTTATAGCATTGGACCATCAAGGTTCAAAAGCACGAGCCAGGGTCTTTGAGCTAATGTAGAAGAGAAGCGGCACAGCACTTCAGATTGCCAAAAAGGAATGTCTGAATTCTGGGTTGGATTTTCCTTAGCTTGCTATTATTCATGGACACAACTAAACCAATGCCAGACACGCAGCTCAGCTTTGGCTAAGGCTTTTATTGGTTAACTGACTTTTTACATGCAACAACCAGAACTCCTTAAGAAGAGGACCAGAACATAAGAAGAATTGACAGGAGCATAATAATAGGTAGGTAAATCAGGACATCAGAAATATCAGGGGGGTATGTTAAAGAAAGCTAAGTTAGCCCGGCAGTGATAACAGCTTCTTGGTATACTGCCCCCCCACACCCACACTAGTTTACTGACATAAGCGATATGTTTGATGAGGAGAACACATCTGATTAGACCCATTACAGAAGTAAGTACTCCATGCTGCACAGAAGCCAAATGGTCTTGAGTACCCAATTGAAGGAAGAGAATAAACTGAGTCCAGATGGAATCACTGTTAACTTGTATGATACCCACCTACTGCACAGCTTGCAGGTCTTAAAACAAATGGTCAATCTTTTTAGGTGCCTTGCTGCACTGATAACAAAGAGACCACATGGAACGGAGGCTCTTTATGTTGCATGTTTTCAAAGACCTGGACAAGGAGCTCTCTGGCCTATTAACGATGATTTTCCAAAACGTCTCGGGCACTGGGGAAGTTTCAGAGGACTGGAAGAAAGCAAATGTTGTGCCAATGGCTTTAACAGGGTAAATGGGGTGATCTGGGTAATTATAGGCCTATAAACCAGATGCTGATCCTGGGCAAAATAATGGAATGGCTACACAGAACTGGATTAATAACAAATGGTGAGTAATTAATGCCAATCGACGTGAGTTTATGGCAAATAGATCTTGTCAAACTAACAATATCTTTATGGATGAAATTCCAAATTCGGCTGATAAAGGAAATAGGGCTAATCTAATATACTCAGACTACTTCTTCGAGTGCTTGCTCATGTCGATTCCCTTCTAGGTGTGTGTGCGCCTACATGCACAGTTGTCGAAGACTTTTGCCCTAGCAATATCTGGAGGGTCAGCTGTGGCGCCCTCTGGTGTGCCGTGCTCATGCTTCAGTATATGAGGCGCTGCAGGCCCTATGCCCTCTCAGTTCCTTCTTACCGCCCAGGGTGGTTGGTCGGAGCGCCTCTCTCTCTCTTGCATCGCAAGTGGTCAGCAGTTTCTCTCCCTTTTGACTTCGTGTTCCTGTAAATAGCTTTGTTTATTGTAGATTAGTTAGTAAGTAGCTGTTAAGTACTGTAGTTAGTCAATTAGGATCCCAGCGGGGACTTTGCCAAAGGCGGGGCATGCCCCGGTCCCTGGGTTTTAAGCCCTGCACTGACTCTAATAGACGTATGCCTATTAGTGACCCGCATGGTAGCTGTGTGAAGTGCCTGGGGGAATCCCACATCCAAGAGGTGTCGCATCTGTACGAACTTTTGTCCCAGGACACAGAAAGAACGTGACATTTGCTTGAGGGCCCTCCTCATGGAGGCTGCTCTCTGCCCAGCCTTGGAGCCGTCCCAGCCAGATGCAACACCCAGCACTTTGACGTCGGTGCAGAGAGCACCCCCGGCATCAATCCCCTTTGTCAGTGCCCAAGAAGAAGCGGGACCCAGCACTGAGGAAGAGGGACCAAGGGGCATTGGGTAAAGGACCTGTTTGGGCTGCCCACCCACAGTGGAGCTGCAAGGGGACACATCCCCTAGGGGACCTCCTACCCTCACAAGGGATCTGCCACCAACTCAGGGAGAGCAGTAGGGGACCCAGACTGCTGGTGGAGTCAATGCCTTCCCAGCTCACGGCACACAGAGAGCAAAGGAGTCTCCCACCACAGCCAGCACCATATGCGGCAATGGACCCAGCAAAGGCTCCCTGCGAAGGCAAGCCAGCCATGAAAGCCTTACAGAAGGCGAGTGAGCACCGCTAGTCACTGGAGCCGAGGCATAGCCCTTCGTTGCCATGTCCCTGGTCTCTGCATCAGCCCAGGTTACCGGTTCACTGCTACAGATCGTCGGCACCATGCTCCCGGTCTCTGCTCTCATGCTGGGTCTCGCACAGAGAGAAGTGCCGGTCACTATATGATCGGCACCAGTCATCTTCATGCCACCCCTCTCCACGCTCATGGTCACCGACACCAGGACCTGGGGACGCTCCCCAACACAGCGCCGTTCCCCCTACTCCTGGCACTGATCACCCACGGTGACAGTTAGCCACCGGACTCAGGCGTTGATTGCCCTGCCATGGTGACAGGACGAGGATTCCTCAGGCATGAAGAGGGAGTTCTGCCACTGGTTGAGACAGCACCATTGTGACTGGGCTCCTGAGGCTATGTCCACCTCAGTGATGCTGTCCTGGCAGCAGAGCCCGTGGCCAGTGCAATGGCCTTAGTGGAATGCCTGGGGCATGCTGGTTATGCTGATGCCCCTCTCACCAAACGGCACTGACCGCCCCAGGCTTGGTGCGCAAAGCGCAAGCAGATGCTGAGGTGGAGGGACAGGTGCCTACCCCATGATCCCCTTCCCCACGGAGGATGATGCCCCAGGCCCTCCCCCAACAGTTCGGTCATCCTCATCCTCTCCAGATGAGCCTGTGGCAGGGCCCTCTTGTGCTCGCCCATTGGATGACTTTAAAGAGTACCAAGCCCTGCTCCGAAAGGTGGCCACTAATTTGGGCCTAGAGTCGGAAGAGATGGTGGAGCAATCAGACACTTTGTTTAATATGCTCTCAGCATCCACCCCTGCACTTGTCACGCTCCTGGTGCACAAAGGGATCCTAAAGATTGTCAAAGCCCTCTGGCAAACCCTGTCCACCCACTCCCAAGAGGGCTGAGAAAAAGTATTTCATCCCCACCAAGGGGTTCAAATACTCATACCTGCTTCTGGGGTTATGACCAGGGTCCCAGTGGGGGCCAGATCAGTTAGGGTGAACTGCAAAGAATGGGGCAGATGATCCCCAAAACTGGTGGATATTTCAATACTTAGATTTATCAAACCAGCTTCTTTATTACCTCACTGGTTCCCCAGAAGCCAGCAACACAGTTCCCTTGAAGTAACCCAGCCCTAGGCCTCCTTCCGGGTACCCAAGTCAAATATGAAGAAGATTTCTGAAAATCTTATTTCATCATATAAAAGAAAAGGTTCTACCAATCCCAAAAGATGGGACACATTACCTCCCAGGTTAATGAATATTCCAGATCTTACCCAAGATACATGCTTATAGCCAATTCTTACTAACTAAACTAAAATTTATTTAAAAAGAAAAGAGAGAGTGGCTTGGTGGTTGGACCCCGCATCGGTATTTCAGGGAGTTTCCTTTGTGGTCCCAGCCCCATCGCTAACTCTGGTTTCTGTTGCCTTGGACTTGGGTTGGGGAGACCACCTGTGCAAGCTCAGTCCACAAGGTCGCTGGTCGGGAGTCAACCACTCTCTTCACATAAATGTCAGGGAGCTCAGGGCGGTTCACTTGGCCTGTCAGGCTTTTTGGTTCCACCTACAAGGCAAAGTGGTTCAAGTCCTGACGGACAACATCGCCCTGATATTTTATATCAACAAAGAAGGTGGAGCCAGGTCCCCTGCCTTCTGCCAGGAAGCCCTCCGGCTCTGGGACTTCTGTGTGCAGCATGCCATTCATCTCATGGCAGTGCACCCACCCGGAACCAGGAACATATTAGCATATTACCTCAGCAGAGCCTTCTCGTCTCACCACGAATGGTCACCCCGAGGTGGTCAGGGGGCTCTTCTGAAAGTGGGGATCTCCCCAGGCGGACTTGTTCACGATGCATCAGAACAGGAAATGTCACCTGTTCTGCTCATTTTGGGGGATTGACAGAGACTTCTTGCCAGGCGCCTTCCTATTCACGTGGTCGGGGGCTCTGATGTATGCTTTCTCACCGGAGCTGTTGCTTCACAAAATCCTCATGAAGATCAAGCAGGACAAGGCCAAGGTTATCCTGATAGCCCCAGTTTGGCCTCACCAACACCGCTTCATCACGCTGATGGACCTGTTAGTGACGACCCCCGATGCAGCTGTCCCTATGGCCTGATCTCCTGTTCCAGAATTATGGCAGGCTCCTGCACCCGAAGTGAGCAGTGCTGCACCTAACAGTTTGGTGGCTGCATGGTTAACTGCAAAAGAGCAGGAGTGTTTGGCCCACATCCAGCAGGTCCAGCTGGGTAGTAGAAAGTCCTCCACTAGAGCAACCTGCCTGGCTGAATGGAAATGATTCACATTCTGGGCCTTGGCCCAAGGGGTTAGGCCTGAGCAGCCTCGCTGCAGTAGATCCTGGACTACCTTATGCATCTCAAGCTCCAGGGCTTGTCCCTTTCATAAATTAAGGTCCACTTGGCTGTCATATCAGCCTTTCACCCTCCATTCCAGGGCAGGTCAGTCTTCGCTCATAACATGATGGTCCAGTTCTTGAAAGGTCTGGAGTGACTCTACCCCCAGGTTCAGTACCCGGTCCCTCCGTGGGACCTGAATTTGGCACTCACACGACTCATGAAAGCCCCCTTTGAGCCTTTGGCATCCTGTTCCCTTCTTTTGTTCTCCTGGAAGGTGTCATTCCTGGTGGTGATAACTTCTGCCCCAAGGGTCTCCGAGATTAGGGCACTTATCTCGGAGCCACCCTATATGGTGGTCTTCAAGGACAAGGTCCAGCTGTGGCCCCATCCGGCTTTCCTACCCAAGGTGGTTTCGCAATTTCATATGAGTCAGGACATATTTTTGCCAGTCTTCTTCCCAAAGTCTCATAAGTCTGAGGAAGAACATATGTTGCACTTTCTGGATGTCAGGAGAGCCCTAGCCTTCTATATCAAGAGGACCAAGCCATTTCACAAGTCAACGCAGTTGTTTGTCACGGTGGCAGATAGGATGAAAGATTGTCCAATGTCCACCCAGAGAATCCCATCTTGGGTCATCGCCTGCATCCAATTTTGCTATGATCAGGCAAAGGTGCCTCCACCAGTGATTGCAACCGTCCACTCAACTAGAGCGCAAGCCTCGTTGGAGGCCTTCCTGGCCCATGTGCCAATTCCAGATATCTGCAGGGCTGGCACACGTTCACGTCTCGCTATGCGCTTACCCAGCAAACCCGAGACAATGCTGGCTTCGGTAGACCAGTATTACAAGCTGCACGTCTGTGGACTCTGAGCCCACCTCCAGGGATACTGCTTGTGAGTCACCTAGAATGGAATTGACATGAGCAAGCATTCGAAGAAGGAAAAACAGTTATCTACTTTTCGTAACTGTTGTTCTTCGAGATGTGTTGCTCATGTCCGTTCCATTACCCACCCTCCTGCCTCTCTGTCAGAGTTGCCGGCAAGAAGGAACTGAGAGGGCGTAGGGCTGGTGGCGCCTGATATACCGACGCATGAGCGCAGCACTGCAGAGGGTGCCAGAGCCGACCCTACAGGTACCTCTAAGGCAAAAGTCTCTGACAACTGTACACTTGGGTTTTCACGCACCTAGAATGGTACGGAAATGAGCAACACATCTCAAAGAACAACAGTTACAAAAGGTAGGTAACCATTTTTTCTATAAAGCATTTGATTTGGTACAGCCTGTCATTTTGATTAAGAAACTAGAGTGATACAAAAGCAATATGGCACAAACCAAATTGGTTAAAACTAGCTAACAAATGTAATTGTAAATGGGGAATCATTGTTAAACAGGTGGGTTTCTAGTGGGATCCTGTAAAGATCAGTTCTTGGCTGTACACCAGGGGTAGACAATGGGCGAAACGTAAGCCAAATCCAGACAGCCAGATTCTTTTTGAACGGACCCCAAAATCTTTTTATGTAATTATTATTATCATTATTGATTTTTATTATTATTATTATTTTTATCTGGAGTCTGGACCTTGACCAATAAATTTGGACCCTGACAAAAAAGAATCGACTACCCCGCTCTATACTATTTGACATTTTTAGCAATGATCTAGAAGAAAACATAAATTCATTACTGATAATGTTTGCAGGTGTCACAAAGACTGGGGGAAGGGTAAATAATGAGAAGAACAGGTTACTGTCATAGAGCAATCTGGATCACTTGGTAACTTGGATGCACACATACAATATGTGTTTCAATACAACCAAGTATAAAATCGTACATCTGAGAACAAAGAATATAGGCGATACTTACAGGATGGGGGACTCTAGCCTGGGAAGCAGTGACTCTGAAAAAGATTTGGAAGTTATTGTGGATAATCAGCTGAACATGAGATCCTAGTGCAACACTGTAGCCAAAAAGACTATTGTAATACTTAGATGGACAAACAGGAGAATATCACATGTGAGTAGCAAGTTTACATTATCTCTGCATTTAGCTTAGTTATGACCACTGCTGGAATACCACGTCCAGTCCTGGTGTCCACAATTCATGAAGGCTGTTGATCGATTGGAGAGGAATCAGAGAAGAGCCATGAGAATGCCTCTTACTGGGAATGAAGGGCGATCAACAGGTTATCTCAAGTGCTTATATACAAATGCACAAAGCCTTGGAAACAAGCAGGGAGAACTGGAGGTCCTGGTGATGTTAAGGAACTATGACGTGATCGGAATAACAGAGACTTGGTGGGATAACTCACATGACTGGAGTACTGTCATGGATGGTTATAAACTGTTCAGGAAGGACAGGCAGGGCAGAAAAGGTGGGGGAGTAGCCCTGTATGTAAGGGAGCAGTATGACTGCTCAGAGCTCCGGTACGAAACTGCAGAAAAACCTGAGTGTCTCTGGATTAAGTTTAGAAGTGTGTGCAACAAGAGTGATGTAGTGGTGGGAGTCTGCTATAGACCACCGGACCAGGGGGATGAGGTAGATGAGGCTTTCTTCCGGCAGCTCACGGAAGCTACTAGATCGCATACCCTGATTCTCATGGGTGACTTTAATTTTCCTGATATCTGCTGGGAGAGCAATACAGCGGTGCATAGACAATCCAGGAAGTTTTTGGAAAGCGTAGGGGACAATTTCCTGGCGCAAGTGCTAGAGGAGCCAACTAGGGGGGGCGCTTTTCTTGACCTGCTGCTCACAAACCGGGTAGAATTAGTGGGGGAAGCAAAAGTGGATGGGAATCTGGGAGGCAGTGACCATGAGTTGGTTGAGTTCAGGATCCTGACGCAGGGAAGAAAGGTAAGCAGCAGGATACGGACCCTGGACTTCAGGAAAGCAGACTTCGACTCCCTCAGGGAACGGATGGCCAGGATCCCCTGGGGGACTAACTTGAAGGGGAAAGGAGTCCAGGAGAGCTGGCTGTATTTCAAGGAATCCCTGTTGAGGTTACAGGGACAAACCATCCCGATGAGTCGAAAGAATAGTAAATATGGCAGGCGACCAGCTTGGCTTAATGGTGAAATCCTAGCGGATCTTAAACATAAAAAAGAAGCTTACAAGAAGTGGAAGGTTGGACATATGACCAGGGAAGAGTATAAAAATATTGCTCGGGCATGTAGGAATGTTATCAGGAGGGCCAAATCGCACCTGGAGCTGCAGCTAGCCAGAGATGTCAAGAGTAACAAGAAGGGTTTCTTCAGGTATGTTGGCAACAAGAAGAAAGCCAAGGAATGTGTGGGCCCCTTACTGAATGAGGGAGGCAACCTAGTGACAGAGGATGTGGAAAAAGCTAATGTACTCAATGCTTTTTTTGCCTCTGTTTTCACTAACAAGGTCAGCTCCCAGGCTGCTGCGCTGGGCATCACAAAATGGGGAAGAGATGGCCAGCCCTCTGTGGAGATAAAGGTGGTTAGGGACTATTTAGAAAACCTGGACGTGCACAAGTCCATGGGGCCGGATGAGTTGCATCCGAGAGTGCTGAAGGAATTGGCGGCTGTGATTGCAGAGCCATTGGCCATTATCTTTGAAAACTCGTGGGGAACCGGGGAAGTCCCGGATGACTGGAAAAAGGCTAATGTAGTGCCAATCTTTAAAAAAGGGAAGAAGGAGGATCCTGGGAACTACAGGCCAGTCAGCCTCACTTCAGTCCCTGGAAAAATCATGGAGCAGGTCCTCAAAGAATCAATCCTGAAGCACTTGCATGAGAGGAAAGTGATCAGGAACAGCCAGCATGGATTCACCAAGGGAAGGTCATGCCTGACTAATCTAATCGCCTTTTATGATGAGATTACTGGTTCTGTGGATGAAGGGAAAGCAGTGGATGTATTGTTTCTTGACTTTAGCAAAGCTTTTGACACGGTCTCCCACAGTATTCTTGTCAGCAAGTTAAGGAAGTATGGGCTGGATGAATGCACTACAAGGTGGGTAGAAAGTTGGCTAGATTGTCGGGCTCAACGGGTAGTGATCAATGGCTCCATATCTAGTTGGCAGCCGGTATCAAGTGGAGTACCCCAAGGGTCGGTCCTGGGGCCGGTTTTGTTCAATATCTTCATAAATGATCTGGAGGATGGTGTGGATTGCACTCTCAGCAAATTTGCGGATGATACTAAACTGGGAGGAGTGGTAGATACGCTGGAGGGGAGGGATAGGATACAGAAAGACCTAGACAAATTGGAGGATTGGGCCAAAAGAAATCTGATGAGGTTCAATAAGGATAAGTGCAGGGTCCTGCACTTAGGACGGAAGAACCCAATGCACAGCTACAGACTAGGGACCGAATGGCTAGGCAGCAGTTCTGCGGAAAAGGACCTAGGGGTGACAGTGGACGAGAAGCTGGATATGAGTCAGCAGTGTGCCCTTGTTGCCAAGAAGGCCAATGGCATTTTGGGATGTATAAGTAGGGGCATAGCGAGCAGATCGAGGGACGTGATCGTTCCCCTCTATTCAACATTGGTGAGGCCTCATCTGGAGTACTGTGTCCAGTTTTGGGCCCCACACTTCAAGAAGGATGTGGATAAATTGGAGAGAGTCCAGCGAAGGGCAACAAAAATGATTAGGGGACTGGAACACATGAGTTATGAGGAGAGGCTGAGGGAGCTGGGATTGTTTAGCCTGCAGAAGAGAAGAATGAGGGGGGATTTGATAGCTGCTTTCAACTACCTGAAAGGGGGTTCCAAAGAGGATGGCTCTAGACTGTTCTCAATGGTAGCAGATGACAGAACGAGGAGTAATGGTCTCAAGTTGCAGTGGGGGAGGTTTAGATTGGATATTAGGAAAAACTTTTTCACTAAGAGGGTGGTGAAACACTGGAATGCGTTACCTAGGGAGGTGGTAGAATCTCCTTCCTTAGAGGTTTTTAAGGTCAGGCTTGACAAAGCCCTGGCTGGGATGATTTAACTGGGAATTGGTCCTGCTTTGAGCAGGGGGTTGGACTAGATGACCTTCTGGGGTCCCTTCCAACCCTGATATTCTATGATTCTATGAATGATTAAAGATTGAAAAAAACATACAGTGAGAAACACAAGGAGCTCAATCTCTTTAGCTTATCAGAGAGATGGTTAAGTGGTGACTTAATCACAGTCTATAAAGGCAGGATCCATGAAGGGACTTAGGCATTGCAATGCTGAGTGTCCCAGTGCCTAACTTTTAGGCACCTAGAAAATCAGAGGAACACCCCTGCAAGCCACAAAGCTGAGTTAGGCACTTAGGCTCCCTATACAGTGAATGAAGAGCGAGAGGCACCTAAGAACGTAAGCCACAAAAGCAGGCATGCTAGGTGGCGAGCCACTTAAGCTAGCTAATGGGAGATGCTAACCAAAGTGGTGTGCACTCTGCCCTGCACCTCTCTCAGATAGGTGCCTATGTCTGCTTAGCAAGCCATGAATGGGAACCCACTGCCTGGTGGGAGGCAACTTAGGTGTGTAAGCAGCTTTTTGAGGGAATGCGTTAGGCACCCGCCTCACTTCATATACAAAATGTCAGTGGTGGAGGACCCTCCTTGGGGAGCCTAGCCCAGTGGCTAGAGCTCTCACCTGGGTCTCCCACCTCCCAGGCAGCTGCCCTAAACACATTCCCAGTCACCCTCTCCCTGGCCCAATGGCTGTTCCATGGTGGATAAAGACTTAAACAGTCATTGGGCCAAAGAATGAGCAAGAGCAAACAGGAATGACGCTGTAGCCCACTGGTTAGGGCATGGAGATGGGAGATCCTGGGCCCAGTCCCCCTGCTCCAATCACACTCATTATTTATCCAGCTTCAACAGGAGAGACAGAGGGAGCCCCCACATGAGCCTTGACCATAGCTCATTGGTTAGCACATGCTACTCAGCGGTGCGCTGTCTGTTCAAATACTTTTTCCTCGTCTGGCAGAGAGGGGAAAATTGAACTTGGGCCTCCAACAGCCCAGGCCGGTGTTCCAACCACTCAGCTGAAAGTTCTCAGGGGAGCACCACCACTACCTCCTCGCCTGCTCAGGATTGGTACTTGCCCATTACTTAGGCAGCCTAATGCCTGTCTCTTACTTGTTCATGGGGCGCTCTGGGGCTTAGGCATGAGATCGGTGCCTTGATGCCTAGGGGGCGGCAGCAGTGCACATACCCAGAGGCAGGAGTTTAGGTACCTCGAGAACCGATATCCTGAAAAACTTAGGTGCCAAGTAAGTTTAGATGCCTGTGGGGTTTTGTGGCTCTCAGTGCAGCCAATGTTAGCACATAGGCAGCTAAGTCTGGGGTTTAGGTACTTAAGAACTTTTGTGGATCCCACCTTAAGTACCTACATAGGAATTTGATATGAGAAAGTTCTTCAGTCTAGCAGACAAAGGTATAACCAGAGTCAATGGTTGGAAGTTGCAGCTAGACAACTTTAGACTAGCACATGTTTTAAACTGTAAGGTAATTAACCATTGGAATAACTTACCAAGGTTTGTGGTGGATTCTCCATCAATGACAATTTTTAAATCAAGAGTGGATGTTTTTCTAAAATATCCAAACTGGAATTAATTCAGGGAAGTCCTATGACCTGTGTTATGCAGGAGCTTGAACTAGATGGCCACAATGGTCCCTTTTGGCTTTATAATCTAATTATGCATTTTTTAATGTGTCCAATATTGCAATTTTGTGGCTTCTGCTTCAAGTCTAAGCACTGAACTTGGGTGGGTTTTCCTGGATGTTGAAAAGCAAGAACCAAATACCACTCTTTAGCCATGTAGCAGTTACAGAAACTATGACATTTACTGCAGTTCTGCATAACGCCTCTTGCTGGTTGGGTTCAGTACAAAATGTTGACACTACGATGGATCAGTCTGGGACAATTCTCCGAAGAGTATCCCACCATCAAGACAATAGGCCTGATTCAAAGCTGTGTTATTCCAGTCCTAAGCCAGTCGCACACCACTGAAAATTGCAATAATTCTAGGTGCTCACTTTCCATTTGAAAAAGAAAATTGAAAAAGCTTACGCAGAGTTCTTCTTAGGTTCCTGAAGAAGAGCTCTGTGTAAGCTCAGAAGCTTGTCTCTCTCACACCAACAGACATTGCTCTAGCAAAAGATATTACCGCACCCACCTTGTCTCTCAACTGTCCCTTAACAGGCATTAAGGAGTCATATCCTTTACAGTTTCCTATTAAAAAAGCACTGTTCCCATTCCATAGTGGAGAAGTTGCGGTCCTCTCCAGCAGTTACTGGGAGCCTGGCCTGCAGTGACTTACACTCATCTAAGCAAGATTATTAAAACATAAATTCATATCGCTTGTCTTCATCTTGCTGGGCTTGACTCTCACTATGTTCATTACACGGTAACATGAGGTTATATAATCTAAGTTTTATAACTCTCTGAGGACACTTTGGGTCAAAAATGAGCAAGCCTTGATATTCCAAGGCACACAAGAAATATCATTTTTATTTGAAGAAACAACAAAGTGCTGTGAGAGTTATGGCCAGGACAAGTCATAATAACCAAGACTGTACCAAAGGTAATTTTACATTAATTGCATCTGAAATTGATGATTAATTAACAAGAAGAAAGGCCACTCATTATTTCACGTGGAGTGGCAAGGTCCATCTGAATAGCGCCTTGGGCATATGCACTATATAACATTGCTGTGCAAGACGTCTTGTATTTAAGAATGCCAGTTAATTTATAATATATAGTAATGCCCATAATCAAATGCACTGCATGAAGATTACACAAGGTGAAGAACAAGTGGATGATCTGATCATTAAGGATCACCTCTTCCCTGGTTCACTGAGTAGTACCATGAATGTTTAGCTGGTGTGACCGGGGTTTTGCAGATATTACAACTCCTCACTGCAGGAGTGAGGTGTATGAAAATGATCAGCCACAGAAAGAACTACAGTGCATGACATGTCTGTGTTGCTTAAGGATATTCAGGACAAACAGCTAGAATATTTCCTTGTGTACCTAAACAACTCAAAAGTCTGGGCACCAACAAATGTGGGGCGAAATGCTGACCCCAGCATGCAGAAAGTGACTTACTACTCTTGCAGAAGATCACCAGCACAAAGCCCATGCACCAGTTAAATCGCACTTAAGCTCTCAGGCCTTCACTGACCTCCTGCACAAGGTTGGATTTCAGCGAGTCTGGGTAGCTAGGCTGTAAACTGGGGCAATCTGTTGGGGCTTGTGGGAGGCAGTTCCTTCATGCACAAAGTAGCTGCTCAATGCCTGCTTTGGCAGGTGAGGTAGGGCACTGGAAACCTCCCGGCTTCAGCACTAAGCTCCAGAAGAGCAGTAAACAGAGCAGCCATGTACTGACAGCAGAGGTGAAAGTAAGCCAGTATGCCCCAGTATGGTGTACCGGTAAGAGCCGGTGCACCGTACCGGTGACCGGCTTTCCCAGACAGCCATTTAAAGCCCTGGGGTAGCGGCGGCAGGGCTGTGGCAGGGATTTAAAGGGCCCCGGAGCTCCAGCTGCCGCTACCGCCCCGGGCCTTTAAATCCCCGCCAGAGCCCTGCTGCCGAAGCCCTGGGGTAGCGGCGGTGGGGCTCCAGAGCGGATTTAAAGGGCCGGGGTGGTAGCAGCCGCTGGAGCCCCGGGGCCCTTTAAATCCCCGACAGAGCCCGGCCGCTGCTGCCCCAGGACTCGGACAGCAGGGCTCAGGTGGGGATTTAAAGGGCTCGGGGCTCCAGCAGCTGCTACCACAGAGGAGCCCAAGGCCCTTTAAAGCTCTGCCAGAGCCCAGAGCCCAGAGCCCAGAGCCCTGGGGTAGCAGTGGCAACCGGGAGCCCCCAGGGCTCCTCAGTGATTTAAAGGGCCCAGGGCTCTGCTACGGTAGTGGCAGCTGGAGCCCTGGGCCCTTTAACTCGCCCCCGAGCCCCGGGGCTCCCAGCCACCTCTGCAGCTGGTAGCTCGGGGGTGATTTACAGGGCCCTGGGCTCCCAGCCACCACTACCACAGCTGGAGCCCTGGGCCAGGGATTTAAGGCCCTGCCTCTTCTGTTTGAGGCCACGCCTCTTCTGGTTGAGGCCACGCCCCCTACCCAGGACTCCGGCGTACCGGTAAGTCCTCTAACTTACTTTCACCCTGAGTGACAGCCTGTCCTTCCCATCGAGCAGCCTGCACCATGGAATACAGGCCCAAGTACAGCAAGTGGGGACCCATAAGCCTCTTCCCTATCTCACAATGGAACACCTCTGGTTCCAATGGAGCGAAAGCTCTCCCAGCCTGGGGAATGGGGCAGGGGTGAGGGGTTTACCGGAGTGCTGTACATCAGCACTTAATGGATTTTGGGGGCGGGGGGCGGGTAGGGGGATTGGAGCAGGGACATTTCTCTGATAGAGAATAGCCATCTACCCATATGCATAGGATTATCAGTGGCTGGTGAGCTGAGTAGTTTGATCACCCAACCAACTATCGAAAGGCCAAATCTGGGGCTGATTTAACAGTTTGCTTTGTGAAAAGTCAGTTTTAATGGTTCCTCTGTGTAAATTAGTTTCCCTAGATTGATTGTTTGGATCTTTCACTCAGCAACTAGATGAGAGGGAAAATATCGTTTTGTTTTGTTTTTTTAAAGTAGTAAAATGTAATTGTAAAACCATATTTTAAAAAACATGACAAGATGAAGCTAATGGCATCTCACTAGCTGCTCTGAAAAGCTCTTGTGTTTTCATTTTCATCCATAGCCATTTTGAAACACTTTCAATCCATTAGAACTGTGCAACCATGAGGCTCGAAAGGTATATTTGCTACAAATCAGCACAGTTGCACAGCAAAACAATATGTAAATATGGTCTGATCAGAAAGCAGTTATAATAGTCCAAAGGTTTCCAAAACAAAATACTCATTACTGAATAACTTCCAACTGTACCCCCAAAAGGCCTTCTCCTAATACATCTTATCAACCGATACAACCTGATACTGTACATGAAAAAGGTGTTGTCCAACAAGCAAGGCAATTCAGAGATGAAGCATAATAGAGCAGATTACAAATTACTAGAACGTCAGTCACCCCATTTTAGGATTGGGCAATGCATACAGTGTAATTCGGGGAAATACGTTAGCACAGCACTTAGAATGGTAAAGTACCTGTAAAATAAAGTGAACTGTAGTCATCCCTGATGTAAGCCGGTGTTACTCCACTGATTCCAGTGGCGTTAAGCACAATGCACACCTAGGACATTGTATAAATAATAAGGATGTATAACTTGCATCAAAAAACCCCTAACTTTAATGTTAGATTAGAAAGTTTACACACATTAGACGATAAACTTAGGAAATCTGTAGTGAATGATAAACTATAGCCAGTGAGCATTTCTACTCAAGTTTTGCCTCCTTCCCTGTTCCAGCTCTGCAGCTGGTTTAGTAATAAACAGCACAGCTCTGCTTCAAAAGATGGTGCAATCAAAAGATTAGACTTCAAACACCTGGGGAAAAAAGGACAGCATTTCACTCAGTTTCAAACTGTAAACAATAACGTCTGCTCAGCTCAGCCTCGATTTAAAGTCCAAGTCATTTTACACTCATATATGCCAGTCTTCTTCCCCGCGCCCTGCCTCCCCCATTGCAAATTAACATTTTAGTGCATTAACAAGCAGCACAAGAATATAAAGGGATGTGCAGGTGGACTAAAGCAGCCAGTAAAAGCAGACACCAGAGGGACAACCCTTCAGTGACAACTTGCAAAACACCAGGTTACAAACTGTTGTTTTATGTATATATATATATATGCAGTTCAACTCCATGTTAGTCCAGCTTTCTGTACAATAAAAACTCATCTGTGACTGAGTAATTGTGACCATATTTTCACATTATGCTAACAATTCATGCAGCCATGAATCGAGCTATAACATACATTGTAATAATTGGTGCCGCATTCAAACAAGATTATTTAAAAAATAGATTTTGCTCCTCCCATCCTAACTCCATTTCACAAAAATAAAGGGGCCCTGAACATCTGACGTGCTCTGTACGTGAGCCCTCATGCTGAAGATTCATGGTTGGGCTACATGGCGCTCTGCAGTGTGTCATTGTTCAAGCACACTAACATGCTGTGCAGCAATTGGGCTGTGTACAAGCTGTTAGTGTGCTTTAACATAGTGCTGTTTGCAAGCGTATGAAGTGAAAGCACATTAGGGAGCCTTTAGTTCCCTACAGGGGCTACAAACATCTATTAATGCTCAATGTGTCCGTGCACATTAGAACGCACACACTCACTGAGCACATTCCCTCACCGTATAGATGAGCCCTAAGTGGCCATAGGCAGCTCTCGGCATTATCAGCTCTTGCCACTGCCAGGAACAGCTACCAGTCAAGTTTGTGCCTATGTATTATTCAATGGGATTTTTTAGGTAGGAAGCCCCAACCTGCTCCTGCTGCCCTGCCTACATATGAGCATAACACTTGCCTCAGAGGGTTTCTTTTCCCTCTATTGCCTAGGCAGAGTGTAGAGGAGTCCTCATGGCATCATTCCCAGTGCAGACCCATCACAGAACAAAAATAATGCCCCTCCCTTGTAAGGCAAAGCCTCGCCAGACATGCGCCTGTGTGATTTAGCCAAACAAACAGGCTAGTCAATAGACCCTGGCTCTTGCTTTACTGCACTCCCCTGTATCCCATTGAAATCAGTGTGAGCAGGCTGCACAAGGGGCGAGTCAGAACACTATTTGGTTCCTAAGTTATGTGTAATGCTGCAAGAAAGCAAACGCTTCCTTCAATGTCCAGTCAACTGCCACCTCCACAGGCTCTAGCTGAAACCCCAAGTCAAGACCTTTTACCCCTGCAGTTTGCTTTCAGCTGGGAGTGTCTCAATAATACTCTACAGGTCTGGACCAAGGAAGGTACAATGCCAGTGTGGCTCTGTGACAGAGACAAGCATGCTGCCATAAAGAAGCTGGTCAGTTCCCAGAGACAGCTGAGGAATGGCTAATGGCCAGGGATCTAGAAGGCCACACGGAGTGCTCATGGCCAGCTGGGAACTCATTCAGGCTTTCTCCAGCCACCTGCATCTATTTCTGATACTTAAGGCCCTGCTAAGTACCCGTGATTGAGTACTTTACACTCATTAATGTGTTTATCCTCCCAACACCCCAGTGAGGTAGGGATATGCTATTATGCCCATTTTACAGATGAGGAGCTGAGCAGAGACTAAGGGCTTGGCTACACTTGCGAGTTAGAGCGCATTAAAGGAGTCCCAGGGTGCACTAGCTCACTACCCGTCCACACTGGCAAGGCACGTAGAGCGCTCTGACTCCATGGCTGGAGCGCTCCCGGTACTCCACCTCGGCGAGTGGAATAACGTTTTGTGCGCCCCCGCTGGAGTGCTATGGCACCAGTGTGGCTGCCCTGGTCTGTTAGTGCGCTCTGATAGGCCTCCGGAAGTGTCCCACATTGCCTGTTCTAGCCACTCTGGTCATCACTTTGAACTCTACTGCCCTGCCCTCAGGTGACCAACCGTCAGACCCGCCCTTTAAATTCTCTGGGAATTTTGAAAATCCCCTTCCTGTTTGCTCAGCCAGGTGTGGAGTGCTCTCAGCGCATCTTTCCAGGTGACCATGCCTCCAAGCGTCAGGCAATCCCCAGTATGGAGCAATGGTGAGGCGCTGGACCACATCAGTGTTTGGGGGGAGGAAGGTGTCCAGTCCCAGCTGAGCTCCAGCTGTAGGAATTATGATACCTTCGGAC
Organism: Lepidochelys olivacea; assembly: GCF_965140295.1. Lineage (NCBI taxonomy): Eukaryota > Metazoa > Chordata > Testudines > Cheloniidae > Lepidochelys > Lepidochelys olivacea. The sequence continues at coordinate 112,248,835 of NC_140417.1, forward strand.
AGATATCAAGGGACATGATGGAAAGGGGCCATGACCAGGACACATTGCAGTGCAGGGTTAAAGTGAAGGAGCTGCGGAATGCCTACCGCAATGCCCACGAGGCAAACAGCCGCTCCGGTGCTGCCCCCGCGACCTGCTGTTTTTACAGAGAGTGGAATGCAATACTTGGGGGCAACCCCACCATGGAAACTTTAGAGCCCAGTTCAACAAGGCAGGAGGAGGAGCAAAAGCGGGAGCGAGGGTGCTGAGGCGGAGGAAGACACCCCAGCATCCCTAGATGCATGCAGCCAGGAGCTGTTCTCAAGCCAGGAGGAAGGTAGCCAGTCGCGGTGGCCAGTGCTTGGGGAAGGGCAAACACCAGAGACTCACGCAGAGGTGAGTGGGAGGCCTTCTGTTCCAATGGTCCTGGCTGGGAGGTGACTAAGGACGTGGTGGAGGCTAAAGAGGGGCAGTTGAGCCACTTGCGGAGCCGCAGGGGTCAGCCCCGTTGCTCAGGACATAGTCTACATGTTCTGACTCCTGAGTGCAGCCAATCGTCTCACCCTTACAGTCACCAGGGCAATGCAATACCTATCTCACACTCTAATACTGAGTGGCAGACATGATAGCACACTGCCATGCCGCTTGTCCCCGATTCCGCACCCACGCCAAGCTGTACCCGTTAGCTACCCAGGGACACAGGTGACTGAGCCATAGGTGAGTGGGTGGGCACTGCAGCTAAGTCAAAGTCCAGTGTGGTTTTTGCTCTGCAGTTTCATACCACACACTTGGCAGTCAAGAGGTTTTTTTTTAAGAAAGTTGTTAAAGGCTCCTTGAGGCGATATTCAGCACATACCCATACAATGGAGCCTGGTTCATGCCTTGATCTTCTGGGTAGGCTCATCACAGTCAATAAGCATGTTTGCACAAATGGATGCTTGCCAGCATAGGCAAGTGTCAGGGCTAGCCCCAGGGAAAACGGCACCCTGGGTGAACTTGTATTTTGGCGCCTCTGGCCCCCATGGGCATAGTGCCCCCCCCATTGCCCCTGGCCCCTGTGGGTGTCTCTCCATTGCTCCTGCCCCTCCCCCGGGCTCCCCACCCCACTTTGCCCGAACACCTGCATTGTGCTCTCCTCCTGAACCCCTATCCCTGCACTGTGCCCCCTTTGCCCCTAACCTCTGCACTCGCCTTCTGTGCCCCTAACCCCTGCATCCCCCTCCTGCGCCTACATGGGGACACTGACCTAGATGCACAGAGCAGCTGGCATTGCTACTCGCTCCCCCCTTCCAACACGGCTCCTCGGCACACCCCTTAGGGGGCTGTCAGAGGAGGATTGACATCAGGGCTCCATCAAGTGCACACAAAAAGCACCAGAATCTAGGTTCCACAAGTTCATTTTTAGCCAGTTAATTTAGGCAAATCAGACCCATAATGGAGTGTTCCTTTCGCCAGTCAGTGTCTTTTCAGCGACACTGTGCCCCACAACACTATTCAAGACACTGTTTAAGCACATTATAAATGCGCATTTTCTAATGCTGTTGACAAGGCAAACTACACACAGCATGCACTACAAGCAGAATATACGGTACCCACATTAGTAAGACTATCTGATAACACTGCGCCTGTTACGGGAGAGATTTGTGCTAAAAGTTTACCTACAAACACTCCTAGCCTGAACTCTGTCACAGGAGCTCACAGGCATGCTGGAGGCTGTGTGAATTATGGAAAGTAAGAAGGTATCACCCTTTGGTCTCATTTTTTACCTCCACAGACCCTCCCCATCCGTCACCCTCACTCTCTGAGTAAGGTAGGCCAAATCCCTGACTCACCAGCCTAATAGTCATTTGAAACTCCTAATCGCTTGGTATATACATATCTATAGGAGAGCCCATAGCATCATGCCCTTAGGAAGTCCCTTAAGGACTGGAGTCTGCAAGAGGCTTAATCCAAACAAAGACCCAATGTTGGTCTTTAGGCTTCTTGGCAACTGATTTGTCTATGGCCTTGTCTAAATGGGAGGCTTACTCCAGTTCCAGCAATTAATGGCCAACCACTACAGGTAGATAAGGAGGTAGAGAAGTTCATTTGCATTGGTGGAGCTTACCCTGGCTTCAAGCTGGGGGAATTGGGACAAACTCCCAATGTAGACAAAGCCATAGACTGTTGCCAAGAAGCCTAAAGAGCCACATTGGACCTTTTTGGTGCTCAAGCCTCTTTGGGTATGTCTACACAAGGGTTAAAAAGAAAAGTGACTGGCCCACATTAGCTGACTCGGGCTTGGGCTGAAAAAATTGCTGAGTCGATGTTTGAGCTTGGGCAGGAGCCTGAGCTCTGGGATCCTGTGAGGGTCCAGCAATTTTTCAGCCTGGCTCCCAAGCCCCACAAGCCTGAGTCAGGTGACCCAGGCCAGCCATGGGTTTTCTAGCCCTGTGCAGACGTATCCTTTGAGGCGCCTGTAACTGATGGCGTTTTTGGCTTTTCGTCAGTAACTGCAAATTCACTGTGCCTCTAGCCTAAATCTCAGAGGGCCATTAGAACTAGTTCTCTTCTGTTCATTTAGTGAAACCATTCCCTGGGAGTAGATAATTTAAAAATCCACCTTTTGACCTCCCAAACACACAAAGGGTTCCAAGATGTTTAACTCTCACAGGCAATGAAATAAAATTAAAAGAGGCCAGAGAGCATGTCATGCCAGACACATTTACTGTTGAACGTGATGAGGAATACATAAAGTTACCTGATCTATTAGATGAGGTTCCTTATGCCCAGTGAGAGCACTAGTGTTGCTGTGAGCAAATCCTTGGGTCAAGATTTGGAAAAGTAATTAGCAGGTTTGTGTGTATCAATTTTGGGTCCTCCAATTTGACACCTTGTCCTGGTCAGGTCGGGTGCTCAGAGCTTTCTGAAAATCAGGTCTTCTTTACAGCATCTCAAGATGGGCTCAAAATTATTAGTCATGTTTGAAAATCTTGGACTTGTTCTTTTCGCTTTAGCCTTATATGTCTCCTGTGGCTCTGTCGTTCTAGGCTTACGCATTTAATAAATGAGCAGTGGCATCACTAGGATACGCAGATCATTTTTCAGCATGCACGCTGGCTTCTTCCAAAAAAAACATGCATGCAAGTGGGTGTGATAATTTTTCAAACAGTCTGTGGAAGGGACTCTGTTGGAGGTCAAATTAGGTTTTGAAACATAGCTATGGTAATTGAAGGGAAGTTCTTTTTACCTTGCTAATGCAAGGAAACACAAATTCTGTGCCAAGCCCCATGTAGAATTTATGACTTAATTCTATGTTAAATTTTGCTGTTGACAGAAAAGCAATGTCAAGGGAAGCTTGAAAACACTTTTTATGGAATCTAGCTTTCCTCTTGTCTTTGTGCTTAAACTTAATAGAATTCTTCCTGTGATGTTCATTGCCCCTCTCTGACCCCCTTCCAATCCTCCCAATGACACATATCCTGAAGTATGGATTTTCCGCATTAAGAAAGTGTTCCTGGCATGGCCCAGTCTGTTAATGGCAGAGCTAGCCTCAGTACAGTTGGTAGCTATCCTCGTAACACGTAAGTGTATCCTGCTGAGGACAGAGGACCCATCATGCAGGGCTTCATCTTGATTCAGGTGGCCCCAAATCTCAATCCGGCAAGTTGCTGATGAGGGAAAGCATAAATGTCAAGAAGTGCTATCTGTCTAGCTATCAAGCCTCCCCACCCAATCATCTTGCCATCCAGGCACTAATGTCATGTTGAAGGCAAACCACACATTTTGCAACCTTATGAAGCATAATAAACTCATAGGCAAATGTGCAAAATAAAATATCTTAGGCACACTTAGGCTCTTTCAGGTCTAATGAGGTTCAAGAGAGTATATTAAAATTCCAAACATGCCAGCTGAGCATCTGAGCTTCCCCTCCTCCAAAATTTTGCAATTAGGTCTGTTTTCTAAAATATCGCTATAATAAAACAAAACAACAACAATAATAATCTTCTTCCTTTGTGTGGCTGTTCTTTCACCAGGTCCATTTGCATTCTTGCTCACCGCTTGTTGGAATGTGTCAGCCCTGCTCAAGTATCTCTGATTGTGTTGTTTCCTAGTGACTGTAGCCCATAGCGCTTAGATGGTATGGGGATAGACACCTGAGATTAGACAGAGCAGATATGTTCCTGAGGCTTTGCCTGTGTATATTACATACGCACGAAAAATAACAAGGCTGAATCCCAAATACAAGAGGTGCAAAAGGAAATTGAGGAAAGTGGAAATTGAGAACCTGGCTCAAGTTGTTATTAAACCCTTTATTACCAAGAATACAGACCCACTCCCACCTTGAGCATTTAAATATTATGCTTCTTTCATCTATATGTGATCTGTTTATATTTTAGGAACATAGAGATTGCCATACTAGACTAGAGCAGGGGTCCATCTGGTGCAGTATCCTGGTCAGTACCAGTTGCTTTAAAGCAAAGTGCATGAAACCCAAAGTAGACAACTATGGAATAACTTGTCTCCACAGACAGTTTCCGCCTAACCCTTAATAATTAGAAGCAGTAGGTTTAGGACAACTTTTAATCTGTAAACTCATTGTGGCAGGACCATGTCTTCTCTGATGTTTAGAAAGTGCCTAGCCCATTGTGTGCGCTAACCGAAATAACCAAATAAATGAGACTGGAACTGATAAATATTAGCGACAGTGCAGTGCTGCTGTCAGATAATTTCATATTTTGTGCCTGAGGGGCTGTCTTATAAATATGCCCCACTTTTATTATTATTCATTTATATGTCAGCAACACCTAGTAGGGGCAATTAACATCAGTGCCCGTTTGTGCTAGGCATTGTGTGTATGCATGGTGAGATACAGCCTTCACCCCCAAAGAGTTTACAATTTTACTAGACAAGGCACACAAATGATGGGTGAAAGGCAGTGCTGCTATCCCCGTTTTTCAGCTGGGGAAACAAAGGTACAGCGAAATTAAGGGACTTGCCTCACGTCATACAAGGAGTCTGTGGCAGAGCCAAGGAAATGAATCCAGCTCCCTGAGTCACATCCAATGTTGTAATCATAGCATAGTCCACCCTTAAATCCTTAAACTCTGTACCAAGAAATTCAGCCTTTGGTAGGAAAGGGTTACTTACACAGCTGAAGGAAGAGAGCTGTAGAGACAATTAAATGCCTTCTACCTGCAGTTTCCTTCCCTGCCCCTCAGTTACCTGCTGCCCCATGAAATGTACCATCAATTCTAGAAGTAACAGTTCTATTCAAGGAGTCTATACATAGAAATTAACTACAAGCTGGAGGGAGAAGGTTGAGATGATAGAGGAGGTGTTTTGTCCTATTAACGTATTCCAATATATCTTCTTCACCTCTGCCCTGTGCAGCTGTACTAAAGAAGAGAGAGAGAACAATCTAATGCTACCTCTAGTAACTATCACAGACAGCAGGTGTTCGGGAGTGAATGTCCCAGAGCCTTAAAGAACAGCTGATAATGGATGAGTTCTGTTAAAAATAAAAGCGGGGAAAGCTCAGCTTTTTTCCCCCACTCAGGGAGCTATTCAGACATTCCTTGATAGGAACAGAGCAACTCAGCTCAGGAGCTGCAAGTGTCATTTATTTAATTTGTGGAGTCGGGAGGGATTAGAAAAGTGCCTAGACAATTTAGGAGCGCAACTCACTAAAGTTCTCACGCACTTTTGAAAATCTACCTCTAGTCGTAACAATGGGAGCAGCAGATGCTGTGTGTCACCTCTCAGAATTGCAGGTCATTCGGGGTTGTAGGACGCCTGTACTTGTTCTTTGGCTTTTGATTCGGCTTACAGTTTTTTATGTCTACTGCCTTTGGGTCGAATTCTGCTCTTTCAGTTATGCCACACCAGTGACCTGAATCTAATTCCAGGGGTAACAGACTAGAATTCAGACCCGTGCCTTCTTAGGAACAGGAGGCAGAAGAAGAAATTTTGACTGATCTTTTATCATAATTAAAAATTCCTATATTCAGGGTTCCCATAAAATCTCTGGAGACATTTCCTCAGATTACACTGAAGTTGGTCAAACTATTTTTAGGGCTTAGTAATAAATATAATGAATGACTGTGTGACATTGCACTCCATATGTTTATGGAAATATGTGTATGAGTGTAAATATAATGTAACTAGAATATGCTTTATGCAAAAGGTCTCTTGTAAGGTATCATTATAAAGCTTATAATCTACTGAGTGTGTTCATCCTATTTGCATGAATATATCTTTCTTGTATCTGAAGCTAGAAATATGAAGTATTACTCTGAACTCCTATTGTAACTAGGCAAACTGTGGGCCATTAATGGTGGCTTGGAATCTTGATGGCTCCCATCAACTAGAAAAATTGGTGGCAAATGGCTTTGTTTACTTGTAAGCCTTCCTGTATACCTATATGCCAGACAGTGAGTAATGAAGTTTCACAGGTCATGTGATCATGTCACCTTAACTGGAATCCATCTTAAACCTGATGCTTCTCCATTTAGAAGGAGGGGTGGGAACCCAGAGAGACAAAGGATTCCCGCCTTGTGCCAAAGATATAAAAGGGGGTGGAACAGGACAAAGGGGGGATCCCAGTCATGAGAAAGCCCCTATTTTTCACCTAAGATGCCTGCTGGAACTAACAAGGATTGTACCAAGGAAAGGATTGGGCCCAGATTAGGAAGGAGTCTAGTCTGTGAAAGAAGCTTATTGGACCATCCCTAAGGGTGAGATTTACCTGTATTCAGTTTCTTAAATGTATTAGGCTTAGACTTGTATGTTTTGTTTTATTTTGCTTGCTAACTTACTTTGTTCTGTCTGTTATTACTTGAAACCACTTCAATCCTACTTATTATACTTAATAAAATCACTTTTATTTATTATTAAATCCAGAGTAAGTGATTAATACCTGGTGAGCAAACAGCTGTGCACATCTTTCTATCAGTGTTATAGAGGGGGACAATTTATGAGTTTACCCTGTATAAGCTTTATACAGAGTAAAACGGATTTATTTGGGGTTTGAATCCCATTAGGAGCTGGCTGTCTGGGTGCTGGAGACAGGAACACTTCTTAAGTTGTTTTCAGTTAAGTCTGCAGCTTTGGAGATGTGGTTCAGACCCTGGATCTGTGTTGCAGCAGGCTGGCTCAACAAGGCAGGGTTCTGAAGGCCCAAACTGGCAGAGGAAATGAGCTCAGAGGTAGTCTCAGCACATCAGGTGACAGTCCCAAGGGGATCTCTGAAACCAAATCTGTCACAGAGTGGTTTTGGGTATTGTTCATCTGCTTATATCTTTTTTAGGGCAAATTCTGCACTCACTTACACCCTGCATAAAACTTATTGGATCCATTTTGCTCTTATCTGCACTGATGTACCTTAGGAGTTACTCCACAGTCAAGCAGAAGGGCTGGTACTCTGTATAGCCGAGCAAAGCTGTACAAGGGAGGACTGCTCCCCGCCCACCCACACACAAACACACAAACCAAGCACAACCTGGCCCATGGAGTGAAGTGTTCTATTAAAAACTACACACACTAAGTTACAAGCAGAAATTGATTGCAATGGGAAGAGACTCCTTGACCAATATCCCCTGCTCTTCATGGCAGGAGTGGTGACTGGGACCTTTTGCCACCTGTAGCTCTGTGAGTATATGTAACGCCGACAGACCCCAGTCATCAGCGGGAGGGCAATCGAACCTGGGACCTCTGGAGCTATATGCTTGAGCCTCTACTGCATGAGCTAAAAGTCACATGGCTCTTAGCGAAGGCTGTAGCAGACTCATTAATCTCTATGTAGTCTTGGTGCCACTCCAGGGGACAGAGCACCACACCCAGCTCTACGTTATGCCCCACTTGTCTGAGCAAAGAGGGTAAGAGGATGTAGCGGGATTACACTTGCACTGTTTTGATCCCCAAAGCCTCTGGGGATTGTTGCAGCCCGGTATAATTTAATGCAGTCTATAATTTAGAGCAGTCTATCAGTGGCAGGAAACCCTCTCCACCACACCTCAGGAGAAGCTGAGTATCTGACTATACGACTTCATTCCTAGCAAGTGAACATGCAGCAAGAGTAGCCTGACTTCTCTCTATTCCCCTCTGCAAGGAGCTGCAGAGATCGCACTTTCCAACACAGGATAGTAGCTGCTTATCAGCGCCTCTTCTGCTCCCATTTGCAAGCTGACCTCTGTCTGGTAGATAATGTCCTGGGACGCAGAGGTTTACACTGAAGAAACCTGGTATTTCAGAGTGAAGTTTCACTACAAGTGACGTGAAGCTTCACTGTAAGTGGAGTAAACATCCAGTGACACGCACAGAAGCCATTCAGGACTTGCGCTCTACCACAACCATTTTCACTCTAACTAGCAGCAAGTTCCACAAAGGCATATTTCAGCAGCAGGGACTAGACCTGGTGGCTGTCCTAGTGGAACTACAAGACTCCTTGCCATCCCTTTAGGCCCTGCTCCTTCTGCATCCCCACTAACACATGAATTTGCCACCTTCAGCAGGAATCTCTGAGGATTTGATAGATGATTTGACAAAGTTTCCATGAGATAGCTGTGAGGGAAGACATCATGAAATACTAAGCAAACTTCTGTGTGAGTTTGTATGTGTGTGTGTGTGTGTGTGTGTGAGTGAGAGAGAGAGAACTCACTGTACTGATAAACTTTAAAATATGATTTACTCTGTGCAGGCAGCAGTCTCAGACATCAAAGCTTCAGATTCAGCACAGTGTCAAAAAAAACATGAAGCTTTAAGCCTCGACCAAGCATCAACACCAAGCCGAAGCTTTTACTCTTGAGACTGCTGACTGAACAGATTAGACTTAAAAACTCTCTAAAACTGCTGGTAGAAAAATAAATGACTAAGTGCATACCATTTGCCCAAGTGCATCTTTATTTATCCTGCTGCACTTCTCACATTGGCATTTAAGCTCATCCCATTTTTAATGGAGGACAAAACCAGCTGCATAGGCACTGGCTAATGGGCTAAGGATAACAAATATATTCACCAGCCACACAAAGGGTGGGACAAAAAGGTTTGTTTATATTAAAAGAAACAAAGACTGTGAATCTGGGTATTTCCTCTCTTACAGTGAATGATATTGGCCTAAAGCCTTCTGTGTACATTAAACGCTCCCCTTGGGCCTGTGCCTTTTCAACTCTGTTGAAGTCAAGGAGATTTGCCTGGAATGCTACTTATGTGTCTTGCTGTAGTGTCTTGAAGTGTCAGTGCTAGGCACTGTACATAAATGTAGCGAGAGGCAATTCCAACCCTGAAGAGCCTGCAATCTAAATAAGCAACACGATGGCTGGGAAAAACAAAGCTTTAACACCCCGATTTTATGGCTAGATGAGGACCAGAAGGATTAATTAACTAGTCCAAGTCACTCACACAGCTTGAACTCAGATCTCTTTAGTTCCCATCTTGTGTATTAAACACAAAACCAGTCTGCCTCACCTTTAAACCAATGGGTGCCATACACATCTCGCCAAGGGCAGATTCCATCCATGAGTGAACAGCTGAGAAGGCTTTGAGGGCTACAGTTCTGTACCTTGAATCTGGAATACTTTCTTCCCAAGAGGCCCTCATTACAGAATTGAGTTGGGGGGGGGGGTATTTTTATACTGTACTCAGAAGTGTGCGAGCTGTACACAGGCTGCTTCAGAAGGATGGAAGCAGCAAGTGACCATCTTTGTTTACTGTGAGTTGTTCCCAAGTGACCCCTCCAACAGCCTTCGATATATTTCTGAAGCCATCTCTATCCTGTCTTAGCAGGAAAGTTAGTCAGCAAGCATAGAGTTGAGCTGTGGAGCTGGAAAAGGCAGGCAGCTATAGTGGGACCCAGAGGAAAAAGAAAAATAGAAATACGTATTTACTGACAGCAACTTGTAAAGGTGAAATTGCCAAATTTGAGAAGGCAATACACAAAGAAATCAACGCACAGGCACCTGCCAGACAATCCATGCACTGCATGGGACTCCACGCACAATTGTGGCTTCCTGCAAAAAAATAAATAAAAAATTGAAGAGGCTATTCTACGTAAAGAGGCACTCTGGGTTGAGGCTAATGGCTAGGGGCATAGTCTGATGTGTGCGTACCTGGCCTGCTGAGCTGTCGCTGAGACACCTTGCCTCACCCTCAGCAATCAGATTTATGTTGGTTTTACAAATAGCCTGCCCAGGGTATGAGGCAGCAAGCCGCACAGAAGTTGTCCCAGATTAATGCTGCTTTCAGAGCACACGTGCCTGCCCATATTGGCAGCTGTTTACCTGCTGGGCTAGAAGGGACCTAAATGGATAGCGGAGTTTTGTGTTTCACGATGTTACACAATTGATTTGGTGTTAAGAGACACTGAAGCCACTGGGTTTTCCCCCACGCACACCTTTCCCAGAAGATGATGGTCTCCTGCACATCTCAGGGCCAAATTTTGCTCCAGGTGACCTGGTGTATATTGGGTATAACTGCATCAATTTATTCTGAGGCATATTAGAGTAAAATCTCCCCTCTTGGTATTTAGCCCTGACACAAAACAAGTTGGGAGGGAAAACAAAAAGGGAGCTAAACTATTGAATGGATATCCCAGATAAGAGTGTTGGCAGCCTGCAGAATGCCAACCCTCCTGGCTCTAATTAACACTAAGGCCATTTAAGAGGCACCACATTGTTATTCCTGTAGTAGGGCAGCAAATCAAGTTTAGTGACATAGAACAAGTTGTCAATAGACCTACAGATCCGCAGGAGGACTTTAATTGGATAAGAAAATATGGGAGGGAGGGAGGTTGGGGTGGTGTTGAGATCTTTTTATGAGCCAAGGATGTTTCCATGCACTTTAGCTTGGGAAGGAAAACTTTTTCTTTATGCTGTTTATAATAAAATCTACCAAACTACCAAGTATTCAGTTTTGCAATGAAAAAGAGCATCTTGCGTCATTTGTACTACCCCACAGTGCTTTTATTAGGAGCAAAGTTTTGTGCTTACAAGCACCACTTAAAAACCATGTTCTTAAGACTTTCTTTCAATGCACCATGTTAATCCCAGTCCCCAGGTTGCTTCTTTATCCAAGTGGCCCCACAGCCACCACCATGGGTGAAATATTAATGTATTCCCAAACTCCAAACCACAAACATATTGGCTCTTCAGAGAGCAGGAGGGGGAGGGTAATTCCTTTTATTACAGAACAATTAAGTTGTGTGGTAGGCATGAAAATCTTGACAGGACACACAAATGTGTCCCATCACACTCACCTCTGTCATCTGTGAGCTAGGTGGAAGAAACATGAAAATACCAACTCTCCCTCAGCAAAACTTGCCTGAGCTTGAACGCAGTTTGGGATCACAAATAGCACGCAGGTGAGGAGCCAAGAGACATCACAAATGAGAGCGATGTGACTTTTTGATAAGAGAAATAGACCCGGGGTAACCACAGACTAGAGAACAGGTATTTTGATTTTCAGTCAACTATTCTGATACGTGATACAATCAGCATCCCTCCCCCTTCTTTTTAACCCTGTGAGTGAAATCATTGCTGCTGAAAGGTGCTAGCCTATTTGAACCTTGACGGAAGGACCCACCCCCCTCCATTCTCCTTCCAGGGGGTCCACCCACAAGAATGCCAGTGGCCTTCCCCTCAATTGAGGGGTACTGTCGTGAGAGCCCTGGAGGCTGAAGCTCTCTGCCCACCCAGGATACAGGTGGCAGCAGGGCATTCTCCACCCTCACCACCACTACAATGCAACTCTAACATGGAGGTAATCACATGTAGGGCTTAGAGCAGCGGTCTCTAAACTTTGGAGGGTTGCTCCTCCCCTTGCCCCTGTCTACACCCCCCACCTCCCCTGGGAGCTGCGGCTGGGAGCAGCACAATGGGCGGGGGGTGGGACCTAGACAAAGGTAAGGAGGCCGAGGCTGGAGGTGGGTCTGGGGCTGTGAGCAGGGCTGCAAGGCTGGGGGTGGGGTTGGGAGCAGAGCCAAAGCCAGGCCGTGATGGGGGCCAGAAGCCAGGCTCGTGGCCAGGTGTGGCCCCAGGCCGGGAACAGCCAGTGGCTGAGAGTGGAGCCATGCCGAGGCTGGGGATAGGGCCCTATGCAGGGCCAGGTGCTGGCAGCTGGGGAAGTGGCTGGGCTGGAGCAGAGCTGGGTGGCGGGGAGGGAGCCTGGCCCCGTTACTCCTCTGCCCCCCAGACATTATTTCATGCCCCATACTTTGGGGACTTCTGGCTTAGAGGATAGCTTAGTCTCCATAGCCTGGCTGAGACTGCCAATGGAGGTGTACCTGTCATGCTGTGGCCACACTTGCCCTAGAAGCCGTCTAAAAAGGAAGACACATGGTGGGAAATCTGCAAGGGCAGGAATCCTGGGCTTTGGAATTCGCTTGGCAGGGAGTTGACTGAGGCAGGGACATGCCAGAAATGTAAGTAAAAGCTCAATAAGACACCTGTCGCAGGAAATTATTTGTGAAACACACACTGAGGCACAATAAGTTTCCCAGGGGCATCTTTTTCAGACCCTGCCTACCCTCTGATTCTATGGGAAATGAGTCATTAATTTCCCAAGTGTACAGTGGTTTCCCCAATTTCATCACTGTGGACTGTATCTTCCCATAGCTTCACATAATACATTTGTTGTTATGTATCCCATTTATCTCTGGGCAATGTTCTACCCTTCTTAGAAAGGGCTCTGGACATGCAGCTCTGAAGTTAAAATTGCATGAACAACTGATCAGTGTTCATGGTTAAATGTAATCAAATAAGACATTTTGCCTCTGATTAATTTCAAGAGCATTGTCAAAGATGGCACAGACAATATCAAACTCACAGTGCAAGGCAAAGCGGCAGCAAAATGTCTACTTTCCAACTGTCCGTTTTGATGAGTGAGTAATGATTGTCCCATTCCAGGTTGGGAGGAAGACAGATCACATACAAAAAAGAAGGTGGTATTCTTCATGATTCACCAATAGTGTACAATCTTTCATGTATTTCTTAGATTAACATATTCTCAGATGGCAGTTCCCAGAGGGGAAAACCTGTCTCAAGTTGTTTTTCAGGCCCTTGTGCATTGTCTGAACAGATAGTTATGAAATTGCCTTGCTAATGCTGACAGTGAAAACACATTCTGTTATATGCTACAATGAAAACATGCAAGTTGCCGCATACTTGCTCTCTCAATGGTACAGAGCGCCTTGCTCTGTCAGAAGCAAAACTACCATGCAATCAAATAACTAGGTAACAACAGAGGGCTTTTTGTGTTACGGAAGATCCAGATCAGCTCACCATGAAAGTACAGTCCAGCCCACCTCAGCCAAACTGCTTACAGTGCTCTCTACACACAGCAAGTCAAAGTCTGCTCTGCCTGTTCTGAAACATTCAAAATCTCCCCCTGACACAGAACCACACACACACACACACACTCGCTCTCTCTCATTCCCTCTCTAAGGACTGTCATCCTGAACTCAGTGACATTAGAATCATAGAATCATAGAATATCAGGGTTGGAAGGGACCCCAGAAGGTCATCTAGTCCAACCACCTGCTCAAAGCAGGACCAATTCCCAGTTAAATCATCCCAGCCAGGGCTTTGTCAAGCCTGACCTTAAAAACCTCTAAGGAAGGAGATTCTACCACCTCCCTAGGTAACGCATTCCAGTGTTTCACCACCCTCTTAGTGAAAAAGTTTTTCCTAATATCCAATCTAAACCTCCCCCACTGCAACATTGAGAGGTTCCACCCCCAAAACACACAAAACAATAGTCTAGCGCCACATCTGACTGCAGGGCTGGAACAGTGAAACACTCTGATGGGGCTGTACAGTGGCATAATTAGGTGTGCAGCTGGACCAAACCAAAATCTCTAAGTCCATTTACACCAAGAGCATATGAAGGGGTCTCTGATACTGTTTTCCAGGCTTAGCTGCTCAGAGGAAATGTTTCATCTCTTTTCCCCCCCACAAGTGTGTTGGGCTTTTAACATCCTCATCAATCAGAGACAATTCTTATTGTGCAAACACATCAACATGCAAATACCCCCCCCACACACCCGCAAAGCTATTCTTTGTGCTGCAATGCAGCTTGGCTCTTTTATTAAAGTCATCCATTTCTGTTTCCAGAGGTATGTATGGTTCCTTATTCTTTGAGAGCAGCTCAGAGGCCTGAAGTGAATTCCAAAGGACAGGGGCTCATGGATACAGTTTAGTTACATTTTATGTAAACTATACATCAGTAACCGTTGTTGCCTTGACTTATTAGACAGCCTCGAAGTGCAATGATTAAATATGAATATCATGGGAGATTTATTCCAACTTGGTCTTCACTCAACACCTGAGACATCAGCTGTAGTGAGTCTGTAGTGCAGAGATTTTTGTTGTTCATCTCCAGATAGCAGCCTATGCTATCACTTATAGAATTGGACAGATATACTTTCCAACAACAGGGTGGTAAGCAGAATGGCAGGATTCTGCAGAACAGGCTTAAAAATCCATGCATCAGAGTTGTCAGCTATCTAGATATCAAATTTACTAATAAGCCTGTCAAGGTTCCTCCCCCACTCTGAACTCTAGGGTACAGATGTGGGGACCTGCATGAAAACCTCCTAAGCTTACTTTTACCAGCTAAGGTTAAAACTTCCCCAAGGTACAAATTAATTTTATCTTTTGTCCTTGGAATAACCACTGCCACCACCAAACTCTAACTGGGTTTACTGGGAAACGTAGTTTGGACAAGTCTTTCCCCCCAAAATCCTCCCAACCCTTGCACCCCACTTCCTGGGAAAGGTTTGATAAAAAATCCTCGCTAATTTGCATAGGTGACCACAGACCCATACCCTTGGATCTGAGAACAATGAAAAAGCATTCAGTTTTCTTACAAGAAGACTTTTAATAGAAATAGAAGTAAATAGGAGTAAAGGAATCACCCCTGTAAAATCAGGATGGTAGGTACCTTACAGGGTAATTAGATTCAAAACATAGAGAATCCCTCTAGGCAAAACCTTAAGTTACAAAAAAGACACACAGACAGAAATAGTCATTCTATTCAGCACAGTTCTTTTCTCAGCCATTTAAAGAAATCATAATCTAACGCATACCTAGCTAGATTACTTACTAAAAGTTCTAAGACTCCATTCCTGTTCTATCCCCAGCAAAGCAGCATACCAACAGACACAGACCCTTTGTTTCTCTCCCTCCTCCCAGCTTTTGAAAGTATCTTGTCTCCTCATTGGTCATTTTGGTCAGGTGCCAGCGAGGTTACCTTTAGCTTCTTAACCCTTTACAGGTGAGAGGATTTTTCCTCTGGCCAGGAGGGATTTTAAAGGGGTTTACCCTTCCCTTTATATTTATGACAAAGCCTTACTGGTGCAAGGACTTACATGTGTTGGCAAAAATGTCTAAAATATATAAACAGGGCTATTTTAGGTAGGGCCTATAAATGAATCTCCATCTTGTAGCATTCCCCAGAGCTTTACATTGAAAACATCTATGAAGATGGTAGTTTATAGCCTCAGATCTCCAGTTGGCAGATATTGTAATAGTAACACCACCTGTAGGAAAAAGCCTTTCAGGTTGTTGGGAACACTGGGGCATGGCCACTAGGTAACTCGAGGGGATGGAAGACCACGAGTGTCGATGAAGCCCCCTTGCACTAGGCCCCGGTGTCCTTGGCCCCCCCGCCCTCCTGCCTGGAGGCACTCGCAGCAGCTCTGCGTGCTAGGCCCAAGTGTCCTTGGCCCCCCCGCCTGGAGGCACACACAGCAGTTATGCTGAGAATCTGCAACAGTATGTTGCAGAGTCAGACTGCCTGAAACTAAGCAAGGCCAAACAGGGGAGATATGGAAAAACAATGCTGAATAAAGCAGCTTTATGTATAGTTTAACAAATGATACAGAGAATCAGGGAACTAGCTGGGAACTGGATTGGCTGGCTATATGGATACTTGGAGCAGCTTGCTATTGGATAAGTATGCTGGAAAAAAGGATGTATAAAAGCCTGTGTAACTTCCTGCTCTGTTGTACAGGATTTGAGATTCAAATCTCCCTGTACCTTTTTGAAGCTTCAAATAAACTTTTCTGCTTCTCCACCCCGTTGTGATTATTGGGTGCAGCACACCGGGTAACGAACCAACTCAAGCTGTTGTTCAGCCTCTCGGCACTGGGTGCCGGCAACAAGGTAAACCCCCTTAGACCACGTCACGTAGTTTTCAAATCTGCTGTTATTTTTAAATAAACAAATTATTTTAACAAGTACCTACATAAATGGCAACCAGCCTACCAGGCTCGCCTCAACAGGGCCTATGAACGCAGCGACCATGGGCCTGATTCATACTTACAATAATGGCTGCACTGGCTTCCTAAAGGCACCATAAAGTGGGCAGAAATAGTCCTCTGAATATTCCTGCTGCCCCAGAGGGTTGCCTAACCTGTGCAGAGCTGGCTTAAGGGCTCTGCACCAGCTCTGCTCCTGCACCACGGAAAGACTTGGGGAATGGTGAGTGTGTACTGCACTACAGCTATTCACCTTTCCCGCAGCCCATTGGGGATCTCAGGGCATAATTTAGATCACCCCTACACTCCCCTTCCCCACACTCCTAAAATACAGGGAGCCAATAGATGGCTTAACGCTCTATTTGCAGTAACTGAGAATCAGACCCTCTGCATGCGGCACCGCTTCCAGGCCCTTGCTTCATGTTATTGTACCTCACAAAGTCAGCTCGGTGTTTGACCAGGTTTTCTGTGCACAAAAGAAGCTGCAGTGTGGTTGCCTTGGCTTTAACGATGATTCTCCTCAGCTTAGCAATTAGCGCAGTCACTGAGCTGTTTTACAGGAGGCTTTTCTGTGCTGCATCTTTCTGCAGCGACACAGGATCAAAGAGCCAAGAAGGGAGCACAGAGCATATATCTGCCACATGTTCCTTTAACGCTGCTTTGGTTGATGTTAATAGTTCTGACTTTGGTCATTAACTCTCTTTCTCTCTGAGATTTTTTTGCCTCTTGCAACATGTCTGAGAGCTTTCTTCCAGACTAGCAGCTGATGACAGGGAGTCAGGGAAGAGGAGCCTTTGATGGAATCCAGCCAGCACTGTCACATAAAGTATTTCACCAGTGAAAGAAGAGATCGCTCATCATTTCAGTTATTTGTCTCCTGATGACATTTTTTTTAGCAGTCTTCTCTGTCCTCACATTAGTTTCCCCATCATTACAGTATGGTGACAATATTTACAAACTTGTCACTTGCCTCAGGAATCTGAAAGTATCTACAGTTACATAACCTCAGTATTTTCCATTTTTGAGGTGTTTTCTATGGGAAGTACAAAGGAATGGTGCTGATACTGCAGGAACAATATCTGTTCATCTTACATTAAATTGCAAGTAAAGTTGGCTGAAAAAAAAACAGGAAAATATTTTGAGAACTATATGCCCCCCAGAAACATTTGAAATATTGGAATGGTTCTGTTGCAAAGGTTTTAAGCTTCACTCCTGTAATACAAGGCTTCCCAGCAAGAGCTCTCGCTTGAATTGTTCTGAGTTTTCTGGATAATCGGTAATAAATATAACACAGATCTGGTAAACCATCCCCATAGCAAAGGGGTAGGGTTGCCAATTTTCTAATCGCTGAAACTGAAGACCCCAGCCATGCCCCTCACCCAAGGCCCAGCCCCTTCCTCCCCCTTCTCCAAGGCCTCATCCCCTGCTTGCTCCAGCCCCCCTCCCTCCATTGCTCGCTCTCCCCCACCCTCACTCACTTTCACCAGCTTGGGGGAGGAATTTAGGGTGCAGGAGGAGGGTGCAGCCAGGATTTGGAGTGCGGGAGAGGGCTCTGGGCTGGAGCAGGAGTTGGGGGTTTGGGCTGGGGGGCGCGGGCTCTGGATGGGGCCAGAAATGAGGTGAGGGAGAGGGCCCCAGGCTGGGGCAGGTGGTTGGGGTACAGAGGGATGAGGGCTCTGGCTGGGGGTGTGGGCTCTGGGGTGGGGCCAGGGATGAGGGGTTTGGGGTGCAGGATGGGGCTGAGGTGTGTGGGGAGGGTTCAGGCTCTGGTAGAGAGTTTGGGTGCAGAAGGTGGTTCAGGGTGTGGGGTCCCGGCGGTGCTTAGTGTGGCTGCCAGGAAGCAGCCACCAGGCCCCTGAGGCCCCTAGGTGCATGCACAGTCAGGGAGGCTCTGAGCGCTGCCCTGATGCCCGCAGGCGCCACCCCCACAGCTCCTGTTGGTCACGGTTCCCGGCCAATGGGAGCTGTGAAGCCGGCATTCATGGCGGGGGCAGCACATGGAGCCTCCCTGGCTGCCCATGTGCCTAAGGACCGCAGGGACCTGGCAGCTGTTTCTGGGAGCCGTGGGGAGCCGTGGGGAGCCAGGGCAGGCAGGGAGTCTGCCTTAGCCCCAGGCCCCCACTGCACCGCTGACTGGACTTTTAACAAACCAGTCAGCAGTGCCAACTGGAGCTGCGAGGGTCCCTTTTCGACCGGGCGTTCCGGTTGAAAACCAGATGCCTGGCAACCCTACTCAGGGACTCCCAACATGTGGGACTCGCCCCCTACTGGGGGACTGCCAGATACCTCTGGATAAGTGCACCTGCATCTCTCCCTACTGCACCTGCTGCTGGCTCTATTTTCTCTCCCCCTTTTTCTAGGTGGTGCTGCGGGGCATAGCTCCCCGCATATGCTACAGCAAAAGGCAGCGACAAGCAGTGTAGCACTGACAGCAGAAGTAGAAGGGGTGAGGGATGAATGAAAATGTATAGCAGTGCTTGCAGTTCCAGAAAAGAAGTGTATATAAATAGAGAGAGAGATACTGAAAATATGTTCTTAGTCTGGGACTGGATGCAAATCACCAGCAAAGGTGAAAAAAGGGGTTTCTGGTAGATAAAAGCTGTTAGCCACCTATCTGTTTACATATAAACTGAGTACTTGCTCCTTCACACTGGGTCTTCCATCACCAGCCTGAACTGAATGCAAATGAAGGATTGTAAGAAATTTAGAAAGAAACTAGGAGGAAGAGAAAGGTGTGGGGGTTGGAAAGCAGAATTCCAGAGCTTCAGGGGCACTTCAAAGGTTTGCTCCATTATATTTGGGGAGGCAAATAAGGCACCTGGGCATGCTTCACTGTGGAAGTAAAAGGACAGCACTTTTGCTTCGTGAAAAAGGGGTCGCAACCAGGCATGGTTGAAAACACTGGGGAGAATTTTGGGTGAGATACTTGTCTTTAGACAAGAGAGGAAGTGGTGAGTTAAAGTTCAGTCTCTAGAAAGCATGTTTTGATTTTGATTTATATGTAACCATTTGTTTCCAATATTCTTACTCACTGAATCTCCATTCTTTGCTAATAAACATATTCTTGTTTTCACTATAAATATATTAAGTACTGTGGTGTTAAGCAAAGTGCAGGTCCTGAGCTGACTCTTACTCACAAGCTAGTGTGTACTTTTCCTTTGGGAACAAGAGGCCTGGTAATTCTGTGAGTGTTCACTGGATAAGGGACTGGACAAAGCAGAGAACACTCTGAGGACACCACCATTGGTGTTTGCCAATCACTACCTGTACAGGGGAGAGTGAGGCCTGAATAGACCTGGAAGACCCTGCTTGTGCTGCCAGAAGTGGATGGTTTCAGGGAGCTGATCCACAGGAGGCACAGACAAGACTGCATCATGATAAGAGCACATAGTGGTGTGGTGACTCACAACCCTCGGTACCACCAGGGAGTGTCACAGTGGGTGAACTGAGAAGCCAGGACCTCTTGCCATAGTGGATAATTATGGAATAACCTACCCATAGGGGGAACGCCTTCCTAATCCAATTAGCAAGTGGTTGTCTTATGTGCTGATGCATGAGGGTTTATAGCTCTAATTGTTTAATGTAATAGCAGATCTCATGTTATACATATAAATGTCTAACCAATCTGTAAAATTCTACAGTGCTCTGGACTTATATCTTGTGGCAATGAGTTCCATAGGGCTAATACACATTTCAAATATCCGTTTTAAGTATATTGCCGTTCAGTTTTATTGACTGTCCTCTTGTTTTTGCATATGGAAATTTTTTGACGCCTCTGGTAGCTCTCCTCAACGATTTCCTCACCACATCTATTTCTGCTATCCCTTTTCTGAGACAGGGAAACCAGAACTGAATACAGTATTCACGGTGAGGGTGTGCCATCAATTTACTGACAGCATCAGAATAAGTTCAGTATTATTGTCTTTCTGAGGCTTTATTATACATCCTAACATTAAAGACCTGATTAAATTAATGCTGCTTTACACCTCTCAGGCAGTCTAATAGAGCTTTGAAGTGAGTGTAAGTAACATCCACTTTAGAGCCTGTTTTCATTGCCAGAGTAGTGTCAAGTGGCTTTACTGTACATGAGAATCAGGCCTTACATCTGCACATTCAGCCACTCAGGTCTTTTACCTGAGTGGTTACATTTAGTTAGAAACCATTAAGGTGTATGAATAGCAGTTCTAATCATTCCTTTCAATGTACATTTCCTTTAAATTTTTCACAGGGAAAATCCTCTTCTGTCATGATGCCCATTTACTTAAGCCTGGTCTACACACAGGTTTTGACACAGTATACCTCTGTCAGCTGGGGGCAGGGAGGGTAGGAGGGTGATTGTTTTTACTGAAATAATTATACCAGTACAATCCTGAGCATGGATGCACCTATACCACTATAAAGGAATTGTATTCCAGTATAACTTATTTCCCTTCCTCAATAGCAATAAGTTATGCTGGTATCAGCCCCTTTAAACCAACATCACTATGTCCCCACTTGCGTGTCATCTTTAGAGCTGTTCAGAAATTTTTTCGTTGGAGAATTTATCAAAACCGAAACTTTTCACCAAACAGGATTGGTTACAATAAATTTTTTAACTCCCGAACATTTTGGAAGAAAGCTTTGACGTTATCAAAAGGTTTTGTTTTGACATTTTCAAAATGAAATGTTCCTTTTTGAGATGATTTTTCATTTAGAAATTAAAAATTATATATATTTTTAAAAATACAAATAAATAAAAAACAGTCATAATCAAAATGAAACCTTTTGATTGACCCCAGACCAAGTCACAAGTCATTCACAGTGTCAGGAATAAGGGCTTATCTTCCCATACAATGCTGCAGCTGCGCCACTGTAATCCTTTAGTTAAGAAACTCCTACACCGATGGAAGCATTTCTCCCGTTGACATAGTTAATCCACCTCCCCAGAGAGGCTCTCTTGCTGACACTGTGCTGTTTAAACAGGAGTTAGGTCGGTATATAAGTCAGATTTTCCACACCCCTGAGTGACGTAGTTATACCAATAGAGAGCTATTGTATAGACCTGGCCTAAGACACAGAGGTCCTCATGCCCAGTCTTTCACGCAGATCATAAGGCCATCTTGCCTCTCTTTGAGGCGCTCTATATTGTTTCTTTAAATGTTTCATGGGAAAGAGGCAAAAAAAGGGGGGGGATGAGGGTTCCCTCAGGGAACAGATGGCCAGGATCCCCTGGGGGACTAACTTGAAGGGGAAAGGAGTCCAGGAGAGCTGGCTGTATTTCAAGGAATCCCTGTTGAGGTTACAGGGACAAACCATCCCGATGAGTCGAAAGAATAGTAAATATGGCAGGCGACCAGCTTGGCTTAATGGTGAAATCCTAGCGGATCTTAAACATAAAAAAGAAGCTTACAAGAAGTGGAAGGTTGGACATATGACCAGGGAAGAGTATAAAAATATTGCTCGGGCATGTAGGAATGTTATCAGGAGGGCCAAATCGCACCTGGAGCTGCAGCTAGCCAGAGATGTCAAGAGTAACAAGAAGGGTTTCTTCAGGTATGTTGGCAACAAGAAGAAAGCCAAGGAATGTGTGGGCCCCTTACTGAATGAGGGAGGCAACCTAGTGACAGAGGATGTGGAAAAAGCTAATGTACTCAATGCTTTTTTTGCCTCTGTTTTCACTAACAAGGTCAGCTCCCAGACTGCTGCGCTGGGCATCACAAAATGGGGAAGAGATGGCCAGCCCTCTGTGGAGATAGAGGTGGTTAGGGACTATTTAGAAAAGCTGGACGTGCACAAGTCCATGGGGCCGGACGAATTGCATCCGAGAGTGCTGAAGGAATTGGCGGCTGTGATTGCAGAGCCACTGGCCATTATCTTTGAAAACTCGTGGCAAACCGGGGAAGTCCCGGATGACTGGAAAAAGGCTAATGTAGTGCCAATCTTTAAAAAAGGGAAGAAGGAAGATCCTGGGAACTACAGGCCAGTCAGCCTCACCTCAGTCCCTGGAAAAATCATGGAGCAGGTCCTCAAAGAATCAATCCTGAAGCACTTGCATGAGAGGAAAGTGATCAGGAACAGCCAGCATGGATTCACCAAGGGAAGGTCATGCCTGACTAATCTAATCGCCTTTTATGATGAGATTACTGGTTCTGTGGATGAAGGGAAAGCAGTGGATGTATTGTTTCTTGACTTTAGCAAAGCTTTTGACACGGACTCCCATAGTATTCTTGTCAGCAAGTTAAGGAAGTATGGGCTGGATGAATGCACTACAAGGTGGGTAGAAAGCTGGCTAGATTGTCGGGCTCAACGGGTAGTGATCAATGGCTCCATGTCTAGTTGGCAGCCGGTATCAAGTGGAGTGCCCCAAGGGTCGGTCCTGGGGCCGGTTTTATTCAATATCTTCATAAATGATCTGGAGGATGGTGTGGATTGCACTCTCAGCAAATTTGCGGATGATACTAAACTGGGAGGAGTGGTAGATACGCTGGAGGGGAGGGATAGGATACAGAAGGACCTAGACCAATTGGAAGATTGGGCCAAAAGGAATCTGATGAGGTTCAATAAGGATAAGTGCAGGGTCCTGCACTTAGGACGGAAGAACCCAATGCACAGCTACAGACTAGGGACCGAATGGCTAGGCAGCAGTTCTGCGGAAAAGGACCTAGGGGTGACAGTTGACGAGAAGCTGGATATGAGTCAGCAGTGTGCCCTTGTTGCCAAGAAGGCCAATGGCATTTTGGGATGTATAAGTAGGGGCATAGCGAGCAGATCGAGGGACGTGATCGTTCCCCTCTATTCGACATTGGTGAGGCCTCATCTGGAGTACTGTGTCCAGTTTTGGGCCCCACACTTCAAGAAGGATGTGGATAAATTGGAGAGAGTCCAGCGAAGGGCAACAAAAATGATTAGGGGACTGGAACACATGAGTTATGAGGAGAGGCTGAGGGAGCTGGGATTGTTTAGCCTGCAGAAGAGAAGAATGAGGGGGGATTTGATAGCTGTTTTCAACTACCTGAAAGGGGGTTCCAAAGAGGATGGCTCTAGACTGTTCTCAATGGTAGCAGATGACAGAACGAGGAGTAATGGTCTCAAGTTGCAGTGGGGGAGGTTTAGATTGGATATTAGGAAAAACTTTTTCACTAAGAGGGTGGTGAAACACTGGAATGTGTTACCTAGGGAGGTGGTAGAATCTCCTTCCTTAGAGGTTTTTAAGGTCAGGCTTGACAAAGCCCTGGCTGGGATGATTTAACTGGGAATTGGTCCTGCTTTGAGCAGGGGGTTGGACTAGATGACCTTCTGGGGTCCCTTCCAACCCTGATATTCTATGATTCTATGATTCTATGAGGGGGTCTAGAGCTGTTCTAGGCAAAACCTGGCAGTTAGCAAGGGGCGAGAACGTAATCTGAGGCTAATATTGTTTTCCTCATCCTAACATAATTCTTTGTTCAGTGTTGGAAGAAAGTGATTCTTTCTAACAGCCTTTCCATTGCTACTGTGATGGGGCAAGGCCAGATGGCTATAGAAAAGTAGTGGGAGATAGATATATTAGCTCCAGGCTAAACAAATCCCTGGTGCTAGGATAAGTGAAATGGCAGCTGCTCCAGGTCAATTAAGACACCTGGTGCCAATTAAGAACTTTCCAGAAGGCAGGGAGAATGCTAGGTTGATTGGGACACCTGAAGCCAATCAGGGGCTGGCTGAAACTAGTTAAAAGCCTCCCAGTTAGTCAGGTGGGTGTGCAGGTCAGGAGCTGTGGGAGGAAGTTGTGCTGTTGGAGAGACTGAGTATTATACACCATATCAGGCACAAGGAAGGAGGCCCTCAGGTAAGGGTAAAGTGAAGCTTGAGGAAGTGAGGGCTGCTGTGGGGGAAGTAGCCCAGGGAGTTGTACATGTCATGTTTCTAAAAAGTCAGCTACCATAGCTGATACTATTAAGGTCCCTGGGCTGGAGCCTGGAGTAGAGGGTGGGCCTGGGTTCCCCCCGCCTTTGACCCCTGATTAATCACTGAGATTGGGAGACAACAGAGACTGTGCAAGGAAGGATAACGTCTCCTCACCTCCCTTGCTGGCTTATGATGAAAATGGCTCAGTAGACTGTGACCCTTGTCCTTAGAGAGAGAAGGGTTATGTGGAGGGTCACAGTGAGCCTCTGAGGCTAGCGAAATCCACCAGGAAACGCAGGACCCATGGAAGCAAGGACAGAGCTTTGTCACACTACATAACACTCCCCTCTTCATATAACATCTGTCAATTAGGAGTCTTATACTTTCCTTGAGGACAACTTGTCACAGAGGATATGGATCCTATCACTTTTTCCTCATTCTAAGGACAGGTGGCTGCTCTGGTTGGCAGATCTAGAAAATGAATGATTTTCTTTCAGACATGATAGATATGCTCCCTAGCCAAATCTGACCATGATCTACAGATATCTTCTTTAGAAGATTGACACAAAGCTTGAAAAATGGTACACACATCCCTTGACAAGCGCATCTTCTCTGCAAAGAAGTGACATAAAATAGGAAAGAAATTATCTGTGCTTCTTGGCTATTCCATCATTTTATCTTCTGATTGAAAAAGCTTTTAGCAAAATGATTTTGAGGTGAGGAAGGCTTGAGGCAGTGTTAAAACAAAACACAGTATTTTGCAAAGTGATTTTTAACATTATTTTTGGCTTCTGCATTGTTTGTAATTTCCTAGGAGGACTTTTGTTCCTTGACATTTGGCAGACATTGGATGTTTCTCCCATGGTACACTGATGCTGGAATTAACAGCTGTTTGTAACAGCTTCTGCTGCCTTTGCTTCAGCTCAAATCAGGGAACGGTGTTTTCTGTTGAACTGCTGATGCAGATGCACCAGGGTAGGACAAAACAATAAGCCAAAGCGTACTGTGCTGCTCAGGGAATCTGGCCAGAGCCCCACAGCATAGCTGGGCTCTACTCCTGCAGGACACTAATTAGATACAATGGGAGAAGCTTCCTCTTGTCTGCAGTCCTGGAGGCCTCTCCACAATCACCCAACTCCACTCCAGCAGTGGAGTGTGTTACTCTGCCCCTGCAAAAGGTAGCCATGATCTTGCCAGGCAGTGAAGTCAAAAGGGAGGGACCGTCTCCTTCAACATTGGGTAGGGGCTTCTTGGCACGGGGGTAAGGAGGAACCAGGAGCAGCAGAGAGCTAGTGGAGAGGGCAGGTGCTAATTTGCATGGACTCACCATTTCATTCTGGACCCCTACAGCTGATCAGCTGCCCTGAGCACCTAACCACATCTGCCTGAGTAGAAAGAGTAGTAAGCCGCTTCCCTCTGTGGGAATGAGGGCTTCTGTACCCCTTAGCATTTGTCCCATTGCATGTGTTCAGCCACTAAACATCAGAAACACAGGAAATTTCCCTGCCTAATTTTACAATTTTTAATTTTGTTGCTGACTTTAAATGATGCCTAAGCCCCTTATCCTGCCACATCTTTACAGGTGAAGCTCCTGGGGGATCAGGGGCTACAGGTGGACAGAGCTCCATAACGCATAGCTGCACCACACCATCACAGGGCACCCTGACATGGGCTACAAAGTCCTTTCCATCACAAGAATGACATTCACCTTGACACCTCCTTCCACACAACTGCCCCCCCAACAACCCTCCTACCCCCTGTAGCGGGGTCTTATTGGAAAACCCAGGAAGTGGATGGGCGCAAGCCCACCCACTGCTAAAAGCCCCTCCCCCAGCCTAGCGGGAGGGACCACTGGACCCAGGGACCAACTGATTACGGGGGACAACTAATGAAAAACAGGGACCTGAGCGAGGGTCAGAGGTTCAAAATGAGAATACCAGATGAGGACACCGAGCAGAGAACCCTGGACAGCGCCCACTGCTCCTCAAAGCTGTCGAGGGAGCCAGTGGACGCTGCCCAATGGAACTCTGCCCGGATGCGTGAAACTAGGGAGGAATGGAAATAGGCCCTGCAGTCACAGAGCACCCCCTCATCCAACATTCTCCTCCTGGTATTGTAGATGGAGACTTTGGCCAGAGCCAGGAGGAGGTTGACGAGGAGGTCTCGTGACTTCGTGGGGCCACGGATAGGGTGTGCAAAAAGGAACAAGTGTGGGGAAAAGTGCAGCCAGAACCTCAACAAGAGGTTCTGGAGGAGCCAGATCAGGGGCTGCAACCTGGCACATTCGAGATAGGCATGTGCCAGGTTCTCCCTCACGCCGCAAAAGGGGCAGGCCTCAGGTGTAGGGGTGAACTGTGGCAGGTGCACGCCCATGCTCACGGCTCCATGAAGGAGCCACCAACTGATGTCCCCGGCGGGCCGTGGGACCAAGGTGGAATAAAGGCTGGCCCACCAGGGCGCCTCACCCTCTTTAGGTGGAAGATAATCCCGCCATTTGGTGTCGGGGTGGGACACGAGGGTGAGGTAATGCAATGTAGGGAGCATGAGCATGTACAGATGGTTTCTGGGTGCGGTTCGAAACTGGACTGGCTGCAGAGAATGTAGCTGGCTCGGCGTGTGGCAGCAGGGAGGCTGGGGGGGCTCACAGAACAGGGACCCAAGAAAAATGTCCGGAGGGCCAGGGGTGAGGGCTGGGCGGGGAACGCCCTCTCGCAGGGCTTGCCGCAGGAAAGAGAGAGAATGGGGTAACAAGGCAGCCTTCACCTCCTGGAATACGCACCTAGGGGTCGGAAGGGTGGAAAGCCCCATGTGTCGTCCGAGTGCGCAGGGCTCCACCCAATCCTCCCTGTCGTAGTCCAGGAGGTCTCTGACTCTGGTGGTTTCTGCCAGGACCAACCTCTGACATACGAAGGGAGACTCCGCCACCTGCACACTGAGGTCGAGGTTGTGTAGCAGGGGCTCCGCAAGGAGGTCCGCTCCCTTGGTGGCCACAAATGACCTGGTCGCCGAAAAAAGCTTCCAGGTCCGGAGGAGGTCCTGGTAGAAGACTGGCAGCTCAGAGAGGTCTCGCGGAAGGCCTCTCAGATCGAGAAAAAAAGAGCTGCTGGTCATATCGGAGCCCTCGAAGGCAGGCGTGTGCCAACGTGCTCCACGCTGGACTACCTGCACCATAAAGGAGCCTCTGCAGGGCCTGGAGGTGGAAGACATGGACCTGGCTGCACAAGCAAACCAGGCCCTGTCCTCCCTCCTCCAGGGGGAGATTCAGAGCCACTGCAGAGACCCAGTGCAGCCCCGTCCGGAAGAACTCCAGAGCCATCCTCTGGAGCCTGGCCAGGATTCTCGGGGCCAGGCTCAGGGTGTTGAGTCAGTGCCAGAGCATGGACAGGACCAGTTGGTTCAGCACCAGCAACCTCCCTCGCAGGGAGAGACACCAGAACAGTCCTGTCCGTCTCCACAGCCGCTCACTCACCCTGGCCTCTAAATCCTGCCAGTTCTCCGGCGGAGAAGGATGTGTGGTGGAGAGATAAATGCCAAGATAGAGCAGCGGACCCACGCTCCACCAGATGGCTTGAAGCGCGGGTGGGAGGGAGCTCGCCTGCCACCCGTCTCCGACCACGAGGCCAGAGCTCTTGACCCAGTTGACCCAGGCAGAGGAGGCAGCCGAATAAACAGCCTGGCAGACCTCCACCCACATGAGGTCATCTGGGTCCTGGACCACGAGGAGCACGTCGTCAGCATATGCTGACAGGACCAGCTGCAGCTCCGGCTCCCGAAGCGCCAACCCCATCAACCTCCAGTCCCGGACCAAATACAAGTTGTCAAAGATGGTCCGGCCCAAGATGGTGTAGGTCTGGTTGGGATGAACCACGTCCGCCAGCACGGACCCCAGCCGCAGTGAGATGGCCTTTGCTACAACCTTGTGGTCCGTGCTGAGGAGCGAGATGGGACGCCAGTTCCTTAAGTCGCGGAGGTCCCCCTTCTTCGGCAATAAGGCAAGCACAGCTCGCCTGCACGAGAGAGGGAGGACCCCGCTTTGCAAGGACTCGGCCAAGACGATGACAAGGTCTGGGCCGAGGACGTCCCAGAACACGCGGTAGAACTCCACGGTCAGCCCGTCCATGCCCGGAGATTTATTAGTGGGCATGCGATGGAGGGCTTCCGAGAGCTCAGCCAGAGAGAGAAGCAGCTCCACCTGGTCCCGGTCGCCCGCGCTGACCGTCAGGAGTTCGGTCCAGAGCACCCTGCAGGCATTGGTTGGATCCAGGGAGAATAGGTTAGCATAGAAGGGACTCCCAAAGGAGGCAGATGCAGGATTGAACAAAAGTGCCCCAGGCTTGATGGTCATCCAGGGCCCGGAGCTCCTCCCGCTTCTCCCAGTACGGAGGGGTGGATCCTCGGGACCGGAGGCGAGATGCCTCTCTAGCTCTAAAACCTCCCGCTCCAACTGCCCTATCACCGCATCCCTCTGCTGGGTGGACCCCCAGGTGCAGTCGCGGCAGAAGAGCTGTGCGTGCACCTTCCCCACATTCCACCACTGCCTCGCCGAGGGAATGGCACGCCACTGCCACTGCCAGGTCAGCCAGAACTCCCAGAAGGACACCACAAAGCCCACGTCCTCCAGCAAGCTGTTATTAAAATGCCAATAGGCCGGCCCCGGCCTCTCTGGACTCAGAGAGGCTGTCATGGTCACCAAGTGGTGATCCGAGAACAGGGCCAGCCAGATGCCGGAGGCGTAGGCTCGTGCCAGCTGGAACCGCAAGATATAAATGTGGTCCAACCGGGAGTGGCGTGACCAATCCCCCTCCACCCGGACATAAGTAAAGGTAACATCGTCGTCTGGGTGGTGGTCGCACCAGACGTCCACCAGGGAGTGATGATCCACGATCTCCTTGAGGACGCCCGCGGCTGCCTGGGATGTCTCGAATTCTGAGCAGTCCTGCTCCTCGAGGGTGGTGTTGAAGTCCCCGCCCAGGACCAGGCACTCGTGAGGATCCAGGGTGCTGAGGAAGGCCGACGCCTGCCGATAGAAACGCACTCGTTCCGGGCCCGCGTTCCGGGCATAGACGTTGACCAGGTTTAATCTCAGCCCCTCTACGCAGGCCCGGACGTGCAACAGGTGACCCGGCATGACCTCGGCTACCCCCAGCACCTCAGGCCGTAGCTCGGGGGAGAACAGGGTGGCTACCCCAGCTGAACAGGCGCTGAGGTGGCTAAAGTAAACCTTGTCTCCCCACTCCAGCCGCCAGCTAGCCTCGAAGGCTGGAGCCATGAGGGTCTCCTGCAGGAAGATCACAGAGTACCCCCCCCCCGAAGGAAGGAGAGCACCTGGCTCCTGCGGAGACCCACGCTACAGCCCCTGGTGTTCAACGTAGCAAAGATGGTATCCTTCATAGGGAGGGCTGCGGTGAATCCTCACGGGCAGGGGAATTGACGGCCTCCAGCGGGCCCCGCAACAACCCAAGTTCGACCCCAAAGGTCATCAGGGAGTCGCGGAACTTACAGGCCTGCCAGTAGGCCACGAGGCCCTGCCTCCCAGTCCCTCTCCCCTCCCCCAAAAGGCCCTTCACAGCCTGGAGGACACGATGGAAGTCCCCCCAGCACTGGAGGGCAAGCTTCACCTTGCTCTTTGAACCAAAAGTGTCCAGCAGGAAATGGCACAGCTCTTCCCTCAGCGCAGAGGGGGATGCAGCAGCCAACCCGCTGCCACCCTCCGGCAAGGCCCCTAAAAGATCTGGTCCCCAGGACCAGAGCGGGGGCTACAGTTGGGAGTGAGGGGCAGGGAGAAGGAGGAGGGGGTGGTGGAAGTGAGCCACCACCCAGATCGAGGCCCTCTGACTGGGGGTCGTCCTCCCCCTGGGTGACTGGGATCAGACCCAGGGCCTCAATCTCCTCGAATATGGAGGTAAATCCAGTCCCCGCGGCCCCAGAGTCCTCTCCGTCAGGAGCCAGGGCAGTAATAGCCCCAGTATCGACAACGGCAGGGGGCGCAGATGGCAAAGGGGCCAGGGGAATTCCTACCGAGGCTTCCTTGGGAGGGGACTCAACAAGGGGGGCGGTGACACCTCCATCTGCTGCCATAGCCAGCGTCCCCTGCTGAGCTCCATCTGGAGACATGGCAGAAGTTGTAACAGCATCAGCCCCCCGCAGCATTTTTCGGGGGGCTTTGTCTCCCTCCTCATCAGAGGGGAGGGATCGAGCCTGCAATTTACGGGCACCGCGCTTCCCCCGGATGA
The DNA here is from genome assembly GCF_965140295.1 of Lepidochelys olivacea. NCBI lineage: Eukaryota > Metazoa > Chordata > Testudines > Cheloniidae > Lepidochelys > Lepidochelys olivacea. Next base: position 112,279,141 of record NC_140417.1, read on the forward strand.
GCACCCAGCCCTCCGAAGTGGAATTGGAGGGCTGGTCAGCAGGGGCAGGGCCAGGGGGAAAGGGCGATCGTTTTGGGGCTCGAGGCGGCAAGGGCCGGACAACGGGAGGAAGGGAAACCTCCCCGTGGGGCAAGCCCTCTCCCTCAGCCGGCAGAGGTCTTGCCGCCCTCTCTCCTCCACAGGAGGAGGGGCAGTGGCAGTGGCAGCCAGGCTGCCAGGGTCACCGGCGATGACAGGGCCGGTGCCCTCCCGGGTCTCGGGGGTCCCGGACGCTCCTCCGGGCCAGGCCAGGGGGCAGTCCCTCCAGATGTGCCCCGTCGCCCGGCAGAGGAAGCAGTGCGGGCCTCCCCTGTCGAATAGTGGGCCTGGTAATGGGCCCTCTAATAGGGCACCAAGAAGGACCCTGCGAGCGCCACCCCGCCACTCGTCGCCGGCAGTACTTGAATCTGCACCTGCTGGCGGAAGGACAGAACGTGGCAGAGGGCAGGGTCCTTGCAGCCCAGTGGGAGAGGGCTGATGATTGGGATGGGTTTCCCCAGGGTGGAGAGGGCAGGCAACAGGCCAATGTTGGGCAGGAAGGGCGAGACGGAGGTCAATACCACCCGTACACCCAAGTCCTCCAGGGGTTCTAGGGCAACGAACACGCCCCCCCCACCACCATGCCCTTCTCTACCGCCTCCTGAGCGGCGGCCTCCAACACTAGGAAGACCACAACCTTACCGTACATCTTGGAGGCCGCCACGATGGCCGTGGGTCCTACCACCCTCACCAATGCCTGCACGTACGTTTCAACGTGGGGCTAGGTGGCCACCAGGAGGTAGCGGACGCCATGCCTCCTGGTCAGCAAGGGGAAGGGGCCCAGGCCACCAGGAATGGTACCGGAGGTGATAGTCAGGGCAGATGGCGCGGCGGCATGCTGGGGGGGCAGCAGCCACCTGGGCGTACGCTCTGGGGGCTAGGGATGGAGCGCCCCCAGAGCTGGTGGAGGGAACGGCTGGGGAAAGAGGGGCCGCGGCAGATGTCGGGGCCGCGGCAGGGAGGGCAGCCCCGCCAACGGGAGGTTTTGTTTTCCAGGCGGGGCCTTTGCACTTTTTATTCCCCTGGCCCTTTTTGCTGGTGGAATGGGTAGCCATGGCAGCAGTAGACTCTAGGCTAGTAGTGGCCGAGAGGGTAGCCGCTGGGGCGGGCAAGGGAGGAACTATGGGAGCAGGAGTGGGAGCAGGGGTGGGGGCAGGGGCAGGGTCCTCCTCCATAATGGAAAGAGGCAGGAGGAGGCCCTAAATTGGGGGTGGAACAATGGACATCTACTCCTCCCCACTAGACGGCAGGCAGGGGAGGAGGGTCCAGCAAACAGGCTGTGGGGACTAGGGAAGTTGGGACAGGGCTAACCATTCCTCCCTGCTAGACTGTATGCAGGAAGGAGGGTACCAGCCTGGGCGGGGGGGGGGGAAGTAAGGGGGCACTGGGGGAAGGGAAGAAGCAACCACTCCTCCCCGCTAGGCTGTAGGCAGGAAGGAGGGTGCTAACAACAGAAGGACATGGGGACAACAAAGGAGAGGGGGACAATCACGGGCGCAGGGCGGGGCGCTGGCTCCTCTGGCTGCACTTGGAAGGGGAAGGACTATGATTGCATCGGGGAGGTGCAGTGATCAGGGTAAACAACTTAAAAAAGGGGGGGGGCACAAGCAGTCCGAAAGGGGACATGAGCACACTACACTGCGGGTTGGGCAGGGCAGGGGTCAGCAGGAGTCAGGGGGAACAGCAAACAACTGAGGGCGGAGTGAGTAGAGCACAAGGGGGGGAACCCAACTCCTGAGGAAGGGCAAGGCAGGCAAAGTAACAGACTTGCAAGGGTTGGGGAGGGGCAAGAACACAAACAAACCCAGGAACCTAGGATGGGGTCAGGGTGGGACAGGCAAACAACCAGGGAAAAATCTTCCAGGGAGCTACGGGAGGAAGGGAGGAGGAAACTGGGCTGGAGGTAAATGGGGAGACCCCCCCACCCAACTACAAGTGAGGGAGGGGGGCCAAGTCCAAACAAAAGGGGCGGGGAGTGCACCCACGGACGCTTGTGGGGCTCAAGCCAGTCTTTGCTCACTGCTGGAAACAGTCCCAGATGGTGGTGGGTGAAGAAGCAAGCAGCCCCATCGAGGGGGGAGCGGCAGGTGTTGATGGTCAGCTGGGTTGGTGGAGGGGGTGGTGACAAAAAGGGGTGGTGGTGGTGAAAGAAGATGTGACGGGGGCAGCAAGACTGCAGGAGGGCTCCATGCCTCTCCCCCAGCTCCCCACAGCATCAAAAGGCTGCCAGCACCCCAAGAGCACAGCTGTTAAAGTTACTCAGTCAAACAACCGACCCCCTTCACAATTCCTCACAGCAGTCTTCCTACTCCTCGACAAGGCAGCAAGCTTCAGAGCAGCAGCAAGCGGGTGGCAGCCAGCCAGGTGAGAACCCAGGCAGAAGAGGTGACAATGGCGGTGGTGATGGTGGTGGTGGGTTCTTCACTTCTCCTCCCTGCGGAGGGGTGCGGATGGGGGAGGGCTAGATGGTGCCTGGCAGTAGCCAAAGACTGAAGCGAGGTGGGGCTAGAGGGTGGGGATTCCCAGGGGGGATGACCCAGATTTGTGACGGTACTGCCAGGGGGCAGCACCCTGGTGTGACAGGGGTACCGGGGTCTGGGAGGGACTTGGGGGGCCCAGCGGCAAGTGGGACACTGGCCTGCAGAGGGCGCTCCAGAGGCTGGAAACGATAATTCCTTGGACGACCAGCAGGAGGCGCTGCAGGGGTGAGTCCTGCCCTGCCACACCCCCTCAAAAATAGAAAGGGGAAATGAATGACACTGAGAAGGTGAAAGCTGAAACCCCTATCTCAAGCAGAGTTGTTACCCTCAAAAAGGTGAGGTGCTAGACATGAAATCCACAAGGGACCTGCTATTGCTTTCTATACAGAGCTGCACAATACTAGGGTGATGGGTGGCAAGATGGATCTATCTAATTATCTAAGACAGCAGACTGAATTAACCAGGGCTAAAAAAATTTATCCCATCTCATGAGCATTTATTATTAATGACCCATCTTTTTCTTATTTCCATTCTCCTAATGCCTTCCCAGCTATACTACAGACATGCACATTATAAATGGGAACATGCAAAGCTAGTATGAAACTTCATTTTAAACTATATTTAAGTTAATTTCTTATCTTTATTAAACTAGCCCTACTTTAATTCTAATGGCTTTATATAGCCCAGCATGAAGTTCATACTCTGGATAGTGTTTTTAAATACTTTAATTGTTACTCTGCCACTTGGAACAGAAGATAACATGATTCTTTTCAGCTTTAAGATTCTCCAACAGCATTCAGTTTAGCATATTAATAAGATACACGTAATGCATGTAAGGTTTGACTCTGCTGCCTTGCATTTATACAGAGTAAAAGCGGTAGAAGCATATACCCATTTTACATGACTGTAAATGGCTACACAAGATGTAAGGGAGTGGCGAATCAGGCCCATAAAGTTTTGCATTTTGGAAAATTATGCTTCTTATACAGATTTTTGTTTCCATGGTTTTTTTTTTTAACTCACAGCGAAATGCTGAAAACAGGGTCCAGTCTTATAAGGTGCCTAATGCTTGGTGTCAAGTACTTTCTCTGTCAGATGCAGTGAGTCCCCTCCCGGCCCCCCAGCCATTCACCAGACTTCTGTGAGGTGAATCAGTCTTTGGATCCCTGGGTGTTGTAAGTGTCCCTGGGTCGCAGCAGCTACAGCACTCTTTCCTCCCCTGGTCTCGCTGGCACATTTCCTGGGCACTGACTCTGTCTATTACCCGTTCTCAGAAATGGAGACCCTCAGCCCACCTGTCTTGGGCCCCCCAGGACCAGTGCCAACCCCCAAGACACCCTAGTTGACTAAATGCACCCTCTCCCAGAACTCCACCCCACACTCTGAGCCTTTAACTCTCTGAGGAGGGCATGACAATTGTGAAGCATTTTACACACAGCCTGAGATGTACTGCCCAGAGTCTAACACACTTGCTCTTTTACACTTCATGTATACAGCATAAGTATACAGATCATACGAAATACACCCGATATGCATTTCCCTACCGCCGTTTCCTTACCACTCCAGAACATTCTTTGTGTTGAGGTTAGGTCTATCTGGATCCACACAGGTACCTTCTGTTCCAGAGCATGCTTTGTGTGCTAAAACATATAGTCTTATCCCCTAGCTCCTCTGACTGCCCTTCCTCCTTCCTGGGTGTCGCTCTCCCTCAAGTTCCCCCTGAGAACCCTTAATTAATCCCCTGGTTTGTCACCTGGCTTCTTTTGTTCTCTGTTTGGGTAACGTTCCACTCACTCCACTTCCCCCTTCTCTTCCGGTAAGAGTCGGAAGCTCTGTCTCCCTGCTGAGCAAACCCATTGTCCATTCAAAGCAGCATTGTTGTTGTTACCTATTGCCCATTTTCCCTGCTCTGGGGAAGACGTGCTTTCAGGCTGGTAGACTGTGGTGGATACAGCTACAGAGGGGCATTCATAATACTGTAGTTTTCATAATAGCAACTCCATAATATTAACCAGAATTAATGTGTTGTACAGCCCAGTCCCCAAACTCATCATACCGTCATAGGCTTCAGTGGGAGCCAAGTGTGCGCAGCATGTGGCAGGATATGCTTGCTCCTCTCAGGCCTGGGTACATTGTGTACAAGGTGAATTATATACTGTATATGCAAAGCCTCCGGACCGTAAGCTATATCTATGCATAAATTTTGATTGTGATGGCTCACTAACAGGGCTGCATATATTTACATGGATAAATGTTTGCATATTCCATTTGTCACCAGCTTGTTTCTCATTCTTTTCCCACACTGTGATGGGGAATACATACCCTGCTCATTGCAGGGAAGGAAGACGTCAGCAAATCTGGGGGAGACTTTGTAGTAGACCTCTTTCAGTAGCTCTTTCAGAGAGTTTAGATAAGCCTGGAGGAAGTGGGCCTCAGTAGGAAATTAGGCCTTCAAAATGGAAGTGTTTGGACAATGAGAGGGGTGCTAGGTTCCAAGAAGGTTTGTCCAGACCTCTGGGGTGAGGAAACAGGACATAGGGATGAACTGCACAAAAGAGACAGAGCCTCTTGGCCTGAGTCTCCTCTCCCATACATTTTACGCTCGTGTGTCTCCATTAGTATCAGTGGAGTCACTCCATATTTACCCTAGAATCAGGCCCTTGGAGATGAGGGAGGAAGAGTGTAGCTGTTGGTGTAGTGTCCATTGGAGAGAGGCATTAATTGTGAGTTAACCCCTTGAGTGCTTCAGAAATACTTTGTTTCATACCTGGCTCTGTAAATTCTGAAGTGACTAGGGTCAAATTGATCCCACTGACACCACCAATACAAGGATACACATTTCAGGCCTCATATGTTGACCACTGGATCAAAATCTCCTGGATTTCACACATTTCACACATTAACACCCATTTTTTCATGATTTGTGTGTATAAAAACATCTTCTGTATTTTCCACAGTATGCATCCGATGAAGTGAGCTGTAGCTCACGAAAGCTTATGCTCAAATAAATTGGTTAGTCTCTAAGGTGCCACAAGTATGCCTTTTCTTTTTGCGAATACAGACTAACACGGCTGTTACTCTGAAACAACACATTTGAAATTTTGCACAGAAGAACATAGACGTCATGTTTGGCAATTTTGCTTTGTGAGGAGAGATAGAAAGGGTTGAAGCAGCAAAGAGAGAGCCTTATACACATTTAAAACAGCCTCACCAAAGCACTGCAGTGCTTCCAAAACCTTGGCCTAACAATGCCTCTAGTCTTCCTTGCCTTTTGTTAGTTCGTTATCCCCTAGTTCAATTTAGACTGTAGGCATATCTGGACATGAATCACGCCTTTTATATGTTTCTAGAGCACTTTTGGTGGCTCAGTATTCAGTAATAATGATCATCACAGTTATTAGAAACCCAGGGAATTCAGACTTAAGGTTACACTTAAAAGAAGCCTCAAATACTTCAAAATATGGAAATGCACAGTTAGGACACTCAAAATTAATTCTTAACATACACCCTATGGCGAACCTCCTAGCTCCCCCTCTTTGTTCCATTCAGATCTACTTTGTAAGGTGTATTAATCTTTTGATCAGAGCCTTTTTCTAAAAGCTTTAAGAAGCCTGCAGTAGTAGGCTGAGGACATATTACATGTGGAAAAGCCACTGTCACTGTACCCATTATTGGTGTACCACAGCGCTTTCTTAGCTTAATTGACTTCATGCATTCATGTCTTCAGTACAAAGTCTGATGCTTCACCATCACACTAATCTTTGCTCTTTTCAAGAAGTGAATGCTATAATTTACTTATCTGGGCCTCGGAGGTTTGTTTATGCAGCTACACACAGCTCTGTGTCTAATGACATTTGTGTAATTGGTGGTACATGAAATCATAATGGGAGTGACTGCCTTTAGCCTGCTATTTGCCTGATCAGGAATTTGTAGACCATGGTACATTTGTTTCTGTGGCCTTTCTATGACCACAAAGCAGACTGGAATTGGCAGAACCCTAGTGTATTATTTAGAGTAAGTCACTGATAACATGAACCTGTTTGCTATGAACAGATAAGCCTCTCAGAAGGTCTGATTTTTCGAGAGATATTTAAAACTGCACTCAGCTTCATGGTATTTGAATGCCCATGTCAGAATATTACTACCCAGGCAGCGTTAAGGCTGTTTCAATGCCTTAACTATGATTCCCACATTTTCAAATATTTGTATTTCTTGTAGATTGAACCTTTCTGCTGAATTTCCTGGGTTTTCTGATAATTCTCCTGTAGGCTTTCTTTTCCCACTGATACAAAATCTCATCCTTAACTCAGCCTAAAAGATTTTTTTCTTAAGTCGTGTGATTGCTTCCCCCACCCTTCCACCCCAGACTTTTAAAACAGAGTTTATGGCATACATTAGCAGGTAGGGAATGCTGAGGCTGGGGACACAGGGAAACTCAGGAGCTTAGAAGCTCCACCTTACCCTGACTCTTCCACCTCCATGAATAATCTGGAGTCCACACAAGTTCCATAACTTGATATTTGGTGTCCCTTACAGCTTTCGCTTCCTGAGGGCCTTGTAAAATCCATAGAGTCTGCTGCAGGTCTTAGCAGACCAAGAGGAAATATGGGCTCAATGTGGACTCAAAGTCCAGATCAGGAAGTCCATGCCCCTTAGCATGCCATCCTCCCCTGGGAGGAATGATGCAGTTACTTGTCCCTTTTGGGGAGTAAAGGGGGGATATATGAAAATTCTGCCCCATGCTGGTGATGTGTGAAGAGCTGCTCTCTAGTCCCCTGCATGGGAGCATGTGGTGTTTCTATTGCCACCTGACTCTCCCATGCAGAGGGTGGTGTTAACAAACATGCTGCTGCTATCTTCTCTAGGGAAGGCAATGAAGAGTTTCCCACCACATGCCATCTGCAAGGGAGGGGCTCTGAAGATAACACTGCTTGGGGAAGGACCTCTGCTGCATAAGGTACATCCTCCTCCCTCCCTCAACCCCCGTATGTCTAGCTCTGAATGCCAACAACCACATGATAATAATCACTCATTATTAATGAAATTTTAGGAGGACCTACAGTATCATATTTGGCTAGGACTGAGCTACTTCACTGGTACATTATTAGGCCTTTGTAGTCCACTGGCCAGAATGAGCCTGTGATGAAAATACCAATGGATGAAATTCCCACACCTTTGAAGTCAGTGGGAAAACTCCCTCTGGCTTCGTTGGGACCAGGATCTAACCCAGTATATTGCACTTGCACTAATGGGGGGGGGGGAGGGCAGCTATTTTAATGCAATAGTGAAATGTTTGAAATTTAGCTGGCGGTACATGGAAAATCTGCCAAGGGAGCAAATTCACCTTTTATTAAAACAAAGCAAACTGGCCAATACTGCCAGGCTCAACAGAAGCTTGATTAAAGGCAATGGGGAATTTACAAATCCGGGAAAGAGCAGAGCACTGAAAAAATAAAAAGTGCTAAATCAGGGAAAAGGAGCGAAAGAGAAGCCTGAAGGGTCTGAGGCTGGTCACTATAGATGCAAACGCTGGACTGCGTCAAGGAGAGGGGATGTCATGTGGGAATGGCAATGAAGAAATCTTCAGGGAGTCAGCGCAACCCCTGTATCTAATCACACCGAGGACTGGTAACTGTCAAAGTGCGTGGAGCCCCTTGTTAGAGCAGGGACGCTGATGTGGATCCAGGGGTGCTGGAGCAATGTGTACAGTGAGCCATTGAACCACACTGTAAAGCCGGTATATAAAGGAAACCATTTCCAGCCAGGTGCGGCAGCACCTATGTGTGGATCCCAGGGTGTTTACAAAAATACATGTGCCCATCAAGACAGAGCTAAAGCACGGGAGCTTTGGAATGCATTAACATTAACGTAGGCTCTGTCTGCAGGGCCCCAGTATAACTGTGGAACAGTCTGCAGTAAAGTGAGTCGGTGTAATCCCTGCTTTGCACCTTTACAGCATTAGGGGCTTGCACTGGTGTAAGTGCATCATTGAGGCTTTAGCTGTAGTACGTGAGCACTCCTAGAGAAAAGCCTTAGGAGACTCCTGGTTCCTCATTCTCACTGCAGTGACGTGGCAGTGGCGACACATGGGGATCTAAACGTGACGTCTTTGAGGCTGATTAGACACCAGGTATGTGCACCTGACTCAGGAACGAGAACAGCACACGAACACACATCCCGATGTCCTTTCTAGACTTGTCACTGGCACTGATAGTTTGGGAGGCCAGACCTTAGACAGCAGGAAGGAGTCTCTGCTTGCTACCGAAGAGAAGATGGCTCTTTCAGGCAGCTGCTGCACCACACACACAGACAGCGACCCGGAGCAGCCAGCTTCAACTGTCTGAGAAGCAGCTCCCTCCTGCTTCCCCATCCAGGTGCGTTTGCAAGGGAGAGCGGCACAGCGGGAGGACAGAGCCCTCCCCCCCCCCAAGTAATGCAAGGCAGGGAGAGCTCAGCGGCCCCAAGCTGGGCATGGGGGGGGAAGTAGGGTTGCTGGGCAGAGGCGCCATGTGGGACCAGAGACGCAGAGTTCTTGCATTCTCAAGGGGTACTCGACTCCTGCTCCACCCCAAGCCCCCACCCCTGCCACTCCTCTTCCCGTCCCTGCCCCTCCCCCACCTCTTTCTGCTCCCACTTCTCCCACTACGCCCCAACCCCCCGAGCCTCCTGCACGTTGCTGAACAGCTGATCACGGCGGGTGGTAGGCACTGGGAGGGAGGGGGAGGCACTGGTTGGCAGGGCCCAATGATGAGTGGGAGGCGTTGGGGGCAGGGGAGGAGCTAATCCGCAGGGCTGCTGAGCACCCACTATGTTTTTACTGTGGGTGTTCCAGCCCCAGAGCACCTATGGAGTCAGGGCTTATGCGTGGGGTGGTCACATGTTGTCTCCCCTTTAGATTGTGCCCCCCCAATATGGGGAGGCACCAGTCATCTATGGTGGAAGGGACAAGCTTTCGAGCTTCACAGAGTGCTTCCTCACGTCTGGGGAAGGTAACCAGAGCATTCACAAGCTGGGACAGATAATTAACCATAAGGGGTTCACACTTGTCTTAGGAGTTTACTTACAACGAAGTGGGCACTGAACATCTCTGCAGTCATAGGACAAAGGAGGGTAGTAGGCAGTCAGGTGTGTAACAAATCATTATAATGAGCCATAAAACCAGTGTGTCTGTTAAGTTCTCGGTTTTTAGTATCCAGCAGAATTATGAGTTTAAATTCCCAGGCTTGTCTATTGAAGATGATGTGCAGGTTTCCTTTGAGGACGAGGACTGAGAGGTCAGATATGCAGTGATTGCTTTGTGAAAAGTGTCCGCCCACAAGTGCTAGGATGTTTTTGTCTTTTATCGTTTTTCTGTGTGAGTTAATCACTATGCTCTCCAATGGTCTGGTTTTACCCACGTAGTTGTTGTGCTTTTGATGCACTGAGTGAGCTACACCATGTGTAGGCATGTGTAGGACCCATGGATCTTGAAAGATGTGCTGTGTGGGGCATAGATCATTGTAGCAGGTTAGATATGTCTGCAGGTTTTGCATCTGTTATGCTGGCAGGGTCTGGTGCTGCTTTGAGTTGTTGTACCCTGCTCTGAGGGGAACTTGGATCTGATGATAAGCTTGGCAAGGTTGGGGGTTTGTTTGAAAGCCAGAACTGGGGCTTTGGGAAATATTTCTTTCAGGATTTCTTCTTTGTCTTCACTAGGATCTATTCAGGGGACACCATCACAGGGCCTAATAACATCAGCCACACTATCAGAGGCTCGTTCACCTGCACATCCACCAATGTGATATATGCCATCATGTGCCAGCAATACCCCTCTGCCATTTACATTGGTCAAACCGGACAGTCTCTACGTAAAAGAATAAATGGACACAAATCAGATGTCAAGAATTATAACATTCATAAACCAGTCGGAGAACACTTCAATCTCTCTGGTCACGCAATCACAGACATGAAGGTCGCTATCTTAAAACAAAAAAACTTCAAATCCAGACTCCAGTGAGAAACTGCTGAATTGGAATTCATTTGCAAATTGGATACTATTAATTTAGGCTTAAATAAAGACTGGGAGTGGCTAAGTCATTATGCAAGGTAGCCTATTTCCCCTTGTTTTTCCTACCCCCCCCCCCCAGACGTTCTGGTTAAACTTGGATTTAAACTTGGAGAGTGGTCAGTTTGGATGAGCTATTGCCAGCAGGAGAGTGAGTTTGTGTGTGTGTGTGTCCCGGGGTGGGGGTGGGGGTGAGAGAGCCTGGATTTGTGCTGGACATGGCCCACCTTGATTACCATGCACATTGTAGGGAGAGTGGTCACTTTGGATGAGCTATTACCAGCAGGAGAGTGAGTTTGTGTGTGTGGTTTTTGGAGGGGGGTGAGGGGGTGAGAGAACCTGGATTTGTGCAGGAAATGGCCCAACTTGATTATCATGCACATTGTGAAGAGAGTTGTCACTTTGGATGGGCTATTACCAGCAGGAGAGTGAGTTTGTGTGTAGGGGGGTGGAGGGTGAGAAAACCTGGATTTGTGCTGGAAATGGCCCAACTTGATGATCACTTTAGATAAGCTATTACCAGCAGGACAGTGGGGTGGGAGGAGGTATTGTTTCATGATCTCTGTGTGTATATAATATCTGCTGCAGTTTCCACGGTATGCATCCGATGAAGTGAGCTGTAGCTCACGAAAGCTCATGCTCAAATAAATTGGTTAGTCTCTAAGGTGCCACAAGTCCTCCTTTTCTTCTTACTTTGAGTTAGTTAATTTGATTTAAGAACCCACCTTTTTTTTTTTTTCCAGTGAAGACAAGGCCCTGGAAGGTTCTGGAATCTCTGATGCCAGGGACACTATTCCCATTGTACTAGAAAAAGAAAGCAATGAACTCACAATTATATGGTGCAGTTATTTTGTATGTGCAACTATAGCTACATGGGTGAGAGGCAACAGCAGAGCCTCCCCTCCTTCCAATAGACAGGATTTGTACCACTTTTTCCCTCCTCCCGTCCACCCTTCCCTGTGTCTGGCATGAGCAGTGTGTCAACAGACGCCTCAGATTCCAATGACTAAATTAAATGGAGTAATCTGATCAGGATGAAATGCCAAATGAGTCACCTCCTTCCGCATCAGTCCTAGTGCCACCTAACCTGTGCCTCTTTGCTTTCCTACTCTGCTGCTCAGTGCCTGAGATAACAGGAGATGGACATAAGGGAGGAGATAAGGTTAAAACTTTAGGATGGTTTAGCTAGAGAGACCTTGTAGCACAAGGTGACATTTGTGTGGGATCCGGCCCTTGCTTTTTTTCAGTGGAAACCGAGGGGTGGTGTATTTCCTAAGTATGGAGCGGCTTGCAGGATCCTGGCCTTAGCAAAGAAAAATGCAGAAGAGCTGCAGGCTCATTTCCAATGGAGTCACCACTCCCCCCCACACCCCAACTAATTAAGTTGGGTCCCTATTATATATGTGTATAACACTTTTTTTAATAGCATTGATCAATTTCCACACTAGGATGAGACATTTAAGGAAAGAACAGCAGTTTCTTACCTCACCCATCACAAATATGGCCCCCCACATGTTACACCATTCCCTCCCCGACACACTTTACAACAGTTAACTTATCACAAGGGACCGTGTAACTATGGGACACCAGGCTCGTCAAAGGTTTTAGTTATCCAATTATCAGACAGACATAACCACACACAGCTAAACTAATGCAAATAGTTTCTCTGCTCATTCATCCTGTTCACTTGCTTCAGGCTTTGCTCTGCATTCATAAGCAAACTCTGTTTTCTCTCTCCCTCCCTGCTGTGTTCTTCTTGAAACAAAGCAAAGGCTTTGTAATATCTCCTTGTTCTCATGCAGGGCACCTATAGATCTCTCCCATTGCTGGATTTTTCTCAAATTCCAGAAAGCAGGAATATATCACCCACCCATGGTTTACTCTTAGCATCTGCAAATGCTACACCCTGAGGTCCCAACCCTCCAGTCAGATTGCTGTGGGCACGGAGTCACACACTCATGCAGACTCCCACTGAGATGAATGGACTGAGCATAGGTCCACGCAGATTCAATTGCAGGATCAGGGTGGCCCTCGCTGCCCAATCTCACTCTCTGGCACGTGGGTGGAGTTAAACCACAGATTATGCCCAGGAGTGGAACAGGGGAGCCATGGAAATGGTGGAGTCTCAGTTTTTCCACTAAACTCCATTTGTACATACCCCTGCCTTGCTACATATAGTGAGCTGTGGATATGGAGGCAAGGAGGATTAGGATATAGCTAGTAAACTCCCAGCAGTCAGAGCACAGGGCATTACAGTACATATTTCATACAGTGCTGTGATAGCAGCCTGGGTTTTGGAAGCAGGCGGGTATTTCCCCTGCCTCCATGAATCTGCCAGTGAACCTGGAGTGCAGAATTGTAACTGTGAAGTTCCTGCCTGGCCAGGGAATTGTTACAGTATTAGGGCAGTTTTTTGGTTTTAAATAAAAGCAATAACCTCTGTGTCTCTTTTAAAGCAACAGCCACCTATTGTAACATAGACTGTGATAGAGTTTCACTAGTCAGATTCATTCCTTAATTGCCATTTAATATCATACTCCCTTATCTCATACCTTGGCGTGGTCCCCCTTAAAAACGTGCCGGTTGCCTTAGATAACCAAAGGCCGGATTTTCAGAGTTCGTGAACACCAACAACGCCATCTGCCATCAAAGGGAGTCACGGGTGCTCAGCACCTCTGGCAACCAGGCACTAACCTCAGTAGCTGATGTAGTCAGTGGAAATATGCCCATCCATAGACACAGACACCTTTAAGACACCTTTGTACTCACCCCAGAGCAGGCCAAGATCAGGTATGGCAAAGCTCTTGGCATAAACTGGGGCCCTAAATTCTATGGGCTTCCCTATAGGCCACAACCCTGCCTGGAATATGTGCTGTGCTACATGTTGTGGCCTTGCCCCCGACACATCCCTCACACCCCCAGCCCACACCTACCCCAGAGCTTGCATGAGGGTCTTTGGGAGGCAGCATTACAGCTGTCTTCCACAGTGCCTGTCAAACGAGAATCCTTCCTGGCTGGATATTGGGCTTTTAGGGCTTCCTTATGCTGCTGTGGTGCTTTTATGTGGCATACAGGGGCTGGAGCTTGGGTGATGAGCTTGCCCAGGAGCGTTCCCATGTGAGCTAAAGGAGCCACTGTGGCTACCAACAGAGCAGGTTCTCATCCTCTGTGTGGACCAACCAGCAAAGGGACAACATCACACTCACACTTAGCCAGCAAATTACAAAGGTATTTTCTACAGCATTGATAGGGTTCTACAAGGGCACTATGCAGCACAGACACTGGGGATATTATTATTTATTTAGGGTAAAATTGGCATATTTTGAAGGTTGACCACTCTCTAGGATTTAGTCCAACGGCAGTTACATTTCTTCATCCTTATGTAACCTGATGTTATAAACTTATTTTCATTGTCCTCTGTTGTGTTCCCAGGCTCACATTCTTTTTGTAAAGTCATTTGCCAAGAATATACGATATGTTCTCGTCAGGGCAGGCAGTGGGTTAAACGTGTAATAGTAGGTTTGCTTATCTTGCCTGCCTTACCAGGATGTGTGTGTGTTCCAATACAAACAGATAGGTATATTAGCAGGTTACCTTTAAAACGGAGGCAAAAATCTGCTTTCTGTTTTGCTAAATCCACAGCCAAATGATTTTTGAGGGGGATACTTTCATGGGAGATAAGACTAAAATCAATGATAGGACTGTCTGAAGACTGAAGTTTCATTTTTATCTTCAGGAAAAAAAATCAGGAATCAGCTATTCCAGTCTCTCTCTCCAAGGTTTGGTTCAAAAATGTCACTTATACACACAGCAGTGATGAAAAGGCTATTTATTTGAAGGCAGACTGGAGTGTAAAGATTCTCTGACCCATTTGTTTATGAAATTAGATAAGCATAAGTAAATAACCTTGTTTACTGCAATAAAGGACCTTTATGTTATGTGAAACCAAAACTTTGATATGTGGCAAAAAAAAAAACCCAAACGAAACCAAAAAAACAAACAAAATAAAAGTAGTTATAAGAAAGTTCCAAGAGGGGATAAAGATAACTTCAAATATTACTATATGCTCAGACGTACGGCTAACCCTATTATTTGTTCAGATATTATTCAGTGATTTAAATTATTTCATGGGGAAAGTGCATGTGACAGGTCATAAAGAATAATTCCATACATCCCACATCTGAATCACTTGCAAAATATGTGAGGACTATTTAAATTCACCCAGTAAAATGTGGGTTGCACCTTTTATTGAGGGTGGATGGTGGAAGATCTGCTTCAAATAAATGGTTGGCAGAGTCTATCTAAGAGCTACAGGAAGGATACATTTGAGGTTTCTCTAGATGGGACTGGGTCAGAGACTCCACAGTGTAGGAGAGATTTCTATGATGTTACCAAGGCTGATTTTACTGATTAGTCAATGTTGTGATATCCTTTGCAGAGCACCAGCTTCTGTAAAGTTTCATTCAAAGAGCTGACATGTTTTCCAGCTTAGGTAACTACCTAAATCAACAGATATGCGGGCAGCTGGCCGTGACATATCCCAACCCCTTTTGTATGGGCAACTGAATCCAAAGGGAAACTAAGTTTCCAATCAGTTTTCCTTTGCTGCTGGCTTCCTGTACAAGTTTGCTGCAGGGATAACCTGACTAGAATTAATTGCTTTCTTCATGGGTCCTACATCACACCCTCTAAACACAGATCTGGCTGCAAGCAGAAACTAACTAGAGTCATGAAATCATAGCCAGTTTCTCTTTGCAGCCAGTTCCCTGTGTAAAGAGCTTAGATCCTAATTCAGTAAAGCGCTTAATCACATACTTAATTTTAAGTATGTGTTTAAATCCCATTGAAGTCAATGAGACATAAGGATAAGCACATGCTTAGGTGCTTTTCTGAATAGGGATGGGATTACTCACATGCTTAGAGATAAGCACATGCTTAAATGTTTAGCTGAAGTAGGGCCCTAACAAAGTTGGAAAATGACTAACAGTGAAGGAATGCAAGGAGTGCAGAAGGACACCAGGTAGAACAAGGTTCCAAGTGTCAATTGCTAAGAATAGTATTTGAAATATACTGTCCTCCTAGGTACTGATACACCTATTCAGCTCCTCTCTATTCAATAAGATAACTCCTTTGAACTTCAACCAAAAATGTAAGAGTTTAAATCAAGCTACTGAATTCTCTGGCATTGAAAAATCTTTGATCAGAATGACAATTTTTATGTTGTGGCATTGCCCAAAATGTGCAAAGTACTTTCCAGAAAGAGAAGACAACAGTCTTGCCCCAAAGAGCTTACACATTTTATTTTTTTAAAGGGTGTCTCTTCTCTTTCAATAGCATATAGGTTTCTAGAATGATTGGGTTCCCAGTAAGTATTCAGCCAGCAGAATTATTAGTTATGCACCAATAATCATAAAAGTTATAATTCTCCATATGCAATCACTATGGTCCTGGGTCTGTTGTGGGTTCTATTGTGTTGCGCTCCTTACCCCTACTTTATATGCACATTTGTTACCAAGCAGTGTTAACAATTATAGTTTATTAGCAGCTTCTAAGGGAAGAGCAGATATATGGACTAAAGAACTCCCTTTTCTATCTGCTCCTTTCCTGGAGGCTTTGAAATATATTTCCCATGAGTTTCTTCACTTATATAGACTGACATTTTTCCTCATAACAAATTCATTCTTTACATTTGCCATCATTACCTCTGAAGCAGAGATCTTCCCTGAATCACTTGAAGTAAGCAGCTTTTAAAAAGTCATACCTGCTGGACAAATGCACCTTACCTTTCAACAGTTTTCTTTCCTTTTCTGTCCCTGAGCTGTTAATGTAGCGAGGTGAGGTGTTACCTTGTAAAAAAAAAAGAATAGCCACACCAGCAGTAAAGTGTTTCTTTTCTCTCACCCTGCATCGATTGATCTGTTTCTTCTGCTGTCTGTCCTATGCCACTGCCTCATGTGAAGCCTCCACAAGGCCACTAAATCTTATCTGATTCTACCTTTTCTCTCTTCAACAGCTATTAATTATCCACTCCTTACTCATCCTCCTGACACATCTGTTCTCATCACTTCTTCATCCTTTGACCCTACTTGGAATCATTACCAGGCTAATGTAGTGTACTTTGTATTCCTTGGACACAGGAAACCAATTGTTTGCATGGATTACTACAGAGCTTCACTGGAAAAATCAAACATTTTCTTAATGCCTTGCTAATTTTCCTCTTCATTTCTTCCATATGACAAACCTTACCATTTGTAATGCAGGTTTGTCAATCCCCATGAAAATACCATATCAAAAATTCTTTGTCCAGTACATACATTGTTATGTAAGCGGAATGCTTTCTCACCTACACTTGAGAGGCGGAATGGCAGAAATCAGTGGCAAATTTAAAAGGCCACTAAAGATGATATATCATAAGCAAGCCTATTTCTATACTTAGGTTTTCGGTAACACCTTAAATTAGGTCTCATTGTATATGCTGCTTGTTTTACTTGTTGGCATTTCAGCTTGAACAATGTTAAGCAATGAAGTTATTTGCTCTTTTGTGTATAGTTAGTTTCACTTTCAAATTCTGAATGGTTAGGTTGCAAGGGAATTTTTATTTGTCAAAAAAGCATTTCTACTGATTATTTTAAATGAAAGAAGTATTTCTAATGGCCTAGGAACTTTAGTAAAAAAATATATTAAGCCAAATCTATTTTCTGGGTCAAACTTGGGAGTAGGGTTGCCACCTTTCTAATTCTTGGTAACCAGACCCCTAAGCTCTGGTCACCTGAATGAAACCCTAAATGGCGTGCAGACACAAGCCCAAAACTGGACTGTCTGGGTGAAAACTGGATGGGTGGCCACCCTACTTGGAAGTTGACAATGGCCATGTCATATATTTCAAGATCCATAGATTTTTTTTTTTTTTAAGGCCAGAAGGGACCATTACGATCACCTACTTCAAGTTCACTTGTGTTTGAGCTATGATATATCTTTTAGAAAGACATCCAGTTTTGATTTAAAGACAAGTGATGGAGAATCCACAGGTGTTTAGATAAATTGTTCCAATTGTTAATTACCCTCACTGTTAAAAATGTGTACCTTATTTCTAGTCCAAATTTGTCTTCCTTCAGCTTCCAGCCATTGGATCTTGTTATGCCTTTTTCCGCTACATGAAGAGTGCTCTATTATAAAGAATCACTTGGTACTTGTATACTGATCAAATCACCTCCTAGCCCTCTATTGGATAAATTAAACAGATTAAACTTCATAGAGACTTCTAAGTCCTTTTCACTGTTGCTGCATTCCAGGATACTGTCTCCCACCTTGTGTGACCTGAAGTCTTTGTTCCTAGAGGTATGTCTTTGCATTTGTCTGTATTGAAATGCATGTTCTCCTAAGGGAATTCTGCCCCAAAAAATTAAATTCTGCACACAGTATTTTAAAATTCTGCATATTTTATTTGTCAAAACAACACAATATAATCATGCCAGTTTCAATTATTTTAGTAATTTATTTTAAAATACCCATCAGTTAGTATGTCTGTAACAATACAGACAACATAAAAGATTCAGGAAATGTTACTTAACTGGGGCTCCGGGTGTCGGCCCTGGATTGCTGGGGCTCACGCACATAGCTCGAGCTCCACTGTGTGTGGAGCTGAAATTTGTTGTTTTCACCAAAAGTAAGCATTTTGGTGAAAAATCACAAATTCTGCAGGAAAAAATAGAATTCTGCAGCGAACATTAATTCTGTGCATTCTATTTTGTGCAATTGCCCAGATTCCCCCATGAGTATGGTTCAAATGAACTAAGCCTACAAAGTGATCCAAATCAGCCTGTGCATCTAACCTGTCCCCATCATTTACCTCTCCACCAACTTTTGTGTCATCTACAAATATTACCAGCAATGATTTTATATTTTCTTCCATATCATTGATAACAATATTGAATAGCATAGGGCCAAGGACAGATCTCTGTGGTACTTCATTAGAAACATTTCTATAGGATTTAGATTTCCTGTTCACATTTACTTTGACAGTCCATTTGTTAAATAGTTTTAAATCCACATAATATGTTCAATATCCCTGATGAACCTGTTTCCTACTGAAAAATATCTGAAAATGCTACATTTTGATTTTTACTAGGCCTGTCAACTGCACAAGTGTAATCATACTGAAACTGTATGTAAGAAAGGACAATTTGGCTCAATAGAATAAGTTGTGAAAAAGCACACAACATTTTGTAATATTTCTTTTAAAAATAGTCTGACAGGTTAGGTTTTAAAAGACTGATCCGTGACTCGCTGAAGTCATTCAGAGCCTTTCCATTCATTTATATGGGCTTTGGATCAGACCCTAAGCATACCACAAGGGCATAAGGCCAAAATGAAGCTATTTTAGACCATGAAGTAAAACTCCTGTTGCCCAGCCAGTGAATAGGACTGGAAAATACAGTATCGGTCCCATAGCAGTATAGACAATCCAGTGATCACTCTTGATCATGGGCGTGGAAGCATGTATAGAAGCACATGACCACTCTACAGTTAAAATGAGACTGATTCCTTAGGAATAACCAAAAGTAGATTTTGCCTCCATCTTCTAGTTTTTGTTGTTGTAGGGCTATAACCAAGTTCACTCACTGCTAGGTACCCCCTTGTGGACAGACATGGCATAGCCTAGCAGCTCTCTTGTTGGGCTAGCCCCCCTGTTGACCATCACGCCAGCATTGTGGCAGTTTCTCTGTCAGTAACTTGGCCTGCCAGCTGGGCTCAGTAAACCCTTCCGGTGGGCTTGTATGCCTCGCTTCCTTTGGGCCAGTGGGGCAAGCCAGTTTGACCCTCTACTCTGGGTTCCAGCTTGGTGCCCTGCACTGAACAGCTAGGCCTGCTCCTTTATCTATGCTGCAGTGTTCCCTGGGCCACTTCCTACTCGGCCTCTGAAGTTCTCCTCTGGGTCCCTCTGCCTCTCCCCTGCTTAATCAGGGTCTCTCCCAGGCCTCCCTACCTGGAAAGTTTTTCCTTATTCTGAGATTTCTGCCTGCCAGTCTCTCTCTCCAGCCCATGCCCCAGCTGGGCTTTATCACTGCTTAAGGCCTGCCTCTCATGCCCATTACTGTAGCCAATTTCTGCTCTTCGTATGGTATTTGCCTGATTCGCCTCATTCTGTAATCAGCTTGACTTAGCCCCAGGCTCTCTAGCCCCCAGGACACATCCCCCTGTTAAAATGACAAATAAGCAAAACTTTTAATACCCTGGATATTGATTAGTGGATGGCGGCTGCATCCCTTCTCCCCAGGTTTCAGAGTAGCAGCTGTGTTAATCTGTATCCGCAAAGGGAAAAGGAGTACTTGTGGCACCTTAGAGACTAACAAATTTATTTGAGCAGAAGCTTTCATGAGCTACAGCTCATTTCATCAGATGCATGCAGTGGAAAATAAAGTGGGGAGATTTTATATACACAGAGAACATGAAACAATGGGTGTTACCATACAGACTGTAACAAGAGTGATCAGGTAAGATGAGCTATTACCAGCAGGAGAGTGTGGGGGAGGAGGGGAGAGAAACCTTTTGTAGTGATAATCAAGATGGACCATTTCCAGCAGTTGACAAGAATGTGTGAGGAACAGTAGGGGGGAAATAAATAGGGGGAAATAGTTTTAGTTTGTGTAATCACACATCCATTCCCAGTCTTTATTCAAGCCTAAATTAATTGGATCCAGTTTTCAAATTAATTCCAATTCAGCAGTCTCTTGTTGGAGTCTGTTTCTGAAGTTTTTTTGTTGAAGAATTGCCACTTTTAGGTCTGTAATCAAGTGACCAAAGAGATTAAAGTTGTCATAAATATAAAGGGAAGGGTAAACACCCTTAAATCCCTCCTGGCCAGAGGAAAAATCCTTTCACCTATAAAGGGTTAAGAAGCTAGGATAACCTCACTGGCACCTGACCAAAATGACCAATGAGGAGAAAAAATACCTTCAAAGCTGTGGGGGGGGGGGGACAAAGGTTCTCTCGGTCTGTGTGTTGCTTTTGCCGGGACCAGAGCAGGAAAGCAGGTTAGAACTTCTGTAAAGGGCTAATAAGTAATCTAGTTAGATATGCATTAGATTCTGTTTTGTTTAAATGGCTGATAAAATAAGTTGTGCTGAATGGAATGTATATTCTTGTTTTTGTGTCTTTTTGTAACTTAAGGTTTTGCCTAGAGGGATTCTTTGTGTTTTGAATCTGATTACCCTGTAAGGTATTTACCATCCTGATTTTACAGAGGTGATTCTTTTACTTTTTCTTCAATTAAAATTCTTCTTTTAAGAACCTGATTGCTTTTTCATTGTTCTTAAGATCCAAGGGTTTGGGTCTGTGTTCACCTATGCAAATTGGTGAGGATTTTTATCAAGCCTTCCCCAGGAAAGGGGGTGTAGAGTTTGGGAGGATTTTGGGGGGAAAGACATTTCCAAGCGGGCTCTTCCCCTGTTATATATTTATTAGATGCTTGGTGGTGGCAGCAATAAAGTCCAAGGGCAAAAGGTAAAATAATTTGTTCCTTGGGGAGTTTTTAACCTAAGCTGGTAAAAATAAGTTTAGGGGGGTTTTCATGTAGGTCCCCACATCTGTACCTTAGAGTTCAGAGTGAGGAAGGAACCTTGACATGGTGGCAGTGAGATTATCCTAGCTTCTTAACCCTTTACAGGTGAAAGGGTTTTTCCTCTGGCTAGGAGGGATTTAAAGGTGTTCTCCGACTGGTTTTTGAATGTTGTAATTCTTGATGTCCGATTCGTGTCCACTTATTCTTTTATGTAGAGACTGTCCAGTTTGGCCAATGTACATGGCAGAGGGGTATTGCTGGCACATGATGGCATATATCACATTGGTAGATGCACAGGTGAATGAGCCTCTGATAGTGTGGCTGATGTGATTAGGCCCTATGATGGTGTCGCCTGAATAGATACGTGGACACAGTTTGCAACGGGCTTTGTTGCAAGGATAGGTTCCTGGGTTAGTGTTTTTGTTGTGTGGTGTGTGGCTGCTGGTGAGTATTTGCTTCAGGTTGGGGGGCTGTCTGTAAGCAAGGACTGGCCAGTCTGCGAAGATCTGTGAGAGTGATGGGTCGTCCTTCAGGATAGGTTGTAGATCCTTGATGATGTTTTGGAGAGGTTTTAGTTGGGGGCTGAAGGTGATGGCTAGTGGCATTCTGTTATTTTGTTTGTTGGGCCTGTCCTGTAGTAGGTAACTTCTGGGTACTCTCTGGCTCTGTTAATCTGTTTCTTCACTTCAGGGCAGGTGGGTATTGTAGTTGTAAGAACGGTTGATAGATATCTTGTAGGTATTTGTCTCTGTCTGAGGGGTTGAAGCAAATGCGGTTGTATCGTACAGCGTGGCTGTAGACAATGGATCATGTGGTGTGGTCTGGATGAAAGTTGGAGGCATGTAGGTAGGCATAGCGGTCAGTAGGTTTCCGGTATAGGGGGGTGGTTATGTGACCATCGCTTATTAGCACTGTAGTGTTCCGGAAGTGGATCTCTTGTGTGGACTGGTCCAAGCCGAGGTTGATGGTGGGATGAAAATTGTTGAAATCATGGTGGAATTCCTCAAGGGCTTCTTTTCCATGGGTCCAGATGATGAAGATGTCATCAATGTAGCGCAAATAGAGTAGGGGCATTAGGGGACGAGAGCTGAGGAAGCATTGTTCTAAGTCAGCCATAAAAATGTTGGCATATTGTGGGGCCATGCGGGTACCCATAGCAGTGCTGCTGATTTGAAGGTATACGTTGTCCTCAAATGTGAAATAGTTATGGGTGTGGACAAAGTCACAAAGTTTAGCCACCAGGTTTGCCGTGACATTATCGGAGATGCTGTTCCTGACCACTTGTAGTCCATCTTTGTGTGGAAAGTTGGTGTAGAGGGCCAGGATGGTGTTTTCAGGAAGATCACCGATGGATTGTAGTTTCCTCAGGAAGTCAGTGGTGTCTCGAAGGTAGCTGGGAGTGCTGGTAGCGTAGGGCCTGAGGAGGGAATCTACATAGCCAGACAATCCTGCTGTCAGGGTGCCAATGCCTGAGATGATGGGGCGTCCAGGATTTCAAGGTTTATGTATCTTGGGTAGCAGATAGAATACCCCTAGTTGGAGTTCTAGGGGTGTGTCTGTGCAGATTTGTTCTTGTGCTTTTTCAGGGAGTTTCTTGAGCAGATGGTGTAGTTTCTTTTGGTAACCCTCAGTGAGATCAGCGGGTAATGGCTTGTAGAAAGTGGTCTTGTTCATATTCCGACCTATTCATGATGACTACAGCACCTCCTTTGTCAGCCTTTTTGATTATGATGTCAGAGTTGTTTCTGAGGCTGTGGATGGCATTGTGTTCTGCACGGCTGAGGTTGTGGGGCAAGTGATGCCGCTTTTCCACAATTTCAGTCTGTGCACGTCGGCGGAAGCACTCTATGTAGAAGTCCAGTCTGTTGTTTTGACCTTCAGGAGGAGTCCACCCAGAATCCTTCTTTTTGTAGTCTTGGAAGGAAGGTCTCCGTGGGTTAGTATGTTGTTCAGAGGTGTGTTAGAAATATTCCTTGAGTTGGAGATGTCGAAAATAGGATTCTAGGTCACCAGAGAAGGATCATGTGAGAGAGCACTTGACACACAAGTTTCAGTTCAGGATGGTTCTCTCTCTCACACATACATACCCCCCACAATAACCCAATTCTGTCCTTTCTTTTTCTTACTCAGCATAGTATGCAGTAATCTTACATGAACCTGAATCGTGCAAGTTATTTAAGGTTTTGGCAGAACTGTCACTTCCCTTACAATACAATGCTTTTTGGGCTTGCATTCATTATTAAAGAAATATTATTTGTTCTAGGATTAGTCAGTCCCAGTGCAATGCTTGAAGATTAATTTGTAGTGATTTATCTGGGTCATAGATCAGTACATTATACACAACAAAATTGCATATTTATCTAATCTTGTAGTAGGACATACCAAGTTATTATGGTAACGCATGTCAGAAAATGAACAGTTTGCATTCTCTTTTGGTTGGAAATGAAAATTGTTAGGTAATTCTCTTTGTTGGGTTGTCAAAGGAGAGGTGTCTGTAGATTTTTTAAGTCAATTGCCATGAAAAGCATTCCCATCTCTCTGACCTTTCAGCATGAGGCTGAAATCTCACATTAAGATCTAAGAATTCAGGCTCCTGTGGAGTCCCATTGCCTTCTATTTTCTTCCTAAACCCATGGAAGCTCCATTTTCCATGGGCATACAATATATCCTCATTTTTTTCAAGGTATACAGGGG
Organism: Lepidochelys olivacea; assembly: GCF_965140295.1. NCBI lineage: Eukaryota > Metazoa > Chordata > Testudines > Cheloniidae > Lepidochelys > Lepidochelys olivacea. The sequence continues at coordinate 112,302,998 of NC_140417.1, forward strand.
GCTAAACAAGTGGAATACCTGGTTTATCTTGCTTGTGTTGCTAAGAACTACGTGCCCTAATCCAGACAGATAAATATATTACTAGGTTAGCTTTAAAATAGAGGCAAAACTGTGTTTGGACTACATTAATGCAAGAGTCTGTACTGGTGGATCCCAGTGCAGAATGAGCACCTAAGTCTGTTTCTTAACCATACTGTTCTTTTATTTGCTATCTCCTGAAGCCTTAATAAGTCATGCATCCTCAGTATCCCCTTTTTTGCTCCATGCTATCATGTGCAATGATCCTTTTTCTATAGAGCAGAGAATGCAAAGTGTGTAATTCATGTCTGATGGATGGGAAAAAGCAAGTGTTCTGAGCTATAGGTCCAGATTATAAGGAAAAATGAAAAAGCAGCAACACGTTCAAACATAAGATCATTTAAATAGTATGGACTATATTCTGCTTTCAGTTACACTGGGACAAGCCTGTTTACTTAAATGCAGTTGCATCAGCATAGCAGAGAGCAAAATTTAACCCTTTACTTCCTATGTGCTGAATGACTGAAAAAACATTAGTATCACAAATATTTTTAAATGGAGCTTCTCCCGAGTTTCCAGGCTCTAAATATTATGAACTCTCCTATAATCAATATCACAATATATATATTTGAAAGAACACAAACTTTTGCTATATTGAATATTTTAACTCAAGGCATGTTGTATGATTTAACAATTTTAGTATATAAATCACTTTACAGTTCTGTACTTAGTGGAATGAGTCCAAGTTTACAGGTAATAAGTCTCATCTGATTTTATCAAGAGGCTGAGAGATCTTGTTACCTTACTAATAATTTTCTGGTACTAGCATTTGTAAGTGCAAGAAGAGTTAAGGAGATGAAAGAGACCAGGTAAGAAAAGAGAGTGAGTGAAGTCACATGAAATGAATTTTCTAAAACTGGAAACATGAACTCAATCCTTTCATTAGTCCTGCATCTGACAAAGTGTATTATCATATGTTTTAGCTTGAACAGTGTAAAGAGCGTTCAAAACAGATACAATTGCAAAGCAGGAAAGATCACAATTATGTGGAGGCCTGACAATGTGATCTCATCAAGCTCGAACTTGAAATTGCAAGCATCACTTCAGATAAGATCAAAGGAAGTTTCCTGTCTCAATGATGTGACATTATCAGGTTTGAGACTGTAGCAGAGACACATGCACAAATTTGTGAACTAACAAGGCAGATTGAGACCACACTGGTTGGCAGGGTATTTTAGATTCCTGAACTGCCTTGAGCTCGGCATCATGAGAGTTCATTTTTTGCACATGGCAGAGCCATCCTAAAGACTAAAAGAGCTGGGTTCCCACTGAAGAAGGAAAAATGTTGATCTTTTAATTAACATAAGTTCAAACATCTGACCCATGTTTCACAGTGTATAGACAGGTTTAGAGTCAAAGCAGCCATCCCCTTATGGAAAAGTCCTATAGAAATGAACAGGGATTATACCAATGGGCTTGTGCAGAAATTAATTTTAAATCCAATAGAATTTAGTAGAGAATTAGATACCTGTTTTAGAACTCTATAGGCTGTTTTAAACATCCTATAGAAAAGTGATCACTGGCTGTTATATTCTATCAAGCTTTTCCTTAAGCAATACAACTGGAAATTTACTTGCAGTACTATCCAGTTGATTTATGCTCCATTTTTACAGAATGAACATAACGGCCTAGATTCTCTGTTCAGTGAAGCAGAGAATTCTATTCTATATAGCTGTTTATACCGCACTCATCACTGTAGTATCTGAGCATCTTGCAGTGGTGCTTTAAGCAACATGACTGCACATACGTTAGGGGTTTGTTCTGTCATCCTCTCCCTAAAGGGAGGAGCATGTGCACTGGAGTGATTTGTTTGGTAGGGTTTTGTTTTTTTTCCAATTAAATAAATATGTCTGTTGGCATGTGTTTATATTAGAGAGGGCAAGGTGAAAGAAATGGAGCAGAAAGTGGTGAGCTTTGTGATGGTCCTTAGTTCCTGGGTGATTTCATTACACAGTTTTGGACCACAGCTGGAGAAGGTTCTGTCTCTCACACCGATGAGCTTTATTTGTATTGTTGAGAGTTCCATTGTGCCAGAGGAGCAAAGTTGTCAACTGTGGTCCAAGTCCCAGAGCTTTAGATGGTCTTTTAGGTATCCTGGGCTCAGGCCATGGAGTGATTTGAAGATAAGGACTGAGACCTTGGACTGGATTCAAAATTTCATGGGAAGCCAGCATAGAGAACAGAGGACAGGTGTGATGGGCTCACAGTAGCCCATGTTCCTGAGGAGAAGTGCTCCCATGTTTTGTATTAGTTGGAGTTTCCTAAGTGCTGAAGGTTTCATGCCCAGGTATATCACATGGCTGTAGTCCAGCTAAGAGGTGAATAGCCAAGGCCAGGTCTTTTTCCACCAGGGTAGCACGGAATCTGCTCGTCAGCATTATTCACAGCCATTGCAATGTGGGAGCTCAGGGTCACCAAGCAATCTGAGACTACTCCTAATCTCTAAGGTGCCACTAGTACTCCTTTTCTTTTTGCGAATACAGACTAACACGGCTGCCACTCTGAAACCTACTCCTAGACTGTGGATTGAATTGACAAATTGTGAATGTGACCCTTCAACCAAAGGAGACTTCACTTCATGTGGTGACACATGCCTCAAAATATTTTCCTATTCCCACCAGCATCAGGTCTGACTTGCTCAGGTTCAGCTTCAGCCAACTGTTCTTCATCCATGTGCTGATCTCATCCAAGCCCTTGGCCATGTTGGTGGTAGTGATATGGTCATATGTGGAGAAAGATAGGTAGAGAGGTGTCTCATCTGCATATTGCTGGCACTTAAGACCTTGTCATCTGACTAGTTCACCTAGTGGTTGCATGTAGATATTGAAAAGTTCTAAAGAGAGAATTGATCCTTGTGAAACTCCACAAGTGAGGGTCTATAGGTGGAGGTGCAGTTTCTTATCACTACTCTATGAGTGCATCCTACCAGGAAAGATTCAAACCATTTTAGTGCATTATTCTGGACTCCTGCCACCTCTCTCTCTCTCAAGACAGCAGTATTCTCATGGTCAACAATGTCAAATGTTGCAGAGAAGTCCAGAGGTATCAGAATTGATGTCTTTCCTCTATCCACTGACAGGAGTAAATCATCCATAAGAACTGCTAAAGCAATTTCAGTTTTGTGTCCTGGCCTGAATCGAGGTTGTGCTGGGTCCAGAAAGTTAGCCTCAGAAAGATGAGCCTTTTGCTAACTTTGATATGGGAAATTTGATACTGGGGTGATAATTGGTTAGGACTGATGTATCCAGGGTTGGTTTCTTCAGTGTTGGTTGGACTACTGCATGTTTGAAGAAGGAAGGAAAGATTTCTCTTCTGAATGAGCTGTTGGCTATTTTGGTCAGGAGTAAAACCAGTTGACCATGACTGTTTCACAAGCCAAGAAGGCCATGAGTCAGATTCACATGTCTTGGTTTGGGACTCCTTGATGAATAAATATACTGAACTCTAGGAATGCAGGTGGGTGAAGGCAGAGTGGATCTGTGCTGTTTGAGAAGGCTTCCTGATTGTGCGTGATCTTTTCAACATAGTAGGTTCTCATAGTGCTTTGCAGCATTTGGTGCTCAGCTTTGCTGCAGGTTGTAGGCATTCAGGATTGATGAAGCAATATACCACCCTGGCTAGCTCCTTGGGGAGGGATAGGGCAGCCTCAGTGGAGGCTGATAGGATGGTTCTCAGGAATTCATTATGTTTCATCCTGTCTGAATCAGCCCTGGTTTTCCACCATCTAAGCTCGAGTAGCCACCCCACTCTCTCCACATGATGCAGGGTGCCAGAAAACCACGGAGATCTGTGTGGGTAAGGGGGAAGAAGGGGTCGTTTGGGGGCCAGCGTGTCAATGATCAATGACATGTAGAATGGTAATGATCACCAGGTCCTCCACTCCTTGTCATGTGTGCAGGGGTGCTGTTGCACTTTAGCAGGCTTTTCTTCAGAAGAGGGCTGTAAGGGAGCTGTTTTGGCTTACTGAGTGTCTGGCCAGTTCTGAGCGGGTTTGAGCCTAGCTCAGCCGGGAATAGTCCCCAAGGGACTGTCTGCTAGCTGGGGATTGGCTGGAGCAATGTGCTCTGGCCATGCCCTCTCCCATCAGATTCACACAGATATTGCATGTCGAAGCAGGCTCCATTTGCAGAGTGGAACAGGCAAGTGCAATGTGATATAAGTCAAGGTTTGATAAGTAGGGAAGGAGAGAATTATTAAGTGCCTTTGCTTCAGTACTATAGGTAGATGTACTTCGATGTGAAATATTATTTTGTCAAATATATGCATACTTTCACACTTAGAAACGGATTTCACATGGCACCTCCATTGGTATACGAAACATCGATCACACATGCAGAAAGACCATATAGTCTCTCTGTTCTGGATGTGTATACCACAGAGCACTGAAACATTTATGAAGTAATGTGTAAATTAAAAAAAAAACTATAAGAAACAATACTTTCCTCAATTACTCTCCAAGGTGTTAACATTACAGAAATTGATGAGCATTGCTCTGTAGGTCTATAAAACATAAACTCTATCACTTTAGTGTATAAATAACCAAACACAGATAGTAACTATTGTTTCAATAGTACAACTCTGTTGCAACCACCCACTTCTTGCACAATCTTTTCCTTCAGTTAGAGGCGAAAAATGCAGCGTGTTCTTCATTTTAATAAACTTTCTTTTGATGATTAACACATTGTTTTATGAGACCTGAAAGAACAAAGTTAAATGAACAGGAAGTGAAAACTTATGATGGATGTGTCCCTCATAGCATTTAGATCTTCTCCACTTGATTAAAATTCCTAGTTACTCTTCACTGAATTGTTTAGAGTTTTTTTAGCAGTCTCTGTCCTGATTAAAACAAATTAGCATCAAAGATTCCCAGTTGAATGAGGAATCATTAATTGAGAAACATGCAATGCTCCTTAATTACCTTTAGAACAGTCAGAGAACAAATAATCTTAGGTTTCAAAGGGGTTTGCACGCACTGTGCACCGTAGGCTCATTCTCTGTGTCTACGAGAATAAAAGTAGACTTGCATATATCGTTGAGGGATATCAATGCAAGCCTCAGTAAACTCATTGTAGATTGTTTATCTAAAGAAAAAATAGTAAGGAAATGGCTGGCTGGAAGAGATAGATGTTTCAGTTTATTATGTTGATTATAGCTTCCAATTTGCTTTACATATGTCAATATTGACTGAAAAAATGTCAGCTGTTCTTTATTAATACAAATTGAAATACTTCTGTGTAAAATACTCCAGCTATGCAAGCATCTGACAAAATGTCAGACACATACGTACGGAGAGAACAACTTTACAGTTTTAAATATAACACAAAAGAGACAAATAGGAAACATGATATGTTCCTCAGTAGAACTTTCTTTAATATACAATTTTTTCAAAGTGTTTTTCCCAGTCTATGACTCAGATTCTGCAGATCAGTGTATCCATATGGAAATCTCTACAGCAAAAAAGGAATAAATACACCTCCTTTAAAAGCATCCATAAAATGCACACTAGTAAGATAATAATTTGTATATTAACATAAGAACATAAGAATGGCCATACTGGGGTCAGACCAAAGGTCCATCTTGCCCAGTATCCTGTCTACTGACAGTGGCCAATGCCAGGTGCCCCAAAGGGAATGAACAGAACAGGTAATTATCAAGTGATCCATCCCCTGTCGTCCATTCCCAGCTTCTTGCAAACAGAGGCTAGGGACACCATGCCTGCCCATCCTGGCTAATAGCCATTGGTGGACCTATCCTCCCTGAATTTATCTAGTTCTTTTTTAACCCTTTTATAGTCTTGGCCTTCACAACATCCTCTGGCAAAGAGTTCCACAGGTTGACTGTGCATTGTTTGAAGAAATACTTCCTTTTGTTTGTTTTAAACCTGCTGCCTATTAATTTCATTTGGTGATCCCTAGTTCTTGTGTTATAAGAAGGAGAAAATAACACTTCCTTATTTACTTTCTCCACACTAATCAGGATTTTATAGACCTCTATCATATCCCCTCTTAGTTGTCTCCTTTCCAAGCTGAAAAGTCCCAGTCTTAGTAATCTCTCTTCAAAGGGTGTTCCATACCCCTAATAATTTTTGTTGCTCTTTTCTGAACCTTTTCCAATTCCAATATATGTTTTTTGAGAAGGCGTGACCACATTTTCAGGCAGTATTCAGGATGTGGGTATACCATGGATTTATACAGAGGCAATATGATATTTTCTGTCTTATTATCTATCCCTTTTTTAATGATTCCCAACGTTCTGTTCGCTTTTTTGACTTTTTTGACTGCCACTGCACATTGAGTGGGTGTTTTCAGAGAACTATCCACAATGACTCCAAGATCTTTCTTGAGTGATAACAGCTAATTTAGACCCCATCATTTTATATGTATAGTTGCGATTATATTTTCCAATGTGCATTATTTTGCATTTATTAACATTGAATTTTATCTACCATTTTGTTGCCCAGTCACCCAGTTTTGGGATCCTTTTTTAGCTCTTTGCAGTCTTCCTGGGACTTAACTATCATGAATAGTTTTGTATCATCTGTAGATTTTTCCACCTCACTGTTTACCTCTTTTACCAGATCATTTATGAATATGTTGAATAGGACTTGTCCCAGTACAGACCCCTGGGGGACACGACTATTTACCTCTCTCATTCTGAAAATTGACCATTTATTGCTGCCCTTTGTTTCCTATCTTTTAACCAGTTACCAATCCATGAGGCGACCTTCCCTCTTTTCCCATGACAGCTTACTTTGCATAAGAGCCTTTGGTGAGGGACCTTGTCAAAGGCTTTCTGAAAATCTAAGTAAACTATATCCACTGGATCCCCCTTGTCCATATGCCTGTTGACCCACTCAAAGAATTCTAATAGATTGGTGAGGCATGATTTCCCTTTACAAAAACCATGTTGATTCTTCCCCAATATATTATGTTCATATACACGTCTGACAATTTTTTTCTTTACTATAGTTTCAACCAGTTTGTCTGGTACTGAAGTCAGGTTTACCAGCCTGTAATTGCCAGGATCATCTCTGGAGCCCTTTTTAAAAATTGGCATCACATTAGCTATCCTCCAGTCATTTGGTACAGAAGCTGATTTAAAGATAGGTTATAGACTAGAGTTAGCAGTTCTGCAATTTCACATTTGAGTTCCTTCAGAACTCTTGGGTGAATACCATCTGGTCCTGGTGAATTATTACTGTTTAGTTTATCAATTTGTTCCAAAACCTCCTGTAATGACACCTCAATTTAGAATAGTTCCTCAGATTTGTCACCTAGAAAGAATGGCTCAGGTATGGGAATCTCCCTCACATCCTCAATCGTGAAGACCAATGCAAAGAATTCATTTACTTTTTCTGCAATGGCCATATCATCCTGGAGTGCTCCTTTAGCATCTTAAAAAGAAAAGGAGTACTTGTGGCACCTTAGAGACTAACCAATTTATTTGAGCATAAGCTTTCGTGAGCTACAGCTCACTTCATCGGATGCATACTGTGGAAACTGCAGAAGACATTATATACACAGAGACCATGAAACAATACCTCCTCCCACCCCACTCTCCTGCTGGTAATAGCTTATCTAAAGTGATCACTCTCCTTACAATGTGTATGATAATCAAGTTGGGCCATTTCCAGCACAAATCCAGGTTTTCTCACCCTCCGCCCCCCTACACACAAACTCACTCTCCTGCTGGTAATAGCCCATCCAAAGTGACCACTCTCTTTACAATGTGTATGATAATCAAGGTGGGCCATTTCCAGCACAAATCCAGGTTTTCTCACCCCCCCCTTTTTTTTTTTCAAAAATCCACACACACAAACTCACAAACTGTGCGGTTTTTTGAAAGAAAAAAAAAAGGGGGGGGGTGAGAAAACCTGGATTTGTGCTGGAAATGGCTCACCTTGATTATCATACACATTGTAAAGAGAGTGGTCACTTTGGATGGGCTATTACCAGCAGGAGAGTGAGTCTGTGTGTAGGGGGGCGGAGGGTGAGAAAACCTGGATTTGTGCTGGAAATGGCCCAACTTGATTATCATACACATTGTAAGGAGAGTGATCACTTTAGATAAGCTATTACCAGCAGGAGAGTGGGGTGGGAGGAGGTATTGTTTCATGGTCTCTGTGTATATAATGTCTTCTGCAGTTTCCACGGTATGCATCCGATGAAGTGAGCTGTAGCTCACGAAAGCTTATGCTCAAATAAATTGGTTAGTCTCTAAGGTGCCACAAGTACTCCTTTTCTTTTTGCGAATACAGACTAACACGGCTGTTACTCTGAAACCTTTAGCATCCTGATTGTCGAGTGGCCCCACTGGTTGTTTAGCAAGCTTCTTGCTTCTGATGTACTTACAGGTTTTTTTGCTATATTTATTTTTAATCTGCTCCTTTAAGCAGCACAAAGGTCAAAACTCAATCAAAATTCAAGCATTGAGTATATATGTGCATGTTTCTGTAATTGATACTATATTCACGTTGGGCCCAATCCTGCAGGTATTGCCCTCCTTTTGACGTTGACAAGTGTTTGGCCTACAGAACCTTTGCAGGATCTGACTCTGTGTGTGTGTGTGTGTGTGTGTGTGTGTGTGTGTGTGTGTAAAAAGCAAGGACAGCTCAACGAATTGAATGAAAGGCATTATCGAAAAAAATTGGCAATTCACAGAAAATGCTTCAGGAAAGACTTTGGGCAAGATCCTCAGTTGCTGTGGGGATACACTGATTTATAGGTTAGGCTCTGATCCTTTGTATTGCAGAGGTTTAATGGTACAAATGGGCAATACAAACTTTACTGGGCATATTTGAAGATGTTTTTTCAGTAATACAAACTGTCAAATTCAACTATGCCTATATAACTCATGACGACTGGGGCTTTTTAAAAATACAATCACCCCACAACCTACTATATGTTTGTGTCCTATTCTGCAGGTACTTAATACTAAACCTCAACTGTGTAGTCTCAACTGAAGTCAAGAAAGCTACTGACAGAAGTAGTCATTACATTTGACAATGCTGGACCTTATTTTTAAGAAGTCTCAATCACTAATGGCCAGCTAGAGTTACAAAAGTGAAAGATTATATCTTGCTTCTTGTTATCTAAGCTACTTGTTAGTTCTCTTCTTATCATTATTTTAATTTAATACATTAAAGTTTGTGGCCAGGGTTAAGTAGGTCATTGAAGGCTAACTCACCTGCAAAATTACCAAGTTTGAGGTCTTCAAAATGTCTTTATGGGCTTGTACATCTCTAATCTTTTTTGTAAAATTTGAGTTAAACTGTATATTTTTGTTACTGTTTTCTAAAACGCATACCCCTTCCCATTCCCTTTTTCTTTTTATTCCTTTGGTGTTTTAAAGCTCACATAAAATTTGTAATTCCTCTGGGTGGAACCCCATCCTTTTATTAGTTTGCAAATGATTATACATACATAATACTATTTGTTTACCTAAACCTGCTGATATAGTTATATCCTTATAATTCATTTATGTATATGTTTTTCATATTTCTTCTACACCCACACTTAATACTAATGATTATGAGGTACTCCGATATTATGGTGCTGAGTGCTATATAAGTAGAATGATACAATAATAATGCTGATTATGTTAAAACCTTTGATGCAAGCAATCTTGTATAATAATTGCTCATTTATTTCTTGAGTACAAGATTGTACTCAAAGCTTTAAAATACTCCCTTCTCCCCAAGTTCTATGCTCTATATTTTCAAGATCCTAAGGACTACAGAGTCCTTTCCATAGCGCTCTCGTCATTATGGGACCAGATCATATTACCCATCCAGTCCCAGGACTGAGTTTGGCCCTGTCATACTTGCTGTAGCTCAAGAAGCCCTCAACAATATTAGGACCGCATCCTGTAGAATGGACCCATGCCCCTCCTGGCTGGTACAAACAAAAAAAAAACTATTTCCAATACTCATGGAGATTATCAATGCCTTTTTCTGCAAAACATACCTGAAAACTCCTCAAAAAAAGCAATAGACTATTTTATCTTCAATAGTCACCACTTGACCTAGAACATCTCTCCAGTTACTGTCCTGTCTCCATCTAATCGTTCCTGGAAAAAATATCAAAAAAGTAATATCAAGCTCCATATCAGCCAATATACTAGATGTTTTGCAGCCAGGGATCAGACTAGAGCACAGCACAGACACAGGCACAGTGGCAGGAAAATATGACCTCATAGCCATGAATTCAAGCAAGATCTCCACGCTTATACCACTGGACTCCTCTGAAGATTTCAACACAGGGGACTGCTGAACTGTCTATGTGACAAGGCAGTTTGATAATAGTTGGGCTGCTGGTATTCTGAGACCATTGTCTGTCATTCCAACTAGTATTATCTCATGGTGCTCCCCTTGTCTGTCTTTCTTATCCACCTGTTGGTATTTGTCTTATACTGAAGTTGTATGCTCTTTGGGGCAGAGACTGTCTTTTTGCTACGTATTTGTATTCTGCCTTGCACAATGGGATCCTGCTCTATGACTGGGTCTCTCTTAGATGCTACCATAATACAAATAAACATTATTATTATAATAAGTTGATGACACAGCACTAGAGTAGCTCCAATCATTCCTCTCCAACAGAACCCAGAGAGTGATAAAAGTGTTCCTCTTCTCTGAAGGCCCTTACTGGTGGGGTTCTGTGGAGGTACATATTGCCTCCCTTTCTCTTCGATATCTGCATGAGACCTCTTGGAGAGATAGTAAGATGCCACAGGCTGTGTTTCAACTATATGCTAATAACACTCAACTGTCTATCTCATTCGTCACAGACACAACCATCACCATTACTGAGATATCAGAATATCTACAAGGGATCGGCTCCAGGATGAAGAGCAGATAGCTCAAATTGAACCCAGGCAAGACTGAAGTATTGCTGGTTGGGTGAAATCCTTGGAAGAACTAGTAGGGGTACGGTTCTCCACTGTCATAAATATAAAGGGAAGGGTAAACCCCTTTGAAATCCCTCCTGGCCAGGGGAAAGCTCCTCTCACCTGTAAAGGGTTAAGAAGCTAAAGGTAACCTCGCTGGCATCTGACCAAAATGACCAATGAGGAGACAAGATACTTTCAAAAGCTGGGAGGAGGGAGAGAAACAAAGGGTCTGGTCTGTCTGTAGTCGTCTTGGCCGGGGATAGACCAGGAATGGAGTCTTAGAACTTTTAGTAAGTAATCTAGCTAGGTATGTGTTAGATTATGATTTCTTTAAATGGCTGAGAAAAGAATTGTGCTGAATAGAATAACTATTTCTGTCTATGTATCTTTTTTGTAACTTAAGGTTTTGCCTAGAGGGGTTCTCTATGTTTTTGAATCTAATTACCCTGTAAGATATCTACCATCCTGATTTTACAGGGGGGATTTCTTTATTTCTATTTACTTCTATTTTTTATTAAAAGTCTTCTTGTAAAACACTGAATGCTTTTTCATTGTTCTCAGATCCAAGGGTTTGGGTCTGTGGTCACCTATGCAAATTGGTGAGGCTTTTTATCCAACATTTCCCAGAAAAGTGGGGGTGCAGGTGTTGGGAGGATTGTTCATTGTTCTTAAGATCCAAGGGTCTGGGTCTGTAGTCACCTAGGCAAATTGGTGAGGCTTTTTACCAAACCTTGTCCAGGAAGTGGGGTGCAAGGTTTTGGGAAGTATTTTGGGGGGAAGGACGCGTCCAAACAGCTCTTCCCCAGTAACCAGTATTAGTTTGGTGGTGGTAGCGGCCAGTCCAAGGATAACGGGTGTAATATTTTGTACCTTGGGGAAGTTTTGACCTAAGCTGGTAAAGATAAGCTTAGGAGGTTTTTCATGCAGGTCCCCACATCTGTACCCTAGAGTTCAGAGTGGGGGAGGAACCTTGACATCCACTTACATTGAAGGCATGTAGCTCCCCCTTCAACGAAGTGATGCAAAGCCTTGGGATCCTGGTTGATGCATCCAGAAGCTTGAATGATCAGGCAGCATCAGTGTCTAAAAACTTCTCTTTGCACCAGCAGCTGGCTAGGAAAGATCACAGCACCGCCCTGTACACAACCGCACTCCAAAACAATGAATCAGTCTACTGAAGGGGTCAGAGTTAAGGCTGAATGTCAAGGATCTATCAATCTTTCAGAAGTGGTCTGCCAAGTCTTTATTCACTGTAATTTAATGTTTCGTGTGCCAGTAATACATGTTAACGTTTTAGAAGGTCTCTCTCTAAGTCTATATTATATAACTAAACTATTGTTGTATGTAAAGTAAATAAGGTTTTTAAAATGTTTAAGAAGCTTCATTTAAAATTAAATTAAAATGCAGATCTTATCAGGTTAGTGTGATCCTTGCCCTTGCTTTTCCTTGCTGAGTTTTCCGATGTCCTGCCAGCCAGGGTCCCGGCCACTGGCCCCACTCAGTCCACTGCCGGCCAGGGGTTCAGTCCATCCAGGCAGGCAGTGGGCTGAGCGGGACTGGCAACTGGGACTCTGGCTGGCAAGGGGCTGGCAGACGGAACCACAGGCTGGAAGCAGTGTGCCACTGAAAATCCACTCGCTTGCTGCCTTTGGCACATATGCCATAGGTTGCCTACCCCGGTCTACTGCAACCACAGTTTTTATACCACTAAAGGGGAAAACAGTCGGAGACTCGATGAACTCTATTTGGGACATCGCTATTTTGTATGGAAAGCACTAAAATATTATAGTGATGGGCAGCACTACAAAACCTCAAGGATCTATCAATCCAAACTAGCACTTCTAAAATTAAAAAAAAGGCATACATAAATTTCTGAGCATGTATACAGTGTATAAATAAATGGTGGACAGCAGGTTTCTGTATCCCCACTCATGTGAGGTGGCCTTCACATTAATATGATGCTCCCTACACTCTTCAGTGAGGAAGCATGAGAAGTAGAATATCCTACTGTTCATTGCTTTAAGTTTTATTTACACTACAAGGAGGTTATTTTGTGGCTGAAGTAAAAATATTTTAAGCTGAATGAGTGCAGTTAATGGTATCCTTCCAACTGGCCTTCACTTTTAAACAGTGACAGTAAATCAAACAAGCTGATTTCTCCAGAAAGCAAATCTCCTGCTGCGAACTTGCACTGAAAATAGTAATACTTTGCACTTTCGTACTGCCATCCATCAAAGCATCAATGCTTTGCAGACATTAACAAACTAAGCCTCAAAATACCCCCTTTGAGTTGTTGTTTTTGTTTAAATCACCAGTTGACTGATAGGGAATCTGACACAAAAAGACTAAGGCACACATTTTCAAAATTAGCCTCAGATTTTGGATGCCCAAATTGAAACACAAGGGGCCAGATTCACCATTGTGCCCTCCTTAATCTGGGTATGGGTGAGAGATCCACTTTGCAACTCCCAAATTCTGGCCCTGCTCCAAATTGCTGCAGCTTGCAACAGCTCTTGATGAGCCATTATATGGCACAGAAGAGGTCACAAAATAGCTCTACTCAACTAAACACAGGATGATCACTGTGAGCAAAGATGGCAGAAGCAGGTCTATGGAAAACAAATGGAAAAAAAATTCATTAATATGAGAAGTCTGAAAGGCTTTATCTAGGGTTCTGGTTATTGTTCCTACAAGCAATATTTATTTGTCAGATGTATTCAAAATAGCTTTAGTGTCTACTGGCTTAGATGTTTTCCTACAGATTATCAACTGACGCAAGCATCAGTATTTCACATCAGGAAACATTGCATCCTCGAGGCTGAAAAGTTAAGATCTATTTATTTTTTACATGACTGAATAGAGACTGAACATCCAGCCAGATTATTTTAGGGACTGAGCCAGAGATCGAGCCAGGTGGTGCTTGACCTGCAAGGACGCTTCGTCCATTTGAGATTTGTCTTCAAGATGATTTCCTATATAAATACCAAACACAATCTTGATAAGATGGCTCACGTGAAAAATGAGAGAGAGCTTAATATTTTTAACAGAGACTTTACTTTTATTGTCCAGAAACCCTTCAGGTGGTTTAAAAAAAACCTGGTAATCAAATTACTTACATAATGACTGTGTAATCTAGATGAATACTGTCAAAGTTATTAGGCCTAAAAATTGAACTGTTGTTAAAGTGATCCCAAAATTCTTACCCTCAGGATTCCAGACCTACAATGTAAATTGTTTGGGAAATTAATCATTGCTGCTGATTTTATACATCAGACTCTATATATCAAGATCCAAACTTTTCCTATGTTCTACATTTTTGTTTCTACTATATAAATAGAGGGCCCCGCTGTGGAAAAAAAATGCAGTTAGATATAAATCCGAACTTGCTTAGTTAAAGATATATGTCTGTCTCTTACAAAGAAATATAGTTAATAGAACTCATTACATTCTGAAGTGTAACTTATTTACACAGACTATATTCAAGTAGCTTCATGAGAAGGTACACACACACACACGAGAAATGGAGAGATTGGTTCACCCATGCTACAGTATGAGATATATCTGTTACTTTGCTTTGAACAGTAATTTGTAGCTGTGAATTTCTCCCCAGAAGTATCAATGACTGGTTTGCAAAGAAAATAAATACAGATATCGAATCCTGATGGTCAGAATTTCACCACAGGGCCACTATTCAAACAGTTTTTAGCCCTATATTTTTAGTTCAACATAAATCACACAAAAGTTACAAAGGGCCACTCAACATTTTCTGAATTTGATCTAGAGTTCAAAAAATACTCTGGGAGCAGAGCATTGAACATTCTTAAGCATAAAGCAAATGAGAATATCTGTCACCCAGTGTACAGTGGTCACCATTAAGAGTCAGTATTTGCCAACAATTGGCATAGTGTGGTATCTGAGACACATCAGTATTTTCATAGATCTAAAACAAAGTAACCATAGTTACTGAGATACTGTGGTTTGATTCCTGTTACAATTTTCCATTTAATGGCAACCATTAATTTAATATTTCTCTTTAATGCACTTACTTTTACTAATTTGTACGCACGCTGGGAGAAGAAAAATCAAGAAGGTGTTAGAAAAAGTACTCTGAATATAATGAAAATGTTGAATGACCCCATGACACTGGTACTTTACTTGAACAATAAAAACCACATGTTTTAACTGATAGCTTAATAAAATGCCTAATGAATATCTGCCCATCTCAAGTGCTACAATAAACATTATAATCCATTTAAATGTGAATTTACTTTTCAAGTAACGTCAAACTCCAGGTGACCACAGGTAGATGCAATTCCCACGTGGGGGATTCCAGTCAGAGTAATTGCTCTGTAGAATACATGACCTGTGTACCATGGGTCTCAGGTACACATAAAAAACTGTATATTTCTCATGTGTAATATTTAGACAGAAAGATATTACAGAATTAGGGAAAATTTCCAGACAAGTGGTTTATTTCTTTGCTTTTTGAATGGCTAATTCACCATGCACACCAGTTCTACTGGCTTATTTTCCCTGAAGCAGCTCTGCATTAGAACTAACATAAGGAGCTATTTTCAGAAGACACTTTTTTCCAGGTTTTAAGTAGCATTGACTGAAAATTTGCAAAAGAATCTTTAAAAATGAATCTTAGGTTTTAAGAAATAAGGGAGTGAGGTTAGAACAGTCAATAAAAACACAATATCATGATGACATTATTTTAGCTTAAGAATGTCATATTTTAAGATAGGAAAATACTGAAACAATCATGCCAGCTAAGGAATAATTATAGCATAATTCATAAATGTACAATTTGTCAAAACAATATAGCAGTCATGGTAAGATGCAACCTAATAATCTTGTACAACCATTCCTTTTAATATTTATTTAATTTTTACATTCAATCCTCATCCAAATTAAGCAGGATAGTTTTATGTATGAATGGCATTACAAAATAAACACTATCAACTCACAACAGGGGTTTATGACTGCTGCTGTACCACCATGGCATGCAAGTAACTATGTAGTCAATTGTAAACAGTAAAATGTCATCACCTTCCTAAAATAAAAAAGAAAATGAAAAATACAGCTATAGTAGTAAACATCAATTATCTTTTTATATCTTTCATATTTACCAAAACTCTATCATATACAAGAGGCATTTATACCTCTGTGGCTCTCTCCTACATTAGCACCTTGGCAACCGTGGAGGTGATAAACTTCACTTCCAAGCAAGATCTAACAAAACTATTGGTTTCACATAAACCATCATCAATGTTTAATGCATAAAGGAGAAATAAGACCCATCTGCTACCTCCCCCCCTTAACAGTCTCTTTTTCTTTTGCTGTATTTCAGAATTATAACTAACTGAAAATACAGTGACGAGGGCCATATGAAGCTGTTTGTTGGAGCTTTTACCATGGTAAACAAGCTCCTGTAAGCTTATTAGACTAAGGCCTACTAGAGAGGATGCTTTTCTGTTAGCTTTTTTGTTGTTGTTGAGCATTGATTTGGTGAGGTCCCATATTGGAGGGATGATCTGAGAACCAAAATCACGCTGGCTTTTGGAAGTTTATTATTATATGTATTTTGTATGCAGGATATTTCTTGAAATAGGATGAAAGTGAAGATCAGATGAAATTCTGCAGCTGGGAAAGGAAGGTCAGAAGAATATCATAATGTATTATTAATTATTATTATGGATGGGTCAATGTGCTGTTTGAGGTGCAACCTTTTTGCTGGGAGGTGAGGACAATGATTTACAGTCACTTTAGAAAATTACAGTGTTGAAGCAAAAGCAGGTATACTGCTGCAAAGTAACAGCAAGTTAAACTCTCCTTAGGCTTGCAATCTTGGAGAGAGCTTTTGGAAAAAAAGGAAACTTGATTTCAGGACAGCATTTTCCATGCTCCATCAGCTCTGATAATTAGTTGGTATAGAAGACCAACATGTACTCTTTACAGTACATATCAGTCGGAATTCTAATAAACTTCTTATGAAGTCCACTCATCATCCTGTTGTAGCCTAGATTGCATGTCAGGGCCTTTAGGAACATGTGTACCATGATATGCTTTAATCAGGTTTTTATATGATATGATCATCAAAATACATATTTGCTTGGCTACACCTACATACTGCTTAATTCAAAATCTGCCTTCAGATTTGGGCAATGATAAAACAACCCCTAAATCCACATCAGCATCTTCAGTTCCTGCTTTCTGTAAGAGTATTTTAACTCCCATTAAGAGAAGAAAACTGTACAATTCTCACCATTACATTAAGCTCTACAAAAATGTCTTTTAGTTTCCTGTGAATAGTTTAGTTTTCAATTATACAATTCCCTTCTACATTACAAAACAATGTGTAGTCTTTCCTAGATGTACTCAATATCCACCCCGCTGCAATATATACTCAGCATCGAGACAAGTATTTAGTTTATTTCTAAATAAACTCATCAAATAGACTCATATTTGCCATAAGGTTGTTCTGCTGTGGGGAATAGCAGGCTGCAAGTGTGAATATAACAGGAAACATTACTTATCATCATCATCTTCGTCATCATAATCCATAGGTTTGCCTCCATAAAAACTGAGGCTGTAGTATAGCTTTCAATGGAAGCCATTTAAAAGGAAAACATTACAGAATGTACAAGTACATTTTCTGGACCTCAGACACAAGTTCCTTGACGTGTTGAAAGATGATGTTTTCGATTTCTGATTCCTGAACTCTTATCTTTACAGTCTGCAGGCTTCTGTTGGGAAATGTCTATCAATGCACTTGCAATTGCAAGACCTGTAAGAAAAATAAAAAAAAAACAAAACAAAACACAATTTAGTGCCCAGTGGTGAGAAGACTTCCACAGCATTGTGTCGGTTCCTTTCATGTCCAGTCTTTTGTACCTTTCCAGTAAGTCATCGGCTATTTCAAAGTGAGATGGGAAGCTAACAAACATTTTCCTATGATCTAATATGTTTTTCTTGTAATCAGGAACAAAAGGGGGGGGGGGGGGAAGTAGTGTGGTGTGGTGATAGGGTGCTAGGCTGGAAATGAGAAGGCCTTGGTTCCATCTTTTCTCTGCCTCTGACCTCCTATGTGACTTTGGGCAAGCCACTTCACCACTCTGTGCCTCTGTTTCCTTTGTTTGTCTTGTCTACGTAGACAGAAGTTCTTTGGGACAGGGACTGTCTTTTACTATGTGTTTCCACAGTGCCTTGCACAGTGGGACCCTGAGTTCAGATGAGATTTTAGGTGCTACTGTAATATAAATGACAACAACAAAACGTAACTTGTCATTTTTTTTGTAAACAGTGTGAGCATGGTAGAAACCAAGTAAAGCCTTAGGGCCAAATTCTATTCTCAGTTATACTGTGTGAAACCTTGCAACACTTGTTTATCAAAGAAACATATTGGTAGCTGCTTGCAGTCTGTCCATACTTCGTGTCTGCAACTTGCTAATACATGTACTAAAGTAAAAGCTACATGGATTGTGGAAAACCAAGTGCAAGAAAAAGTGACAGACAACTTGTAAGCATCTACAAACCTTTTACGTAGCAAGTAACTTTAATACTGAAGTTCATCTGTATAAAAACACTAACAGAATTAGCCTAATAGTTTAAAGAGAAACGGATGTGATAACATAGTAGAATGAAGAAGCAAACTACAATATTTCACTGGAACTGTAATCAAAGGATGTTTTTAGTCCAAATAGCTTTAATCAAAGAAAGAGACCAGCTTTAAGAAAACCATTAAACACAGCCTCAGCAAAGCAGACAGACATTTTTAATACAAAACATGTACTTTCTTTATAAACTTGTCCCATTCCCTTGGCCAGTGGTGTGAAATTGTTAATGGCTTTGGGGAATTAAAAATAAGGATGAAGATGAAAAAATGATTTGATCTTGGTATATCAGAGGTCTTATCATAGGAGACATAAAATCAGAGAAATTATAGATGGGTTGTTAACAGATAGTAAAACATGATAGTAATAGTTTATGTAAAATATTAACAGTAACAACTCACAAAAACACATTGTTTTATTTTTCAAACTCTGATAGAGTAATTGATTCTTGATTTCACAACATTCGGGGACCAATATAACCATAACTAATTTAAGTAATATTGACAAACACAGTAAAGGCTTCCCCTTAGAGCTCACTCAATGCTCCTTAGTTGCATACAGTGCCACTGCTAATCCACTCTAGGACCTTTTAAGATAGCTTCCAGTATTTGTAACAAATAACGTGTATTATTGCTTTTACATGGACTGAGTTTTATCTATCACAAAATCCAATTTTAAGTGTAATTCCTCACACATTATCTCACTGCATCACCTAGCTGATTATAAGTGACAAGATATAATTTTCAGTGTTTCTTTGTGACTCTAAAGTCTGCTTTACTTACATCAAATAAATTGCGAGAAAGAAACCAAGTGGTTCAGGTTGCCGATATACTGGAAATTCTGTGCTAATCCAAAACTGTAATAGTATCTTCCCTATCTCACAAAGATGTTGCAAGATTTAATTAGTTAATGTGCATACAACTCTGAAAATGCAAAGTGCTATATGCTGTAGAAGTGTTAAGTACTATTATCATTTTTCAGTTTCAGGATATGCAAGGGCCAAGATTAAGTAATTTTTCACACACACACTCATTTCCTGGCATTAGTTAGCGATCCCTAAAATTTGACATTGATAAATGAAATTATAAGCTATCTTTGAGGTACCTTTAAAACATTATCAATAGCTGGTGTAACTAAAGCCAGGGATAAAATCTAAGTGACATTTTTGATGCTTCCCTATATGTGACTCTGTTTTTAACAGCTAGGCTTAGCTAGTATGTTAAATGGATTGTATATTAGGAGGAAAACACTTCTTCCAATTATTCTTATATATATATATATTTTTTTAGTATGCTTGGTTGCATGCTGCTCACCCCACTCTGCATAACTAACATATAAGAAACACTGTTTCCTTCAAATCTAATGCTTCATTCTGGGACATGTTGGCATGCTGTTAGAGTTCCATTAAAATCAGGTCACTCCAAAAGATCATTTTTCAAAACGTCACACAAATCATCTGATGAAATTTACTTATTGTGTTCTCTAGGCCCAGCACAGTTCCTTGTTATCAAAGCAATACAATTAACTAGGGGAACAATTCATTATTTCAGACTGGCGGTCTAAAGGAATTTCATTTACCAAGTCAAGATGATGCACAGATGCTGCAGGCAAGCAGAATTTACATCAAAATACAACTGAAGATTTGATTAAAATGCTGGGGTTTAAATATTTATTGTAAACTTCACCTTTATTTTGTAGACTTTTGTTCCTAAAATGCCAAAAATCTAATATATTTAAGATGATTAAAGCTGGAAATGTAAATCCTATGATGCTCAACATCTGTCACCTCCAGTTTCACGGCCAGTTTAGTTTACCTGTGTTCTTTAGATATTAGGCTTTATCTAAACTAGAGACTTTACAGAGGCAAAGCTGGACTGAGGCAGCTGCACAGCTGTAAGATCTCTCATGTAGCTGCTCCATGCCGATGGGAGAGGATTCTTCCGGTGACATGCTTAAACCAACCCCAATGAACACCTATGTCGGTGGGAGAAGCTCTCCCGCCGATGTAGCGCTGTGCACACTACCACTTATGCTGACGAAACATATGTCACTCTGCGGGGTGTTTTTTTCACACCCCTGAGCGACATGAGTTTTGCTGACGTAGCCTTAATATGTGCCAAACCACAACACTATCTCATTTCTTCTTATCTCTCGGTAGGGTGTCAGTAAAGAGCATCCACGCACAGGGAAGAACCTCTAATGATCTGAGGTCTGGAAATTCAAGTCCAGTCACAGAATTAGTTCTATTTCTTAGTCCAATTTGTTTTAGCTGCATAGAACTACGTCAGGTTATTTTCATAATCCTTGCTGGAAAAAACAATCTTTAACTTGTTTTACAGATATGTATGGAAAGATAATTAAAAAGGGAGCTTGGCCAAATATGTCACTGTAAAGTACGTAGGTTTTTAAAGAAAAATGCATTCATAATGAGAAAAAATATGAGAGAATACAATATGAACTTGGTTATCTTTTTTTAGAAATATAATCTTTCCTAATGGAAGTTAAATGGTAATAGTTGATTGTCAAGCAGTAGCTGCCTAATCATAAAATTACTGGTGGGTGGGTATGCTGCTGTTGTTTTAACAATTACGTAAAACAATTAATAAGTACAGGAATAAAATACAGCACATCAAATGAGATTGCCTTGCAAAGTGCATTCCCAATTTGTATACAAACACAGCACTTTAATTTTGCTTTTCAACAAAAGCCTCTGAAAAGTCATTCATTCTGAGATACTCTCCTCCCAGTCTCTGTAAAAACAGGCACTACAATATATTTTAATTTTCCAGCAAAACAGCTTCATTAGGCGTGAAAGGTTAATTGCAGGTTTAAGTGCAGTTCAGGGAACAGTGCATGGGTCTGTATTGAATAGAACAGTCTGCTACAGGAAGACTGAGCACTATAAACTGTTTGCCCTGCTCAAATGTTTTACTACCTCATTTACTAACTGTCTTTTTTTACTGCTTGTATTTGTAGTTCTCCTAAGCCTTTAATAGCTATAGTTTTATTTCACTGTAATCAGATTTAAATGGAAATACCCATGCTGGGATGTTTAAATGTTTTGCTAGAGTGTATAGAGCTACATACGAACTGATGTAAGACTACACTATCTCTTAGAGTAAGAAACTGTTTGCAGTGTTGTTTGTAGCCTTATTGATCTTAGGATAGGAGAGAGACAAGGTTAGTGAGTTAGTATCTTTTATTAAAAAGAAAAGGAGTACTTGTGGCACCTTAGAGACTAACCAATTTATTTGAGCGTGAGCTCACGAAAGCTTATGCTCAAATCAATTGGTTAGTCTCTAAGGTGCCACAAGTACTCCTTTTCTTTTTGCGAATACAGACTAACACGGCTGTTACTCTGAAACCTATCTTTTATTAGCTCAACTTCTACAGGTGAAGTTTTTGAGCTACACAGAGCTCTTCTTCAGGTCTGGGAAAGGTAATTAGAGTTTCAAGGTGGAACAGTTTGTTAAGCATAAGCAGTTAACACATACTGCAAGAGACAATTCAAGATGAAGTGAGCAACTAACACCTCTGCAGTCTTAGTACAAAGGAGGGTTAATGAGTTACAGATTTTGTGTCTCATTAGAACAGCTAGTGTTGCTACTGAGTCCATAATTTTAGTGTCCAGCAGACCTATGAATTTAAGCTCCTAACCTTGTCTTTTGAAGATGCTGGCCAGATTTCCTGTGAGGACACGGACTGAGAGGTCAGATATGGATTGATCATCTTGTGAGAAGTATTTGCCCCTAGGTGATAGGATGTCTTTGTCTTCATTTTTTCTGTGTGAGTTCATTCAAAAGCATAGCAATTGTTTGGTGTCATCCACATAGTTGTTGTTGGGGCATTTGATACACTGGATGAGGTATACCATGTGTTGTGATAGGCATGTGTAGGACCCGTGGGTCTTGAAAGGTATGTTGTGGGGGGTGTTGATCATCATAACAGTGGAAATATGTCTTCAGATTTTGCATCTGTTGTTATGACAGGGTCTGGTGCTGCTTTGAGTTGGTCAGTCCCAGTCTGCTGGAAGCTTGCTTCTGACGATGAGCTTGGCGAGGTTGTTGTTTGAAGGCCAGAAGAAGGGATTCATGAAAGATTTCTTTCAGGATGTGGTCCCCATCAAATATGGGTTGTAACTGTTCGCTGATATCCTATATAGGTACCAGTGTGGTGTAGTAGGTGACTACTAGGGGTGTGCAATTGGTGGATTTTTTTCCCTCCCATATTGAAGCAGGTTCTCTTGGGGTGGCCTGTTCCATGATGGGACCTACTTCTCTGGTCAAGTGGTGGTGTTTGGTGAAGAAGTTTTTTATTGTGTTATTCTGTGGTATCACAGTACATGGCTGTAGATAACAAACTTCTTGACGTGTCTGGGGTAATGAGTGGATCTGTGAAGATGAGTGCGGTGGTTCATGCATTTCCTGAATATAACTGTCTGTGGGATTCCATTACTGAAGTTGATTGTGGTTGCCAGGAAGTTGATGCTGATGTAAGAGTGTTCTAGAAACAGTTTGGTGGATGGGTGGTGGTTATAGAATTCGTGATGGAAATCTATAAGGGAGTTTAGGTCATCGGTCCAAAGAATGAAAATATCACTGATGTATCTCAGGTATATCACTGGTTTTGTGGTGCATTTTTCCAGAAATTAACATGTTAAAACTTGGTCTTATTTGCTGGCAAATTTAAAATTTTTCCTCTATAATTAATTTTAATGAAAATATTATTGAGTTCATAAATATGCCTTTTGTTAAAATTGATGGTGTTAAAGATGATCTGCTATGCATGACTATCCAGATAACTGAAAAACATTCTTCCATTTAAATATATATTATCGGGAGATAAAATTCTAGATAAATGTCTTCATTAGATTAAACTGTAGGCATTTTCATTGTTATGTAGAACCAGACCATCTATAATGTTGAGGACACTACAATAACTAGAGCTCAAAAAGATCAATTAGGTTTGTTTGCTATCCTAACAAAAAAAAAAAGAAAAAAGAAACTGGTTAAGGTCACATGAAGCAATGAAAACAGAACGACAGCATTGTGACTGAGGTTGAGAGATTTACAAGAGAAAAGACTGGGTCAATAGTATGCTATTAAACCAACAGTTTCAACCTTCAGCACTTTGCACTGTTACTTCAGTTTCATTTGTTGACTTTTTAAAAAGATACTGTACAAGCTAAGGTTTCAGAGTAGCAGCCGTCTTAGTCTGTATTCACAAAAAAGAAAAGGAGTAGACTAATGTGCCACAAGTACTCCTTTTCTTTGTACAAGCTAAGTGTAGTAATGGACAAAGTGTCATTGCATTAGTACAATGGACTCATTTGCATCACACAGCCCAATGCCCACTAAAGCTCATGCAAATGGATCTAAACAGTTTTAAAACATACTGAGTAAATGATGGGAATTACTACCTGTAATTCCATATTGGGAATTTTAACTGGGTTCTGCCCTTTTTTTATTATTTCAGGACTATAAAGCACTTTTTATATATGGAGATATCTTGGTTCATCAAATCCAAACCATTTAGTGCTTTTTTCAGTTATATCTTAGTTTGATATAATGGTTCACATTCCTTGTTAACCTGTGTGAATGCATACTGAATCAGCATACATTCATTATTTAGAGTTAGGAAACATATACTGAATCAAAAACTATATTGCTTGGGAGTTTAACTTTCAAAACAGATGATGATACAGGTGTTTCTGGGCATTCACTGGAACTATTCTCTCATCCTTTCTCTGAGACATTGCACCAAGAATATTTCTACCTAGTTCTGATGCTCAGGTGGAATTTTAAAGATCCAGTGACACTTCTAAAGGCAATAGCTCCTACTTCGTCATTAACACTCTTTTCTCAATTAGAGGACAAAGGATTGTCTTGAAATTAATTTACACAACTGAGGGCCACAAAGGCCAGGGTGTTCCTACCACAGACTTCCTGTGTTACCTTCAGCAAGTCACTTAACTACCTTATGCCTCTGTGAAACAGGGATAACACTTTTCTCTTATGGATCACAAAGGTGTTGTGAGTCTACATTAAAAAATAAATTCTAAAGCCCTTTGAGAGCTCAGTCATAAGATGTTACAAAAATGCATTATTTTTATTATGTTTTAATGACATTAATGTGAAAATCACATACAACTGCCAAACCAGGTAATATTCAACTATTGAGGGTGGGTGTCAGTGTGAAAGCTAACTTGGGTGAGATACATGCGCATACCTGAGATGATTTGCATAGATTAAAAAAACTCCACAATAAGCCCAACACCCTCCAAACCCTAATTTACTTTTAAATATCTTCTGCTTTCTGATATCTTCATGGGCTGCCTGCTGGGTCCCTGTTACCTAGGCAGCAGTGACCATGAGATGGTTGAGTTCTGGATCCTCACAAAAGGAAGAAAGGAGAGTAGCAAAATACGGATCCTGGATTTCAGAAAAGCAGACTTAGACTCCCTTAGGGAACTAATGGGCAGGATCCCCTGGGAAGCTAATATGAGGGGGCAAGGAGTCCAGGAGAGCTGACTGTATTTTAAAGAAGCCTTATTGAGGGCGCAGGAACAAACCATCCTGAAGTGCAGAAAGAATAGCAAATATGGCAGGCAACCAGCTTGGCTTAACAGTGAAATCTTCGGTGAACTTAAACTCAAAAAGGAAGCTTACAAGAAGTGGAAATTTGGACATATGACTAGAGAGGAATATAAAAATATTGCTAGAGCATGCTAGGGTGTAATCAGGAAGGCCAAGGCACAACTGGAGTTGCAGCTCACAAGGGATGTGAAGGGTAACAAGAAAGGTTTCTACAGGTATGTTAGCAACAAGAAGAAGGTCAGGGAAAGTGTGGGACCCTTACTGAATGGGGGAGACAACATAGTGATAGATGATGTGGAAAAAGCTGAAGTACTCTCTGGTCTTTTTGCCTCAGTCTTCACCGACAAGGTCAGCTCCCAGAGTGCTGCACTGGGAAACACAGTATGGGGAGGACGTGAGCAGCCCTCAGTGGTGAAAGAACAGGTTAAGGACTATTTAGAAAAGCTGGACATGCACAAGTCCATGGGTCTAGATCTAATGCATCCAAGGGTGTTGAGGGAGTTGGCTGATGTGATTGCAGAGCCATTGGCCATTATCTTTGAAAATTCGTGGTGATCGGGGGAGGTCCCGGACAATTGGAAAAAGGCAAATATAGTGCCCATATTTTAAAAAGGGAAGAAAGAGAACCTGGGGAACTACAGACCAGTCAGCCTCACTTCAGTCCCCGGCACAATCATGGAGCAGGTCTTCAAGGAATCCATTTTGAAGCACTTGGAGGAGAGGAAGGTGATCAGGAACAGTCAACATGGATTCACCAAGGGCAAGTCATGCCTGACCAACCTGATAGCCTTCTATGATGAGATAACTGGCTCTGTGGACACAGGGAAAGCGGTGGATGTGATATATCTTGACTTTAGCAAAGCTTTTGATATGGTCTCCCCAGAATATTCTTGCCAGCAAGTTACAAAAGTATGGATTGGATGAATGGACTATAAAGTGGATAGAAAGCTGGCTAGATTGTCAGGCTCAACGGGTAGTGATCAACGGCTCAATGTCTAGTTGGCAGCCGGTATCAAGCGGAGTGCCCCAGGGGTCGGTCCTGGGGCCAGTTTTGTTCAACATCTTTATCAATGATCTGGATGATGGGATTAATTGCACCCTCAGCAAGTTCGCAGATGACACTAAGCTGAGGGGAGAGGTAGATATGCTGGAGGGTAGGGATTGGGTCCAGAGTGACCGAGACAAATTGGAGGATTGGGCCAAAAGAAAGCTGATGAGGTTCAACAAGGACAGGTGCAAACTCCTGCACTTAGGAAGGAAGAATCCCAGGCACTGCTACAGGCTGGGGACCGAGTGGTTAGGCAGAAGTTATGCAGAAAAGGACCTGGGGATTACTGTGGACGAAAAGCTGGATATAAGTCAGCAGTGTGCGCTCCTTGCCAAGAAGTTCAACAGCATATTGGGCTGTATTAGTAGGAGCATTGCCAGCAGATCGAGGGAAGTGACTATTCGGCACTGGTGAGGCCACATCTGAAGTACTGTGTCCAGTTTTGGTCCCCCCACTACAGAAGGGATGTGGACAAATTGGAGAGAGTCCAGCGGAGGACAATGAAAATTATTAGGGGGCTGGGGCACATGACTTACGAGGAGAGGCTGAGGGAACTGGACTTATTTAGTCTGTAGAAGAGAAGAGTGAAGGGGCATTTGATATCAGCCTTCAGCTACCTGAAGGGGGGTTCCAGAGAGGATGGAGTTAGGCTGTTCTCAGTGGTGGCAGATGACAGAACAAGAAGCAGTGGTCTCAAGTTGCAGTGGGGGAGGTCTAGGTTGGATATTAGGAAACACTATTTCACTAGGAGGGTGGTGAAGCACTGGAATGGGTTACCTAGGGAGGTGGTGGAATCTCCATCCTTAGAGGTTTTTAGTTGGTGTTGGTCCTGCTTTGAGCAGGGGATTGGACTAGATGACCTCCTGAAGTCTTTTTCAACCCTAATAAATTCTCCGATTTTCTAGAGTAACCAACTAACACACTTTCCCCATTAGTTATCTTCAAAGATGAGGGAACAGCAAGAAGACCTAATGCCTGGCTAACCCTTAACACACTTCTCCAGAAGAACAGAGACATCAAAAGAATTTTTGAGAACTCCTCTTCTTGCTTTGTGTGTGTATGTTGTGGGCTGGTATTGCCTGTAGAATTAGAACAGCTTGCAAATAACAACTGGGAAATCACTTTGGGCAAGTGACCCCATAATTTCCCATTTCTTGAGGGATGATGGTAACTCCTTCTCAGCAAAATATGGGAAGACAATAAAGACAGCAGGGAATATGTCTTTTTATTATATACATAATTTACATTGAAATAAATAAAAATATGGGACAGTGTCCATACAAATAAATAATAATTAATAATACAAGAATGGAGGTCAGTGGTGATATGCTAGTAGATAGGACAGCTGAGGTTCCTTTGTGTCTGACTTCAGAGAGATACTTCCAAATCCTTGTTACTTTGGTAGCCACCATCTGTAGTAGGCTAAACACAACCTTACTCTTATAGTAGACTTATTTTTCAGGGGAATGAGCTGCCTCTTGTCAATCTGCTGGGATTGAGGACAGTTACAGTTCAGGGTCCTCTAAGAAATTTGCTGATTCTGTCAATTTGCAAGATACAAAAGCCAACAGTTCTGGGATAAGGCAAATAAAATAGCAAGCCTTAAAATATTTGGCGACGCACTATACAAATATCCTTGTGCTCTGAGGGGCCTGCTGCAATTTCTGCATACAGTCAGATGCTGCTTTCCTCCAGCCAGCCAATATGAGACATTTCTAGTCCACTCCAACTCCTTCAGGAACAGGGGTCTAGATGTACAATTAGTTATAAAACAGAGTGAATATGATAGGACTACAGAACATAACAAGCGTATAACATCAGTATATCTAGGGGATCTTCAAAGGGGCCTCAAGGAGTTAGGCACCTAATTCATATTAAATTCAATGGGAATGGGGTGCCTAATTCACTTAAATACTTTTGAAAATCTCTCCCATCATGAACTTTTATGGCTGCTGCCTTTTCCTCCTCATACTACACTCCCCATACCCTACTATGCATCTGTAAGATAAATTTTAAGCTCTTCTAGGTAGAGATGTAAAAAGAAAAGGAGTACTTGTGGCACCTTAGAGACTAACCAATTTATTTGAGCATAAGCTTTCATGAGCTACAGCTCACTTCATCAGATGCATCCGACGAAGTGAGCTGTAGCTCACGAAAGCTTATGCTCAAATAAATTGGTTAATCTCTAAGGTTCCACAAGTACTCCTTTTCTTTTTGCGAATACAGACTAACACGGCTGCTACTCTGAAACCTGTCATTTTGCTAGGTAGAGATGTGTCTTTGTTACACATTGGTAAGGCACCCGGCATACCTATGTTACTGTATAAATAATAATAATATTTGAGCACAGTTGGACCTACAACACTTGAAGACTAAATCAGCATTGGCAGCATTTTTCAGGTGTTTTCTTGTCTTTTCGTCCAGAATTTACTTCCTAGGTCAGAGACTGGTAAAGCTAGAACACAGGAGGGAATTTCAAGCATAACAGCTGTATCTGAATGCATGAATTATGATGTTATGAGCCACATCTGATCTTAAAAAATGCCAGATATCACTTATCTGACTAAATCTGGAAGAGGGAAAGACAACTTCAGGTTGTGATAGGAAAATGATTTTGTCTTGCTATGATGTTCAAGTACATTATTCAATTCTTTGCAATTTATTCTGGTGGCCTACTTAGGAAACTTGACATCATTTGTGTAGTCGTATTTATTACATTATTGATTCTTCAACTTCAAAAGAGAAGTTATGGTCTGCTGGAGAGGATATACCTCACAGTGTGAAAGTGACCAATTCAAAACCCTGCAATACCTAGCCTCAGACATTAGGACTGGATTAGGATTAGTATGCCTAGAAGTAGACATTTATACATATAATAATGGCTCCTGTAGCTACAATAGTTATCAATACCCAAGCTTCAAGTATTAAACAGATCACCATGTGTGGTCAGGAAAGACATTCTTTTCACACAATATCAATAATTAGGAGCATTATAAGCAGTCTGTTGTCTTTATCTGAAGTATTTTACATTGGCCTCCATTACAGACAGGATACTACTCTTGTTAGACTATTAGTCTATTCCATGATGGCATTTGTACCTAGGCACAAAATGATGATAAAAAACGAGGACAGGCTTAACTCTTAATTTCATTGCTTTTGTCAATAAATAGATATTTTACATGACATGATAATAGATTGTATGAACATTTTTATATTTTACATTTAATTTTTCAATGTCAGTGATGAGTTTTGCATCTAATCAACCATTACATTTTCTGTCATGCATCTACCTCTTGATTATGAGCTGGAGTTTTAAACAGGAGTCTCAAAAACAAATTGCTTATATTTCTTGGGAAAAAGCATATGTTATAATACACAAGAAAGGTGTACAGTGAACTACAGTAAAAAACTATCAGTCACAATAAAGCAAATCATCTGTAATTTATCTATATTTTTCATTTTTAGCAAAATAAATTGTTTTTAAGAGTAGAAAATTAAGAACTTCTAAAATGAGGAATCTGTCCAGAACCTTTAAAAACCTCAAACTAGTTAAATGGACATGTGGCCTACAACTGTATACTTGTTAAAAATGCATGTAATTACATAGATTTCATTGCACAGCAATGTTCCAAGCATGTTGTTTCCATCTAAATTATTAAAATTCCAGTTTGACTATGTCTCTACTCAGTAACATTGAATCAGTTACCCTTGTGTTATAAAAACATCTGTATTCTCCTGATATGCAGCACTTCAACTTGTTTTCAAGAAAAATACTATAATTTGCTACTCTACAAGAATTTGGTGAGATGCATTAATTGTGCAGGAATCTAATTTGGTCCTGTGAACCCCTTTTTGCAGAAGAGGAAACTCTTATTTGGACTGATGACAAAGTACTATTTTCACCAACTTTGAGTTAAACCAATGTAAATATAGACCAGTTAAAGTGTAAACACAAATTAAATTCTAAATGCTTCTGCTTAGAAGTCCAAATAATACCAAAGGGGAAATTTATGAACCTCTTTCTTGGTCGAGGCACATTTTGGTTTAACCTTCCACAAAACACTGAGTATCTCCTCAATATACTTTTAGTTTCTCGTATAGATTTCCAAAGCAGAGGCAATGGGAAAAACACATTTTGCTAGGATCCTGCATATGAAAGAGAGAAAACCGAATATATAAAAAATCATAAATGTTCATGAATCATGGAACTTCAGACACAAAATTTAGAGCTCCGTTTTTATCCAGATCAGTTCATCCGTGTTGGTGATTTTAACTGTCATTAGAAAAACTAAAGCCTTGCTAAAAATGGTTAACAGGATGAACAACAGTTAGACACAGATATGTCTTGTAGCAACGGGATATGCCAGAGACAGCCCTGTATTACAATGCTGAAGTATAATTTCTTTTGACTTTTACTAATGATGCTATTCCACAAATCTGATCTTTGATGCCGTTCTTTTATTTTTATTTTTTTCCCCAGTCCAGCTATTTCCACAGTCTCTCATTCTCACTACAAATGAATGCTGTGTGTATATAGAGCTGCACTCAAATTTGACTATAAATGAGTATTTAACCAAATCCTGATATCAGAATTTTCTGAATAACTCTTCAAAGATCCACGGGAAAATGAATTGTTCAGACGTGACACTGTTCTACGCGAGTAATAATTAGTATTGTAACTTTGTCATTTCTTATCCCTCTTCTTTGTGGCCAGATCTGATATGTTTGCTGGCATCGGTTTGGAGGAGGAGGGGAGAACATCCCGCTGCCTTTTGGTCCTTCCTACTAACCCTCTCACTTTCTTCTTTGCTCTTTATGTCAGACGCTCTCACTGTGATTCCTCTGCCCCAATATCAGATCCCTCTTCTGCTCAGGATGGAACAACAGAACCCTAGAAAACTACAGGCTTAAGGTTTCCCTATAGGGGCCAATCCTACTCCCACTCAAAACAATAACCATATTATTCCCAGGAAGCAGGATCAGGACAGTAATATCTCAGAACTTTGCTTGTTGCTGTCCTCACTCTTGCAAATCTGTACATTACAAGTGTTATTTTGCTATCTACAAAATTTGTTTAAAAGGACAGTGATGAATACCTTTGTGCAAACAAATTATCATAGAGGTGTGTTGAGATTCTGGTACACTGGTTTAATCATCAGTAGATATTCTATCTGCAGTACTTTTTCCGTAATGTATGTGCTCTAACTCATATGTTCTGTTTTGTGAAGTTGACTAACTACTGGAAATGTTTTTTGAGTCTGACATCCTGCTGCAATATATCATTGCTTTATCCACTATTTGGCTTTGGCCAAATAACATTTCCAGTTATTCAGTATTCAGCCAAATTCTACAGTTAAACATTAAGCACATCCCTAGCTACGTACCCTGCAGCCACTGTAACAAACAAATGATCTAAGAAATGTGATACAGAATTAAGTCATAGAGACAGACAGTGCCTAGAATTTTGAAAGATATGTTGAAAGCAGATTACTGAGATGACACCTTCAGGGTTCCAAACATTTGTAATGCATGGCTAGTGAGATTTTCTGCCTCCGGTAATGCCTGACACTCAGGAAAAAGAGAGCCAATGCCCTACTCTCGACCCTGGGCAAGTCCCTTAGCAAAGATGGCACAACCTCATACAGTACATTGATTTTACCAATTCTAGCAGAAAAGCCTATGAATATGGTTAAAGGCTTGAACCACAAGAACATATTCTACCAGAGGAGCTAATATATAAGAGAAAAATGTTACAAAACAAACATTTTATACAAAAGGCCCTTTCAGAGCATGTGCATTCAGAGTAATTACGTGAGATATTCTGTTTTTGAGAAATAGTATACGGGCCTGTTCATCTAGTTGTTTTCCTGAATCTCTTGTACTGTACAGAATACATTGTATTAGAATTTTGACACGCAAGAAGGCATTGTTGAACAAGTCTGATCCAAGTTCAGATTAATGAGTCAGAGCAAGGTCAGCAAACATGCAGCGTGGGGCCCAACACTCACATCACCGTAGACTAGTGTTCCGCAAACTTGGCAGTGTGCCTCCCTAGTGAGGGGCAGAGGGTTGTCTGGGGGAGGGGCGCAGTGGGACCCAGGACCAGCCCCCACGTGGGGGTGGAGAGGGAGCACTACCCAGCCTGACTCTGCCCCTAGCTGTGGCCCCAGCTCCACTCCCAGTCCCTGGCTTGGCCATGATTCCACTCCCGGCCCAGGGGGTAGGGTGGGGTGGGATGGTTGGGGGCGTGGACATATTCAATTATTGGTAAGAGGGGGCGTGAAAGGAAAAGTTTGGACACTACTGCCTTAGACTTTTATAAACATAAAAAGTTTTTTTAAAAAACCCCCATAAAACTCACAGGCCTAAAGAAAAGTGGAATCTCACACACATTGTGCTGGCTTGTGTATTTCCAATTATTGAAACCTCACACCATAGCGACCCTTTTCCTTGGCAGATTGTTCTATGATGCTGTCCAGCTCCAACCTCACTGTCACATCTTTCGCAATTGCAAGGAGAGCAAGCTCACTCAGCCATACCTGTGACAGTGTTGAACGCACGGAGTTTTTAATATGTCAGTGTGCTCATTGCATGGTCAGCACTACAATTGGTGTGAGCTTTCGTGAGCTACAGCTCACTTCATCGGATGCATCCGATGAAGTGAGCTGTAGCTCACAAAAGCTCATGCTCAAATAAATTGGTTAATCTCTAAGGTGCCAAAAGTACTCCTTTTCTTTTTGCGAATACAGACTAACACGGCTGTTACTCTGAAACCTACAATTGGTGTGGTGAGGGAGTCGAAACAACATTTCCATTTCTGGTAGAACATCAAGAGAACTTGACACTATGAAATTCAAGTAGCTCTGGACTCCATGTGACAAACTGAACACCTCTGTGTCCTTTGTAAAATAATACATCTTGAAAGAGAATCTCCTGAACCAAGTCTAAAGAAAAATATGAGTTTTTTCCCATGAGATTAAGAATTTCCTCCTTTGACTCTTCTGAAGTTAGATTCTGAAGTCCCTTGGGATGTAGGAAGCCAAATAGAGTAGCTCCCTCTTGAAATCCCTCACATAAAACTGGTTTTCAGACTAGCAGCTGTGTTAGTCTGTATCTGCAAAAAGAACAGGAGTACTTGTGGCACCTTAGAGATTAACAAATTTATTAGAGCATAAGCTTTCGTGAGCTACAGCTCACTTCATCAGATGCACAGAATGGAACATATAGTAAGACATATATATATATATATATATATATATACACACACACACACACACATACAGAGAAGTTGGAAGTTACCATACAAACTGTGAGAGGCTAATTAGTTAAGATGAGCTATTATCAGCAGGAGAAAAAAAAAACTTTTGTAGTGATAATCAAGATGGCCCATTTAGACAGTTGACAAGAAGGTGTGAGGATACTTAACTTAAGGAAATAGATTCAATATGTGTAATGACCCAGCCACTCCCAGTCTCTGTTCAAACCCAAGTTAATGGCGATCAACAGGTTATCTCAAGTGCTTATATACAAATGCACAAAGCCTTGGAAACAAGCAGGGAGAACTGGAGGTCCTGGTGATGTCAAGGAACTATGACGTGATCGGAATAACAGAGACTTTGTGGGATAACTCACATGACTGGAGTACTGTCATGGATGGTTATAAACTGTTCAGGAAGGACAGGCAGGGCAGAAAAGGTGGGGGAGTAGCCCTGTATGTAAGGGAGCAGTATGACTGCTCAGAGCTCCGGTACGAAACTGCAGAAAAACCTGAGTGTCTCTGGATTAAGTTTAGAAGTGTGTGCAACAAGAGTGATGTAGTGGTGGGAGTCTGCTATAGACCACCGGACCAGGGGGATGAGGTAGATGAGGCTTTCTTCCGGCAGCTCACGGAAGCTACTAGATCGCATGCCCTGATTCTCATGGGTGACTTTAATTTTCCTGATATCTGCTGGGAGAGCAATGCAGCGGTGCATAGACAATCCAGGAAGTTCTTGGAAAGCGTAGGGGACAATTTCCTGGCGCAAGTGCTAGAGGAGCCAACTAGGGGGGGCGCTTTTCTTGACCTGCTGCTCACAAACCGGGTAGAATTAGTGGGGGAAGCAAAAGTGGATGGGAATCTGGGAGGCAGTGACCATGAGTTGGTTGAGTTCAGGATCCTGACGCAGGGAAGAAAGGTAAGCAGCAGGATACGGACCCTGGACTTCAGGAAAGCAGACTTCGACTCCCTCAGGGAACGGATGGCCAGGATCCCCTGGGGGACTAACTTGAAGGGGAAAGGAGTCCAGGAGAGCTGGCTGTATTTCAAGGAATCCCTGTTGAGGTTACAGGGACAAACCATCCCAATGAGTCGAAAGAATAGTAAATATGGCAGGCGACCAGCTTGGCTTAATGGTGAAATCCTAGCGGATCTTAAACATAAAAAAGAAGCTTACAAGAAGTGGAAGGTTGGACAAATGACCAGGGAAGAGTATAAAAATATTGCTCGGGCATGTAGGAATGTTATCAGGAGGGCCAAATCGCACCTGGAGCTGCAGCTAGCCAGAGATGTCAAGAGTAACAAGAAGGGTTTCTTCAGGTATGTTGGCAACAAGAAGAAAGCCAAGGAATGTGTGGGCCCCTTACTGAATGAGGGAGGCAACCTAGTGACAGAGGATGTGGAAAAAGCTAATGTACTCAATGCTTTTTTTGCCTCTGTTTTCACTAACAAGGTCAGCTCCCAGACTGCTGCGCTGGGCATCACAAAATGGGGAAGAGATGGCCAGCCCTCTGTGGAGATAGAGGTGGTTAGGGGCTATTTAGAAAAGCTGGACGTGCACAAGTCCATGGGGCCGGACGAGTTGCATCTGAGAGTGCTGAAGGAATTGGCGGCTGTGATTGCAGAGCCATTGGCCATTATCTTTGAAAACTCGTGGCGAACCGGGGAAGTCCCGGATGACTGGAAAAAGGCTAATGTAGTGCCAATCTTTAAAAAAGGGAAGAAGGAGGATCCTGGGAACTACAGGCCAGTCAGCCTCACTTCAGTCCCTGGAAAAATCATGGAGCAGGTCCTCAAAGAATCAATCCTGAAGCACTTGCATGAGAGGAAAGTGATCAGGAACAGCCAGCATGGATTCACCAAGGGAAGGTCATGCCTGACTAATCTAATCGCCTTTTATGATGAGATTACTGGTTCTGTGGATGAAGGGAAAGCAGTGGATGTATTGTTTCTTGACTTTAGCAAAGCTTTTGACACGGTCTCCCACAGTATTCTTGTCAGCAAGTTAAGGAAGTATGGGCTGGATGAATGCACTACAAGGTGGGTAGAAAGCTGGCTAGATTGTCGGGCTCAACGGGTAGTGATCAATGGCTCCATATCTAGTTGGCAGCCGGTATCAAGTGGAGTACCCCAAGGGTCGGTCCTGGGGCCGGTTTTGTTCAATATCTTCATAAATGATCTGGAAGATGGTGTGGATTGCACTCTCAGCAAATTTGCGGATGATACTAAACTGGGAGGAGTGGTAGATACGCTGGAGGGGAGGGATAGGATACAGAAGGACCTAGACAAATTGGAGGATTGGGCCAAAAGAAATCTGATGAGGTTCAATAAGGATAAGTGCAGGGTCCTGCACTTAGGACGGAAGAACCCAATGCACAGCTACAGACTAGGGACCGAATGGCTAGGCAGCAGTTCTGCGGAAAAGGACCTAGGGGTGACAGTGGACGAGAAGCTGGATATGAGTCAGCAGTGTGCCCTTGTTGCCAAGAAGGCCAATGGCATTTTGGGATGTATAAGTAGGGGCATAGCGAGCAGATCGAGGGACGTGATCGTTCCCCTCTATTCGACATTGGTGAGGCCTCATCTGGAGTACTGTGTCCAGTTTTGGGCCCCACACTTCAAGAAGGATGTGGATAAATTAGAGAGAGTCCAGCGAAGGGCAACAAAAATGATTAGGGGACTGGAACACATGAGTTATGCAGAGAGGCTGAGGGAGCTGGGATTGTTTAGCCTGCAGAAGAGAAGAATGAGGGGGGATTTGATAGCTGCTTTCAACTACCTGAAAGGGGGTTCCAAAGAGGATGGCTCTAGACTGTTCTCAATGGTAGCAGATGACAGAACGAGGAGTAATGGTCTCAAGTTGCAGTGGGGGAGGTTTAGATTGGATATTAGGAAAAACATTTTCACTAAGAGGGTGGTGAAACACTGGAATGCGTTACCTAGGGAGGTGGTAGAATCTCCTTCCTTAGAGGTTTTTAAGGTCAGGCTTGACAAAGCCCTGGCTGGGATGATTTAACCGGGAATTGGTCCTGCTTTGAGCAGGGGGTTGGACTAGATGACCTTCTGGGGTCCCTTCCAACCCTGATATTCTATGATTCTATGATTCTATGATTCTAATGGTATCTAGTTTGCATATTAATTCAAGCTCAGCAGTTTCTCCTTGGAGTCTGTTTCTGAAGCTTTTCTGTTGCAAAATTGCCACTCTTAAATCTTTTACTGAGTGGCCACAGAGGTTGAAGTGTTCTCCTACCGGTTTTTGAATGTTATGATTCTTGATGTCAGATTTGTGTCCATTTATTCTTTTGCATAGAGACTGTCCGGTTTGGACAATGTACATGGCAGAGGGGCATTGCTGGCACATGATGGCATGTATCACATTGGTAGACGTGCAGGTGAACAAGCCCCTGATGGCGTGGCTAATGTGACTGGTCTGTCTCCCAAGATCTGGGAATCCTGCACGCCCCATCATCTCAGGCATTGGCATCCTGACAGCAGGATTGTCTGGCTATGTGGACTCTCTCCTCAGGCCCTATGCCACCAGCACTCCCAGCTATCTTTGAGACACCACTGACTTCCTGAGGAAACTACTATCCATCGAAAACACCCTCCTGGCCACTGTGGATGTAGAAGCCCTCTACACCAACATTCCACACAAAGATGGACTACAAGCTGTCAGGAACAGTATCCCTGATAATGTCACGGCAAACCTGGTGGCTGAACTTTGTGACTTTGTCCTCACCCATAACTATTTCACATTTGGGGACAATGTATACCTTCAAATCAGCGGCACTGCTATGGGTACCCACATGGCCCCACAGTATGCCAACATTTTTATGGCTGACTTGGAACAACGCTTCCTCAGCTCTCGTCTCCTAACACCCCTACTCTACTTGCGCTACACTGATGACATCTTCATCATCTAGACCCATG
This sequence comes from Lepidochelys olivacea, assembly GCF_965140295.1. Taxonomy (NCBI): domain Eukaryota; kingdom Metazoa; phylum Chordata; order Testudines; family Cheloniidae; genus Lepidochelys; species Lepidochelys olivacea. The sequence goes on from NC_140417.1 coordinate 112,340,408, forward strand.
GAAAAGAAGCCCTTGAGGAATTCCACCATGATTTCAACAATTTCCATCCCACCATCAACCTCAGCCGAGACCAATCCACACAAGCAGTCCATTTCCTGGACACTACTGTGCTAATAAGTGATGTTCACATAAACACCACCCTACACCAGAAACCTACTGACTGCTACACTTACCTACATGCCTCCAGGTTCCATCCAGGACACACCACACGATCCATTGTCTACAGCCAAGCTCTAAGATACAACCGCATTTGCTCCAACCCCTCAGACAGAGACAAACACCTACGAGATCTCTATCAAGCATTCTTAAAACTACAATACCCACCTGCTGAAGTGAAAAAACAGATTGACAGAGCCAGAAGAGTACCCAGAAGTCACCTACTACAGGACAGGTCCAACAAAGAAAATAACAGAATGCCACTAGCTGTCACCTTCAGCCCCCAGCTAAAACCTCTCCAGCGCATCATCAAAGATTTACAACCTATCCTGAAAAATGATCCCTCACTCTCACAGATCTTGGGAGACAGGCCAGTCCTTGCTTACAGACAGCCCCCCAGCCTGAAGCAAATACTCACCAGCAACCACACACCACAACCACTAACCCAGGAACCTATCCTTGCAACAAAGCCTGATGCCAACTCTGCCTACATATTTATTCAAGTGACACCATCATAGAACCTAATCACATTAGTGACGCCATCAGGCGCTTGATCACCTGCACATCTACCAATGTGATGTGTGCCAGCAATGCCCCTCTGCCATGTACATTGTCCAAACTGGACAGTCTCCATGCAAAAGAATAAATGGACACAAATCTGACATCAGGAATCATAACATTCAAAAACCGGTAGGAGAACACTTCAACCTCTGTGGCCACTCAGTAAAAGATGTAAGAGTGGCAATTTTGCAACAGAAAAGCTTCAAAAACAGACTCTAAGGAGAAACTGCTGAGCTTGAATTAATATGCAAACTAGATACCATTAACTTGGGTTTGAACAGAGACTGGGAGTGGCTGGGTCATTACACATATTGAATCTATTTCCTTAAGTTAAGTATCCTCACACCTTCTTGTCAACTGTCTAAATGGGCCATCTTGATTATCACTACAAAAGTTTTTTTTTCTCCTGCTGATAATAGCTCATCTTTACTAATTAGCCTCTCACAGTTTGTATGGTAACTTCCAACTTATCTGTATGTGTGTGTGTGTGTGTGTGTATATATATATACACATATACACACACACTTACTATATGTTCCATTCTATGCATCCGATGAAGTGAGCTCACGAAAACTTATGCTCTAATAACTGCGCTAATCTCTATGGTGCCACAAGTACTCCTCTTCTTTTCACATAAAACTGAATCTTGAAAGTGACTTATCAGATGAGAACTTCAAACCTATTTCAGCAGGCTGACTGCTTTGACCTGCTCCATTGCTGACCTGCTCATCTTGGATCTTTAGTTTTGCTCCTTTCAAGTTAATCTACAGGGTTTGGGGGTTTTAGATCATTTATGGGATCTGTGGCTTTGTTGGTTTGTAGCTCATGTCACAGGGTCTTCAACTGTGTTGGTTTCAAGCAAAGTTTCTCTGGAAATATCATCAGCTACAGGTGCAACTTCAGTGGTACTGCACAAATCATTTTCCTGACTTAAACCATGAGAGGATGACAGACTCATGCTTGCTGAACTGAGATGCAGTTCTTGACTTTCTACTTCAGGCTGCAAGTTGATCAGGAACTTTACAAAATGATAGTTTCTGCTGCTTAGGATCTTTGGAAGCAGTTTGTAATAACAAAATCTTTTACTTTTCATTTTCTAAAACCAAACTTGTATTCATATTTATGGGTTTTGTTTTCGTATACCTTCCAGTATGAGAATAACAAGTTGAAAGTATAGATCTAAATAAAATGTATTTTTGTGCTACTTAATTTATCCATCAGTTGTGGGCGTAATCCTAAAATAATGTTGATTTTCTCTGCAGAATCTAGCAGAGATAGGCAGAAATAGAGTGGGGCTGGCTGGGAAGAGTGCTGTGGTTCTGGGGAGAGGCCAGAGCACACAGATACATATCTCTCAGAGTCCCACAGCAAGAGGAGGATATGGAGGCTTTGGACACAAACTAACTACATTTCCTAACAGCAGCCCTTTCAACGCTGGAGCATGCCCAGTGGCTGCAGGATGGGAGAAGGACAGTTCTACCATCACAAGCCACTGTGTGCTGGACATGCTCAAATGCTATTGGATTTTGCAAGGCACTGCAGGACAGGTGGGGGTGGGTCCCCTAGGGCTCCTATAAAAATGGGGGCTGATGGCCAGGGGCTGTGTTGGACACATGCAACCCAAGCAACTGCATCAGCCCTGAGGCAGTGAGGGGGCCCCCTTGCCATGGTGACTGACTCAGTTACTTGTGAGTGTGGGGCTCCAGAATCCAGTGGGGATGAGGTGAGATGGCAGTGGAATAGCTGGTTCAACTGTTCAGTGGCCCATGAATTTGGAGGACCCCTGCAGCCTCAAGGTTGCTTAGCCACACAGCCACACAACATATGCCCGGTGTAGCCTGCTGGAAGCTCTAGGAAGAGCAAGGCACTGGTCTCCACTACCCACATCTGAATTTGCCTTGGGGGGGAGACTCCAAAATAGTCTCTCTGCCATGCATTATGATTAGTGGGACGGTCAATGGCGGAGACTACATTTTGGTTGGAGGCCCCTCCTCCCCTCCCATCGCCTGGGCAAATTCAGATGTGGGCAGCAGGAATCTGCGTGCTGCTCTTCCTAATAGCTCTGACTTATGTTCTGGTGGCAACAGCAGCAGCAGCGGTTTGTGGCTCTGGCTCCCACGACACTAATTCTGGCTTTGGCGGGAACAATGGTGATGGCTCTAGCAGCAGAAGCCCTAGTGCAGGGCCTGGAGAGCACAGCCTGGAGCTTGGAAGTGAGGAGGAACAAAAGTGGGAGGATGGGGGAAGTGAGTGTATTTGAATGTGGGACATATGTGGGTGCCCACAATAAAAACCTGCCCCGGGGCCCATCTTTTTGTTCTTTGGCCACTGACAGATGGGAGAAGGAGAGGAGGAGTCTTGGACTAGGTGGGGCCCAGTCAGCGTGTGCTGACCTTGCTGACTTTTTAAATCTCCCACTGCAATCTATCTGCAATGTCATCAGCGCCTCAGGCAAGAGTCTGTAAGATTCCATTTTCAGACACAGTGTATTCCTTATCCGCCGCGTGGAGCTGATCTTGTTGCTACATGAAACATAGGTAAAACATCTAGTTACAGGGCAGTATTTCTGTTTGTGTCACATATAAGCAGAGCAAATGCCTTAAATTGCAGAAGTCATTTGGTAAAGTAAACTACAGCGGTGAATACTGTAGAATGGATGATATACTGACCCAAGACAGACTTCCTGGCTTAATGGGGGAAAAGTGAACTGTAATTCTCAGTAGGCACAGAATTATGACAGATACTTATTCCTCAGTCCGTACTCTCAGTGAAGGAGATTAGTAGCAGACATAGTTTACTGTATCAGTTCAATTTTAAGCCTAGAAATAATACTGATATGGTACAAAGGGAAGATTCTACATAGATGTGTTCAAATCATTCAGCCAACATTTTCAATTTAGAACAACATGAATTTCTGGTACACCTCTTATGCTGTTTGGAAAACTTGTGATACTTCTCAGACATACCAAAATCAGACACCCTCAGCCCCTTCTGGTTCAAGCTACAAAAGTGATTTCCATTTTCTGTGGATTCAGATCTGGCAAGAAGCTCAGTCTGATGGGATGGGCCACAGCCATATCCAACAAAGCTGAAAAACAAATCTGCCATGGTTCATGAAATCTCTTTCTCTCGCTTGGTCTTGGTCAAGACTCTTGCTGTTAGATGGATTCAAGGAAAAAGACATAAGTGAATGTCTTTTCCTTGGGAAAGGAGGAGAAGACATCCGTTACTACTGCACATGAAGGACCATCTTTGCATTGTCTGATGACAAAAAGCTGACCTATAGCCAGTTTAACTAACCCCTGGAGGATTTCCTCAGTGTAGCAAAGCATTTCCTTAGTGGCCCCTTTTGCCCACCGGGGAAGAAACAGGGGGAGGGTGAAATGTGATCTGTGTCACTTTATGTCCTGGAATCTTCAGATGTCAGAATAGCTCTTTGACCCCATGGCAACAGGGAAAGTTGAAGCAGACTTTAGGCTGCTCTGTATTGAGCTGGGGGGGGGTGTCCTAGCCCAGCTCAGAGTGGCCCCAGGATCAGGATGGTGCACAGGTGGCTAAAAATTCTACTAGTATATATTTTATTTTTCACAAGGGAGAAAGCTGGGACTTTGGATTGTTTATTCTGAACTAATGCAGTATTATATATTACTCTTATTGTGCCATAAGTGTTCATGGTTCTTTACAGGTAAATATGTTTCTCTAAAGGAAAATATTGAAACGAAGCCCCACTTTTTAGTCTATGCTGCCAAGATGTGGTTTGAAAGAACTCTGATAGACTTTTGTGTTTTTAAAATGTTATTATGTCATTAAGGAGAAACAAAGCCATTAGAATGCTATAACATGATGTCATAAACTGACAATATTGCAGAATAAAACTAAATTCACTAAGGTACATGCCTTACAGCATGCTTTCCTGATCTGTTACTTGTACATGATCATGTATGCGTCACCGGTATTATAAGTCGGTCGTGAACCTAAAACCACATCACTTGACTTAAGGGGAAGTAATGTTATATGTAGAACAGGAAAATTCCCCTGTGCCTATCATTCCTTTTCTATGTTTTTTTCCCCTCATTAGAGTTTCACTAAATTCCCCATCTGTTTTTTAAAGTAGAAATTATTTTGATTTTTTACCTTCTCTTCAGCTGCTGACCTTTTTTCCCCACTAAGTTTTTGACATGTGTTGTTTGATCTGTCCATGGAATGCTTGGCCTCATATCCTTCTCATTTCCTGATTTCCTATATTTCAATAATGCTTTAATGGCTGTATATGCAATCATGATGACATAAGACTGTCATGAATAAAGTCTATTTTCTACCAAACCAACTTCTAAAAACTACTGGTAATATAATTTGAGTTGCTTAGCTCCATATTCTTTCAAGGGCAAATGCCTTCTCTGAAGTACACTAACTTATGCAGTATAATAATCTAGTAAACCCTGGACCTGCTGTTCCCCTTGCAGTGCAACCCAGCATTCTCTTTCCTATTTTACTGCTACATTACTGCTTGTAACTGTAAATAATTGTCCCATGTTACAGAAAAAATAAACAATATTATTAGACACTGTGCATATTAGAATTAGAAGTACTATAAACAAACATTGATTTTCATAGAAAAAAAAAGAAAAGAAAGAGATAATGAAAAGTATACTCCCAATTTTGGACTGTCCACCAGAAGCTTTTTGCAGCCTGGAGAATCTCCAGAGTACTTACTAATCAGTAGCAAACTGCACCCTGGGTCCAGAAAGTTCAGCAGATTTTAGGGCTTCTATCTTAAAATGTAAGGTGGGAAAGGAGATGCAACAGTAGCGTGACCTGATGGAGGAGAATGCTCTCTCAGGGAAGACAAGTTTTAGAGAGGAGAGGGGACTTATTTATGCTTAAGCAAAGCTTTGGTTAAGAAAATGATTGAAGATCTTGGCTGCCTTTTATATTGCTCAATCTGGTTTGACCATTCCTTGCAGAGGAACAGAAAGATGAGCATGAGAATGCAGTAGGAATTAACAGATGGCCTTCTGGTGCTCTTTTTCTACTACGTTCCTTTCTTCCTCCTCCACCATCTTTCTTGCCCCTTTTTCCTTATTCTTTTTTCTTTAAACTTAAGTCTCCACACTTATTAACTGTAGATACCCTTTCTTAAACAACTGCATTACCTACCAAAGCTTCCAATCTTCAGGGACTCCTTTTGTGAACCTCTAACAATGTCTGCTAACACTTTTCTAATTCCCATCCATATTCTTTGATCGCTTTGAAATGTAATATCACGAGGGGCTGGTGGTGTGGCAATTTGAAAGCCTGTAAGCATTTTAATAACCATTTATATTATTTGTTCTTTTCCTGACTCCTCATTTTAATCACTGGGTAATTCTTTTTCAGAAAAATATGCACATTCATCACGTAGAAAGAGAGATACAAAAATTGTTCACATCTGAGCAATCATTCTCAATCTAAACATGACCCGCCCTATTTAATAATTTGAGCATTGTTTATGCTTTGTGAACAATATTTTACACGTAGGGATTTTAAAAGTTCTATACTAGCTTGTGCAGTTTGTATGTTACTTTCCCCTTTAATTTTGTTTAGCTGTCCATTTACTAATCCTGCTGCTGCAAGGTACAGAATTGCACCGTTCCATTTATAGAGGGCTCTCCTGTTTACCCACCATGTGGGCAGGTGTCAGAACCCTGCATGAAGCTGCTGAGTTGCTGTCGCAGGTGTGGCTCATTAACACCCTTCTAGAGGATTGGTTTCTAGAAAGAGTGAAGTAGAGCACAGAAAGTCCTAGGTGGAAAGCCATTCAAGGATGAAGTATGTATTGTATTATTGCTTTTGCATTATAAAGCCAAACCCTAGGCAGGAAGGTTCAGGCACTAATGCAGTCTGTGTGCTCTGTCTAGGATAGGGTGCAGACTCAATCCACCCATCTCCATCTCCACTCCTTGTGCATTCCCTCTCTTTTTGAAAATGTAAAACCAACAAGGTCGTTCTGGAACCTGTCTCAAGTATTCAGTCAATCTGCTTTTGCAACAGGCCCAGAAATAAAGAATGTTTTAATTAAAAGTAAAGCTAAAAATGTTGTCAAGCTGTCTGGAGTGGCTCACGACCATGGGCAGACTGTTAAGAAACAGGGCACAAACCCCAAATTGGTTGTGTGTGGTCTATACTTTGATTTCATCAACCAAGTATCAAATATGAACTCCACAAGCACTGCAACAGCTTAAACATGGAGTCACAGACAATGCCCTTCGGTACTCCCCAGTGTATCTTGCCAGCTGTCAAGCTTGCCTTTGTGATAGATGGTCCCTTATGCCAAAAATCACAATAATATTCACATTACTCCCACCAGTCATTTACTCCAGCTCAATTGGACAGATATTATAAGTGAGAGTAATGCATGCAGCAACTCACCAGCATTTCATAAAGTCCAAACACTAAGCAAACCTCTATAAATCTAATACCTATTTTATCAGGAGTTTTTTCTAAAATAAAAAGACTTTGAACTTAAATTAGTACCTATGAAAGATGCCAGCTTGTCATCCCTGGAGGGCTAAGTCCTTTATTTCCCCCCAAAAACAGGTAGTCTCACTTCACCTCACAGATGTGCCTCAATCTTGAATCAGGAGCAACCGCTTCTATGGATCACAGGGGAGACACACCCATTTAATTCTGTCCTACCTGCTATTATTGCCCACAGGGTTGTCAGCTAGTATAAACTCTATTTGTGGTTCCTGCAGAAGAATTGGATTGAGATTACCAAATATTTCACATGTGTCCCTGAGCATCCATTAGATGGTCAGAATACCAAAAATGTATAGGATCAATGGAATTTCATTCTTCAAGTTCTACGGATATCCCCAGTTTCTGTAGTTTGTATAGAACGTAAAGAATAGCTGCACCATCTGATTTCTTAAAGAGAAACCTGACAAGCTGTGGGAGCGGATTGCCTTGTTCTACTGGATCCCCTTCCTACCCATCCCCCAACATGGCCTCCCTTCCCAAACCTGACAAACAGAAAATCAAACCATATTCAATCTACTTCAGATGCATTTTCTCACTTTTGCATAGCATCTATACCAAAAATAATTAGGCATGTGGAAAGACTTGAGTTCTCCTGAGTTGTGTGCATCTACCATAAAAGCTTCTTTTGCTTTTGTGATGCTAATGAAGGGATATCTACTAGACAACCGTGCCCTTTCTACCACACCTACTCTAGCCTCTAAGCCTGTCATGGGAACAAAGCATCCCAAATGGTGTCCCTATTTAAACAAGTTTCATATTTTTCTTTTTGTTGCACATACTTGCACTTTCAAGTCCTATTTCAGAGTATTTATTTGCATGGACATTATTTGCTGTCTCTTCCTTATAGGTCCAAATACACAAAAGGAAGCTGTGCCTAGCTAGGAAAATAAAATAAAATAAAAGTACTGAGCACTGATACAGACTTTCACATTTTTAAAGTGCGGAACAAATATTAACCAATTAATGTCAGTGATTTGCGCAATCTGTTTACACCTATAGTCCTAGTGCAATAATTGAGCTTCCTGCTGTTACAATTCAATGTGATGCAGATTGGCAGTTAGGACAACTCAAGTTAGGACATAGTGTACTTGACATTGCATACATTCTGTGTTGAAAATAAGTTAAAATCTTGTTGTTGTTATTTGTTTTACCATAGATAGGTGACCCATTGTGCTAGGTGCTGAGCAAACACAGAACAAATCTATTCCAAGTGCTGAGATGTAGATAGCCTAAAAATGCAGATTGTTTTTATAATATTTTTTCCACTGGATATATGCTTTGAGTAACTGAAAGAATGAAATAATGGTTAAAACATGCTGAAAGAATTTTAGGCAGATCGGGTGACGAATGGGAAGAAGATGACTGACATTGGGAGGGTTAACGTATAGGATAATTATTGTTGGTGCAGACTTTGAGACAATTAGTTGGAAAGGAAAATAGCAAGCAAAGACCCTAGGGGTAAAGATCTCTCTTTTCTGGCCCTGATCCTGCAAACAGGCACGTGCTTAACTTTACTACTGGAACTAGTCCACTGCAAGCACATTTAAGTGTTTGCAGGATCAGAGCCTATGTTTGTACAGGTTCCAGGACCACGGGACCCAAAACACCACTGGGGCCTTTTGGCATTGCCAGAACGTAAGTAGTAATAGTATAAGAAGTTTTTTAAATGCATAAACCAAGTAGGCCAAAGATGACAATTTGGCAAAGCCTGGAATGACCACAAGAAAGTTTGGAGTAATATAACCAATACAATGTTTACTGAAACAATTTAGAAAAACAGGTCTGGAAAAAAATCAATATGAATACAATGAACGAGTCTTTATTCTAAGTATGAAAGTGTTTTTGATCTTGACAAAAGAGGGTATAATATTTATCATTCTAGGATTACAGGGGACAAAAGAAGAATGCTAATCAAGAGAGGTTTTTGTTTGTGAATTGGCATTCTCTTTCTGTCCCTGGTTTTACCAGAATGATAAATGTCTTCTTTTATGAGAAAAAGAAATTGTTTCATACTAATACTCCATTCTATATATTCATGTTCCAATTTTTCAAGCAGTTTCTTTAAATTCTTATAAATACTAATGTTTGCATTAAATGATCTAATAAACATAATGATTTTTACTAATATAAAGTCTTATCTGTAAGCCCCAGCCAAGATTTTTCATTTTCTGGGACAGAGTGGGGTAGATAAAACAGGATTCAGTTATTGAAGTTCTCAGGGTAATTGATGGGGTTATGCAGAAGCACAATGTGATCAAAGTGAAAGGTAAAGAAATCCCCAGATGATTGAGAGCAAAACTGCAGCACCGTCAGAATCACAGAAAAAGCTGATGTGTACATGAAATAAACTAAACACTTGAATTTGAACTTTTAATACGGAAAATAAATGTCTCGGTATTTTCATAAAGAACCTGCTCTTCCTGCATATAGTTCATCTGTCCCCTCTGACTATGGATTATCCTTCCACTTTTCATTTATCTTTAATTCCTACTGAATGCACTCATATTTCCACCTCTAGAGGGTGACACTTTGCATGTCATGTTTTCACAAGCTAGCATGAACCATTCTAGTGATAACATAAGAGTTAATACACTTTGCTGCTAAAATTTTCAGATGGAAGTAATGGCTCCTGGTTAGCATGGTTTGAGATGAAATGTTGAATTTGGTACATCACCACTCTGTGGTGTATGAGTCAGCACTGAAGGCAATAGGGCTTGGCCTTGCCTTCAGTGATCTGTATATGCATTGATGAATTTATTGAAAAAACCAGTACTGTACTTGTAAATAAATATATAAGAAGCAATCTGATTTGCCATGGTATATGAATACCCACCACCCAGAAAGGGGCATTATACTGGTGTAACAGTGTGTTCTGAGTATGCACCAGAGAGAAGCCATTGGAATATGCTGTTGTCTTTATCAAATAGGTTTCAATTACTGTACTAAATAAATGAAAAGAAAACCCTTATCCTTTTAATTTTTTTAAAAACTATCATCAAATACAAGCACATAAACCAGTTGCAATGGCAACTAGGAAGACAGAGAGGGTTAGAGTGAGTCTTGCCCCTCTGCAGATATACAGATGTGCAAGTGTAACACTAGTGTTACTGTAATGCCGATAGACTCTGGTTGTTGTCAGCTAGGATCAAACCTGGGACCTCTTGAGATTAATGCATGAGCCTCTACTGCCTAGGCTAAAAGACACATGTCTCTTAGCCCAAGCTGTAGCAGGCTCATCAATCTCTAGCTGGTCTAGCCGTCAGTAGATGGGGACAGAGTGCCACACCAAGCAGGTATGGGTTACATTATCAGCTGCTAGAATAAGGGGTGTGGATGGAAGGAGGCCACACTCTCTACCGCACACCATCCAATGGAACCCACTCTCCAGGGAGACTGTGTGCAAAGTACCCCTTCGGAAGGATTGGAAAACTAGCCCCACTTCCCCACTGTGCACCTCTGAGGCATCCACGAGTTAGGGAACTGAGGAGAAGCTATGTGCAAGAAAACAATTTTTGGCATACTCCCTTCAGTAAAGTTTTAAAAATTCATTAAAAATCAGTGGAACTGGATTTTTCTGTTTAGGATTCTTTACGATCCTTTCAGAATATTCATTCAGATTCTTTTATTTCTCATAATTCTAAGCTCTATGGTGGGTAGAGTGTGTATTTTTTTAAATGTATTTAACAATATAATCAACTTTAAAAAATCCATGACATAAGACAAATTACATTCCCAAACACATTTCTCAGATTTGTGTTTACCTTTAGCTTCTCAACTAAGGTGACATTAAACTTCATAGCTATGTTTTTTTTTAAAAAATATAATCAAATACAAAAAAATCGATGACTTTCTTTTACTCTGGATCTTTGCCAAAGATTTAGTTTGTCTCAGCCACATATTATTTTACTTTTTATCTTGGAGACTGAGATATAATCTCTTTTTATCTTGGAGACTGAGAGTATAATCAGCTGGTAAATCCTTTAGACAGCTAATCGGATTCCTCATATGGACAGTTTGTTTCATATGAGATGGGCCTCATCTTGCAGAATTCACTCCCAACAGAGAGATTTCATAGCCCTTTGGTGCTAATCATACTTCTCCTCACAAAGGGATAAAATGGGTAGAAGTTTGATTGATCCATTATCAGTGAATATTTTAAAAACAAAAGCATCACCATGAAGCCTGCATATGACACCAACTATTTTTGCTATTTGGCCCTAAGATACGAACATTTAATGTCTTGTATTTTGGCCTCTGCTTAGTAGCTGAGCCCCTTTGTCAGCATGTTAAGTACTTCCTCTTACAGTACTGAAGATAATTTTCTCCAGCCCTTTTCCATGAACAGTAAGCTTGAGACGCAAGTGTTTGAAAACACCATCACACATTTTAATAACCTCATGCGATGAGCATACAACCTAGAATATTAGAAAAATAAAACAGGAATACTTTTAGCCAGCAGAGCATCAGCAGAAGTTAGTACAGGAAGAACAGTTTAAAGAGAAGATTTAAAGTAATTTATTATATTGTCTTGGGCCCTACTGGTAAACAGGGAGACACCCCTTTATGCTAGTATGGAATCATATTGAAGATGGACTTAAAAATCCACCCAAAGATTGAGGCCTGGAAGAGATCAATATGTACTAAATAAAAGGAATCATAACAGTAGAGAGAGTATACATGTTAAAAATTGTCTTCAGAACTCTCAGAAACACCTGTCACTGTTTCAGGGAATGGGCCTCTTGACAGTGGCTGCCAACCTGGTGATAACAGTATTTTATTTCCCATCAGGAGATGAAGCCTCATTAGAACTAAGGAAATTCAGGTTCCATTAGAACTACTGATAATCAGTTTCAGAGTGAATTATTTTGGGCTGGTTCCTACCCCCAAGGGGTGCTAGCACAGAGTAGTTCCTGTGCACAGGAGAGCACAGAGACTGCAGCCATGACTAACCCATGAACAGGGTTGCAAAGATAGGAGGCTCCTTGTACCTTTCCCCCAACACATGTGCAAGGGGCAGCTACCATTTTACCCACAGTTGTGGGAACCGAATGATGTAAGAACCGAGGCAACCAAGCACATGAGTCAACACTACTGCACTTTATCCATCCATCTTAGAAACTACTCATGTGACAATCTCAGACATTTACATAAGAATGATTTTATAAAATGAAAGCTGCATGAACACAAAGGCATGTGAAGAAACACAATGCTACAAAAGAACACTGCAGCGCACACCCTATTTTCCATCTGAAAAGAAAACTTTATTGAGAAAAAAAATCTATCATGTCATATAATTTTGAGTTCAACATTTCATGAGTCTTGTTCCAGGACGGAAAACCAAAGAGAGCTGAAATGCACACTGGAAAAAAACCCAGAAGAGAAAAAAATCTGCATGAATGGAGTGCTGAATCAACTCCATAATAAGTAATCTAGCTCTGAAAATAGAAGAATTTACTGGTTGACCTTGCTTCCGAAAGATTTTCTTAAATATCGCAAATTACATGTAACCATTTTTTCTTCTAGGATGACTGTCTACACAAAGCCCAAACATGTATATGGACAAAAGATGAATGAAAGTTGGTGAAGCACACACAAAAATCCCACAGGGATATATGTAATGGCATTGTACAAACTTGATGGAGTGACTGACAGATATTCCTTTTCAGTCAGTATCCCCCACTTTAAGTAAAAGAACTCTCTCTCTCTCTCTCTCTGGTAGAATGTTTCAAAAAAGAAGAAACTTTTAAAGGGCAACAACTGTACAAAACAAATATGGTCAGTGAATGTTAAGAGTGAGAGACACAGTATAGCTTGTTAGGGAGTAACATGCCTTTTTCTGGACTGGTGAATATAAATTGGTATAATTTATATACTGGGGTATGAGAAAGTAGGATTGTAGTTGTAGCTAGAAAAGCAACCAACGGGAGGTTACAAGAAGGGGTAAGATAAAGTAGGGGCTAGCAACTTTCCGTTGGCTATGTTTATTTTTCTAGTCTGGTAGACCGCCAAAAAGGATTTTGTAGTAGGCACTGTACAAACAAGTAACACAGAGAAAGTTTCTGCCCCACACAGTTCTTAATCTAGGATATGAACAATATGCAAAAGGTGAATAAAAAGTTGATTTCCTGCTGCTGCCCGTCTCTTCCAGTCCTCTTTCCAGTGTGTAAGTAACAAACTTACAATCACATTGACTGATTGACGTACAGGTTACTTACACCACTGCTTGCATTCGCCTCTGGTTTTGGCCAATAGCCTTTTAATATCTATTTCTACCAGTATATTGTATATTTTATTCATGTAGTGCTTCTCTCTCTTCTTGAGCTAGGGCTTACAGACTGATAGCTAGTGAAGAGAAAGCAGAAGCCAGAGCCTCCTTGTCTTGCTAAGTTCTCTCTCTCCTATTTACACCCATGGCTCTTATTGATGTTACCATCAACATATCTGTGTAGAAGTCCCCAAAACTTTAAACTTTGATTTACAGAACATTCCTGACTTTTGATACTCTTATCAAGAACTTGCACATTAACTGTTCTGCAATTGGAGCTGGTCAATTAGTGAGGGAAAAACCCCAATTTGTAAATTTATTCTTGACTCCAAGTCCTGACTTCAATTCATTATTAGTGTGGTTGTGTTATTAATCACCAGTATTTGAACAGCTGCCAAGTCATTGTGAAAATGTTTGTGCCCAGGTGATTTGATTATGTATCCACAATTTTGTGCATGAAATTCACTTTCCATTATTTTCCTGCTAAAAGTTTTCAACCCTTCAATCAGGAGCAGAGCCTCCATTTGACTTAGGTGACCAACTATACAGAAAGAATAATATACAGCAAATAGTGGGCCCAAACATTTAGTGAACAGATCACAAATAATCCATAGTTTAATAACTACTTGGCCAAAGTTTGATGAATGCTTATGAATTCCAAATGTGTCAGAGGAAGTATTAACATGAACAATTCAGGCTAAAATGGAGATAAATATTATTCATAACAAATTAGTCAACCAGCTTTATTAATATCTATGTACAAACAATGCTATGGAGGTAAACAGTAACACTGTTGGTTTCTACTAAATAACATCATTAAGATTAATAATACTGTAGCTCTCATTGTACTGCATGGAATGTTCTCTAAATACACTGCAATGTATGTAAAAAACATGCAATTCATATGTGTAATGTGATGCAACTCCTGTGATTGAAAAATGTAACCAGTGAATAGTTCCGGTACATGCTCCAGCAGCATAGAACAGAAAGACATCATGGAAGTAAGCCAGATCACTCTTGGAGCAAAAAGAAACTGCTGCAAGTGAGAACTATCTTGGGGATGGAGCTGAGTTGGCAGAAAAGAAGGCGAGAGCTCCTCCAACACAGTAGAAGAAGTGTAGGTTGATGGAGGGGCTACATCCAGGTAGGAAAATAGGGAAGGAATAGGAGAAGCAGCCTAGGCATGGCCTGGAACTGGGGCTCAGACCAACGAATTATAAAAATTAAGAACCAAAACTTGTTGAATTACAAGGATATAATTCATTTTGGGAGTTCTAGTAACTAATCAAACTATCTGAACTTCATTCTCATAGATTTATCATTTCACTAGTACTCTATGAGGATCCAGAGATTCTGACAGGAACTACAGGAGGAAAAAAGGTTTAGAGGAAAAGAATGATTTCAAACTATCTGGCCTTGGGGATGATGCTGAAGTGTGAAATAAAGAAACTAGCCGACACTTCCATCAGATGAAGTCAGTGGGAGTTGAGTGCATGTATCAGAGGGCAGAATTCTGCCTTTGAGATAGAGAGTGAGAGAGAGGAGATACAGGGCCATTTACATGAAAGGATGATTTCATTCTGTAAAGCACACTACAAAGGTTAAAGTGCTGTTCTACTTTGAAAAGTAATTCTAAAAATAGCATCACAGGTTTCAAGATCATCTCAATGCATTCTACATTATTAGTACTATTATCTGTTTGTGTCGTACTAGCACCCGTCAGCCCCAATCAGGGAGAGGGGCCCTATTGTGCTATATGCTGTACACACACACTCAACTAAAAGATGCTCACTGCCTCAAAGAGCTCACAATCTTAGTAAGAGTTTATCAATTGTGTTTTAAAGTAAATTTTAAAGTAAATTTTTTTCCCCTAACTCACAGCCTGGCAAAGTCGATCTGCAACATGAAAGTCTGGCTAGGTTATTTTCTTATCACACATACTCATACAGTAAGAAGGGTTCTGCAGATCACAGTCAGCCCTTGGATACGTATGTGCAGCCCAGTGGTTTCAAATGATGTGTGAGCAATCCCATTGCCTTCCATGAGTTTGCACAACTGTTACCAAACTGAATTTGGCAAACAATTGTATTGAAGATACAGAAGTAAGAACAAAGTCCACCTTACTCCCTCTTAGCTATGTTGGCTTTGCCATGTGAACAGAGGTAAGCAACACAACGTTTTGCCATTGAAAGAAGTAGATGTAGCTGTTAATACACAAAATGAGTAGATTTGTGAAGTAAGAAGAGGGCATTTTTCATTGTCATTTTTCAGGGTAAAATACATTTTAATTTCTGTAAAAAACAACTTATGCATAAGATGTAAAATGTACTTGTCAGTCATTTGAAAAATACCAATGATGTTATTAGACTCACTTAAAATAATTTTACTTACAAATAATTAAGCATAGAACAAAAAGCTAAAAGATTTGTATTTTTGAACAGATTGTAACATTAGCCCAACACATCCTGGAAAACTTTCACAAATTGTACAAAAGAAGTTTTGTCTCGACAATCACACATGCTACAATGATGAGTCAGGAAGAGTTTCCGTTTTTGATAGATATCAGGCTAGATGTGTCAAAAGATAAGTCTGATAGTAAGAGTCAGTCTTCCTTGAAAATTTAGATTCTATATACAGGTAAACCAATTTCTACTTTCACCTCTGCCTGCAAAGGCTGGTCTCACAGGATTTTATTTCAGCAAAGACCTGTCAAATCCCCCCAATTGCTTTTCATTACTGAGTTCTTTCTGTCTGTTCTGTCAGTTGTGTTAAAATAATAAATTCATATCTGACTGATTTTTGAAAAGTGGGAGAACTGCCTCAAGTTATCCACTGAGCATCTTTAATATCTAAACATGTATGAAATGGGGGATGTTGTCCATTTGTGGTTTGGACTCTGCTTTCCATGTTGTTTCTGTGTTTTAAAATAATGGGAGCATGCAGAACACATTCTGCTGCTGGTCATTTTTAATATAAAGGATCTGAGACATTTGGGGTGAACTCCGCTCAATTCATGTGCTTTTGACCCATTAACATTAATGGCAGTTACTCAGGGACACCAAGGGGAGAATAGGTGACTTAGTCTTTTTAATTAGTGCTATAAAATAATAAAAAGTGTGCTTTAAATTCTGATGTATCTGGGAATAAATTCAGAACTTTTTTTACCTTCTTTTTAGAGGTGATCCTATGCACCAGGTACTGAAGGGGAAAATACATAAAAAGACACCACTGAATTAGGAGAGTAATAATAATTATGTTAGCTTGGTAGGATGTAATAGTCTTTTTAAAAATGTATATGCAGAGTCTAGAGTGGAATAGAATGAATGAGGAACCTCAGTTTGGATGAAACAATTGCAAGAGCAAATACAACTTAATGGAGGACATGAAAGCAATTAACAATGAAAAGTCACTGATGCAAAAGGATAGTTCGAGAGATTAGAATCTTATTGAAACAAATGCTTCTACATTTGATCATAATGAATTGAGTTGAAAGAGCTGCAAAACCACCTCACTGAGCACATGAGGAAAATAAAATAATAATTCACTACTGAATTACAGTACCATACTTTCTGACCAATAAACTGCTCTATAGCATTCACAATGCTTTCAGTTTTCAGAAATAAGAAACCCAGGTAAATTGCATGACCTATTGGGAGAACTGGACTTCTGGTATTATTTACAGCTATCTTATTAATAATAATAAAGATACTTATATAGAACCTTCAACTTACACCATGCTCTAAAAACAGAGCAAGTAATATTTGGTGCTCTAAACAGATTAAAATGTAAAATAAACAAGGCAATCAATCACAGAAGAAGACATGAGGCAATAGTGTAGTGAAGGTAGATCAAAGAGGAATTATTGGTGAGGTAACAAAAGGCAGGATTACTGGAAGGAGTTTAAGGAGGAGAGAAAAGGAGCTTGGCAGAAAGCCGTTAGAGACCGTTTGGAGTATGACAGAAAACACAAAGCAGAAAATATGACAGAAACACAAAGAGTGGTAAGGAGTTAAGACTGGAAGGAGCACAGGAAGTGGGTGGGAGGAAATGGTTAGATGAGAGATGTAAATCAGGAAAGATTACATAAGGCTATGAAACAAGTTGAGGATAAAGATTCTGAATTTGATCTTGCAAGAGATGAAGGGAAGGCCAGAAGGAAGGTTACAGTAATCAACGTGAGAGATGACAAAGGACAGTGAGAAAATGGGAAATATTGGGGTATTAATTCAGAAGAGGTAATAGCAAGAGTCTGAATATGGGTCAGAAGAAGAGAGACGAGTTTATAATATCAAAGATGTCTGTCTATGAAGGATAGTGGAGTTAATAATGATAAAGGATTTAGGTGAAGAACAGGGATCAGGAGGAAAGAAGCATTCAGCTCCGTAAGATTGAGATTCAGATGGCAGTAGGACATCTATGTGTAGCCATCTGGAGATCTGAGATTGGACAGAGGAGTACGGGGTCTGAGGTATAGAGGCAGATTTGGGAATCATCTTCATAGAATGAATGTCTGAAACTATGACAATGGATGAGATTGCTAAGAGAGAGATGAGGGAGAGACAGATCTGAGAGATCTCAATAGATGGGTGTCAACAGTGAATCGTCATCAAATGAAGGTGTGTCTAGTGTTGTTCCACAGGGAATGGCAATAGGCCTAATGCTATTCAACATTTTCATCAATGATCTGGAAGTAAATATAAAAACACTGCTGATAAAATCTGCAGATGACACAGTTTGGTGGAGTGGTAAATAATGATGAGGACAGGGCAATCATACAGATCACTTTGTATTTGGGCCATTTCAAACAAAATGTTTTAATATACCCAAATGCAAATTTATATATCTAGGAAAAAGAAATGTAGGCCATCTCTCCCAAATGGAGTCTGTGTTCTGGAAAGCAATGATTCTGAAAAGGATTTAGCAGTCATAAACACTAAACACGAGCTCCTAGTGCAGTGCTGTGGAAAAAAGGCTAATGCAATCCTCAGATGTGTAAATAGGAAAGCACTGAATGGGAGTAGGAAGGTGACTTTACTTCTGTATATGGCATTGGTGAGACTGATACTGGAATACTGCATATAGTTCTGATGATCACATTTTATAAAATATATTGAAAAATTGGAGAAAGTGCAGAAAGCAGCCACAAAAATGATTTGAGGGGTGGAGAAAATGCCTGAGAGACTTAAAGAGCTCACTCTCATCAGCTTTTCAAAAAGTAGATTGAGAGGTGACTTGATTACAAGGTATAAGTACCTACATGGGGAGAAAATTCTGGTACTAAAGGGCTCTTTAATCTAGCAGAGAAAGGAAAAATAAGAACCAATAGCTGGAAACTGAAGCCAGACAAATTAGACCTAAGGCACACAGTTTTAAACAGTGAGGGTGATTAATCACTGGAACAAACTACCTAGAGAAGTAGTAGATTCTCCATCTCCCTGATGTCATCATATCAAAAATGGATGACTTTTCAGAACATAGCTAACCACAAAAGTTATGCTTTAGTCAAACACAAGTTAGGGGGCTCAACATAGGGGTAACTGTGTGGAATTTAATGGCCTGTGATATACAGGAGATCAGAATAGATGGCCTAATGGTCTCTTCTGGCCTCAAACTCTATGGATCTACGAGATCAAGGAGTAAATCCTGAAAGGTACCAACAGATGGTGGAAGAGCAAAAGGTGAGGAGCCACTGAAATGGGGTATTGCTGGAAGTATCTGTAACAACATCGGTACCAACAACTGTTAGTATAATGTAAGCAAAACTGCCTCTTCGCTTTGACAGAAAGCAAAGAAGCAAAAACAATTAAATGGTTCTCTTGATCCCAAAGGAACACACTTCATTCTTCACTAAGAATTTGCTTGGAATTAATACCATTAACATTTGCACTGATGTATAATTTAAAAGAAGCCACAAGCATATCAGGAATTTGGGGGTGGACTGAAATGCAACTGTCTGAAAATTCCCTAAATAGTTTGCAGTGAATGAAGACAAGAAAGCAAAACAAAGCTGACTTCTAGGGGAAAAAAAATAAACTAAAGGACATCAGATAATGAATATGTGCTTTTGGTTTTGTAAGTCTGTAAAATCAATATGAATTCCCATCTTACATCAAGTTGTATATATAAAATATTTTCAGGAGACTATCTACTGGTACTTCAGTCAGCAGAGCTCTGAAGAACCCTTGACTATATACACACTCAAGAGATTTTCTTATATTTTTTCTAATGTGCGTCAGCTTTATATACTCAGACATGATGGGTGTTATTGCTTAATGAATTCCAGAAATATTCCCTTAATAGGAACAGATTAAATTGATGTTAAAATTTTTATTTTGGAAAAAACATGGGTCAAAGCGGAGCAGAAAATCCAGTGGTACTAGGGGACTCTAAATTTTTTTATGCATTGTAACCAAAATTGTAGGTGAGTCAGACATTTGGTAATGAAATATTTAAAACAAATGTAACCTGTCTGAAATAGTTTATCCAGTGTTCAGTGACCCCTAGGAAAACTATACAGGGAGCTCAATTTTCAAGACCATGCAATCCGTGTGTAGTCTCCCTGCGGTAGTTTTAGATGTTTTCTATATCAAAGCTCTCTCTAACTTACTCTTTTAAGTTTTATTCATCTAACGAGATCATAGAGTCCTGTTATTAGTGATGCAGAAGATCTTGTCTGCACATTTCCCCCTTTTCCATGCCTGGGAAAATCTGCTGCCTTTGGGACCATGTCTTGCACTGGCCTCCTCTGTTGGTCTAGGGAGATGTATGGGTGGGACATGAATCATTCCCCACCAATCCTTGGGAAAATGCTGCAGAGACATAGTGATCCCTTCTGCTGCATTAAATGTAGCCCTTTATGGAGCCCTTGGTAACCCCACCTCCTCCATGCTCCATAATTCCCTGAAAGAAGGATGCCAAAGAAACCACCTTCTCAGGATGCTGGAGGGGGAGGGATTGATGGGAAGAAACAGGGCTCTGGCCTCATATATTTGCTGGGATCTGCTGCTTTTAGGTGAGGAATTATTGCTTGTTCTGTTAGACTCCTATCCTGGAAACACATACACAGGTGGTTAACTTTAAGCACTTGATTAGTCCCACTGATGTCATTGGGACTACTCACACTCTTGAAGTTAAGTGATAGTTTGTTTGCAGGGTCCTGGTTGATATGGGGAGGGGAAGGAACCAACTTGTCAACAGTGGAGGAATCCATTCCCTGATGAAAGAATCCAGGAAAACTCTGAGAATATCCACATGGAATTTTCTCTCCTTTGTCCTGACTGCCTTCCACATAAATACTTCCTAGAGGAGGTGACCTGTCCACAGGAATTAGGGCCCTGATTCTGCTAAACAAGCCTCAAGCACAGCAAACTTTTACTCCCATTCAAAGTCCCATGGCTTCAATAGGACTCTGAGTAGACTCTTAGCCATGTCAGACAGTCCAGTTCCTTCACTGATTGCGGCTACCCACTAGTTGTGGTTCTTCTTCCTCGGCAACACCAGCACATTCAATATCCTCTGTCACAGTCTTCTGCCAGTTCCTTCTTTGCCCTTTCTTGCTTTCTCATTCTTCTCATGAGTGCCGAAATCAATGTTCGCTTTGCACATCTTCCATACAGTATAAATATCCCAACCATCTGAGCCTTCTTTCTTTGAGGATATTATCTAACATGTCCTCCTCTGTCAGCTCCCTTATTCTTGCATTTGTTATTTTGCCTTTCCATTAAATGTGTAATAGCTTCCTCAGCCATCTGTGATGGGAAGTTTCCAATCTCTTTTAGTTAGCCACTGTCATTGGCTAAGTTGTGTTTGCAAATCTCTTTCAAGGATCGGGTCCCTCTGGTCAAACCTAGCTCAGATACTCTACACTAGAGACTGATTATGAGAGGGAGGTCCTATTTTGAAAATTATTGAATGGAAAACAATTTGTAAATATTGTTAATGGATGCATTTGTCTGCTACTATATATAAAACAGTATTCTGTTATCCAGTCAGTACTTGTGAAGCATATATCATGGCTGGGCATTCTTTTTGTAATTCCTTGGGGATATTTGGTGATATAATGTTACTGAAGTTGGAAAATATCTATTAGATTTACCCAGTGCTTGCCCCTACCAATGCAGGATTGCTCTCTACAGTATATTTTCCAGTGCTTTCATTTTACTATGGTATTGTTTACTTAAGATTTTTAATCTGACACACAGCTCTATTTTTTTGACATTAATTATAGGTATTAAACTGTTGCTTTTTATGAAAAAATGTCCTTTAATAACGCAAAACAAAAATTAAATGAATGTAAAATAACAGTATTATTTCAATAGTGCTAATTGCATAACAGACAATTAAAATAAGAAGCTTTTGATGAAATAATTGTTTTAATTACATAGCACACTTAGCTTCACTGGTTGTAAACACTTCAGCTTTTATCATTAAGATGGATTTTGAAGTACACTGCTCCCTGGGCTTTATTTAAGAAAACAAACTAGAACCCAAAATCATTGCATAATAACTCTGCTAGTGCACAACAGAGGCAGGTTTACCAATTGTAAATGCTTCTGCTTTATCATTAAGATTGATTTTCATGACCCCTGGGTTTCATTTAAGAAAAGAAACTAAACCCTCAAATTATTGCATAAGAGTATAAGTGAAAACAGAGGCAGATTTGGTGGTTTTCAGATCATGCATTATACTGAAAAGGGACAAACCTAAGTAAGAACACAGACAGATCAGTGTCTACAAAAACTGTTAGCTCTTGGAGTTTGATGAGAGAGCAGTCTTTATGTCACTCAAGAGTGACACTTGCTAGCTTACCAAAAGAAACATACACAGAGCTCTGAATGGAGCTCAGTTCAGCCCTCTCACTGTAGAACAAGTGAATTGACACAAGTCTTTGTAGAGACAAAGGGAAGTGATAATGGAAAAAGTATGAAGGTAAATGCTGAAGAATGCATGTGAAGGCAAATGTTCAACTGATCTAATTCCATGGCTTCACAGGCTCTGTATTTCAAGACTCCAAAGAGGTACTGCTCTTCCAAACAGTTACTACAGCACATACATCTTTATTCATGTGCCTATTCCCATTTATTTCAAAGGGAATAAATGCAACCAAAGATCTGTGTTGTAGTAACTGCATATAGGATAGGGCTCGAGGTTATTATAAGGATTTGCATTTTCAGATGTGCTACTGTTGTTGTATAGTGCTAGCTATGAAGGGCAGTAGATACTGAACACTTAAGGTTAGAGGGTAAAAAATGCTTACTGGTTACAGATGATTAACTGGTTTCAGAGTAACAGCCGTGTTAGTTTGTATTCGCAAAAAGAAAAGGAGGACTTGTGGCACCTTAGAGACTAACCAATTTATTTGAGCATGAGCTTTCGTGAGCTACAGCTCACTTCATCGGATGCATACTGTGGAAACTGCAGAAGATGTTTTTATACACACAAACCATGAAAAAATGGGTGTTTATCACTACAAAAGGTTTTCTCTCCCCCCCACCCCACTCTCCTGCTGGTAATAGCTTATCTAAACTGATCACTCTCCTTATAATGCGTATGATAATCAAGGTGGACCATTTCCAGCACAAATCCAGGTTTTCTCCCCACCCCCCCACAAACCCACTCTCCTGTTGGCAACAGCTTATCTAAAGTGATCACTCTCCTTACAATGTATATGATAATTAAGGTGGGCCATTTCCAGCACAAATCCAGGTTTTCTCCCCACGCCGTCCCCCCCCAACCCCCAAACACACAAACCCACTCTCCTGTTGGTAATAGCTTAGCCAAAGCGATCACTCTGATTTCCCAAGCAAAACGCATCAAACACAGTATGTTATTGTAACAAAATCTTCTACACAATAAAGAATTGGGGGAGGGGGCATTTTAGAGGGTTACTAAATGCTTTGAAGTGTGAAAGGAAGGAGAACAGATGGAGAGAATCAGCAGATGTAGAAATGCACTAGTGGAGTAACGAGAATTTTTCCACTGGAGAACACAACACTTATCCACAAAGTGCTCTTCTTTTCTTGAGTTAAAATGTGCTTGTAAACAAGTTTACATTTGTCTGTGAAATAACTAAAGTAACAATTGTCTGTATGCTCACTGCTTAGCAAACTCAGCAGAGTGAGCAGATTTTTGCTTCAGTGAAAATCGCCCTATCACTTTCATGAAATTTCAAAAATATCCTTCCTTCAGAAGAGAAGGAAAAATCCCCCTGTGTCATGGCTGCTGAGTGAATAAGTATAAATACAGCAGAAAGCTACAGAACTGCTTGGCAGGATTTTGAGGAGTCTCTTATTTCTAGAATGCATTCTCACTTACTCTGAACCTTGATGTGTAAACAATCCATTCTTGTCAGTCTTGCTCTCTCCTTGTAACCCCCAATCAGACTGGGTAAAGGATGGCAGCACCTAATGTATCTGTTTAAACTATCACATTTTAATATGCTCCAACTGTAAAAATTGATCTCATTTAGTTTTTGTTGTGAGGAATGTTCTTTCTTAAGCATCACTACTCATTAGTTTATCTTCTCAATGTCTGAATTGTGAGACAGCTCTTGCAATTTATTCCAATATACGAGGAAAAAAATTCTATTATACATTTTATAGGGAATGGACGAAACTAAGCCTTCCAAAAAATCTATGGGGCAGATCTTAATCTCGTACAAATTGGTATATCTCCATAGAGGTCAATGCAGATATACCAAATTACACCAACTGAGGATCTGCCTCTCTCTAGTTATTCTACTTAGAGTGTCAGTCACTGTAATATCAAAGTGCTGCTCTTTGTAGCATATAGACACAAACTATTCACAGAATTCAGTTACTTCCAAATCAAATATTAAATTGGAAAAGATAGTGTGCATTCAAAAAAGGGAGTAAATGGAAATTACTTTCCTATAATTTTTCTTGTGTGGTGATATCATCTGAGAAAATTCCCACTCTCTTAGCTGTAAAGAATTTTTATTTTGTTTAATTCAGGTTGGATACCAGAAGATATTTGGATCTGGTCTAAAATAAGCTAGGCTGTTGAAACATCCATCCCATTTTCCCTTCTAGTGTGACTGGTTCAGCCCTCAAACATTTCCATTATGATCAGGTAGCTATCATCACTTTGCCTCTGTACCTGCTGCTGACATTATTCTTGCATGAAGCAGAGGGGTCCAGTGCCTGAAATGGTCAAATTTTAAGCACTAAGGGAAGTTCTCACATTGCACTACACATAGAATAGTGGGAGTTCTAGGATGATATCATCCTTTTAAAAATAAATATGTATTTTAATCAAAGAGATTTGCTTTCATCTTGAGATAAACAAATGGAAATGTCAAATTCACAGCTCTGTTGGCCAGCTCAATTTCCCAGGGTAATATCATTCAGAGAAAGGTTCAAGGCTTCACTCTGTGCTTTCATAGTAGTTCTCTCTGCCCTCTCCTTCGAAGGCACCAATGCTCTCTTACCCTCTTGACTTATACATATCCACATCCCTTTCCACTGACTTATTTAAATGAGGAAGGACAGGACTGTGCTGAAAGCACAGGACTGGGAGTCAGGGGACTCTGGTTCTATCTCCAGCTCTGCCAAGCCACAGATTCTCTCCTCCTCAAACACAGATAGATTATGGCCAATATTTAAAAACTTGGATGCTTTAAGTTAGGCACCTAAATCCATATTTGGGCACATAAACAAACAAGGAAGAGGAGCTGAAAATCAAGCCACTTATTTGGGTGCCTAAATATAAAGTCAATGGAAGATGCAGATACAGAAGATGTATAAAAGTGAAGTCATTCATTTAGGTGTCTTACGGAATTAAAGTGAAAAGAAAAGGAGTATTAGTCTCTAAGGTGCCACAAGTACTCCTTTTCTTTTTGCGAATACAGACTAACACGGCTGTTACTCTGAAACCTGGAATTAAAGTGTTAACTTTAAGCATTCAGGTTTAAAAATTTTAACCTAACTGACCTACTAGTTTCCCAGGTTGTAAAATAGGGCTAATATTATTTGTGTAATTCACAGGGCTGTTATGAGGCAGAATTCACAAGTACTGTATTTGGAGACTCTGAATGGAAAGTGCTATATAAATTGAAAGGTTTTGTAATTATTATTAATTTACCGTTATCTACAGTTTTCTCCCTTGCCAACAGTAATCAATCCAGTGGCTAGGAAAGTGACCCTAGATCTTTCTTAGAAACTACCACTTATGCCACCTGAAAGGCCCTGAGGTCAATGGGCATACAATACATTTAGCTTTTCTTTCATGTGAACCTGAACGTTACTCATACAATACACATATTATCCAAACCAGGAGAGAAGCCCATCCCTTTTTTGGAATATATTATGCTACACTGGTCAAACCTCTGAACCCAAAGTGTCTGAAAATAAAAAATGTCATTAAGTTAACACAATCCCTTTGCATAGAGGAAACCCATCATTACGTGGCCACATTTTCCTCACTAACTACATTTTATTGGCTACATCTCTAAATCTGATAGTGTCTTTCAGGAGCTATCAAATGTATCATAACATAAGCTATCAAAATGAATAAAATATAAAGTGCATACTCCCGAGAGAGATCATTTCCAAGCATGTAAACTTTTATCTTACTTTTGAAAAAATGTCAAATCACTCGAAGAAGCACTTTTAAAAATATGATTTATGAAAAAGGCTCTTTTTACAGGCTCTAGGAACTATATAAAAGTCATCCACATAGTAGAGTTACTACAACTTTAAACAAAGACTAGTAAAACGGGTGATGAATGGGAACAGGTAAGACAGAATCATGGCTTCGGCACTCAATCAAGCACCTTTGCATTCAGTAAATAGCTCTGACTAAGAATTAAGTATGTTATAGCTGATGAAGCATCTTTCAACTTCTCAATTTGCATTCAATAGATTACATGTTCATAGCATAATAGATGCTGCCACGCTAACGGTGATCTAGTATCCACTGAAGTGTTCTGGGTGCATAGATAAGTGAAGATTTCAGGGCTGAAATAAAATGGATGACACTGAAGACCCCAGTTACACTAAAACATAGTGCTCTTTTTAGTGCACTCGCTGCATAATGTACTGCTTATAGTGTATGTTGTTATTAATTATTTACAGAGCACTCATGTGACATGATCCCATACCAACTCTCATTCCAGAGCTTTGGAAGGTGATTCTTTACTGACCCTGCTGGACACAAACAAACCTTGTAGTTTTTTGCTGTCTACCTCTAGACTCACACAACCCACACTACCCCATATCAGCACACAGGTTCTCCCTAAGTTCTATCCTGTGTAGGCAGTCATTAAATGGACTGCTAACTACACCACAGGCCTTATCCCAAAGGGGTGCGTATACTCACTGTATTACAGTCTTAAATAGACAGACACTACAGCTCAATCACATAATACCCAGGTTATGATGATACATCTTTTGTTAAGGCTGACACTGTGCTTGGCACTATACAGGTACAAGCAAAGCCATGGCCCCTACTTTAAGGAGTTTACAATTTAGAGGATGTGCAGATTAAAATTTAATTTCAAAACATGGCATTATTAAAAAAACACTTTTGGTAGATTAATATTGTAAAAGCTTAATGAGAGAAGTGTGCTTTAAGGAGGGATTTTACATGGACAGGATACACATTTGGTGAGCTAGCTAGCCTGGAGAACAATGCACCAGCTGAGGCACAGAAAGCCAGGGAGATGAGCCTTGTTTCTCCACCATGTAAACTGGACGAGAGCACAGAGCTAACCAATTTTTTGTGCAAGCACTTCTAATTTGAAACACAGGCAAGCTGCATTAAAATATCATTATCGAGGAGACAAACCACTAAAGCTGGAAAGTTCTGAGTAAAGGCTCTTAGAACTCTTAAACTCAGTCTATTTGTGTAGAGTCATCCTATATTTATGGTTCGTTCTCTCTGCACCACAACACTCTACAATGTTATATATGATTTTTCAAATTTTATTTTTGAAGAAATTTTAATTTTCCAAAGTCAGTTAATGCATAAGCAAGTATAGCTAACCTTGCATTTTAACTAAATGCTGGCAATATGTGTCAGGACAGTGTATTTGCATATTGTTCTTTGCTTGTCTGCGCTGCCAGACAAGAGAACTTGGTTTGATTCTTAGACCCAGTCTCTTCTTCCCTTGGTTGGCAAGTGCTGCGAGTATAGCTTCATATATTGTTCTGAAGCAACTTCTGTGGCTGAACAAAGAAAGGAATTGATGGGCTTTAAATCACATTTCATCCAGCTCTCTTTGGTCAAAGAATGTTGCTGAAATGAGGGAGGAGAAATCCTCTGACGGGGATGAGAGGAAAGAGTACTCCTTTGAGGGCACATACGCACTCACACACAAAATGGACCAAATACAATCAATATCCAGGGCATGATTAAACAGAGACACTATTTTTTATTCAAGTGAACGGAATATTAACCCCCTCATTGCTGAACTTTTTTAGAAGACGGAATTTCATGTGAGTTTTCAACTTGGCATGGATTGGACGGGGGAAATGGTGGGGAGGTGATGGGCTGGATAAAGCAGAAAACATGGTGAGCAGATGGAGGAAAAAGATTTCAGAAAGAGAGTTGTCGAAAGATGAGGAATTAGGGGGAGGCAGAGCCTTTGACGTAGGCACAGACTGGTGGTCATGGCGAGTGGGTTCAGATAGCGCAGGAAGAACGTATATGGATTGAAAATGGGGCTGTCTTTAGGCTGGGCATGGGGTTGAATGGGAGAAAAAGGAGTGAGATTGCTTGGGAGAGGGGGAGCTTTGAGGACACACACGAGAGCAATCAATCAGTCATAGTGAGGAGCTGGGCCAGGGAGAGAAGCAGGAAAGGGGGATAAGCTGAGAGGATCTGCTAGAAGGTGGGAGGGATACTGTGATTCAGGATCTCTCCATTCCCTGGTTGCAGGTTAGAATCCAGTTTTTCTCCCTAACCTCTGATGCACGGAACAGTGCAAGGGACATGCACTCTAAGCCAATTAATTCCCCTCTGTGGGAAAAACTAAAAATCAAGCACCAGCTGCAAGCAGGTCCCAGCAGGGCCAGGAGACAGAAAATAAGAAGTGTGTTTGTGGTTGCAGCAAAATGTCAAATTCCATAACATCTTGGAAAAATACCAAATTCCATGACTGCAGATTTGCAAAGTCCCTGGGCAACTGACTGAGATGAACAGGGCAGTTCACATCTCTTTGAATTATTGTTTCAGGTTGCCTTCAGACTCTGGCAGATGACACTGCCTCTGTTAACCTTGAAAGTATATACCCAGTGTATCTGCATAACTAACTATAAGAGCAGAATTGGGGCTGGAATTTCTCATATGGTTCTTAAAGTGTTGGATTTGTTGAAGTAACTTTGTCTGGAAAGTAACATAGGAAATGTTTTAGCTCTATTACTGCGAGGCTAGATTATTAATGGATTTCACTAGTTTAGTTTTGTTCTAGTACCTCTTGGATACTGACAGAATTTCACTGATCTGATTATGCATGACAGGTGGCAGCATTATGATTATTGTTTAGATTAATTTCCAGATTTCTTGCATTACTTTTTCAAATATATCCTTCACGCCATGAGTGGTAATCCCAACATCCACTAACCAGCAATCCTCCGTATTCTTGGTCGTAACACTAAGACTACAATGCAAACAAATAATGTGCTTCTAGTTTTGTTTAAGAACAGAAGCAACTCTTTTCCATACATGTGTTTTCTTTAAAATCTTGTGGTTTGAAGGATTGATATGAAAAAGAAGAATTTAAAGGAATCTGGAATTTAAACCCTAGAAGTAAAGTTTTAATGTGAGTAAAATTTTACACCTAAAATACTCACAATATCCCTTTGAGCTCAGAACACTGGACTTTGCAATTGAAAATCAATAACGTTGTTTGTAAACAGTACAACATTACTAGGGACCCTCATCCTGCAGTTGCCAAATGCTCTCAATGCCCGTTGACTGCAATGAGAATTGAAGGACACTCTGCAGTTGTCAGGATTGTGCTGGTGGTATGTACCACAGAACACAAAAGTGCAGTGCATTCCGAAATAATCATAGGGTAAGACCCTGGTAATTTCCCCTTTCTAAACCAAAATGCAGATTACGTTAATTACTTTAAAGTTTCCTAAGTGTAATGATCAAGTAATCTGCAGAAGTATGTAATTACTATGCAGATGCCTGGTTCTGTATCTGGCAAGAAAAGCCCAGGTATTTACCATGTGACTATGTAGCCACACACCAGTGGTGCAATTCAAAATATACTTGTGACATTGGCAGACCAGGTGCCACCTCATACCAAGACTTCAGGTTTTACTGAACACTTACAAATGTAGAGCTGGAAGCCGTCCTTGCTTAGTTGTGTGTTAGTATTACAAAAATAAATATTAGGTATTAAGTTAATAAGAATGTGTTTAGTGTTTTATAAAATGTTTATAGGATACTATATGTATTGTTCTCACTCAACTACACCCTATGTTATAATGTAATGGCAAACATTTGCATTGTATATACCCCTGTAACTATATAACCAAACAAATGAGAAAGAACCCTCCTGTAATGCAAATGATGGTCTCTTACAAGATGTTAAGTCCTGTTCATTAAATGCAAATGAGCCGCTGTGCAAGATGGAGGATCAAAGACTCTGTGAAGTGTGTTCCTTCCCCTCCCACCTCCACAAAGAAGATGCCTGTGTGGGAACTGTTGATGTCTGCTTGGTTTTGGTGAGAAGAAGCTATAAATATAGACACATGGAAAATTCTTCATCTCTGGACTGTTTGGATTCTAACAGGGCAGAATAACTGAACAAGATAATGAAGTTCCCTAGTTACTCTTGGTACCCCTAAAAGACATTTGGGAAATTGGCAGATTACTACATCTCCTCTATCTTTTGAAATTATAGACCTCAACTCACCTGTATATATATTTTTACCTGCTTTCACCTCTCAAGAACGCTCATTCCTTTTTTCTTAGCTAATAAACCTTTAGTTAGTTTACTATAGAATTGGCTACCAGCATTGTCTTTGGTGTGAGATCTAGCATGCAAATCGACCCGGGTGAGTGACTGGTCTCTTGGGTTTGGGTGTAACCTGAATATTTTGTGATTTTGGGTAGAAGTGACCATTTATCACATAGTCCAGCTTGCCTGGGTGGCAAGATAGAATGGCGTGTCTACGGGGACTGTTTGTGACTCCATCATAAGACTATTGTAGTATTTGCGCAATTCATATTTGGTACTGAGTTGGTGAAATCCAAATTATAGAACATACTACCAGTTGGGGTGTCTGCCCTGCTTTTGACAGTCTGCCCTGAGGTAGACACTCATGGTTGTGAGCCGCTCCAGACAAGGTGACAAAAGTATTACCAAAAAACCCACAATCTTTCACCAAAACTAAATATTTTAATGTTTATTCTTTCCACACACTCTTTATTTCTCAGAATGCCAAAATATCACAGAGATGAAGAAAGAGTGAAGGCTATTTAGGGATTTTCCCTTACCTGAATGTGCAGAATGCTTAAAGAAGCCAAGTCCAATATTATGACCTCTGAGCAGCTGGTTTTGAGTTTAAATACAAAATGATAATGAAGTGTCCAGGTGACAAAAATTCTGCGATAGCAACTGCAGAGACTGATCAAAAACTCAAAAGCAGCAGCCTCACAGATTAACAGTTCTCCATATTATCATCTTTGTAACATGCAATTTGTTCCCAACGATAATTAGATATTTAGAGACACACATAATTAGAGAAAATGACTTAATGCTTTTCCGTTTGCTGAGAAATCTACTGACAGGAAAAGAGATCCACTACAGGGAGTAATGTGATTCTGGTACTGAAATTAGCAGCAAAAGGCAATGACAAAATATGTTTTAAATTCTCTGCATGGTAAAATAATGCTGTACTAAATACAGACAATTTCCCCCTTAAATGGCATAGTTCCCTTCCAAATAAGTGTTTTATAAACATGGATTTCTGAGAGACATATACAAGATGCATTAAGAAATGAACAAGAATAAAAATTTCCTGTGAAATAGATCTTTCCTAGCCCAATTTGGGCTAATAGATAAAACATTCAAACAGCCATTTGTTTAAGAAGGCATTTGTTTCTTCTTTCTTCTCATTTTTACCTTGTGTATCTGTTGCAGCTCCTTCTTTTTCTTTGCTTTTGCTGCTGCAGTGCCCATCACCAAAAGTTGTTTTAACTGTACATCATTTTCCCTCTGGATTTTATTTACCATGTCACTCACCAGCTAACTTCATATAAATACACCTCAAGCTACTGGAAAAGCTCATTCTCCACATTCACCACTAATATCATTCCATAGTGGGGTGCTTTGTGAAAGATGCAGTTATCATCCAAAGACAAACCATTTCTATGACATATTCATTCTGCTTTCACCCCTGGCCTGAGAACGTGGCTCTGTAGCACTAGAATGTTTAAGTAGGCCCTAGAGCAGGCTGCTCCTGAGCAAGTGAGAGTTCTGTTTGTTCAGCACCAAAAGCCTCACTCTCTAGTATATGCAAACACAAAGACACACCTACACACAGACATACGCAAAAGAACTATGTTAAATGAAAGTTACCTGGGTGGGAAAGTCATGCACTTAAAATTAGGAAATGCCAGATTTACAGCTGCTTGTACACCCTTAATTCTGCCTTCTCTTCTGCCCAACCTGTCCAATGAATGAGGCAAGGGTCCCATGGAAACACAGCATGTGATTATGTAATTAAAGACTATCATAATGCATACACACATAGGAATGGAATAAAGGTTGCACAGCTGATGGTAAGTTTGGCATTTCCAAACTTCCGAGTGCCTGACTTTGCCCTCTAAATATCTTTCCTTAAAAACAGTTTATCCAAATGTAATTTCCTCAGGGGTGTTTTAAACAAAAGAGGCAAGTGCAGCTATAACAACTCCTCCATAATGTATCATCTGCAGGGTTTGAATCCTTAATTTTCAACACTACAGCACAGAGTTCTTCCACTTGAACTACAGGACTTAATACTTTAGCTGCCAACAGTACAAGTCTGTTAAGCTGGGGGTAGAGGTAGGATGGGCTATGCCCATAGAGTGGTTGGGATGGGGAGTCTGTCCTGGATGCCTCTTCCCCCCCCGACCTTTGAGGTGTCGATCTTCTGCCCCATGTGGTACCCTGGTGAAAGGGGTGGGAAATGGGCTGTTGGGGTCACATGCTGACTCCACAGGATTGTAGGGGGAGCCTTGCCTGGCTCTTTCCATGCTCAATGACACGAGGGAGTTCCTGTCCCATGTAGTAATTCCAGTGAATGGGATGGGGGGCCACAGGCAGGGTGCAGGGCTGAGAGGCTGATCTGGCAGCTCCACTCATCCCAAGCACAGTGACTGCTGCTGCTGCTCCTACAACAGCAGAAGCAACACAAATCTTGCGCTTTTTTGAACGTGTTCCATTATATGTTGGCATGCTGCCAATGTCTTCCTGAGGCATGCAATTGAGAGGAAGAAAATTGTGATATTTAACAGTTTATAATTCAGCTAAATCTGAACAGAATTTAATGGGACAAAGAAAATGCACTTCTCTAGCCTAAGGGCTTTCTCCCTGCTAAATTTCAAAGGTCTGCTGGAAACAATAGAGGTGGTAGAATTTCTACTAAAAGTTGTCAAGAATCTTTTATAACAGAAGGTGTTAGACAGCCTAAAATATATAGCTATCAGACACCCTATATATATTTATATACACATACACTAACACATATGGGACATATTTGATAAATTGTGGATCCATGTGATACAGCAGTGGTACTTAAATTTGCCAATTGTCCCAGAAAACAATGGGCTAGATCTTGATACCCTTACACATGAATAGTTATAACTTATACTGTGATCAGTGTCAGTGAATCAAGAGCGCTGCTTGAGGATTAAAGTAATACTTAACTCAGAAGGAAATCAGAACCTGTCTCTAAATGCATATAAGCAGTTACTTAACCTCATTATTTTGCAATATTCAAGGTACTTCTTATAGTAAATCCAGTGTAGAGAAGTACAAAGAAATACTAAGGTTACCATATCTATCTGTTAGGTAGATTTGGCAAGGTGTTCAGAATCATCTATGCAAATCGCATTACCACACACCTTTAACTTCTATGTCTCCATAGTGCTGCCATTAAAAAAAATTCAACTTGTGACGAAATTTTTCCTTCTTTCCTTCCAAATGTGGAATTTGCTGGCCAAATTACACTGGTCTGATATGCAGAATGGACAATTTGAATCTGTACCAGTGATAGGTTTAAGATCCAATGTTTCATGACCTTCAAAGTCTCAAAGAGATTTTTATGCCATTTGAATGGAGAGATTTTCATTTTTCCAATGGGTCACAGAGTGTCTGCTTCCAGTCCTGCAATATGCTGAGATAGTGGACCTTAAAGTCATGATATTTTTATTGACAGAAAAAGCAATTTAGGTCAATTTAGAAGGAGGTATATCTATTTATTTTCATTGTTCTCCTCTGAGACTTGCATAATTGTATACAAGGTAGCTAAAACACTTGGCTTAATAAGTGGACAGATACAAGAAATACTCCCAATAAAATCTTTAAACTCTCTAAAACATTTGTTTTAATTCTGTAAATTATGTGGCTTGTATTTAATGGTGTGGCATGGAACTTCATTGGCACATGTTTACAATACCATGTATAACACACTTTTGCTGGATATTCCAAATTCATCCAAGAGATCCTTTATTCCACCCAATCATATATCCTAGAGAATACATAAGCATACACATGCACATGCTGGGAAGCTGAACACAAGGAGAAAGCATCTATCTCACTAATGGCAAAAAACATCTACAAATTCCAGTATTTTCCTCAAAAAAGGATTAAGAATATCCTGTTGTATGTATATGATATACAACTGTAACAACTTATATTTTCTGCATATTTGTGGGAATGCACAGAATAATCCTTTAAGCAATAACTACCCTGAGAGAAGAAGAAATGGTTAGTTACCTGTACAGTAACTGGTTCTTCAAGATTTGTTGTGGGTATACATTCCACTGTTGGAGGGTGTGCATCCAGTGCACTCAAGATGGAACATTTTAGTGAGTAACACCCATTAGGAGGGTGCATGCATATCCTGCATATACTTCTGTCTTCAAGGGCACAAAGGGCAGAGCTGCCTCAACACCCCGAGTTCCTTTGTCACCTGCAAGCCAATGTTTACAGACTCTGAGGTAGTGTGGATGCCAGATAGGGTTGGTTGTGGAAAATAGAGAGAGAGAGAGAAATCTCTCCCAACAACCACAGTTACTATACATGTAAATAACCACTTCTCGTTATTTTTATATACATATATATTCCATTGTTGGTGACTCCCAAGCAGTAGCTCTTGCTGCATATGGGTATCAGAAGCCTAATTAAAGAACGAACATAGCACTGTTGTACCAAAATTCACATCTTCTCTTGAAGCCTGAACAATAGCATAATGCAGAGTGAACATGTGAATGGAGGACCATGTTGGTGCTTTGCAAATATCTAAAATTGATAGGTTCTTGACAGATGTCATTGAAGTGAATTGAGCTCTTGTTGAATGAACAGTTATTTTGTCACTGGGCTTTTACCAACCAGCTGATAGCAGAGCCTGATGCACAGGGAGATACAATTGGAGATTCTTTGTGCTGAGACAGCTTCACTTTTGACCTATCTGTATGCTACAGTCTAGGAGACTTTCTGAATGCTTAGGTCTATCCAGATAGAAATGTGTTCTCTGCACATTCAAGGAACGTAAACTTTCTTCCCCTTCAATTGAATATTGTTTTGGAAAAAATATTGGTAGGTGAATATTTTGGTTTAAATGAAACCATGAAATCACGTTACAGAGAAACTTATGGTACAGTTTAATGGAAACTTATATGGTGAGCCTGTCATGCTTTCAATTCTCCCACTCTTCTTGCCAATGTTATTGCCACTAGAAAAGATATTTTAGAGACTTAAAGAGCGAGCGTGTAGCAAGCTGTTCAAATGGTGGGCCCCTGAGCTCTTACAGAACTAAATTAAAGTCCCAAATTAGAACAGGCTGTTTTACTGGAGGAAAGAATTTTGATAAACCGTTCAGAAATCTCTTCACCTTTTGGTGACAGAATACTGAAGATTTTTGTACAGGGGTGAATGACTGATGTCACTATCAAGTGTATCCACAGAGAGCAGATTTGTTAAGGTGTAAGAAGTAGTCCAGAATGGCTGCGATTTGCAATTTCAACAGTGATAGCTGTTGTTGTCATGTCCATATTGAAAATCTCTTCCATTCAGACAGGTACGTAGATCTCATATTGTGTATGAGTATATCCTGAATATCAGAGGGGCTGTGTCCTTGTTGATTACATTAGCCATTGAGCGTCCATACTGTCAGATGGAGCATTTCAAGATCTGGATGTAAGATGTATCCCTGGCTACGGGAGATCAGATCTGGAATTAGAGGTAAGGTTTTGGGTGACCACACTGAAAGGCTTTGACGGTCCACATATTAAAATTACCTCAGTCATTCACGGGCTATCAGAATTAACTTGTCTGCTTCTAGCTTGATCTTCTTTATTATTCCTGGCAGTAGAGGAAGGGAGGGGGAAGGAGGAGGAGGTACATGTAACACAGTCCTGGGATCCAAGGAACCAGAAGTGGGTGTCTTGGATCCTGAACTCTGTCCCCTAAGAACAGAACTGTTGACATTGTGTGTTACTTTTGGTTACAAACAAGTCCATGCTTGGGAAAGAAGATGGTTTGAATCACTTATTTTATTGACCACTAATGATTGTTTATAGATTACCTGATTACAGCATCTGCTAGCTGATTGTGGATCCCAGGCAGATGCACAGCTGTTAAAAGTAATGCCATAAGGAATACAAAAATTCGAAACTGCATTGCCTTTTGGAACAGTTGGGAGGATCGGGCCCTTCCTGTTTGGTTAAATAAAATATGGCAGTTATGTTGTCCACCATGAATTGAATAATAAGTCCTTTTATTTCTGCAAGATAAGCTTTTCAGTCTCGGAAGATAAGGGTCAACTCCAGTATATTTTTGTTGAGGGACATTTCCTGAGACGACCACAAACCTTGAACTGTTAATTTACCAATGTTGGCTCCCCAACCTAAGGTGCATGTGTTTATAGTGCAAATCTTTGACAGAGGATGAGAGAAGAGAACTTCCTTGTAAACTAGATCTATCCACCAGTTCAGAGACTGAATAACTGTGGTCAGGATATGCACCAGCATGTCCAACTGATGCTTGTCTAGTCACTATATTGACCCTGACCAGCTCTGTAAGCAGTCTCACATGTGGAGTCACAAACGTGCATAACGCATGTTGTTACAGAAGTCCTAACTTGTGCTTGCAGGTGTGTACACAATTCAAGAATTGAATGAAACCTTTCTGAGGGGAGATAGGCCACAGATGGAATTCAGTACAGCTCTGATAAATTCTGTTTTCTTTGTTAGGATCAATATTGACTTTTCTTTGTTTATTAACAGACCCAGTCAAGAGGACAGCTGCGGATACGCTGGATGATGTTCTCTACTTGATAGCCCACAAACTAGACAGTTCTCCAACTATGGGAATACTTGGATCTCCATTCTTCTGAGGCAGTCTGCTACAATGGCTAGGCACTTTGTGAATACTCTGGGACCTGCTGATAGGTCAAATGGTAGAACCCTGTATTCCTAATGATGGTTTCCGACCACAAACCTCAGACAATGTCTGTGGGCCAAACGGATTGCAAAATGGAAATGCACTTCCACAACCTCGAAAGCCCATCAATCTGTTGTAACGGTAGTCCAGAAATGTAGGATGTGAAACAGATTGTCTCCAAAGGGATGGAACAGGATAGGAAGACCAAAGTAACTGGTGAGTGGCTTCTGGGGGAGCACTTGAATTTGTTGCTTCAAAGACAAGATAGGCGGGTGAGATGTCATAGCTGATAACAAGGGCTTTTTCCTTCACAATTTTTGTTATTTTCTAGGAGGCTCTCTAGGTCTGTACTCAGGGTAAGTAGGTTGTCTGTGGTAAGTCTATGCTTATGCTGCTTATGGTTGGGGGCTAGTATATATAGCCCTAATGACCTGAGTAATTTCTTGCTATTTTTCCAGGAAATATGCTATAATTTCCTGGATTTCTTGAATATTTTTATGGTGTGATATAAACAGACCGCTTTATATGCAGACAATGAATAATTATAGCATTTGTGGGGAACGGAATGCTGTAGTTAAGATTGAGTTTCTATTTTCCCCTCCCTTTTAGTTGTTTATAAGATGGAAAAAGTGGTTGGTTGAAAGTCAACCAGAATTCAGAGGCTTAAGTCACAGTAGACATTAATTTACAATGTATGGGTGAGAGGGTAAAAGATGCAAGATAAATGCAATTCCTCATATGATTATATGATATATGAGAGGCCTCTAACCTCCTACAGATTTATACTACATATGCTGAGATACTACTCATAAACATTTATCAGAGTTAAAACTGCCTCTTCACCATAAACTCATCCCATTATACCTAGGTATTTTAGCTTGTACAATAGGGTGTATAACATTATATGTTGTTCTGAAAATTTCACCTAGTTTAGTGAGGGAGGGATTGAGGGAATAGATCTCCAGTCCTTCTTTGTAGCATCTACTTATGTAATAAGAAAATGACCTTTCTGTTCCACACTTATAGCAAATAAAATGGGTTCCATTTGTGTCTAGAATGAAAGAAACTACGAGTAGTACAGAAACTTCAATTAGATGCATTTTCCTCTGTTTCAGCCTCACTAGTCTGGGAAAGGCAATACAGCATTACAACATAATCTGAATTTACAACAAATGCACACAACTGCAGAGATAAACCATCAACCAAGTCTTTATTTGCAATTGTCAGATCACAAAATGTGCATAATTCATAGTCTTGCTCCTAAAACAAAGCATCTATTAAAGTAGGTTCCTGTATTTGGTAACTAGTAGTCTGCTGCTATTTCTTTAAATAGAGAACTATTCCTTCAGATAAATCGTCTGGCCTGGAATGCTGAAAGTATTTTGAACAGAAAAAAGGCTGTGTTACCCTGAGCTGAGAGAACAGTGCCAATTAAAGAATGGCAGTTTTGAGGCTGAAGTAGCATCCAACAGAAATGGAGATTAGAATGCAGGTTACAAACCACTACCAGCAATGCCCATTATAAAAGAAAGCCTTTTAAAAAGTTTTACTTTCTGACATATGATTTCTTGAGAAGTCTTTATTCCATTCTAAGCATTCTGCACAGCATGAGAGTAGAGAACCACCAATTAAAAAACTCCGCCCCCCCTTAATGACTTTTCATTACACCTTTTATTGTAATTTCAAAGGATATAAGTGAGACAAAATACAAAATAGGCAGAAACTAGATGGCTCAGGTTAGAGGTAATTGGTTTGTGGCCCTTCACATAAAGGTTATCAGTTACACCTAATCCTCCTTACTAGTGACAAAATGTTACTACTCTCTGATGTTTATTCAGTAGCCTGTTGTGACATGAATCGGTATCTTTCCATTCCATCCTAGGGGAAAGGTGACCACAATACTAAACCACCCTCAACAGTAGGTACCGATTTGCACCTTTGCTGGCAGGCATTAAGGCATTATCAAATCCTTCCAGATTTGATAAGCCCTTGCACATCCAGTGCCAATGCTGGACCTACTTGGTGGATAAACAGAAAACTTCAATATCCAGAACTTTGAATGCAGCATTAAAATTTATACAAACAATTTTGAAATCAAAAGAGAAGGATACAAGTTTAAGGAAGGTGAATGTTACAACTTCTATTTTTTAAGGAGCAGAGTAAAGTGAACATATAAACCATTACAAACCAAGTTAGGGAAATCCAGACAGGAGAGATTACAGAAAACAGAGCCCATAATGAATAATATCAAAAAGGCCATAAAATAATATGAAAATGAAGCCAAAAGAAGTGCACAGTAAGCTAATGAAAGTGGCACAATTATTATACAACAACAAATATGTGAAGTCAGAGCAACCAACTGGATAACAGAAAAACACTAGCAAAACATGGTTCTTTCTAGCGGGGAACACACGTGCATCTGGTTTGAATGTTTACAGAAGATCTCATGCCTTGTGCAGCTGTGGACTTCCCTGGGGACATTTATTTGGGGCTTATCTACACCCAAAGGCTGTATTGCTGTACCTATACTGGTATAGTTAAAGTGGTACAATGCTAGACTCACCTTCCCTACCTTTCTGCCCCACAACTCCTCCTCCTCTTCCTTGGTCACACATGCAAAAGTTCCTTGGCTGCTCTCCTCCTCTAATCTCTCCACATGCCCCAGTGACCCCATCCCATCCCCTGGGCTTCCAGGCTGGCATGCACTGTCATTCACACCCCTTACTTTTCTCCGTAACCTACCACTCTCCTCTGGCTCTTCCCCCTCAGAATACAAACATGATTAAGCCTTTCCCATCTCAACCCCCCTACACACTTGACCCCACCTGCCTCTCGAACTATTGCCCCACCTCCCTTCTCACTTTCATCTCTAAGCTCCTGGAACATGCTGTTTACTATCGCTGTCTGGTGCTCCTCTCCTCCAATTCCCTCCTTGACCATCTCCAACATGGTGTGCCCCCCTTGCATGCTAATAAACCCATTCTCACACAGGTCTCTAATGACCTCTTCCTAGCCAAATCTGAGAACCAGTACTCCATCCTCATCCTCTGACTTGTCAGCTACCTTCAGCACCGTTCCTCTTCTTGAAATCTTGTCCTCCCTTGGGTTCTGTGATTCTGTCCTCTCCTGGTTCTCCTTCTACCTCTCTAATTGCACCTTCAGCATACCCTTCAGAGGATCTTTTTCATCCATTCTCCAACGTCCTGTGGGGATTTCACAGGGCTCTGTCTTTGGTCCCTTTCTCTTCACCCTATAGACCTTATTTCAGAGTAATCTCATCTGTAAATACAAATTCAACTATCATCTCTATGTGGACTACTCACAGATCTTCCTTTCTACTCCAGACCTATCTCCTGCCCAGAACTAAAATCCCAGTCTGTCTCTCTGTCTCTGACATCTTGTGGATGTTCAGCTGTCAGCTCAAGCTCAACATGGCTAAAACAGAGCTCTTAATCGTCTCACCTTCGACTGTAAGGACTTTGGGGCAGAGACATTTTTTGTTCTGTGTCATACAGCACAAGCAAGAACGAGATCCTGGTCCATGCCTAGGGTCCCCACGTACTATGATAATACAAATAATAAATAAGAATAATATTACAACCCCCTACTATGGATGCATCTCTAACCCAACTCGCATCACTAACAAAAACAGGTATACTGCTACAAAAAACTTTGTAAACCAGACCTTCAATGTTGTACGCACAGCACACGTACAATGAAATAAACAGAAACAGTATGCAAAAGAAAACAAAACTACTGGGACTATTAATATCCATTTGGGCAATAATACCAACTCCTCCCAAACCCACATACAGTTTCCTGCCCTTCTCACCTCTCAAAGACTGAGAGAAAAATGGGCCTTACACTGAGGTTTGAAGGTGAATGAGCTCAGGGTTTAGTAGATGAAGGTGGGAAATTAAATGCAGAGGAGACACCATGATTGAGAATATAGGGAGAATGCTTTCCAGCTGAACTTATAAATGTACATAGCAAAATATACAAAATATATTCAACCTAATAAAAAACATGAGCCTTAAAAATGTGAATGTTTGTGCTTGATGTGATTTCTATATTGTTCATTGAACTGTAAGACTGGGAGATTGTCACTTAATGCTAGTCCTTTATATAATATTTTAAAATGAGTAAAGTTAGTGAGAGCTTTCATTATTAAGGACCAATCCAGCATCATGAAAAATTAATAATTTATGGTAAGAAAATGTAGGATAGTGTGCTTTTCTAAAATCTTTTCTCATATCACTGGTTCCTGTATTTTGATCAATGGAAACATCACAGATAACATAATACCTTACTGAGCTTAACGTTAGAGAAATATTATTTAAATAAAGCCCTGGTCTTTTAATAACTGGAGAAAACGTTACCAAATTTCTTAACACAATACTGATGGATTAGGTTATCTGGTTATATAATTATATACAAATCGTAGGTGACAATATTTATCTGAAAGATAAGGATTACCTCAATACATTTAGAAATTCCCTCATGGATGATTTTTGCAGACTAAGCCTTGAAAGCAAAATACATATAATAGATCGCAGCTCATCATGCGCTATTCATTTTTTGTACTAAATCACAAAAGTTCGCTCATACATGCATCCCTTCATTAAATGTGATTTACATTGCACTATGTAACAAGGTGGTAGGACTCTTACATTGACTTGCCTTGTTACAAGGTGTTGGAAATCCTGCAGGGATATGCTAACTAAGTCTTGCTGACTCACTGCAGCAGATGTGAATCCTTAACTCCATTCTGTATACAAGCAGAGGAGAGTCTCTTTTTGGGTAGATGAAATTGAAGTGTAGGGCAAAGATCTCTGAAAGGAAACCCTGGAAACAGCCAAATTTTGGGACAAAATCTGGGGTTTATGATCTTAGTTTTGTCTGAGTCAACAATAAAATCAAGGAACCTCCCAAATCTACAGGCACTGCATTTGGTCCAAATTTACTACTGCCACACACCACTATATTAACTCTTTTCAGAGTAGCAGCCATGTTAGTCTGTATCTTAAAAAAAAACAGGAGTACTTGTGGCACCTTAGGGACTAACAAATTTATTAGAGCATAAGCTTTCATGGGCTACAGCATCCGATGAAGTGAGCTGTAGCCCACGGAAGCTTATGCTCTAATAAATTTGTTAGTCTCTAAGGTGCCACAAGTACTCCTGTTTTTTTTTATATTAACTCTGCCATTCTAGGGACACCAGTATTTCAACACCCATTTATAAAACTACTCTCTCCAAATATACTGAACACCTGCAATTAAAAGTGAGGGGAGGGGATATAGTGGTGAAAGGGGTGTACAGAAGGCAAAATTGAGGGATCGTTTGGTGTGTTTGGAAGGGCTACTCTGGCAAAGGAGGCAGTTGTAGGCTGGTATTTCTAGGTGATGGCTCCCTTCTACACCCCCTCAAAACCTCCCTCCTGGCCCCTATATTCTTCTGTCCCCACTGTCGCCCCTTCTGGCTCCTGACGGTATATGGGACCACCGAGACTAAGTGGAGGTCTCAAAATACCAATAAGAACAATGAGAGATGGGGGCCTTTTTAAGAAGGCCATCCTGCATCATGCTCAGCATCTTGCAGGATGGAGCTTTGTATACGAAGTGGAAGAACCAGAGAATACACATAGGCTTCTGACTATACATTAGATCTTATCCTTGAGTTTCGTCCTGACAGGCAGCTATGTTCTGTCATACATCTTGGGTTGACAAGTGATTATGATTTTGCACAGTGGCTCATAGATGACAGAACAAGGAGTAATGGTTTCAAGTTGCAGTGGGGGAGGTTTAGGTTGGATATTAGGAAAAGCTTTTTCACTAGGAGGGTGGTGAAGAACTGGAATGGTTTACCTAGGGAGATGGTGGAATCTCCTTCCTTAGGGGTTTTTAAGGTCAGGCTTGACAAAGGCCTGGCTGGGATGATTTAGTTGGGGATTGGTCCTGCTTTGAGCAGGGGGTTGGACTAGAATACCTCCTGAGGTCCCTTCCAACCCTGATATTCTATGATTCTATGATCGTGGGTAGAAGTTACTCTATTCTCTCTACATCTGCCTCAGCTCATCATTCACCACTTTTAAAAGCATTTGAAAATAGTAATTATAGGGTGTGTTTTCATGTTAATCTATCAGATCCTATAAAGCTACCTTTTCACCTCTGCACCCATGCTGGGGTGAGCGCTCCTTAACTGTAGTCCAGGATCTGGTTCAGTATGTGTTGCTGGCTGGTGGTTTGTCTGACTTCTAAACAATTGTAAAC
Source organism: Lepidochelys olivacea (assembly GCF_965140295.1). Taxonomy (NCBI): domain Eukaryota; kingdom Metazoa; phylum Chordata; order Testudines; family Cheloniidae; genus Lepidochelys; species Lepidochelys olivacea. The sequence goes on from NC_140417.1 coordinate 112,383,805, forward strand.
AATTTCTATGAGTAAAGGGATGCATTTGTGTGTATTTATTCTCATGATATTTCTCAAATGAACAAATATTTAGAGAGAGTATTTGCTATGATTGTCAGCCCCAGATTACTTTAACTTCCTGAAGCTATATAGAAAGGGTACACGCAGAATATGCACACTAAAATGCCATCATGTTTTGTGAGTAGGGCATTAAGGAGAAACTTCTTCATGAAAAGATGCAAATACAGCTTGTATACATTATGTTATGCTCTAAGAGTTTGTAGCGTGACTTGTTATGACTTTCACATATTGACACACTTTTAGGTAACTAACACAAACTTTAACTAATACCTTCCTGCCTAAGTATTACAGAGATCTGAAAATGACGGATGATGTTATGCACTAAACCCTGCCATGAATGAGTATTTATAGATTTTGTTACTACACTTATCACAGTAGTATCTGAGCACTACTCAAACATTAATTAAATTATCCTCACAACCTTCTTGAGGGAGGAAAGTATTATCCCCATTTTACAGATGGTACAGAGAGATTAAGTGACTTGCCCATGGTCATACAGGAAATCTGTGGTGGACACATGATTAGAGTCTACTGTAGATTTGAGTCACAGTACAGTAATTTTAAACAAGGCCATTCTTCCTCTCTGAAGTTATTAACTAAAATAGCCCTCTGCAAATTCAGTGCCCACCTTTTCAGAAGTCACCCTGCTAGAAAAGCTGTTGTATTATGTTACACAAGACGCCAGGACCGGTGGCTCCAGTGCTTTGTAAATCCTCTTTCTCCTATGAAGGGATGACATGGAGCTGTGAGGGATACTGCAGCCTCAGAACTAAAGTAAGAGCTGCCAAGCTGCCATTCAGCACTCTGTGGCCTGGTGAGGGGAGAAGGGTTCCTTTCTTTGGAGTTACCCAGTGCACAAACTAGTATTCAGACTGTTAGGTTAGAGGATTTGGGCTGTAAGCCCTTGATCAACCTACAAGGTACTAAGTGCCTCAACTCTCACTTGGGTCAGTGGTATTCAGAGGGAGCTGAGGGCACTCAACACCTCATAGGAGATGCTCCACACTCTGAAGGGTCAGACACTGACTTACAAGTGATATTATGTCTAGATGAAAGAAGGCAAATTAAGCACAGAATAGGTGTAAAGTGTGGATAGATTTTTACCATGGTTGTCTCACTGAGTCAATCTTACCCTAACATTTACCTAAATATGGTTTTCCACAGTAATTGTCTTTGAAACTTTTCATCTACGCCTCCCCCACCTTCTATCCACCAGTGTGTTTTCAGGCAACTTTATTACAAATGAGGGATCTATGTTGACAAGATTGCTAGCCTCTCTGCCACTCTTTTGATTTGTGAAGAATTTATAGTGACCCTTTCTGTCTTTGTCAGTCAGTAGTTTGGAAAATCCATTTTATTTTAGCATTTTTCAGATCCACCAAAAAAATTATAGGGAGACAGGATTTGTAAAAACTGGCTTTTATCAAAGCAATTCATGTTTAGTTATTGACTTTAAATTAATCTTAATCAAGTTCTCTCTTTTTGGTTCTCTTTTATGATTTTCCACACTCATTACCTCATAGCCACTTTCAGGCCTGGTTTTCTTCTACTTTATAAAAAATATCTATATTTTGCCTGTGACCAGGTACAGAATTATTTGCAGAAACTTTAACTCTATTATTAGCTTGCTTCTCTACACTTGCTTGCCTGCTAAGTCTCACAATTATGTCTTTAAAAATAATCCCTGGATTTTTGTTTTGATTTTTGGAAGCACAGTTATTTAAAAACTGGCCTGCTTTCAATTTAAAGGCTTGTTGAGCTCTAGGTATGATGCAATTAACACACTGCTTTTTGCTATTACCACAGAACTTTGTCTTTGGCATATTTTGTGAGCACAGTCATAGAAGACCCATCTTTATTAGGTATCAAGATATTTTTTCCTCAAAGTCATTTACTCTATTTTATGAGCAATGTTATGACAATTACAGAAGTGTATCTCATAGTGGGTATTCCCAAATACAGGGTTCTTTGAAGGCTTATAAACAGAGGTTGCATATTTTGGGTAACATTTTCAAAAGCACTTAAGTCATCAGATGTATAAGTCCCATTTTCAAAAGCAACTTCAAGGTGCATAACCTGCATTGAATTTCAATGAGATGTAGGTTCCTAAGTCAGTTTTGAAAATGGGACGTAGGAACCTAAGGGTATGTCTCCACTGCAAAACCAAAACTGAACCCAAACAATATACCAGGCAGCAACATTCAGAGCTGGGGTCAACTGACTTGGGCTTGCGATGCTCGCGCTACGAGCCTAAAAATAGCAGTGCAAGCATTCCCACTTGGGCTCTGAGACCCTCCCATCTTGCTGGGTTCAGAGCCTGGGATCCAGCCTCAGTGAGAATGCTATATTGCTATTTTTAGCCTGTTGTGTGAACCTGTCATGTGAGCCTGAGTCACTTGATCTGGGGGCTGAGACTTGCTGCCATGAGTTTGGGGTGGGGGGTGGTGGTTTGTGCGCAGTGTAGACTTACCCTCAGTGTGTTTGAAAGTTTTGTCCTTTTGCCTATTCAACCTATTGCTAAAGCACTGGCCATTACAGTTGTATTTGAAAATGAAGATAGCAGTAAACTATCAAGACAGGGCTTCCAGAAGCTGGAATCCCATCTGTTCTCTTGGATCTATTCCATCGGAGGAGCAAATACAACAATCAGTTTTATAGCCTTTATAAAACTTAATTTTCTATAAAATACTATGGTCGATACTTTTATCAACCATGCACAATTAATTACAGCATTGTAGTAATCAGTTATGTTCGGTACGTAATATACAGGAGTTGTTTGAAGTAAGACAAGATGGAAGCATCTTTGGTATTTAGACATGCCAAATGTGCTTGCGGTTTCTCTTACACATTTCTCTAAATTGATTGCACGTATTAACATTTCATATTTAGGGTTAATAAATAAATAATAATAATAATGCTTAGTACATATGTACAGTAGCATCTTACATTTTCAAAGCAAAAATAAAACCTCGGAGAACTCCCGTGAGATAAGTATAATCAAGCCATATTCATCCCTGGTGTAATCCCACTGGAATCAATGGAGTTACCATCAGGAATGGGTTACATAGTGTGTACATCAGGGCAGAATTTAGCTCAGCAAAATTAAATTTCTTGCTCAAGGCTACCCAAAAAGTCATTTACACCATTGGAATTACAAATTAGGAGTTCTTGGTTTCCAGCCCTGTTCTCAATCCAATAGAACACACTGACTCAAAACACTGAGCACATATTGTAAAAACACCGTTTTTTCTTAAATATACTAATAAAAGTATTGTAAACTTGCCTGGTAAAATCTGTGAACATTCCCTCAAAACCTAATCACGCAGGAAATGTCTGATGTATAGTATAACTAATTATACACAAATACACTTCAGATACATATATTAGTCAGGCAAAATGACTTGTCAGTGGTCTTTAAAACCTCTTCTTTAGGGTTTATCTTCATAATAAAATTAGGTTGTTCTAGAACATGAACTTCAAGAGTTATGTCAACTGAAATGATGCTAAACATGATTTCAGTCTAAGATACTGGTATTGCCCCCATCCCCATCCCATCAGAGTGCCTCACAGTCTTTAATGTATTTATCTTCAAGACACACCCATACGGCAGGGAAGTTCTATTATCCTCATTTACATATAGGGAACTGAGTCACAGAGAAATTAAGTGATTTTTTCTTTGAGGGTACATCTACATTGGAATAAAAGACCCATGACACAGCTGTGGCTGACCCAGGTCAGCTGATTCGGGCTTGCGGGGCTAAAAATCACCATGGAGATGTTTGCGCTCAGACTGGAGCTGAAGGTCTGGGACCCTCCCCCATTGCAGGGTCTCAGAGCTCAGTGATTTTACAGCCCAAGCCTGAGTCAGCTGAATCAGGCCAGCCATGGATGTTTAACTGCTGTGTAGACATACCCTTAATGTACACAGTGATGAATTGTGTTTAATATTGTGTCAGCTGGTTGCAGCTGATTCCTGAAGGATTTATTCACTACCAGTTGACATGATGTTAAACACAATGAAATGAGTTTACGATGACTGAAAAGTTATGTTTAACATCATGTTAGTTAACACAACTTCTCCAAGGTCGACTTTTAATTTTTCGTCCGTCATTTACTCCATTTTATGAGCAGTGTTATGACAATTACAGAAGTGTGCGTTTCATAAAGGTTATTCCCAAATATAGGGTTCTTTGAAGGATTTATTCATATTTATCATGTGATTTATTCATATTTATCATGATTTTTAGTGAAGTCTTTGAAAAACGGTATACTGAAAGATGTGCATAATTACCCACTCTTCTTCAGCTGTGACCATGTAGAGGCTTTGAAACAAAACCATGTAGAGGTTTTGAAACAAAACAGATAGTAGAATTTTTTTCTCTCAATTAGCTGTTTAAATAGACAGCATCAGATCATCAGCCAAACTGGAATGGTGACTTTATGTTTCCTGAAATACAGTATTCAAAGATGCAAGATAAAAAGGGCCTCCCTATAAAATCATCAGGGTGTTCAGATTAGGTCCGGGGCCACTTTGAATGACTAATATTAGGCAGATAAACAAAAGTGGCAGGATTTTTGAGGTTCCAAGTACCCCCTCCTCCCATTTAAGTCAAAAAGAGCTGTGAAAGTTCAGCACCTCTAAAAATCTGGTCACTCTTACTAGATACCTAAATTTGGATGTAGGTGTTTAACTTTATGCACCCAAGTTTGTAAATGTTGCACTATGTGGTCTTCTTATGCCCTTTTCTCTGTATTTATAAAAGAAGAGGTCACAAGAAAGTCTCTTTCACTCCGTCTTCCCTTTTTAAAATGTACTTGATAATAACGAAGACGATATACAGTTATCTGTTTCCATAAGCATTAAACCAGAGTTCCCTAAAGTAGTTGAACAATACTGATTGAAAAGGTTTAGATAAAATGATTCTAGAAGTTGAACAGCAGCAAACTTTTAAGTGCTACTTTTAAACCAGAACTGTCCCTATCATGCTTTTAAACTACTAACAACAGAAAGTGCTGACATCCTTCTGTCAACATTTTCCTGAACCATAAATTGCTCATGCATTAGAAAGTCTCTTGAAATGGCATAAAACGACTGTGAAGCAAACGTATTCTTGAAGTGTAGGTCTGCACGTCAGTGTAATTTCTGAGTACACCACACAAGCTAAAAAGACGGCAGATGCAAGGTTAGAATTTAACTATAAATGATAACTCAATTTATTTTCTCCATAGCCTAGTAACTCAATAAGTCTTTAATGGTTTCATAAATAAACAGATGGATGCCATCAAATGATAAGTCTGATTGGTGTCTCTATAATTTTGGACAGCTTTATCCCAAAATATGTAGCACAAGCATTTTAACCCAAGAGGAGGATAAAACAAATGTGGGAAGCTAGATTATGGGCAATTGCACTGTCCCAGTGATATATGAGACCTTTCATGATGGTAAGGCTAAGAAACAGGGCAATTCACAGTCTATGTCTGTCCGATGGTGGGTTTGTGAAGATTTTTCTTCTGTCGATAAAACAGGTGCTTCTATTCAAGGAATTCAAAGTATAGAGGGAAAAAGGGGAGGTGATGGGATCCCTGCTGAAAGATTTAAATCATAGATTACTTTATTGTTGAAAGGTTTATGATGCTAATTTTACAGCAAACCATCTGCTCCACCTACTGTATGTTGACTGAATATTAAAGCAGGCCACCTATCTCAAGCATAAAAGACACATCATCCAATGTGTCATTTGCACAGGGCTATATTCACTTTACCTAATATTGCAACTTGACTAGACATGTGTTCTGTATGCTCAAATTTTAGCAACACATAACTTTTACAGCCCCACAGCCCAAACAAGATCTTCAGAAAATAGTTAAGGCAAAATTCTACTTTCAGAGGCACCAGACATGTCTATAAAACAAGCCTCCATTACTACATATTCGTTATTTACACAGTATGTGGATATTGCATGCATGAAGCAGTCAGCTCAAGCTAATGGTCCATCTTGTCTGCAGTTTTTACATCTTTTTGGTAGACATAAGAGGTTATATACAGTGTGCTGCAGCATGCACTCTGGTAAATGGACAAGAAACACTCTCTGCAACTTCAATATCAAGAGTATAATTTTATCCATAAAAGACAACACTGCTTTACAGCATTAGTGTCCTAAAAAGTCCCAGCTGCATACATTGGAACTGGGAGAGATATTTGCTCACCCAATATTTAAATTTGTGTGGAATAAACTGCACTGGTGAAAAAGAAAGAGTCAGGACCTTCCCATCCAGTATATACAAAACTTGATATATAAACAGAGTACAACTAGTTTCTCAATAAAGTCCTAAAATAAGGAACTTCATGTGCATGTTAGTTGTCTTTAAAACTTTTTTCTTTTCCTTTGACATCTATGAGGCTCATATCAAAAGAATGTAGTACCCCCTCTCCACCCAGTTACCTTCTTTAATGCCAATCTGGTTACAGGTTTTGACGGACAGGTCTGGGTTCTTCTGGATCCCGCCACCCACTCAGCAGCGTATATCTTCTTTATTTTTTCCTAAGAATTTATTTGGCGGTGCCTCCACCCCCCTCGCTCCTTCCTGGCAGGGTCACCAGGGCAGCTTGGAAGGAAAATTTTAACTTCAGGGTAACCCCCACTTACTTGCCAGATAGTTGGAGACTTCCAAGAAATAACACAAACACATACAATATATTCAACACAATAATTATATTGAACAGGAGACAAATATAACATAACAGGGTAAAACACTATTCTTAGGGTCACCAGTGCCCACGCTGATAATACCCGTGACTTTCCCCAGCCACGTGACTTGATGTAGCAAATGTAAGATCAGTGTCCCGTTAGTACGCATACTTTGTTGGGGCCCTTGATGACATATGACCACAAAATTCTTCTCTGAAGTGGTTTAGCAGTGTGACTGACTGGGTTCGGTACAGCCCAAAGGACTCACAAGTAGGAGAAGGTGGTAAATCCCTCCACAGATTTAATATGCAGCAGGTTATAAAATCCCCAAACCCTCACTCCCTGGCTTGAGGACATAGTTCAGGGAGTAGGGTGTCCCCAAACAAATTCTCTGACTGACTGACTAAAAGAGAGTGCACTCACAAACTCCATGAATGATCCTCAGGTTCAGAGATGACTCTGGACTCCTCTGTCACTGCAGAGGTGCTGATCTCTGCTGGCAGGGATCCTCTTCAAGCAGGAATCAGGCTGCTTCGGTCCCAAGATTTCCCCTCACCACAAAGGAGTGCAGGGCTCAAGGTGCAGGTTACACAACCGTACTAAAATCCAAACTGTAGTCTCCCAGCCCAGCGTCCAGACACACACACAGCAGGCAGCAGCCCTGAACTAGCAGACAGAGCAGAGCTGACCATGTGGTGACTGGTCTCACCTAGGGAGCTGGAGGGCGAACTCAGCCTGGTTAGGGACGTTTCCCTGCAAAACTCTACAAACCAGGAATCATCAGTGGAGAAGGAAAAGCCCAGCTGAGGGATCTTGCTTTCAGGTCCCTAGAGGCCAGTTCTCACGGGGAACCCTGCATACAGGCCTTGGACTCACCAACTCCCCACATAGCCAGTCCTGCCCTTGCCCTGGATGGCTCCAGACTGACTCAAAAATGTCTTCTCCCCTTTCCTGAACTCCCTGGGAAGGGCCTCTCACTCCCTATTGGTGGCTGGGCAGACTCTGAGTCTGCCCTTGGCTCCCTCTCCCTGAGCTGCCAGCAGACAGAGCTCCAGGAATCTAGGTAATCTCCTTGGGGGTTACAAGAAGAAAAAGCAAAGTAACAATGTGTTAACCTAAAGAAAGCTTAGCCCTTCAGAGTGCTTAAGGGCCTGCCTGAGGGGACCAGTTTAATTTGAAGACCCAAATTTTCACAACATTTTCGGTTTCTTATTCATGAATTCATTTTCTTTGCACATGTGAATCAATTTCGTTCTTCCCCACCTGCTCTCTTACCCCTTTTAAACCTGTGGCCTCCCTCACTACAGATTAGACATTGCACACCTGAGCCCTGGTCTACACTAGGACTTTAGGTCGAATTTAGCAGCGTTAAATCGATGTAAACCTGCACCCGTCCACACAATGAAGCCCTTTATTTCGACTTAAAGGGCTCTTAAAATCGATTTCCTTACTCCACCCCTGACAAGTGGATTAGCGCTTAAATCGACCTTGCCAGCTCGAATTTGGGGTACTGTGGACACAATTCGATGGTATTGGCCTCCGGGATCTATCCCAGAGTGCTCCATTGTGACCGCTCTGGACAGCACTCTCAACTCAGATGCACTGGCCAGGTAGACAGGAAAAGAACCGTGAACTTTTGAATCTCATTTCCTGTTTGGCCAGCGTGGCAAGCTGCAGGTGACCATGCAGAGCTCATCAGCACAGGTGACCATGATGGAGTCCCAGAATCGCAAAAGAGCTCCAGCATGGACCGAACGGGAGGTATGGGATCTGATCGCTGTTTGGGGAGAGGAATCCATGCTATCAGAACTCCGTTCCAGTTTTCGAAATGCCAAAACCTTTGTCAAAATCTCCCAGGGCATGAAGGACAGAGGCCATAACAGGGACCCAAAGCAGTGCCGCATGAAACTGAAGGAGCTGAGGCAAGCCTACCAGAAAACCAGAGAGGCGAACGGCCGCTCCGGGTCAGAGCCCCAAATATGCCACTTCTATGATGAGCTGCATGCCATTTTAGGGGGTTCAGCCACCACTACCCCAGCTGTGTTGTTTGACTCCTTCAATGGAGATGGAGGCAATACAGAAGCAGGTTTTGGGGACGAAGAAGATGATGATGATGATGAGGTTGTAGATAGCTCACAGCAAGCAAGTGGAGAAACCGGTTTTCCCGACAGCCAGGAACTGCTTCTCACCCTGGACCTGGAGCCTGTACCCCCCGAACCCACCCAAGGCTGCCTCCTGGACCCAGCAGGCGGAGAAGGGACCTCTGGTGAGTGTACCTTTTAAAATACTATACATGGTTTAAAAGCAAGCATGTGAAAGGATTACTTTGCCCTGGCATTCGCGGTTCTCCTAGATGTACTCCTAAAGCCTTTGCAAAAGGTTTCTGGGGAGGGCAGCCTTATTGCGTCCTTCATGGTAGGACACTTTACCACTCCAGGCCAGTAACACGTACTCGGGAATCATTGTAGAACAAAGCATTGCAGTGTATGTTTGCTGGCATTCAAACAACATCCGTTCTTTATCTCTCTGTGTTATCCTCAGGAGAGTGAAATATAATTCATGGTCACCTGGTTGAAATAGAGTGCTTTTCTTCAGGGGACACTCAGAGGAGCCCATTCCTGCTGGGCTGTTTGCCTGTGGCTAAACAGAAATGTTTCCCGCTGTTAGCCACAGGGAGGGGGGAAGGTTGAGGGGGTAGCCACGTGGTGGGGGGAGGCAAAATGCGACCTTGTAACGAAAGCACATGTGCTATATATGTAATGTTAACAGCAAGGTTTACCCTGAAAGAGTGTAGCCACTGTTTTATAAAATGTGTCTTTTTAAATACCGCTGTCCCTTTTTTTTTCTCCACCAGCTGCATGTGTTTCAATGATCACAGGATCTTCTCCTTCCCAGAGGCTAGTGAAGCTTAGAAAGAAAAAAAAACGCACTCGCGATGAAATGTTCTCCGAGCTCATGCTGTCCTCCCACACTGACAGAGCACAGACGAATGCGTGGAGGCAAATAATGTCAGAGTGCAGGAAAGCACAAAATGACCGGGAGGAGAGGTGGCGAGCTGAAGAGAGTAAGTGGCAGGCTGAAGAGAGGGCTGAAGCTCAAATGTGGTGGCAGCGTGATGAGAGGAGGCAGGATTCAATGCTGAGGCTGCTGCAGGACCAAGCCAGTATGCTCCAGTGTATGGTTGAGCTGCAGCAAAGGCAGCTGGAGCACAGACTGCCACTGCTGCCCCTCTGTAACCAACCGCCCTCCTCCCCAAGTTCCATAGCCTCCACACCCAGATGCCCAAGAACGCGGTGGGGGGGGGCCTCCGGCCAACCAGCCACTCCACCACAGAGGATTGCCCCAAAAAAAGAAGGCTGGCATTCAATAAATTTTAAAGTTGTCAACTTTTAAAGTGCTGTGCTTAAAGTGTTGTGTGGCATTTTCCTTCCCTCCTCCACCACCCCTCCTGGGCTACCTTGGTAGTCATCCCCCTATTTGTGTGATGGATGAATAAAGAATGCATGAATGTGAAGCAACAATGACTTATTGCCTCTGCAAGCGGTGATTGAAGGGAGGAGGGGCGGGTGGTTAGCTTACAGGGAAGTAGAGTGAACCAAGGGGCGGGGGGTTTCATCAAGGAGAAACAAACAGAACTTTCACACCGTAGCCTGGCCAGTCATGAAACTGGTTTTCAAAGCTTCTCTGATGCGTACCGCGCCCTCCTGTGCTCTTCTAACTGCCCTGGTGTCTGGCTGCGCATAACCAGCAGCCAGGCGATTTGCCTCAACCTCCCACCCCGCCATAAACGTCTCCCCCTTACTCTCACAGATATTGTGGAGCACACAGCAAGCAGTAATAACAGTGGGAATATTGGTTTCGCTGAGGTCTAAGCAAGTCAGTAAACTGTGCCAGCGCACCTTTAAACGTCCAAATGCACATTCTACCACCATTCTGCACTTGCTCAGCCTGTAGTTGAACAGCTCCTGACTACTGTCCAGGCTGCCTGTGTACGGCTTCATGAGCCATGGCATTAAGGTGTAGGCTGGGTCCCCAAGGATACGTATAGGCATTTCAACATCCCCAACAGTTATTTTCTGATCTGGGAATAAAGTCCCTTCCTGCAGCTTTTGAAACAGACCAGAGTTCCTGAAGATGCGAGCGTCATGTACCTTTCCCGGCCATCCCATGTTGATGTTGGTGAAACATCCCTTGTGATCCACCAGAGCTTGCAGCACTATCGAAAAGTACCCCTTACGGTTTATGTACTCGGCGGCTTGGTGCTCCGGTTCCGTCTATGGCCCCACCACAGTTAGGGAATCCCATTGCAGCAAAGCCATCCACTATGACCTGCACATTTCCCAGGGTAACTACCCTTGATATCAGCAGATCTTTGATTGCGTGGGCTACTTGCATCACAGCAGCCCCCACAGTAGATTTGCCCACTCCAAATTGATTCCCAACTGACCAGTAGCTGTCTGGCGTGGCAAGCTTCCACAGGGCTATCGCCACTCGCTTCTCAACTGTGAGGGCTGCTCTCATCTTGGTATTCATGCGCTTCAGGGCAGGGGAAAGCAAGTCACAAAGTTCCATGAAAGTGCCCTTACGCATGCAAAAGTTTCGCAGCCACTGGGAATCGTCCCAGACCTGCAACACTATGCGGTCCCACCAGTCTGTGCTTGTTCCACAGCATGAACCTGCCCCATTAGCACCATGATGCATGCATTGGCAGGGCCCATGCTTTCAGAGAAATCTGTGTCCATGTCCTGATCACTCACGTGACCGCACTGACGTCGCCTCCTCGCCCAGTATCGCTTTGCCAGGTTCCGGTGCTGCATATACTGCTGGATAATGCGTGTGGTGTTTAATGTGCTCCTAATTGCCAAAGTGAGCTGAGCGGCCTCCATGCTTGCCTTGGTATGGCATCCGCACAGAAAAAAGGCGCGGAACGATTGTCTGCCATTGCTCTGATGGAGGGAGGGGCGACTGAGGACACGGCTTGCAGGTTTGGCTTCAGGGAGCTAAAATCAACAAAGGGGGTGTCTTTACATCAAGGAGTATTTCAGGCAGGACTTCACGGAGGGTTCCAATAAGAAATGGTGCACCTAAGTTATCGTTCTTATTGGAACAAGAAGGTTAGCCTGGCCTCTGATTGAAACATGGCTAGATTTACCTCGCTGCACCTTCTCTGTGAGTGACTGCAGTGTGACCTAGAAGAATGAGTCCCCTAGACGGGGGAGGGGGGGAAGCAAATGAATACAGAACAAATCTGGTCTATTTCTTGTTTTGATCCACTCCATCTATCTTTTACATCTTTGGCTGGCAGCAGACAGTGCAGAAGGACTGCATGCCATCCACATCTCATGGCTGCTCGGCAGAAGATGGTACAGTACGACTGCTAGCAATCCGTATCGCCTGCCTGCTCACCATAAGATGGTTCAATAGGACTGACTGCAGGACTAAAGAGAATGACCTGGTCAAGTCACTCTAAATTAAGTCCCTGCGCCCATGTCTGTCCAGGCGCTCCCAGCCGACATGGCCAGGAGCGCCTCGGACATGACGATGACGGCTACCAGTCGTACTGTACCGTCTGCTGCCACAAGGCAAGGGGTTGCTGCTACTGTGTAGCAAAGCCGTACCGCGTCTGCCAGCACCCAGGAGACATAGGGTGACGGTTACCTGAGCGGGCTCCATGCTTGCCGTGGTATGGCGTCTGCACAGGTAACTCAGGAAAAAAGGCGCAAAACGATTGTCTGCCCTTGCTTTCACGGAGGGAGGGAGGGAATGGGGGCCTGACGATATGTACCCAGAACCACCCGTGACAATGTTTTAGCCCCATCAGGCACTGGGATCTTAACCCAGAATTCCAATGGGCAGCAGAGACTGCGGGAACTGTGGGATAGCTATCCACAGTGCAACGCTCCGGAAGTCGACTCTAGCCTCGGTACTGTGGAAGCACTCCGCCGAGTTAATGCACTTAATGCACTTAGAGCATTTTCTGTGGGGACACACACACTCGAATATATAAAACCGATTTCTAAAAAAACGACTTCTATAAATTCGACCTTATTCCGTAGTGTAGATATACCCTTAGAAACATTATGTATTTAACGTATATTACAGATCATTCAAGTTTGATGGGCATGGATCAGATTATAAGTGCAACAAAAACACTGACTCTTCAATATTTAAATAAACATTTAATGTTTCTCCCCTCCAAGATTAGGGCACAGGGGAGAGTGATCCAACAAAATCCCTCCTTCCTGCCCACATGTACGCTGGCCCCAGTTTAGAGCTATTCAAGGTCTTCCAGTGGCCTATCCCACATGGAACCACATGAGGCAGGGAGCCATAGCTCTTTCCTTTTAGGGGTGACCCACAAGAAAGGCATCAGACGTCCAGGAGGCAAGAGATCGCAGTCAGTCAGGAATAGCTACATGCTTTCATAGCACAGTGACACAAGCCGGACCAACCTGTGAGAGTTGCCAGTTTGTGTCAGGGAGATCATTATGCTAAGGGAGTACAGATTCTGGCAGATAAGTTAAGGTTCAAAATTTCTCAACCTTTTTCATACCGGGACCACTTTGGGAGCCTGTAGAACCCCCTTCCATTTAACAATATGGGATGGGCAGCATAGTCACAAGCCCCTGATAATTGCAATGAGAATTGCAATCCACTGGCTGAGAATCCACGTCCTATTCTGCCTCTGAAGAAAAAGCATTCAGAGCTATGCCAGTATCGATTAGTGAAACATTCAGCAAGGTCAAAGCTACAGTCACCAAGGAAAACCCTTTCCTATTCTCTGAGCTCAAACAAATGGACCAAAACTATGCCATATGTTAGCCAGTGAGATATGGTATAGAAGAGTTACCGATGACGCTAAATGCCCATCTCTTCACTTAAACTAGTGAACAAGGTGTGCAGTGGTAGCCTTACCTTTACTAACATTCACAACTTTTATAGACTCATCAAGTGCCTTTGCAGTTCCACTTGCATCCTCTTTGCGGCCTAAGCTTTCCAGTGATTGGAACAATGTGTCCAAACTTGGGGTGAAACAGACTGGATTCTAGACACAAGGTTAATGTGTTTTTCTTTCACAGCTTAGGCACCATGAATGTGAATACTCACACACAAATGCCCATCCAACCACGCTGTAAGAAATGATCATTGAAAAGCTTTAAAGATATTTTTCCCTGTAGCACATCTTGAGAGTGGACAGTAAAACAGGAGGTTCTCGTGTACAGATCCTTCTCAGTCAGAGTGGACACATGTTAATAGTTGGGTAACAGACAACACAGCTATAGTTCCATTTAGTTGTACTAACTCAAAAACCAACATGTCATTATGCTAATTTTAATAAAGGTATTAGTTGCAATGGTGAATAAATGTGGATTGGTGTGACTTGGGTTAAATGTGAAAAAGTAAAGGGGGAAATAAAATAAATAAGAGGGAAAGTTGTGTAATATTTTCCATATTTAAGTAGGCCAAGAACTTAAAAAGATTAAAAAAGAGGTAGGACATTTATTTAGATAACAAGAACTCCAGAGTTAAAATAGATAATGCTGACAAATTTTGGAATGCGATATTAAACTTCATACATCAGGGCTGAAGCCAATTTCTTAATAAAAGATTTAGGAGGAATCCTAGTGTAGGGAATATCTGCCTAAGGTTCAGTTTCTTGCACCTTCAGGTTCTGCAACTGTATTTTCCTTCAGCTTTTTGCATGTTATCTACTGAAGGTCTCACCAGGAGCCCTTATTCATGTGAGTAGTTCCATATACTTCGACAGGACTGTTTAGGTAAGAATTATTCAAATGAGTGAGTTTTTTCAGGGTTGTCCCCTTAGCCAAGAAGTTCATCAGGACAAGAACTTGTCATATTCTATATTTGTAGAGCACATAGCACATTCTGAATGCTAAACAAAAATGCATAGTTATTAATACTAAGTTGCAGAGGATTTAGCTATGCATCTACAGAGAAAATTATAATGCCATTACATAAATCAAGGGTGTGACCTCATCTTGAATACTGTTTGTGGTACAGGATGCTCCATCTTAAAAAAAATATTGCTGAATAAGAGAGAGATCAAGAAGCGCAACAAAAATAACTGGGGACATAGAAAACCCTCATATGAAGAAAGACTGAAAAAAACTGTTTACTTTAGAAAGGAGATGAATAAAAAGGGACATGATAAAAGTATATAAAGTAATGAATGGTATAGAGATGGTATAGTGGAAGTTTCAATTCTCAGTCTCACAATCCAAGAACAAAGGGGCATTCAATGACATTCAAAGATACACAATTGCTACAATGAAACATTTTTTCATACTGTGTACAATTAATCTGTGTAAGTCACTGAGGCCAAGAACTTTAAAAAGATTAAAAAAGGGGCAGGACATTTATTTAGATAACAAAAACTCCAGAGTTAAAATAGATAATGCTGACAAATTTTGGAATGCGATATTAAATCTCATACATCAGGGCTGAAGCCAATTTCTTAATAAAAGGTTTAGAAGGAATCCTAGTGTAGGGAATATCTGCCTAAGGTTCGGTTTCTTGCACCTTCCATTATAGCATCTAACACAGGCTACTGTCAGAGACAAGATACTGGGCTACAAGGACCACAGGTCTGATCCAGTATGGTAAGTCCTATGTTCCTATGCAACTCCCATTGACATTAATGAGAGTTGTGTAGCTAAATCTTCCACAATTCTTTCAGAATTGTGTATCATTTTCTCCATCATATTTTATTGACTTTCTTTTACAGTCACAAAGCTACAACAGATATATCTGAGGAAAAACTGTGAACATATTTCTTTAGATGAGGGACCTTTTTGCATGTCAGTTGAAGCAGAAAGCTTGATGTTTGTTTTGCTTTTATATTTTCTGTTGGAATAATTTTCTTCTTCAATTTTGTTAGAGAAAAGTTGAACGAATCACTGAAAAACCTGAGTACTTGTAAATGTAACTTGTTTGCCAGCCTATCAATTATAGTAAGTGGACGTTAATCTTATTTTCCTATGCTGGTAGATTGAGACTCTCTCATATTTTGAATGTGAGATCTATGCCCTTGAGCATTTAGATGCTTAGTAACGTTAGGAAACGTAATGTAAGGCCTTGTTTGCACTACTCAGTTTTGTTGGCAAAAGGCAGTTTTGTTGACAAAACAGTGTAGTTGTACACACTACAAAGCTACTTTTGGCAGCAAAATTCCTGTTTTGCTGACAAAATAAAACCACCTCAACGAGAGGCATAGAGCTTTTTCCAGCAAAGCTGAAGTGAGAAAGCATCAGTGTAGATGCTGCCATTCGTTATGTCGCCATAACTCACCTCTCCCAGTATCCCACAGTGCCCACTTTGCCCACTGTTTTGAACTCGGCTGCACTGCCTCTAGCTATGCAGGCAAGTGCCCCTCCCCTTTCAAAGTTTTGGGAAGCTTTGACATTCCTCAGCCTAGAGAGCTCACAGAGCTGCTGAGGACAGGGCTCCCAGCAGCGGCGGTGGCTCTGGGAGAACAATGCGGGGTGCTGCTGCAGGGGGGAAGGGATAAAGATTGCTGTGCAGAACCAGGGGCTGATGTGCTGGGGGTGTCCCCGTCTCCTGTCTCAGGATTGGTTGCTCAGGCTGCTGTCTGAACTTAAAGAGACGGCATGCCAACACACTCACTCTCCCCCAACACACACACACTCCCCAACACACACTGTGTCTCTGTCCCACCCTCACATACACACTCTGTGTCACAAATTCTTTCCCCCTCACCCCACATACACTTCAGTGGAAAAGCAGCTGGCAATCTAGTAGGATGCCCATGGAAAGATGTGATTGAGAAACCTGCACCATGTGATGCCGTACCTGCCCCATGAGGCATTGCAAACCCTTCCCAAAGCATCCTGCGACCAACTGCACAGTTGGATAGCTACTCTCTGTGTCGATGCAAGAGCTGCTAGTGTGGAAGTGCTCTGCTGACCCAAGGAACTTTATGTGGACATGCAACAAAGGTTTAATTAAAGCAGCATAACTTTTGTCAACAAAACTCTATCGTGTAGACAAGGCCTAACATGCCTAATGAGAAAACACTAGGTTATTTCTGAAAATACAAAGAAAAACACTTATATTTCAATGATGACGAAGAAAGATGCCACCTCTGTATGTATTGGTGCTAATTTTCTTGTAAGATAAAAACACTAGCGGCTGTTCCATTACTGCCTGATATCTTGTGTAGTCATTTACACATAAAAATGCTACTATTCTGATGTAGTAGTCTCTTACACTCACTTTACACAGGTATAATGCCCCAGTCCTGGGAACTTTTACATGTGGGCTTAACTTTAACAGGCGACTATGTGTGTAAAGTTGAGTATATACCTAAGCATTTGCAGACTGGGGCTTAAATGATGCAGCAAGGTCCAAAGCAGGGGGAAAAAATCAGGTCCCAGGACTGTGGAAGGTCAGTAAAAGTTTTGGTTTGGATCATGAGTAACTTGTGGTAGAAAGTTAAAGTTTTCTTACTGTTTTTATTAATAGGCCTCTTATTAAACTAAGTCCCCGTTACATTTGAAATACCAGTGTATTATTGCAAAAACAACCACATGTGCCTTTTTCTTAAAACTGCTGGTGATGCTGCATATAACCTTTACTTGCCAGCTATTGAACTACTCTTGCCCAACTTTGTGGAAGATACATAACCTACATTATGCTGTACGTTGCTCTTCAGATTAAAGTGCTTATCTCCTTTCCAGATAAGTGTTTGAGAAATACAAAGAAATCAAGGTAATATAGCTAGATTGATTTTAAAACTCATTTACAACAGAACTACCTCAAATTCTAAAAGTAAGGCCAAACCAAATCAATGTACAGCTACTTCATCAGCTCTAATATGGATGTGCTGCAAATTTTAATGCTTTTTATTTAAAGATTTTACCCTGCAGGTTGCAAAAAAAAAATTATTATTATTATTTTGCTACTGATAGTGGAAGAATCCTGTTGATTTACTTTGTTGTTTGGTATTAACATAAATTTTTTTAAAGCAAGCATTAGCACCATCTGTCACTTACAAATGTGTGTCTCCTCAAAGTATTAATGCTATAAACAAAGTTTGTTCCTTCATTTGATACAGAAAGGAGGAAGGGAACTAAGCAGTGAAGGAATAGAGTTACACCTAAAAATAGGTCTTACTTGGTATGAGAAAGCAACCCTTTCAGTAAGATGATCTCCAGAATAGATGAGCACAAAATGTCCACACACCATTACACAGAGAGCTGATTTGCAAAGTAGCTACAGAGAACTGAAAAGGACAGCTCCAGACTTGACTTCTTTACATTACAAACGAGTTGTCAGAGACATAATGATTTCTGAATATCTGTAACCTGAAGTCACTTCTTAATCAATTCTAATAATGATTTTAATGTTCATGTCTAACCCTAAATTCCTATCAAGGTAATTCTGATTTTCTCTCACACATTTTCGGAAATTTGTTTGAACTTTTTTGAACACTCCACTGGTACTGTGGTAACTGAGATACAATATCCTTCAGAGCATGGTGATGTGTGCCCTAAACATACCATAGATAAGAGAGATGGATTAGGTTCAAGATGCACACAATCTATAACAGTAAGGATAAGTATCCCTGAAGACACTGTATGTTATTCACAGAGACATTCAAAATAAGCATCTAATACAGAGAGTTGTGACAGGATAAATAAACCCTGCACTAGCATGGAAGAGGTTACAGAGCTGCTTTGGGCTAGAGTATCTTTGCCCTGCTGTACCTGCAAATTATGCCAAGACTGCAGGAGGAGTTAAAAAGAGGGAACTCCACTCAGTTAGGGACATGCCAGGGAAAGAATATAATGTTCAGCGTCTCCTGCTTTGGAGAAAGGACCGACAGTCTACAGAGCCCCTGCACTCACAGAAGGAGGGTGAAGAACCCCGGAGTTAAAGGGGGAAAAATTGAGGCTTGCACTGGGGTCCAGTTAACTCTGAAATGGACATTGATACTCCCAGAGTCCCTCTGAAGTAAGAGAGGCCATATCCTGGAAGGAATTGCTTACAAGTTTTTCCTTTACCTTTCTGTTGCTTAATCCCTCTTGTTGATTATGGATTGTTTGGTGGCATCACTGGGAACACAGAGAGGGGATGAGACAGCTGAGAGGCCCTGTACAAAAGGTGAGTGCCAGCCTGCTGGAAAGATGTCCTGTAGTACCCACAGGGGTGGAGATGGAGCAACTGGATCATGTGTGTGTACTCCCCACATAGTCTAATGGGGGCGCCCTACCATGGACAGATTTGTGACAAGAACTCCTGGTCAAATGCATAAAACAATGTGCCTTTAGAAGGTAAGATGTGAAATGACGTTGCAGGGTCAACCACCTAGATCTACAAAGGTCTTTAGGTCCATGAACACCTAAGTCCAAAATCTAGATCCTCAAAACCCCCTCCTAAACTTTTAGGCACCTAAATTACTGCCAGTGATGTCCTCTAGGATACCCAGAAGCCTACTAGTTAGAACATGCACCCAGGATGTGGGAGACCAGGGTTAATCTCCCCACTCTTTCTGATTCAGAGGAGGAACTTAAACTCAGGTCTCCCACCTCTCAGGTAAATGCCCTTACTAGTAGACTATCAGGTACTCTGTGGTGGGTCTCTCTCAGCCTCTCTGCTTGAAGCTGTTTCATTTTGCATAAATACTTAAATATTCATTGGGCCAGCAAAAGAGTGAAAATGACTCTATAGCCCAGGGGCAAGGCCACTCCCCTGGGATCTGACAGAGTCAGATTAAAATCCCTGCTCCAGCTCAGGCAGAGTGGGGATATGAACAGACTGAGTCAGGGGTCAGTAACCTTTGGCACCTAGCCCATCAGGGTAAAGCCGCTGGCAGGCCGGGACAGTTTGTTTATCTGGAGCGTCTGCAGGCATGGAGCCCCGCAGCTCCCACTGGCTGCGGTTCGCCGTTCCCGGCCAATGGGAGCTGTGGGAAGCAGTGGCTAGCATGTCCCTCGGCCTGTGCCGCTTTCCACAGCTCCGATTGGCCAGGAATGGCGAACCGCAGCCAGTGGGAGCTGCAGGACTCCATGCCTGCAGACGCTCCAGATAAATAAACTGGCCCGGCCCGCCAGCGGCTTTACCCTGACTGACCGGGTGCCAAAGGTTGCTGACCCCTGCTCTAAAGCATCTTATTCAAGGCTTCTTGTTCTGCCCTTCATTGCACTATAAAATCTTCTTCCCACCTACACCTCCACTCTTATTTCCTCTTGCTCCTCTCAATTCTCTTTATTTATTGTTTCCTTTATGCTCTCTATGCTTTGCTTTCATGTTTACCTCTATGCTTAGAAGCATCTCCCATTTTATTCCCTGCCTGTCCTTCAAATCCTTCTTTATAACTAGCTTCTTGAATATATCTTTCCTATACTAATAGTCACCAATTATGCTTCCCTTACTACTCTTAACTACCATCTTCAGTTTTGTCTTGAGGTACGAAGTCTTATTCTGTGTTTTTTAAAGTACTGTGGACATGTGTGACACTAAATAAATGCTTAATGCATATCATATAGTACACTTAAATACATATATCAGCCAAAGAATCATTTGTACAATCACCATGTATTAGGAAAGCTACTAAAATATCTACTTGTAAAACAAAATTGCATTAGAGATTTACTATTTGATACAAGGCTGTTGCGTTCCAGTGCAAGTGTGAACAGAGGCTACACATAGCCACAAATAAAATCAAGGACTATGCATAGTCTTCTGCACTGAATAGAAATACGCCTTAAACTCTTTGCACACCTTTTCCCTTACACTCCAAGGAGCAAAGTAAAAAAAGAGGCTGGAGTAACGCAGCGGCAACAAAGCAGCACTCATTAATGCAGATTCGATTCTACTGTTCTTCTTGTGGTTCCCATCTGTTTACCTTGCTCATATGTGAAACACTGTGCATTGGCACTGTGGTTCAAGCCCTTAGTGAATTGTCATTTTATATATATTATTGTAATCATTTCACTTTTGTTGCATTATACTGCTTTTGCATTAATTTGTTGTGTATTTTCACTTCTCTCAGGGTCTGCACTGCCATTATAAACACCTTCCAACTAGAAAAAAGGCCATCACAGATTCAGCACAAAGATATCAACATGCATTGCAGCCACCATCCTCTGCATTTGTTTGGTAACAGCTTATTCCTATCAACATCATTTACTAACATTTTTCATTGGAAGATCTTCTTGATCCGATACTATGATCATCATACATTTACATTTATTATTTTATTAGTAAATATTAAGTTTTTAGGATATTAAGTTTTCAGCCAAAAACATTTTTGTGGCAACTAAAAGTGCTGAGGATCTACTGGTGCCTCAGAGGTGCATTAGCAGCCCCACTGAATTGCACAATGAGTTACATGTACAAGTATGAATGTTTGACTGGGCCTAAACATTTTTTCAAACAATTACAAAATCTTAATGAGTTTTTGTTTCCAAGTATCAGAATTATTTTTGTATTATGTCTTGAAATGTAATATGCTACAACTCCTCACAATTAACATAGTTTTTACATTCATGTGTCTAATGATAGGGATCACCATTTCTTTGCATTTTAATCAAGAAATCAAGCAAACATTCTTGTTAAGAGACCCCTATCCAGAGCTAACTGTCTTGTAGAACACTTAATGAATCATTTTTTATTATGATGGTAAAGGGAAGAGGCAGATAGAATCAATAAATTATTGTACTATGATTCTACTGTAGCTTGTAGATTAAATGGGATTGAATACTATATCCAATGTGTCCAGAATGTTGTGAAGTTCTATTTTTGATTCTAAAATATCAAAAAATAGCTTTTAGGTAACAACACTGAAGAAGTCTACTTAACTTTATATCTGTCATTCATAATTATAGGCATTGCACCAGGAAGTCCCTAAGTAGCTTCCAAAACTTGGATGGGTTCCAGAACTCCCACTGTTAAAACTATTTTATTACAAGCTTTTTCATTAATAAGCATGTTTTATTTTATTGTTGATTCACACCTGCAAATAAGTGTTCTTATATGTAGCTATGGGATGCTTATCCTTTGACTTATTACCCTTATATCCAACGTATGTATATATTACACACAAACTACATTAAAAGAACATCATTAAAGTTGCAAAGTCAAGCATTCAAAACTTTGGAAATGTCAGAATTAAGGTTGCCTGCGTCTCTCCACACCTACCTTATCTGATTTCTGTGTCTCCCCTGTCAACTCCAGCCAATTGGTTCCCAGTCCCCCACTCCTATTTCCCTAGCCTCCCCACTTCCAGTCCCCTGGCCCAAAGAATCCAAAGCCTCCTCTCCCCCACCTGGACTCCAAGTCCTAGGCTCTTTGTCCAACCATTCCCAGCCTCCCATTCTGCTGGTTCTTAACCTCCCCCCTTCCCGCCCAGTCAGCTTCTGACTCCCTTTTGCAACCTCCTTGCTCACACAGTCCTAGGTTTTCTCCCCAACCCCGAGTCCTAGTCTCACTAGACTCCTTGCTACAATCTACTGTTTTTCATCTCCCATGGCCTGGCTTTTGTCCCCTCTGCATTTGAATCAGACGGCTTCCTCCTCCATGCTATCTGAGCCCAGTGGGGGCGGGGAGGTCATTAATAACACACGATAGTCAGATTCCTTGCTCTCAGTTCCAGTGCTCACTCCTCTCTGGCCTGGAGAACTGAGAGTGGCCATCAAAGAAAATGCCCAGTGTTGCCACCATGGCTATGGGGGTGGAGCATATTTAGTTGCTCTGTGAGGCTAGTGGGATGATTTTGGCTGAAAATTAAAAAAAAAAAAAAAAAACAACAACAACAACAACAAAACAAGTCTAAGGCAAACACACAGCATATAAAACTTCAGCCCAAACGGTCAAAGTTTGGCAATGTTATAAGCAAGTGAAATCAGGTTCTTATAATGAGAAGTGTCAGGCAAGCTGAAGAGGCACTACTGCCAGCCCCAGCTATAATAGTGGGTGTTTGTTGCTGGAAAGGGAACTTGTTTTTACATCATTTGCATCTTTCTTTCTCACTCTGAAATCTTTATTTTTAAAGAAATATCATACTGCATTATTCGCTTTCTCTTTTCATTTTTCTTTGACTATGTTATTTATTGGTCAGCTCCAAGGAACATGCCAACATTTGTCACAGTTTCATGAACGTTGTCCAGTAATGTTATACCCCAAAGTGTGAGTTCTTGTTGGTTTTACTGTTCATCACAACATGGGCTCTGTTCTTCATTCTAGAGAATTTATTTCATTGCTAGATTATTCTCTCAATGTTGTTCAGCATATCACCAGAACGATGCATTCAAGCCTTGAATTAGTAATTTCTTAGGGCTAATCTGCATGGTGGGGTAATGCACTCTACAGGAGTGAGAACTGTACAGCAAACTAATATGTTACAGATTAGTTGATATGTATAGACCCTATTGGTGTGTTTTAATAGTGCTGTTTGAAAAAGTACTATGTTAAAGCTCATGAGGGAACCTTTAGTGCACACCAGCAGGGTCTACATGGACCAATTAATGCACAATATGTTAGTGAACTTTAGAAATTACACCCCCATAGAGACCATTACTGTAGTGTTTCACTTGCTCATATCTTTGGCATCTTTTTTTATAAACAGTTCATGTGTTATCCTCTTATCTCTCACATTCTTATTGTGAGATTTGTTTAGTTTACTGCCCATACCATTTCTGATGTATAATTTAGTCCTTGTTAGAACCTTGCATATAGCTGCCCTCACTAACAGTTCTCCCTTGGTACAATTAAGCATTTAGGGTACTTAAAGTCAAAGGTCAGAGATTATAACAGTAGTGAATGATCTCTGGCCTCCACTGTACAGTAAAATGTGTCTTAGAACAAGCTATTTTTCTTATCGTGATGTATGTATGCATTGTACAGAGAACAGCTATTTTGCTTGAACATTGAATTTTAATATTGATGCTATGCTACAAAGCAACTCAGGAGACACAGCTAAGGAACCAGAGAAGGTGTGTGATCTGTTCAGCAAATTTGCTACTAAAAATTAATTTCTATCACAGTAAATTTTCCTTGATCTGCAGCTTACTGATATCCCTCACCAGGGATTTAGTTCTCATTTCTCCTCAAATCCAGGCTAATCTTATTTTTTAATTAGTGCTTATGTGAAGAGGTTCCACTGACCCCCACGTGCACCTCCTTGTGGCTAGATCTGAGAATTAGTTCTTGCCCATCTGGAACCCCTTTCCCTCAGCTACTCACACTGTGGCCTTTTCGGCCTCTTGTGAGAAAACCTAGTCAGGACAGGACCCCAGCACTTACTCTCTCTCTCTGGATATCCTCCTTGACCCTGTCCAACTCTCTTTCCAACTAGGAAGTGACTGTAGACCTCCTCCCTGCAGCCCCTTTCTGCTCTCACTTTCTGACTTTATACACCTGGCCCAGCTCCTCTCACAGCTGGGCTTCATCTTCAATTAGTGCTTAACAATCACTGGCTTCCCTCCAGGTGCAGCAGGTAAGGTTAATTGGTCCATTGTGACCTATATTACTCTATTTGGGGGGAGGGGGAAGGGTGGTGAACACCCCATCACAGTTACTTTCAATATGTGCCCAACAAACTTGTTTGGATCCTGTACCCTTCTGTACTCAAAGACAGGGATACAACTCCATTGACTTCAATAAGAAGTTTGCCTGGACATCTGAGAGAAGAATTAGGCCTCCTGACTACTGGGATTTTTAAAATTAAGAATAAAAAAAATATGTATTCTATTCCAACACTTTACAGTATAAGCTCATTAGTAATAAACCCCACATTCTTCTGTTATAAAATGAGAACCAACATTATTATCTTATTTTATAATTGTTAAAAAATTATTTGCTTCAATGACAGTTTTATCCTAAAATGCATATAAAGAGCTCTAGGGAGATTATATACAAGTAACATAATAATCTAAGATTATTTGGTGTTGTATAATTATTGCATGTACAATTTCCCTCAACCTGAGCCTCACTGTTTTAACTTAGCTTTGGTCTTAAGGGAAACTGACTGCATAGCAAACATATGTTAACAGCACAAAGCTCCATATAATTTCAAACAGCTTGGCACAGTTGGCAGTGTCTGCTCCCAGGAAGAATGAAACAGCAGGTAGTGCTGCAGGACAGGAATGAAATGAATTAGCAGAGCTACAGGTATCCCAAGAAACTTGCATAATAGCTTCTGCCTACCTTATGCATGACTACATACAGTGATAGCAGTCCACAAGTACCAAAATTCATTACACTTAAGAAAAAAGATTACAGCAATATAATCTAATGGATGAATCGGCACAGTTGCAAACATCAAGCAGTTTTGTTCTCTTTTGACCCTGAACGAAATGAAAGCTGCTGAAGGGATTTTAAAATTTCACAGATTTATAAACATTAAAAGGCTGACAACGAATCTAGTAATAAACAAAGGAATATTGTTGAAATATTTACTTGTGAAGCTAGTGGAACATAGAACAAGTAATAAAATAAAGCAGAAGCAGGAGACAATGTCATTTTTCAACTGTAAAAACATAAATATGGTTTACTCCATGTAAACTCAAATGTTCAAAATGGCGCACCTACACTTTTGTACTTAACTCCTATTTTGAAAATTACATTCTTTTGGTGACCAGTGAATCACAGCACAGTGTGGTGATTATTCTTTAAAATAGCAAAAGGTGAAGCAAAGTTGGTTCGAAAATAACTTGCCAAATACTGTTTTTACTATAGCTAAACATCATGGGTAAATAAATAAAAATAAAAAACACTGAGAAACATCTTAATCTCAGGTTTCAGAAATTACCTTTATTTTTTTCTTATCTTAGATTTCTGTTTTAAGAAGAAAACAAGTAAGAGCTTTAATCATGATTATGTCTTTGCTTCATTTTGTTAACATGTGAACCAGATACGTTCTATGCGCCCTTCTCCCTGATCACCATGCCCCACAGTATCACCCCTATTTACATCACACTTCCAGAAAAGATATTCCAACAAAAAAGCAGTGGCATCTGAAAAACTAAATCCTCATCCCGTAGCTAAAGGAGAGAAAGGAATCTTTAATATAACAGATAGTGATCAGCCCCAAAAGGCTAAGAAATAACTATTGGTCCTGCTGATTTATTCACTGGGCAACCAATTCTGCCCATCGTTATTATTCAATACTTTTTAATCTCAAATGGATTTTTGAAGGTTAAGAGGATATAGTTTTGGCTGTTTAAGAGTACAAGTTATTCATAAACCACACTGTCTAGCACATACTACACAGCTTACTTTTCATTATGGAGGTAGTCATTTTGGAAACCATCCCAGTGAATTCTGAAACAGCATTTCCATTATCTGGCAGCAACTCTCATAATAATCTACCTGATCTGATCTGTGCCAGATTGCTCTGCTCACTCTTTTGTCATGACCATTTTATATATAATACAATAAAATATATATTATACTTATTGTGACGGGATCCCTGGGGTGTAGCCTGGGACTGTGGCACCGCTGTGCCCCCTTAACTCTCCAGCCTGGGCTGTCTCTCACAGTGCTTTGCTAGTGAGGCAGCAAGCTCCTCCAGGCATTGTTATCACTCAGCACAACAGCATGTGGAGCCCCACATCCAGCTAAATTGCATGGATGCTCCCAGAGCCACTCATGAATCACACGGAGAAAGGCACCAGCTGAATACCCCCAGCTCCCAGCCTTGTACATCAGGAATATACCATCTTGCACTGCTCAAGACAAGTGGAAAGTGGATATACACCAGCCTTTGTAAACCTGAGCAGATTTACCAAACGCTTCAGGCAAGCTTGCTGGTAAAGATAAACAGTAAAACAAGTTTATTGACTACGAAAGATGAATTTTAAGTGATTATAAGTGATAGACAAAAAGTCAGAGTGGTTACCAAAATAAAATAAAATATAAGCAGACAGTCTAAACTCTCCACCCTATTAGCCTGGGCAACATCTAGATTAAGCAGTTTTTCTCACCCCACTGCATATTGCAGTTCATAGTATACAGGTTTCACCCTTGAAACCTGGGCCACTCTCCCCTATTTGAGTCTTCTCAGTGTCCTTGTTGCTTGCAGCATAGATGCGGGGAGGAGAAAAGGCAAAGCATGTAGCCTCTGTGTTCTGTTTTGTAGCCTTAGTCCATGTGCTTGGAGAACACAAGTCCAGGCATATCTGGTGGGCATTGCTAAGTCACAAGGTGAAGCAATACCCCGGTGTGTCTCCTGTGAGTGAGTCATTGAATTGTAACTCCTCTGCTGGACAATGGTTGGTGATATCTGTTCAGCACCCACCCGGGCGTTGGTTACCTCCCTTGTTGTCTCTGGAGAACTCATAACTGGGCACTTCCCAAACCCACCGCATCTTTTAGTGAAAACCATACAACACAATTCTTATCATTTCATAAGCATTGATATATCTATTTAGATAAGAGCAATGGCTTTCAGCAGATCATAACCTTTCCTCTGATACCTCACATGGTATGCTTTATATGCAATATTACAATATATATAAATGAGGAATATGGGGGTTACAGGGTGGTCCCCCGAGATATAGAGTGTCACACTTAGCATTCAAAGGATTAATGGAGCACACACAGCTATTTTCTGTTCAAGGCCATTTTGTAAGAATAGATACAACACAGTTTTGTAGAACAATCTGGCACAAATCAGATGAGGTGGATTACAATGGGAAATGCTCCCTGATAATGGAAATGCCAATTTAAAGTGATCTGGGATGATTTCCAAAGTGAACACCTCACTAATGAAGCAGATATACACACTCACACACCCCTTACATTCACTTGGCTGGCATTCTGGGAAATTCTAGCATTCTAACTGAAAGAGATTGACAGGCCTAACTGGAAACACAAAGCAAACTCAATGGATTCTGTAACGTCAGGATTGTTTAATTTCTCTTGGTTCAAAGCAACTTGAAAAGAAGCTGATGTGTTCAGCTGCTGAGTGGAAAATGCTCACTAGTATGAAATATACATGGTCATTTCACTTGAGACATCAGATTAAATTTAAACTGTGACCTTAATAATGAAAATTCATCAGCTGGTATACTAAAGTACCCATTATCTACTGGTCCTGATCCTAAAAGTGACTTGTCTGGGCAGACCCTTATGTCCTCATTGAGTCCATTAAACTGGAATTCTTCCCAGGCAGACTGCTTTGCAGGATTATAATCTTAAAGATTACCAATGTGACTCTTACCTGATTGACCAGGAGGTGGGACTCCTGATGATCCTCTCGGTAGACATAAAAATACAGTAAGGACCGCTGCTTTGTTTCCTGAACAAGGCTCAATGGCAATTGGTTTAGGAGCGCCCTGAAAAAGAAGATAATTTTGTAATGTGTGATACAGACTATTTTCCATTTCTACTTTAATCTGAGGCCCAGTGATGCTGGACTACACTGCTTTTCTCAGCTAGTCCCTCACATTTACAGACTGTACCATCCCACTTTAATTGACTTAAATATGGGCTTTAATAGACAACACTGCATATCTAATTTAATGGAAAAAATGATCACAAACACCAGAAAATTGTATTTACCAGTTTGTTTCTCAACAAACTTAGTGATGTGAACTTTAGTCACAGCAAACAGCAGCTTTTGATCAGACCTGGTACAGTGGAATCTGAGAGACAGTACCACAATGTTTCCCGTATTTTCATAATACAAAAAACAGAGTGAAACAACTCCAACTCTGCATATCTCTATAATCTAGTTTCACTTCATGTCACCCAGTCTGTGTCACTCACAATGATGCTGATGACCCATCCAGCCATTTCTTTGATAACTATATCCATGTCTTTTTCTATCCATGGAATGCCCTCCTTTTCTGGCCTGCACATCAACCAACAATCCTTCATTCTATCCCCCCAAAAGACTCACTTCTATCACTATGTCCACAAGAAGTGACTCAACAAAATAAAATAATAAAATAATAATAATAATAATAATAAATGGACAGATATAAACTTAGTCATAAATAAATAAGTCAGTCCATAAACATATACAAATCTTGTCATTCCCTCTTGGATTTTCCACAGCATCCTGTCTGTCTCCTTTGTTTGTTTTCTTTGGTTAGTGTGCGAGCTCTCTGGGGCAGGGACTCCCCAGATTTCATGTGATACACAGCAGTGAGCTCAGTGTCAACACTTAAATAATAGGTGTAGTAACTGTTGGCAAATGCTGTTTTTGTAGTGGACACCTCGATATGCTTTCTTTCATACAAAACCGAGACTACCATGGATTAGATCCACAAGGGGCTAGAGGCACTTTAGGCACCTAAATTCAAAATTTATATCCTCCAAGTCCCTGCTCAGTTGTTGCTCAACCCTTTAGGTGCCTGAAGTACCTAGGCACTTAGGTTTCTGTTGGTAAAATACTCAAGGTGCCTAAATTTCTGCCAATGGACAAGTGCAAAATTGCCTAAATCCTGACGTCACTGAGCTTCTCAGTGCCTAACCCCTGACAGGATCTTCAAACTAGGTGTTCCCTGCCTATCTTGTCGGTAGGCCTCCTCGAGTAGGTGTTCTCAGAGGCCATCTACGGGATCAGACCTCCCACAAAACACAGCCAGCAGCAGCAGGGGATGGCCCCTAATACCAAAGAGCCCAGCGGTTAGAGCACTCACAAGGAATGTGAGTGAGGTGGATTCAAATCCCCATTCTGCCTGATTTGGAGCAGGATCAAGATCCAAGTGAATGCCTCAAACACTGCATGATAGGCACTGGAGAAGAGAAAAAAATGATTCTGTTGGGTTTAAAGGCACGCACACCAAAAGGCTGACTTGCCTTGGGCGCCTAAATCCAGGCAAGAGTTCATGTTTGTGAACCCTAAGTGGAGGGAGGCATTTCTCCCTGACCTAGAGTTAAGGACCTAATTCCCTTTGAGGGGTGGGTATTAGGTCACACCCTTCTCAGCATTTCCTCTTGGCTAGTTTAGCAGGCAACTTCCCTCCCAGCATATTGGCTTTAGTGAATCCCATTCTTAGGCTTGTAGCTCTCCTAATGCATCATATAGGGAACCTGGGTGCCTGACTTGGGGCTATGAAAGCCACCTGGGGTCAGGACACATTAGGTATTGTAGCACTGAGTCTACAGCTCCCTTTGTGAATCTAGCCCAATACTTGTCATGGCAATGGATTTGTGTAGTTATAAAGCTCTTTTCCTTTTATTAGTCTCATAAACCTGTTCATTTAAAATTAACTATCGGAATAAATGGTCGCAACCATAGTCTTCTTGAGTAACCAAGCCTCAAGCCTCTAGCAACTGAAGGAACACAGAGCAGCATACAAAGCCAAAAAGTGATAAGGTTCTAAAAGGAGTATTTACAATTAGTCATGTTTCCGTATTTTGTGCTCACTAATTTCCCATTTCAGAGCTTAAATGTTTAATCAAGCACTGAGGATATTTCTGAAAATGTTAGGTCAAAATCAGCATAAGTATTCATTTCTCTTTCTTGTCTGTAAATATTTAGAGAGTGAGCCGGTCATGTTGCAAGGCAAAAGAGAGAAAGCTGAATGTTCTGATTTGAGATTCAAAGCCATTAAACTTTTCCATTTACATGCAAAATACAAAGTATATATAAATGTCAACTGGTTCAAATATACTAAGAGGAATGATAGTTTAGGCAAGTTAAATATGCTGCAAACTACTGGATATAAAGGGAGGAAAACAAATTCACTTCCATCATGAAAATCAATTATTAGTTTCTATTTAACTACCTCCAAGTAACCAAAATTTATTACAGTTCAGCGGAGATAAGAATTGAGAGCAAACGGCAGTAAATTTAACAATAGATAAATGTTATTTTCAGTACATAGGTGGCAAATATTTTAGAGGCATTTTTGTAGATGTATTTAGTCTAATCTAGTCTAATTTAAGATTGGCATAATCTAGTGGATAACAAATCAAAATGTATTAAAATCCCTCACATCTGATGAATCTGCCTCCCCCCCAACCTCCTCCCCCACAATGTAAGAACAGTTATGATTTTTGTAGCATCTACAAAAGGAATGTAGATGAAATTCATCCAATTGCAGCAGTTAAATTCAAAATGAGACCTCTGTCATGCCTAGGTTTTTGCTGGTCCTTTGAACAGGGGTCCAGGAGCAACTGATAAAAAACAGACCCAGATCCTCAGCTTGTGTAAACTGGTGTAACTCCACTGACTTCAGTAGAGCTATAATTATCCACACCAGCCAAGCATCTGGCCTCTTATTTCCGGAGCTCTGGAGTCGTCTCCTGTCATAACAAAGACATACAAGAAAAATAAAGGAGATAGGCACTGTTCAGATACAGTGGCAGACAGTTTATGCCCCAAAGAGCTTACAGTCTAAATAGACAAGACTGGGGGAAAGGGCTATACCTTATGAGTAGAATGAACAATATAATGGTGGCAAACATCACTTACTCCTGGGGGAATTCTGCACCAAAAAAATTAAAAATTCTGCACACAATATTTTAAAATTCTTCAAAATTCTGCATATTTTATTTGTCAAAATAGGAATATATAATCACGCCAATTTTGGCAATTGATTTCAAAATACCAGTCAGCAAGTATGTTTGTAACAATACAGACAACAAAAAAGATTCAGGAAATGTTTTTTGACAAATAGATTCCTTACTAAGCATATTAATACAGAACTTTGAGTAATAATTCATTTGAACTACAATACAGAAACGTATTTTCCGCACCCCTTGGAAGCAGTGCAGAGGCTTGTGGGAGTCAAGGGTAATGGAGGAGCTGAGGGAGGGGGAAGTAATTGCTTGGAAGGAGCCTGGGAGTGAACCTGGAGGGTTGCTGGGTGTGGGTGGAAGAAGTATGGAACAGACTTTTTTGTGGGGGAGGGATTGTTAGACCCTGGCTGACTCCTGTTCTCTCCCATTCAGTCAGGTACATCTGCCTGTGTCCCTGCACACTTACTCAGTCACCCCTTCTCCCTCCATCCCCATTTGTCCCTGCACTCCTCTCCCCATCCCCATGTGTCCTTGCACCACCATTGAGCCACCCCTTCCCCATGTGTCCCTGCACCCTCTTCCTCCATCCCACTGTGTCCTTGTACTCCCTCCCCCATCCCCATGAGTCCCTGAACACCCACTCAGCCACCCTCCTCCCTGTGTCCCTGCATCCCCCCTCCCCTTTGTCCCCACGTGGCCCTGCACCCCTTGACCCTGTCCCCATGTGGTCCTGCACCCCCACTCAGCTACCCCATCCCCATGTGATCCTTCACCCCCACTCCCATTCGGCCCTTGGCTCAATGTTGTCACCCCACTAGCTCCTGTGCCCCTGCCCCAGTCTGTCACCCCTACTAGCCATTCTGAACCCCAGTCTATGTGACCCCCACCCCAGAGCCCCATGTGCCTCGCTCTGTCTTCTCCCCCATATCCCATGCCATATCCCTCCTCACTTGGCCCTGCGGCCAAGGTGCTCCAAGGAAGGCTGCCGCTGCCACTGCCCCTCCCTCTCCACAGCTGGCTGCTCTGGCCCAGAGCCAGCTGCCCTCTCGTCTGGCATCACAGCATCCCCTGGTGGGCAAAAGGTGTAACTGCAGCACCTCTCCATTATAATCTATTTTCTGCAGAGAAAAAAATCTGCAGGTGACATGAATTCTGCGTGTGTACAGTGGCACAGAATTCCCCCAGGAATCAGTGTAGAGAGGACACCGTCCACCTGGCTCCCTCTTGTGGCCAAAGCATTTTCAATAGCATCCTCTATCTGCCCTCTTAGAAGATCCATGTAGATGTTCTCAGGGTAACCATCAGCCCGCCCCTGAAACTGAGTCAGTAGCCCAAAAGTAATTCAAGATAGTCCTCAGTGTCCCAAACTCAAGTTCCATCACAACACCAACATAGTTTCTACTATGCTTCCACTGACCATGTTGCCTTTATTCTGCCTAGCAGAAACCTAGCCTTCCAGTTCTGCCTTATTTGCTCTGTCAGCGTGCACCTGGTTCTGAGAGGGAAGTTTCACAGGTTGACAGACACACGATCAACCTCTGGAGCTCCTTTCCAGAAGGTGTTGTGAAGGCTAATACTATAATGGAGTTCAAAAGGGAGCTAGATAGCTTCATGGAAGATAGATCCATCAATGGCTATTAGCCAGGATGGGCAGGTATGTTGTCCCTAGCCTCTGTTTGTCAGAAGCTGGGATTGGGTGACAGGGCATGGATCACTTGATAATAACCTGTCTGTTCATTCCCTTTGGGGCACCTGCCATTAGCCACTGTCAGAGGACAGGATACTGGGTTTGATGGACCTTTGGTCTGACCCAGTATAGCCGTTCTTATGTTCTTATATATACTCCTCTCAGTCTGAAAGCTCCTCCCAATGGGCCAGCAGAGAGGGGAACCCTGCAATACAGAGTTCCAGCTCCAGGGCCTTAAAGTAACAGTGTCCTGGTATCTTCCCATCCCACTGCTAACTCCACATCCTCTCTTCCTGTTTCGGCCAGTTCCTGAGCCTGTGCTCACACCAACATCCCTGGTCCCCCTTAGGCTTAAAGGGACAGCATATCCCATTACAATCATGTTCATACAGTAATATTTTTTTGCAGGAGTAGGTTTAGTTATGAATGGATGAGCTAAATGGATAGAAAAATGAAGGGAGAGGGGACACTGAAGGGAAAGGGGGCAAAAGGGAATGGGAAGGGGAGAAGAGGGTAAGAGAGGCAAGTGCGGAGTTAGACTGTACACTAATAGGAAGTAGTTTGATGTAGTGGATCGGCCACTGGATCAGGATTCAGGAAACTTGAATTCTGTAGGCCCTGTCTATAGCCTATTATGTGACCTTGGCAAGGTCTTCACCTCTCTGTGCTTGTTTCTTTTAACCTTTGTCTATTTAGATTGTAAGCTCATTTGGCCAGGGAATGTCTCTCAGTGTGTGTTAGGACAATCTCAATTAGAGTCTCTAGGTGCTACTGAAATACAAACAGTAAACAAAAATTTTAAAAAATAAATAATTAACAATAAATAAGCTTTTCTGGGCATGGACTGTCTTAATATATATCTGTACTGCGCACAGCACAATGGGGTCACAATCCTGATTGGGCCCTCATTTAAAACAAACAAAACAACTATTAGTAATAGTTGGTGTAGGCCACCTCTCCTGGCCTTCCCTCTTATTTGTGACAAACAAAATAACAACAATCTTAATCCCCTTATTAAGAAAGACAGTGAAAGTAAAATCTTTATTTGCAAAAGTAATTGTATGCAGGCACACAATTCCAAGAAACAAATTTACCATTATGCCTTTTATTTATTTGATGAAGAAAACATAAGTCAAAATTGATATATTTTATATTGCTATTGTACTATAAAAGCTCCCATAAAACAAGCACTCTCCTTTTCTGTTTAGAGTTTGCACTAATTTCTTTCAAAACACGAATTGGTTCAAATGATATTATTGTTAACCATTTTCACCAGAAGTTCATCCAAAATCAAATACAGTAGGAATTCTATTTTTGCCCTCCAAATGATGCATTTTTAATAGAATGTTAAGACTAAGAAAGCAGAGGCAGTATCTTACTGTAAGTCATTCAGATTCTCTAGCAAAAAACTATAGAAGCATAGAGCAAATGATAATAATTTAGATACCCTGAGGTTTGTCAGTTGTTTAAAGATAAATACATAATCATGAATCAAAGTTATTTCACAGTGACATAACATGTTCTCTGAAATGTGCAATTTATCATGCATTTTCCACAGCTTCTCTGGAAGAGATAAGGCATGTGTTTGTTTGCCCAAAGCACTTAGCTTCTGTGATTTATTTACTGGAATTGCCATATTTTGCACAAAAAGGAGCAACTGTTATGTTGCACCAAAAGGCAGCAATGAGAATCAGAGTTAATAAAACATTAACCCTGGAAAATATAAGAAGCATACAGTTCTCTTACTAATCATGTTTCTTCTGATTTTAGACTATTTTTTAAAGAAAAGATGAACATGTTAGGATTGGATTATTTCATTTTTATTTTCCAAGTTTGTTCTTATTTTTAGTTAGGGTGCAAAAAGTCTTACTCTAACTTTATTCTGTCCATGATGCTTGCAAATGCACTGCTCTTCATATAAACAAATGAGTGAATAGTTTTCAAAGCAGTTGTCAGAACATTGTGGTTTATCCCTGGAAAGTTTGCACCCTGAAGTCATACCACATTGTATCCCAGGATAACAGCTCCTTCCACACCCATGTGGTTCCCAGGACTCCAACTTTCCCCCAGCACTCTTCCTGGTGTAGCTAAAAGGGACACCAGGACTCAGCCCTTTTCCTGGTGCAGGAGACTGAACATAACACGTGATAGTATGTGAGAGTGATATTGCTGACATCACACCTCTCTCACAGATGGTGAAGATGAAAGGGTGGGCATGTGGAATAGAGAGAGGAAGGGTGCAAGAAAGGGGAAAGGAAAACAAAAGGAAAGGTGAGTGAACAGTGGATTCTTTGTCCACTCCGAGTGTTTATTACAGAACAGTCTGAAAAAATTATTTATTTCCCGGAAAAAGGAGAGGTGACCACCCTCGGTTTGGGAAGAGGAAAATCTAATATTCTGCTGAAAATATTAGCTCTTAGATGTCTTGGAACAATCTGCTTTACAGTGAAGATAGAAGGACATATTGTTTGAAATAATTTCAGATATTTTTAAATGCACAAAACGTAGCTCCATTAGTTTGGCAGTTTAGTAGTAATACAAATAAGCTGCCTCACAGAAATCAGCATTTAAAAATTCCAGCACAGTAAGAGGCTAGTAATGTGATAGCGACAGTGAACTCAGCCTTATGCTGCTCAGCACTGACTAATCTGAGCATCACAGCTGCAAGGGTGTTAAACTTTTGAAGGAGTTGCATCTTTGGTGGGCAGCAAAAGACAGTGGATTTGAAGGGATGAAAGGAGTAAGGATAAGGGTGTGGTGACAGAGGGGAAGGATCTGTGGATCTGCTGGAAGGATTGGGAGGGTCTCCCAACCATGCAAAAATCCTCATTATAGCCTAACTGGAGATTCCAATTTGATCATCAATGAAATTGTATTTGCTATTCTTACAAAGCCATGAAAATAGAATGTATAAAAGGTTTTGGATCAATCTACATTCAAAGAAGAGATGTCTTATCTAAGTGCTGTAGGACTTGAAATTTTCAGTACTTAATATTTTTTTCTGTTCAGGCTTTTAAAGTTAGGTGCATCTAATTTTTAAAAGTGTATTATTATACCATAAAACAAATAAATCACGAAAGTCTAAATGGCTGCAATCTGATGCCAAAAATGCAATTAGAAAATTGAATCAGGGAATTAAGGATTAATGTGGGTATGTTATACCTGTCAGCAGTAATAAGTATTTTGACAAGAACAGAATAAAGTTTGACAGTATGCACAAATACCGATCTGATATATGACAGAAGTATTAAAAATGCAAACAACTATACATTAATAACTAACGTTTCTTAACTAAAATGGCTTAATGCCATTGTTATCAGAATTAATCTATAACTATAAATGAGTCTCTAACAGCTTAAATAACGTATTCTTTGCTGTTTAATCGTAATTTATATTGATGTGAAATTTAGCTTTTAATCATATTATTAAAACTGAATTAATCTGATGAACACCAAATGAAGTAAGCATGCTGGCTTGGCAAAAAAGTAATCAAGTGTGCAGATATGACAGAACTAACATTGGGATTCAAAGTCTCAGCTGCTATTTCCTGGAGTTCAGTGTGCAAGATTTGGGGGGAGAGAGGGATTGAGAAAAGGGAAGTTCTCTGCACTCCTTTTGAAGAATTGAGTGATGCAGGATAGGAGGAACAGGGCAAGATAGGTGTTCATATTTTTATTTTTTATTATATCTAGGTTTTGATCCTGTGCCAACAACTGTGATATCCAAGTGCCTTTAAGAAGGCAACGTGGCTTGCAATTTTTTTAAAAAAGGAGTAAAATGATTTAAAGGACACATCTTCAGACCATACCCAGCAGGACTACCTGGTTACTGGGTGAGGCAAGGGGGAAATGGAAAAGGCATCCTCCTCCCAAGTTCATAGATTGGCTGTGAAGCCATTTCATAGAGGCTACATCTGCTCCATTACTGAAGTAGCCTTGAGCATCCCTTAAATGGTTTCATCACATTGGGAGGAGAAGGATGTTGGACGTGTTGTATTAATTTAGACAGAAGATATGGGTTAAAGGTGTTAACATAACCAAGTAGCTGTTCAACATTAAACAGTGTTAAACAAAGTCCAGGGTTTAGTATACAGATACCTTATCCCTACTTAGCACTATGGAAAACACACTATTAAAAATCTTTTAAATGTTTTATTAAAAATACAGAAAAAAAGAAAAACAATTAAAGCCTTTGAAATGTAAAGTATTAAATAAGGTTTTTATTTTAGCAACATTTTTATTCCCTTTCTCTGTAGATAGTTTTTGGAAGGCAACTTCCCCTTTTAGATGGTATTAAAGATTGGAATAACCATTCTTTTGGGAAAAAGTAGTCAGTGGAGATGCTGCTGCTGCTGCTGTTGTTAAATTTTAATTTTTAAAGGAAAAGCCCCCTCGTTTGACAGTTTTTTAGCTGGTATTAAAGGTGGTAATAACTGTTATTTCAGGTGGTGTTTGGGATTTAGCTGTAGCTGGTAGTGGTAGTAAAGTTATTTGGTCCCCTTCTTCTTGGTCAGTTTTGGTTAGGAAACCTTTTAGGATCAGGGTGAGGAAGGCCTGGTGTCCCAGGGAATGGTGGAGGTGACAGCCCTGATGGGTAAGCTCACTCCAGTAGCAATTGTCTATTCTTTTTGTTCTTTCATACTTTCCCCACAAGTTCTCTTTCTTAAAGGACCCCAAAAGGGAATAATGGGTGGTGAAGCTACACCGTGCCACATTATTTTGTCCACCAATTAGGCCTAATAGCTGACATACCAATTTTGGCTCATTGACTTTTGGATTCACATTTTCTGCTTTTGGCTCAGATTAACTTGGCCTTTTTGGTTAGAGTAATTCAGTTATTTTGTCTCCCTTTCATACCGTTCCCAGTCAACATAACTGTTACATACTTTTTACATAATTCAGATAAATTTATAGGCCCAGCTGTCACAACAGACCACATCCAATGGCCTGCCTCTGCCCTGCCCCTGTTGACTTCCAGCATGCTGCTATGCAGAGGGACCCCACAAAGGTAAGCCCTGTGCCATAAGAATGAAGAAACACCCCCTGTGTTCCCCTCTCAATACAAGCCGCTCCCCTTTGCAGCAGAGCCACACCACTTCCACTGCCACAGGAATAATCACAGCCACAGAGGAGGGTGGGAGCTGAAAACTGAGGCAAAGGGAATGATGTGTATAGTTGAGAACTAAAATACAGTAAGTAGGTTCTGTTTTCTTACAATGCCAATATTACTGCACATTGCCATCCTAACCATTAATTGTATAGTAATGTTAATTATTTACTTATTTAATATTTTTCTGCCCACCTAAAAGTGCTGTCTCACTTTTGTTTCTTAAAAAAAACAAAGTACAAAATGAATAATTTATGACAATGCACCTATTACAAAAAAGCTTTCACCAGACACAATCTATGCACCAGGACGAATGTTCTTGGGGAAATACTGCAACAGAATATTTAAGCAAGGACAGAGCCTGGGCATAGATTTGGGGGCTGGCGTAGGAATCAATAACAAATCTCTGTAGGCCACTAGGTTTCCACTCTAATCACAAGCATCCACTAATGATTTCCCTTTAATCCATGAGATGCAGTTTCTTCCTTACGCAGTTAGCCAATAGAACTCCTTCTTTCAGACTAACCTATGAGAATGGTACTGAGCCTGATTATAATCAATTCTATACCGTAGCTTCGTTCAACTGAGGATTTCTCAGCGATTTACAACTTTAATTTATTAAGCCCAGCTAACCCCGATCAGGTAGGTAAGTATTATTACACATTTTAAAGCAGTTGTGCTAGAGGAGACTCTCTGGAGCTTCTTATAATTCTGCCACCAAGCTAAAGGGAGCGTTGAGATGATTTCCCTGCCTCTACAACTTAGTCACCCCTGCCAGAGACGATTTATCTTGAGGGCTCATAAAAATACTTCTGATAAGCACATTTTTGCCTTCAGAATGAACCAATTCGCCCTTATGGAAAGTCCTGTGGTTTGTAATAGGGATTAAACCAATAGGGTATATAGAAATATAATAGGACTCTGAAGAAATTACTCTAAAACCCTACAATAGAAAATCTAATAGAGAATGATATCCTTTCTATATGTGTTTCTGAACCATTCAACAGATTTCTTTTAGCAGGGATATAATTCTTTAGTTTGATTCAAAACATGCATAGAGATATTATAATTTATCAATAAGTTCTATAGTAATTTCCCACAAGGGAATGCTAGCTATTTGAAACAAAATAAATAAATAAATAAATAAAAAGGTACCCGAAGCAAAGATCATTTGTCCATTATCACACAGATCATCATTGGTTACTCTCTTGTGCAGGCTACCTATGCCACAGGCTACACAGCAGAAGGGAAAGCAGGCTCTGCAAATCCACCGCTTCCCAACTCCTATCATAGGTGGGAGGAAGAGGGCAGGTATTGGTTCCATCCTATCCAACTTGCTAGCAAGCCTAATTGTGCCTGCATCCCATGTGATCCATGCTGTGCCAGGTATAGGCCCAGCACAGTTTACTTCCTACCTGCAGTAACAAGTAGACTGGAGGCAAATTGTGATTCTGAGTCACACGCTGCTTCCTGGGTTGCTCCAGAGGTAGCACACACCTGAATTACTCACCGTCCCTTGTTCAAAGCAGACCATCTAGCCGATAGTGAGTCAAAATTAAAACCAGAAGCCCTAAATAATGATCTCCTGCTCTAACCACTAGAGACAAACTTCACTCTCCTGTCCTAGAATCACTAAAAATGAGTAAAATTTGACCAGTATTTAGAAAATCTATGCCAGTTAGCAAATGCCCTGGACGTATCTGTTTACTTTTTCATTGCCTGCAAAATTGGAAAGGAAAGGCAGTATACCATAAGTCATCCAAAATAGACTTTCAGTTAACTTTTCTGTGGCAATGTCTTATAATATTCTTTTGTAACCTCCTGACCATACGCAATATGCCTGGTGAATGACAAATTAAAACATTTATACCTGGAACTGTAATAATAAAAAAGAAGTAAATTAAGACACACTATGAAAACGAACTGTCAGCAGAAAAGAATAAAGTGCAAACTTGGCAATATTCTTAATGCAGAAAAAAATGCTAATGGCACCAGCATAACAAATGACTTTCTGTCATGACTACTATACAGATCAGTCTACTGAATGTATATAAGACACGGACCAAACCTCTGAAGGCATGAGATAGCTTTTATTCCTACTGTCCTTGCACTGTTCCATGAGAAGACCTAAATTTTGTATTTCGGAACCTAAAATATTCTGAAATAATTTTTCC
This sequence comes from Lepidochelys olivacea, assembly GCF_965140295.1. Lineage (NCBI taxonomy): Eukaryota > Metazoa > Chordata > Testudines > Cheloniidae > Lepidochelys > Lepidochelys olivacea. The sequence goes on from NC_140417.1 coordinate 112,423,980, forward strand.
CAGTAGGTTAAAGAAAAATTTATGAGCATGGATCATATTTCAACATAGCAGAGCATAATATATTACAAGTGAATGTGTGTATTTGGATACAGTGGGCCAAATTATGGCTGCTCCAGTGTGGGTGGGGAGGAGGAAGGCACAATGAGACTTTTCTATCCCAAGGGACAAGGGAAAAGGTCAGTGCGGGGGTCAAGAGGAGTCATAAATGTGCTGCATGCCCTAGCAACAGAAGCATGCATGAAACGGACTAGCATGTTGGCAGCACAAGCAGCTTTAGAGATGGCACGTCTAAGTGGGGCAATGGCAGAAGTATTGGAGACCTGGATAAACCTTTTAAAAAGTGTTGCAAGAGGCATCTCTCACTATCCTTTCTCCAGCAACTCTGGAGTCATTCTGCCTCCTTGGAGGTATAACTGGATCCAGTATTTCTTTTGTCGCAGGGTTTAACTCAAATACTTAAAAAATACAGTGAATTGTAAGCTATAGACAGAGGACAAAAATAAACTCTAAGGCCCAGATCTTCAGCTAATGAAAATCAGCACAGCTTCGTTGATATCAAAAGAGCCACACAAATATATAGCAGCTGGGAATCTGACAATATATAATTTGTTTCGTAAACAATTTTATTGAAAAATCCTGCAATACCTAAATCCACGTACCACCAATTAATGTTGCTTTCAAAGGTTGTTACCTATCAAAATTATATTATTTATTATTTTACACTATTCACAAGCGTGCTAGACACTTGCACAGGACACAAGTCCCTGCCCTAAAGTACCTAATCCTGAAAACACTTAGGTACTTGACAGGTTTTAGAGTAACAGCCGTGTTAGTCTGTATTCGCAAAAAGAAAAGGAGTACTTGTGGCACCTTAGAGACTAACCAATTTATTTGAGCATAAGCTTTCGTGAGCTACAGCTCACTTCATCGGATGCAACTGATGCATCGGATGCAATCCGATGAAGTGAGCTGTAGCTCACCAAAGCTCATGCTCAAATAAATTGGTTAGTCTCTAAGGTGCCACAAGTACTCCTTTTCTTTTAGGTACTTGAGTAATTACTCACATGAGATGTCCAATTGAAACAAATAGGATTACTCACATGGATGAAATTACTCATGTGCCTGAGAGTTTGCAGGATTGGGTTCCTAATGATAGATATGACAGAGAAATGAAGAAATAATACATGCTAGGAAGATGATAGCAGAATGAAAAAAAACATTAGCAAGATATTTGATTGCATTAATACTCAGTTTGACATGATAGTTGGTGATTTTTATTTTTAGGTTGTATTTGAGGCAGGGAAGTTGATTTAATGTACTAATTTAAAAAAAAATGCAAGCACTCCTTTTTTTGCAAGTACTACAAATTTTGCATCATTTGTACCTTAGAGCCACAGTTACTATAAAAAGAAAAGGAGTACTCGTGGCACCTTAGAGACTAACCAATTTATTTGAGCATGAGCTTTCGTGAGCTACAGTTACTGTGTTAGCTGTTGGTAGAATCTGTTTTACTAAATCAAGATAGTTGGTATTTGATCAACACATTTTGGACCTCATTCTCATTTACACTTAGGTTCCTTTGGAAATCAGGACCTTTATGTATTGCATACATACACTTTGAGGCCATGTGCAGTACATAATTAATATAAATAAGCAAATCTTTACCTCAGTGTCAGAACTTTCTTTAGAAAGTGAAGCATTTAACAGTGTCCCAGGCATGCAGTTAGCTCAGATTTCTTGTTCAATGCCACTTAAAATTAATGATCAGTGCCTGGGAAACGATCCCCTTAGTCTGATTATACTTGCACTCCTTTATTAACTCCCAGATGGGCCTGCTAATCATTATCTAATTGATTAAGTCTTTGAGGAACCGTCTGCCACTAGGTGTGGTCCATTACATACATCTGGATGTTTAGATTTTTTTTCTAAGAGGGAGTACAGATAAACAAATCCACCAGTATTGTAGGAGGGAAAATATATTTGCTATGATAAAAGCACTGTAACACTCAAAATTTTTGTTTCATTAAACTATAACAAATGTTTGTCATTCCATTTCATGCAATTTTTCACAGCCTAAATTGTACACTGCAAATATGATCACATTTAAACTCTACAGAAACATGCATTTCCAGAGTTTTGATACACAAGAAATAATTCCTCAAAAACTGGCCAATATTTATTGCAGATTGCCCATTTTTGCTCAAGTACTGACTGATTTTCAACACGGCTATTTTTTGTGTGAAAGTTCACATATCAGAGAATTATTCAGTGAAAATGCCCATTTTTGAGTTTGAAGTGAATAGTTAAATTTCAAGTAGTTTTACATTTCATTACATATATTCTCCCCACTGCTAACTAAAATGCTTTCCCTCTCCCTGTTTCTGCACCTAAAGTGGATCCATTACCAGTAGCATTACCAGTGAATGGTTATGCTGTATTGTAATTAGCATCAGAACACATTCTAGATTTGCATTATTGTTTATCTACTTTAATTTATTTCAGAAATTACTGACATTATACTAATGTAATAAGTCTTCCAGTTTCTCCAAAATATTCTTTCCCTCATCTCCCTGCTCTTGTGGTGCTCAGCACTGTTTTCTTCGTGGAAATAAATGCCACATATCAAATGTCACTGGCTAATACAATCAGCAGAAGGAGCCGGATCTTATTTACTTAAACAAGGGCAGAGATGTGAGATCAATCATCAAACAGATGTTATTTGTGAAATTGAAGGTATTCATGATGATTGCTAGTATAGAAACCAAGCATTGTAAAATATTCTCAACAAATGCTCCTTTATTAACAACCAATGTGACCACAATATTCTGCATTACTCTCTAGCCTCCATCAAGTGATCAGCCTTGCATATTTTATTTCTGGCTATTTGCTTTCAATTATAACTGCGAGATAGGATTTCTATCGGTCTTTTAAGATACTGTATCACTGCCAATACCAGTCATCCAGTAACTGACACATACTGTACTCATTCAACACTAAAATCTAGCTTATTTCATTTCCCCCCTCCTGTCAGCAGCCACTCAAATCAGTGATTCCCTGTTCAACAACAGTGAAAAACAGAAACCCACTGTTAATTCTTGTGGTTGGAGCAACAGTATGAAAATAACAGTGGCTACTAAATGCCAGTTCCAGCCTCTTCAGCAATTAAACCACTCTTCTTTCTCAGTAGCCTTTGTGAAACATATGAGTCAGTCAAAAAACATCTTCAGACTGACTAGTCATATTGCATCAATAGTTTTAAAATGAGTTTGTTTATTTCTAGGTTGGGGAACGTTGGTGGAGGGTCTAGGACTCTGGGGCTCATCACAGCAGCCTGGGCTCCTGGGGCAGCTCTTACTACTGCCCAGCTCCAGCTTCTGGCCTGGCCAGGGTGGGGCCTTGGAGGAAAGAGAAGGAGCATGGGGTAGGGCTTCCTGGTGAGGGGCTCAGAGGCCCACCTCAGCCACCCCTATCTCCCTGGGAAGAAGCAGACATAGAGTGGTGCCACACAGAATCCGGGACAAATGCTGTCCCAGAATCATTCAGCCTGGGACTGGGACTTGAAATGTACATTTCGGGACTGTCCCACCCAGTTAGGGATGGGTGGTCACTCTAATGGTTACGCACACTCAGAATCCCAGAACAGATTATTATTTCATTGTGCAACACAAATATTCTCCTCCTACTCCCTAAAAAGGCACAATTAAAGATTTTCAGATGTAAAATGGACATGTTCACAAGCACCCAAATATACCTCTCACTCCTGGAAAGAAAGAGTATCATCATTCTCTCACACTTGTCAAGAGAAGCCATATTTCATCATGCTTCCCTCACACACTTTTTAAATAGGGATGTCATTCTACGAGGCCATTTTATCTTCCTCCCTCGTTGCTGGGAAATTTGAGGTTCCCTGGTAGCGGTAGGGCCTGGATCTTGGTGTACACAGAATCCAGTCTTACTGCACCAATTGTGGGAGCTAATTTGATGTATGACAACCTGACAATGAAAAATACATTTTAAATTCCTCAGATACACGTTGTTGATACTATATATACTGTAATGAGGTATCCTATGCTTTATCCACCAACAGCAAATTAGGAACCAATTTATTTCCGCAGGCACAGAAATAAACAGATACACATATATAATAAGGATTGTTTCCACTTGTGCTTCTCCAAATCCTCTAGGCACAGTGTCAAGGCATAAAAACTCAAACAAACAAACCAAACAATCCAAATTATGTCAAAGACATGAAAAAGCAAAGCTCCTGAAAAATGTTCTCAATCCCAGGCAATATTGTTTCCCTCTCACTTCCAGAAAAAGCCTGTGAAAACAGGTTAGGCTTCTAGCAGCTTCTCAAGATAATCAAATACAGGCTTTAGTGGACCAAAACGGGTGGATAAACTTAATTCTAAAACAAACCTCTCAGAATGTGTCTTGGCACCAGACCTGTTTAAATCATGCAATATGGGATCAGATAAACCATATGATCACAAATGCCTCAAATTACCAGGATCCAACCCATTTGTGACTTTATGGGTCAAATCCAACATTTTAAACTTCAACTAGAAGTAATCTAAAGTGAGTACAAGTCACAAAGCACAGGTGAGAAAGAGAGAGAGAGGCAGTAATGGCTAGTGGCTAGATCACCAGATTGCGATTCAAGAATTCCTGGCTGTGCTGCTGGCCTGCTGGGTGATACCGGCCCAGCCACTTCACCTCTCTGTGCCTCCATTTTCTCCTCTGTAAAATGGCAATAATGACACTCACCTCCTTTGTAATGCACTTCTACATTTACTGCTGAAAAGTGCTGGATAAGTACTAGGTATTATTATTATGCACAGATGGAAACTATACTCCGCTAAGCATAAGGAAATTGAGAGATTGGAGGCAAGAAATAGTTCCTAATGAGTGGCAGCACTTTTTAGCAGGCACAGTGAACTATTGAACCTCACAGAAAACTTCATTAGAATCTGTATAAAAATCTTTCTATAGGTTTTTTGAACCATCCCACAGAATTTAATAAAGAATTATATTCACTGAATTCCATTGAATAGGTTTTTTGTTTTAAAAAAATCTATAAAAAGGAGATCATTCTCTGTTAGATTCTCTGTGTTCTTAGATTATTTTCTATAGAACGCTGTTGGCTTCATCCTTCTTCAAACTTTTCCATGAGGGGCATAACAACAACATTTGGAATGTAGATGAAAACTTTTTGTACTGAGTTTCAGAAATATTTCACCTGTTTTTATCTTTGAGTGAGATGAAATATCTGATCATGTCAATAATTGCAGAATAAATGGTTGGGTTGTCATTTCATCCATATGATCATTTCAGCCTTTATAGCACTGTTGACCTTCACATACAAGCTCTATTTATAGACACATAGGAGCTGCTTTTGTAGCCACTGTAAATGTTTCTTCATATAGTTATAGTTTTCCACCGTTTGTTCTATTTTTGGTCCTTTGAGAGTTTCCTAATCTGCTGTACATTCTTCAGTGAACTGCTGAGCAAGCTCAGGATGTTAATTGGATATATCACTATTTTTCTTGTAAGAGCTTCTTATTAATGGCTACTCCCGTAGATGGCATAGGTGTTAATCAATTTACATTTGTCCTTTTAAAAGTTAGATTCAGTCAAGTCTCTAATTAATCAGCTGTAAACACATAGGTTTTGGTTGCATCAGTTTCTTTCATTGTGATATAGAAAGCTTAGTCATACCCTTCATCGGCAATCCCTCGAGGTCGAGGATGATCTCTTTCACAGGTTTTATTTTTCATGGGTCCTTTGGTGACTGAGGAGTCCGATCCTTGAGCCACAGGCTCATTGGCAGACGTTGCAGGTGGTGTTGGAAGACAGGGTTGTTGCATGACAGTTGTCTTCCCTTTCTTTTCTGGCATTTTTCTGCAACCAGCGCAAGGCGATTTTCCTCCAAAGTGGACGCTTCTCTGACAAGTCTTCACCGTTATCCCTATCCCGGACTGCTGTCTCCCAGTCTGTGGTGTCAATGCCATACCTCTTGATGTTTATCTTGAAGGTGTATTTAAAGCATTTCTTTTGGCCTCCCTGTTTCCTTTCTCCATTGGTTCATACAGCAATTATTTTGGTAAGCATATATCAGGCATGCGCACACAGTGCCCACTCCACCTCAGCTGGTGCTGGATAATCAGGGCCTCAACACTGAAGATGTTGGCCTCTGTGAGGACACTGACATTAGTGCAACAATCTTCAGACTTTATGTTAAGGATCTTCTGAAGAAGTTGCTGGTGCTGGCATTCCAGGTTTTTCAGGTGTTTTCTATAGGCCAACCAAGTCTCACAGCCGTAGAGGAGAGTTGGGACTACCACCACTTTATAAACTAAAAGTCTAGTATGTGTTCTGATGATATGACTGTTGAACACCTGGCGAGACAGTCTGCCAAAGGCAAGGCTGACGCAGTGGATTCTGTGGTGAATCTCGACATCTATGTCTGCCCTCTGTGAGAGATGGCTGCCAAGATAGGCAAAGTAATCTATATTTTCCAGTTCTTCTTTGTCAACGTAGATCTTCCTTGCTGGGTCTGATCAGCATGGACTAGCTGGTGGAGAACTTTTATTTTGCTGATGTTCAGAGTTAGTCCTAGGCTTTTGTAAGCTTCAGAGAAGCAATTAAGGGCTGTTTGTAGATCCTCCTTTGAGTGTGCAACTACAGCACAATCATCTGTGTACTGGAGTTCAGTTATTGTTGCTGATATTACTTTAGTTCTGGCATGGAGATGAGAAAGGTTGAAGAGGTTGCCGTCAGTCCGATATTGGATGCCAATGCCCTGTGGTAGACGGTCTTGGGTTAATGTTTTCATAGCTGCTAAGAAAATGGAGAAAAGGCTGGGTGCCAGTACACAGCCTTGGTTTATGCCAGTTTGGATGACAAAGGGCTCAGAGGTAGAGCCATTGCACAGGATGGAGGCAGTCATCTGGTCATAGTGGAGTCTTACAATGGTGATAAATTTGCTATATGTAGCTGCTGGTGTTGTTCTTGACATTTTCCTTGGATCTGCCTGGCTATGAAAATCATGTTGATGATGGTTCATGATGGTCTGAAGCCACACTGGGACTCTGGAAATACTTCCTCTGCAAGAGGGAGCAGGAGATTCAGTAAGATTCTAGCAAGAATTGTCCCAGCAGTGGAGAGGAGGGCAATGCCTCAATAGTTGCCACAGTCGGCCCTGTCTCCCTTTTTGAAAATAGTGATGATGTTAGCATTACGTAAGTCAGCAGGGATTTCTTTGGTGCGCTAGATTTTGAGGAGCAGCAAATGAAGCTTGTTAGTGTTTCTTCCCCCACTTTCAGTACTTCAGATGGCATGCTCTCAGGACCTGATGCTTTATTGTTCTTCATTTGTTTAATTGCTTTGCAGACCTCCTCAGGTGTCGGTGGGTTGGCAAGAGTTTCCCAGAATGAGTGCTGAGGGATGGAATCAATGGTATTGTCAGTCACAATCGATTCTCGATTTAGAAGCTTTTTGTAGTGTTCCTTCCAGCGCTCTTTGATGGATTCATTATCTTTAAGAAGAGTACTACCATCTTTGGATCTCAGAAGTGTGAGGCCACATGAGCTTGGTCTGTATAGTCTTTGTCTCACAAAAAAAGCTCCGCATGACATGTCTGTCAGCGAATGCTTGGATTTCTTTTGCTTTGTACTCCCACCATTTGTTTTTGATTTCTCAGATCGTCCTTTGAGCTTCAGCTTTCAGCTGATGGAAAAAGCTCTGCTTCTGACTGGATAGTGGTTGGTTTTGCCAGTTGCAGAAAGCTTTTCTCTTCTGGTCCAAAGGGGCTGTAATCTCAGTGTTGTTGTTGTTGTTGTTAAACCAGTCCTGATGGCGGCGGGTAGCAAGGTCAACGGATGCCTCATAAGCCTTGTCAAGGTTCCTCCCCCACTCTGAACTCTAGGGTACAGATGTGGGGACCTGCATGAAAAACCTCCTAAGCTTATCTTTACCAGCTTAGGTCAAAACTTCCCCAAGGTACAAAATATTACCCCCGTTATCCTTGGACTGGCCGCTACCACCACCAAACTAATACTGGTTACTGGGGAAGAGCTGTTTGGACGCGTCCTTCCCCCCAAAATACTTCCCAAAACCTTGCACCCCACTTCCTGGACAAGGTTTGGTAAAAAGCCTCACCAATTTGCCTAGGTGACTACAGACCCAGACCCTTGGATCTTAAGAACAATGAACAATCCTCCCAACACTTGCACTCCCCCTTTCCTGGGAAATGTTGGATAAAAAGCCTCACCAATTTGCATAGGTGACCACAGACCCAAACCCTTGGATCTGAAAATAATGAAAAAGCATTCAGTGTTTTACAAGAAGACTTTTAATAAAAAATAGAAGTAAATAGAAATAAAGAAATCCCCCCTGTAAAATCAGGATGGTAGATATCTTACAGGGTAATTAGATTCAAAAACATAGAGAAACCCTCTAGGCAAAACCTTAAGTTACAAAAAAGATACACAGACAGAAATAGTTATTCTATTCAGCACAATTCTTTTCTCAGCCATTTAAAGAAATCATAATCTAACACATACCTAGCTAGATTACTTACTAAAAGTTCTAAGACTCCATTCCTGTTCTGTCCCTGGCCAAAACGACTACAGACAGACACAGACCCTTTGTTTCTCTCCCTCCTCCCAGCTTTTGAAAGTATCTTGTCTCCTCATTGGTCATTTTGGTCAGGTGCCAGCGAGGTTACCTTTAGCTTCTTAACCCTTTACAGGTGAGAGGAGCTTTCCCCTGGCCAGGAGGGATTTCAAAGGGGTTTACCCTTCCCTTTATATTTATGACAAGCCTCATGGATAGTCTGTTTTAGGGCTTCCCAGTCTTCTTCAACTGTTGTGTTGTCATTTCCAGGTGTGCATATAGGTCAGTTTTTCACTGAGGAGTGTTTGGAAGTTCTCTTGGTGCACTGAGGATTGAAGTCTTTGGATGTTGTATTGCCCTCTGTGTGATTTGGATTGCTTTCTATGTTTTGGTGCAATCCTGATGGACATGACTGACCTCACCAGGCGGTGGTCAGTCCAGCAGTCATCGGCTCCTCTTAAGACATAGGTGATTTGGACATCTCTTAGATCCTGTATTTTTACAATGACACAGTCTAGGAGGTGCCACTGTTTTGAGCAGGGGTGTTGCCAAGTTGTTTTGTATTTGTTGCTTTGTCTGAAAATTTTGTTTGTGATCACAAGGTCGTGCTCTGCACATTTCTTGAGTAGAAGCATACAATTGGAATTGGTCTTGTCAACTCCTTCCTTCCTAATAGTACTACTCCATACATTAGAATCTCGGCCAACTCTTGCATTACAGTCCCCTAAGAGGATTATCTTATCTGTTTTTGGAATGGATGACAAAATTTTATCAAGGTCAGTGCAGGAGGATTATTTCTGTTCTTTTTCAGCGTGAAGAAGTGTTGGTGCATATGCACTGACGATAGTGGCAAATGACTTATTGACCAGTTGGATGCGGCGGGTCATAAGGAGCCCGTTGATGCAGGCAGGGAGCTCAGTCAGGTGGTTGACTAGAAGGTTCTTGATTGCAAAGCCAACACCGTGTATTCACCTGTCGCTTGTGGTTTTCCTTTCTAGAAGAAAGTATAACCGCCGTCCTCTTCCCTCAAGTGGCCTTCATCTGTACATCTTGTTTTCCTGAGAGCAGCGATGTCGATGTTGTACCTCGAGAGTTCTCGGGCAACAATCACTTCTTCTTGACGTGGTGGAGAAGCTTGCATATACTTAAGACCCTAACAGTGATGCCGTCAGGAGTCCTGTACTCCATGGCGGTAAGGTCCAAGACGAGGTGCCAGATAAAGTGCAGCCCAACACAACCTAGAATAAGACCTCAATGGCAGAACAGGTGGATGAAGCAGGATCACCTCTCAACAGCTGTGAAGGCAGATGAAGACTGCAACAGGGGAGAAACCTCCAGTTGTCTTGGAGCTCCTTGCCACCAGACACAGGTGCCTCTTCCGCCAAGATTTGCATGGCTGCTGGTGCGCAACAGCTCCCCACATTAAACTACTCACACGCAGGCTTCTTTCACAGGAAGAACTATTCCTCCACCCCTACGCATAAAAGTCCTGTGGAGATGAGGAGAGGTGAAGTGATCATCAAGAGTCCCTAGTCACAGACTGTAGGTGCAGGTGGTGACCGTAAGATGATCGTCATGTGCCCCTGGACTGGGACAGGAGGGCATTTTTGGCAGCAGTGGTCATGACTGAGTGGGCTTTTTTAGGAACCCCTTTTGCTCACCCCATATGGGGAAGAGGCTAGAAAAGGTGCCCCAAACACAGGCTATCCCACCATACCTGACTGGATAACCGTGTCCAAAGGGATCACTCCTAATGCGGTTGAAAAACAAAAACGTTTCTTGCAACTTGGAAAGTCCGTACCCTACTTGATGAATCAAAAAGTGAAAGACCCAAATGCAGAAGTCATACCTTTATGCTACCACTGTACACTTTTGGATCCAACTTTCCCAGCAGCACAGAAAGTAATTTTAGAAAGACAAGAAACCCACAGTCAAAAGTTTTTTTCTCCTGCTGATAATAGCTCATCTTAACTAATTAGCCTCTCACAGTTTGTATGGTAACTTCCAACTTATCTGTATGTGTATATATATATATATAATCTTACTATATGTTCCATTCTATGCATCCGATGAAGTGGGCTGTAGCCCACGGAAGCTTAGGCTCTAAGAAATTTGTTAGTCTCTAAGGTGCCACAAGTACGCCTGTTCTTTTTGCGGATACAGACTAACATGGCTGCTACTCTGAAACCAGTCAAATATGGATCACTGGATTCTCGCCAATGTATTCAGAGACATTGTTATTATGGAAGGACATCACAAATCTAAGGCATTCTGGTGCCTCCTGATGCTAAGCACTTACCACAGCCTGTGATGCATTCCATGGCTATTGTAAGTGAGGATAATGAAATAATACAGTCCTATGTTGGAAAACAATAGAAGAAAATATTCTTTGCAAATAAAATTCCTTTTTTCAAAGAAAACTATCAGTTTATTTGGTTTTTTCCTAAAGAAAGACATTTTACATCCTGTGCCTTTTGTAAGATACGGGTGAATAAAAGCCTGATCTGCCTGGGATTGTAGAAACTGATGATCACTCAACAGCAATTATTATGTATGTTCTCTGGAGCCTTCTAACAATAACTTTGTCACTTAGTTCCCTTTTTCATGAGTTGATGTTGTTTCAATTGTCTTTAGTCAGCTTGATTCCTAACAGCATTCCTGGTATTCTCTCCTACAGAACACTTATGTCTAGTTCCTGCAACCATTATTCGTGTGACTAGATGTTGAACACAATCTGCAGCTCTTTGTTAAAGACCCATTTACTGATGATACATTGATAACGGCTCAGTTATTTTCTATATTTAAAAAAGGTGGTAAGTCACAGTTTTATTAAGAACAATTTGAAACACACAAGGGAAGAGTCTTTGCAGGTCTGCTTACAAATTGATAGCCTATTGATACATTCCTATATATATTCCTCAGTACTACACAGTAGGAGTTCAGAAGTTCCCTTCAGAGGATGGGCTAGTTTAAATCCCTCTCGGAGGTACAGTAATTCCTAATTCTTCCCAAATCCAGTTCAGTATCTGAATTTAACTACTCAAAACCACAAAAATCACTTTCTGCCTTTAACACACCTGCCCACTGTTGCAATCTTGCATACAGAATAGTTTGTGTAGTGTCATGCTTATTCTGAAACCTAACTCTTGCCTCTGCACAAAACTTGAATATGGAGCTGACTACATGCCCCCAAATCTAATGCCCTCGCCCACCGTCTCTGCCTCTGAGAGAGGAAGTTGCTGACACATGAGGAAGTTGATTCCTTTCTGGCCCATTGCCCTTTATATCCTGCACTCTACCCGAATCAAAAACTCTGCTTCAGTAAATCTCTCTGCTGCATTCAGTCCTCGCCTACCGACCTAGACATCCCCCTTGGCCCTTCTTCTGTTCAGTTGTTCCCATCATATGCGCACAGAAGAACTAATTTAGAAATGTTTCAGAGTTTTTTAAAAAGTATTGGAACTATAACTTGTATAATGACACAAACAATATATCAGCATGCATTTGAGAGAGCAACTTTACTGTTCTGTGGCAAAGATAAGAGTCAGTCATGAAGGTCACCCCGAACAAGCATCAAGTATTCTGAATATGCTACGTATTTTACAAAAGAACTAATTTAGGAATATTTCAGTGATTTTTTTTTTAAACTTATGGCACTATTTCTTTTATCTGTCTACTGTAAAGCCAATGCCTTAGCTTCCATCAATTCAATTGTATAATGCCAAAAAAAGTGAACTTCTGTTCATACATACACATATCTATGGAGCTGTATGTGTGCCCACAAAAAAGTTATGAGTATGTGTGATTCTCTAATATAGATATATAATATTTATATGTATGCTAACATACATATTTATATGCATTATACTGGTATGTACTATGTGCCTTTGTGTGTGGGGTGTGTGTATATACACATACACACAATATGATAACATATTAAATGTGCAATATTAAATATAAAAATAAGTATTAATATTCTGTTAGAGTTTCAGTATCAAGCAGGCTGACTGTACTGGGCCTTCTGTGTCTGTACAGGTTTCTCAGATCATTATCTGCCTTTGCAAGGAGTGCATTTACCGTTCTTTGATGTGCATTTAATAAAGTAAATTTGTTTCTCTATACCATACATTGCTGGTTTTCATTTGTTGTTTGGTGGCCCCAATACTCCATAGTCTCTAAAATGCACAAAAGCCAGATGCTACTGGAACTCTCACCACTAACCTTATCATTATATATTGTGGCTGGGGTTAAAACCTTTGAAAGCTTTTAGTTTAATGTGATCTGAAGGACAAATTGTTAAAAGATATTTATGAACCTAGATCTTGCATATACTAGGTTGCTGCAATTTATTCTGAAAATTCACACTAGCCTCGGAAACCTAATATTTTGTTAATTTAATTAATTAGATTTACTGTGTAGAAAGGAATATACCTATATATTGGATGGGAAATGTATTTTTATGCTATTTCAAACAATAAATTAAAGACTATTTCTATTTTTTTAAGAGATGTTATCTATGATATTACTGAACACTATTTAATGTGTGCTTTGTAAACTTCTCTAAACTGTCTCGAGCACTTTTAGTTTCTTCAAAAGATATGTTTTGATTATCTTTGGGGAAATAATTTTACAGGTTTTTTTTAGCAATTTTAAAATTAAAGAACCAGTGGGAATTATTTTATTATTATTGTTATTACAACCATAGTACTGAGGAGCCCCAGTCATGGACCAGGACCGCTATATAAAGACACAACAAAATATGGCTCCTGCCCCAAAGAGCTTACAATGTAAAACAAACGGCAACAAATGGATACTGACAGCAGGAGGAGGAGTACATGGAAACAAATGAGGCAGTACTGGTCAGCATGATAGGCTATGGTCTCAATATACCAGCATGAGTATGCAAGAAACCAAATGAGTAAGAGTCAAGTTGTTTGTAGGTCAACTGCCACCCAAAGAATTGCATCCATAGCTTTGACTCAGATTTGACCAACATAATCAGGTTCAGAGTTTGAGAAAATAACATGAACTTATATAGCTATTTACAATTTAATGCTACCTTCCCAACTTGAAACAAATGATTGAAGTGGGTCTGCTACACTGAGCTTGAGATCACTCAACTGATTTGCATTTGCAATTCAACTGCAGATACAAAAAGGCAGGCGCAAATTGCACCTGCAAATAGACAGCTAGTCTTTAGGCAATTTGATCTGAACTCTATGCTGGAAACCAACAGAAATTCTGTTCTATGTACAGAAAAAAAGAACTATTTTCCAATCATAATGGATGTAGAAAATACAGTTAACAATGTGGTATTGACCAAATTAAATCTAAATTGACATTTTCCTTTACAGAGTATCCCTGATAAAAACCTCATGTATGAAATGTTGCTACTCATTTCAATATCTATGTTTAATGTGAATTTAAGATAAGCCTTTCATACCATTTACAAATATATACGTTAGCCATTATAATATCATTCGTTTCAGTCACTCATCATTACTCCTTAAATGCAAAGTAAGAGTTCAACAACTCCACTGACAGCAGTGATAAATTAGAAGAAACCAAATGAGTAAAAGGTACTATGTCTGGCCATCACAGAACTGGGGAGATTGTAAAAATAACAGAAACCTTTAATTAACTCAGGAAATTAAAAGGTGACTTTAATAAAGCAGCCTTAATAACAAGCCACACTCAAATGAACTCACGAACACGTTAATCAAGAACAAGAAGTAATTTCAGGTGTATAAATGATTAGGTGCTTATACCCAGCTACAATTAAACAAAAGACAAATATGTTTGACACTGCTACCCAGATAAATGATGATTCTATGACATTAAGGACCATAAACAAAGCATAAACTACATGCTTCTAATTACTAAAGTTGGAAGCAGTGTTGGTTGCATAATGAACACTTGTTTTTATACAACAGGGAAATGAAAATTAAGAATCATTCTCCAACTCTTAACAGCATGCAAGATACTGTAGTATATTGAATCGAGCCCACAGGCTAGCATTTCAAGTTGATAATGCAAACTCTTATTTTGTTTTTTTCAAATGTGAAGTACATTACCTGTACTCTGAGCGATCTATTGCAGCCTATTATGTGACTCCATATGTAAGGCCTTAGTAAAAAGTTCTGCTTCTGACCAGTTACCTCAGATTGACATCTTTGTGTTTCCTCTTTGGGAAACAACACATTTGCTGTGCATGTGAAATAAATCAACTATCAAGAAGCTGAAGACAAGTTATTGTACATGTTCAATAGCTGTTTTTCCAGAAACAGTAGGGTGGTCTCTTCCCCCTCTCCCCAACATACCCAAACTACTAATGTATTTCATGAATATATGTCCTGAAATATTTCATTTTCAACAAAACAAAACAACACAAAACCACCTTTGAGTTACAGCAGTGCAAACAGGCACAAAAGCCTACAAAACAGCCATTTTAGTGGAAACCCTATTACCTAATAATAATTGGAATGAAAATATTTTACTTAAAAAAATATGCTCCCAGACTTCTGCATCATTTTATGGATGAGTGCTGATGAGTACTGCTGAAACTAGAGCATTTAAAGCACAAACCCTTGCAGACAGTAGCCATACTAACATGAATAGGCTAAACTACAACTATAAGATACCTACATTTTCAATGTAATTCAGCTGTTCTCTCCCTTCAATTTTTCTGCCAATGTATGCAAATTGGGTATTTTTAAAATTGAGATTTCTACTCTTTATTTATAACGCGAATGACAACAAAAAATACGGCTGCATGGTTACTGAAGTTCTAGTTACCTTAAGCTCAAATATTTTAAGAAAAATGGTTTAGACAAGTTAAATACTTCTTCCAACAATTTTTAAGAAGCTAACTTTGGTGACCTGATCGAAAAATTAAAATGTGGATAATCAGTTCTTAGGAGTACAATTCTTTTTCCAGTACTAAACCAGATATTTTTGTTACAAGTTAAGAACGAAAGTCCTTCATCTAGCAATCAAGATTTCTTTTTCCTGGTGTATTGTAAATGCCCCAAATGAGGATAATATGAACTGTCTGCAGCATGACTACAAGCACAGACTGACTTAGACTTTTAAGTGTCTCAGATTTTTCAGTTCAGAATGACAGGTAATTCACTTTTCAAAACCCATCACAAAGCTTAGGAAACTCTAACGGTAATAAAGTGTTCCAGATGTTTCTCTCAGTGACAACAACACAAATGCACAGAGGTCTATGGGGTTTTACCAGAGTAACAAAGAATGTAATTTGGAACAATGCCTCCAAGTCTTATGTAAATATGATTAGGATAGAGATAAACAGTTCCCTAGAAATATAATACTAGTATGCTTATTTTTAATGAAATGATTTCCTTACTGTTATATTCTCACACTATATTTAGCACTTTAAATACGTATCTGCCTTTTTTCTACAAAATGTCCCATTTGAGTTAGGGAATTAAAGTGTAGTCAATTTATAAGCCATGTTTGTTAACTCATTCAAATGAATTTTGGCAATGTACAGTTGTACCACGTTTATTCTCAGCAGCCATACCCCCCCCCCCCAGTTTATTCATTTCCTAAAGGAAATTGCAAGTTAATAGAAAAAGCAGCACTGGAACTGCCTCACATCCTATAGTTATTAATTAAGCAAAGTCTGGTTCAGTAACTCTGGGTACTCACAATATAGTTAAACAAAGCCCAGTGCTTCTTGAAATGAAGTTTCAACTTCAATAGTCATTCTACAAAATTTATGCATTAAAATCTATATTCTTCTTTAAAGAAATTGCTCATAAGATCTTTGAGTAAAGAAGCTCAACTTCTGACCACTTCATAGTAAGGACTCACAAGTGGAATATTTAAGAAATCATAGAAGCATCAAGATAAGTTATTTGGCATTTCTTTGGAGTCTGCTAATCATGGCATTCTGCTATATTCTTATATATAGATTATTACCCTGTAGTCAATAAAGCAAGAAGTTGCACTAACTACTTTATTAATAATATATAATGGTTAGCAAACTTTAAAATGTACTAATGTAAAAAAATTTTAAATGTTTCTGATAGCTGTAGATCTTACAGGATAATTTATAGTTGTATTTGGTATAAAATGTTAAGATAGCAGGTAGCATGCTGGGAAAAATGCACATAATCTCAGGTTGTGACAAGTCCATTCCTGTATAGCGAACATTTTCTTAAAAGGTAGCAGGTTATCATTAAAGTGATTTTTAGAATCCATCGCAATAAAAGGTTCTGACAATCTGTCAAATGTGCCTGTAAATTCTGAGAGGAATTTAAAAATCTATACTTACTGCAAGTCTGAAAGTTGGAGATACATGATGTTATAAATGATAAGTAAATGAAAAATATGGTACATCATGTTCATAGGCCAAATACAAGTTACAGAGAATACATGAGGCCAACTTCCATACACATACTGTGTAAAAAATACAGTCCCCCATTCTGATAATCAACAGACAGGAGGAGCTAAGCTAACTGTGTTGTATGAAAAAAAAACAAAGAAGAGTTTTTTCCTTTCACTAGGTTTCGCAGAAGGTAAAAAGAAAACCACTTTTCAGAGTTTGATTGTCATTCACGTTCATGTAAGGAAGTAGTTTGTTTTTTTTTCACTAGGGAACCTTCATTTCGTGTAGTCTGAACAAAATGTACATAACACACTAGAAATGAGTTAGGAGGGATTATTCAAGGTCAAACAGTAAATTATGCTTACTTGCTAATGCTATGTTTTCAGAGACTAAATTTCATCATTGTAATCTCAGCATCACTGTAGGGAGAGCTTGAAATGGGAGGAGGGAGGAGTTCCTTACACAGGTAAGAAGGAAATCCTAGTGAGGAATTTTGTTTCCCATAATATGAGAACAAGGGGTCACAAAATAATGGTAGGTAAATTTAAAACAAATACAAGGATATAATCCAGCCCCCACCCATTTTGCAGCCACAGATCTCCTTGGGCAGCAGTACAGGTATAATTCTGCTTTTCATAAGGAAGTGACGGTTCTGGTTCCTAGTCTTCAGTTGGAGTCAGTTTCCATGAAGGAAGCAGAATTCAGCCTCCAAACACCATTTTCAGGTAGTAGGACCTCCATCGTCCAATTTCTGCAATAACAAGGCAACTGAGCTTTTGCATGCCAGTCCTCATGGCAGCAGGGCGAGTGATACCACACAAAATTGAAACAGCGACACTGAACATCAGTTTACAATAAGAAATTCTTAATAATTTTCAATGAGAAATAAAACTCACTGGAAATGGTAAAACATATAAACTAGGTGATGTCCACTGTGATTGTTTCCTTTCCCATTTTATTTCATGCAAAAACATTAGGCTAATTATTTAACATGGTTTCTGAAAGTGATAATTATGGAACTGAGGTAAGAAGACGATACTTTCCACAAAAATTAACATTAAAAGATTTTTCTTGCAGAACCACTAGGGAACTAAGTGGATGATGAGAAATGGTCCGCATTATTTTGTTTCTCTGGGTTTTTTTCAGACAGACATGAAAATGATTGTCTAAGATCAAATCTCAATGTCATTTATCAGGTCACACAAGGATATAATACAGCAGAAATTATGGGTTTTTAATTATTGTTTAAAAGGTGATCTAAAATATATATTAAAAATAGCAAATTATGCACTGAGCGCATCAAATAGAAGACTAGCAAAGCCATCAGCACTAATTAATCCAAACTTCCTTTTATTTCTCTTGGGCTCCTGGTCATTGCTCCCCTTGTTAACAGGATTTGTTCTTTTAAATTCTTTAGGTGCTATTGAAAATCTTCCCCTGAATGCACATTTCCCAACTTCTAATCTTGTGCCTCAAGGATGTCTTTTCTAATTACTTTGCGCTATTCTGGTAATCTCACATCAACTAAGGAACCTTGGAAGCAGCTTACTGAGAAAAGATTCTGTAAGGGCTGTATTTATAATACTGTATATTTTTCCAGTGGTTTGTTTTAACATCAGCAAGAAGAAAATGATGATGTTTAAAGGTTAAAAGCATTTGTCAGTGTAGCAAGTGTCTATATTACAGCATTACAGCAACATAGTTGTGCTGCTGTAGCACTTGTAGTGTGGACCTAATTTTGTATTGTAGACATATCCATAGAGACTATATCAATTCTTCCTTTGTCTGCTGTTTCCCTTAATGTGAAATACTCTGAAATCTGAATCTGAAATAAGAGTCCATTAAATTGAAACATAACACACCCCATTCCCACATCTCCATCTATGCCCACTTAGTCTTCCATCTCTTTGCTGAGACTACAAACAAGGGTCCCAGTTAGTGCCAATATGGTGCTGGTTCTATTAAATCACTACACTGGTTTATTTTATATATGACATTAAACTTCCCTCAAAGCAAAACAACTTTCATTCACTACTCACCTGGACTAGATCTGAATAGGTGATTTGGGGAGTGAAAGACATGTTCCATCAGCAGGCACCTTAGTAATCCAGTCTTCTAAAACTGGTTTTATTTATTTCTGATATATATTAAGTAAATTTGACAATGACTGTAGAACATTTGACAAAATTGGGAAGGTTTTACTTTTTTTTTTTAACAAATGCTGTGAAATTCTGCAAAACTTTCTCTGTCTGCCCTCCCTCCCTCCAAACTATCCAAATATTTGTGAAGGAAAACCTAATGGTTTACATCAGCTTCACAAGTGGCAGTCAGAAAGGGGAAAAGTACATAACACATTCTCTTTGGGATGAAATAAAATATGTTGCTTATTTATGCATTGTTTCCAAAATAGGAACCATGTAGGGGAAATTATCTAGTTAGATTAGATTAATTAGACATACAGCCCATGAATCTCAATGACACAGTATACAGGTATATGCTCAGCTCTTCTGATTTATGTATTTTTAATTTAGGAGGTATTTTATTGCAATGCAGTGCTTATAAAAAAGGAAGGATGAAAATAATAGCCAGAGACAAGCATAGAATTGGCAAAGAATTTGTTTCAGAGTAGCAGCCGTGTTAGTCTGTATCCGCAAAAAGAAAAGGAGGACTTGTGGCACCTTAGACACTAACAAATTTATTTGAGCATAAGCTTTACAAAGAACTCTTAGTGCACATAAACTTAACCCTGAATTGGTATAGTTTTGAGCTTTTCCTGAGCACACATTAGTTTTTACATAGAAGGCAAACTATGGTGTTTTTGTAGCAATAAGACAAACTGTAATTAAGATTTGATGGAGACAAAATGTCTTGCAGTTGCATGCAACTGTTTTCAGCCCAGGACTAAAGAAGTGAAAAGATAATGCTTAAATCAGGTTTAGCAAGACTTAACAAAGTGGAAGAATATATAGCTGAAGAGTGTGGTTCTGGGAAGTTAGGTTGGTAGTGAGAGCAGGAGGGGGACAGCAGTACACACATGAAGCTCAGATATCACAATGTGGGTGTGGCAAAATATCTAGCTACATGATAGGGACAGGGAAGTAGTGACGGAGCAGAGTTGGAAAGGTATGGGGGAGCAAGGACTATTAGGGGAGATATAAAGACATAGAAGGAAACTAAGTGAGGTCCTCAGAAGAAGGGGGAGTTACAGTGGACAGAGCTGTGCAGGAGGTAGGTCAAGGGGGGATCTGACTGGTAGCTGTGCTGGCTGGGTAGGATAAGCTGCACCAGAATGCTAGGTAGTGGGGGAAGAAGATGGGACAACATGCTGCCAGCTAACCTGAAGAAGCTGTGTGCAAGCCACTGCAGTGGTTGGGATAAGGGAAAAGAGGGTCTGTTGAGAGACAGAGAACCAGGGGAAGCAGAATGGAAGGCAGCTGAGAATAGGATGAGTACAAAATCAAAAGGAGGAGGGATAGCTCAGTGGTTTTAGCATTGGCTTGCTAAACCCAGGGTTGTGAGTTCAATCCTTAAGGGGGCCATTTGGGATCTGGGACAAAAATTGGGGATTGGTCCTGCTTTGAGCAGGGGGTTGGACTAGATGACCTCCTGAGGTCCCTTCCAATCCTGGTATTCTATGAAAGGGTTCAAGTCCTTCAGCAGTGATTCAAACCCTTGATATTAGAGCATCTGTGATGTGCCAGCAATACCACTTCCTGCCATAATCTCCAGCTGAAAAGTGATTTTTAGAGGATGATAGAATTGGATCATGAGTGAGGCAAAGCAGAGGATCCCATCTAGAGCAGCCTAAGAGTCAAGGTCAGACAAAGCAAGCAATTGGCCATACTTAGATGCTGGGGACCGAGTGCAAAAAGGGAGAAGGAGGATGCAGCACCGATTTCCCAGCCCTGATATAAAAGGAAAAGCTATGAACTGTAGGATACACAAAATATCCCAGGCCGCATTCATTTTACTGATTGTTACCATGCTAACAAATGCTATTACTTTACTGAAATGTTACTGCTTCCTGCAAGGTCACTTGTAAAAACTATGAATGCAGTCCAGGTAAGACTGCAGTCCTTGATGATGTTTTAGTGGCTGGTTCATTTAGTTCTTTTTTATTTTTTTTTAAACAACAGTTTTTAGACCAGTGTCATTGCAATAAAGTCTATCCTTCAGACAAAATGATGCACCATTTAAAAATATTAACATAAATTTCACTGTAAGATGATTAAGACCAAAGTAGTTCTATACAAATTAATTTAGGTAAGTACAGCAGATAAATAAATCAGCACACTTCTACTCTCAGAAAGCACTTCAAGCAATTTCAAGTCATTAAAAATACTTTTAGCGCCAACATTTTGGCTCGTAGTGTAGTCCTAATGGCCATGACAGTATGTTCTACTACTGCCTATATTGCTTTTATTACATACCCTGATCTATTTGATGATCATGTCAGGATAACAGAGAACTACCAAAAAAAACCCCTAAAATAATGAATTATATTTTGGACAAGTCTAATAAAAGTGTTAATCAAAAATACAATAAATGTCAGAAGCTCCCATAAATCGTACATTTTATACATTCCTCTTGCGAAACATTTACCTGTTGGAGGAACAGCTCTAAAAGGGCAAAGAGAAAGATACGGAAAAGGGAAGTTTCAGAGGAGCAGCCGTGTTAGTCTGTATCCACAAAAAGAAAAGGAGGACCTGTGGCACCTTAGAGACTAACCAATTTATTTGAGCATCAGCTTTTGTGAGCTACAGCTCACTTCATCGGATGCATTCAGTGGAAAATACAGTGAGGAGATTTATATACACAGAGAACATGAAACAATGGGTGTTACCATACACACTGTAACAAGAGAGATCAGGTAATGTGAACTTTTATGTAGAGACTGTCCAGTTTGGCCAATGTACATGGCAGAGGGGCATTGCTGGCACATGATGGCATATATCACATTGGTAGATGGGCAGGTGAATGATCCTCTGATAGTGTGGCTGATGTGATTAGGCCCTATGATGGTATCCCCTGAATAGATATGTGGACACAGTTGGCAATGGGCTTTGTTGCAAGGATAGGTTCCTGGGTTAGTGGTTCTGTTGTGTGGTGTGTGGTTGCTGGTGAGTATTTGCTTCAGGTTGGGGGGCTGTCTGTAATTCTTTACGTAAAAGAATAAATGGACACAAATCAGAAGTCAAGAATTACAACATTCAAAAACCAGTCAGAGAACACTTCAATGTCTTTGGTCAGTGGGGGAGATTTAGGTTGGATATTAGGAAAAACTTTTTCACTAGGAGGGTGGTAAAACACTGGAATGCATTACCTAGGGAGGTGGTGGAATCCCTTTCCTTAGAAGTTTTTAAAGTCAGGCTTGACAAAGCCCTGGATGGGATGATTTAGTTGGGGATTGGTCCTGCTCTGGGCAGGGGGTTGGACTAGATGACCTCCAGAGGTCCCTTCCAACTCTGATATTCTATGATTCTATGATTCCAGACCTAAAAGTGGCAATTCTTCAACAAAAAAACTTCAAAAACGGACTCCAACGAGAGACTGCTGAATTGAAATTAATTTGCAAACTGGATACACTTAACTTAGGCTTGAATAAAGACTGTGAGTGGATGGGTCATTACACAAAGTAAAACTATTTCCCCATGTTTATTCACCCCCCCCGCACTGTTCCTCAGACGTTCTTGTCAACTGCTGGAAATGACCCACCTTGATTATCACTACAAAAGTTTCCCCTCCCCCACCCCGCTGGTAATAGCTCACCTTACCTGATCACTCTCCTTACAGTGTGTATGGTAACACCCATTGTTTCATGTTCTCTGTGTATATAAATCTCCCCACTGTATTTCCACTGCATGCATCCGATGAGGTGAACTGTAGCTCACAAAAGCTTATGCTCAAATAAATTTGTTAGTCTCTGAGGTGCCACAAGTACTCCTTTTCTTTTTGCGGATACAGACTAACACGGCTGCTACTCTGAAACCTGTCATTATGCAAGGCACTGAATTTAGCCGTACGGTGTGGAAATCTATCAACTTCATGAAAAAACTCGTACAGATACAGACAGACATTATCTTCCTTTCCAAATGCAAACAGATGGACATCATACCAAAAGGACCGAAGGTAAAAAATCCATTACAATCTACATACCACATAGACTATGCTGACAGCTTGTGCTACATACTCTCAAAGAAACTGCGGAACCACCTGATCAACATCCTACACAGCAAACAGGGAAAGATTAAGAATGAGCTCTCAAAACTAGATACTCTCATAAAAAACCAACCTTCCACACAAACTTCCTCGTGGCTGGACTTTACAAAAACTAGACAAACCATTTACAACACACACTTTGCTTCTCTACAAAAGAAAAAGGACACTAAACTATCTAAACTACTACATGCCACAAGGGGCCACAACAGTGGTTCCCTTAACCCACCCAGCAATATTGTTAATCTATCCAACTATACTCTTAGCCCAGCAGAAGAATCTGTCCTATCTCGGGGCCTCTCCTTCTGTCCCTCCACTCCCACAAACATGATACAGTTCTGTGGTGACCTAGAATCCTATTTTCGACGTCTCCGACTCAAGGAATATTTCCAACACTCCTCTGAACAACATACTAACCCACAGAGACCCTCCTACCAAGACTACAAAAAGAAGGATTCTGGGTGGACGACTCCTGAAGGTCAAAACAACAGACTGGACTTCTACATAGAGTGCTTCCTCTGACGTGCATGGGCTGAAATTGTGGAAAAGCAGCATCACTTGCCCCATAACCTCAGCTGTGCAGAACATAATGCCATCCACAGCCTCAGAAACAACTCTGACATCATAATCAAAAAGGATGACAAAGGAGGTGCTATCGTCATCATGACTAGGTCGGAATATGAACAAGAGGCTGCTAGGCAGCTCTCCAACACCACTTTCTACAAGCCATGACCCTCTGATCCCACTGAGGGTTACCAAAAGAAACTACAGCATTTGCTCAAGAAACTCCCTGAAAAAGCACAAGAACAAATCCGTACAGACACACCCCTGGAGCCCCGACCAGGGCTTTTCTATCTGCTACCCAAGATCCATAATCCTGGAAATCCTGGACGCCCCATCATCTCAGGCATTGGCACCCTGATAGCAGGATTGTCTGGCTATGTAGACGCCCTCCTCAGGCCCTACGCTACCAGCACTCCCAGCTACCTTCGAGACACCACTGACTTCCTGAGGAAACTACAATCCATCGGTGATCTTTCTGAAAACACCATCCTAGCCACTATGGATGCAGAAGCCCTCTACACCAACATTCCACACAAAGATGGTCTATAAGCCGTCAGGAACAGTATCCCCGATAATGTCACGGCAAACCTGGTGGCTAAACTTTGTGACTTTGTCCTCACCCATAACTATTTTACATTTGGGGACAATGTATACCTTCAAATCAGCGGCACTGCTATGGGTACCCACATGGCCCCACAGTATGCCAACATTTTTATGGCTGACTTAGAACAACGCTTCCTCAGCTCTCGTCCCCTAATGCCCCTACTCTACTTGTGCTACACTGATGACATCTTCATCATCTGGACCCATGGAAAAGAAGCCCTTGAGGAATTCCACCATGATTTCAACAATTTCCATCCCACCATCAACCTCAGCGTGGACCAGTCCACACAAGAGATCAACTTCCTGGACACTACAGTGCTAATAAGCGATGGTCACATAAACACCACCCTACACCGGAAACCTACTGACCGCTATACTTACCTACATGCCTCCAGCTTTCATCAAGACCACACCACACAATCCATTGTCTACAGCCTAGCTCTATGATACAACCGCATTTGCTCCAACCCCTCAGACAGAGACAAACACCTACAAGATCTCTATCAAGTGTTCTTACAACTACAATAACCACCTACTGAAGTGAAGAAACAGATTGACAGAGCCAGAAGAGTACCCAGAAGTTACCTACTACAGGACAGACCCAACAAAGAAAATAACAGAACACCACTAGCCATCACCTTCAGCCCCCAACTAAAACCTCTCCAAAACATCATCAAGGATCTACAACCTATCCTGAAGGACTACCCATCACTCTCACAGATCTTGGGAACAGGCCAGTCCTTGCTTACAGACAGCCCCCCAACCTGAAGCAAATACTCACCAGCAACCACACACCACACAACAGAACCACTAACCCAGGAACCTATCCTTGCAACAAAGCCCGTTGCAAACTGTGACCACATATCTATTCAGGCGACACCATCATAGGGCCTAATCACATCAGCCACACTATCAGAGGCTCATTCACCTGCTCATCTATCAATGTGATATATGCCATCATGTGCCAGCAAAGCCCCTCTACCATATACATTGGCCAAACTGGACAGTCTCTACGTAAAAGAATAAATGGACACAAATCGGACGTCAAGAATTATAACATTCAAAAACCAGTCTGAGAACACTTCAGTCTCTTTGGTCACTCGATTACAGATCTAAAATTAGCAATTCTTCAACAAAAAAACTTCAAAAACAAACTCCAGCGAGAGACTTCTGAATTGGAATTAATTTGCAAACTGGATACAATTAACTTAAGCTTGAATAAAGACTGGGAGTGGATGGGTCATTACACAAAGTAAAACTATTTCCCCATTTTTATTCCCACCCCCACTGTTCCTCAGATGTTCTTGTCAACTGCTGGAAATGGTCCACCTTGATTATCACTACAAAAGGCTTTCTCCCCTCACCCCCCGGCTCTCCTGCTGGTAATAGCTCACCTTACCTGATCACTCTCCTTACAGTGTGTATGGTAACACCCATGGTTTCATGTTCTCTGTGTATATAAATCTCCCCACGGTATTTTCCACTGAATGCATCCGATAAAGTGAGCTGTAGCTCACGAAACCTTATGCTCAAATAAATTTGTTAGTCTCTAAGGTGCCACAAGTACTCCTTTTCTTTTTACAGAAAAGGGACAAAAGCTCTTTTCATGCATTTTAAAAGGTCTTTCCAATTTATTTATTCAATTTCACGTACTGATTTATGAACTAGCTTTATACTCCTATGGCTTAATTTTTGACATCAACAAACATCTCATATGGATGAATGTCATTAACTTTGATTTCTGGTCAGATTATAAACCAACTCCCATAAGGCAAGATACAGTCAATTATTTTCCCCTTATGTTGCTATCATGAAATATTACTGATTTTTAATATACTCCTTGCAGAATAAGAATCTCTCACCAACACAGTGAATTTCAGGTGTCTGATCCTGAGACAACAAATTTAATAAAGTGCAGAGTACAACTTCAAATGTATCTGATTTATAATGATTTTTTACTATGTTTTGATTTCACTAAAGTTACCCAGACTACAAATGACTTGCCCCTCTCTCTGTCGACATTATAAATCCACTTTGATAAAAATCCTTGCAGGCAAATGGCGGGAATATAACTACACAAAACACTCTAGATTTGCTAGTAAGGATACACTTTGCATTTTTATAAGGTTCAAGGAATATTATACTAGTAGATGAAATTACAAAGCTGTCAGTTATGTACTGGATCCCCATAGTGATGTTGGTATGATGCTATGAAATCTCAGGAACTCTTTGTCGGGTTTCCAAAGCTATGCAGATGCTTTTCAAGCCTGTGGTGAAGATACTCACTAGTTTGCCTCACTTTCAGCTGACAGCACTGAATGCTAATAAATAAGACTCCGTTTCTGGAAGGACATCACATCACTGTAAGATAGGGCTTTATACCAAAAATCCCATAAAGCTGCCATACAGGGCTGCTGTGAATAGTGGTGCAACAGCTACTCACTCTCAGTCAGAATATACATTGTGCTGATAATTTTTGACAATTTACATACAGTATGCTGGCCTGGCATTGACTGGACCTTGAAAAACAACATTAACTGCCAACTAACCAGGATATGCATAGTGTCAAAGGTGGTGCTGCTCCACAGCACCCTCTACAGGACCAAGAGAGGTGCTGCAGGGCACTCTGCCTTAAGCTACAAGTTGTGTGGCCACCGGCTCGGAGCAGGGCAGCCCATACGGTAAGCTCAGCATCAGTCTCTAAACAGTTAACTAAGGATAACAAAGCTCCGAATTTGTCTGTCTGTGCCTTTAAACTAAAACAAACCAAACACCCTCCAAAGGCAAGTACTTAGTTGCTGTGCTTGAGGGCTCTGGGCTAACACTGAGGAGCTCCTCCTTCTACATCCCAGTTTCATTGCCCTGGAGAAGAAGCATGCGAGCCCTCTTAACAGGCTGGATAGCTCCCTATTGGTCAGCATCTCCTCCTGGCCCTTCTAGGTCTCTGGAAGACTAACTTGTTGGTAGCATGGTCTGAGAGGGTTTTCCTTGAGGAGGGGGCTGTCAAGGAATGACGCCTCCAGAAAAGGGCAGAGAAAGTCTGATAACCCCACCATGCATGGGCTCTTCTCTCTCTCCCATGGTGCATACTTGATACTTCTCTTATCCTCATGGAGATAAGGAGCAACAAATACCATTTCTTTGGCCATACGAAGTGCCAATCTCCCCAAGAATTCTTCTACCCATCTTGACGTGATCAGGAGGAAGGAATCTGGTCATTCAAAATGTCACCAGGTATCCTGGCAGTGGAAAGTTGGTTGAAATACACCCAAATAGTTCTAGGGAGTGCTTTTAGGAGGTCAAGCAGAATGTCAGCTACGATACCTGGTTTCAGCCTCCCTGTGTCATGAAATCTGGAACAATCAGTGCTTGTATACTCCCCTGCTACATAATGTGACAATGTGAACTGCATCAGTGAACAGAATTTGGCCCCATAGCTAGATGTTTTCACAGCACATTTGTCCATGCTATTTTTATGCATTTCTATTATTTAGAGATGTACAGGTTTGTTAATTTTAAATTAATTATTCTTTCCCTCCCACACACATTTCACACTAATGTGTCAAAGTACGAACCTAGACAAACATTTCTGGTTCTTGCAAAAATGACAATAAAGTTGACCATTTTTAGATAAAGACTCTGGGTAAATTTGCTCCCTTTAGGTTTGGTACAAATTTAATTTCCAGTCAATCATACTGATTATGCCAATTTATTAGTCAATAACTCCAAAGATATATGCATCCACTGCAGTTTAAAAATGTCACTTGTCACTACATCAGTATGGAAGGAAAGCAGTCTGAGAATTTGCAAACAAATGAGTGAGGTCATCTAGAATATCTCAGTACTTAATCAAATTGGGAGGGCAGCACTTTCTAATCAAGTAGTTACCCTATACGGCTTCCTGAAATTTGAGGGATTGAATGTGGCCAGGTTCAACACACCTGAGGAAATTCAGATTTAAAGGGGCAGTTTTAGACAAAAATGTGCAACTGGATGGACTACAGTCTTAAAGATAATGGCTTTCCCAATATGTGTTCTATTCCTTTGGCATGTTTTTCTACAGAGAGATAATTGAAGAGAACAGGGGCTTGCTTTGAATGATCAAAGGTTTGGCTCTTGTCAGCTAAGAGAAGAGTGTGCCAAATGCTGAGTCTTCACTTGGCATTGCCTGCATTATAAGGACTTTTCATTTCAAACTTCATCTCCAACTATAGCTATGTTTCTAATGGGATACAATCCTTTCAAAACAAGGTGTATTTTACTCCATCTGCAATTAACGTGGCCATTATTTAGACATATGCACCTTCTAACGGAAGATGAAATGAAGAGTTCTACAGCCATCTGCAGAAAATTCCCTGACAGTGTGCAAAAACATGATGTGCTGCTGAATACTTAAGATGTCAGAGCCAAAGCAAGAGCAGAGGGAGTGGATCAGATTATAAGAGAGTGACATGGATTAGGAAAAGGAGATTAATAAGCATGGACATTATACTTTAGTAGTCTCTGGATTCTGTTCAGATAATCACTTGGTTCTCGTTTCTAATATTTGAGCATCATACTAAAAATAAATAATGGGCAAGTTCACATATCATGCAGCTTGCACTGTTATTCTGAAGAAAAAGAAAATGTGTCTTAAAAGTATAAATCCTTCTTCAGATTCAATATTGACTGAAATTACTAACGAGCAAAATTCAATCTCCACTTCCAATAAATTACACAAATTAAGTGACTTTGTCAGTCATGCAGTGTCAAACGTCAAAGAGTAGCACAAAGAGGAAATAAATAAATGCTTTAAAATATTGCTTGTGTTTAAGAAAATTTCCAAAGGAGTTGTGGGAAGAGATAAGATGTGCCTTTATTTAAGTTTCACCAATGTTACCTCAGGGGGAAAAAAAAAAGACACTATAATCTGTTTTCTGATTAAGTGTCATAGCTCACAGAAAGTGTAGGACCAGTGTAGGAAGCAGAAGATTGTTACCACATTGTAGTTTTAAATACTGAACGGAGCAATTATGTACATAAAAATGATTAGGAGGAATTATTAATAGAAGAGAAACTGGGGCATACGGGGTGGGGATCAAGGGAGTGTTTTCTCAAGTTTTGATTACCAGAAGTGAGGCACAGTCCACAGTTACAGGGGCTCTGAAATGTGCTTGGGATCTGCCAGCAGATCTCTAGCTAGAAAGAAAGATGTTCTATGTATTGATGTCTAAGGGACAGAGCAATGGACTGGGCACCAGGAAACTTGGGTTATATTCCCAGCTCTGCTAAATACCTATTGTGTGATTTTGGTCAAATAATTTCACCTCTCTGTGCTTCTTCTTCCCCTCCCAGCCTTGTGCAATTTGAGATTAAATTCTTCAGAACAGGGACTGTCCCCTACCAGGTCTGTTGACCTAGCTGCATCTATACTGGGAGTTAGGACATCTAAACTGTCATAAATATAAAGGGAAGGGTAAACCCCTTTGAAATCCCTCCTGGCCAGGGGAAAGCTCCTCTCACCTGTAAAGGATTAAGAAGCTAAAGGTAACCTCGCTGGCACCTGACCAAAATGACCAATGAGGAGACAAGATACTTTCAAAAGCTGGGAGGAGGGAGAGAAACAAAGGGTCTGTGTCTGTCTGTATGCTGCTCTTGCCAGGGACAGAACAGGAATGGAGTCTTAGAACTTTTAGTAAGTAATCTAGCTAGGTATGTGTTAGATTATGATTTCTTTAAATGGCTGAGAAAAGAATTGTGCTGAATAGAATAACTATTTCTGTCTGTGTATCTTTTTTGTAACTTAAGGTTTTGCCTAGAGGGGTTCTCTATGTTTTTGAATCTAATTACCCTGTAAGATATCTACCATCCTGATTTTACAGGGGGGATTTCTTTATTTCTATTTACTTCTATTTTTTTATTAAAAGTCTTCTTGTAAAAAACTGAATGCTTTTTCATTGTTCTCAGATCCAAGGGTTTGGGTCTGTGGTCACCTATGCAAATTGGTGAGGCTTTTTATCCAACATTTCCCAGGAAAGGGGGGGTGCAAGTGTTGGGAGGATTGTTCATTGTTCTTAAGATCCAAGGGTCTGGGTCTGTAGTCACCTAGGCAAATTGGTGAGGCTTTTTACCAAACCTTGTCCAGGAAGTGGGGTGCAAGGTTTTGGGAAGTATTTTGGGGGGAAGGACGCGTCCAAACAGCTCTTCCCCAGTGACCAGTATTAGTTTGGTGGTGGTAGCGGCCAGTCCAAGGACAACGGGTGTAATATTTTGTACCTTGGGGAAGTTTTGACCTAAACTGGTAAAGATAAGCTTAGGAGGTTTTTCATGCAGGTCCCCACATCTGTACCCTAGAGTTCAGAGTGGGGGAGGAACCTTGACATAAACTATGGTGCTTAGGGTATGACATTTTTCACAGCCCTGAGTGACATGGCTAAGTGCATCTAATTCTTAAGTATAGACCAGACCTCAGAAAGTGGAGCCAATTTCATCTCCCTGATTCTCTGCTTGACATCTAGTGCAGGTTAAATCAGCTTCGGGGCTGCTCTAAATTGCTTCAGTTGGCAATGGCCCCCACTCCTTCCCATCTTGCCTCTGATACTTCCCCAGTGCAGGGTGGTATGGGGAGGGTGCAGTAAACCCTGGCTATGCCTGTTCAATGCCCAGTAGGGAATTACCCAGTTAGGGGAAATGATGTCCAAAGGGAGAATGGAAGGGGCAGAGAATATCTCTCCTATCAAGGTGAATAGCCCCTTCTCTTCCTCAGCCCCCCCCCCCAAGCCTTCCTTCCAATTAGGGCCTAAGATACGTTTAGTTCTAAAAGAAGCATTTTACTCATAGTGTGTCATGTAGCCAGAAACTGCTGCAAAGTGCAAACATTTGTCTCTGGCTGTAAAAGAGCAGTATTAATGAGGCAATGCAGTGCAGCAGGAGTGTGGGATGTTCATCCTGTGAAGTCAGCTATGGGCATAATCTTTGATGCAATTGATTTGCTCCTGGGACATTACTGTATTTGCATTTGAATATTTCTTAGAGGCAACATTTTGGGGCTATTTCTATGAATGTGCCTCTTTTGCAATCATCAATATTTTGCACACAAAACGCCACTTGCACCATTTGTGCGCCTCCCTCAGAAATTACATTGTAGACACCAAAACCACTTGCGCCTGTTATTGTATATGCTAAAATCTACCTATGGCAAAATGACTTTTGAACATTGAGACTTGAATATACATATCTACTAAGGGAGAAAAATTACCATCGGATTTGAGATCTTTAAAGAGAATTTCATAGTGAGGAAAAATTCAAAAATATGTTAAAATATAACTCAGTTTGCCAGTCACATGACTTCTTGTCAAATATGCTTACTAGCAAAGATATTTAAGTTTAAATATTTGATCCTTGCCAGCTTTCTCTCCTACATCAGCCCAAATACTAAGTTTAAACCAGTATATTTTCGTTAGTGTTAGATATCAACACGTGATCATCACAGAAGTTAGACCTACAGAGGTAGGTCATTTAGTCTGTTCCCCGACAGTGTGGATTGCTCCCTATTGTACAGTTGCAAGATCTACATTGTTAAAATGGCTCAAGCAACAGGATTTCTACTACTTCTCTTGGAAGATTATTTCACAGTGCATCAGACATTTTTTCCTGATAATTAGCTTCATTTTCCCCTTTCTTAATTTCATTAAATTACTCCTAGAGTCACACTTTTTTCTTTTACTGAAGAACAGAACTAAGGTACACATCTCCAATCCTCTCATACTTCCCCAGCTTTTTATGACCTTTCCAAAATAATTGCCAGTGGTAAAGAAAGATTATTAGTTTAAAGTGAGGTTCCACACTGAAATATCTGTTTGTAAAATGGCTATTTTTTCACTCCACATATGTCACTGAATGATCTCCATATCAAATGTACTCAGCTGGCAAGTAAAATGATGTTTTCTAACTGCCAGCTCTGCAAACTCAACTGAGATCTTTCCATTTTGTGCATCACCCCATCATAAAGGTTCTGCAGGAAAAACCTTGCCCTCAGTGACATCTGGATAAAGCCCTTGCCTGCCATGGGTTTGCATAGGTGTAAGTAACTGAAACTTGGTAAACAATCCTGTTGATGATGCTCAAGATGGACCAGAATTTGTAGCTCTATCTCCTTCAGAGTTGGCCCAGCAGTGCTAAAAACAAATCATGTGACATTTGTTAGTCACACTGCTTAAAGCACAACAGGCAGGCACCTCAGATACTGTGTTGAAGAGGGAAGTATAAGAACCTATAGAACAAAATATGAGTAAAAAGCAATACGCATTTTGCCACTAAAGTTAATAGTCTGAATACATATGGAGGAGCCGATCTGTTGATAAAAGGAGAATAATTTTTAAAGTAACCTTTTACACCTTAATAGCCTAGGATGCTTGTTGTATTTCCCAGCTGATTTATCTATGTATCCTCTTTATTTCTGTCTTTAGACACTATTAATTTCTTCTTCTTTTCAGCTATGCCCTTAGCGGGTCCACGCATCTTTCTGTCGATGCCTTTCTTCTCTCACTTAAATTCAGTGTATGTTATCACTCAAGCAAGTACAGGGCTTCTTCGATCACATTCCATAGAGGAAGCATTTATCAACCAACTCACTATGGAGGCACAAGTTGCAGCTCCTTAGTTAAGATTAAGTTTTGCACTTAAAGTAGAGATTCAATATCTTTGTTATGTACAAAAAAAAAACAGCATACCCTAGCCAAAATAACAGTATTTACTCTGAGTATGGAATTAATTTTCTGAGAGTTTACAAGTAAATCTGTTAATTCATTTAGGAGTTAAAATCCATTAAAGATGAGACTCTTAAGAGACTTTCCACCTAGTGATATTTTATTTTGTCCTGAATGATCTGAATAACAGAGACTTTTACATTTACTGAAATTTTGTGTATGTGCTACATTTGAAGAATTTTCTTTACAATTAATGATCATTTCCCCTCATTATTCCTCACAACTGAAAGTTTATTTTTCAGTCGGGCTAACTAATAATGTTCTTCTACCAAGAATTCTAAGAAGAACTACCCTCTTTCTAAATGGTTGCCATCTCCCATTGTTCTCAATGGAAATGAAGTCACAGGCTGCCTTCAAGTGGCAATTTTGAGAAGGATATGTATCTATTTATCATTGTTCTGACTGGGACTGAGTGTTTCTTTCCACTCCTGACAGCCTAGGGGATCACCAGCTGAGGGCAGCATGGCTTCGCTCCCATTGTAAACAATGAGGGGATGACCATTTTGAAAGAAGGCATCAGTTTATAATCTCAGTACCACTGAGAACAATGGAAGATGAGTCAGTTTTAGAGAGAGAGCAATATTCATGAGTTCCTCAGATGGAGAAGATTTTATGCACCAGCCTGTACTAACTGATAAGGGCTAGGATATAGGTTGCTCCTGGCTAATCGGACGAAATTTAGTTCACAAGATCCTCTGGAATATGGAATAACATACCCCCATATCCATTATAATCATTTTGGCAAGTCATACATATATTTTAGGGCATGATCTAAAGCTATTGCAGTGAATGCAGTCTTTTTGTTGAAGTCAGTTGATCAGGTCTTTAACTTTTCCTCACAAAGGCTCAGTCCTGCAGGGTGCTAAGTGATCTGGCCCCAGTCCTGAAAAACACTTAATCGTGTGCTTACTTTTAGGCACGAGTCATCTATTAACTTCAACAGAATTACTCACCTACTTAAAGCTGTGCATAAATACTTTGCTCGTTAGCGGCCAGTGCGCTCAGCCGCTTGCAAGATCGAGCCCTGAATCAATCTTTCCAGATTCTTACTCATTTTTATTGTTCTCTGAATTACTGTCAGTTTGTCTACATTTGTCTGGATTTGAGGTACCTTTACATTTACCCTCAAATCCATGTACACAACAGGAAAAAAAGGTTTACTAATCTGTTCTCTGTTGTTTGTCAAGATGTGTGGCACGAGATGTGTGGCACAGTCCTAGATTTTTCCCATAGTGGTAACCACTGGGGTTGAGCAGGTGCCCTCTACTGTAGTGTGCTGCCATATCACAGAGTAAAGGGCAGCCCCCCAGGCCCTTCCTTAGTTTCTTTTTATCAGACAGATGATGATATAGAGGGAAGGGAGGATGGCTCATGGGATGGACATGCACAACACATCTCAAAGAACAATAGTTACAGTACAGGTTAGTGACCATTTTTTCTTTGAGTGATTGCACATTTCCGTTTACTCCAGGTAACTCATGAGCAGTTCAAACTGGAGGTGGGATTCAGAGTCTACCTGAACAGGATGAAGAACTGGTTGTCCAAAATTGGCATCATCTCTGGAATGCTCAGCACAATGAGTAGTAAAACTATGTACCAATGACCAAATTGCAGCTCTACAAATGTCTTTTATAGGTACTAAAACCAAAAAAGCTGTGTAATCTGCATAAGATCTTGTGAAGTGAGCTACTGCCCTTGCTGGAGGGTGTACATTTGCAATTCACAGCACAGGTATATGCAGGATGAAATTCAGGATAAAATCATCTGAGTCAAGACTGAAAGGCCTGTCATTTTGTTCCCAATTGAGACAAACAACTGGGATGATGACCTAAAAGACCTAGTGCCATCCAAGTAAAAGGCCAGCATATTTCTAACATCCAAATTATGGAGCCTTTCCTCATCATTACGAGAATGGGGCTTAGAAAAAGAATATTGGTAAGGTAGTAATGTTGGGGCCATGCCGGAGCTATGAGATTCATGTGAGCATGATCCTCCTTGAGATCCAGTAACACGCGGCAAAGGAGTGGAATGGGATGATAGGCATACATAAGATTGCGTTTTCAAGACAGGAGGAAAGCATCCATCTGAGATTCCTGACTGTGCCTGCCTTGGAACACAAGAATTAGTGTTTCCTATTGGGATGAGTAACAAGCAGGTCTATGTGAGGGACCCCCCCCCCCCCCAAGCTTGAAAACTGAATCTCATGATTAAAGATACGATTTAGTCATGGAGGTCATGGATTCTGTGACTTTACCAGACCTCTGTGACTTCGACTTCAGCTGTGAGCAGCGGGGGTGGAGCTGGGGCTGTGCGTACGCAACCTACAGCTTCGGCCAGAGCCGGGGCTTTGCACCCCCTCACAGCTGCAGGAGGAGCTTGGAATATGTGCCCCCCAAACCGCGGCTAAGGCCAGGGCTGTAGCCAGGGCTGTGTGCCCCCATCCCCTGTGGACATGGCCGGAGCCAGGGCTGTGAGCCCTCACCTCCTCCCTGCGGCTTTGGACAGTGCCAGAGCCGGGACTGTGTGTCCCCTGCACCCCATTTGGCTTCAGCCAGAGCCAGGGCTGAGAGCCCCCCTCCTCACCACCCGCAGCTTTGGCATGGTTGTGGTGGGGTCTGGAGCTGGGGCTGTGCCCCCCATGTAGCGGTGGATCAGGGGCTGTCAGAACCCCCCGGGGCTCCAGCTGTCATTTCTCCCCAGGCCGCTCTTCCCTGCTGTTATTTGTAGTAAAAGTAACAGACAGGTCAAGGCTCCCATGATTTTTGTTTATTGCCCACAACCTATCCAGGACTTTTACTTAAAATAACTGTGACAAACTCTTAAACTTACTCATGATATGCAGCATGAGAGACCACTCAAAATCTCTGCTGTATGATCTGCTTAAGCAATCTGCCAAGCATCTGAACACCAGGAAACAAGGAGGCTTTGAGATGTAGTGCATTGGTGATTCAAAACTCCTAAAGTCATTTAGCACTTCTGCCACTTCCACATTTTCTGTTATTGTTTCCCCCCCTTCATTGGGTAACAGGCCTACTGTGTCCTTGGTCTTCCTCTTGTTTCTAATGTATTTGTAGAATGTTTTCTTGTTACTGTGTATGTCTCTAGCTAGTTTAATCTCGTTTTGTGCCTTGGCCTTTCTAATTTTGTCCTTACATGGTTGTGTTTGTTTATATTCAACCTTTGTAATTTGACCTAGTTTCCACTTTTTGTAGGACTCTTTTTTGAGTTTCAGATAATTGAATATCTTCTGGTTAAGCCAAAGTGGTATCTTGCCATACTTCCTAACTTTCCTACACAGTGGGATAGTTTGTTGACACCCTCAAAGAATTAAATAGATTGATGAGGCATGTCTTCCCTTTACAAAAGCCTTCACTCTTTCCCAACATATTGTAATCATCTATGTGTCTGATAATTCTGTTCTTTAGTATCGTTTCAAACAATTTGCCTCGTACTGAAGTTAGGCTTACTGGCCTGCAATTACCGCTCTGAAGCCTTTTTAAAAAAAATCAGCATTACATTAGCTATCCTCCAGTCATCTGGTATAGAAGCTGATTTTAAGGGATCGGTTACATACCACAAGGGTTGCCAACTTTGTATTTTCAGAAAACGGAACACCCTTGCCTTGCTCCCTGCCCCGCCCGTTCTCTGAGGCTATGCCCCCACTCATTCCATCCCCCCTCCCTCCATCGCTTGCTCTCCCCCACCCTCGCTCACTGGGGCAGGGGTGTGACAGGGGGTGAGTGCTCCGGCTGTGGGCTCTGGGGTGGGGCCAGAGATGAGGGGTTTGTGGTGCAGGGGGTTGGGGTGTGGCAGACGGTGAGGGTTCTGGCTGGGGGTGCAGACTCTGGAGTGGGGCCAGAGATTAGGGTTTTGGGGTGCAGGAAAGGCTCCAGGCTGGGGCAGGGGGTTGGGGTGTGAGAGTGGGTACTGGGCTGAGGCAGGGGCCTGGAGTGTGGGAGGGGGTACGGGCTCTGGGATGGGGGTGCAGGCTCCATGGTGGGGCCAGAAATTAGGGGTTCAGGGTGCGTGAGGGGGATCTGGGCTAGGGCAGGGGGTTGGGGTGTGTGTGGGGGGGGTGAGGGCTCCAGCTGGGGGTGCGGGCTCTGGGGTAGGGCTGGGGCAGGGGATTGGGGCATGGGAGGTAGTGAGGGCTCTGGGCAGCGCTTACCTCAGGTGGCTCCTGGGAAGGAGCGACATCCCTCTGGCTCCTAAGTGGAGGTGCGACCACGTGGCTCTACGCGCTACCCACACCTACAGGCACCATCCCCTCCGCTCCCATTGGCCATGGTTCCTGACCAATGGGAACTGCTGAGCTGGTGCTGGGGGCACCACGCAGAGCTCCTGTGGCCGGCCCGCCACCTAGGAGCCAGAGGGAGATGCTGGCAGCTTCCCAGGAGTGACATGGCGCCAGGCAGGGAGCCTGCCTGCTCCACCAACCAGACTTTTAACGGCCTGGTCAGCAGTTCCAGTTGAAAACCGGACACTTGGCAACCCTACATACCACAGTTAGTAATTCTACACTTTCATATTTGAGTTCCTTCAGAATTCTTGGGTGAATATCATCTGGTCCTGGTGACTTCTTAGTGTTTAATTTATCAATTTGTCCAATACCTCATCTATTGACACCTCAATTGGAAAAGTTCCTCAGATATATCACCTCAAAAGAATGACTCGGGTGCGACAATCTTCCTCACATCCTCCGCAGTGAAGAATGAGGCAAATAATTCCATTAGCTTCTCTACAACAGCCTTGTTTTCTTCAGTGCTCCCTTAGTACCTTGATCGTCCAGTGGCCCCACTGATTGTTTGGCAGGCTTCCTGCTTTTGATGTACTTTAAAAAAAATGCTGATAGTTTTTGTGCCCTTAGCTAGCTGGTACTGACAGTAACGTCATGGACCTCATCATGTGAACTAGAATGTCATTTGGTAGGAGATCTGAAAGGCAGAGGAACCAGGGAGGATATGGAAGTGGGAAGCATGCCCCATGAGTTCCAGCAGGGCCATGAGCATGGCACAGGGCTCCAACCACAACTGCTCCAAGGGTTCCTGGTTTTGGACATCCAGTGGATACCACTAATGGTAGGGGAACCCAGACCCAGCCACTACTCTGGGTTCCAGCTCAGGGACCCTCTAGTCAGCAGCTAAGGCCTGTTCCCTCCTGTATCTTATTGCCAGACTCACAACTCCCTTCCTCCCTGGGAGTAACTGTAGGCTACTTGCCTATGTAGCCCACACACACACTTCCCTTCTCCCAGGGAGTGACTGCAGCCTATTTCCCTGCAGCCCCCTCTGCCATCATCTTCCTGCCTTTATAAACACCATTCCTCCACAGCTAGGCTCCCTCATTCAGTCCAGGGATTAGTTAAATCAGTCCAGTGGATTGTCTGGCTAACTGTCTCCCTTCTAAATCTACATTAATCCATTCAAGGGGAGTGTAAAGTGGACACCCTATCACTGAGGCATACCCTGGTACCAGGCATTAGATCCCCAAAATAAGAGGGAACCAATGCTCCAAGAACAACAAAAATAAAAACAACAAAGAAAACCTGTACAAATCTAACTAATGAATACCACTACTCACAGTAAGGAAGACAATTTCTCTCTAAAGAGAGAAACTTACAGTAGCAAATTGATGAGCTCTGACTACTGATCATGGATAGTAAGAAGGAACTCAGGGAGAGTCTCAGGAAGTCTGCCCTTTATACCATTGTGCAGCAACATGAGGCAGCAGAGTGTGCTTGTACCACCCCGACAGGTACTGATAAGGGAAAAATCTACTCTGGTGGACGGGTGCGCACACACACCTAAAGTGGAAAGGACATGTGCAATCATTTGAAGAAGATAGAATTTTACTGTTCAGCCAATAATAATTTGAATAATATCACAAAGACCATTTCTGACTCAAGTTCTTTTCATCTATATGAATTTTCTATACAGTAATGGAAACGCACATTATTTGCTTTTGAAGACTAAACAGTAGATGAAGTTAAAATATAACATATTATAGTTGTTCATTACTGAACAAAAACTAGACCAAATGTTGGACAGATTCTGTAAGAAATGAAGAAAAATAATAAATATTTTAAAAGTATATACAGTTTGGGATTTCAACAAAGGTACAAAAATATGAAATGTGAAATTATATTTTCTCCAACTGAAGTTATTAACAATAATTCTGTTCGTGTCTGTTTTTATTTTTTAGC
Source organism: Lepidochelys olivacea (assembly GCF_965140295.1). Lineage (NCBI taxonomy): Eukaryota > Metazoa > Chordata > Testudines > Cheloniidae > Lepidochelys > Lepidochelys olivacea. The sequence continues at coordinate 112,463,284 of NC_140417.1, forward strand.
TATCATGACCTTACAGAACCTTAATCTTTTCTGTGCACCTATACACTATAGGCCAAGACAATTCAATCCTTTTAGTAGCAATACAGGGTGCTCAGAGAGGAACTCTCAAGTACTATTATCTCTGTTACCATCAAATACACTATAATTTGTGCTGCGTATAGCAGTTTTGAAATGTCATGCAATGGAGTGATTCATGCTTTTATTTTTCTTGACAATAGATTTTAATATTTTCTGGTGTTTAGAGTGTCAGCTCTTTGACAATGTACATTACATTTTATTTTCTTGTTATCTGAAAGCTAAATTGTTTGACTTGGTATAAAATAAAGCATATCACTTGACTACCACTTCTACCCCCTCTTTTCTTCTCATGGATACATTTGCAGAGTGAATAGCTTGTGATCAGGAAATGAAGCTAGGGGAAAAAAGAAAAAAAATGACAGAGAAAGGAACCCACCCTCAAAACAAAACAAAAAACAGTGTAATGAAAGTATATGGGTCTTTAGAAATGAGAACAATGTAACCACCACACCTATGAATTTTGAGAAAAAGATTTTGACCAGAAAAAAGATGGATTTATTCAACTCAAAATATTATAGGTTTCATTTACAGAGGTGCTCACGTCTTTTAAAATTGGACCAGCTATATACACATATGGAAGTTTCTAAAGCAGTGCTATCTGAATATTTAGGCTGGGATTTCCAAAGCAGCTAATGAGATTTGGGCATCTAACTCCCAATGAAATTCAATAGAATTGGGTTGCCTAAATCCCTTAGGCTCCTTTGAAAATCCCAGACTAACTTTTCAGATAGCACGGCCACAGTTTTTTTTTAAACATTAAAGTCTCGCAGTCTTAGTATTGCTACTCAACAGGATGGGTAGAGAGTATCATTACTATAGCAATATACTTGTGAAATAACTCACGCATTAATCTCTGGGGAATGTAGCTCTTTAAAGTGCAATGGAAGATCAATGGAATATGAAAGTTCATATAAAGAATAGTCTCAAAATCTGACAATTGTCAGAAGGGGAAATAGTGTAGGTCTTTATGAAATACACCACATGGAAGAATTACAAAACTATTTCCAGAATTGCAGCAGTGGTGTCATTTACCCTGAAGGAGCTGTTTGTGACAAGCAATCTAGATATTGGACACAGAACGAAGGGGACAATGAAAGCGACAAAACTGACGTTTATACTAGTGGTGCCAAAATCATTTTATAACTCACACTTTCCCTGAAGAAAACCAACTTTATGTGGTCCTCAAAACTTTGTTAAGATAAATATCTATCAATAAAAGCTAATGTATAAGCACCAATCTTCCCACTTCTTTTGCAGTTAAAGACTTTCAGAATTAAGAAATAATCAGGCCAATGTTAAAAAACAACAACACTCTAAGTAATATACCCCCCAAAGGGAGATGGAAGGGATGTAGAATGGAAGAAAAGAGGACTACGATGAACAAAAAGATCCCTGAGTAACTCTCTCCTTCTTGTATGTCCTACTTCTCCCATCCCACCCAGCAGCAGCAATTACTGAGAGCAAATGCTGCAACAAGTGGGCTATGGAAGTAGGGCTTACCTACTAGTGGCACTTGGAGCAACTAACAGACAACAGATGTCAGCAGACAAGGGCAGATCCACCAGCTAAGCTAATGCCAGATGAAGGAGTGAGGAGATGACTAGTTGGTCCCCTCAAAAAAAAGCTGCAGAAGCTATCAGAAACCTGCATCCCAAGGGGAAAAAATTCATAGGCAGGAGTTGTAGACCAAGCTGGATGAGCAAGCATCTCAGAGAGGTGATTAAGAAAAAGCAGAAAGCATACAGGGAGTGGAAGATGGGAGGGATCAGCAAGGAAAGCTATCTTATTGAGGTCAGAACATGTAGGGATAAAGTGAGAAAGGCAAAAAGTCAAGTAGAGTTGGACCTTGCAAAGGGAATTAAAACCAATAAATAAAAGGTTCTATAGCCAAATAACAAAGAAAGAAGAAGTGGGACCACTAAACACTGAGGATGGAGTGGAGGACAAGGATAATCTAGGCATGGCCCAATATCTAAACAAATACTTTGCCTCAGTCTTTAATAAGGCTAAAGAGGATCTTAGGGATAATGGTAGCATGACAAATGGGAATGAGGATACAGAGGTAGATATTACCATATCTGAGGTAGAAGCGAAACTCCAACAGCTTAATGGGACTAAATCGGGGAGCCCAGATAATCTTCATCCATGAATATTAAAGGAATTAGCACATGAAATTGCAAACCCATTAGCAAGAATTTTTAATGAATCTATAAACTCAGGGGTTGTACCATATGACTGGAGAATTGCTAACATAGTTCCTATTTTTAAGAAAGGGAAAAAAAGTGATCCGGATAACTACAGGCCTGTTAGTTTGACATCTGTAGTATGCAAGGTCTTAGAAAAAAATTTTGAAGGAGAAAGTAGTTAAGGACATTGAAGTCAATGGTACATGGGACAAAATACAACATGGTTTTACAAAAGGTAGATCGTGCCAAACCAACCTGATCTCCTTCTTTGAGAAAGTAACAGGTTTTTTAGACAAAGGAAACGCAGTGGATCTAATTTACCTAGATTTCAGTAAGGCGTTTGATACTGTGCCACATGGGGAATTATTAGTTAAACTGGAAAAGATGGGGATCAATATGAAAATTGGAAGGTGGATAAGGAATTGGTTAACAGGGAGACTACAGGGGGTCATACTGAAAGGTGAACTGTCAGGCTGGAGGGAGGTTACCAGTGGAGTTCCTCAGGGATCAGTTTTGGGACCAATCTTCTTTAATCTTTTTATTACTGACCTCGGCACAAAAAGTGGGAGTGTGCTAATAAAGTTTGCGGATGATACAAAGCTGGGAGGTATTGCCAATTTAGAGAAGGACCAGGAAATCATACGGGAAGATTTGGATGACCTTGTGAACTGGAGTAATAGTAATAGGATGAAATTTAATAGTGAGAAGTGTAAGGTTATGCATTTAGGGATTAATAACAAGAATTTTAGTTATAAGCTGGGGACACATCAATTAGAGGTAATGGAAGAAGAGAAGGACCTTGGAGTATTGGTTGATGACTATGAGCCGCCAAAGTGATATGGCTGTGAAAAAAGCTAATGCGGTCTTGGGATGCATTAGGCAAGGTATTTCCAGTAGAGATAAGGAGGTTTTAGTACCATTATACAAGGCACTGGTGAGATCTCACCTGGAATACTGTGTGCAGTTCTGGTCTCCCATGTTTAAAAAGGATGAATTCAAACTGGAAGGGCTACTAGGATGATCCGAGGAATGGAAAACCTGTCTTATGAAAGGAGATTCAAGGAGCTTGGCTTGTTTAGCCTAACTAAAAGAAGGTTGAGGGGAGATATGATTGCTCTCTATAAATATATCAGAGGGATAATTACCGGAGAGGGAGAGGAATTATTTAAGCTCAATACCAATGTGGACACAAGAACAAATGGATATAAACTGGTCATTGGGAAGTTTAGACTTGAAATTAGATGAAGGTTTCTAACCATCAGAGGAATGAAGTTTTGGAATAGCCTGCCAAGGGAAGCAGTGGGGGCAAAAGACCTATCTGGCTTTAAGATTAAACTCGATAAGTTTATGGAGGAGATGGTATGATGAGATAACATGATTTTGGTAATTAATTGATCTTTAAATATTCATGGTAAATAGGCCCAATGGCCTGTGATAGGATGTTAGATGGGGTGGGATCTGAGTTACTACAGAGAATTCTTTCCTGGGTGTCTGGCTGGTGAATCTTGCCCATATGCTCAGGGATTAGCTGATCGCCATATTTGGGGTCGGGAAGGAATTTTCCTCCAGGGCAGATTGGAAGAGGCCCTGGAGGTTTTTCACCTTCCTCTGTAGCATGGGGTATGGGTCACTTGATGGAGGATTCTCTGTTCCTTGAAGTCTTTAAACCACGATTTGAGGACTTCAATAACTCAGACATAGGTGAGAGATTTATCGCAGGAGTGGATGGGTGAGATTCTGTGGCCTACGTTGTGCAGGAGGTCGGATGAGATGATCATAATGGTCCCTTCTGACCTTGGTATCTATGAATCTATGAAAAAAAATTACTGGGGCCAATACTTCTGACTCTGAGCCCAGGAAGTTGGCATGCTTCTAATATTAACAGCATTAAACAATCGTGGATGTAGCCATGTAGTTTAATGGTATACAATCTTTTATCCACTGAGCCATTGTGGTCTTGATGACCTTCTGTCTCTTGTATACATTTGCAAAACACTTGGGACCAGCAGGTGTATACTGGCCTAGATAGAGTGACTTCAAGAGAACTATGCTGAAGTACACGAGCTGAAGATATGGCCCATGAACTGGTAACATTTCTAAAGCAGTATGCATGACAGATAAAACTTCAGACCTCATTCAACATCCAGAGAGAGAGTCTCCATGTGCTGCAAAAGGCTACATTATTTAAACAATAGGTTCACTACCATGAAAAAATCCCCGCAAAATTGAGGATTAACAGACATACCCAGCAACCATATATTCTCCCCCCTTGCAGGATATCAATCATGACTGAAACTGAAAGACATGGGCAGTCAGGTTGCATGGCAAAGAAGGAATAGACATTTCCCTTCTGTCCCATTAAACAGAGCAGCAGTTGCCAAGCTAGAGAGGAGATTTTTCAAAGCCCAAGTTTTTTCATTATTTATTTTTCGCTCTCATTCTTTTAAAGGAACAGTACTTCCGAGGTGACTTCTTCTTTGGCTAAAACCTCCAAATCCAGGCCCCCATCCTAAATCAATAATTTGTTAAAGTGGAACCTCAGATTTCTGGTCTTGGCAGTAAACTTGGGGAGAGGTGCTCTCAGTGCCCTTAGCCATCTCACCAAAGTAGGAGCTACTATGTTCTGTCCTCTTCTATCTGCTCCCAAATCACGACAGGCAGACTGACAGGAACAACAGGACCCAGGACCAACAGGGTTCTCAAATATACAATGATGTGCACTAAAATAAAGTGGGGGTGGGGAGAGAGACAGAGCACCCCTGTACAGGATTGATTCTCTGCTCTGTTCAACTTCTGATATTTTGTCAAATTAAGAGGGGCACCTGACAAGAAGTTAAGTACTTCATAATCCAAATTCCATCTCATGTTCCATTAAGATTATTTTTACTTGAGTCAGGTGACAACTGAGAAAGTATCAGAGGGGTAGCCGTGTTAGTCTGGATCTGTAAAAGCGACAGTGTCCTGTGGCACCTTATAGACTAACAGACGTATTGGAGCATAAGCTTTCATGGGTGAATACCCACTTCTTCAGATGCATGTAGTGGAAATTTCCAGAGGCAGTATAAATATGCAAGGAAGAATCAGGCTAGGGATAATGAGGTTAGTTCAATCAGGGAGGATGAGGCCCTCTTCTAGCAGTTGAGGTGTGAACACCAAGGGAGGAGAAACTGCTTTTGTAGTTGGCGAGCCATTCACAACCTTTGTTTAATCCTGAGCTGATGGTGTCAAATTTGCAAATGAACTGAAGCTCAGCAGTTTCTTTTTGAAGTCTGGTCCTGAAGTTTTTTTGCTGCAGGATGGCTACCTTTAAATCTGCTATTGTGTGTCCAGGGAGGTTGAAGTGTTCTCCTACAGGTTTTTGTAGATTGCCATTCCTAATATCTGATTTGTGTCCATTTATCCTTTTACGTTGGGACTGTCCAGTTTGGCCAATGTACGTAGCACAGGGGCATTGCTGGCACATGATGATGTATATTGCATTGGTGGACATGCAGGTGAATGAACTGGTGATAGTGTGTGTGGCTGATCTGGTTAGATCCGGTGATGGTGTCGCTGGTGGAGATATGTGGGCAGAGTTGGCATCGAGGTTTGTTGCATGGATTGGTTCCTGAGTTACAGTTAGTATGGTGCGGTGTGTAGTTGCTGGTGAGAATATGCTTCGGGTTGGCAGGTTGTCTGTGGGCGAAGACTGGCCCGCCTCCCAAGGCCTGTGAAAGTGAGGGATCATTGTCCAGGATGGGTTGTAGATCACTGATGATGCATTGGAGAGGTTTTAGCTGAGGACTGTATGCGATGGCCCGTGGAGTTCTGTTGGTTTCTTTCTTGGGCTTGTCTCGCAGCAGGAGGCTTCTGGGTACATGTCTGGCTCTGTTGATCTGTTTCCTTATTTCCTCATGTGGGTGTCATAGTTTTGAGAATACTTGAAGATCTTGTAGGTGTTGGTCTCTGTCTGAGAGGTTGGAGCAAATGCGGTTGTACCTCAACACTTGGCTGTAGACAATGGATCGCGTGGTGTGTCCGGGATGGAAGCTGGAGGCATGAAGGTAGGCATAGCTGTCGGTGGGTTTTCGGTATAGGGTGTTGTTAATGTGACTGTCACTTATTTGCACCGTGGTGTCTAGGAAGTGGACCTCCCGTATAGATTGGTCCAGCCTGAGGTTGATGGTGGGGTGGAAGCTGTTGAAATTGTGGTGGAATTCCTCCAGGGTTTCGTTTCCATGGGTCCAGATGATGAAGATGTCATCAATGTAGCATAGATAGAGAAGGGACGTGAGTGAGAAAGAGAAATAATAATCAGGCACAGTATGTCCTTGGAAGAATGGCTAAATCTGGTCACCACCTTGAGAAAAAGATGTAGAAATATCTCAAAGGTGGTGATGCTGATTAAAATGTAGAAGAGGAGCTAGCAGAGCAAAATGATACAACTCATTCCAAGAAGCTGCAAAGGTAACAAGACTTTATGATACATTACTGCTACTTTGAATGAAGGGGGCAAAGGAAAGGATCCATAAACTAGAGAATGAGAGACTGGAACTTCATAAAAGTGTGCAACAGTTCCAGCAAGAATTTGCAAAATTGAGAAAGTGCCTGGGAAATGGAGAAAACAGAACCAGTCTGTGCACTGGGGTTCTCTAGGACAGAGCTGAAAGCCCCATTTCACAATCTTTTATGAAATATTGCTCCCTGAGATTTTAAATCTGTAATTAACAGCACTAAAATTGACTGTTCACACAATGCATTAATTCCTCATCTGCTGGCTAGCAAAAGATCAAGAGCTGTTATATTGTGGGTCCAGAACTTCACAGTAAATATCCTGGAAGCACTGTGGAGATAAGAACAGTGGAAATATGGAGGGTAAAGGTGTTTACGTTTCAAGACTTTTCTTCTTAATTATAGAAAGAAAAGCTGCATATGTTGAAACCAGGAAGTGCCTGGGAGATAAAAGGCTAGATCCTCAGCTGTGCTGAGCTTATGCTTGGGGCTGTAAAGATGATTTAGGAAGGGTTGAAGAGGTGGCCAAAAGGCATTAAGTATGGCTTTCTTTATCCAGGTTTCAGAGTAGCAGCCGTGTTAGTCTGTATTCGCAAAAAGAAAAGGAGGACTTGTGGCACCTTAGAGACTAACCAATTTATTAGAGCATAAGCTTTCGTGAGCTACAGCTCACTTCCTCAGATGCATATCGTGGAAACTGCAGCAGGCTTTATATATACACAGAGAATATGAAACAATACCTATTCCCACCCCACTGTCCTGCTGGTAATAGCTTATCCAGCCATGCTAGAGTTTTGTGAAGGCAATGTGGTGTATGCACTCTGCAAACCCAAAGAACTAGCCGACTTCATGTGATAGAAGCAGGCCCATAGACTGAGGACACAAAGAAGCTTGCTACTCATAAAACAAAGATTCAGTCTGACAACTATTAATTCAAAAAATGAATGCATAGGAAATCTGTTATTTTTTGGTTTATAGTTAGAAGTTATATCATGAAAGTTCCTTATATTAACAACAAAAGGATAGGTTAAAGTTTCTGTCATCCCCCCACCCCAACCCCCGTTTTTTAAAATAAATCCCATGTACCGTTTTGTCCCACTTCTGAGTGATAATCATATTTAGTTGCAACTATTTCTGATATTATAATAGCCACATTTTGCAATGATAAGTCTTCCATGTCCCACTCCATGGTGGAATTAAATACATACCGGCTGCTCTCTTCTTAGTGACAGGTTATAATTGTTTCCCTCTTCTCCCTCACCTGCCCCAATTCTATTGCTCAAGCTTTTGCTAATGATGTTCTAGCTTGAATATAAAGTTGGGTTGCCCTGAACAGCATTTATGACAGATGGTGGTGACTGCACCGGCCCAAGAATCTAGTGTATGGTATGGATTATTCTAATGCCCTTTATGGAGATGCCTGGGGTTGGTTTTTTTTTTTTTGTTTTTTTTTTGAGAGTGGATCTTCAGTGACTACTATTACTTTGTACTGGTTGTGTAAAAATATATCTTGTTACCCTCATGAGTTATCTAAAGCTATCATGTGTATGGACTTCTTCTATTACTTATAGACTTAAAAAAGACTTTTGTTAGAGTCGTAAGTGGTGTTAAAAGAAAAGGAGTATTTGTGGCACCTTAGAGACTAACCAATTTATTTGAGCATAAGCTTTCGTGAGCTACAGCTCACTTCATATCCTTGTGGAATGCAAAAGGCATCCAACTCTCCTCTAGAATGAAAGAGCAGCGGCGGAGAACCAGCTGAGCAGCGGGGACAGCAGAGCAGCACACAGCAGGAGTTTGCCTGGGACTGATAAGTATCCGAGTCTGTGTTTGTTTGCTTGCTGAGGAAGTATCCGAGCGTGTGTTTGCTGGGGGGGCAGTGTGAGAGCCTGAGTGAGTGTCTGATTGGCTGCTAGCCTGCAGGGGGCGGGCAGTAGGGTGTCTGTTTGTTTGCGACAGGGAAGCCTGGCTGTTTAAAAATAGCCAGAGCTTCGCGAACCAGCTGAGCGGCGGAGAACCAGCTGAGCAGCGGGGACAGCAGAGCAGCACACAGCAGGAGTTTGCCTGGGAGTTCGCCTGGAGGGAGCCCAGTGAGGCTTACGTCTTGCAAACTGCTCTGAGGAAGCTCATAGTAGGAAGGTGATATGGAAGGGGGGGGTTCAGCTGTTGTGACCTGCACTGGATGTGCCATGTTTGTCTTTCTTCCACAGGACAGAAGCGACTTTGTCTGTACAAAGTGCAAGCTGGTCTCCATATTGGAAGAGAAGATTGAAGGTCTGGAGCAACAGATAACAACCCTGCGTTGCATACGGGAAACTGAGGATTTCCTGGACGAAACTCAGGATAGGCTTCTAGGGGCACAAAGCTCTACAGATATAGAGCAGGTTGCACAGAGGAGCCAAGAGACCAGTGAAGAAGCTTGGCAACATGTGACCTCCAGAAGAGGTAAGCGGAATGTCCGGGTTCCAGTAACACAGACACAGGTAACTAACCGCTTTCATGTTCTCTCCACAGGTATCGTTGCGGAGAGTGGACCAGATGATATGTCTGGGGCGAGAAAGCAGAAGGAGACTCCGCTGGTTGGAAGGCATGAGATGCGCTGTCCTGAGGTTGGGGGTTCCACGACCACCACCCCCAAGAGGAGAAGGCGGGTGGTGGTGGTCGGGGACTCTCTCCTCCGGGGGACTGAGTCATCTATCTGCCGCCCTGACCGGGAAAACCGAGAAGTCTGCTGCTTGCCAGGGGCTAAGATTCGTGATGTGACGGAGAGACTGCCGAGACTCATCAAGCCCTCGGATCGCTACCCCTTCCTGCTTCTCCACGTGGGCACCAATGATACTGCCAAGAATGACCTTGAGCGGATCACTGCGGACTATGTGGCTCTAGGAAGAAGAATAAAGGAGTTGGAGGCGCAAGTGGTGTTCTCGTCCATCCTCCCCGTGGAAGGAAAAGGCCTAGGTAGGGAGCGTCGAAACGTGGAAGTCAACGAATGGCTACGCAGATGGTGTCGGAGAGAAGGCTTTGGTTTCTTTGACCATGGGATGGTGTTCCATGAAGGAGGAGTGCTGGGTAGAGACGGGCTCCATCTTACGAAGAGAGGGAAGAGCATCTTTGCCAGCAGGCTGGCTAACCTAGTGAGGAGGGCTTTAAACTAGGTTCACCGGGGGAAGGAGACCAAAGCCCTGAGGTAAGTGGGAAAGCGGGATACCGGGAGGAAGCACAGGCAGGAATGTCTGTGAGGGGAGGGCTCCTGCCTCATACTGGCAATGAGGGGCGATCAACAGGTTATCTCAAGTGCTTATATACAAATGCACAAAGCCTTGGAAACAAGCAGGGAGAACTGGAGGTCCTGGTGATGTCAAGGAACTATGATGTGATCGGAATAACAGAGACTTGGTGGGATAACTCATATGACTGGAGTACTGTCATGGATGGTTATAAACTGTTCAGGAAGGACAGGCAGGGCAGAAAAGGTGGGGGAGTAGCACTGTATGTAAGGGAGCAGTATGACTGCTCAGAGCTCTGGTACGAAACTGCAGAAAAACCTGAGTGTCTCTGGATTAAGTTTAGAAGCGTGTGCAACAAGAGTGATGTAGTGGTGGGAGTCTGCTATAGACCACCGGACCAGGGGGATGAGGTGGATGAGGCTTTCTTCCGGCAGCTCACGGAAGCTACTAGATCGCATGCCCTGATTCTCATGGGTGACTTTAATTTTCCTGATATCTGCTGGGAGAGCAATACAGCGGTGCATAGACAATCCAGGAAGTTTTTGGAAAGCGTAGGGGACAATTTCCTGGCGCAAGTGCTAGAGGAGCCAACTAGGGGGGGTGCTTTTCTTGACCTGCTGCTCACAAACCGGGTAGAATTAGTGGGGGAAGCAAAAGTGGATGGGAATCTGGGAGGCAGTGACCATGAGTTGGTTGAGTTCAGGATCCTGACGCAGGGAACAAAGGTAAGCAGCAGGATACGGACCCTGGACTTCAGGAAAGCAGACTTCGACTCCCTCAGGGAACGGATGGCCAGGATCCCCTGGGGGACTAACTTGAAGGGGAAAGGAGTCCAGGAGAGCTGGCTGTATTTCAAGGAATCCCTGTTGAGGTTACAGGGACAAACCATCCCGATGAGTCGAAAGAATAGTAAATATGGCAGGCGACCAACTTGGCTTAATGGTGAAATCCTAGCGGATCTTAAACATAAAAAAGAAGCTTACAAGAAGTGGAAGGTTGGACATATGACCAGGGAAGAGTATAAAAATATTGCTCGGGCATGTAGGAATGTTATCAGGAGGGCCAAATCGCACCTGGAGCTGCAGCTAGCCAGAGATGTCAAGAGTAACAAGAAGGGTTTCTTCAGGTATGTTGGCAACAAGAAGAAAGCCAAGGAATGTGTGGGCCCCTTACTGAATGAGGGAGGCAACCTAGTGACAGAGGATGTGGAAAAAGCTAATGTACTCAATGCTTTTTTTGCCTCTGTTTTCACTAACAAGGTCAGCTCCCAGACTGCTGCGCTGGGCATCACAAAATGCGGAAGAGATGGCCAGCCCTCTGTGGAGATAGAGGCGGTTAGGGACTATTTAGAAAAGCTGGACGTGCACAAGTCCATGGGGCCGGACGAGTTGCATCCGAGAGTGCTGAAGGAATTGGCGGCTGTGATTGCAGAGCCACTGGCCATTATCTTTGAAAACTCGTGGCGAACCGGGGAAGTCCCGGATGACTGGAAAAAGGCTAATGTAGTGCCAATCTTTAAAAAAGGGAAGAAGGAAGATCCTGGGAACTACAGGCCAGTCAGCCTCACCTCAGTCCCTGGAAAAATCATGGAGCAGGTCCTCAAAGAATCAATCCTGAAGCACTTGCACGAGAGGAAAGTGATCAGGAACAGCCAGCATGGATTCACCAAGGGAAGGTCATGCCTGACTAATCTAATCGCCTTTTATGATGAGATTACTGGTTCTGTGGATGAAGGGAAAGCAGTGGATGTATTGTTTCTTGACTTTAGCAAAGCTTTTGACACGGTCTCCCACAGTATTCTTGTCAGCAAGTTAAGGAAGTATGGGCTGGATGAATGCACTATAAGGTGGGTAGAAAGCTGGCTAGATTGTCGGGCTCAACGGGTAGTGATCAATGGCTCCATATCTAGTTGGCAGCCGGTATCAAGTGGAGTGCCCCAGGGGTCGGTCCTGGGGCCGGTTTTGTTCAATATCTTCATAAATGATCTGGAGGATGGTGTGGATTGCACTCTCAGCAAATTTGCGGATGATACTAAACTGGGAGGAGTGGTAGATACGCTGGAGGGGAGGGATAGGATACAGAAGGACCTACACATATTGGAGGATTGGGCCAAAAGGAATCTGATGAGGTTCAATAAGGATAAGTGCAGGGTCCTGCACTTAGGACGGAAGAACCCAATGCACAGCTACAGACTAGGGACCGAATGGCTAGGCAGCAGTTCTGCGGAAAAGGACCTAGGGGTGACAGTGGACGAGAAGCTGGATATGAGTCAGCAGTGTGCCCTTGTTGCCAAGAAGGCCAATGGCATTTTGGGATGTATAAGTAGGGGCATAGCGAGCAGATCGAGGGACGTGATCGTCCCCCTCTATTCGACATTGGTGAGGCCTCATCTGGAGTACTGTGTCCAGTTTTGGGCCCCACACTTCAAGAAGGATGTGGATAAATTGGAGAGAGTCCAGCGAAGGGCAACAAAAATGATTAGGGGACTGGAACACATGACTTATGAGGAGAGGCTGAGGGAGCTGGGATTGTTTAGCCTGCAGAAGAGAAGAATGAGGGGGGATTTGATAGCTGCTTTCAACTACCTGAAAGGGGGTTCCAAAGAGGATGGCTCTAGACTGTTCTCAATGGTAGCAGATGACAGAACGAGGAGTAATGGTCTCAAGTTGCAGTGGGGGAGGTTTAGATTGGATATTAGGAAAAACTTTTTCACTAAGAGGGTGGTGAAATACTGGAATGCGTTACCTAGGGAGGTGGTAGAATCTCCTTCCTTAGAGGTTTTTAAGGTCAGGCTTGACAAAGCCCTGGCTGGGATGATTTTACTGGGAATTGGTCCTGCTTTGAGCAGGGGGTTGGACTAGATGACCTTCTGGGGTCCCTTCCAACCCTGATATTCTATGATTCTATGATTCTATGATAAAATCTTCTTGATGGTTAAAGGAGTAGTGTTTGAACTGCTTTCCCCCAGGAAACTCATTGGAATCAACTGAAGCATGCTCACCTGTGGCATGAAAGGGTGGGACAATAATCTCTATCATATGACAACAAATCCAGAGATGTTACTAAGCTATAAAATTTTCTATTTCCATTTAAAACTTTGAGGACTTGGCTCTGGGAACTGATGCACTATTGTTGGACTGAAACAGGGAACAGTGGTTTTGCTTTCCCTTCCTACCTCCCAGAGACACCTAGGAAAAGATTAGACAGGACAGGAAGGAGGTAACTTGGCTGACATTACCATGGTCCCATCACTCTCAGAATCTAATGAATGATATATCCTTAAATTTCCTCTCACAGTTTTGATCCTACTCTCCAATGCAGAACACCTTACGCTTACAGCATGAAATCTGAGCAGCGTGGATATACATACAAAAAAGGTTCCTGACTTCATAACACAGCAGGAGTTTTAAAAGAGGCTGCCTGCCCATTTATGCTTCCTCCATCATGTTTTTATTTTCCTTAGATGGGTTTCACGAAAGGTCTGAAAGTCAACTCCAAAGTCCCTTACTTCAGCAATCTCATATTTGTAGTCCCATCAAAGGTTGAGAAATTTATTCTTATCCCTATGTATGAAAAATTCTTTATTTCAGACCAGTGACTCTTTTGTAAGACCTGGGAGGGATAGAGGTTCTATAACTATGATGAGATATCCTGTGAGTTTCCTTGGCAACTGCCATGTGGCCAACATATAATATTCAGACTATTAATTTAACAATGAGACTCAAAGAGTAGATGTAATGTGAAGATCAGCCACAGCATAAATTGTTGTATGAAATCTACAGTTCAAATTACACTGTAACAATCCAAACATCTGAAAGAGCTGTGTCTGAAAACAATATTGAAAATAAAGATACTTCAAAAACAGAAATCCATTAATTTACATATAAGTTGTAAGTACATTGAATTCTGTATAAGGAAACTTAAAAATCACGAGGAGCTTTCATATTGACTTTATTGTAGTTCAGTGTGTTAAAGTAACAAATTCATCTGAGTGCCCAGGTAGCCATAGCTGACCATATCTTGAATATCAGTTCACTGAATCAGTTAATGAACTCTTGGCATTTTAACTTTGGGTAAGTCATTAACTGTGAAGAAAAACAAAGCTTATTGTTCAACTACTCATTCAGCTGCAGCCAAATGCATGATATTAAGCAAGTAAACCAAACATAATACATAATGTTTACTTTTACCTCAGCAAATTGCTATTATCATTGCATGTAGAAAACAGAGAAAGGAATTCAGAATAATAAAAATGTGTGTAAGGTGTTTTTTGGGGGGGCAGAAGGGGAGGCCGTGCATGGGGCACATGCAGGGACGACTACAAAGCAATAAGATATAATGGCTGAGTTCCAATGTCAGCTACTTCATTTCTCCGCCCTTTAAAAGTTCTGATGTGAATCTTTGTTTCCTTTATGTTTCTCAGATATTTGCAATTCAGAAGAATGGTGAAAGGCAAAGAAAATCTTGCATCCTGATTTCTTTCATGTGTGTTCCTTGTTGTCCAGGGCCAAAGGTCCGCAGTGTTGTAAAAGGGCTTTTGGAGATGCATGCTCACTCATCTTCATTTCAATATATTTCCTTGGGAGCACTATTTAGTCATTCCTGGAGGATCCCAAAACACCGATAAAGTGAAGCCAGAATTCACTCCTTTAAATGCAGTGTTTGGTGTTTAGGGCCAATGTATTAGAGTATAGTGTCTAATGTGTGGAATGGTAAATCCCCCAAACAGATATTTCAGTTAAAGAGCACAGCAGCTTGCGCCACTTCTCTATCTTCGACAGTATTTTTGTCTATTCTTTAGATAATAAAAGCTGCTGAAGTGAAACAGACACTCCAGAAATCCATGTATATAAACACAATATTTGTTTTTCTTGTGCTGGTGGCAGTTAAAAAAAGAGTACATGTTATTTTTCTTTGGACTATTATTTCTGAAGTGTTAAAACTGATGTGGCATAAGACCCTACATATACTGCAGTATTGTGAAGGATTCTGACAAAATAAAAGAAAGGAAAAAATCCTCCAGCTCTCCAGAATCTCATGAGATTACTGTATCCACTTTAATTGCTTAAGTGACAAAGGGTACATAAATGCATTAACAGAGTCACCTCTGTGATGAAACAGAACAGCTATTTAGCAGTGCATCAGAACACTACAAAATAGTTTAAGACAGGAAGTGATGAACTGCCATTGGTACTTATCCAAATAGTAAATTGGCTAGGACATAGAGATAACACCCCGCTTTTCTAAAAAAGGGACGAGATCGTTAATAACCATAAGTGATCAAGAACTTGGCTTGCCATCTCACCCAAAAGGTGATGGTGAATCATGCTATTTCTGGAAATTACTGTGGATAAATTTATCCAGAAATAGGTATGGACAATGGAGTAATTTTGTACAGCGTGTGAGGGAAGGAACAAAGAATTTCCTGGCACTTAAAATTACATGTTCATCTTCCATTCCCACCTCCTACTATGAAGCACCCTGAATTTACTTTGGCCCTGGTTGTCCTGCTTCAGGCTCTCCAGGCATATCTGGACAAACCCTCCTGTACTTCTAAAGGCTTTCCCAGCAGCAAACTTTGGCTGATGCTATTACTCTTCAATGATCTCTTCCCTCCATACACGCCTCCATTCTTCCCCCTCAGTCTCTACAAATCCCTCTCATGCTCTCCTTCCTCTCAATCACTCTATTAGTGTCCTACATCCCTACCTTCCCTCCAAAATCCATCCCTCTCCCCTCTTTCCTCTCCCCACCAAGTCTCCCAATATCGCCTATAGCCTACTAAAATCAATCTCACTCTCCTACCTCCCCATCAATACCCCAGGATACCTTCCCTCTGCCCCAAATCACCTCAGTCTTCTCAGTCTGTTCTTCATGTTTCAAGCCCTCTCTTCTCATCTCCTCTCACTCTCTTCTACCTCCCCAAGTCCCTCATTCTAGCCTTCTTCCCTCCCATAACCCCTTCATTCTCTCCTCTCTCCCTTCTCCCCAGACTTTCTCATCCTCTGCTTCTACCATGTCCCCATCCTCTGTCATCCCACCTGCCCCCTATTGCTCCTAGTCTCTGCCTCTCCTCTTCTTCATCCCTCCTAGCTCCACTCTCCATCCCCACAGCCTCTGCCACCTCTAGTTTTCCCACATCCCTCTCACTTTCTGTCCGCCAGCAGCTCAACTGTTCTCCTTACAGCTGTCTCTAATCCCTCCTACCGTCAGCTTTTCACTACTCCCCTCACCTCTCTCCACATCCCTCTTTCAGCCTGTAATACCACAAAGCTTCCCTGCCTCATTCAGTTTCCATCTGTTTGCTCTCTACTTCTGCCATTGTCAGGTGCTACCATTCCCCAGCTTCTGCAGCTCGAAAGCCCTGTCTTGCTTCACTTTCACTGCCCTCCCCATATTTCTGCCACCTCCACCTTTCCTAACCGGTCACAGCTTAGCTCTCATTATTGCAAAGTCACTGCTTCACTCCTAGCTCTGGATCTGCCCAACTCCCCTGTGCTCCCTCATGCTCTATCTTTCCCCCCACAGCTCCCTTAGTTCTGTCCCTGACTCCTCTGTGCTCCCCCAGCTCTGTTGCCGCTAGTCCCCAAATTTCCCTTTACTTTTCTCTTCCCCATTTTTGGATGTGCAGGGGTGGAGGGAGCCAATGTCACAATGGGGTGGGGACACAGAATGGAATTTGCTCCTCTCTTTGCTGCCTGCCTCAAAAGTAGGAGCAGACTGGGAGAGGGACCCCGTGTCAAGATTCCTTCCCCACTCTGAACGCTAGGGTACAGATGTGGAGACCTGCATGAAAAACCTCCTAAGCTTATCTTTACCAGCTTATGTCAAAACTTCCCCAAGGTACAAAATATTCCACCCTTTGTCCTTGGATTGGCCGCTACCACCACCAAACAAATACTGGTTACTGGGGAAGGGCTGTTTGGACACATCTTTCCCCCCAAAATACTTCCCAAAACCTTGCACCCCACTTTCTGGACAAGGTTTGGTAAAAAGCCTCACCAATTCGCCTAGGTGACTACAGACCCAAACCCTTGGATCTGAGAACAATGAAAAAGCATTCAGTTTTCTTACAAGAAGACTTTTAATAGAAATAGAAGTAAATAGAAATAAAGAAATCCCCCCCCGTAAAATCAGGATGGTAGATACCTTACAGGGTAATTAGATTCAAAACATAGAGAACCCCTCTAGGCAAAACCTTAAGTTACAAAAAAGATACACAGACAGAAATAGTTATTCTATTCAGCACAATTCTTTTCTCAGCCATTTAAAGAAATCATAATCTAACACGTACCTAGCTAGATTACTTACTAAAAGTTCTAAGTCTCCATTCCTGGTCTATCCCCGGCAAAGACAGAATATAGACAGACACACAGACCCTTTGTTTCTCTCCCTCCTCCCAGCTTTTGAAAGTATCTTGTCTCCTCATTGGTCATTTTGGTCAGGTGCCAGCGAGGTTACCTTTAGCTTCTTAACCCTTTACAGGTGAGAGGAGCTTTCCCCTGGCCAGGAGAGATTTCAAAGGGATTTACCCTTCCCTTTATATTTATGACACCCCGTCAGGGAGATTTTGCCAATGGTGAATCAAAATGGTCCCTACAGGCAAGAGGTTTCCTGTCAGCTTCCATTTTCCTGCTGAGTACATCAGCTATTTGGCCTGCAATTGGGAGGAGGCGATGTGATAACAGGTACTGCTCTTTGCTCCCTCCAGTCCCTTCTGTCCAGAAGGCACAAAGTTGGGGGAAGAAAGACATTGTCTGGAAGTTGGAATAGATATAACCCATGGTCCCTTTACAGTAATCACTCATGAGTACAGAACACCCAGCAACAGCACCTTCACAACAATGTATCTCAAGTCTGATATAGAGGGATTACCCTAGAAATGAGGGGACAGGCCCCCAAAATCATGTGACTTTAACAAATAATACATTTTGTACTATTGCTATTCCCTTTTTGGGTTCTGAGCCTTCAGGGTTCACACTTACAAGTTTTTGTCTTCAACCAGGCAATATTGCCAAATCTCATTATTGTATCATGTCGTATAATAATTGCTGTTTTCTCTTAAACCTCCCACTCCTGGAGTCATATGAATTAGTGAAAATCTCAGCTTTCATTTTTAAAAAAGTAAGTTTCTACTTCTCATGGTTGCAGAGAAAAGCATGCAACATGATCCCAATGTTCCCTAATGGCTCAAAAACAAAGAGGAAATAAAAAGAACCCAGCATTTACTAGGTTTTAAAAAAGTTTCATGATTAGTAAACCTATCTTTTGGGGTGTTTTTAGGGGGCCTGACTCATGATTTTTTAATGTTTTGGGTTGGCAATACTGACTAAGTGATTAGAAACTCACTTTTTAAAATAAATGAAAGTATTCAACTGGAAATTAAATTGAGATCATCAACTCATTTCATGTGAACTACCATATATTACCTCCATCCGATGGCAATGATTTTTTAGTTCTTGACTCCTTACCAGCCTGGTTATATTTCAAACTAGCAACCCAATGTTTGAAAGACTTCACATCCCCTAATTAGTTTCTTGAGGCATCCAGTCCTAGCAAAAGGCATTTCTTGATTTAAAAGTAGAGACTCCTACCCTGTAACAGGAAATGTATAGGTCAAACACAGAATGCCAATAAAGATTATTCTTTTCTGGGATGTAAAGCAATCAGTGCAGCACCTTAATTGGGTTCAAAGAGATTTGATGTAGCAGGTAAAGATTTTCTACTCCAACCTATAACTTAAACAAAGTCTTTAATATGAACCTCTACGTTTTATATCTCCTAGAGGAAATATAATTAAACTGCCTTCTGTAGACGTCGTCTGCAGTTGTCTCATTTTCCAAAGTGAGGTTGGGAGAAGAACTAGGATTTTAGGCTTGATACCTGTCTTACATCTGATTTAACAATATAATTGATTTCCTTTCCCCCCACCCAATTACCTTAACTAGGCTAATAATGTCAATGAGAAATATTTCTATGTACATTCAGTGCTGAGGTTAGTTCAAACACTGATGACATATCTCTGAATCCTGCAATGTAATGCTTTTTATTTGTATTTTTATAACACTGGCTTTTAAAGGGTGTTAACCAATTAATATATTTAAAATAGGAGCATTCTACTGAACCTC
This sequence comes from Lepidochelys olivacea, assembly GCF_965140295.1. Taxonomy (NCBI): domain Eukaryota; kingdom Metazoa; phylum Chordata; order Testudines; family Cheloniidae; genus Lepidochelys; species Lepidochelys olivacea. Next base: position 112,482,394 of record NC_140417.1, read on the forward strand.
CACTCTCCCTTTGAGAGTCTGACCAAACCTAACCTCTGGGTGTAAACTTGATAAAACAAGAATCATACAGAGGGGATTTGCTTGATAAAATATTAGCTATGGGCTTTAGAGTTTATTAATTCTCTGCAGTGCTCTGTGTTCCTCAGCCTTACATATGTAAGCTGTATTTCTGTACATCCATGTCAATAATCCAAAAAGTTTTTAATTAAGGGGGAATTGTGATAAAAATCTTTCGTGTATTTTCTTGTCAGACATGTTTATATAAAGTTTATTTTTAGTGGCAAAGCAAATGTAGAATTGAAATTAAAGTAGATTGTTGGTTTCATCTGCAACTCAGAGGAAGACTAAAGGCAAAATGAGCAACAGTTCTCTATCCCATCTATATCTGACAAACTTTGAGACCTGTCAGTTCTTGGATCTAAGGCTTTTATTTAACTACGTTATCTTTTTCTGAGTATTCAGCATTTTTCAAAATTGTTCATAACACTTGTAAAATGTTACTTTCTGCCCTGTCACTTGGCAGAAGACCTCAGATTCCTCTGCTGATCTTTGTAAAGAATGCAGATTGCACAGAGAACTGCAGTTTCACTGAGTTAGCTGCTGGTGAAAATGGATTGTGACATGTTACAGATCAAAGGGCTTGGAATGATACTGAACCAATTCTCTCATTGCTCAGTTCTCACGGCTAAAGTTAGCTGAGGGTCAAGTCAATGCTAAGAAAAATCTAAGCTTTACAGCTGTTGAAATACTTAAGCCATCCCAGATTTTTAAGTGATGTCATAGAAATGCAGTTATTCCTAGCCTGACACAGGATCTGCTGATGGCAGTTAGAGTTCTTATTCATCAATGGGCACAAATAATTGAAACAATACATCTGCTCTATGTTCTCTCTCTCTGGCTCTACTGTGATTACTTGCTTTCTTGAGATATTTGCCAGTGATGTCCTACTTAATCAAGCAACTGCTATCCTGTTAGATCTCCTGAAACCTGTCTTGTATGTCCGTGATGGAGCCTCAATAACTAAAGGCCATTCCAAGCCTTTCCCTTAACAAGGATACCTGATAGGACAATGTATTTGACAGTGACTATTATAACTGATCAAGCAATTGCCAGACTCATGCATATTTCCTGAAAGCTGCTGCTGTTTTTATTCATCATGAATCCCAGATAATTGAAGTAATTGACCTGCTCCAGGGCCCCTGCTTCAACTCTAATATTTGCTGGGCTGGGACATTTGCCTGTTGTCATGTTCACTTAAGGGCTGCAGTGGGTATAAGCTTTAATTACTTTTTCCACAAGACATAGTAGGCCATAGAGGAAATCACATTATTTGCATAGCTCATATTACTGAATTTCCTGACATTAATCTGTTCTCCATACTCATGCCATTCAGCTATATTCACAATGCCATCTCAGCATAAATGTTAAAAAGATAAGGAGAGAGAGAATGCAAGAGAAATATGACTCCCATATCAAGCTAGTTTCAGGACTATTACTGGAAGGACCACGAGGATTAGCAAGAGCTCACATTATATTTGAGCCAAGTTGCACTCTATTGTTTAAATGGAGGCCGATTAACAATTGTTCTTGTGGCAGAGGGACCCTCAAATATCTTACAGCTGGACCCCGGAATCTTGACTATCTCCCCCATTTATTTTGTTGTTGAGGGGCAGACTGTTGCCTGTTGACTGATATAAAGATTTTACAATAATCCAATTAAGTGTACTGGCCATAAAAAGCTTTTATGCTGTCATCTGCTGTTATGGGAATAGGGGTATAGATCTTAGTTGTAGTCACATTATATTGCTTGGTTTTATTTGAGATGTACAAAAATACTGCATTTACTCACTAGATTACATCCCAGTCCTGAATTTACTGTCTTCATCTCAAGGATGGATGCCATGCTGTATTCGTGGTTCTGCTTAGCATCTGAGTAGGTCACAAACTGATCTGCAACTGATTGGCAATGTCTGTTAGAAATCCAATATACCTGCAATATTCCTCAAATGTCAACCATATATTGTAATATTTCACCTCATTCATTAACATCTGACTTTTCTGAAGCTTCACTTCCTTCTCTAGTCTTGGCGTTCAACATTTTGCGCTGAATAAAGTACAGCATATACTATTGTACATTCTTCTATTTTGAAAGACTTCTTACTACATCCACATGTCTCTCATATGGATGACATGCTTTACAGTTCAAGCTTTTTCTTCATCTACCATTTTCTCTTCTCTCCTTCCAGCTCCCTAAATTCACACATATGGTTGTTATAGTTATAGCGATTTAAAAGAGAGATTCTGATTTTAAAGCTAGAAAGGATGCAAAACCTTTAAAGCTAGATAGGAGGGATAATCTAACAACATAAAATTGAACAGTTTGTTAACTATGCCTTATACTGAAGTTTTCTCTTTAGATGGAGGGCAAACTGATTCAGAAAGTCAAGACAATCTGTTGAGAACAAGACACATTTTATAAGTAAATTGTACCTTGAAAATGAATACAATTTCACTCAGGCATTGTCCTCTATCAGAATTACCTTGAAGAAAAGTACTGCTGTTTTCTGGGTTTTTTTTAAAGATGAAAAAAGGGGAAAAAAACCACCCTATCATATTTATGGATAGATATGGTTCAAAATATATTGGCCAAAGCTTTCTGATTCGTGAGGCTGAATATTATATAAGGATCAGAATATGATTTCCATTTCAGACATGAAGTGAAAACCTTTTAATTTTTACACACACACACACACACACACACACACACAGAGTGACATACCAGATACAGTCCAGACCAATGGGGGCTGTGTCACCCCTGCCCTACTACCTTGGGTGCCTTACAATGGCTTGCTGAAGTAGCTGCCAACTGTGCCACTCACAAACAGCCTCTCAGCATGCAAGCCACACCCAGAGTGGCTGTGTGTAACTGCAGCCTACCAGCCAAACTTGGGTTACACTCTGGGCTCTCTCATGAGCCTTGGTTACACAGATGCTGACTCCGTGGGTGCTCCGGGGCTGGAGCACCCATGCAAAAAATTAGCTAGTGCTTAGCACCCACTGGGAGCCAGCTCCTCTCTCCCCCCGAGTGTCTCCCATCTGCTGGAGGCCCCACCAATCAACTCTTCCCCTTCCCTCTCACCCTCCCTCCCAGCACCTCTCACCACCATGATCAGCTGTTCCACAGTGTGCAAGAGATGTTGGGGTGGGGAGGAGCAGGGATGGGGTGCACTCGAGGGAGAGGGTGAAACTGGGTGGGAAGAGGTGGGGCGGAGGTAGTGGGGGCAGGAAGAGGCGGGGCGGGAGTGGAGGCTTTAGGGAAAGGGTCAGGTGGGGGCAGGGCCTAGGGTGGAGTTGGGGGGTTAGCATCCCAGAGCCTGGAGGAAGCTGGCACCTGTGCTTGCTTATACTGCATGGTGACCCCAAACACCCCCCCAAGCTCAGACTTCCCCCCTGAAATGTATGTCCTGTACTGCACAGCTCTCTCATAGGGAATAATATGCCATTTTATTATTTCAAATAGTTATTCAGATACTTCAATTTAAACACACTGGATTAGATAAAACAGTAAAGATTAATTTAGAAGAAATGAGGAACTCAAATGGATATAGAGTATCATAGTTCTAATATTTTTTTTAGAAAGAAATAACTAAGGAGGCTTGATATATGTCTTTCTCTATCAATAGCTTATGAATGCAACTCTGCATGAAAAAAAGGACATTGTTCTATTACATTTGTTTGAAAGTGTGTGTAACAGTAAGGGAAAGCAGCTTTTTGTGAAAGAATGGCTTTATTTACTGTGCATAGGAGATGAGTGAAACCACAGAAAGTCAGAAGAGTGACTTTATTTAAAGATAATTGGCCCTGACTAATGCAAGAAAACAAAACACTGCAGATTTTTGTCAGCAGTGGGATTTAATTATACTCCATTAATTACATCGATGTGTCAACAAAAGGTCAAAAAACAAAACTTTAGAGGAAAAACAGAAAGTAATCCTGCAGCCTGACAGGATTATGGTTAAATCATGTGAAAGAAGAGAAATGAATAACAATTCATGTACCACTTTTCAAGAAAATTCATGCGCCATTGAAGCTGGGAGAAAAATTCATGTAAATCCTCGCCCCGGCTTTAGTACAAAGGACTGGAGGTCTTTGTCCTGACATAAAGAAAATTTCCAGGTGGCATAAAGAAAGCATAACAGGGTCTAGTGTCTCCTTCTTTCCCCTCAGCCAGGCATAGGCCATTCCTGAGTAGGATGGCATAGAGCCAGAGGGCAATGCTTTCTAGAATCAATGTCCAGCAGAGTGGTCCCTGTCACTGAGAGCAGCTGTTATGCTTAGAGCCAGCCTTCCTTGCCCCCAAGCCTGTGTTCAACAACACTGGGTTTTTTATATTTGAATGTTTGTGGTTTCTCTAAAACGTCTGTAATTAAGTTGATACCCTCTCCCTAGTTACCTCTTTGATAACTGCCAGTGCCTTCTCCTTTATCTAGTATGGTCACCTCTCATAGCGATCTGGATGGAAGGCTCATTTGCTCAATTCGAAGTGTTAGAGCAGGGGTTGGCAACCTTTCAGAAGTGGTGTGCTGAGTCTTCATTTATTCACTTTAATTTAAGGTTTCACGTGCCGGTAATACATTTTAATGTTTTTTAGAAGGTCTCTCTCTCTATAACTAAACTATTGTCGTATGTAAAATAAACAAGATTTTCAAAATGTTTAAGAAGCTTCATTTAAAATAAAATTAAAATGTTGATCTTATGCCGCCGGCCCGCTCAGCCCGCTGCTGGTCTGGGGTTCCGTTCACCGAGGCAGGCAGTGGGCTGAGAGGGGTCTGCGGTCAGGACCCCGGCTGGCAAGGGGCCGGCAGCCAGAACCTCAGACTGGCAGTGGGCTGAGCTCAGGGGTTCCATCCGCTGGCTCCTGCCAGCTGGGATCCCGGCTGCCGGACCCGCTCAGCCCGCTGCCGGTCTGGGGTCCCAGCCCTGCCCACATACAGTGGGTACCTACCTTCCCCTGGTTCTGGCCATTCTCTTCCTCTCTCTCTGCACTGAGCTGAGGGTGGGAGTGCACTGAGCACAGGGCTGAGGGTGAAGGATCAGGCTGGGGGTTGGAGTGTAGGGTCTGGCCAGCACCTAGAATGAGGGAGGGGGCTCAGGGTTGGGGCAGGAGGTTTGGGTGTGGAGCGCTTACCTGGGCAGCTCCCATTTGGTGGGAGGGGTGCAGGTGGGAATGTGTGGCGGGGAGGTGCAGGAGCTCCCATTTGGTGCTCAGGGTGGGGGTGGGGATGTGGGGGGTGCAAGAGTCAGGATGTGGGGGGGTGAATGGGGGGTGCAAAAGTCAGGGCATTGGGTGTGGGGGGCCTGGGTATGTGTGAGGGTGCCAGAGTCAGGGTTGGGGGGGTGAAGGAGTCAAGGTGAGGGCTGGGTGTGTGTGAGGGGGGGTCAGGGCAGAGAGCTGGGGGTGTGGACTAGGGTCGTGGGGTGCTCATGGCCAGGGGCTGGAGGGGATATGTCCCGCTTCCCCAAGGCCTTGCCCCCGCTTCTTCTCTGCCTCCGCCAGGAGCAGTGAGCACGCTGACTCTGCTCCTCCCTCGCAAGGGCCATCAGCTGATCGGCCGGCAAGGAGGGAGGGACAGAGAGGAGGAGGAAGGGCAGGAACCCAGCACACTGCAGGAAGAGGTAGGGGAGCTGGCAGGACCAAGCTTCTGCCCCCTGCCCCCGCGGGAGGGGGACATGGAGTGGAGAAGAGCGGGCCAGGCTGGGCTGGATTTTTAAGGCGCACTGCGTGCCATTAAAAAGGGGCTCATGTGCCATCGGTTGCCGACCCCTGATCTAGACCATCCCTGACAGGTGTCTGTCTAACCTGCTCTTAAAATCTCCAATGATGGAGATTCCACAACCTTCCTAGGTAATCTACTCCAGTGCTTAACCACCCTGACAGTTATGAAGTTTTTCCTAATGCCCAACCTAAACTGCCCTTGCTGCAATTTAAGCGCATTCCTTCTTGTCCTATCCTCAGAGGTTAATGAAAACAATTTTTCTCCCTCCTCCTTGTAATAATATTTTAAGTATTTGAAAACTGTTATCATGTCCCCCCCTAAGTCTTCTCTTCTCCAGACTAAACAAACCCAATTTTTTCAATCTTCCCTTTGTCAAGGGGGACTCTAGATATATTGAATCTGGCCCTTTTTTGCTGCCATTAACTGTCTGGCAGAAAGGGTACAAGTAGAACTAAATTCTGTCTTTGTATGTACCCATTGATTTCTATGGCAAACACATGTACACATCTGATGGCAGAAGATGGCCATAGTTTAGCGAGACGTATAATCTTAGTTTGGACCTCCAGCAGCTCTATCAGGAGTCCACTTCTTCCCCTTGCCTGCTTTCTATGAGGGTTCCACATGGTTCTGTGCACAACAGATGTCACACACCAATAGATGTCTCTAAAGGGATGAGTGGGTAGCAGCTTCCACTGTAGCACTGGCTTCTCTTCCCTCGATCCTAGGTTCCAGGCTTCATGCATTCCTTCTTGGAACAATCCACACCAGGGAGAGGAGAATGGCATGGGGTGGCATGTATCATCCCCTCACCAAACCAGGGGAATCTGCTCAGTCACAGGCTGTATTATTCTTTGAGTGAAGCCCCCTCTGCTTTGTGGAACTGCCACTGAAGTTGTTTCAGAGGCAGCTACTGGACTGCACCAGAACTGTGCATACAGGAAGCTGAGAAGACGTGCAGGAGTCCGGGAGACAGCACTAAAGCACTGTGCCTATAAACAGAATTTTTGCCATCAACAGATTCTAGGGATTACTCTTTCTGCCAGGGAAGGAAGCAAACCTGACACTTCTCTAGAAATATTTGCTCCTTACACTACCATCTCCCAGCATATTTTTCCAGGGAAAGGACCACAGGACTTGATTCATTATTATAATTATCGTGACAATGAACAGACATGGATTGAAAAAGCCATTTGTCATCTTTTTGCTGAACAAGTGAAAAATCCTGCATTCACCCGGTCTGCTACATGCTCTGAGATTACTAAATTTAAGGGCCTGACACTGCCACTTTTACTCATGTTGTGTAGTATTGTATTGCTCGACTAACCACACTGAAAACACTAATGGTCACAATGAATCATTAAATTACAGGTTTCAGAGTAACAGCCGTGTTAGTCTGTATTTGCAAAAAAAGAACAGGAGTACTTGTGGCACCTTAGTGACTAACCAATTTATTTGAGCATAAGCTTTCGTGAGCTACAGCTCACTTCACCAATGTGATATATGCCATCATGTGCCAGCAATGTCCCTCTGCCATGTACATTGGTCAAACTGGACAGTCTCTACGTAAAAGAATAAATGGACACAAATCAGATGTCAAGAATTATAACATTCATAAACCAGTCGGAGAACACTTCAATCTCTCTGGTCACGCGATTACAGACATGAAAGTTGCTATATTACAACAAAAAAACTTCAAATCCAGACTCCAGCGAGAAACTGTTGAATTGGAATTCATTTGCAAATTGGATACAATTAACTTAGGCTTGAATAGAGACTGGGAGTGGCTAAGTCATTATGCAAGGTAACCTATTTCCCCTTGTTTTTTCCTACCCCCCCACCCCTCAGACGTTCTTGTTAAACCCTGGATTTGTGCTGGAAATGGCCCACCTTGGTTATCATACACATTGTAAGGAGAGTGGTCACTTTAGATAAGCTATTACCAGCAGGAGAGTGGGTTTGTGTGTGGGGGGTGGAGAGGTGAGGGAGGGGTGAGAAAACCTGGATTTGTGCTGGAAATGGCCCAACTTGATTATCATACACATTGTAAGGAGAGTGATCACTTTAGATAAGCTATTACCAGCAGAAGAGTGGGGTGGGAGGAGGTATTTTTTCATGCTTTGTGGGTATATAAAAAGATCTTCTACACTTTCCACAGTATGCATCTGATGAAGTGAGCTGTAGCTCACGAAAGCTTATGCTCAAATAAATTGGTTAGTCTCTAAGGTGCCACAAGTACTCCTTTTCTAGTTACAAACTGAGTAAGTCAAGTATTCAGAGCAGATTGAATACTGCAGGCAGCATATTTCAGCAGGAAACTATTCTGCTGGAGTTGGTAACTGAGATATGAGTGATTAACCGCACAAAAACTTTGCACAAAAGAAGACTTTCTTCAAATGAGCTCAGTTGGATCAGAAATTCAAATTAAGTGTAAAATACCGGATGAGCATTGATAAAATACTGAAAGAAAAAATAAAATGCTGTGTGACACCGAGTTATAAGAGCATATTCACAATCCAGGGATTTTAATTCATCAGGAAAGATGGACTGAGATGAACTTTGAAACTGTGTTAACCCTTTTGTCACCTCAGTATTCTTTTCACAAATTACAGGTATTTGTTACTGTGGGACTCTCTTCTTAGCCACAAAGTTCATTTAGTGGCTGAAGTTTCTTTCTTCTCATGTTTAAAGAGCAATTTATACACTATTCACCCGTTCAGTACATTCAGCCTTCTGCTTAGGTAGCTAAGGCTACTCTTAGTCATTGGTTATTTTGTGCCACCACAGCATCATTAAGCTGTGTGAAGTATCCCATTTTTAAAGATTGCTCTTGCTATGAACAATTTTGGAAGAGTATAAAAGACCTGAGATGGAATGAGCATTTCAGATAACATTTCAAATTAGACTATTATAGTAAAATGGAGCATTTCAATCAAGTCCTCTGGTATCTAAACTGATTTATTGCATCCAAATTCTTTCGTGTTCTAAAGGTGTGGAAGAACTGTACAACAAAACTGTTTATAATAATATTTCATCTCACTGTCCCTAGAGGGCTAGGTTATGACTTCACTAGGGATAAGCTGATGGCATGCTCCAATTTACTCCACAATCCAAGTCAGGTAGGTAAGGAGTGGGCAACTGAGCTGGTGGAGGGTGTCTTAATTTGCTACTGGTATAGGCCAGCAGCAAATTACTCTCCTCCTTTGGAGCAAGGGGAAAGAAGGGAGGGAATGGTCACCTTCTTGGGGCTACTCCTAAAGTGGTACACACACAGTTCACACAGCACTTCTTGGTCAGGGCTGTTCCTAAAGCAACAATCTAGCCCCCCCACAAAATCTGAAGAAAGAAAAGTTGGGGAATTTGGATTATTTCAACATTTCCTGACAAAGAATGAAATAATCACTCTTACAAAATGAAAAAAAAATCATGCTATCCCTACTAAATTTTCTACATTGTAGACTGAAAATCTATTGCTTTATAAGCAGGACAAGAGGTGGTTGTCCCTACAACCCTTTGTAATCTTCACTGTCCTGTACAATATTCACTAGTACTTAGTGGTATAGCTGAACAGCATGAGAATAGCCTGTCAGATTTTTTTTTGCAAATAATTTTTTGTTTGGGGTTCAGGACAAACTGGAAAAGTAACCATCCTTATAATTGTACAAGAGATAATTATGGTTGCTCATTTTAAAATGTGCACCTTAATGGCAATGTAGGGCTAAATAAAAACTATTTCAAACTAAGATATCATTTAAAGGTTAGTATTTTATTTACAGTACAAATGTGCTGCAAATACAAGGAATGGGGTGTTTTATTATGGCATTTTAAATATGTATTTTTGAGCAACAATTCTGTGTTTCTTATTACCAGGACTTTATTTTCAATTTGATATTTCAGATCATCTTCTCAAATGAGAAAGACAAAAAAGACATATTTGAGTAGAGGGGTATCAAGGGGCAATTATTTTGGAGAGTAATCATCAGACAGAAAATCTGGGCCCAATTGTCAAGAGGTGGCGGGCTTTCAAAAATGAGGCAGGTCCAGCATAGAGGAAGGAAAAACAGAAGAGATTAGATCTGTCAGATGAATTTACTTCTGGGACTTTTTTTTGGTCGCTATTTATTTTCAGGTGTCAGAGGACCTGAAAAGCTTCTACTCCACTTCCTGGCAACTTTGATCCATGGAAAAACACAGGCTTGGGGATTCACTTTTTACTTCACATTTTTAGCTTCAAACTAGTACTTCAGGGAAAAATAATCGAAAACACAGATATTTGGGGACAATGAGAAGCCTGAAAAGCAGCAGTAAAAGCTATAAGGAAGATAGTGGACAACTAATTTTTCGTACACTATAGCCTGTTTTGGGCTGTGTAAGCAAAGATCTCACATCATGAGGCAGAGTAATGATGGCTTCCTGCATAGGGATTTGCCATAATCTGGAGCTCTGCTTGTATTACTGCAGTCTTTTGTCTTGAAAAAAACTATTCAGGGAAAAAATATTCGATCATTCCAAAAATTACCTTTAGTACTTTTGCAACGCTATGATTTATCCAGAAGTCTAAGTGACCAGTTGTATTAGCACAGCTCTAATTTAGCCTAATTCTATTCTATGAAGACTGCCACTTGGCAAACAAAATCTTAGAGCGCAGAATGACTGGCAGCTCTTCAATTATGCAAGACTATTTTATAAATAGAAGATATAAAAGAATTTCAAAGCATAAATAAAATATTGTCTAATTTGCATTTCAAAACATTTGCCTGAATATTTGATTTAATACTGACATAAACATATTCCATATCTGATTACATGGCATTTTTCTAAGTTCCCCTTTCCACAGTTCCAATTTTTCCAGTATTTATTCAAGTAGAGCTGGTTATGGTGACTCTGCTAATACATGATGGGAATGCTGATTATATACAGTCAAAGCAGAGCTCCATGCCAGGAACCATATGGGCATTTACTGAGGCAAGGGAGAGAGTCCCTTTTATGAAATTTTAATGGTTTAATATTATGTAATTTAATTTATGTCAAGGCAAATCAGAAACAAATAAAGCAGGCTCCCATACTTCAACTGGATCCTCATGAGAAGACCTTTGCATCCAAGAGCCTCACTGACTTCAGTGAGGCTCCACGCAGCTAGACCCTAGTACCCCAGTGGAGACCCACTGATGTCAATGGGGATCCACACAGTTTCAAGGGCCTGCCCACACCAGTCAAATGCATATCTAGGGCCACAATTTGCATCTCTGGCTTTTAAAAAGTGTTATTTAAATGAAGAAAACTTTGTATATTTAACTATATACTGATTAGCATCAAGTAGAAAAATTGATTTTTGATTTACAGCAGAATATGCGTTCTTTAATGGTATGGAAGCGCACGTTTTTGAGAGCTGGTTAAATTATTGTCTTTCCATGTGCACCTATACATTTTTCAAAGATTAGTTTAAGACTGAGCACTCTTTGCTGAAATAATCTTGTACAGTAGCAAATGTATTGGAACATGGGATTTGTTGAGTATTTTGCAATTCAGTATATTTAATTTTCAATTTTGCTACTAATTCAGAAAGCTTTAACACTTAAATAGACTAAGCTCAGTAATTCAACCATTGAAAAATACAATGGTTTAAGATATATTAATTGGAAACAACGTTAATGGTTACTTTTCTGAATGATGCAGCAACAGAAAAATAAAGATGAGTTACACTACAATTAATGATTTGATTAACTGTTTGCTGTTCAGAAAATATATTCAGTAAGGTCTGTCAACAAAAACCGTTACCCATTGCCACATTACAAAGTACCAAATATAATGGTTCAGGTAAACCTTTGAACTTATTGTTCTGAATCCTGATTTGGAGGACAGAAACTGAATGTTTATCATCCAACAGTTAACTTAGCTGTAATAACTCACTTTAGCATTCACATTGCATTTGAAAAAGTCAAACATTTCTGAAAGAAGAAACTTGCATTCTACCATAAGTAATTTAATACAAGCTATATCTCCATTTCACCAGACAGTGCTTACAGAACATTATTTATTTAACTTCTGTCACATTCAGAAACCCAAAGTAGCATGTTTTGTTCCAAATATTCCATGCTGAAATAGGTTGAAGCTGTGCACTAGGTGCCATGACTTGCACTGAGTGAGAGGCAGAAGGGCCACACTAGCTGACTCAGTCAAATTTCCTTCTACAATTACACCACCCTTGAAGAGAAGACACTATACTCCTCCCAGAACATCCTGCCAGACTCTCAGATACCATGGTGACAGGCACAGTATAAAAACTCAATAGAAAAGAATAATGTAAGATTCTGCTGTCCAGTGGACAGAGGAGATGAAACAGGTTCTTGGTCCCTGCCTTCATCCCTCCCATTTCTGATACCTTTCAGGCAGCTATCATCCACTGGGTAATAAAAGGGAACAAAAACTGTGACATCTGTGGGATTATGGCCAGCTTCCACGTATGTGCGCAATATGGGGGAAAGTTCCTTTTGCCCTGTTAGATTATGGTTCATGTTTACATGTGAAATTTTATGCTTAGTATTACTATTTGTATATCAAAGTTCAGATCAACTAACGACTAACAGAAGGTTATTAGATTTCCAATTAAAGGCTTAGACATAGCTTTACAAAATGTACTTTATGTAATTTCTTTCAGGAGTTCCCAAACACTATTCAACATCTATTACTGCTTAAATGTTCTACTTTGAACATACACCATGGGTAGAAAGTTATTTGCATAGTGACCTTCAAATGCAGTATTTTTGACACTAGCTTTTGTTTTTTAAATTTATATATATAGTTATATAGTTATATTTTAAACCAAAATGTACATGTTTTAAGGGGCTGAGCCAAAGCCCACTGAAGTCAGTAGAAAAATTCCCATTTACTTCAATAAGCTCTGGATCATTGTGGCCTGAGTAAAGAGGTTTCTTGATATCATGTGCTCTTTCGTCCATGTTATTCACAGGACACACTTCATGGCAAAAAGCTTAATCTCAATGAGTTTTCTTATAATAGCTTGTAAAATACTAAGTTTCTGGTGATAGTCTTAAAACTGATGTAGTTTCATACTATTGTTCTTTGCGTAATATTTGTAAGAAAGCTGTTGCTAAGCTGTTTATAATTGTACAAATATAGGGTCTGATTCTGACAAGTGTCAAGCAGCCTCAAATCTTACTGAAGTCAATAAGAGTTGAAGGCACTCCTTACAACAGCAGGAGGCAGTTGGCACCACACTAGATCAGGCTAGTAATGTGTAAATGATAAAACACACTGACTAGGGGTTCTATCCTATAAACATTACTGGGCATAGTGCTAACTACCACAAGCAGTTTCATTGAGTCAATGGGACAACCTCATGGTAGTGAGAACTATGCCCAATGATGTCTATAGACCAGGCCCTTTGTTTGTACTGAGTTAGTCTGTAAATACTGAGTTATAATCTATGATAGAAGCCTCAAAAAAACACCAACAACTTTAATGGCAAACAAGCACTCTTATTAAACTAAAGGTTTTGCTATCATTTTCAACTTTCTTTTGACAATATGAATTGATTTAAAAAGAAAGAAAAGCTCAGCAAAGTCTTTGAAACACCACCTCAAAATAGGTCAGATACCAACTTCCCAGGCTCCGTTTTTATAGCATGAAAGGCTGTCTGTGTTTTCTCATGACTTTTCTCCTTGTGGGAGCTCCCATGGATCCTTTCTCTTAGCAAAAGACAATCCATTGACTGAGCCTATCCTAAAGCTAACAAACTGAGCTTTCTCTGGAGAAACAAATGCAAACGGAGTGAAGATATTGACCAAAAGTATGAGAGTATGTTACCAGCACTACACTGGCATTGTTGGTTATTTGGTAACATACGTTAGATTCTAAGCAAAATTAAAATGTAAGTGTACATATATTTTAATTTTCACTGCAAAGCAGAATAAATATGGAACATTTTCTTTCACTGGAAAAAATCTAGGAACTCTTTTCTTTCCTTCCTGGAGTGTTTTAGTGGTGACCAATTTGTCTGATTTTAAATTGTTTTGATTTTTTAAATTATTGTTACTGTGATATATCTTTGTGCTACATTACACAATTAAGCTATGTTGAATGGAAATTGCCTATTTTCATTTACATGTCTGGTTGTTTATCATTGCAAAAATAATGGGAGAAAGTCATGGCAAAATACAGTCATCATTTTACTTAAGAAAAAGTTACTGCACATAACTATTTTCGATTAGAAAAATATTATATGGCCATCTTTAATTGTTTAAAATCATATAGAGATTGGAAAAGAGCCAAATATATACCAAAAAAATTACAGTAACATAAGTAGCAGGAAGACCAAGGGAGAAACATCTCCCCCAAGATCTTAAAAAAAAAAAAAAAAAAACCAAAACAGCAGTCCAGGCTTTTGTCAGAAATCTTGGCTTAACAAGCCCTTGCTATATCTAACTGGAGGAGAGAGGAGAAAGGGAGAAACTTTTCCCTAGGGTGATAACACAGTTAAGGAAGTTGTGGCAAACAAGGAACAATACTTTATGATGACCCAGGAATATTATAGGCAAAGGAAGGGCCAATCTACTGAAGGCATCAATACAGAATCAAAAGGTAATGAATAAAGATTACTTTCTATCGTACAGCACTCCACAATATTATAATCCATTGAATCCAGCAATAATTACAGATTTATAATTAAAAACTAGCCAATTGATAGATATCCGAATGTAATTATTTATGAGGAATGATCAATCAGTGGGGGCATTTCTAGTGAGATCCTGCAAGGATTCATTCATGGCCCAGCACTAGTCAATATTTTATCATGATCTGGAGAAAATCATTGCTAATAAAGTTTTCAGATGACAGATTGGTGGGATAGTGAAGAACAATGAGGGCATGTCAGTGATCTAGACTAAAGTAGATCACTTGTTAAGTTAGTTGAAATGAAACAACATGCATTGCAAAACAACCAATGCAAGGTCATACATCTAGACAAAGAATGTAGGACTGTATTCTGGAAAGTAAGGACTCTTAAAAGGGACTTAGAGAACATGAGTTTCCAATGGGATACTGTGGCAAAAAGGGCTAACATGATACCCAGATGTGTTAACAAAGAAATACTGAACAGTATATTATCTTTATACATGGCTCTGGAAGATCACTACCAGGAATACTGGATCAGATCCTCAGCTGGTATAAAACAGTGCAGCTCCACTGAAGTCAACTGAATTACACAAATGTACAGCAGCCTACGATCTGGCCCTGTGTGTTCACTTCTGGTGTCCACACTTTGAAAAGATGTTGAAAAATTGGAGAGGGTTCAGAGAAGAGCTCAAGAAAGACTTGTCATTAAACATGCTTATAATGAGAGGGAGAAAAGGAACTCAATTATTTAGCTTACTGAAGGCAAAGTTAAGAAGCAATTTAATCCCATACTGGAAGAAGATATCTGATATTAGAAAGCTCTTTAATCTAATCAACTAAGGCAAAACAAGAGCCAATGTCTGGTAGTTAAATACATTGTAGTTCAAACTCGAAATAGATACAGATTTTTAACAGTGGAGGCTATTAATGCTTAGAACAGATTATCAAGGAATAAAGTCTTCACACCTTGGTGTCGCTAACTTGAGATTTGTCATTCTAAACAAAGTGCTCTTGTTCAGTGGTTCTCAACTGGGAGGCCCGCCAAGTGGGACCAGTGTTAGACTCGCTGGGGCCCAGGCCAGAAAGCCTAAGCTCTGATATGCAGGGCTGAAGCCTGGGGCCCTGAGCCACACCACCCGGGGCTGAAGCAGAAGCCTGAGCAATTTAGCTTCACAGGGGCCCCTGTGGTGTGGGGCCCCAGGCAATTGCCTGTCTTGCTACCCCCTAATGCCAGCCCTGGCTTTTATATGCAGAAAACACTTGTTGTGGCACAGGTGAGCCAGGGAGTTTTTATAGCATGTTGGGGGGCCTCAGAAAGAAAAAGGTTGAGAACCCCTGCTCTAGTTTAATCACAAACTGTTGGGCTAGTTGCAGTAATCACCAGGTTAAAGTCTATGGTCTGTGTTATGCAGGAGGTCAAACTCGGTGATTATATTGGCCCTTTGTACTTTTAAAGTGTGTAAATCTACGAAAATGCATATATTTAGAAGTGTACTTGTTACAGTTCAGTATAGTCTATGAGGTAGGACAGAAGACTGGGTCCTGTTCCTGGTTCTGAGATTGACACACTGTGTCACTTTGTGTAAATCACTTAGTCTTTCTCTGCCTCAGTTTCTTTGTGCGCCAAACAGGGTGGATTACATACCAATCTTTGTAAAGCACTTTGAAATCTACTTATGAAAAGCAATATATAAATGGTCATATTACAAATGTTGTTGTAGCCAAGTTGGTCCCAAGATATGAGAACTATAACGTGGGTGAAGTAATATCTTTTATTGGAACAACTGCTGTTGGTGAAAGAAACAAGAAGAGCTCTGCGAAAACCTTGTCTCTTTCACCAACAGAGATATTTTCTCACCTGTCTTTTCTCTCACGTTATTATAAAGTCAGTTTTGACAGGCTATTATTTTAAAATTAGTTTCAAAGAGTTATAAATTAAAGTTTTAAAGTACCTGTTTTCTAAAAACAAACAGTATGGACTCTTCTATACGTCTGTGTTATATAGAATTCTGTACTTAATGGAAAACCATAGTGAATTGTCTATAAGATGGACTACAATCCATCAGTGATCTTCTAGAAAACACCATCCTGGCCAGTATGGATGCAGAAGCCCTCTACACCAACATTACACATCAGTAAGCATCCTTAAAACTACAATACCCACCTGCTGAAGTGAAAAAAACAGATTGATAGAGACAGAAGAGTACTCAGAAGTCACCGACTACAGGACAGGCCCAACAAAGAAAATAACAGAACGCCACTAGCTGTCACCTTCAGCCCCCAACTAAAACCTCTCCAGCGCATCATCAAATGTTTACAACCTATCCTGAAAAATGATCCCTCACTCTCACAGATCTTGGGATACAGGCCAGTCCTTGCTTACAGACAACCCCACCCCCCAACCTAAAGCAAATATTCACCAGCAACCACACACCACACAACAAAAACACTAACCCAGGAACCTATCCTTGCAACAAAGCCCGATACCAACTTTGTCCACATATTTATTCAAGTGACACCATTATAGGACCTAATCACATTAGCCACACAATCAGGGGCTCATTCACATGCCCATCTACCATGCCATCATGTGCCAGCAATGTTCCTCTGCCCTGTACATTGGCCAAACTGGACCGTCTCTACGCAAAAGAATAAATGGACACACATCTGACATCAGGAATTGTAACATTGAAAAACCGGCAGGAGAACATTTCAGCCTCCCTGGCCACTCAGTAACAGACTTAAAGGTGGCAATTTTGCAACAGAAAAGCTTCAAAACAGACTCCAACTGCTGAGCTTGAATTAATATGCAAACTAGATACCATTAACTTGGGTTTGAATAGAGACTGGGAGTGGCTGGGTCATTACACATATTGAATCTATTTCACCATGTTAAGTATCCTCACACCTTCTTGTCAACTGTCTAAATGGGCCATCTTGATTATCACTACAAAAGGTTTTTTTCTCCTGCTAATAATAGCTCTTCTTAATTAATTAGCCTCTTACTCCACCTTTTCATGTCCTCTGTATGTATATATATATATATATATATATCTTCTTATTATATGTTCCATTCTATGCATCCGATGAAGTGGGCTGTAGCTCATGAAAGCTTATGCTCAAATAAATTTGTTAGTCTCTAAGGTGCCACAAGTACTCCTGTTCTTTTTGCGGATACAGACTAACACGGCTGCTCCTCTGAAACCTGAAATAATAACAACACTTAGCTACATAATATTATGTGATTACTACTAGAGAATCCTGAAAGAAGCACACTTCTTCATTTGTGATGCTAAAATCTAACTGAAATGTTGTCAGCATTTTAGACATAAAATATTTTGGGCTGCATTATTAGTACAGTAAAAAAAAACTCTGTGTTATAGTCTAAGGGAAGAAGTGTCAAAAACAGCAGACAGGGTATATTTGTCTGAACAGGAAAATGTAAAACAGTCCATTTTGTACACAGTATTTGTATAATGACAGTGCTTATTCCATTATAACAAAGAAAGCAGATTTTATTCCTTTGACATTGTTGCTTTTAACAGTGATCAGCCCTTTTATTACATAACTTTCCTGTTTGTGATATTAACTAATTTAGTCACACAGCATATTCTAATCCTATGGATTCTGCTGCAAGCATTACTAAAGACTCATATATCAGACAGATATTTACAGACAGCAATGGAGCAAGGTTTTGCAAATGGAGGCGGTACGGGGTCTTGGTGGTGCCTCCCTATTCAATGGGTGAACTTCTTCTCTGCCACAGCCACTGCCTCCTCCTTGTTCTGCTGAGGGTGCATCAATAACCCACAGCAGAACCCTTCGCCCTGTCATCACAACCTCCAATCTCAGCCTGAAGGGCCCTCCTGCCACAGTTAACAGACAATATTTCTGTTTTAACAGCATTGCAGTAATTTATCAAGTCAAACAAATTCAAACAACAAATTCCATGGGCTCCTTTTTACAAGGTGGATATAATCCTAGAAAAGACTCTATAGACCTCCTTTATGCAAAACAGATTGAGAGAGATACATTCTTTTCCCCACAGTTACTCTATTATTCCTTTTTAGTATTATTAACAAAGTCACGTCACCAGTGCAGGTTGAAGCAGCTGAGGAAGAAGCTCCTAGAGAAGTCTGGAGTTGTATGACTGAATAGTGAACAAATCTTTAAAGAGCTTATATTATATTATGTGACAGGGTTGGGCCAGATGGCTACAGGAGAGTAATAGAAAGCAGACATATTAACCCCAGGTTAAGTAGGTCCCTTTTCGCTGGGAAAGGTAACAGGGAAGGTTCCAGAACAAACAGGAACCTTCTGGAGACAATTAAGACAGACAGGCTGATTAGAACACCTGCAGCCAATCAAGAAGCTGCTAGAATCAACTAAGGCAGGCTAATCAGGGCACCTGGGTGTAAAAAGGAGCACGTTTCAGTTTGTGGTGCGCGTGTAAGGAGCTGAGAGTAAGAGGCGCTAGGAGCTGAGAGTGAGAACGCATACTGTTGGAGGACTGAAGAGTGCAAGCATTATCAGACACCAGGAGGAAGGTCCTATGGTGAGAATAAAGAAGGTGTTGGGAGGAGCCCATGGGGAAGTAGCCCAGGGAGTTGTGGCTGTCGCACAGCTGTTCCAGGAGGCACTCTAGACAGCTGCATTCCACAGGGCCCTGGGCTGGAACCCGGAGTAGAGGGCGAGCCCGGGTTCCCCCCAAACCTCCCAACTCCTGGTCAGACACAGGAGGAGTTGACCTGGACTGTGGGCTCACGAAAATGGCTAAACTGAGGGCTGCCATGAAGCTCCAAGGTGAGCAAATCTGCCAATAATCCCAAGACCCACCAAGGTAGAGGAGGAACTTTGTCACAATACATTATTGTCAGAACAACAGCATAGAAGAGGCTGACTATGGGGGGGAGGGATAGCTCAGTGGTTTGAGCATTGGCCTGCTAAACCCAGGGTTGTGAGTTCAATCCTTGAGGGGGCCATTTAGGGATCTGGGGCAAAAATTGGGGATTGGTCCTGCTTTGAGCAGGGGGTTGGACTAGATGACCTCCTGAGGTCCCTTCCAACCCTGATATTCTATGACTATATTTTGGTATGATGCTACACAGAGCAGACTAATTTGTACTAAAATATATTTTTTTAAGTTTGTGATTTAAGAAGGTGCAAGTAAATGTTCTATTGAAATGGAGATGTATCTGCCAGGCAAACTGCGCTGTAGGTCATGGAAAATATGTGCTGTATCCTGGGGAAACAATGTCAGAGAAATAAAGAAAAATGCTTTGCACCAGGCTGTGCAGAGGGGCTTAATGCAGTGTCTGGGACAAGGCAGAATATGGCAGAGCCCCTGCTCTACTCCATTCCATAGATGTAGTTTCCAATGTGTCGCTAATGCTTATGCTTTACTCAACAGGGGTATAGAAGGGTCTGTTTGCTCGTATTATCCTGGAGATTAGTGTGTGGCTTTCAATTCATGTCTACACTACGAAATTAGGTCAATTTTATAGAAGTCGATCTTTAGAAAGCGATTTTATACAGTCGATTGTGTATGTCCCCACTAAGCGCATTAAGTCGGTGGATTGCGTCCTCAATACCGTGGCTAGCATTGACTCACGGAGCGGTGCACTGTGGGTAGCTATCCCATAGACCCTGCAGTCTCTGCTGCCCATTGTAATTCTGGGTTAAGCTATCAATGCCTGATGGGGCAAAAACATTGTTGCGGGTGGTTTTTGGTACATATCGTCAGTCTCCCCTCCCTCCCTCCGTGAAAGCAACGGCAGACAATCCTTTCGCACCTTTTTTCCTGGGTTACCTGTGCAGACGCCATAGCACGGCAAGCATGGAGCCTGCCCAGCTCACCACTGCTGTTGTGAGCATTGTAAACACCTCGTGCATTATCCTGCAGTATGTGCAGAACCTGGCTAGGAGATGCCAGCACTAGGACAATTGTGAGGAGGACATGGACAGAAACATTCCTGAAAGCACGGGATGTGGCAGTTGGGACATCATGGTGGCATTGGGGCAGGTTGATACAGTGGAACGCCAATTCTGGGCCCAGCAAACAAGCACGGACTGGTGAGACAGCATAGTGTTGCAGGTATGGGATAATTCCCAGTGGCTGCGAAACCTTCGCATGTGCCTTTCCTGGAATTTTGTGAGTTGCTTTCCCCCACCCTGAATCGCAGGAATACAAGGATGAGAACTGCCCTGACAGTTAAGCGAGTGGCGATAGCCCTGTGGAAGCTTGCAATGCCTGACTACTACCCCAGTCAGTCGGGAATCAATTTGGAGTCGGCAAATCTACTGTGGGGGCTGCTGTGATCCAAGTAGCCAATGCAATCACTGACCTTCTGCTAACAACGTAGTGACTCTGGGAAATGTGCAGGTCATAATTAATGGCTTTGCTGCAATAGGGTTCCCTAACTGTGGTGGGGCGATAGACAGAATGCATATACCTATCTTGCCACTGGACAACCTTGCCAACCAGTACATAAACCGCAAGAGGTACTTCTCAATAGTTCTGCAAGCACTGGTGGATCACAAGGGACGTTTCGCCGACATCAATGTGGGATGGCTGGGAAAGGTGCATAACACTCGCATCTTCAGGAACTCTGGGATGTTCGAACAGCTGCAAGAAGGGATTTACTTCCCAGACCAGAAAATTACCATTGGGGATTTTGAAATACCTATAGTTATCCTTGGGGATCCAGTCTACCCCTTGCTCCCATGGCTCATGAAGCCGTATGCAGGCAGCCTGGACAGTAGTAAGGAGCAAAAAGAAAAGGAGTACTTGTGGCACCTTAGAGACTAACCAATTTATTTGAGCATGAGCTTTCGTGAGCTACAGCTCACTTCATCGGATGCCTCGTATCCGATGAAGTGAGCTGTAGCTCACGAAAGCTCATGCTCAAATAAATTGGTTAGTCTCTAAGGTGCCACAAGTACTCCTTTTCTTTTTGCGAATACAGACTAACATGGCTGTTACTCTGAAACTAGTAAGGAGCAGTTCAACTATAGGCTGAGCAAGTGCAGAATGGTGGTAGAATGTGCCTTTGGACGTTTAAAAGCTTGCTGGCACTGTTTGCTGACTGGATTAGACCTCAGTGCAACCAATATTCCCATTGTTATTGCTGCTTGCTGTGTGTTCCATAATATCTGTGAGCAAGGGGGAGACATTTATGGTGGGGTGGGAGGTTGAGGCAAATCACCTGGCGGCCGATTTTGAGCAGCCAGACTCCAGGGCGATTAGAACAGCATAGCTAGGCGCGCGGTGCATCAGAGAGGCTTTGAAAACCAGTTTCTTGACTGGCCAGGCTACGGTGTGACAGTTGTGTGTGTTTTTCCTCAATGCAAACCCACCCCCTTTGTTGATTTTAATTCCCTGTAAGCCAACCACCCTCCCACCTTCAATCACAGCTGGCAAAGGAAATAAAGTCACTTTTGTTTTGAAACCATGCATTCTTTCTTTATTAATTAAAATAAAGTCAGATAACTGACAAGGTAGTCATGGTGGGGTGGGGGAGGAGGGAAGGACAAGGCCACATTGGTTATTGTATCCACACTACAAATCCAAGCTGTTTGAATGACAGCCTTCTGTTGCTTGAGCCATCCTCTGGAGTGGAGTGCCTGGGTGCCTGTAGCCTCCCCCCCACCTCTGCATTCTTGAGTGTCTGGGTGAGGAGGATATGGAACTTGGGGAGGAGGGCAGGCAGTTATACAGTGGATGAAGTGGCGGTCTGTGCTCTTGTTGCCTTTCCTGCAGTTCCACCAGATGCTTGAGCATGTCCATTTGCTCCCCCATTAGCCTCAGCATCGCCTCCTGCCTCTTCTCATCATGCTCACCTAAAGCTTTCCTGGCCTCTGACACTGAATGCCTCCATGCATTCAGCTGTGCCCTATTAGTGCAGGAGGACTGTATGAGCTCAGAAAACATGTCATCACAAGTGCGGTTTTTTTCACCTTCTAATCTGCAATAACCTCAGGGAGGGAGATGATAGGGGGATCATAGAAACATTTGCACCCACAGGGGGATAAAAAGGGAAAGTAAAATTTAAGATGGTACATTTCTGAGAACAAAAGGGAGACTATTTCACAGTGAATCAAGCAATTCACAGCAGACAGCACATGTGCTTTAGGTACAAGGTCTCATTTTGCCTTTTATATTGAGCAGCTGCCGGTATGGTGACACATCACACATGTCTGGACAACAGAATTTGATTACCAGACAGCCAGGGTAAGCCAAAGGGTACAGGGGGTTGGCTTCTTCTGCCTTCATAACATGTGGGAATGGTTTCAAACTGCAGCACCCTTCTTTCCCATAGCAAGCAATGCCGGTTGCATTTGCAATTTAAAAGGAGGGGCTGCAGTTTTCGAGTGGATGTGCAGCACACCCCTCCCCCCACCTCACCGCGTGGCTATTCTCTGGGATGATCCCGTCACCCCTCCCCGCACTGCGTGGCTATTCTCAGGGATGATTCCTTTTAGCCAAGTGCAAATAGCCCAGAATGAATGGAGTCCTTCTGCTGTTCCCTGACAAAAATTCACCTATTTCAACCAGGTGACCATGAATGATATCACTCTCCTAAGGCTAACACAGAAATATAAAGACTGAATGTTGCTTGAATGCAATGAAAACCCAGGACCATTCCCTGCCATGATTTGTGCTGCAGTGATTCCAGACTATTTGCTACTGGCTTGGCATGGCAGTGTCCTACTGTGGAGGATGAAATAAGGCAGCCCTCCCCAGAAACCTTCTGTAAAGGCTTTCAGAGTACCTCCAAGAGAGCTTCATGGAAATGTCCCTGGAGGATTCCCACTCCATCCCCAGACACATTAACAGACTTATCCAGTAGCTGTACTGGCCACGAATGCATCCCAATTCTTCAGGGCAAATCAAACAATTAAACACAATTGTTTTTGAACTCTGTACTGTAGTTACAAATGTGCACTCACCAGAGGTGCCTTCTCCGGCTTCAGGGTCTGGGAACACACCTTGGGAGGGTACTGGAGCCAAGGTGATGAAAAAGTCCTGGCTGCTGGGGAGAACGGATTCTCCGCTTGCCTACTGTGCATTCTCCTCCTCCTCCTCCCCATTCACAAAATCCTCATCCCTGTTGTGTGAGACTCCCCCTGTACAGGTGTCCACGGACAGTGATGGGGTAGTGGTCAGGTCCCCCCCCAGAATGCCATGCAGCTGGTCATAGAAGTGGCATGTCTGGGGCTGTGACCCGGAGTGACCGTTTGCCTCCTTTGTCTTTCGGTAGGCTTGCCTGAGCTCCTTAACTTTCACATGGCACTGCTGTGTGTCCCTGTTGTAGCCTCTGTCCACCATGCCCTGTGAGATTTTGACATATATATTAGCATTTCTTCTTTTTGATCGGAGTTCGGCCTGCACAGATTCTTCTCCCCATATAGCAATCAGATCCAGTGTCTCCCATTTGTTCCATGCTGGAGCTCGTCTGCGATTCTGGGACTGCATGGTCACCTGTGCTGCTGAGCGCACCATGCTGATCAAACAGGAAATGAAATTCAAAATTTCCCATGGCTTTTCCTGTGTACCTGGCTAGTGCATCGGAGTTGAAAATGCTGTCCAGAGCGGTCACATTGTAGCACTCTGGGATAGCTCCCGGAGGCCAATACTGTCAAATTGCGTTTGCACTACCGCAAATTCGACCCAGCACGGTTGATTTTAGTGCTACTTCCCTCACCGGGGAGGAGTACAGCAGTCGATTTTAATAGCCCTTTAGGTCGATGGAACGGGGTTGGTTGTGTAGACGCATTGCTTATAAAATTGACCTAATGCAGCTAAATTCGACCTAACCTCGCAGTGTAGACCAGGGCTAAGAACACTGAAAAGTAAATTTGCTTGGGGTTAATTTTCTTCTCTAAGATACTGGTTTCATTTGTAAAATGTGTGAACCTGCAAACTAGGGTGTTTCAAGCCCAGTGCTGTGCATAGAACAGAAAATAAAACCTCTCATTCCTTCCCTTTTGGGGTTATAAAAAAGTCAAAACAAAAGTGACCCCCTTTCTGGGCCCAGGCAGGAGAAAAATGTCTCTTCCTCTGAAACCAGCCACTGCTTTCTTTCCCTGTGGGGCCCAATAGGTTATCAGCCTCAGCTGCATTTACTTTCTGTTCAATTTCTCTCTTTGATTTCAACCTAGTCCAGACCTTACAGGATGTTTGTCCTCCCTGAGAGGCCTCAGTCCAGCTGCCCAGAGGCTTCACATATTCTGGTGGGTACAAGTCCCATCCCACTGCACAGGGATGGTGACACTTAACAGCCTCTGAAAGAAGCAAAAGCTAAATATGATTATTTCTTCATTTTTTACCTTTCCAGAAGAGAAAACTGCTTTGTGGTGTCAACATCCTGAGATCACCGAGGAACTGAACTGAAATTAACTTGAACTCCATTCTGTTATCATCAGTGGGCAACCTGACACAATAGGAAAAAGCTGCAGGCTCTCTTTGGTTTCCCTTCAGTATCTATGATAACTCTGTTCCTTATCAAATGAATACTAACTCCAACTGCTCATTAAAGCTGTCATTTTTTTCATAGCTTCATCTGCCTCATAATTGAAATTCTTATTTTAAGAGCATCATCTTAATGTTATTGCTAGCTATGGAATGTCTTGTGAAGAGTGCAACATTAGAGTTAATTTGGCCCTACATCTCTGGTAATGGATACTGTCTGAAATATAATAAACTGTGGATATCTGTACCTCAGCTGAAAGATGTCAAGGTTACTTTCTCAATTACTGCAGTTTGTTAGAGACCTACAGACAATGGGGTACCATTCCTTATGTCTCACTGATTTCAAATTGCTTCTGATCTCTTTCTTAAGCTGTTGAAAGTGAGTTTCCTAACACAACCTGAAAAGGGTTCTCTTTATGACTCTTAATTAAAACTGTTTACATACTTTCCTCATTGGAGCTTCCCACTGAGTAAAACTGTGCCAATACTGCAATAAAGATTAAGTACTTTTATGACTGCATTCAATGTAGATTTTAAAAATATCTATAAAAATAGATCAAATACCCGTATAAACACCAGAACATAAATAGTTGGGTCTATCCAACAGAGAGTTCATTTGTTTTAATTTATAATTAATATGCAATCTATACAATTCATAGTATTGCAGCGAGCTGTATAGACACTCTTCTAATAAACCAATGCAACTTCATTTTTACTCAGGTGTGATTATTTCGTATTACTTACAGCACAATCTCTTTGAACATTCTACTTACTGGGTTTGGTCCTGGGTTGCATGTGCAAAGTGAGTACTATTCCTGTAGTTCTGTGGGTAAAATTCCAGTGCACAGTAACTGACTATATCCCTGATGCTGCAAGCACTTACAAACATGCCTACCTTTATGTATGAAAGTTGTTCCAATTAAGTCAATGGGACCACTCATGTGAGTAAAGTTAAGCATGTGCCTACGTGTTTGCAGGACCAGGGCCCAATTACACTATTCTGATTCTCCAGTGACTTTTACACCAGAAATGCTCAACTGTATATAGACATTCTTCAGGATACTGGGAAGAGCCAAAAGTGTGCCACATCTCCATCCCCATCTGTCCCTTCCCTGTTCTCTGCACCAGTGACTCACAGGGGAATTTTCATTCCAGAATTGATGGTCCTATCATTCTTGTTTAGGGAGAACCGAAAGGGGGAAAGTATCCCAGCTGACTGTATGTGAAAATAGGCACAAACAGTTCCTAAGACAAATGCTGAATAAATCACATAAGAAAAATGCCCCTCTGGAAAAACAAAAAACAAACAACAAAAACTCACACTCCCATGTGAGAGCCTCTGTAATGTTTCCCGAAGTTAGTAACCACACACTGCAACATGAAAATACACACTGTGAAAGCAATCCTCCATATTAGACAAAGTCAAAGGCTCCAATTTCCATGGTCTACATACCAGGCTAAAATCTTGCAAAGAAAATGTACTGCAGGGAGGGTAACAGGAAGAGAGACACATGTCTCACCAGGGGATATCACTTGCAGAACAGCTATGCAGCACAGTGAGATGTTGTTACTAAGTGAGGTCCCTGTATAGGAGCTTCGAATTTGTCATTACAGCAGCCTCATGGCTGCTCTACTTTACATGAGTAATTTACATCAACTTTACTCAGGCACAAGCCAGAGACTAAGGCTGAGTGCAAGCCTTCCAATCTGGGTAGACAGACATGTGCTAAAGGGGCTCAAGCTAGTCCACTAAATATAGCAGTGTGGATGCTGCAGATTGGGCTGGAGCTCGGCCTCTTAAGCCCATCTGACTCCTAGACCAAACTCCAGAATGAACCTCAACATCCACACTATATTTTTTAGAATGCTAGTTCGATTGCTAGCACAAGTCTGTTTACCCAGGCTGGGATACTCACACCCAGCTTCAGTGCAGACCTACCCTTACTCTTCAGGGTTAAGATATCTAAATGACTGCTTAAACTTCTGGGATAAAGACTTTGGTCAGCAACTCCACTCTTCTGGCACAATGGAACTTTCCAACTTTCTACAATGAGGGAAAAAGCTCATCTGTGCAGGAGACAGGTGTAAGACTATGGAATGCACTCCCAAAGGAACAGAGGGCCATTCATCACAAACCTCATCACCTTTCGCTGTAGGTGCAAGATGCATTTCTTTGACTTGTCTTCTCTAATACAAACATATAGCAACTAGTATATTTAAAAACAATAACAAAAAAATTACCAAAACAAAACACTCAACTGCAAACTCTTCTCCTCCTGTGGAGAAGATGAGAGAACAAACATGGGATGGATGTTAGTCCCATTGCTCAGTGCACTGCTGGAAGGTGGTCTGATAGTGCATTCATCATCATAGTATAACAAACTTAGTAGAAGAATAGAACAGAACACAGGTACAGCTGCCTACATATAGTGCAATACAGTGGAGAATCAATCCCACTGTTTTACTGCAGTGATGAAAAACAGAAGAGATGCAGTTATATTTACAAAGACAGTTAATCTATTTATACAGTAAGTGTAGACAGACTGAAAAGTAAATATGCTGTAAGTTGCACTATTGCTACTCAAACCTTAGTGCTAAATGCTTCACAAATTGTTTATTTTATATTGTAATGTGTTAAATGCTAGTCCTAGAAATCAATGTGCTTCTGAGAACCAACAACAGCTTAACTTTCTCAACAAAACAGAGTTATGATTTAGGACTCATACAGCTCCCTCTGTTCTCAAAGTTAAATAACATTTGCTAATGAATTATACGAATGACTGATTGATGCAACTAGAGGAGTCCTCTACCAATCCCCCACTAGCTTAGAGCGGCTGCTTTTTAACTGTCACAGATAAGTTTCAAAGTTCAGTGTGAATTGCCTACACTGAATGCACTGTAGTTATGCTGGTTCTTGTGGAGAATATCAATGACTATACAATGGAGCTGAAGACAGAAGAACTGAGTCTAGCCTTTTGGGGTTACGGCTTTGGTCCTGTGACATGTTCCTCAATATATATTTTGTCAATGAACATGTCATATCTTGGGAGATCTAGAAACAGTTCTTTGGAAACATGGTTTTACATAAAGAAGAATGATTGTGGTCTCAACGTTCTTTGAAGCTTATTGCAAAGAGACGTGAATTACTTTGTTTTCCCTCTAGCGCATACATTGTTCACTTGCAAATCTGGTGAATTCAATAGCTTTTCCCCTAATCTCCTCTTCATATCGATAGGTACATCTTCAAAAGCAAGTGGACGGTGAGGGAAGGAGGTGGGATGAAAGCGGATGGTTCTCTACTGTCTTACATCTTGTGTCGTCATTTACCTCTCTGCAAAATTAGTGGCAAAGTGTGTGTAGAAAGGTACCAGATAGGAATGGTAGCATTTTACACCTACTTTGCACAAGCATAAATAACAAAACAAGGCTCAAGGCAGGGAGAACACCACATTTTCCCCCAAAATGTTGACATGTCCCCAAAGATATGCTGCCAGAAAATGTGTGATAAGATTTTTCCTTTATTAAGAAAAGAATTCGAAATTTGGCAAAAACAAGGTAAATTCTTACAAAATGCAGGCCTCAATCCTGCCTCCTGGGAAAAATATACTTGAAATGTAATAAGGGCCCAATCCTGCCTCCACTGAAGTCAGTGCCAAAACTGATTGGGTGCTAGACTTTCCTCCCCTCTCCCCAGACACAAAAGAAAATATTTGAGCAATGAATTCCACAACATTTGTGTCAGCAGATGTGAGAATTTATAATTGGGATGCAGATTTATATGTAAAAGAAACACTGTTAGTAGATAGTGAATGTAAAAGACCTCTTCTTGACCATAAAAGATCTTGCACAGTAACTTACTTTAACTAATGGATTCACACCTGATTATCCTTTTCATTGAAAGATAATAACATTATTTAGTTCACAAGAACTAAGCAGTGTGAGGGATAAATGTACCAGTTTAGGAACAGAGCCCCGGGGCTCTGTGATACTTTATAAAATTGCCTTATGACCTTTAATGCTAGTTGACAATAATGTGACTCTGTTGCAGTTTTGGCAGAAGAACCAACTTTATGGGCTCTATGGTTTTTATTCTTAAAAAAAAATCTTAAAATCAATTAAACTTTTCCCTAAAACTACCTACACTGCATATTTTACTGATTATCTAAGAATAAGCAATACAATTATTAAATCGGAGTTACACTGGGATTGAGTTAATAAATGAACAATAATATGGAATGGATTCACCAATTGACCACAATCTTCATATGAACACAGTCAATGTTTATATTATGAAGTTAGCATAACATATGATCAATTTTTATACAGAATATCCTTGGAAGCTTAACAAGGAATCATCCATTACCCAGCTCTTGGAAATGGTGCTGAGGCCCTATCAAAGGTTCTGCACTATCAGCTACCTTTCACCCTTGGCTCTTTCTCTGCCCAATTTACTCATTGTGACAGTTTCTAACATCCTCTTGTATGACAAAGCAGCTTCTACAACACTCTTTTTTAAATCTAAAATCTAAATATGCACATGCTATTTCTTCTGACACTCATACTTTCCTTCTTATTCACACCTTAAAAAGTGTAGAGGAAAAAAATCCATAACATAGTGGACTTCTCCATGAAAGAGAGAGAGTTCTTTAAAAAGAAATGACTTAGCTGTATTATCAGAGTCCTTTATGGTTTGTTATTAAGAAGATTAAAATTATTGTAATCTCAGTTGTAATTCACATGGAAAAATTATAACTTACAAATATTTATAATAAATATATATATATATTTAAATGGCATTTTTGTCCGACAGATGAAAAGGAGTGCTAAAGAAGACTATCGTACAATACAAAAATCATGCAGAAAGAATCATAATGGAAAGACTCATTTACTGCAAATAGCAATGGATCAGGCTCATAGAAAATTCCTAAAACAGAAATGATACAAGAAATACCTTAAGGAAAACTGAATATAGCATTTATAGTTCCCTTTTAGTAAGTCTACCCCTTGGTTGCGATTAGGGGGACAGAAAAACAACTTGGTTTTCCTTTTATATGAACATTCAAGGACATTTTTGAAGTTATTCTGCATTTCATTGCACTACATTAAAATACTTCCAGGAGTTATAATTCTGAAAGGAAAAACTATGACCCAACTAGTGCGTCAGCTACCTGCATCTTGAGAAGCAATACACTCTCCACTGGGCTGCTACATCTTCCCCTCAAGCAGAAAGGTGGGAGGAAGCAAAAAGGGGCAGGTAGAGGGTGGACCCTTGGCTCCCCTCCCCAACACACTCATTAGCATAGTTTTACCAAGGCACTAGGAAACATATACTGCACTGTGTATAGACCTGATGCATTTTACTCTTTCTCTAGAGCAGAGGGTAAGTGAGGGAGAGATTGGGACTTAAACAACATGCTGCCCCTTCCTCTTACACAATTGTGCCCTAAAGTTGCACTGAAATATGGGGTGGTAAAAACCTGTACTGTAACTGTTGGTTTTCAACATGTTTTTTCCACTCAGATGTGCACACACCCAGACAAAACCAGCCAACTTTGCCTAGCAGTACCTGTTGGAGGAGGGGGCGCTTGTGCCCTGGGGCGCTTAGCCCATCCCCTGGCTATTTAAG
Organism: Lepidochelys olivacea; assembly: GCF_965140295.1. Classification (NCBI taxonomy): domain Eukaryota; kingdom Metazoa; phylum Chordata; order Testudines; family Cheloniidae; genus Lepidochelys; species Lepidochelys olivacea. The sequence continues at coordinate 112,512,899 of NC_140417.1, forward strand.
GGCAATGCCACCCCAACCACCTCAGGTCCTTTGCACTGAACGCCAAGAGTAGGCACTCCTGTGCAGAAGGGATGGAAGGTAAGTCATGGAATACATGTCTGCACCCATCAAAGAACAACAGTTATAGCACGTCAGTAACCATTTTTCTTCCTTGAGTGGTTGCAGACATGTATTCCACTCAGGTGACTCACAAGCAGAACTCATAGGAGGTGGGGCTCAGCCTACTTAAACAATGACTGCAGAAGTGCCTTCCCAAAGTTTGCATCTGACCTAGATGCAGCAGTAACAGTATAGTGCTTGGTAAAAAATATGTACAGAAGAACAAGTAGCAGCCCTGCAAATTTCCAGTATTGAAGCATCACTGAGGAATGTTATCGATTTTGCTTGGGCCCTCATTGAATGAGCCCATAATCTCTACAGAGGTATGGTCTGAGTTACTTCATATGCTGTTGTGATGCAAGAAATTATCCATCTGGAAATCATCTGTGCAGAGACCGCCTGACCCTTCATTCAATCCATATAGCAGACAAAAATTCGAGGCGATACCCGAAAAGGCTCAGTCTTCCCTACGTAAAATGCTGAGCACCATCTCACATCCAACGAATGTCTAGAGAATAAGGGCCAGTAAACAGGGAGTTTGAGAGGGAGATCCCCTAGTGAAGAAAATCCAAGCACTATTTCTTGGGGTGAGTGAGCTTGTTTCTCTCTGATTTTTCTTCTGGCTTGCTTAAAATTCAGTGTGGCCTGTTGGGGATTGTGTGTTTGGGGACTGTGTGGGAGCAGGGACCAGAGGGTCACTAACTGCTAGCTGAGAGTGCACTAGCAAGGCTCTAGCCTCCTGTGTTTTGATCCTTGATCACCTCCACAAATATTGATTCAATCCATCCACCACCCAAGGGACTGCAGGACACGTGGCAACACATGCACTAGGCCAGAGGTTCTCAAACTGGGGTCTGCGGACCCCTGGGGGTCCACAGGGGTACTGCAGGGAGTCTGCGAGTCATGTCTGGGGCCGCCAGCCCTGCTGATCAACTCCTCCCCCTCCCTGTTCAGCAGCATGCAGGAGGTGCTGGGAGGGAAGGGGAGGAGCGGGGACGGGGCATGCTCAGGGAAGGGGACAGAAAGAGGCAGGGAAGAGGAGGGGCAGGATTGGGGGTGGAAAGATGTGGGGTTGGGCCTTGGGGAAAAGGGTGGAGTGTGGGCGGGATCTGGGGCTGAGTATGGTTTGAGCACTCCCGGGGAAAATTAGTAGCCATCTTGGAGGTCCGTGAAAATTTTTAAATCAAAATGGGGGGTCCTTGGGTTGCTAAAGTTTGAGAACCACTGCACTAGGCCATCCAATGACTGACAATTTGGGTGATATATCAACTTGAGCGAGGCCTGAAGAGGACGAAGACACAACCTCATATGCTAGACTACACAAGTACAGGTGGCCATATGACCTAGCAAATTCAGGCACAGACAAATCATAGTGGAAGGGTGAGATTGGAGGGACAGACACAGATGATGAATTATCTGAAAATTACTCACTTGGTAGAGACACCCTCATACCTGTAGAATCTAGTATCGCTTCAATGAACTCAATTTTTTGCATTGCTACTAAAGTTGATTTTTCTCTGTTTATGATCAGACCCAAATGGTTGAGGGACCATGAACTGGTTATGGTCAAGGAACTCACCTCTGAGTTTGCCCCTCACTAACCAATCCTCTGGGTAAGGAAAGACACATATTCCTCTCTTCCTGAGATGTGCAGCTACGGCATTTGGTAAAAACCGTAAGAGCCAAGGAGAGGCCAAAGGGAAGCACAGTGTATTGATAATGCTGCCTGGGATGACTACAAATCTCAGAAACTTCCTGTGGCTCAGGAAAATCACCACATGGAAATAGGCATCCTGAAGATTGAAAAACAAAAAGCAACCCTAGAAAGGTAGGTCTTTATGCTCGACTAGACCTCTGGAGTTATGCCAGAGTTCTGCATCCATGAGCTCTTTTCCATCATGATTGCTGAAACCATAGCTCTGGAAGCTGTATCCACTATGTCCAGATGCCCTGGCAACCAGGTGACCTTCTGTAATAAACACCTGAATTTTTTCCGGGAGTATTCAGGCAACTTGTTCATGAATTTGGCTATAGAATTCCAATTCACAAAATTATATATCAGTAACAGCACCTGCGGATTTGCAATGTGGATTTGTAAGGACACAGTCAAATATTATTTTCTCCCCATGCGATCCAGCCTCTTAGACTTTTTGTCCTTGGGGGTGGACTTATATCTCCCTTCCCAGGATCTCTCATTAGCTGCTCAGTTAGGGGCCAGATGAGAACAGAAACCCTGGAAACCCTGCATAGGAATGTAATGCCCCTTGTCAGGATGCTTCCCTGTAGGAGGAAGGAAGCTGGGGTATGCCACAAAGTCTTAGCAGGTGCTAACAATGCTTCACTTATAGGGAGACCAACTCTCGCCAGGTCTGAGGACTGAAGAATATCCACCGACCTGTGGTATTTTCACACACAAACTCAACCTGAATACCCAAGTCTGAAGATATCCACCGCAGGAGATCCTGGTGTGACTTAAAACCCTCAGCCACTGGAGAGGAAGATTCCTGTACTGCATAGACAGCTGGTATTAAGGAAGATAACGCCATTGGAACCTCCTGCAGCAGCACAGGTCCTTGTATAAGCAGCCCAGGCTGAACCTCCTCTCAGACTCCATCTGAATCTGCAAAATAGACAGCTGGAGAGGGGATACCATGGGTTGGATGGGTGACCATACCCTGGAGTGGGCTGAGGATCAGGACTTTACAGACTGAGGAACGTTCCATGGATTCCAGCGAGGTCACTGAGGATAGGGATAAAGCATTGGTGGCCAGTAGGTAGTGGGCCAAGAGCCCCTGTCTCTATTGTGAGAGTGGTGCCAATCTCAGTACTGATTGTGATCTAGTGGACGTCTCAACAAGCTACAAGAACATGTCTCAAAAACAAGGGAGACGGGGAGGATGTCCCCAAAGCCAGGGTTGGTACCCATCCTGTAGATGTGGTCTGCACTGCAGTCATCTGTGGTACAGAAGATAGTGACTGTGCCAATGGGCTCCTCATTATTGAGGCCGACTTCAGCTTCCCACTCTGTGTCTTAGGTGGTGCCAAAGATGGTGCTGACAACTGAGACAAGCCTGCAATCAATCCAGGACTGCACATAAGAAGTCCCAGAAGCTGAATACTCCTGAATAATTGAGAGACAAGATCGGTGAGATAATACATTTTATTAGACCAACTTCTGTTGGTAAGAGAGAGAGAAGCTTTTGAGCTTACACAGAGCTTGGTCCAATAAAAGACATTACCACATCCACCTTGTCTCGCTAATATACTGGGACCAACATGGCTAGAACAACACTGCATACAACCTGAATAACTGGAGAGTCAGGAGCAGAGAGGCAAAGCAAGTCTGACACTGCAAGGTACACTAATAGTGTGGAAATAGCCAGTACCAATGTCATTGGTAACAGACTCAGTGGGCATCTGACATACAGTATCGGAGTCAACAGGAGAGCGTCCAGCTTGACAGTGCCTCAGTACCAGAGAATAGGTAGATGACCAACCTCCATCCTGCGTACCATAAGAATCATGGTGCTGGTCTGCACTTCCCCTTAAAAAGAAGTGGCTATGATCCATTTTGTAGACCTTTTTCTCGGAGAACCCTAGGAAGGAGAATGATCTCTCTTCCTCCTGGGGGTGGCATCAGATCCTGGCCAAGGACCATTGGCTTGCTAGAGTTCCTAAGGTGTCTGAGGGGCCGGAGAATATGTGGAGGTCCCAAGCGCCGAAGGGGACCTCCTGGCCTGCTCCATACCATGCAGCCTGAGGCACAAGATCCTTACCACCTGCATTCTTTTCTTGAACAATCTGCAGATGGAGCACCATTTTTAACGTGTCCTTCTTACAAGCACAACAAGCACTATGTGTGGGAGTTGCTATTGGGAAGGGCCACCCCACATGATGAACAATGTTTAAATCCTGGTGAGGACATCTCACAAGGATAACTATCTATCCTAAAACTAAGTTGCTATTAAGCTAACTGCTAACTATATACAAGAAAATCCTGGGAAAACTGAGATACAAAAGTGTGAAGTAATAACCACACAGAATGTTCTGACTCAAGCCGCCGGTGTAAAAAGGAATTGAGGGGAGTCGGGACGGCGCTGGCCCTAAATAGACAAAGGTGGGGCTAAGGGCCACAGCGAGTGAGTGCTGCCCCTATGGGCAATGCTAAGCAAAGTTCTCTGGCTCTGGTACACTGGGCATGTGCACGCCTGAGTGAAATGCTCATCAGCAACCACTTGAAGAAGAATATTTTTTTGCAATAGAATTCATATTCAAAGAATTTTGTTTATTTAATTTGGTTATATTCATAGCAAAACAATGACCTACAATATGTCTTTTAATATCAGATGAAAATATGTTTGGTGTAAAATATAAAAAATAGACAGTCTACTGCAGCTATATCCACAAGGCTGTGATCTCATAAAATGTCTTAAACAAAGCAGACTCTTTTGGTTCATGTAGTGGAGATTATAAAAGAATAGCTCAACCTTGTTTATTTGTTTTATCCCAAATGGTGTTTGAGATTCAATGGGAGACTTTTTCTGATCTAGTACCAAACAGATACCTCACTATGTTACTGGGGTGGGTTGGGGGTGGGGGTGGGGTACTTTTGATTCTCTTTGCATCAGAATTTTTAGAAATAGTTATTACAAAAAAAAATTGTTACTGTATAATTTTCTCCCTACTGCAAGATGACTTTAATGACACAGCAAACAGTAAGGTGTTTGTGGTACTGAAATAATTCAAGTCTTTTATAAATACTTCAGTTTAGCTTTTACTTTCAGAACAATAACCTGATTTATAAGCTCCAGCTGGTTCAATATTTACTCATTTAAAAAAAGTATTTTACAGGCTTGGGCACTTGAGATTACAAGCTGACAACAGGCGTCCCCCCTAAATTTATTAGTTTCTTGCTGAAAGCTGGACAAGAAAGATATGCACAAGGTCATAATGCAAAGTATACTATATAAGGAAAAGCCCTTGGAAAGTAACTTTTTTTGTTTAATGAAATCGTACCAAAGAGAACATGTAGCACAGATAAACTAAGTGAAAGCCTTATTTCATTCATACAGCTTCACACGACTGAACAATAATGTTTTACAGTCTGTTGTGAGAAAATGTATGGACTTGGAAAATATACTGTATTTGGAACAGGAAGCAAGCACAGAACTCATACTTTTTTTTCTCTCGCTTTTTTTTTTATTAAAAAAAAGAGCTAACCCTAATACAAAGCTACTGAACTGATCTTCCCGGCTCCACCAGAGTCCAATTGCCTTTATTACATACACCTTAATACAGTAGATAATACACAAAATCCCTCGATCCCCAAAGCAGCTTTACAAGCAGAAAACCCCATAGATTCCTCTTTTGAAAAACAAAATATAGAAAAAACAATACCATTAGTGCCTCAGTTCTGGTTTGGTCGATTTTCTTCCAACTTCTAACAATTTTATGACCTTTTAAATAATCGACAACTGTTCAGAGTTACCACTAAAATATATTGACCTGTTAAACTAACTCAGTATGCACAGCTTCCGACTCTGCATTGCCAGTATCAATGAGTTCACAGTCATTTCAGACTTGAATTTAACTTGACAGCAGTTTATGGAATGCTGAAACTCCAGTGAGAACTGGCATAACCTATCAGAGTATCTACTACAATCATGTTGGTAAGTTACTTGAGGAGAATTAAAAAGAAGCTACATTTTTTATTTGTTGGTTGAACGTCATGACATGACAACTACAAGTGATCTAATAGTTGCTTCTGTCCATTGTAGTCTCAATATATATTGCGGTTGACAGGAAGTGCAGAGACTCAAGTACAGAGTAAGAGCATAACACTCAACTAAATGTAAAGGTAATTAAAGGGCATAGCACTCTCATCTAAAGGTAATTAAATACTACAAGTCACCAGAAAACAAACAACAATATACAATAGCTAGTACCAACTGAAGAGAGGGAAAACAGTAAAAGTCATTTTCATCTCTGTCTCTCTTTATAAAAAGAGCAACTCCATATTTCAAGGTTAGTAACACATATACATCATCATGTCATATTAATTTTTAAAGAGCTGATGTACACAAAAACCATTAGGATAGACACTCTCTTGATCTAACAAATTACCTTACTGACCGAGGAAAGCACTGGGATGGACTATTCCCCTGTTAAGTAATGGCCTGTGCAGATTAGGTTTATGGTGTTATGTACAGAGACACACAGTCCAACTTCATAGCAGATGTAGGAGAATTTCAACTTACATTCTCTTTATTTACCCTGGTGTTATTATTCATTTCCATACTTTGGTGTGTTCAGTTGAAAACTGATCTGGAGGAGTCTCACTGCCATGTATTTACTATATCCCAAGGCAAGATTCCCATGCACATGCTTTGTTACATCTCTCATTTATATAGCAGCAGCCCTGGAGGTAGAGATACATATCTTTTGCTTTGAACTCAGTGAACCTTGTATCTTTCTAATGAAATAAGACGTTGGCAGCATTCTACTTATTAATTCTAGTGAATATAGGACATCTACAATGTCATTTATTCACAAAGTTTACACATATACACACCCAGACATACACAATTTTCTTATGCTTGAAAACAATCAGATAACATATTTTGATTCTGTTAATTCAGAAATATCCACAAACCAATAATTTAATTAATAAACTCTACTCTTACCATATCAAAATTGCTGAAACACCTACATTTAATCAGTCAACCAAAATTTCTGCTAATTGTTCCAGTCGAGCATGAAATTTGTTGGCAATTCTGTTCAACCCAAATCCTATATTTCCAGCCAAGCAATTTTTGTAGCAATTATATAGTATGTGTGCAAAATAAACATTGTGAGGCAGCGGGATACCTTTTGATAAACAATCTGAACACAAATAGACATTTAGAACTGAAAGTAAATTCACAGATCTTATAGACTATATAGTTAACATGAAGCAGCTTTATGGGGCTATTAATATTAAAATATTAGGGACTGATTCTCATTTACACCAGCCTATTACCCTCTCTTTTCAGGTATCTCTACACTGTCACTCAAAGGTAAATAAATAATCAGGCCCTAGCTCTCTGAATTTCAAAAGTGTGTTCTCTGCAGGCTTAGAAATTGGATAAATAATAGAACATTATAGATTATAAAATTGTAAGTTCATTTTCCAAAGTTAGGTGCATGAACTTTACCAAGACATGTACCAGTTTTCAGACAAGCAGGTTTTTAACAAAAATCAAAATCACAATGATATTGTCCTATTTATAAGGTGATACAGGGTAAAAAGGGTGAATTAGGCAACTTTTTCCAGGCAGACATTCACTATAAATAGATTTCTTATATGCCAAAAAAGGGAAATAATATTTTAAAATTTGAAATATTGTTGACCTGATTGCAGGCTACAGGCTTCACTTTTTTCACTTTGTGTTTAACAGAAGTGGTACATAGGATACAAGTCATCATAACTCTGTAACCAGCATGCACAGTATCTAGATTAATTCTCGGCTTTGAGCAATAGACTCAGTACTTTCATATATGTCTAGATATAAATCTAAAGAGAGCAGCAAAACATTTATGCCAGTTTAAGGTCATTAGGTCTTAGCAGTGTTATGTTACTGCACTTTTAGACATAACAAATCCTGCATCTTGGCAAGGGCTTTGACTAGATGACCCCTGCAGTCCCTTCTAACCCTGTGGCTCTATGATTCTATGATTGTACATGACCACCGTACCTGGAAATAAATACAGTGTGAAACCTATTAAATTTAATTTTAAGACAAACACTTCTTATGATTTTTCTCTTGTATAGAAAAATATAAAGTACATTGTATGAGGGAGGAGTTCTTAGAGGGATTAAATTGTTCTCTTCCTAGGTGAGTGCTCTACTATAACAAAAGAATGATCTTATATATTTACTTTTTATATAGCATCCTTCATAGACCATATGACAAAAGGCTATTCAGAGAGAATCAGTCATTAGCTAAAGCGAAAAGAAAGGTTTTAAAGCAAGATTTAAAATAAAGTGACTCAGTAGTCTGGGAGACAGAAAGTTTTCCACATAAATGAGGCAGCACAATTGAAAGGGTGACTTCTAGCCATGCAGTTTTACAGGAAAAAGAGAGAAAACAAAGACTGGATGAACAGAGGGAGTGGGCAGAGGAGTAGGCACAGCATGTTAGAGGGCAAAGTGTCCAACAAATCAGTGTAAGTGCGGTAAAGCTGAAAGGCAATTCTGAATTGGATTTGGATATGGTAGAAAGCCAGAAAAAAGTGAGAGAATAAGCTGATATAGTTTCCTTTTTCTTGTGGCAGGAGTGTCATCTGACCACATTATTCTGGACCCAAGAAGTTTAGAGTGCATGTATTTAGAAGGACCTCAAAATATGGTAGTACAATAGTCAAGACAAGGAATAGTTAAGGCATGAATCAGGATTTTAGAAGGAAAAAAGATCAGGGTTAAGACTATTACATCATGGTCCAGACAGGACACTAAGCTGATTTACAGTCAAATGTGGTGTCAGAGGAAAAAACAAAGTTCAGGGACAAAGATGACTCTACAGTTGTGACCTTGCAAGAAAAATGTGGGTATGAGACAAGGAAAACGTTAGCAGAAATAGTGCCGCTGGATAAAGAGGGAATTTGAAATACTTAATAGTAGAAAAACATGGTGTAGCCAGGACTGTCAAGAGAGAGAAAAAATAAGGGGAAATGGAAAATTCAAAAAGGAAGTGTACAGAAAGGAAAATTAGAAGTCATTTACATATAAATTGTCCAAGGTAGAAACTAGCTATGAATCATCCTAGAAGGAGACAAGCAAAGGGCCTGATTCTCAATTACATTAAGGCCATTTTACCCAAATCTGGCAGGGTAAAGGGGCCTTAAAGTGGGAGTAAACAATATTTACTTAAGGTCACTCTACGCTGTCAAAGCAGTGTAATGTTGTGTAAGCACAGAAGACAATGAGGAACATGATGTTCAACGACAGAGCGATGTCTGGAGCAATCCAAAGTGGATGGAGACAAGAAGAAATAATCCTCCTCCTAGAATGAAAGTGAACTGATTAGAGAAAGAAGATTCAAACTATGAGAGGAGAGTTTTGGAAACACCAGCTGCTTCATCAAAATAAAGTGTAATGCTGATAAAGCATGCTACCAGCTTAATTTTGTACAAAATAATCAAGTATGCTTAGGTTGTGCTTTTTAAAATTGCTCATTAAATTATTCAAATTAAACAAGAACGTAAACCCAGTTTAACTGGATTTGTTTGCAAAGCCAGTTAAAAAAACCCCAACACTTTATTGGCAAGGGGAAACAATAAATAGCCTATTAGAATAAACTTCAATTATCAAAAATCACAAAGCCCAACTACTGGATCTTATTGTACTTTAGCAAATCACCCTTATTTCTTAATAGTCATTTATAGCAAAATTACAGTCACTGGACTGTAGGCAAGGATTCTAACTTTCCCATTGAACTAAATGGGAAACATTTTGATCTTTGCCTTAGAACTACAATGACTCCTTGAAATTAAAAACCATTCAATGTACTGTAAATGCTTCTAACTGCTGAATAAAGGAAATAAGACTAGATGTTCTTTTAATTCTATAATTCTTGAGCCCCCCTTAACTTGACAGAAGTAATTAAATGTGTACATGGAAATCTGAAGTGCCTACAAGGGGTTCAGTTAGTTACTAAGGGTGGGATCTACAAAGGGGCTTCAGCATTGCAACGCTGAGCACAACAGGGCCTAGAAAAATCAGTATTGTTCCTGTGATACACAAAGCCGAGTTAGGCACTTAGGCTCCCGGAAAAGATAAATGTGGGGAGATAGGCACCTAGGAATGTAATCCATGAAAGCCAGCACTCTAAGAGGGAAGCTGCATAAGGTAGCCAGTAGGAGATGCCAGCCAGAGGAGTGTGTGCTAAGCCCACCCCTCTCATGGAGATAGGTGCCTAGGTCCAGGCTGCAGGAAGATGCCTAGCTCTGCTTAGCAATCCATGTATGGAGCCCAGCCACCTGGAGTCAGATGGCTTAGATGCCGAAGCTGCTTCTTGTGGCAATGAGTTGGGCACCTGCCTCACTCTATGCAGCGGCAGTGGTTGCAGCAGCACCCACCTTATAACTTATGTCCCAGTGGTTAGAGCACTTGGCTGTGATGTGGGAGACCCAGGTTCAATTCCCACCCCCTCTCTGCCAGAGGGGGAGAAAACCTTTGAATAGGTGTCTCCCACTTCTCAGGAGAGTGCTCTAACCCTGTTGAAGCTGTTCCACTGTGGATAAACAATGAAAGAGTGATTGGAGCATGAGGTCTGGACTCAGCGCCTCCCAGGCAGAGCCCTAATCACTAGACTACACAGTCATCCTCCCTCCCTCTTTCTGTTCTAACAAGTGTTTAATTATTTATCCAAAGTCAAACAGTCATTGGAGGCATCACCACCACCTGCTTTGGATGGATTTTGAATGGGACCCAATCCAGTAGGCAACCTCTGAGCATGCCTGCCAGATTGGGCCCCACATGTGACTTAGGCGGCCGAATGCCTGTCTTCCCCGGGTTTATGAATCACTCTGGGGCTTAGGCAAGAGATAGGCATCCAGATGCCCAAAGGGAGGCAGCAGTGCACATGCTAAAAGGCTGAGACTTAAGTGCCTAGGGAACTTTTACTTTGAAAACGTCAGTGCTGAAGGAAGTTAGTTTCCTTCGGGGTTTGGTCTGAGTTTGGTGCCAAAACTGTGACTTAGGCGCCTAAGTACATTTATGGATCTGGGCCTAAGTGGCTACTGGAAATTCAACAAGTCTATGGGATGTGACTAAGAAGATTACCGCACATTTATATAAAATAATATTAAATAAGGAGCATTGATTTGGCAAAAAACGATGTCCAGTTTATGAAGGGCAGAAACCAGATGTATATTTTTATTATAATGGGGCCAAATCCTTACTCAGCTCTTACTCAGGCAATGATCCTTTTTCCTTTGGCCTACAGTGGTATGGCAGTTTAGGGACCAATTAAATTATTATTGTATATGGTTTGTTTAGAATAGAGCTCACGGTGTGCTAAGTGCCTCGAGGCAGATATGAAGCTCACATTCTAAGGACAGAGCTTAGGAGGAATGGGAAACAACATATATAATTTAACTTAATTTACATGTCAGCTAGAACCACTGTAAGCAGCATGGTGGACGTGGGCCCTCAAAATGGACTTGTACGTGGAAGGAGCAGAGGCCTGGCAAATGAGTTCAGAATCTAAAGAGTCCCTAAATGGTTTAGCGATTGTAATGGAAGTAAAAGGATGGATCTTGGATTGAGTGAGGAGCAAGAAGCAAGAGGATTTGGAAATGGCCTGGCTGTGTGGAGTAAAGAAGTTATAGGAGTCAAAATAACCCTCAGACTGTGGAGTTGAGTGATGGGAAGGATGATATTGTTATTAACATTGACAGTTAAGGGGAATGGGAGGGAAGATAAGTAGTTTGGTTTTGGCTATGTTAAGTTTAAGGGAATGATGAGACATCCAAAAGGAAATGCCAGAGAGACAGGCCAAGATGACAGATTGGATGAAAGGCAATATATCAGTGTTGTAGAGGTAGATTTTCTGAATCATCAGCACAGAGGTGGCAGTTGAAGGTGCATGAATAGATGAGACAACCTAGAGATAGGGTGTAAAGCGGACAGAGCAGTGGCCAGTGATAAAGCCCTGGAAAAGCCCCATAAGCTGTGAGAGACAGAAGGAAGAAGATGCTGAGTAAATGGACATAGAGGATGATGGACAGTATCAGAAAAGTACACTGATGATGTTGAGGAGGAGATAATGATAAACAGAGTCAAAAACAGCAGAAAAAATAATGAGGATTAAGCATGTCCATCAAAGTTGGTTTTTCAGTACTTTGTACTCAGCTATTGCAAATGCAGGTGGTTGTAAAAAAGGCACAAGGATGATCAAAGTCCATGGAATTCTATTTTTGCTATTTGAACCAGTTATTTATTTTAAATACGGAGACTGGCCAAACAGTACCAAAAGTCTCAAATTATAAGACATATTTTTGCAAATTCTAGATAAAAATGACAATCTTGCAAAATAAAACCTTACAATGGAGCAGCTGCTTGGCATATTTTTAAATGCAATTTGCACAAAAAGATAGGATCCAATGAAATGTCACTATATCACACTGGAAGTACTGTGTATACATGCAGATGTATTGACACTGTACTCAATCATCAATATTAATGCACAGTACTCATGTAAATTCACAACATCATGTAAGCTAGACAATATTAATGAGCCGTATTCTTACTGTGCAATTTGAGTGGGAGACCTGCAGTACTGTATGTAATGGTTGCACCGACATTATATTGTGCCCAAAGGACCAACGGATCAATACAATGTCATTGGAAGCGCTAGAGTTATTACAGTGTCAATAAAAGAATAGACACTGTGTCATTGACTTTATATCTGGTCCAAAGCACCCATGAATCAGACACAATGTCAATGGAAGGTTGGGGCAGGGGTTGCAATGAAAACATCTCACAGTTATCGACATTATAATTGGAGCTCTTAGTATGTCAATGTAAGTGCCATTACAACATTTTTTGGGGGGGAAGTTACTGTATATTTTTTTCATTTTTATTTTATATAATTAATTAAAACTTTAGAAGAAAACATCTAACATTAATTGCTATATTTTCTTCTATGACATCTTTTATTTAGCAACTAATGGAGGTATATAATTAAAGGAACACAATGTGCATTAATAGCATAGTAATATTAAAATAATGTTGGGAATTTAACTTAATCCAACAAAAACGGAACTGTGGCTGCTGATCTATTTTTATTGTGTCCTTTTATATTTAAGTATTGCAGTGCAGCTATCCATACACTTATCTAAATCCCCTTATAACTTAATAGAAAGCTGAGAATCAAGAACAGAGTGGCAGCTGTAACTTTTATTACCTTGCTTTGTAAGTTCAAGATAGACCTATAATGTAATTTTAATATCCCTCTTTCTTACACAGTAGATGCATGGGCCAATCAATAAATTGCATCATTTTCATTTAATCTTCAGTACCACATTGTTTTAGTACAGACTACAGTGTACTGTAATGCTAGGAAAACTTTGAATAGTCTCCATTCTGTGAGTGTGTGTGTGTGTTTGTGTATATATATCAGACAAAATAAAACTCACAGTGAGTACGAAAACAATTACCAGAACATGCTTAGAGTAGGAGAGAAAAAAACCCTGTAAAAACATAACTGAAGTATTTCAGCTTCCACCTCCATTAGTTGCTAAATAAAAGATGTCATAGAAGAAAACATAGCCATTAATGTTAAATGTTTACTTCTAAAGTTTTAATTAAATCAGCAGTATGAAAACAGTCAAAGTTAGGAATCCCCACCTTCCACCCATTCTTTACTCACCCTAAAAAAGAACAGAGCTAAAAGGTTCTCAAACAGAATTACACAAACTTCAAAATGTCAATTAACTTGAAACTACAGCACAGGGATCTGAGTCTTAAGTCTCAGTAACTGGAAGCTTCTTCCGTTTCAAGACAAGGGAAAAGTGTAAGGCTGCTGAAGGTGGGGCACTGAGTGCTACAATGTTTGGTCACAAAATAGCAAAGCTTCTTGGCAAGCATAGTGAATTTTTATGTATTACATATTCAAAGTACCCAAATTATGTTAGCAAGAACAATTACTATTGCCTCCTATCTAGTAGTAGGAGAGAGCACCTCAATTTGATAAGTGCTCAATAGATGATTTTTTCACATTATCCACTCCTCCAAGAACCTTAGAGGTCTGACAGACTGTTTTTAATCTTCCATTGAAGGAGGCTATTTAGAAAAGCAAGAGAAGCTTTAAATTTAAGAGGAACTGCCAATAATTCTGGAAAAATTTCAGTTATCCCACCTCACTCCCAAGTTTCACCATAAATAAGATAAAGTAATAACCGTGAACATAATATTGTAAATAAACATAAAGAAATACAGGAAATATAATCTACCAAAAAGGCACCCTTGATTATATATTCATTATTATCCTCACGTTATTCTCTCTCTATTTTCAGGTGAAATTTCCAGAATCCATTTCATGCATTATTGCACTATTCCAATACTGCATTGCCTTGCATATTATGATTTCTCTTTCAGTGTATTGCATTTACAATAAAAGGATGTAATAATATAGCTATTGACCACATGAAAACGTTCTATATATTGTGTCCTTTAAACCTCACAAATAAAACAATATTGAAATTCAACTCACAGCGTTTTGGGTTTTTTTGTTTTTTACAGTAATCTCTGTTAATTAAGATAGATGTGAACTGTTAACTAGAGAGCGCTGTGTACTCTAAGGACTAAACTTAAGGTTTGTTTCCTCATTTATACCTGTATCTTAAATTCCTTCGGCACTCATCCGTCAAGAAAGGGCTGCCAGATGAACTGACTGTCACTCTAGCCTAGGCTAATAGTTTCTCCAGTGGCTTTTGTTACAACACATGTCATACTATTAAAACTATGCTCCTTGAAAATGGCATAACATATGTAGCTGAGACTTGTCAGCTCCAGGTAATCAGACTCCCCTTGGTTTCAGAAGCAGATGCAGATGAGACTAGCAATATAAATATGCAAATCACAATGGTCCCTTGTCAGCACCACTGTTCCTACCTTTAATGACCCTCGTAGAAAGTCTGTTTGCTCAGCTCCTACTTCCAGTGCTACATCGACAGAAGCAAAGGGGCGGCTGGCCATCTGCTGTCGCTCCCGCATAAGTTGCTAATGGGGGAAAAATGATGTTTTAACAAAGCATTTTAAAAAATAATGTAAAAGTATTCATCTGTTTTACTTTACATCCAATTACAATGTAACAATATAGGTAGCATGCATGTAGCCATATCTATAATGTTAAAGATAGAAATTATTACATTATCACCACAGAACATTTATTTGAGGGCTAAAACGAGAGAGCATTTGTTGTCTACAAACAGCCTTTCCCCCCTCAGGTCAACTGAAATGTACTCCAAATAACTGCCCGTGTTCCTGGCCACTCAAAATAACATAGGTGTTTCTCTAAGTTGGGAGCAAATATGTCAAATGGGAGGAAAAGATAGTTATTGGAAGTCTGACTTCATTGATAAATCAGAGAATGAACACCTGCCAAGAATAAGTCCATTCAGCCTTCAAATTCCCCATGCTTTTGTACTGAAGCCAGACAGAGTTATTAGTGTCAGTGCTTACAATTATATATAGCAGCTCTTCTCCAATTATTTAAACATGAAGAATACAGTGTTGGTATTGGGGAGCTTGTGCCAACATGCTGAAAAACTCAGTTATGCTCATATAGTTCCTTGTGCATATGCCAGTGAGCACATAAGTCTCAACCAATACCACAAAGCTAATTTATATTTCTTCCTCAACCTGTAATTATAATACTCATTAAACCATGATGAATAAAAATGATGACCAGAACAAGATATTACAACTTTTACTTATCTGGTTCTGTGTGACTAATAAAAGCTCTATTAAATATTTAAAGTTGTGCAATTAAAGCTGGGTTCTCCTTCAAATGAAGACGATGTGACAGCATCTAGAAAAAGCAAAATGCTTGCAAAAATGCTTAATGAGAAAAGATCTAGGTTCCATTTTCTTGTTTTTTTTTTTTGTCTACTATTTCCTTGCATAGCTTAAAATATTAGATATTGGCCTTTGAATGTAAATGCTGTCAGCACTGTGACATACTGTTCATAAAATTCCCTTTGAGATAATAAAGGGTATACAATCAAATACCTGAAGGCAGCTTATTATTTAATGCTCTTGATTTAATGCCTATTATAATGCTGCAAAGTACATTCATAACATTTCTCATGCATTTTTGTTCTCTATTTGTATTTTAATTTTTTCTCATAAATATAAAATACCATTGTTGACATTAAAATGAAAATAATGCGACTGTCACCTGGCTGATAACCAGTATAATCCTAAGTTCTGATCATGTCTATGTGCACGGCACCTTGTAGGAAGCATTTGCAGAATTGGGCCCCTCATTTGTCATGTCCTTTGAATAACTGATAGGTCTGTGGGCAAAACTACATACTGTATATTCAGACTGAACAAAAGCATATTTTGAATATCTAGATTATTAAAAACAGACAAATAATTCATTTAAAAAGAACTCAGAAAGCTCTCAGTCAATAATTACTATTAATCAATATTGTGTATTCAAAGATTTTACAGCCAGAAAGGATGAATATGATCTTTTAATCTGGTCTCCAGCATAACAGAGACCATAGAATTTTACTTAGTAAAACTATTAAATTACTGGGTGCTAAGTTCACCATCTCTATCTCCTTTCTCTGTTTTCTCATAAAACACCACTACACAGGGCCTACAGCCATTGCAGTTTTACAAGTGATGTCACTGGAACGAGGAGCGGGCCCATAATTTAATCTGAAGAAAGTTAATGTCTTTATAAAAACACATACAAAAGTATAATTGTAACATATACCTTGATATCACACCTGACCCCATTAAAAAAAAACCACACACACACACACAAAACCAAACCAAACCAGAACTCTCTTCTCAAATGTTTAAAGGCTGATTGATTGTGGGAAGTCAACGACAAATTTCTAAATCCTTCAAATATCACTCCTTTTACTGCCTGACTTATCAGTGCAGCCAGAAATCACCTAATCAGGTTGCTTTTTCAGCTCAAACCTCCCTGGTATGGGAAAGAAAATTCTGAGGACAATCATAACTAACTTTACTCTAAGAGTTTGTGTCCAGAGATGATATATGGATTCAATTACTAATTTTATAACCAAAAAGAATTATTTTTAAAAAACCTTTTTATTTAGGCAAAGTTACAATAAAATGTTAATATATACATCATACATTATTTATTCAGGATCAGATTATTACTAAATGAACAATTATTTTTTGAAGTACAAAATGAAACAAAGCTTCTCAGATACAAAATAACACATGCTGATATCTAAGCAGCAACATTACTATTATTATTATCTAAGTCAGCAAACTTATTATTATTATTTGTCATTTCTACTATGCCCCCATGGGTGTGACTGGCATGTTACAAACAATAGGTCCCTGCCCCAAAGAGCGTAAAGTGTGCATTTACTAGAGTACAGATAAGAATGCCAAAGCGCAGAAGGATATGGGAAGCAAGAGGATTTCAATGCTAAAAGATCATGGGATATGATTTGTTGTACACACAGCTTTTTAAAAATATATTAATATATTGTCACTTCACAGTAAGTCAGTCAAAAGGGCGGCAGGGTGGCGAGAAGATGAACCTAAAAGGACATTAAGAGACGTGAGCCTTCAGGAAGGATATGAAGGAGGAGAGGGAGGGAAGAAAGTGCCAACCTCATTCTGGCTATGTGGTTAGTACAAGTCAGTATTGGACTCTTTATTCACCTCAGGCTGTGTGGAATATGTTCTCCCCCCAACAATATCATAACAGTGATGGACTAGGGAAGTTATGTAACATTTTTTAACATACTGTGACAGGGTCGGGCCAGATGGCTACAGAAGAGTGACAGGAAGCAGACATATTAGCCCCAGGTTAAGTAGGTCCCTTTTCCCTGGGTAAGGTAATAGGGAAGGTTTTTTGTTTTTTGTTTTTTCTTTTTGAAACAGAAAAGAAGTTTAATTTGTAACACTTACAAAGAATTACCAATAAAAACAGAACAAACTATGCAACAAAACAACGCAAACAGAAGGTATAACACAGCAGCTTTCAGGAGGGAGAAGTGTTCAGGCTAGCCTGGGCCCAAAGCGGGGGGGCTTCCTCGACACTCGTGGTCTTCCACCCTCCTGAGTTACCTGATGGCCTAGAGCGGGGGGGCTTCCTCGACACTCGTGGTCTTCCACCCCCTCGAGTTACCTAGTGCCGCGCCCAGTGTCACCGATCCTCCCTCTCCTGAGAGTGCCCGGCAAGATGGGCATGGCTGCGGGGTGGGCGGTTTAGGGGTGGGGGGCGTAGACACCCATGTATTATAGGACCCCTCCTAGATGACAGTAATGATGGTATCCACAGCGGCAATGGCTGGGGCTGGCGTCTCTCACTCTTCCCCTCAATCAAAGGGCCAGACGGACGGAACCAGACAGGGTCACCAAGCAGAGAACCCCGGACAGCGTCCACCACTCCTCGAAGGCGTCAAGGGAGTCGGTGGACGCCGCCCAGAGGAACTCTTCCTGGATACGTGAATGTACTGAGGATCGTAAAAAGGCCCTACAATCGCAGGACGCTTCATGGGCCCACCTCCCCTCTCTGGTTTTATAAATGGCTGTTTTAGCCAAGGCTAGGAGGAGGTTAACCAGGAGGTCTCGCGATTTTGTGGGGCCATGGATGGGGAGTGTATAGATAAAAAGGTGAGGGGAGAAATGAAGCCAAAAGTGCAATAGAATATTTGTGAGGAGCCGGAAAAGGGGCTGCAATCTGGCACACTCTAGATATATGTGCGCCAGGGTTTCCCTTACACTACAAAAAGGGCAAGTATCCGGGATGGGGGTAAACCGTGTCAGAAACACGCCTGTGCTCACAGCTCCGTGAAGGAGCCGCCAACTGATGTCCCTGACGGGCCTCGAGACCAAGGTGGAATACAGGCTGGCCCACCAAGGTTGCTCACCCTCCAAGGGTGGCAGGAGGTCCCGCCACTTTGTATTGGGGTGGGACACCAGAGTGTGGGCGTGAAGCATGAGTGTGTATATAAATAATTCCGTGGTGCGATTTGAAAACTGACCGGCTGCAGTTCATGCAGCTGGCTTGCAGTGAAAGGGTGAGGGGTTTGTTGGGATCGGCAGGGTAGGGGCCCAATGGAAAGGTCCGGCGGGCCTGGGGTAGAGGATGGGCGGGGTGCGCCCTTGCGCAAGACTCGGTTAACATAAGCCCGAGCAGCGGGGGTCAAGGCGGCCTTCGCCTCCTGAAGTACGCGCCGGGGGGTACGAAGGCTGGAGAGCCCCATGCGCCGAGCGAGCGTCAGGGGATCCAGCCAATCTCTCCGGTCGTAGTCCAGGAGGTCTCCGACCCTCGTGACTTCCGCCAGGACCAACCTCTGGCGCACCGAGTGGGACTCCACCACCTGCACACGGAGTTGGGGATTGTGTAGCAGGGGCTCCGTGAGGAGATCTGCTCCCACGGTGGCCGCCACGGACCTGGTCATTAGAAACAGTTTCCAGGTCCGGAGGAGAGTCCTGGTAGAAGACTGGCAGCCCGGAGAGGTTTCGAGGAAAACCTCTCGGACAAAGATAAAAGAGCTGCCGGTCGTATCGGAGCCCTTGGAAGCGGCGCAGGAAGGCGTGCGCCAATATGCTCTACGTCGAACTACCTGCACGATAAAGGAGCCTCTGCAGGGCCTGGAGGCGGAAAATGCGGACCTGAGTGTACAGACACTTCAGGCCCTGCCCTCCGTCCTTCAGGGGTAAATGAAGAACTCCAACAGGGGCCCAGTGCATTGCTGACCAAAAGAACTCTAGAATCAATCTCCGGAGGTGGGTCAGGAAACCCGGGGCCGGGGTCAGGGTATTGAGCCGGTACCAGAGCGTGGACAGGACTAGTTGGTTAAGCACCAGTGCTCTCCCTCGGAGGGAGAGACATCGGAGTAGCCTCGTCCATTTCCGGATCCGCTCTATCACCCCGCCCTCTAAATTTTGCCAGTTCTCCGGCGGGGAAGGGTGCGTGGCGGAAAGGTAAACGCCGAGATAGAGCAGTGGACCCACACTCCACCAGATGGTCTGAAGCGCGGATGGGAGGGAGCTTACCTGCCGCCAGTCCCCCACCGCCAAGCCAGAGCTCTTGACCCAGTTGACTCGGGCAGAGGAGGCTGCCGAATAGATGGCCTGGCATGCCTTCACTCGCGCCAAGTTGCCCGGGTCTTGGACCACAAGGAGTACGTTATCGGCGTACGCCGACAGGACCAGCCGCAGCTCCGGCTCCCGCAGCACCAACCCTGTCAACCTCCTGCGGAGGAGACAGAGGAAAGGCTCGATCGCCAGAGCGTACAGCTGGCCCGAGAGGGGGCACCCCTGCCGCACTCCTCGCCCGAAGCTGACCGGTTCGGTCAGGGTCCAGTTGAGCCTAACCAAACACTCCATGGAGGTGTACAGCACTCGGAGAAAACTCACAAACTGAGGTCCAAATCCAAATGCCTGCAGAGTGCTCAGGAGGTACCATGGTCTACTCTATCGAACGCCTTCTCCTGATCAAGAGACAGGAGGGCGAACGACAGACCATCTCTCCGCCCGAGTTCCAAAAGGTCTCGGACTAGAAATAGGTTGTCAAAAATGCTGCAACCCGGGACAGTATAGGTCTGGTCTGGGTGGATCACGTCCGCCATCACGGACCCTAGCCACAGCGAGATTGCTTTCGCTACGATTTTGTAATCCGTGCTAAGGAGTGAGACGGGACGCCAGTTTCGTAAATCGCGGAGGTCCCCCTTCTTCGGCAACAAGGCGAGACCCGCTCGCCTGCACGACAGAGGGAGGACCCCGCTCTGCAAGGACTCAGCCCAGACAGTGACTAGGTCTGGGCCGAGGATGTCCCAGAACGCGCGGTAAAACTCCACAGTCAGCCCGTCCATGCCTGGAGATTTATTGGTGGGCATGCGACGGAGGGCTTCCGAGAACTCGGCCAGGGTGAGAAGCAGCTCTAGCTGGTCTCGGTCGCCCACGCTGACTGTGGGGAGTTCCTCCCAGAGCACCCCACAAGCGCCAGGATCAGTCGGATCTGGGGAGAAAAGGCTTGTGTAGAAGTCACGGGCCCTCCAACACATCTCCTCCGGATCCGTGAGGGGTGTGCTGTCTTCCGCAAGAAGGCAGGTGACGTGCTTTTTGGCCCCCCTTGTTTTCTCCAGGGCATAGAAGAAGCGGGAGCTGCGGTCCATCTCCCGAAGGAGGTGGATGTGGGACCAAACGAAGGCACCTCGGGCCCGGTGGTCCTCGAGGGCCCGGAGCTCGTCCCGCTTCTCCCAGCACGCTCCGCAGAGGGACGGGTCCTCGGAGTTGGTGGCCAGGCGCCTCTCCATCTCTAAGACCTCCAGTTCCAACTGCTCTATAGCCGCATTTCTCGTCGGCTGGTGCCCCGAGTGTAGTCACAGCAGAAGAGCTTGGCGCGTACCTTCCCTAGATCCCACCATTGCCGCACCGAGGGAAAGGCACGCCACTGCTCTCGCCAGGCCAGCCAAAACTCCCGGAAGGACGTCACGAAGCTCTCGTCCTCCAACAGGCTGTTGTTAAAGTGCCAATAGGCCGGCCCCGGTTTCTCTGCACGGAAGGAGACCGTAATGGTGGCTAAATGATGGTCAGAGAATGGGGCCAGCTGAATGGTGGAGGAGTGGGCCTGTGAAACATGAAAACGGGATAAGTAAATACAGTCCAACGGAGAGTGGTGTGACCGATGGGCCTCCACCCAGACAAAGGTGAACGTGGAAGTGTCATCTGGGTGATGGTCACGCCAGACGTCCACTAGGGAATGATGTTCGACTATTCCTCGAAGAATGTTCACGGCAGCTGGGCTCGGCTTGGCTCCTGAGCGGTCCCGTTCCTTGAGGGTGGTGTTAAAGTCCCCTCCCATGACCAGGCACTCGTGCAAATCTAGGGTGCCGAGGAAGTCGGACACCTGCTGATAGAATTGTGGCTGCTTTGGGCTCGTTTGCGGGGCATAAATGTTAACAAGGTTGACCACGAGCCCCTCCATACGGCCTCGAAGGTGCAGCAGGTGGCCCGGCACGGCCTCAGTGACCCCTAGCACCTCGGGCCGTAGGGTGGGGGAGAACAGGGTCGCCACTCCAGCTTGCCAAGTCGTGAAGTGGCTAAAGTATACCCCGTCTCCCCACTCCAGCTGCCACCTGGCCTCGACGGTCGGGTCCATATGGGTCTCCTGCAGGAAAGCTACAGAATACCCCCTTTCCCAAAGGTAAGAGAGCACCTGGGACCTGCAGAGAGCCATCCTACAGCCCCTGGTGTTCAAGGTTGCAATAATGAGAGGTGTCATGTGGAGGGCTGGGGGGTTCTTATTGGTGGGGGTGTTCGTGGCCCCCGGCGGGTTGCACAGCAACCCGTGACCCATCCCGTGGATGAGTAAATCTTTTTGGAAGCCGTGGGCCCGCTCGTAGGCCACAGCACCGCGCTTTCCTTGCCCCCTGCCCTCCTTTATAAGGGCCCTTGTGGCCAGAAAAATTTGATCAAAGTCCCCCCATAGCTGAAGAGCTAGCTGTACCCTATTGCGGGCGCCACGGGTGTGTTCTAGGAACTTCCGTAGTGCATGCTGCAGCTCATGGGAGGGTGGGGTTATGATTTCCGGGGTGTTCCCTGGTGGGGCTCTTAATGCAGCCTCGTGGTCCGCTAAGGCGGGTAGGCAGGGTGCGGACCACCGATGGGGCGTCTGACAGGCTGGGGTTATTAAATCCATTTCACGCCTTGGGGTGGAAGGGGATGGCGGGGGAAAAATTGCAACTCCTAATGGGTCACAACTAGAAAGTGCAAAGACGGCTCCCTGGGGGGAATCTGCGGAAGGCGGGAAAGAAATAACCCCGGGGCGGCAATAGCATTGCAGGAGGAGGTGAATTGGGCAGGGACAGAGGTGGGGGCAGAGGTAAGACTCTGGGCTTCAGGAGGCAAGCAGCTAAAAGAAGGTGCCTCCTGAGCAAAGTCGAGGGTTAAGGGGTAAGGGAGGGGGCTCCCAGTGACGCTAGGCACTGGCTCCGTGGTGGTCTTGGCGGCCATGGCATCAGGTGGTGGACCACCTTCTGCGGGGCGCTCACCCGGGAAGGCAATTAGGGGGAGGGAGCATGGGGAAAGGGGGGCTGGGGTGAGGTTGCCCAGATCGAGGCCAGCTGGCAGTAGATCATCCTCTCCCTGGGTGACCGGGTTCAAATCTAGGGCCTCAATCTCCGCATACACAGAGGAGAGGCCAACTCCTGCTACCCCAGGGGCCTCTCCTCTAGGACCCGCCTCAACGGTCGCCTCGGGGTTCGCGGGGGGTTCGGGTGGTATCCGGGCAGAAGGAACTTCCTCAGGGGTCTTGGAGGGGAGGGTCTCTCGTGGAAGAGGGATTCTGCCCTCCAATGTCAGTCTGTCTTCCCCTCCCGACACCAGCGGATGGATCTCACTTGTGGCCCTAGCGGAAGGCTCAATATCAGTGCCTCCCTTCCTGGTCTTCCGGGGGGCTTCTGCATCAGATGGGTGCAGCAGAGCTCGAGCCTTCCACTTGCCTCGCTTCCCCTGGACTAGGGTCCAGCCCTCCATAGCGTCGTCTGGGGGTTGGTTAGCAGGGGTCATGTCGGGGGGCGGAGGCAATGGTTCAGGGGTTTGGGGGGGGTAATGGTGAGGCAGCATGAGGGGCGGGGGGTTCTCCTTGGGGCGGGCCCTCTCCTATACCCGGTAATATCTTGGCCACACCCTCCTCCATAGCCTTTGCCGGATTGGTAATAGCAAGGGTGGGACTCCCTTGCTCGCCTGGGCGTTGTAGGGAAGGTGTTTCTTGGGCCCGGATGGGAGCAGCGGCGGGTCGAGTAGGAGGAGGGTTGGTTTCAGGCGCCGGGCGGCCAGGGGCGTCGGCAACAACGGAGCCGATGTCCTGCCGGGTCTCGGGTGCCCCTCCCCCCTGGGCCAAAGGGCAGTCTCTGCGGACATGCCCCACTGAGCGGCAGAGGTAGCACCGGGCCTCTCCAGTGGAATAAAAGACCCGATAGTGGGCTCCTTGGTAAGGGACTAGGAAGGACCCCTCAAGCGCCTCTCCATCATGCGCCGCCGCCGGCGGTAGAAGCTGCACTTGCCGGCGGAACGAAAGGACGTGACGGAGGGTGGGGTCCTTGCAACCCAACGGGAGAGGGCTGATGACAGAGACAAGTTTCCCCAGGGTGGAAAGAGCGGGTAACAGGGCAGCATTGGGTAAGAAGGGAGGAACGGAGGTAAGGACGAGGCGAACGCCCAGGTCTTCTAACGGTTCTAGGGGGACAAACACCCCCTCCACCGTCAGGCCCCTCTCTACCGCCTCCTGGGTGACAGCCTCCGAGGCTAAGAAGAAAACGACCTTCCCATACATCTTGGAGGCCGCCACAATAGCCGTGGGTCCTACCACCTTCGCCAACGCCTGCACGTATGTCTCCACGTGGGGCGAGGCGGGCACCAGGAGGCAACAGACGCCGTGCTTCCTGGTCAAGGCGGGGAAAGGGCCTCGGCCGCTGGTGATGGTGGCGGAGGCGGGGGGGGGGCGAGATGACGAGGCAGCAGGCAGGGGGGAGCCCGCTGCCGCCCGGGCATACGTCCTGGGGGCCGGGGGAGGGACAATCGCAGAGCTGGTGGACGGAAACGCAGGGAGGGGCGCCACGGTTGATGACGAGGCCACAGCGGTGGGGGCAGCCCCTGCCATGGAGGGCTCAGTGGTTTTAGCAGGGCCCTTTCCTTTCCACCCGCCCTGGCCCTTCCGGCGAACCAGGGGGGGTTTCCTAGAATCTGGGTGGGCGGTGGGTGCAGCAGCAGCAGCAATCACCCTGGTGCCTCCTGCTACCGGTGCCCCAGCAGGGGGGGTGGCAAGTATCTTGACAATAGTGGTGGGGGGGTCCTTGGGGGTCGGGCAGGGGTGGTGGTGGGGGAGGGACAACTAATTTTGTTGAAGCAGTCTCGCCCCTCTCATTCCCCGCCATTGTGAGCAGGGAGAGACAGGGAGACACCGGAAGGAGGAGGGGGGAGGGGAGAAGCAGAGTAGCCCCTCCTTCCGCTAGGCTGCGGGCGGGGAGGGGGGTTAATGCCGAGGGGATTAGACTGGGGGAGGGGGGGGAAAAACAAAAACGGGGTCCGGTAATAGGGGTAAGTTGTGGGATAAGCAATCCGGGGGGGGGGGGTGCAGACCCACACATGTTTGTCCAAAGAGTCTCGGTTGGTCGGCTATTATGTCCGGTCCGGAAGACAAAGTTCAAAGCGAACAGCTGGATCCGAAGGGAGATGGCAGGTTGCCAGCAGGGACAGACGGCGGGGGGCCGTGACAGTTGTAATAACGATGGGGGGGTAGGGGCACCGATGGATCGAGGGTGGGGGTCTCCACGCCACACCCCCTGTGCCGCCACGAACGCAAGTAATCACAGTCAAACTCCCCCCCACGAGAGTATAATTCAGAAAATTACTCAGTCTTACGGCCCCTTCACGATGATTTATAGCTCTCCTGAATTATTTCTTCTGTCTGCTGAAATCTTCTTCTCCGGCTGTGTTCCAAGGCTTCCGGCATGTTAAGAATGTTGTAAAGTCCGAGCTGCTGGCAAAACGGCTGGGTCTGGGGGTTTCCACTCTCCCCTCCAGACAGCAAATCGGCAATCTTCCCCCCCTCCTCCGGGGGCTCAGCTGAGGCAAGTAGCTGCACCCGAAAGCAGGCGTGGGGGGGGGGGGCGGGTGCTGGCGAAGGACGTAGACGGAAAAAAAAACAAAAAATCAAGAAAAAACAAAAAAGCGTCTGGCCCGGTCGGGGGGGGACTAAGGCAGGTGCAAAAAGTAAGAAAAATCCGGGCCAGGGGGCTTTAGGAAAGAACAGAAAGCAGATAGCTGAGGAGCAAGCAAAAGACGTTCCGTTTCCCAACAGGGAAGGTTCCAGAACAATCAGGAACTTTCTGGAAACCATTAAGGCAGACAGGTTGATTAGAACACCTGCAGCCAATCAAGAAGCTGCTAGAATCAATTAAGGCAGGCTAATCAGGGCACCTGGGTTTAAAAAGGAGCTCACTTCAGTTTGTGGCATGCATGCAAGGAGCTGGGAGCAAGAGGCGCAAGAAGCTGAGATTGAGAAGGCGTACTACTGGAAGACTGAGAAGTACAAGCATTATCAGACATCAGGAGGAAGGTCCTGTGGTGAGCATAAAGAAGGTGTTGGGAGGAGGCCATGGGGAAGTAGCCCAGGGAGTTGTAGCTGTCACGCAGATGTTACAGGAGCCACTGTAGACAGCTGCAATCCACAGGGCCCTGGGCTGGAACCTGGAGTAGAGGGCAGGCCTGGGTTCCTCCCATCCCTTCATCCCCCCCAACTCCCTACTTGATACCGGAGGAGTTGAACTGGACTG
Source organism: Lepidochelys olivacea (assembly GCF_965140295.1). Taxonomy (NCBI): domain Eukaryota; kingdom Metazoa; phylum Chordata; order Testudines; family Cheloniidae; genus Lepidochelys; species Lepidochelys olivacea. The sequence goes on from NC_140417.1 coordinate 112,539,053, forward strand.
TGGGTTCCACCAGAGGGGAAGGTCTCTGGTGGCCTATTCCCCGATCCACTAGGTGGATCAGCAGAGACTGCGGGGATTGTTCTTCTTTCCTTTCCCCATGCTGGCCAGTGATGAGGCTAACTGAGTGAACGGCAGATTTGAGCCATGAAAGTGGCCAAACTGAGAACTGCCGTGAACCTGTGAGGCGAGCAAATCCACCAATAAGCGCAGGACCCACCAAGGCAGAGGAGGAACTTTGTCACAATCTACATGCAATATAGAAGAGGACCAAAAACTTTAGAAAGTGCCTCAACTTTTGAGATATCGCAAGGGGCCTGATTTTCATGAACTGCTGAGCAACCATCCTTTGACAATCAGCTTCTTTGATACGTCTCAAGGTGATCAAGCAAAAACGGAAGCACCCTGAAACATGAGTCATTTTTTTTAAAATCCTGGCATGGATATTTAAGTTGACTACGATTTCCTTTTCCAGTAATTCCTTGGGACAAATGAAAGATAAGGAACAAAGTTATACATTTATCATAACATGGTAAATTAGTGTCATACCACAAGAACGCATTTTAGTGCAAGAGTCATCCAGTGTCATTTGTTTGACTCAAAAAAGCTGTTCCATCAGGTTGTTCAAGATGTCTTATGAAATAAAGCTCAGCCAACCAAAATTGCTACACACATTATTTTAAGTTTATTTGAAAACATTATAACAAACAGCTATATTCCTACTGACTCAAAATAACTAACAGAATTTACTAAGAAACAACACAGAATTCATCTTTTAGTCTTCAAATATGAGCTCAAATAACAAACTCAAATATTAAATATAATTTTCTAGATTTATCTGATCATGTCAACCAAAAAAGCATCAAACCCATGATCAGAGTACAGCATAAAATTCTTATTAAGCAACAGAAACCAATTCTGCCTCTTTATCTGCTTCCTCTTAATCCATCCTGTGCTGTGTTTTTATCACTGATCCTGGAAGTCCCAGAATCTTGTGACATGACCTCAGCTAGGATTCAGCCCATTGGTTAACAGTTCATATTAGCTGTGGTTGCCTGTTTGGATATGAGTGAGGCCATTCAAGGATACAAGCCTTCATTTATATGTCAAAATCTGCCTCTTAATTAACATGATGGTTTGTTAATATACATTAGTCCTTCAAATGACTGTTTTGAAGTCACAAAAAACTGTATTCTAATTCGCAGATTGGTGGATTTTTGTGCGTGATATTTTAATCCTCCTTCTAAAGAGATGGCCAAATCCTAAAGTCATAAATTAATTCTCATGGAAACAAAACATTTGTTGACTTTGATGTTCATAAGAGTTTCAACTAAGGTCTTGTCTAAACACAAATATTGTACCATTTTAACTATACTGGTATAGTCAAAATGTTACAATCCCCTAAGGTGGATGTAGTTGTGCCCAGTGTTTATATATTTATAATTTATTCCCATATTAAAAGAAAAAGCCACATTGCTAGAAGGCAACTTTATGGTTGGGTAGCTTCTGAGGCCTTATCCACTCAGTTCCCAAGAACTCAGCCCAACTTCGAATTCATCACTGAGGTTTCTTTATTGCCATACAGTCAAACTACACTTAAGTTCATCAGGCTCAAGTGTAGGGGGTGGGTATAGGGCATACCACACATCCAAAATTACAAAGAAACCCTCTTCCTTTATATACACATCACATAGCATTTACGATTAATTGGGCTTAACCAATCCCTGTACAGCATGCTCAGTCCTCACACTGTTGTGAGAGAACTGGATTTGACATAACTCGCAGCCATCTTGTGCTCTTAGCCCCCGTAAACTGGAAGCGAGGACACCTATAGAAATCATTTGGCCTTGCTTAGGCAGACAAAACAAAAACAGCTGCAAGCTGCAGTTTTACTGAATAAAAAAACAAAGTGAAAGGTCAGATTCATGAAAAGAGGGGGAAATGTAAAAAACTGACCTTAATTCTGGTTGTTTGTATTTGTAAGCTTTTTTTGCTGAAGCTGCTTTGCTAATAAAAAAAAATTGTTATTGGCTGTTGCTAGGGAAACTGTTAGCCTATTAGGGGCTACTGTAAGTTATGTACTTTGTTTAAAAAAAAATTTATAAAAAGTTTAGTTAAAAAGTGTGCTTTGGAACAGCCGGAGGAAGCTTTTCTTTGGGCAAGGATCTGGCACCAAAACATCCCCAGCAGCTGGATGGAAGGAGGGCCTCCGGAAGGCTGCTGCTGATTCCTTGAAACCATCTCAGACTTTAGGTAAATATAAATGTTTTGGAATATTCTGAATTTACTGTGACAACATACGTGTGTGTGTGTGCTTAAGACCTAATAAAAAGTTGTTTTAGGTAAAAGCACTCTTGCTTGAACCCATAATTTATCAAACAAAAAAGCAGTGTCCCCATTAATTTATTCCTTTCACTGCCTAAAAAAAACCCCAACAGTTACGTTATGACTACTTTGGTTTCTAAAAACCTTAGGTAACAGCATTACTAACCCTTTACCTTGTCTTTATGTTTCTGACTTATCAATTGTTATCTTGTCCATTGTAGATAGTTCCCTGTGTATTCCTTCTTATCTTAGCTATTACAGACATTCTGTCTCTTAGCTTACGGACCCATTTACCTATCTCAAATAGCACAGACATTCTGTTTTCAGCCCGCTGATCTATTACCTCCTTAATTCTGACTCCCAAGAAATGGGGCCTCACCTTATGTCCGATTATTCATGTCAAGCCAGGCCTACACTTTAGACCAGTATAATTGTCAAAGGGGTTGACTAGGGGTTGTATCAGTATTAACATTTTGGTAAATATCATACACCTAACCAAAATAGTTATATCAGTACAAAAACTGTGCAAATCGAGCAGTAAGGAAGACAAGCCCTTGAGCTGAGGTGCCAGAAAAGGGGAGTATAACTGATTTACACAGAATATTACATGAGCATCCCCTGCTTCCCCCATTACACATTTTTCTTTGAAGGGATGTGTGCACTCAGCTGTCAGACTTACCAGCATTTGAGGGACACATACACCCTGTCGACTCCTCTACTCCTCCAGATCGAGTAGGGGGAGTCGACAGGAGAGCATCTCCCATCTACATCGCGTAGTGTGCGCACCACGGTAAGTAGGTCTAAGCTACGTCGATTTGAGTTATGCTTTTCACGTAACTCAAATTGCGTAGCTTAGATCGAATTTCCCCTGTCGTGTAGACAAGGCCTAACTCTTTGCTGAACCACAGGCCAGAGTTTTATTTTTTCAGGACTTCTAAAAACAGCATTACACAGAGTTAAATGCTTGAGGCTATCATGTATTAAACGCTGACAAATGGATGTAAATAGTGCCCAGTAAATTTCAAAGGAAGGATACCGTATGCTTTCTTAGTACCACAAACATTTAATACACACTCAATACATTGTAAATAGTGTTAAACACTGTAAATGTTATTTGGAATACTCTGAGTAACTTTTAAACCAAAGTTACTAGACAGTAAATCTACCACTGTTACTCACGTAGACTTCCCTCTTTTGTTTCCGTTACAAACATTCAAATATACGGTTTCAGCATAACATTTTTTTATACTTTAGCGCACACATCAAAACACATTCCCCTGTGATCTTCTGTCAAAGATGATATTTCAGTCTTGACAGTGTGACCATGGCATGTAGTATGGACTCTTCAGAGCTTGAGAACCGGCAGTGTCTCTGGGGGCTGGGGGGAAGCGGAGGGGTAGGGGGACTGAGAGAGAGAGAGAATCTGATTGCCTTCTATGATGAGATAAGTGGCCCTGTAGATATAGGGAAAGTGATGGACATGATATAGTTTCACTTTAGCAAAGCTTTTGATACTGTCTCCCACAGTATTCTTGGGAAAAGTACGGATTCTAAAGAAGTATGGATTGGATGCATGGACTATAAGGTGGCTAGAAAGCTGTCTAGATCATTGTGCTCAATGGGTAGTGATCAATGGCTTGATGTCTAGTTAGCAGAGTGCCCCAGGGATCGGTCCTGGGGCTGGTTTTGTTCAACATCTTCATTAATGATCTGGATGATGGGATGGATTGCACCCTCAGCAAGTCCGCAGATGACACTAAGCTAAGGGGAGAGGTAGATATGTTGGAGGGTAGGGATAGGGTCCAGAGTGATCTAGACATATTGGAGGATTGGGCCAAAAAAAATCTGAGGTTCAACAAGGACAAGTGAAGAGTCCTGCACAGAAGAATTCCATGCACTGCTACAAGCTGGGGACCAACTCACTAAGCGGCATTTCTGCAGAAAAGGACCTGGAGATTACAGTGGACAAGAAGCTGGATATGAGTCAACAGTGTGCCCTTGTTGCCAAGAAGGCTAACAGCATATTGGGCTGCATTAGTAGGAGCACTGCCAGCAGATCGAGGAAAGTGATTATTCAGCACTGGTGAGGCCACATCTGGAGTACTGTGACTAGGTTTAGGCCCCCAACTACAAAAAGGATGTGGACAAATTGGAAAGAGTCCAACGGAGGGCAACGAAAATGATCAGGGAGCTGAGGCACAAGACTTACGAGGAGAGACTAAGGGAACTGGGCTTATTTACTCTGCAGAAAAGAAGAGTAAGGGGGGATTTGATAGCAGCCTTCAACTACCTGAAGGGGGAGCGGTGTTCCAAAGAGGATGAAGCTAGGCTGTTTCAGTGGTGGCAGATGACAGAACAAGTAGCAATGGTCTCAAGTTGCAGTACGGGGGATCTAGGTTGGATATTAGGAAACACTATTTCACTAGCAGGGTGGTGAAGCACTGGAATGGGTTGCCTAGGCTGGTGGTGGAATCTCCATCCTTAGAGGTTTTTAAGGCCTGGCTTGACAAAGCCCTGGCTGGGATGGTTTAGTTGGGGTTGGTCCTGCTTTGAGCAGGGGGTTGGACTAGTTGACCTCCTGCAGTCTCTTCCAACCCTAATCTTCTATGAGTCTGTGATGAAGGAGGGTCTCCACAGCTAGCAATATTCCAGTCCTTGGGTTAAGAGCTGACTGGTCCTCTCAGTTGCTGGTGAAACAGAATTCTGCAGCTTGTATCCAAAATGGTACAAGGACTGGGATCAGCACGTAAAATATCAATTTCCTGGATCTCCATAGGGCTCTCACATCTTCTCCCCGTAAGTCCAGCTAAATCAGAAAAGAATTCACAAATCCTCACCCCACTAAGTGCTGCCTCATTCTCTCTTTTTATCAGAGACAGAATCCCAGTTTAGAGCAGGTACATGCATGCAAATTCCACAGGCTCTGTAGTCTCTTGGGGTGACAAATGCTTTCCTCCAGCTCTTCTACTAGGGCTATAAAACAAACTGCAGTCGACTAAATATTACCTAATGGATGGCTTCCTTAGTAAATAAAGCTGGAATACCGTTCACCGGTACCCAGCCCTCACTGCACCCACACTTCTTGGTCCAGCTGCTGAGTCCACAAGGTTGTTTTTAACTCCTCTGTTTATAACCTTCCCCTCACCCCCACTCTTTGATTGGCACAGCTTTCAGAAGGTAACTACAGGTATGACCTGCCGGATGATTTGCTCACAATGAAAACTTCCTATACAGCCTTAAAATAGCTACTGAGCATGTCTAGTAACTATCATACCCTGTTCTGGATGTTCCTGGGTCTTTCTGACTGAGTTACCCTGCACTCTGCATACATGCAGAGACAGAATACTTCACTAAGATCCATGTCTGATGTCTCCTTCCCTTCCCCTCCCCTGGACAAACAAAGCCTAATGCTGCAGTATAAAGTATGTGGGTTACAAATGCTCTAATTAAAAAAAAACTTCCAACTCAGTGTTTAAAGCTTCCAGTAAGGTGCAGAAGGAGAAAGAGCAGAGAGTCAGTGGTTGTAGGAAGGGAGATCTTTCATGGTTTAAAATCATGTTGTGCATAGTAAAGATCACTAACTCCTGTCATGTACCTAGATCCTTTATAAAGGAAAATCCCAATGACAGACAATGAGATTATTGTACTGAGAATGATAGCCAGGTCTGGGGAAAGAGCAGAGCAAGGTGAGAAGATGCTAACACACTGATGCTCAGGTGTGGCTCTAGAGTCACATGTAGCTCTCATACAGTCCACAGATCTGAGAGCAACTTCTCTGAAAGAAATTGACCGACAAGAAATGCAGGAAGCCCTCCAAGAATTTCCTCCAAACAATGGGAGGGAGAAAAGTGGAGAAACACTTTTTTACTTCTCTCCCAGCAGCCAAGAGAGATGAAAAACACACCTCTCACCATGGGGAAGAGATATGGTTCAATACAGATGCCCTTGCTCAGGTGGAAAACACACTGGGAAGTGGAACTGCACTGGTTTTGCTTCCGGAGGGCCCCCTATGCCCCAAGGAGACAGAGCAGGATTTTCCAATTAATAAAATAAACTCTAACCTTCTTCCGTAATCATGGACATTTACTTCAAGAAATAAAAATCTGTTGTATCATACTCCTATGGAGTGCTAGGAGATTTTAAAATGTTCTTTTTCACTAGTTAAAAATCATATTCAGAAACCAGCATGCTTTTAAACTCTCACTTTAAACAATCAAAGAATTAAAGATTAATTGTTTCATTGACAAAATAACTGTGGATTGCTATTTGCATTGAGCAGTTTGTCTAACTACCAACACAGTCGATTTGAACTTTTACAATCACTGTAAATCTCAGTAAGTCCCAAATCCAGCGGCAAGATGAGTTAATTACTTATTTGTATTATTTGGGGAAACTACACAGTGACTACAATGAATGGTAATTAACTCATATTCTACAATCGTAGTGTTTCTTGGTAACTGTATAATTAAACATTCTCACTAATGAAGAACATTAAGATGTTTATATAGTGTAAAAAACAGGTCACAAAGTTCTTATTACTTCAAACACTATGTAATTTCAGAAGAGTTTCCAAAAACAACCATTTCTAGCACAATCAAGGCGTGATTCAATAAAATACAAATTACATCTCCCATCCCTTTGGTGGATAGATACTCTGTTACTATAGCCCACGTTTATTTTCCTACAGCTTGAGGTTTGGTATAAAGATTTCCCAAATATCTTTGATATAGTGTCTGTTTCTCAACCTATAACAACTGTAAATGACAAGATATTTAGCAAAGTACAAAGTTAATTTTTAGAGCTGATCAAAAAAAAAACTGACAGAACAACTTTCCATCAGAACATACAATTTTTTGAAATCTATATGTTGCAATAGGTTCCTGTGCAACAAAATTTAATAGGAAAAAGTGAAAATGATTCATTTTAGATTTTCTCTCTTTGTTTCAATATGCTAAAATGTTTTGCTTTGATAATGCTGAAACGTCTTGGTAAAAATGTTTCTCATTTTGATTCATTTTGAATTTTGTACTATATAAAAATTTTTAATTGTAATATATTTCATATTAGCTGGTATTATAATCTTTCTATAGTATCAAAACATTTTGATAGTCCCAAATTGAAATTTTTATGAATTTTCATTTTGTAGGAAATTTCAAAATTTTCACTTTTTGTTCATATTCAAAATATTGGTTTTAAATGTTGGAAGTTCACATGGAACAGCAATTCTATTTTCTGACCAGCACTTTTCTTTCCACTATTTTTCAGTACAAATGTTATGGAAAACTATTCAGAAGACTTTAATAAGGTACAACACATTTTCTGGACTGAGACAGGTGTAAATTGTCTTGTTGCACATTAACTGACATTCTTCAAGGGTCACAAGATTTTGAAACTGTAAACTCCGACACCACTCTTAATACTACAATCAGAGTTGGAAATTATGTGCAGGAAGCTTCTGACAACTGAGAGTGGGTTTTTAGGGTGGAGGGCTTGTCTTGGGGTTCAAGGAAGTTTTGGAAACATGTAGACTAACTGCATACACTCAAATACTATGTCGACAGGTTCTGTATAAGAATCTAGCTGACAGACAAATAGACAACACATGCTGCATATTATAGAACTGTTCTGCATCTTGGAGAAGGTACCTGTTCTCAGGGGAATAGGAGGGTTTGGTAGCTAGGGCAATGGATTTGAGGAACTTTATGCTGATGGGTGGTCTGTGAGGCTTTTGGCAGGTTAATTGGGATGGGTGTGTCTTTTCTCGAGTGTGCAAGAAGGTTATAGCAGATGAGTGTGGGGCTCAAATGTAAAGATAATTCTCTTGTCTGTGTGTGTGTGTATGTGTGTGAGAGAGAGAAATGGCTCAGATGAGGCGAATCAGGTAGGGGGATTCATCATGGGAGGCCAGGTAGGTGGATATCTGGAGCATCTGGCTATAGGAGAGTTTTACCCTGAGCAGTTAGGATGCAGGACGTCATCAGCAACTTGTTCTAGAAGGTGAGGGAAGGTATGGCAGCTGGAGGGGACTTGGTGTTGGGGGTAGTTCTTACAAGTGGGGAATAATGCCCATATCTTACTTCTACACCTTCTGTCATTTATGCTCACTCATAACCAATCTTCTAATCCTCTGCAGTTACAACCTGGCCTCCTCTCCTTCCTAATTTAGGGCAGTGAGACCCCCGCCATTTCTGTGCTGGGACCTTACATGTCACCTACCCCCTTCTGACTGAATTACATGCCACTGGGTTGCTACATCCTCGACTCCACTGCATGTCAGCATCCTGTATACATAGTTTTATGTGGTGTTTGTAGGGGTGCACAAAGTTCCATCAGAGTCTGCTGCACCCAAGTTTCATAAGGAGATGGATCCTCCCATGGGTAGGGACATCAAGCCGCTACGAGAAAGCACAGTAGGAAAGGATTCATCTGACCAACCAGCTGATTATATTGCAAGAGGGCTTATAAAGACACATGCACAGCCCTAGAAAATTATAATTTTGGTAAGCCAGGTGGTCTGGTCATTCTCGGTACATTCGTTCTCAGATTGTTACATTCAAACAATACATGGGCTACATGGCTACACAGTTGACCTGACCTATCGCAAAGATTAAATGCATTTTATTTAGGAGCATAGTTTAATTCTCTTTAAAAATTGTTAAATTCTTATTCCCAGACTAAGTGAATCACACATAGCAGTACTTCAGTGTAGCATTGACCATTTGTTTAATTACTTTTAATTTGCACAGAACAAAGATTGTCTTTTCTATAGGCTCTGGTGATGTAATTATGGGTGTTACAATCCTCTTTAAATTAAATTAGCTACTTAGGTGGCAGGGGAGCTGAGCAGCTTCTCATATGTGCATAGAATAGCATACTGGACTCGATGAACTTCCAAAGCAACTGATTTCACTGAGAAAACAGAAGATACACATTAAATGATTGAAATATGCTACTCTTTTTAAGGTGGAATAAATCTTTACCCTTTTGTTTTGCGGTGAAACATGCTGATTTTTTAAAAGCCACACTGGGGTGGCTTAAAAAGCCATATTTGGAGGCAGGATAGTCTAGTGGTTAAGCAGGTAGGCTGGGACTGGCCCCTGCTCTACAACAGATTTCTTGTGTGGCCATGGGCAAATACTTTAAGGTATGTCTACACTGCAGTTAAAAACCTGTGGTTGGCTGGTGCCAGATGACTCAGGATCACAGGGCTCAGGCTAAGGGGCTTTTCAAATGAAGCGTAAACATTCAGGCTCAGGCTGTAGTCCAGACTTTTGGACCCTGCATGGTGGGAGGGTCCCAGAACTCAGGCTGCATCCTGAGCCTGAATGTCTACACTGCGATTAGCCAGCAATTTAGCCCAAGCTCCGTGAACCCGAGTCAGCTTGCATGGGCCAGCTGCAGGTGTCCAATTGCAGTGTCGACATACAGAAAGACTCAGGGTGTCTGAGTTCCCAGTCTATAAAATGGGAGTCATAGTACTCCCCTATCTCACAGGAATCTGATGAGAACAATACATTAAATTGTGAGGTGCTGTAGTAATGGGGGCCATATAAGTGGCGTATCATGCTTATCACTGTAATATCAGAATAAGAATCTATACAGAATAGAATAGAAGGACTTAAAATCTCAGGCCCTCTTCTAGTCTATGGTACTTTCTTTTAAAATTGCCTGCAGAAAATGTATTATCTGGGGCACGTACAAAAGTCTGTCATGGGATAATATGAGGGGAGTTGTACTTCTAGTCCTAGCTTTACCCTGAATGAAATGAAGGGTTATTTAAACTACTCACATAGTCCAGCAAACAGCAGCTAAGACATACTTAAAGCACAGTGTACATACACATCCCAAAAAATAACAGTATCAAAAGGTCAGCTTTATGTGTATCCCTTTTGGAAACCAAATAGCAGTTGCTTGTAATTTCCCTTGAACAAATCAAAACGAGAAAAAAGGATGAGCACTGAAAAGGTCATTTGGTGGCTAGATCAAAGGAACAGACATTTAATGTACTTTATGTTACTACTAAAAGAACAAAATGTGAATCTACCATAACTTCAGGATTATGATACTTTTTAGGTTCTGGAACACAATCCTTGCCCTCTAAAATAACCTTCTATTCACACTGTGCAAACCATTAGCTATAGTAACATAAAATAAATATTTCTTAAATATGAGAAATATTAATCTAGCTTTCAATATGTAAAGCCGAGTGACATGAATGCTGTGGCTTTAATATCCAAGTGATGCACAGTACAATCAATTCAGTTTTAAACAGTGGGTGTATGAAAAGCAGCTGATTACAAAGAAATGACACATTGAGTCCTGATTGTTGTGCCAGTACTTTATGACTGGAAGCTCTTGTTACAATAAAGCTCTGATCAATTCTTCTGTAGATTTCCCCCACCCTTAAGAATTAATTTGCTAAAGAAAGACATTATTAGTGTGTGGAAAGAATCAATACGCTTAAGCTTCAGTTCTGTACCACAATGCACTGGCTTCGAACTTAAGAAGTTCTAAATGAGACCTAATCTGGTTATGTTTTTTAATAAGTGCACTATGCATTCGTAATGAGCATTTATGTAGTTTTTTGACAATAATCAGTTTAGAGGTTCCTCAAGAGGTTCTTAAGTCTTCCTGCAGGTCCAACTGATCCCAGCACTGCACTTTTCTTGTTAAGCAAGTGGATTTAAAAAAAGCCTTTCAGCAAAATGTGATTATTTTGCAGTTAACCAGTAAAACCATTTTCAGTTCAGAACTGAAAGTTTTCAAAATGTTTATTGCACAAAAAATTTTGTGTACAAAGCAAAAGAAAATAAGATCCACTAATTACACATTTAAAAATAATGTTGCTGCATAAAACTGCCTAATATGTTTGCCCAAGGATAGTTATTTATAAATCAGTGCATTAAAATATTGGTTAAAATTAATTATTTCAGAATGTGAAAGACAGCTTCATGTGGCTTAGATTACCCAAACTAATCTTCGGAACTTCTTTTCCTTTATATACAAAAGCATCACAACAAGAAAAGGCTTTTGAAATCATATTCTAAGGAATTACAAATTATGTTAACTTATTATTTTAAACACAACTGCAGTAGATACAGTAAACAACAACCATATATGAATAAAAGCAGAACTCATCCTATTCACATTATTACACCATCTTCTCTGAAATCAAGCATCCTGAATGTTATTCAGAAGTATTATCATGAGAGCAATTATAATTTGTTTTACTTTATCTTAGATTTCTATTAAAAGGTGTCAAAGTGACAGCTCCACTCTTTTAAATAAATTTTTTAATTGACCATTAATATATTTTTAAAGATGTTTAACTCTGCCTAATATAGGTATTAATAGGTTTTTAAACAGGTCTTAATTACTGCATTAGTGGTGATTCCTGTGTGGGTAGATTCAAAGTACGAAACATTTTAAAACCAAATTATAAATACTTCAGTGGAGCTATGCTGATTTTCAAAAGGATCTCATCCAAGATCAGCCTCACCACCCACAATGGAAATATGTCCTTTCCAAAACAGATCAATCATATTCCAGCAAAGAATTTCACAGGCACAAATAGGAGTTAGGCACCCCATTCCCACTGAAAATCAATGGGTGATGGTTACTTGACTCCCCTTTGTGTTTTTGAAATTCAACCCTCTTTGGCTGCTATTGAAGCACACAGAGCTTATGTTTCACACCCAAGTTATTTTTATTTAAATATTATACCACACAGCAATGAGAAACTGCTGTTCAGTGCAGCCTGCCATAGTCTGTTCTGTCCCTGCCGGCCAGAGCCCCGCTTTCCAAAATGGATGGTGACCTCTGGACTTTGCTGCCACACCCCACATCCCTACATAACAGTAGCAATTGCTCACAATCCTTCTAATAATTATTCATGCAATTATTATTCCACAGGTTATTTACATTTATGTTCTTGTTCACCATATTAGTTTTCACACTGTTACTTTGATCAAATCATCTCAATCACAAAAATGTAAGCAAGAAAAATGACCAAAGAAGCTAAATACAAATATTGATCATGTAAACACTGTGGTGTATTTAAATAAAGGGTAAGTTTGCTTTTATCATTACATGTAGTTCTTTATCACCACCTGTTAGTTGAGCTGATCTGTATACTGATAAGGCCAAAATGTAGACAAAACCTTTTAAACACAGCCTCATTACTCACTACCTAGACTATTCTAAAGGACCACTGTCAACCTCCTTAAGCCTCACATTAATTTTCCACAAAGAAAGTAAATCCTCCATGCACCATTCCTGAAGGATGGTTCTCTATGTTTACAAACTGAAACTCTTAGAACACTGAGCACAACTATAGTCAATTTCAATGACTTGCAAAGAGGGACAGGAGACTAGTACTTATCAGTCAATCAGCCTCTTCCCCACCACTACAGCAGGAACACTATCTTTCTCCCTTCTAGGCAAGGAGACCCCACTCTCACTCAATAGCTTTTCCTTTAGCTCCCCTGCTAAATCCATAAAATGCTCCAAGTACAACATTTCCCGCATCCCAATTATTTTTCACTTGTTACTCTATATTTTTGGTTCTTGCCAGTATCAGAAAGAGCCAAAATACTCCAAGAAAGTCTGCTCAATAAGACAAGCTGTAGCAAGTACCAGAAACTTTGCAAGAAACCCTGTTCTCCTGAGATTTTCAGACTCAAAAGGTTTAACTAATCTGGAGAAAGCCTAAATTTCACCATTATTTAGTATGTTCAGGTCCGCTAGTGGGAAAGGCCTGTGCTCATAGTCAACCGGTTTTGTGCAGAGGAGTGGAAAGCTTTCAAAGAGATGCACTTCTACTACCAAGGCAGAGAAATAAATTAAAATACTGATAAATAAAAATGCATTTCATTGGTACAAACTTTGCTAGATTTGATATAATTAATTTAAATAGAGGTGAGATGTTATACTCTTTAATGCTAGTTACTTAGGCTACAGAGATGAGCTATTTCAGTTTCAAAGACTTTGACTTCCTTCATTGAATCTGGTACTCAGGAAACATGGCAGCTGAACAGTTCTTGCCTTTGAAGAAGAAACACTTTCAGCAGGAAATACAGGCAGCTTGAACTGGGTTGAAACTGCCTGGAAAATAATAGGGAGTGGTAAGAACAGGGGACATCTGAAGCTCGTAGCAGTCTGAAGAAAATAATTATTTTAAGAGACAATACTCTACTTACAAAGCCGCAGTTTTCTGGGGCGGATAATAGAACCTGCCAGAGCTCACAAGAGGTTTGGCTCTTAAAGTTTCTAAGTAGAGAGAATTTGAGGAGTAGTGGGCTCCCAAGTCTGTAAAAATTCCCTCCTAATCCAAATTATAAAGTAAAGAGTACACTATTAACATCCACAGCCAGGAAAATTACTATCATAGCATCTAATTTCTTATGTTTTTCTTCCTGTTAGCATTGCGACTACTGTGCAACAGTAACTAAGGATGCCAAACTGACTGGCTCTGTTTCTCCAGGCTGCTGTATCATTTAATATGTAAACACAGGCTACAAAGTATGGATGAGTCTCTGAAAGAGTTAATCCTTAGCTGCTGCCACTCAGATGTTCTGTATCAATGTGACAGAGAGTGTAAATCAAAGTATTCTGGCATACTGAGCTCCAGTCAGATTGTTTCAAGACGGAAATGTGGGACGATTTAGAGTTCATCAATTATATCACATCAAATTAGCCTTCATCATTGGCTTGGCTCAACAGCTTTCATCTATTCTCATTTACAATAGAAAGGACAGCCAAACACGGGACTGTGGCAATGATGCAGTCAAAGGGAAATTCTGCAGCTTCTGTTAGCAAGAATGATAGGCTTTTGGGGACAGGAGCTTCAGTTTCGGCTGAAATCTCCAACCACAATTAGTTTCCTAAGTTTGGCTTGATCTGATAGTCCTTAACCTCATTTAAGGTATTGAAGTGATAAACATCTTTTTATCAGTCCTGCAGTTACTGTCCTCCAAATGGTCTATATACATCTAAATCACACAGGAGCTTGCTAGTGCAGTTTCAGGCATTAAAATAGACTGCCTACTGGTGTGCCATTGTAACAATATGCCATAAAGGACATAGTAAATTTAAGTTAAAAGTAACTAAACTACAGTATCAATAATATTACTACAAGTTGACATTGTAAATTGATAGACTTTAAAATTTGATATTTGCCATGATCATTTCAATACCTTGCCACAGCACTAAACTTATATCACAGGGGAAACTAGGGCTGGGCAAAAATTATTCATTGAATTGTTTTTTTTTTAATTGAAAAAAGCATTTTTTGGCAGTGCAGGGCAGAAACTATTTGTCAAATTCAGATCAAATTTAACAAATGGCTTCAGTTGAAATTTTCTGAGAGTCTAAACGTTTCTTTTTGACTTTGTTTCAAATATTTTGTTTTGACTTTCAAAACATTCCATTTCAACTTTTCAATTCAAAGCACTTTCAATTTCAAATTTGGCCAATTAAAAAAATAACCCACAAAAAGAAGAGTGAACAAACAGTTGAAAGAAAAAAAGGCATTTCAAGTTTACTCGAAACATTTTGGCCTACCCCACTTTAAAACGGGTGTAAATTAAAGCTCATTTGGGAACTTTTAGACAGCAGTGTCCACAGTTAGTGCATGACAGGCTAGCGTGAGGCAGATTTAACCCCTAGCTTGCACACTCACTTCAGACAGACAAGCCCTAAGGATATGCAAATAAAAATGATCACTTCATTAGAACAGCAAATTGACTCTCTTATGTAAGAAACGAGGGCACTAAGAATTATTGCATGTTTCTGTATTCTTCCATCATGATTTCCGTGCTGTTCTGCTTGATCTCTTCTGCCTAGTTTCCTCCAATATGGTCTCTTTCCAAGGAAAAGTGAACTTAATACACCAAGGATTTACACCCACCATAAATTTAACTTGGCTGGCAGGGATTTAATTATATTCTCAAGTAATGGGCTTACCATGGACATTCTGATGACATTTTCTAACTTGTTTTTATCCAACAAGGTTAAAAGATCTGTTGAACTAGCAGGTTATTGGAATGTTTGACTGCATATATTCAGACTCCTTCACATGATCTCAATGACAAATGGTGGCTAAATACCTACATAGAACATCAGTGTATTTCTGCACTAAATGTTAATTGGGTTCTTTTTATATACAATCCCACATGGTGTTATCAAAGCAGATTTGCATTAGATAAAGTTATTTACAAATAATAAAAAAAAAAAAAAACAAACTGCATCCATAAATTCCCCATATTTAGTACAGAGAGCTGGAAAGTGTAAGATATTTCTGAATCCTGCCACCATGTACACCATTTTGTATAGGAATTTTCTACTTGCTTTAGACAGAGTCATAAATTGCTCCAGAATGAAGATTTGTTTTCTGTTGTCTATTGCAGCTGGAGACATATTGGTTTAAAATATCAGAGGACCTGCTAAGTGTTAATGGATTTTATATGGACATCTGATAAATGCTTTCAAATTTACACTACTGTAATGTATGAGACAGCTGGAATTTCATTAATTGAAATTTATTTACCAAGAAAAAAACATTTAACTGGAAGACAAAGGAAACAAAGGTATGATCTATGAGACAAAGGTGTCATTTTTACTTACACACACACACACACACACACACACTGTAGTGCACAGCAGGGACTGTTGCTCTCAGGAACTTAAGATCAGCCATGATCTGTTTAATTAATTCCCTCCACTTGTTTAGAAGCATGAATTCCACCCAAGCACAAGGGTCTGCACCAATGGATCCCAATACAAGACTAGGGCCTTACATTTTAAGTTCCTATCATACAAAATGTTTGAAAGCTTACAGGTTTCTTTTTAGAGTGGTAGCTGTGTTAGTCTGTATCAGCAAAAATAACTAGGAGTCCTTGTGGCACCTTAGATAAATAAATTGGTTAGTCTCTAAGGTGCCACAGGGACTCCTCCTTATTTAGGTTTCTTTTTAGCTTTGTTCTGATTTTTAACATACACAATAAGACACTTTGTTAATTACAGAAAATATTTGTATTTAAACAGATGTATTTTGCAAATACATACATGAACTGTGTTTATAGGGTGAAATTCACCCCAGTGATTAGGGTACACCACTTTATCCACAATTTAAAACTTAAAAGAGGCAAATCCTGCCCTTGCCCCCATGGATGTGGACGAGCTTGCTGTCGCTGGATTTGGAACAGTTGTAATGATCACAGGTGGATAACTAATTAATGATGTTTATTACATTGGCCCTAAGGACCTGCTAGGAATGGGCTATCCTCCAGTCATTTGGTATAGAAGCTGATTTAAATGATAGGTTACAGAGTATTGTTAGTAGTTCAGCAATTTCATATTTCAGTTCCTTCAGAACTCTTGGGTGAATACCATCTGGTTCTGGTGACTTATTACTGTTTAGTTTATCAATTTGTTCCAAAACCTCCTCTAACGACACCTCAATCTGGGACCTCAGATTTGTCACCTAAAAAGAATGGCGCAGATTTGGGAATCTCCCTCACATCCTCAACCATGAAGACCAATGCAAAGAATTCATTTACTTTCTCCGCAATGACCTTGTCGTCCTTGGGTGCTCCTTTAGCATCTCGATCATCGAGTGGCCCCACTGGTTTTTCAGCAGGCTTCCTGCTTCTGATGTACTTTAAAACATTTTTGCTATTACTTTTTGAGTCTTTGGCTGGCTGTCCTTCAAATTCTTTTTTGGCCTTCCTAATTATATTTTTACATTTTAGTTAGGAAGTTTTTTCCTAATGTCTAACTTTAATCTCCCTTGCTGCAATTTAAGCCCATTACTTCTTGTCCTGTCCTCAGTAGTTAAGGAGAACAATTTATCACCCTCCTTGTTATAACGACCTTTTATATACTTGAAGACCGTTCTCATGTGTCCTCCCACCCAGTCTCTTCTGCATACTAAACAAACCCAATTTTTTCAGTCTTTCCTCATATGTCATGTTTTCTAGATCTTTAATCATTTCTGTTGGTCTCCTCTGGACTTTCTCCAATTTGTCCACATCCTTCCTGAAGCGTGGTACCCAGAACTGGACACAACACTCCAATATTGTGTGCACAGAGTGACAGGATAGTCTCACTTTTTGGATTATTAAATGATTATTAATCAATGACCTGTTCGCATTTTGTGTAGGACTCCATATTAAGATCAGCATGAGGCAGTTAAGAATGAATAAAGCTGTAGTTTAGGTTTGTTGTCCTGTGTTTTGTTCTTGAATGTCAGTTCACTATAGCTGGGTGAATAATTCATACCAAATAGTTGGGTCAGTTAATTTAATCTCTTTTATGTTTGTGAATTACCAACATAATTTTCTTTAATATATATTTCATTTCAAACTTTCAGAATAATATTTGGCCAGTAGCTCATTTTTGATCAGTTTATTATGAATACTCAACAACTGAAATGGGAACTGTTTTGACTGGACACATTAGTGCAAAGCTACGTTTGTTTCTGGCTGGATTTGTAGAAATGTTAGAATCAGATTACAGTCGCAGATATTCATGATTACAAATTAAAAATTCAGATAGCATAAATATCCCACAATGTTTATCTAACATTTGCTGTTTGGCATACACTCTTGGCAGGAATTTCACTTGCTGGAATATTTGCACTGAGCAAACATGAGAAGTAGGAAAATATAGTAATACCAAATTTGGGTCCCTGTCCTGCAATTGGCTGCATGAAGCCACACTGTGTACCTCTACACAATCAACTCCAGAACTAGAATCTTGTTTGAAAATGTAAATAAATAATCTTTAAAAAATACTTGCATTGTTTGCTCTGCAATCTATCATCATTTTGATTTTCTTCCACTTCCATACTTGAGAATTAGTCTCATGAATTGAAAATTAACTTCTTGCCGGCAGGCATATTTCCCTGGCCTTTAAAACTAATATGCATCCATCCCTATCCTACGGGCATTTTAAATTTCCTCTTTGATTGAGAGAAATTTTGACCTAATTCACTAGAGGTGTCATAAATATAAAGGGAAGGGTAAACCCTTTTGAAATCCCTCCTGGCCAGGGGAAAGCTCCTCTCACCTGTAAAGGGTTAAGAAGCTAAAGGTAACCTCGCTGGCACCTGATCAAAATGACCAATGAGGAGACAAGATACTTTCAAAAGTTGGGAGGAGGGAGAGAAACAAAGGGTCTGTGTGTCTGTCTGTATGCTGGTCTTTACCGGGGATAGACCAGGAATGGAGTCTTAGAACTTTTAGTAAGTAATCTAGCTAGGTACGTGTTAGATTATGATTTCTTTAAATGGCTGAGAAAAGAACTGTGCTGAATAGAATAACTATTTCTGTCTGTGTATCTTTTTTGTAACTTAAGGTTTTGCCTAGAGGGGTTCTCTATGTTTTTGAATCTAATTACCCTGTAAGATATCTACCATCCTGATTTTACAGGGGGGATTTCTTTATTTCTATTTACTTCTATTTTTATTAAAAGTCTTCTTGTAAGAAAACTGAATGCTTTTTCATTGTTCTCAGATCCAAGGGTTTGGGTCTGTGGTCACCTATGCAAATTGGTGAGGCTTTTTATCCAACATTTCCCAGGAAAGGGGGGGTGCAAGTGTTGGGAGGATTGTTCATTGTTCTTAAGATCCAAGGGTCTGGGTCTGTAGTCACCTAGGCAAATTGGTGAGGCTTTTTACCAAACCTTGTCCAGGAAGTGGGGTGCAAGGTTTTGGGAAGTATTTTGGGGGGGGAAGGACGCGTCCAAACAGCTCTTCCCCAGTAACCAGTATTCGTTTGGTGGTGGTAGCGGCCAGTCCAAGGACAACAGGTGGAATATTTTGTACCTTGGGGAAGTTTTGACCTAAGCTGGTAAAGATAAGCTTAGGAGGTTTTTCATGCAGGTCCCCACATCTGTACCCTAGAGTTCAGAGTGGGGGAGGAACCTTGACAAGAGGTTTAAAGAAACAAGTTGCCAGTGATTTTTTTAAAAATGACTTTTAAAAAGGAAAATTGAATGAGAGGAGTTTATGCTAGCCAAAGAAAAAATAGTCATAAATGAAGGTCTTTTCTTTTGAAGTGGCATTGTATGCATCCTATAAACAGTTCAAAGCTGAATATAATTTTCTCCATTTACTATACCAACACTTTGGGGGTATAAACCATATAAAGCCATTTAAACAATTTGTAAATCTATTCCTGTATTTGTGCACAATGTAAGTTGATACTGGATTCCCAATTATGCATACCAATGAAATATTTTTAAGACATATAAATTTAGATTTTCAAAATTAGGTGGCTATGACGAGGTTCGTAAATTCATACTTGGGTCCCTAAATAAGTGGGCTGATTTTCAAAAGTGCTGAGCATGCAACTACTCCCCTTGACCTGTTGAGCGCTCAAAAATTCTGCAAAATCAGTCCACCTATGCCCTTTATGTGTTTAGGAGCTTAACTTCAGAGTTCTATTTTTGAAAAATTTTGGCCATAGGACTCAAAGTCTATGGCCATTCTCATTGTAAATTACAGGTTGCCTTAATCTATGCTTTATTGAAAGCTGAATGGTGCTTGCATCTGAACTGGCCCTCACAAAAAATTCTGTGGGATACGTGGGTGAGAAGTGGAGCTCTTAAGCAAACTTTAGCAGCTTGATCTTCTCTCCTCCATTCATACTCAATGGCTGAAGGTCTGCTGTGCCTCCAGAGGCCTTTTATTTTTTAAACTCCACGCATTCTGTTTTCTTGATGTATATGCACACAGGAGAGAATAGACCCTAGCCTAGTTTGTTGCTGCCTAAATCAAGTTCTTTTTTACCGATAGCAAAACCTGCAATATACAACACAAGCTACTCTGCTGATGAGAGCTGATGTTGCTCAGAATGACTGGGACAATTTACATCATGGTGCAATGGCCCTTCTGATCAAAGTGGAAGAAAGGTACACACGTCCTCCCAACATGGCAAGAAGAATGGGGCACCCTGGCATGGTAGGAAGGGGGAATGGGAGGGAACAGAGTCCCTGGTGGGGGAAGGGAAATGTGGGACACACAGAACCTCTGGTATGAGAAAGGGGCATGGGGTTGCAAGGAGTTGCAGAAATAGAGGGGGAGTATAGGATGTCCCACAGGAAAATTGTGGGGTAGAATGGGGGTATGCAAGGCACCTCCGGTGTGTATAATAAGATCCTGAGGTCTCTTCCAATCCTAATCTATGAATTTATGTGGCTCCATTTATTGAATTTTTTTCAAGTTCTAACAGAATGAATGAAACTTATTCTCTTGTATATGGATATGCAATTGTAAT